>NW_026775579.1:90501239-91847886 GCF_030987335.1 Cornus florida
CACAAAAATTCCCTTGCTAAGTATATATTCTTTTTCCCTTCGATTCACCCATATTTGGGAGCCAAAATGTCTAAAAATAGCAATTAGGTTTGTGAAAAACCACCAAAGCACATAGGACTTTTAAAATATAAATTCAAAATACTGTGGATTACTAATTAACAAAAGTCCATATATTATACCTTTGGGAAATGGTGCAAAGGATCTTCCACAGCCCTTCTTCATCATTTCTGCATCATCTGAGAGAACTAGATTGCCTTCAGAATCAGTTCCCCAGAAGAAGGGAACACTCCCATCAGTATCCTGTGATACATGAAGGTAAAAGCAAGCCCAGTGAAACTACCGATTTATAACTATACAGGGAAGTTTTCAAAACAATATCAATGTCTACTCACAGTTGCTACAAATGCAGTTTTTGAAGAGTTGTCATAGAGAATAAATGCAAACTTCCCATGGATATCTCTCACAACCTGATCTGCAGGATACGGACCTCTATCCCTCAAAGTTCTGTAAGCTTCCATGATAATGATCACTTCATTTGCTGTCTTGTTTAATCCATACTGTTGTTTAAGATGAGTAATATTCTCGATGTGGCCTTGAAACAAGCAGAAGATGTCCAGCAAACAGTCTAGCAGAGAAGAAATCAAACAACATAAAAGGGGGGCCTAAATAACAGAACTTGTAATCAACCAATTAGTGTTTTATAAGAAAAATAAAAATAAAAAAATAAAAAAGCGAAGGGAAACTTGTAGCTTTGATTTTCCCCCCCTTCTAGTTGATTTGAAAGCCGCTACAAAGTCAACACTATTTTTCTTTTTCTTCTTCTTATAAGTAGGAGGTGTCACTCAAGCTTACTAAAGGGGCAAACCTTAATGGGCACACATACTATCCCAACATCTAAGAAAGGTTTAAGACATAAAGACCCTCCCCGAGAGCCATATGATATGAACAAAGTGTTAGGCACCACATGTTTCAACTTGCGATTTGGGAGCTCCGCACCATCAAACTCTGACTGCTCCAAAGACCAACAGCAAATGGTTACAACTATCCACATTGACCTAACTCTATTTCTAACCTGTCTCCTAAGCACATCGTCAAAGAGGAGGGAATGGATTCGAGTCCGGGTGTGGGCAAAAAGAGTGAAAAAAAAGATGTCACTTAAGCTTACCAAAGGGGCAAAAAATAAGTAAAAATGGACTATATATAGCAAAATAAAAGCTCAAAAACCTTAATGGACACACATATTCCGAAATTCGATGTATTCAAAGGTTGACTCGATAAACAAAATGAATTGTTGAATGTGGTGACAGAGGCTACTAGACGAAATCTAGAGCCAGTAATCCTAAGCATCTAAGAAAGATTTAAGACAGAAAAACCCTCCCTGAGAACCATATAATATGAACAAAGTGTTAGGCCACCACATGTTTCGACTTGCGTCTTTGGAGCTCCACACCATCAAACTTTGTCTGCTGCAAAGACCAACAGCAAATGGGTACCACTCTCTCCACATTGACCTAACTCTTCTTCTAACCTGTCTCCTAAGCACATCCTCAACATGTCCAAAACCGATCATGGCATGACCCACTGAACTCCAAATAGAAGTAAAATAATACTACAAGTGTCGTCGCTGGGCAGGCAATAAGAGAGGTCCAATTTATCAACAATTAGGTACGGAGGGAGATAAATTAGAATAAATTTAGCTGTTCATTCTGAAGGAAGCATTACGTTTTATTTTCCATATTGTTTAACAGCGAGATTGAGTTAATGTGTGACAATACTATCATATTACAACACAAAAGTTGAAGCCAACAAATTGGAGGAAATTAGAATTTGAAACAAGGCATCTTCAAGAAATCTTGAAAATTCTAATAGATTTTTTAATAGTGTTAGGTTTATTTCATTTTGCAGGACATCCAAACACCTAAACAAGTGTCACAATAATAAAGAATATTAAAGCAATTGGCCTGAATAAGAGTTTTGTAATTGGAAAATGAAGATAAAGAATATCAAACCAATAACTAATAAGATAAAATACTATGAAACAAATTGAAAATGAAGGCAAATAAAAATCTTCAAATTTGGATTATATGCTCAATTACCACATCATCTATCATAGGCCAAATAAAAAGCCCACAGAATGAGAAACAAGCTGCAAAACAAGGAAGTAATTGGAAATATAAGATGATCCAACAAAAAATTAACAAGATGAATAGTCTCAGATCATTAGAAAATCTACATAACAGTGTGTGTAATATGAAAAGTAAAAAAGTATAGCCCAGAATTAGGAAGATCAAATCAATGAGAAAAACAAGAAAGAACCCAGATCGTGAAAATGAGTATCGAACCTTGGGAGGAGAGGGTTCTGTCTGTCCATGGAGTAGGCTATGACACCCGCTTCATGGAGGTTGATGGTAACCGAAACAGGGTGCAGAGAGGAGAAGTGATGAGCCAAAAACCCATCTTTCAACGCACAGACCGAGTCCGAGTGTGGGCTCCGTAGAGCCTCGGGGCTCTTACCAACCGAATTGTCAAACACTGCGAGCATTTTTATTTGTTTCTTGATCCTGTAAACGCAGATAGAGAAGGAGACGACGACGACGACGACGAAGAACAGGAGTGAGAGAGTCAAAGGTAGTTACTAATATTGGAAAGCGGAAGCTTGATTGACAAATTTGCCCTTTTTTCCTGTTAAAATTGCGCTACCGTATCTTATCTATAACCTCTATTTCGTACACCGTTGGAGCGTGCTAAGATTTATTTACTCCTATTTTTGTTTGTTTTTTCTAACCGACACAACTTTTTTTTATAAAAAATATCCATATAGATCCAAGCTAGAGTTTAGTAATTATATTTGTATTAATGCAATAAAATTAATGTAAATTACTTTTGTTTATATGATAATACATTATGTTATTAGTTTTTTGGTTTTGTTTATATGATAATACATTATGTTATTCATTTTTTGGTATATTCATGTCATATCCGTTTTACGTGAAAATAAAAAATAAATAAATTAAATTAAAAAACTCAATTTATCCACTTATTAACTAGGGTGCACTCATCTTGTCGGGGAAGTTGGAAGCTCAACCAAGCAATTTAAAATTATCTTCTCTTATTTTTTAAGGTGAAAAATCAAAGAGATCGAGTCCCAGCAAAACAAAACGTGTGTTATTTACCTAGCCAAAAAAATTCCACCACTGGTATTAGTCCAATCTCTCATATGAGAGGGAAAACATAAATTTCACTAAGACAAATCTCATTATAACTAAAACAATGGTGTAAAGTTATGGGTAGTTTCGAAGTATATAAATCAAATACAAAAGAAAGTTATTTTATTTTATTTTTACTTAAAGATAAGATCTTTTTTTACTCTTAAGGCTAATTTGGTGTGATAGAATGAATTGGAATGGAATAAAAATAAAAATGAGAATGGAATGAGTATGGAGGTAGGAATGATCATTCTTTTTATTGAAAAGTAAAATGATTTTGATAGAATGACCATTCTCCAAGAATAATAGGAAATAATGATTCCAACTTTAAAATTGACACCAAACAGAATAGCCATTCCATTCTACTTTCTTTTATTTCATTTCACCACACCAAACTAACCCTTAGATTTCCACCTTCCCTCAAATGAAAAGTTAAGGTTCGAAAAAGACCATTCTCCCTCAGAACCGTATATCTAGATCAACATACATATTCCATTCACAAAAGCAAGCTTACATCACACAATTCCATATTAAGGACATAATGATAAAACAAACTGAGATTAAATTTTATGCCAGTTGCATGTAAAAGACTAAGCCGGCAAGCCAACCCATATAAGCAACTTAAGCATACACACTTATAAATTCATGGATATGTTATAAAAGCAGCGACACATTTCAAGCTGCAGCATCAACAGCATGACTTCCACCTCCAGTCTGAACAAAAGCTTCAAGATACTCTTTCCTGCAAATAAAAACACTTTTTTAACTAAGCGGAAATTTCAAAATATTTATAATTTGTCTAACATGTTTAAAAGCAGACACTGCTACCAATATAAGAAAAGAAAAACGAAAAAATAAGGCTAAAATACCTTGCAGCTAGATGATCATGAGGACGATTGAACGGAGTCCAAACAGGATCGCCGACAAACAGTCGCATTGCCTACAAAAAATGCAAAAATATTTCACTTTTTTCTTAGTATTAATATGATTAAAGATGAGTGGATTTTCAAAATTCAGTTCAAGCCCTTCCAGGACCAATAGATTTGGATACTAACAAAAGAGTAACTACACAACAAAAAATAACTTAAGTCAACTTCAACCTATGGCATCCACCACACAATTATAGTGATATAGTATTGAGTTGCATCAAAATCCGAAGGAACTAAAGGCCCGCTCGATTCAGTTTTCTAATAATAGTTTTTTGTTCCCAAAGAACCAGAGAGAGAGAGAGAGGAGAAAACAATATGAAATTTTGTTTGGTTCACAGTTCTTTAAAATTCATTCTCAAATAACCAAGTTAAAAGAGTTTCAAAGAACAGCATTTTGAGGCACCCGAGGGAAAGGAAGGTGTCATCACCCCCTTGTTTAGTTGAATGGAAGGGAGTGGAAGTTCTATTACATGGAGTCTTCAAAAGTAGTGTAGTACTCGTGTCGGACACATATCCCTCGGACATGGGTATGGCATATGTGGTCGACACTTTTAGTTGGACATGCACTTAAAAAGTATATCCAATCATTCAATTACATTATATTATTACTTTAAAATGAGTTAAATGCCTATATTGAACATTATATTAGATAAAAACATTACTTTACTCTAGAAAATAAAATAAAATAATTAATAAAATGAATATTTAGCCGTGTCCGTGTGTCCTTCTATTTGGAGATTTGACACGTCCGGCGCAAGAATACATTCTCATGTCCGACACCCGTACTTGAGTCCACGTAACATAGAGTGGAAGCATGTAACATCTTCCCTTGTGTGGTAAGAGGGTAGGAATGAGGGGTTTTATATATTTTTCTTATCATTATACCCTCTCATTATATAATTTAACTGATAAGGGGTAATAATCTTATTTTACGTTTTACACATTAATTACCATTCTCTTCCCTCATCTCTTTCATCCAATTATGAAGACTTGAAAAATGGTAGGCCAAGATGATGCTCCATCGACGATCCACCCATCCTTCCCTTCTTACCAGCTCTCCCATGTACCAAATAATGGAGACTTGCTCCAACCCTCCTCTAGCCCCTCCCTCCCTCTTCCTTCCCTCCTACCAAACTCAGCGTAAGTTGTAGGTCACATTTAACAAGTCCTAGCTCCATAAACTACTATGACGCCCTACTTAAATTACATCTCACATGAATATTGGCAAGGACACTGTTGGGTTACAAGTATAGAAAAAAGTATATTTATTATAACTCTTTTAATCACAATTCTTCCACTATTAAATCGTATAACACATCAAAAAGATGATAATATTGTTATTTAATCACTCCAATATCCCTGGACTAAAAATGCAGATTTATTGTTAACGACCTTCCTACTCAATAAATCATCTAAACAATTAAAAAAGAAGGGAAATAGAGTCAATTACCCATGAGAAAAGACATAAGAATAGAAGTTCACTTTTTCCTATTGATAGGTAAAAAGTACTACATGGTGCCCAACCCAACTACTTTCTTTTCCTGTGTTATTGAAACAAATGCTGGATGGACCAGCCAGATCAGTGACAGGTGATTCTGTCCGGTCAACCCACCAAGATCTAACCACAGAACAAGACCTCTATATGATATGTTAAAAATATGATCAAGATTTCATGATGAAGGAAATAAGAAACCCCTAGATCCCAAATATATTGAAAACGAGCATTAATTAACATGGTAACATGGCCCTCTTGAAAAAAACTACATCTTTTTGGTGTGTATGATCAAGCACCCATGTCATTTGATAAAGTACCTTGATATAGTTGTCTGTATCAAGCGTGAAACGGTGATAAATTCCAGCAGGTAAGACAATCATTCCCCCTTTCTTTACCCAAACACGGATCCAAGCATCATCTCGATCCCTCACATCAAAATAACCTTCACAATGAAGTAAACAAATTTTAAGTCCCAAATTGGTAGGAAGAGTGGGAACTACAAACTCAGCTTCAAATATAGATAAGCATACCACTTCCTGCCACACAGTAGCGGATCTCCTCGTCAGTGTGAAGATGTTCTTCGAAGAAGTTCTTTATCTTCTCCTCATAATTGGGTAGCTTCTCTGGGCAAACTTCAATAAGGTCCTGAACAAGAAGTTTGCACCCTGTTAAGCCAACTCTCTAGCAAATAGATGGCCTTTGGTCAAACACTTGAGGGCAAACAGTTGTCTACTAGTCTAATTGGTAATGTCATCATCTGTTTACCCTTATTCTATTTTGTTTTAAACAAAGATAAGAACAAGCTGCATAATGGAAAAACAGATAAATGAATAAACAATATGAGCTGTTGAACAAACCGTGTAAGAGTATCCACGGTCCTCGCGAATTTTCTTCAATTCCTCATCCGTTTCATAGTTATCAGCATCTAAACGCCAACTGAGTACTCCAAGTTCTGCAAAGTCGACATAACGGCTTACAAGGTATAAATTAAAATTTTCACAGGGTTGTTTATCTGAAACATTAACTTAAGAAATGCATACCAGAAAGCTGATCTAGGGATACAAATTTCTTGGGATCACAGTGATGGGGAAGTCTCTGGTCTTCATCACTGTCATCCATATACCATGCCTGAATGACTTCTTCCCTGACATCCTGTATGAAACAATAATTTAGAGAAAGATGCATTAGTGCAATATCCTTTTTCTCATTTCTTCTATTTTTGCATCAGTAGAAATGAATTCAATAAAAGAAACTACAAAAAGTCAAATATGGCTAAAATCATGAATCATGATGATGGGACCACGAGTAGGCCAATGACACTGATCACACTATTACCTTATCTCCACCTAACACACAATAAAAAATCCTAAGAACATCATGCCTGCCAAATCCAACAAAGCAAGTTCCCTATACACGAAACCCCTTGTTTAAACAACACAATCACTGCCAATTCCCTTATAACAGAAAAACAAGACAAGTATTGACAACTATAACGAGGCTAAGAAACAACTCCAACAAAACTAGATCTTTTGACTCATATATTTCTCTTCTCAAACGGCCTCAAACACCTTTAGTTAAAATATAGCAGTTCATTCAGTATGTAGAGATCAATCTGGCATGCTTCTCACTGGACAACTTACAACACACACATGCATAAAAACAAAATTTAAAAAAGTTCAGCTAATGAGTATCCCATGAAGACGTATTTGATCTAATAACACCAGAATTGCTTATTATTATTATATTCACCATGGACAAATTACACTCATTAACACCTGTCATATTAAGTTTGGATACCCCATAATAAAAATCTTCCTTATAATTTAAATATTATGGTAGCAAGATAAAAAGATCATTTTACCAAAACTTATAAACGGTTTTCAGAAAACAAAATCGATATGCTTAGCCCATATTTGAATTATTTCAGATCGCTAATGTTTCATTTGATTTTTGAATGAAAACAGTTTTTTGAATTTTTGTGATGTTGCACAGTTTCTATCATAAAACTGAAACTCCACTTATTTTTGAAGGTTCTCATTAATACTTTTTCCAATAGCAATTCTAGGAAATACATATAACAATATAACATCGGTAACATAACAATTATGCAGACAATATTCGAATCAATCCTATAACGAAATGGATTATTCAATCGATCAAGTGATCTCAAGCAAAGTACAGATTTTTCCACAAGGTTTATGTATCAATTGAACCAATTTTTCATCTAACGCGCATCATTACACAGATACACATATACATATATAGCGATTAATCCAACTATAGAATCAAATTGTGAATAAAGGCTGTCATTATTAACAAGTTTCAATTGGAAATTTTAGTTTTAACACGTACTGAAATTAAAACAAACATGAACCTATTCATCAAGAAACAAACAAAAAAACTTGAAACCTTCAAAAGCTATTCAAAACCCTAATTGATAGATGAAAAAGAATCTAGCTTGAAGATTACCTTGCATGCAGAACCCATTTATGATATTGCCTCTGTATGTGTGTGTGGGTGCGCGTCTCAGAGTCCAATCTTTCTGAGCTTTAAGGCGACGCGAGACCCTCTAGATTTTTCGTTCTGTTGAATCGGTTAGATTCATGCCGGGGGGCGTAGAATTTACTGAAAAGACTAAACTACCCATTTGTTCTATGTTTGCCTAGTCCAAGTTCATTGAACCACCTGTACGGGAGGGATCAGAAGTAAACGCAATTAAGGTTCATTTGGTCATTTCAAACAGATAAGCCGTGATCGGGTATAATTCTGGTCTAAAGTCCTTATACGAAATTAGACCGTAACTGTAATTTACTTGTCATTAGAATTCTTTTAAATTAATGAGCTAACTCCACTGCCGGTTTGGAATGGCTTTTAAAAAACCTGTCTTCTGTTCGTTTTTGGAGTTCAAAAGTGTTTTTAGAGAAATTATTAGATTTTCTTCTAAATCATTGATATATATATATATATATATATTTTCTGGTAATAGAAACACCCTACAGTATTTACAAGAAATAAAACAACAACACAAGAATCATAATTAAAGCAAACACAACTGAACAGCCCAACAAAACAAAAGATCCACAAACCACGTAAAACCAAAACAAAATGTCAACTAAGCATTCCCACCGCAGAAGATAAAAAATCATAATTTGTAAACCAGCTGTCCAAAGAGACTGCCAAAGAGCCAACAAAGGCGGAGAACAAGGACCATGTGAGCACTGTACACAGATGAGCCTGACAAATATATCTTTGGACAATGCTTGCATCCTACGGGTCCTCCGCGCTGACGTGGCTTTTTATCACGTTGACACCTGTCTAAAATAAAAAATAATAAAATATAGGCAATGCCCATTTATCCGGGTTAAACCCATTCCTCTAAATCAGTATCTTCTCTCTCTCAATAACTCATCTCTCTCAACCACCACACCACCACCGTCAAATCCTCCTCCCCCGCCGCCCTCAAAATCACGAAAGTTTTGGGACATCCACCCATAGAAAGCAACAATCGCAACGGAGATGGTATGTTTTAAAACATACCCATCCAAATTCAACACCGGCAAAGAGACATCCACCTATAGAAAAGCCACAATCGTAACGGAGGTCCGCACAAATTGAATCTGTTCTTCATGAATCGTCGAAAACGTCCGAATCAGGGTTGCATCGATTCGAGATGAGTGCGTAGATGAAGAAATTGGACCCACCTACGATGAGGGGTAGGTTTCGGCGCGAGGCTACGTCCAAGATGGTGGAGGCGGCGAGTGAGCGGAACTCGGAGGGGGTCAACTCGGGTTCATCTGGGTCGAACTCGCCGAGCAGGTGGTGCGGGACTCCGAGTCGTTGGCGCATTGGGATCTTGTTTGTGGTGATGTCGAGTCCATGGTAGACTTGGATTTTATCGGAGTTGATGACCTCGGAGGGGAAGAATCGGGTGGCGAGGTCGATGAACAGCCGTGATTTGCCGAACCCAGTATGACAACGACCTTCGGCAGTGCTCGGATGGGGGCGAGACGGCGACGGTGAGCTTTCGCAGCGGTGGGTGACGGGCTGTGGAGAGGACTCAGCGGCGATGGGGTGGTTTGCGGCGACGGATTCGGCGTTGGCGACGGCGGCTTGTGCACGCCGACGATTAACAGAACAGCGAGCAAAATGGGCTGTGGATGAACTTCGGTAGTGCTCGGATGGGAGCGAAACGGCGACGGCGAGCTTTTGCAGCGGTGGGCGACGGGCTGTGGAGAGGACTCAGCCGCGATGGGGTGGTTTGCGGCGTGCTGGCAGTGGCGAGTTTGCCTTCGGATGATGGTACTGGAGCACAGCCACCAATATTGGTGGTGGTACTGGAGTCGTCGTTGGTGGTGTCCATTTGAGCCCATTTGATTTTGAGGGCGGCAGAGGCTGGGGAGGAGGATTTGACGGTGGCGGTTGAGAGAGATGAGTTATTGAGAAAGAGAAGATATTGATTTTGAGGAACGGGTTTAACCCGGATAAATGGGCATTGTCCATATTTTATTATTTTTTATTTTATACAGATGTCAACAAGATAGGAGGCCACGTCAGTGCGGAGGATGGACTTCATCCTCCGCCCGCATGATGCAATCATTGTTCTATATCTTTTCTTGCAAACACAAGCACCACTAACCACGGCATAATTGCCTTGGACAGAGTCACGTACCATATGTCCACCTCACGCACATTCAGCAACATCAGAACCCATCTATATCATTGGTATTTGGTGGAGTAAATTAATTGAAAAAATCATGGTATTAATATATTATTAAAAAATCTCAACATCCATCAAGAATTAAATCTCCTACCCTCTAAATTTTTTTCCTTTTTTTGGGTTGCTTGGATTGCAAAAACAGTGCAATCCTTCCACAGTTGACTTGACTCATAAACCGAGCGTTGAGCTTTGGAACAGTCTATCAAATTCAATTAAAAATTTTAAATACTTGTTCTTTACAACGGAGTGCCCGATAGAAATTTGTGAGTCATATCTATCAAGGGTTTGCTTTAAAGATCTGCATTTCAATCAATAACTTTTTATTAATATTTCCACCATGTTTAGACGGTCGATAATCGTCATCCGCAACATATACCGCAATCTCCACACACACATATAAATTATATCCCCAATATTTGTTGCTCCCTCCTCTTTTTCATTATGGTTAAAAGGTTTCATAAATGTCTCAAGTTTGCCATTATATAAACCATCGAGCATTAACATCCTGCCACCGCACACAATGAGTTTTAATAATGACATTTTAGTGGCGTTCTGCCAATAATACATGAGTTATAGCAGACCAAAATACAATCACCCTACATTCATGAATAATTTTCCACCTACCTAAGAATATCACCATTGCAAGAAAGTATACAATACCCACTTACCAATTGAGACAAATGATTGACTCTCCATTGACCGGGCAACCACCGGAGTATTCTATACTTTCCACCATAGTAGTGCTTAAAGCTGGTTCTTGACAAAAGCATATATTTCGAATAAATAGCAGGGATACATTAATGTTAAGGTTTAGCATTCAGACTATCAACAATCCATGCCTTCAAAAAACCATTTGCATTCATACAATACAACTATCACCCCTGCATGCATTCATGAATCAATGTTGTACGGGGTATAGCATCCGACTATTTGTCCATTGCCTTCAAAAAAAGCAGCTGGCATTTTTTTGCCACAGTAATATCAGTTTGAAGGGTCCTAGACAATATGCTGCTTCGGAAAATAACCATCCAACAATTATATTGCTACACATCAGTAAGACTATATGAAAAGTAGTATTATTCCATTCAATATGTTTTGGGGCCCTAAAAAAGTCTTTTGAGTTTGACGTATCAGAATGAAATGAAACAGTAAGCATTGTGTATAGCCCACATTAAGCGCGTCTCAGTTTACTTCTTATACTAGTTCCTCCAAACATAAAGTTTCCATCAAAGCAGCAGTCATCAAGAGCTAAGCATGAAAAATGAACAGATGGAAGGCCAACTAATAACAAAGACCTTGCCATAATAGAGATGTTATATGGTCAGTAGTTTTGAGACCAGTTTGCAGCACTCCCAACCCTAGGCATGCCAGTTTCCTTCCGGGAAGACTCCTCATCCACCTTGAAAGTTGCACCGCACACCTGGCCTGAACTGTCCACCCTCGGAACTGGCTTCAACTCATTAAGAGGGTGCTCAAAGCTCCTCAAGCCTCCAGAGGTTGTAAAGAAGCACCCTAAGGAGAACAAGAAGAAAAGGGTAGATAAGAGGAAGCTATTTATGCTAAATATATACAATTCCACAGGGAGAACATTAACTAAAATATAGTGAAATGGAGGATTATTCAGATTGAGTAGTCTATTCACAAAATAAAAAGTGTGAATTATGCTAAATATATACAATTTCACAGGGAAGAAATTACCTAAAATATAGTGAAATGGAGGAATAGGCAGATTGAATAATCTATTCACATATAAAGAGTGTAGATTATGCAAAATAAATACAATTTCACAGGGAAAACATACCTAAAATATAGTGATATGGAAGAATTGGCAGATTGAGTAATCCATTCACAAAATAAAAATTACACAGAAAAGACCTGAGCTATGAGATAGTGAAATGGATGATAAAAGCTACGCAAGAAATCACTAGTACTAATCCAAACTACAAGGGGATTGGGGTTGGCTAAGATGAAACCTAGACATGAACCCTCAAATCTAAACCAAATATGGAAAACTGGTAAATGAGTTTGAGAAAGAGGAATAAAAATGGAATGGAAGCACGTGAGACACATACTACTGTGGAGACTAAGTTTCACCCAATATTCCCTTATGCTTCTTGGTAGTTTCTGATGCAAAATTGCATTGTTTCCAAATTCATTTATGTTATGTTTCGGTGCCGCCAAAAATAGCCAAAAACAAATTTCAAAGTATATTAATGCTTGTAACCATTAGCTTTATCCATATTTGCAAAGCCAAGTAGTCTAAAAAGCAGCAACTTCACAGAAAAATGTTCAACCACATAGGAATATAATTTATATACTCATGGCACTATTCAATACAAATTAATGTAAGTGCTTATACCTTTGGGAAATGGTGCAAAGGATTTTCCACAGCCTTTCTTCGCTGTCTCTGCATCATCTGAAAGAACAAGATGGCCTTCAGAATCAGTTCCCCAGAAGAAGGGGACACTCCCATCAGCATCCTGTATAACATGAGGTTAGAAGTGAGCCCAGTGAAAACTGCCTAAAATCAGTAAATATAAATTTAGGTTATAAAAAAGTATAGATATGATAGAAGGAACTAATAAAATTGAAGGGTTATAAGATATGCTGAGAGGGAAGTACTCACAGCAGCTATGAATGCAGCTTTTGAAGAGCTATCATAGAGAATAAATGCATATTTTCCATGGAAATCTCTCACAACCTTATCTGCAGGATAAGGACCTCTATCTCTCAAAGTTCTGTAAGCTTCCATGACAATAATCACTTCATTTGCTGTCTTGTTTAATCCATATTGTTGCTTAAGATGAGCAACATTCTCGATGTGGCCTTGAAACAAGCAGAACATGTCGTCCATAACAGCAAACAATCTAGCAGAGGCATTATCATGTCAATCAGACCACATAGGCTAACTAACAGAACTTGTAATATCAACGAAAGAAAAAAAAGGAAAAGCAAAACTGTAGGTTTGAAATTTTTTTTTTTCCTTTCTGATTGAAAGCAGCTATGAAATCAACAACATTCTCTTTTCTTCTTCTTTTAAGTAAAAGGTGTAAATAAAGCTAATTAAAGGTGCAAAAGCCAAGTATATATGGACCATAAAAGCAAAAAATAAAATGAACCTAATAACCACACATCTCATCTGAAACAAGTAAGAGAGAAAAGTAAAAGGCTCTCCCAGACAGCCATATGATATGAACAAAGAGTTAGGAATCAAATGTTTCAACTTGTAACTTCGGAGCAACTCACCGGCCCACCCTCAAAAGTCTGCATGCTATACACCAAACAAACAGTCCACCAACAGCAATTAGGTATCACTCTCCACATCGACCTAATTCTTCTATTTAAATGCCTCCTGAACACACATCCTCAACATGTTCAAAAATGACCAAAGTATGACCACTGAACCAAAAATAGAAGCAAAAGAATAGACCATAAAATGACCCTACTAACCACACATCTCATCCGAAACATGTAAGAGAGTTAAAGTAAAAGTCTCCCAGACAGCCATATGATAGGAACAAAGAGTTAGAAATCAAATGTTTCAACTTGTCACTTGGGAGCTACTCACCGGCTCACCCTCAAAAGTCAGCCTGCTATACACCTAACAAACAGTCCACCAACAGCGATTAGGTATCACTCTCCACATCGACCTAATTCTTCTATTTAAATGCCTCCCAAACGCACATCCTCAGCATGTCCAAAAATGACCATAGTATGACCACTGAACCCAAAATAGAAGTAAAAGAATATACCATAACTCTCATCATCAGGCAGCGCTATAAGGGTTCAATTGTCAAGCATTATGGAAATAGAAAAATAAATTTAGCTGTCCATCCGAATAACATGTGATGGTATGAACAAAGTGGGTGTGTGGCAGAACCAACAACAAAAAACTTGAAGCCAATAGGAATCTTCTCAAAACTCATGTGGAATACTGAAGGGGTGATTATATTTTAGAGAACATCCAAACACTTCAAAACAAGTGGGGCGCAACAATAAAGAAATACCCAAACAATTGACCTTAACCAGATGTTGTCATTATCAACCCATTAACTGATAACATAAAATAGTCTGAAATACGTGAAAATAAAGAGAAATAAAACCTTCAAATCTGGATTATATGCTTCAGTACCACATCATCCATCATATAGGCCAAATTAAAATCCCACAGAATGAGAACAAAACTCCAAAAATAAAAAGTAATCTGGGATACAATATTTAAACAGGTATAATATCAAAACATAACAAATTAATTAATCAAGATATTGATGAACCTTGAATACGGATTTTTGCAGAAAGAACAAAATACCATAAAAAATGTCACCAAAAACACCAATATAAAAGCAAGATCATGACAAAACATCATATATCAAATCAAGAAATAGAATGATCAAATCAAGCATAAAAACGAGAAATAACCCAGATCGGGAAAATGAGCATTGAACCTTGGGAGGAGAGGGTTCTGTTTGTCGATGGAGTAGGCCACGACACCTGCAGAACCGAGGTTGATGGTCACCGCACCAGGGTGTACGGAGGAGAAGTGTTGAGCCAGAAACCCATCTTTCAGTGCACAGACCGACTCCGAATGCGGGCTCTGAAGAGCTTCGGGACACTTGCCAACCGATTTGTCGAAAACAGCAAGCATTTTCCTTTGTTCTTGATCCGAAAAATCACAAACCCTAAAATCAATGGTTCTGTAAACGCGGACAGAGAGAGGAAGCGAGAAGACGAGAAAGAGAGTACAACGATCTTAAAAAGGCGGTTGACAATCGAGAGTGAAGATTGATTGCCCAAAATGCCCTTCTTTCCTGTTAAAATTGCGGATTTGATATCTTTTCCGGTGGTAAGAATCTTATCCTGTTAAAATTTGCGAGATTTGATATTTTTGTTTAAGCCAATAATATATATATATGTAGTATGCTGCGTGCGCGAGTAAAAACAATTTTCCATCCTATCTTTAGTTAGTATAAAAGAATTTTAAAAAAATTATTGAAAATTATTATCTTATATTTTGGATAATACTGTCTACTCACGTTGATATATCCAATCACAAAATCTAAGAAAATAATAAATAAGAAAAACAAAAAGGGTAGTTGAATTAATTAAAAAATAAATAATTGTTTCCCCTATTTATTAATTTCCTAATTTGGTTTGAATAATATGAAACTTATCATAATATAAAGAACATTTTGTAAGTTCATAAAATTTTATCAAGAAATCAAAATTCTTGGGGCTGAAAAACCTTCAAATCAAGTCTAACATGATCCATTCTTCAAATCAATTTTCTTAATTCAAGTTGAATTTATATTTAAAATTATCTACCTAAAAACTTTTGTTTCACGATATAAGCCATTGATTTTTTTTATTTTCATGTTTAAACCCATTGATTTTTTAAATTGTACAGAAATTTATTTATTAATGTTTATGGCCATATATATTTTAATTTTATGGTCATTTATTTCCCGGTTTTATGATTATTTCTTGGGCTTCTAAATTCAATTTACCGGTCCTATTATGTTGAGATTTAATAAGATCTATTGGGCCTATGATACTGGTTAATGAGGCTAATAGCCTTTGACTGTGGGGCTTTGATACCCATGGGCCATATAAAGCTGGACTAATCTAAGCTTTTTGGGTTATTAGGGCATGTTTGCTGAGCTTCCTTACGCCTAAAAAAGTCAATTTGAAAAGCTCATTTGAAAAAAACTATGACATTATTTACACGTGTAAAGAACTTTCTCCAAAAGCCAATGGTAGGAAACCCATTTTAAATAAGTAAGAAAATGTTGTTTTTGAAACCTAACTTTAAGAATTGAATTTTTTTAAAGATAAATTTGTTATTTTAATAATTTGTCCATATACTTTTTGTAGATTGATAATATTGACATATATTTGTTTCACCACCTTCCACCACTTTCACCGTAACCTTCCACAACTACCATTGCCACCTTGCACCACTGCCACCACCTTCCACCACCACCACCACCGTGACCTTCCACCACCGTCATAGCCACTGCCACCAACACCCTCCACCACCACCATAGCCACTGCCACCAACACCCTCCACCACCACTACCACCTTCCACCACCACCGCCACCGCCACCGTCACTGTGACCTTCCACCACCTCCAACGTCACCTTCCATCACTGTCTTCCATCACCACCTTTCACTATCGCCTTCTGCCACCACCATCGTCACCGTGACCTTCCACCACCACCAACATTGCCACCGCCACCTTTCATCATTGTCGCCACCGCCACCTTTCATCATTGCCGCCACCATCACCCTTCACCGCTAACATGACCTTCCACCACCACCACCCTCCACCACAACCGCCACTATCACCCTCCACTACAACTGCCACCAACCACCACCAACTTCCACCACTACCACCTTCTACCGCCACTGTGACTTTCTACCACCACCACCATACCCATCATTACCTTCCACCATTACCACCACCGCTGCCGCCACCCTCAACTGCGACCTTCCACCACTGCCAACATCGTCATATTCCACCACCACCCCCCTCAACCACCACCTTCCACCACCATCGCAAATTGCCTTCTGCCACCAACATTGCCATCATCTTCCATCACTGCCGCCTTCACACTTATTATTGGAGGCTTGCAATAATTGTTAAAAATAAATGATATTCTTGTCAGGAAGAAAATAATAAGTTAAATTAAATTTAAGAAATGTACTCACCAAAAATCTTTTTCTTATGATTTTCTTTCAACAAAATTCTTTTGAGGTAGACCTTATTAATGAAGGACTTTTAATATAAAAAAGCTCCCCCAAACGAGACCTTATTGTGTTTTTACTTTTTATAATTTGCTAAACTTTTGTGATGCTATGTTTGAAAGTATTAATTGGATATTTTGAATTTAAAATAAAACACGATTTCATCACTCCCAAAAGCAATATGAATATTTTTATATATTCTTATATATTCTTCTTCCCATCTTATTAGATAACTAACGTGGCAATGACTTGATAACATGTCTTCCTGTAGACGTAAAGAAGACCACACATGAAAAAGACAAGTCTTGGAGTATATTGGAATTGTAATTTGAAGTAATATTTATTTAGGTCCCTTTAAACCAGCGTGTAGAGACCTGTGACATTATTTAAAAAGTCTATACAGGTGTTCTACTTTTTAAAAATTTGTCATGGGAGGTATCCTTGTCTGCATCCATGGTCCATAGATTGAAAACTAAGATTTTTGTGGTTTGAGGTAAATTGGCAGGCAAATGGAGGGGCAACAAGTATCAACAGTCAACAACCATCGCTGTGAGTTGATCAGTCTCTTTCTTCTTTACCAAACTGTGATGTCACTTGCTTTGCATTGCCTTTCTTTGATTACTTAGAGGACTTTCATTATTTCATCTTAATTCAATCTATCATTTTAGGCAATATCAATTTAATAAGGAAGAGGTTCTCTCTTGATATTCCTTTATTTTTCTCTTCCTTTTTCTTTCGTGATCTTCTTTTTCCATCACTCTCTCTTTTCAAGTATATTTTTCTTTTCCCTTGCTTTCTTTCCTTTATTTTCCTTTCCCTCATATAAATTGGAGGGTCAATATTTTATTTTTCATTGAATCAGCTTCAACCAAGTGGGAGAGGAATGGAGCAGAAGTCCCGGATCCAAGTCCCAAGAGTGAAATTGGGTATTCAAGGTTTGGAGGTAAAAATAAAATAATAAAGTATGACAAGTAAATTCATATTTTCTTTTCCTTTCTCTCTTAGGCACTTTGGGTTTTAGGGATCAATAATCGGCAAAAGTTTCTGTTTTCCCAAAGATTAGTCCTCAGTTTTTTGCACATTATGAGTCTGCTGTTTGGTGGTCTTTGTTAGGTGATAATAAGCTTTTCTACACAAAATAAATCCCAGTTAATTTTAATTGAGTCCTTCTCTTTGTTACACCATATGATTAACTGTATAGATTGAACTACTCGGGGTTTGTTTGGATACGACACTGTTTTGTATTAGAAACTGCAGCTGAAGATTGTCTGGTTACCTTGAAGTATAATTTTTGCAGACCAAGATAAAAAAAATAATAATAATAAAAAAATAAAATAAAATTGAATTTAAAAGAGAAAGAGAAGTGGTCAATTCAAACTTAAAACACCAACAAAAACCTGCTTTTTCTGTTGTGTAATGAACTGCTATTAAAACTTAGGAGTTAGATAGATAATATGTGATTTCCGCTGAAGTTCATACACTTTATTACTAAGAAGGGCACTTCATTTAACCATTATCACAAGGAAACTACTCATGTGCTGAATAAAAATTGTCAAGTATCTTAATAGGAAAAAAATGACTAACATTTCTGGTGATTAATAAAAAAGAAACGGCATTTACAAGCCGATCTTGTGTATCTAAAATTGAAGCTATAGGATATTCAAATTGTAGGCTATCTGATTAAGCCAATATGACCATTAGGCAATAATTGGGAAAACTTTCTGTTTACTCAAATACAAGTCCTCAGCTTTTCGCACACTATCTGTCTGCTGTTTGGTGAACTTTCTTAGCTTATAAGTAGCTTTCCTACACAATTAAACCTGAGGTAACTCTACTAAACCCCTTCCCCTTGTCACCTCATGAGTCATGATATTCTTAGAAGTTTGTTTGACACATTGCCAAATGTTCCTTTAATGCCACATTCATGTCCATGGAACTGCATAAAGTTATAGTTTGAACTACTCGGGGCTTGTTTGGATACCACACTTTTTGGCATTAAAAACCGCAGCAGAACATTCTTAGTTAACTTGAAGTATAGAGTTTTAATTTATGCAGACAAAGATAAAAGAAGCAAAAAAGTGCTTTCATAATATTGAAAACAGAAGGAGAAGTTGCACTGAATTGCTATTAAAATTGTGAAAATTTATGTTTTTAAACACCCCTCCAAATTCGATTATATAAATTGTACTTGAGATAAAAACATAGGAGTTATATAATATGTGATTTTGGGTGAAGTTCACACAATCTACTACTAAGAAGGGTACCTAATTTAATCATATCACTGAGTTTTTGTCAGCTATACCTTATTCTTGCTCCTGCTTTTATGCAAGTAATTGTCAACTTTAAAGAAATCCCCCACGTTAGCAACTTCATGCATAAGAAACAGTGAAATTTGCAAGTTTTGTTCATGATTATTTGTCCAATTAGACCATGCATGTGAAAATTCGATTATAGGCCGAGTAAGTACCTTAGCAATTATACTTTATCAAAGAAAGGACACAATATCTGTCTGATGGTGTCCTTTGTCTGCAGGTTTCTAGATTAGGTTTTGGATGCGGTGGACTTTATGGAATATATAATGCTCCTCTGTCACATGATGTTGAATGTTCAATTATAAAGGAGTTTTTGATAAGGGTATCACCTTCTTTGACACATCTGACTTGTACGGAGATAATCATCACAATGAAATTATGATTGGCAAGGTACCTTATTTTTAAACAAATTTATATCTAACTTCAAATCTGAATTTAGCAAATACATAAGAATGAAATAAACTACAGGAAGTACATGTTTAGTGCAGTTCTTCATTATCTTTTTATCCTCAAAATCAGTCTTGCTACTTGATCTGTACAGTTCCTGAAAATATCCATCAGCAGTGCTAATAATTGAAGCTTCATCCTCACACTTGAATGGTGTCACTGCGTTAGGTGGTGCTGAGATACACATTTCGTGGATGAAGTATGTGCTGGCTTACGTTTATTACCTTATATTACTGATATAGTACTCTTTTCTCATACTTCAAGGCGTTGAAGCAGCTTCCCCGGAAACAAATTCAATTGGCAACTAAATTTGGCATCACCATGAAAAATTTTGGTGATTTTATGGTCAGAGGTACCCCTGAATATGTGCGGGAGTGCTGCGAAGCAAGTCTCAAGTGACTTGATGTGGACTATATTGATCTATACTATCAGCATCGCGTGGACAAATCAGTGCCAATAGAAGATACAGTAAGTGCCAGAGAAATTCTTTTTATTGGTTACTCTTAACAGTATTCATTCCATTAATCAATGTATTACCTGATTCATTTTTAATTAATCATAATACCCAAGATGGGAGAGCTGAAGAAGCTAGTGGAAGACGGAAAGGTAAAATACATCGGGTTGTCTGAAGCTAGTGTAGACACGTTAAAGAGGGCACATGCTGTTCATCCTATTACTGCTGTACAAATGGAGTACTCTCTGTGGACTCGTGAAATCGAAGAGGATATAATTCCACTTTGTCGGTCAGTTGATATCTAGCTCTTTCTCTGTGTTATCATAAAACCAATCCCATATGTTTTCTAGGTGAAAACTTTTGGTCTTGGTTGGAATAGATATATTCAGAACAGGCAACTCAAACAATTTATATTAACTTCATAAATTTTGCTACTTTTCCTACCTCTTCAATGCAGGGAACTTGGTATTGGGATAGTGGGTTATAGCCCTCTTGGTAAAGGGTTCTTTGGTGGGAGGGCAGTTGTGGAAAGTTTGCCTAAGGAGAGTTTGTTGGTACGATACTACAATCTATTAATTTCACTTTGATTTTCTCTGATGCATTCAAGTATGTTGTCTTAAAGCTAGTACGCATAACGTAAAGAGTCCTGCTATATATTCTGATTCAGAGAGGTCCAAGAAGGGCATTTTCCTAATGGAAATTGTACGATTTCATCCTTAAAATCGCACTGACACAAGAGATGGCACGAGGGTTGGCTATAGTTTCAACCAACTAAATAATTTTTAAGTGAAGAGAGGAGAGAAACAAATATTGTATTGTATTGAATTCTTTGTTGTGTTGATATGCCTTAACAACAAATCCCTTACACTATATATACTATTCTCCCATAGACCTTTGAACTTTTCAAGACAATTCTTAACCACTCACATGACACATGCACTCACATGATACATGCACTACCTTGATACATGCACACTCTTGATACATGTACCATCTTGATACATGTACAATAACAATACATGAATACACCCAAAATGCATAATGAACATGGCATTAATTTATTTTTAACACACCTCCCTTAATGCCATGTTGTGACACCCAACAATTCTCTAAAGTGCAACTTGATCTTCAGTCTTACAATACTTGAGTTGAATCTCTTCATTCTCCACGGCTTCTCTAATGAAGTGATGCTTGATTGCAATGTGTCTTGTGCGACTATGGAAAATAGGATTCTTTGTCATAGCAATTGCGGTTTGTTGTCACATAAAATTGGAGTAGCTTCTCTTTGCTTCTCACCAACATCTTCAAAAATTCTCCTTAGCCATATTGCTTGTGACGCTGCCAATGATGCTGAAATATACTCAGCCTCGGCAGAAGATTGCGCCACCGTTTCTTGCTTTTTAGATGCCCATAAAAATACACCCGAACCAAGAGAGAGTGCATAACCGGAAGTACTTCTCATATCATCAACACATTCGGCCCAATCACTATCACAAAAACCAAACAACTTTGCATCAACATTTTTCCCATACAAGATGCCAAAATCAAGTGTGCCTTGTATATATCTCAACACCCTCTTTGCAGCCCCAACATGAATTTGACTTGGATTGTGCATAAACGGAGATAACAAGCTTGTAACATACATGATGTCGGGTCTTGAAGATGTCAAATATAATAGACTTCCAACCAAGCTTCTATAGAGAGATGCATCTGCTTCTTTACTTCCATCTTCTTTTATCAATTTTTCATTCACAACCAAGGGAGTGCAAACGGATTTGTAATTCAACATTTTGAATTTTTCAAGAAGAGTTTTTGCATACTTCTTTTGACAAATAAAAACTCCTTCTTTTTGATAAATTTCAATGCCCAAGAAGTAATGCAACAAACCCAAATAACTCATTTCATATTTTTTCATCATCTCTCTTTTAAAATCATCAATTATTTTTCCATTACTACCGGTAAATACCAAATCATCAACATAAAGAGAAACAATAAGAATCCCAGTTTTACCTTGTGTCTTGTAATACAAGGTTGGCTCACTTTTGCTCCTTTGAAAGGCTTTTTTGATGAAGTAAGAATCAATCTCACTATACCATGCCCGGGGTGCTTATTTTAGGCCATACAAAGCCTTCTTTAATTTGTAAACTTTCTCTTCTTCTCCTTTTGCAACAAAGCCTTGAGGTTATTCTACATAGACATCCTATTTCAAAACACCATTCAAGAAGGCTGATTTTACATCAAGTTGATACAAGGACCAACCATTTTGAGCCGCCAAGGCAATGAGTGCTCTAATTGTGTCAAGACGAGCCACGGGTGAAAAAGTTTCTTGAAAATCAATTCCGGGCTGTTGTGAATACCCTTTTGCTACAAGTATTGCTTTGTTCTTTTGAATGGAGCCATCCGGATTGAATTTTGTTTTAAAAATCCATTTCACACCAATCACATCTTTGTCTTCTGGCTTCTCTACTAACTCCCAAGTCTTGTTCTTCTCAATCACATAAATTTCATCTTCCATAGCTTTCTTCTATGCCTCTTGTTTAATTGCTTCTTCAAAGTTCTTCGGTTCAACAACACAAAAATTGCAACTTGCATACACATCACTAAGACTTTTCATTCTTCTTGGAGTTGAACTTGGAGATGAGGAATTTGAGTTTGATGGAGAAGTTGGGATTGATTGTAAGCTAGATACGGGAGACATTTCTTGTGGAACTTCAAGAAAATCTTCATTTTCACTTTCTTGATTTCCTTATTCTTCATTGAAAATGGGAATTTGATCTAGAACTTTCTTCTCTTTCCAATCCCAAGCAGCATTCTCATTAAAGAGAACATCTCTACAAATAATCAATTTATTCTTCTTCAAATTAAAGAGTCTATAGCCTTTTGATTTTGAGCTATAACCCATAAAGATGCATTTTTCACTAGCTTCATCAAGTTTGTGCCTCACTTCTCTTGGATCATAAGCAAAACAAATACACCCAAAAACTTTCAAGTGGTTCAATGATGGCTTCCTTCCACTCCATGCTTCAAATGGAGTTTTATTCTCCACCGCTTTTGTTGGACTCCTATTCATCAAGTAAACAGCTGTATACATAGCTTCACCCCAAAATGATTTAGGTAGCCCTTTCTCATGAAGCATTGATTTTCCCATCTCAATAATTGTTCTATTTTTTCTTTCTGCCACTCTATTTTGTTGTGGAGTGTACCCAACTGTTAATTGCCTCTCCAAGCCAATATCTTCACAAAACTTTTCAAACTCATTTGAGTTGTATTCTCCACCTCTATCACTTCTTAATACTTTGATAAGATGGCCACTTTGCCTTTCAATAAGCTGTTGAAATTTTTTGAAAATGGAGAACACATCTGATTTTTGTCTCATGAAATAAATCCATGTCATTCTTGAAAAATGATCAACGAAAATAATAAAATACTTGTTACCCGCTTGAGTTGGTGTTGTCATCGGTCCACACACATCGGTATGAACAAGCTCCAATAGTGCTTTAGCCCTCCATACCTTCTCTTTCGAAAATGACTCTCGGTGATGCTTGCCAAGAGCATAACATTCACAAACTTCTTTAACTTCTTGTATTGTTGGCAGCCCATACACCATGCTATTTTGTTGTAAATTCTTTAAGCTTTGGAAATTCAAATGGCCAAGTCTTCTATGCCAAAGCCATGACTCATCAACAACATCCATCTTCAAGGCCATATTTTTTGAACATGAAAAAGTAAGAGGAAAGCTTCTATTTTTTCCCATCTTGATTTTTGCCACAATATGATTTTGTCCTCCCTTGTCTTAAATTTTGCAAGAGTCCTCATTAAAATGAATGGAGTACCCTTGCTCTACAAGCTGTCCAACACTTAACAAATTTTGCTCCAAATCTGGAACAAGTAACACATCCTGAATATGCTTTCTTCCTTTTTTTGTCTCTATGGCAATAGTACATTTTCCCTTTGCTTGGACCAAGGCACCGTTTCCCATCCTCACTTGAGAATTGGATGAAGAATCAATCTCCAGGAATATGTTTTTATCTCTGGTCATGTGGTTACTACACCCACTATCAAGAACCCACACGTCATCCTTTTGTTCCGATGTCGTGTGACAAGCATAAAACATGCTCGCTTCACCTTCTTGCTCTTCGGAAAAATTAGGTTGCTGATTTGTTTTCAACCGGCAATCTTTTTGAACATGTCCAAATTTCTTGCAATTGAAACATTGAGGTTTTCCCCGACACCAACAATCTTTGTCAACATGGCTATTTCTCTTGCAAATTCCACAATTTTGTTGAGTGGACTCTATATTTCAACTTCTCTCAAAATTATTTCTTCCTCTTCCATGTCTTCCACCTCTAAAAGATTCACATTTGGATCGATCAAAACTTGATGGGTATTTTTCTTGATTTTTGGAACTAACATTGAGCTTGGATTGAAAAACACTTTCAATTTTCTTTTCGGAGCGCCTACTCAACCTTTACTCAAATGCTTTTATGGAACCCATCAATTCTTCAACACTCAAGTTTTCAAGCTCTTTAGTTTCTTCAATAACAGCAACAATAGAGTCATATTTTTCTGGTAAACTAATTAGAATTTTTTTAACAATTCTTTGATTAGAAATATCTTCCCTATAGGTCTTCATTTGATTTACCACCTCCATAAGTTTAGAAAAATAATCTTTCAACAACTCCATTTCTTTCATTTTCATATTTTCAAAATCTCTTCTCAAAGATTGGAGTTTTACAATTCTTACCTTTGTGCTGCCTCTATACTCCTTCTCGAGGATATTCCATGCCTCCTTTGCTTTAGAAGCATTGATAATTCTAGGAAAGATTGTATCAGCAACTCCTTTGCTTTTGCATCTTTCTTCTTATGATCTTTCAATTGTTGTCTTTGGGCATTCGTCAAAGTTGTTGTATCTTTCGGTTCATCATACTCATCTTCAACATAATCCCATAAATCATATGAGAGAAAAATGGTTTTCATCTTCACATACCAAAAATCATAATTTTCCCCATAAAAAATGGGAAGTGCTGATTGATGGGCACCTTGGTTTTGATTGCCTGTAGTTGCCATCACGATCGATCTTCTTCGGGGTTTATTTTCCCGTCAATAAGCTTCACGCCCAGTTTGCTCTTGATCAAAATCAAGCTCTGATACCACTTATGTTGGGTATAGTTTCAACCAACTAAATAATTTCTAAGTGAAGAGAGGATAGAAACAAATATTGTATTGTATTGAATTCTTTGTTGTGTTGATAGGCCTTAACAACAAATCCCTTACACTATATATACTATTCTCCCATAGACCTTTGAACTTTTCAAGACAATTCTCAACCACACACATGATGCATGCACTCACATGATACATGCACTACCTTGATACATGCACACACTTGATACATGTACCCTCTTGATACATGTACAATAACAATACATGAATACACCCAAATTGCATAATGAACATGGCATTAATTTATTTTTAACAGGATTGTACCATTTAACTCTGGTTATTCATAATCTTTTGATGTCTTTTGTAGACTATGCATCCAAGGTTTACTGGGGAGAATTTGGAGAAGAACAAAATTTTGTACGGTCAGTTTGCCAACTTGGCTGCCAAACATGCCTGCACTCCTCCTCAACTGGCTCTGGCATGGCTTCTCCATCAAGGAGACGATCTGGTTCCTATCCCTGGTATATCATGTAGTCTTTCAGAATTCCGTTAACATATGTGCGTGTGTGTTTTTTCCCTGAATGTGTTTAAGATGTATTTAATTGCATAATTTTCCATTGTTTAGCATTTAATTAATGGCTTCCCAACACATAAAAATAATTTTACTCTTTGATATTTCTGCACCTAACGCAACGATCTTAAATGGTGCTAGTTCATAGAGAAATCTCATGCATTAAGTCCATATTTGTGCATAATTTTTTATTTTGCTTCATTGAATATTGCTACCGTATCTGTGCCTGTATATAGGTTATGAATGTGGTTGAACGCATAATGTGTTATTTTGATTGTTGGGGTGGTTCTAATTCTCATTTTGATAATATACAGGGACAACTAAGATTAAGAACCTTGATGATAACATCGGATCCCTGACAGTAAAGCTTACGCAGGAGGATTTGAAGGAAATTTCCGATGCAATTCCAATTGATGAAGTGACTGGAGAAAGAGAACACGCTGGCTTTTCTGAATACCGTTATAGATTGGCCAACACCCCTACCAAAACATGAACCTTTGTACAATGAGACATTTTGTTTTCTGCTTTTCTGTCTCCATGGTCGCACAATAAATTTGCATTTACATTTATGGAAGTGGAGCCCACTTTTATAGCATTTTTATTTTTTTGAAAAATATTTCTAAGAAAACCCAAATAGTCCACCTCGTCTTTGCAATAGAGGTTGAAAAACCTTCAAATCAAGTCTAACATGATCCATTCTTCGAATCAATTTTCTTAATTCAAGTTGAATTTATATTTAAAATTATCTACATAAAAACTTTTGTATCACGATATAAGCCATTGATTTTTTTATTTTTTATTTTTTAATTTTCATGTTTAAACCCATTGATTTTTAAAATTATATAGAAATTTATTTATTAATGTTTATGGCCATATATATTTTAATTTTATGGTCATTTATTTCCCGTTTTATGATTATTTCTTGGGCTTCTAAAGTCAATTTACTGGTCCTATTATGTTGAGATTTAATAAGATTTATTGGGCCTATGATGCTGGTTAATGAGGCAAATAGCCTTTGACTTTGGGGCTTTGACTGCTCTAAACTTTTTGGGTTATTATTAGTCCCAGAGATGTTTTACAACTAAAAAAGCCAGTTTGAAAAGCGAATTTGAAAAAAATTGAAACATTTGGTTACACATATGTAAAAGACTTTCTCCAAAAGTCAATGGTCAGGAAGCCCATTTCAGAGAAATAAGAAAATGTTGTTTTTTAAATTGTTGACACCCATTTTGATATTTGGGCCGTAAAGATATTGGGCTGGAGGCATGCGTTGTTGGATTTGAACTAAACAATAGATTTAGGTTGAGACTTGAATTGCTGTTGATAGCATGATAAGGAGTTGGTTTGGTATATGGGCCGATTGCAAGATGGGTTTTTGAAGAAAACGGTTATGTAGGTTCACATGGAGCATAACTAGCGTGTAAGGATTGGGTTGAATTTAAAAATGGATAGGGATTGCAGTTTGTAGTTTTATCTTTTGGTTAAGATTAGCTAAGTGTAGTTTATCAGTAACTTAATTTGTTTTAGTTTAATAGTTAGGTTATCGATGAATTTGATTTGAATTTAGTAGATAATTATGTGATAGAGTTTGATGTATTTAGAATGCTTGTATTTAGGAAGATAATTTATGTTTTTCTATAAATAAGAAAAGAGGCATGCTGTGAAAGAGGTCCAGCACCCTCAGAATTAATTTATTATTTTGTTTGCTCTCTCAAGCACTTTCCCCAAATAGCATCATTGCTATCTTTATCTCTTTCTCTCTATTTCAGTCTCATTCTATTTCTCTTCCCATATCTATTTCTCCCTATCTCTTCTCCCTATCACTTTCTATATCTATTTCTTCCCCTTTCTATTCTCTTGATACGTTACTATAAATTGTTCACTGGAAAGTCCTTTTAACTAAGGCATTATTGAACTCAAAAGAGGAATTTTATTGTTCCCTTTTTTCTTGCATCGTCTGAAAGTCAACCTTCTCAAAGGGACTAACGTTGACTATTTACAATCGAACCACACAAGTGGTTCTGGCACGCCCGCTCCATCTCAATTTAAGATCAGATCTTAGAAGTCGATTTTAGCGTCAACATTTTTGGCACGCCCAGTGGGACCCACTAGGTGAATAATTTATTTACAACAACGATGCCTCCCAAGAGGAACACAAAGAGTACGAATTCAAATGAAGAAGAAGAGGAGGAAGTCCAGCCAACTGGTCAAGCCGGATCTCATACAGTAGGAGTTTCCTTCCGATCGGATGTTCCATTCATGCAAATACTTGAATCCATTCAGCAGGGAATGGAAAACTAGGAGGCCCGTTTGGGAGCTCGCATTGATGGGATGAGTCAAAAGGTTAATACTCGCATGGATGGGATGAATAAAAAAATGGATGCAGTATCAAATCAACTATCGGTGGTTCAAAGCCGATCTGATCAGGCCGAAGCCTCAAATGTGCATGAGTCATTGGTTCGGCAAATTTTTTCATCAAAGTTGATTATCCCTGAAGAACCAAGGACAACAATGACGGAAGCATTGCTGCAAAATCCAACTCTCGAAATGCCAATTAGCATGATGCCAATTCAACCGTTGTGTATTACGATTGGCAATGGGCAGAATCCTATTCTTGGCATGCCGATTGGTAACCCACCAATATTGTCAGATCCACCGGTAGTAATAGTAGTACCGATGTATCAACCACTGTTGATTAATCAACATAATCAGAATGAGTAACGTCCACCAATGCAGCCGATTCTAGTGGTGAGAGATCGGCAGAAAGCGGTTAAAAACCAAAACCAAGGCATGGCTAATCTATTGGTTCCTTCAGCGGCTACTGGGGGGTAAGGCAATGCTAATCAACAACGAGAATGGGTTAATCCATTCGTTCCATTGCACCCAAATGATCCTCCAGGACAAAATGCAGGGATCGATAGGGCTCAAATTTTGGCTTTAATACAGGCTGAGGTAGCACAGGGACGCAGACGTGCTCAGCCAGTATACAGAAAGCCCTATCCCGATCATGTCGATGCCCATGAGTTACTTAGAAATTATCGGTATCCTGATTTTTCTATGTATAGTGGCGAGGAACATTTTTCTACGGTGAAGCACATTGCGAGGTTCACAGCACAATGTGGTGAAGCAGGCCCTAGTCCTTGGTTGAGGATGAGGTTATTTTCTAGCTCTCTCGCTGGGGCAGCATTTGAATGGTACAACAATTTACAAGCCAACTCTATTCGGACATGGGACGAAATGGAGGAGGCTTTTCATACTCAATTCTACCGAACAGAGACAGAAGCTACGCTGACAGATATATCCCGTTTAACTCAGTTGCCGAGCGAATCGGTAGAAACTTTTATTGCTAGGTTCAGAAAGGCTAAACTCAAATGCTGAGTAAGTTTGCCAGAACCAGAATACATTAAATTGGCATTGAATGGTCTAGACATTGAACATCGTAAGAGGTTTGATGGGGTTGAGTTTCAATATCTCTTCGATTTAGCAGACAGGGCTTCTCGGTATGAGGAAATACTAAAAGAAGAGAAAGAAAGGAATAATTCTTCTAAGGGTACTTGGTACAAGGACCCTAATTATGAGGCATTCTCGGCAGAAGTTGGAGATGAATTAGAAATTGATGTTGCAGAAGTCAATATCAAAAAGCCATACGTTTGTGAGGCATTGGTTAAACCTAAACCGACTACGGGGGGCAATGCATCATCATCATCAACATCGGCAGCAAGGAAAGGTCCTGCCGATACCAGGAAGAGTTATTCGTTCGACTTGTCAAAAACAGATCAAATCTTTGATCACTTGATGGCCGATAAGATGATAGCTTCGCCTAAAGGGCATAAGATTCCATCGGCAAGTGACTTGAAAGGAAAAGAGTATTGTAAGTATCATAACTCTTGGAACCATGCTACTAATGATTGTACTATTCTACGAGGTGTATTGCAGAAAACTATCGATGAAGGTACTTTAAAGTTCCCAACTTCAGAGACCATGAAGGTGGATATCAATCCATTCCCCACGATCACGTCTACTAATGTGATAAGCTTAGTCAAGCGAAATAATCGGCAGGAGACTGAAAAGATATCTGGTGAGTTCTTTTCATTAATTGCGACACCTGAAAAGATGGCAGAATTGCAGAAGCAATTAAAGGAGGCTCAATTAGCCTTGATTGACCATGGTTGTTGCCCAAATTACAAAGGAAAGAAAAAACCAAAGGAAGATGTGCCAATGGAGGTTCAACCAAAGAAGAAATAAATTCTTGAGAGGCTTATTTTCCCATTGAAACCTGGGGAGGAGCTTTGGCAAAGTGGTACCAGCAACAGTCATTTGAAAGTGGGAAGGCCAACTCGACAAGTAGATATATCTAGCCGATTTCATCCCCAAAATTGGCATCCCAGTTTTAAAAGACAGTCGCCGGTTTAGTCAGAAATTTAGGTACAGAAAGGAGCCGATTCATATAGAGTACGAACTCTGAAACCAATGATAGACTCAACTGAAGATAGATGGACTCGAGTTAATAATCCAAAATTCCCTAAAGCACAACAATATTAGAATGGGGGCCTAACTCGATCTCAGAAACGTAGGGAACAAAGGAGAAGGGCTGAGAAAAAAAGGAAAGTTGAGGAAGGAGGCAAAGTAGTGCAAACAGAGGAAGTCGATTCCAGATAAAGATAAGGAGCCTTAGCCGACGTGGCCCAGACGCAACAACGAGTTCAGAATTAAGTTTGGCAGTTTCCCAGATGAGATGTCATGTAACATGGCATTTGTATTACCAGCAATGTTTCAGGCTCCATCGGCATCAAACGCTAATACTGAGAGGAATGAGAAGGAAACTCAGCCGATTCGGAATTTATCAATTCTTTCCTCAGAATCGGCAAGAAAGTGGTTTTTGAAAAACCTTTGTTAGCAATGACTCAACAGCTCAGGCCTTTGTATGTTAAGGTATGGGTAGAAGGTCAACCTATTAATCGAGTCTTGGTAGACAATGGCTCGGTTCTGAATGTTATTCCAGCAAACACATTGAAGAAACTCGGCAAGAGTATGGAAAATGTTATTCCTACTGATGTAGCAATTTGTGGCTTCAACGGAGATTCTACTAGCACTAAAGGGATCCTTCCCTTAGAAGTAGGAGTTGGAGGTAGGACATCTTTTGCGGCATTCTTTATTATTGAATCCACGGCTTCTTATAATTTGTTATTAGGCCGTGATTGGATTCTTCCAAATATGTGTATTCCATCATCATTACACCAGATGCTGATTTTTTGGGATGGAGATAAGGTAAAGATAGTGAATGCCGATGATAAGCCATTTATGGCAAAGGTATACTCGGCAGATGCGGTTTTGTATGATGAAGAGCGTATTCTTGTTTGATTTGTGGGAACAGGAGCAGATTGAAGACCTATATCGGCAACCATGAGAAGAAGTTTTGCCGATCGCGAAATCGGCAAGTTGCAGCAGGAGAATTCTAGGCCGAAGGTAGAACTCCCTCGGTTTGCTATAATTGAAGAAGTTGTTGATGGAAGCGAAACTTGAAAGGGAAGCTGCTCAGCAGCAGGCCTTCAGGGCCCCTTACATTGGGCTTCAAGCATACATAGCTGAAAAATGGCTAGAAAATGAAGCAATAATAGAGCCAGGACCATCGGTTAATCTTACTGAGATCGATCGGTTCAATAATGAAAAGTTGGATGCAATTCAGTTGGAAGACTTGGAATTAGCACCAGCTAAGCTCGATGATCTTAAAGCAGAAATTCAGGATCTATTAAAGGATATGAATTTAGGCACTGACGCAGAGCCTAGACCAACTTATATTAGTGCATTGTTAGAACCAAAATTACAAGCCGAGGTTATCGCCATGTTGAAGCAATATAGTGATTATTTTGCTTGGAATTATGAGGAAATGCCGGGTTTATTCAGAGATCTGGTGGAACAACGGCTACCCATTAAAGATGGCTACAAGCCATATAAACAGCCACCTCGTCGAATGTCTCAAGAGGTGGTAGATAAAGTCAAAGTAGAAATCGAACGATTATTGGATGCTGGCTTCATTCGAACTACAAGGTATATTAAATGGTTATCAAATGTAGTCCCTGTTATCAAGAAGAATGAAAAATTACGTATATGTGTTGATTTCAGAAACATAAACTTGGCAACTCCAAAAGATGAGTATCCAATGCCGATAGCCGATCAGCTGATTGATGCGGCTGCAAAACACCAAATTATGTCTTTTATGGATGGACATTCAACCTATAATCAAATTTATATAGCTGAGGAGGATATTCCAAAGACAACTTTTAGGTGTCCAGGATCGATTAGAACTTTTGAATGGGTGGTAATGTCTTTTGGGTTGAAGAATGCTGGGGCCACATATCAGCGAGCCATGAATTTTATTTTTCATAATATGCTCGGCAAGTTTATGGAGGTGTATATTGATGATGTGGTGGTGAAATCAGCAACAAGGAAAGAGTATCTAGTCCACATCAAAGCATCTTTTGAGCGGATGAGGGCTCATAAGCTAAAAATGAATCCAATAAAGTGTGCCTTTGGAGTATCGGCATGAAACTTTTTGGGTTTCTTGGTTCATCAAAGGGTATAGAGATCGATAGGAATAAAGCTAAGGCGATTATTGATGCTGGTGCGCTGAGAAGCAAGAAACAGTTGCAGAGGTTACTTAGGCAAGTGAATTATCTTAGGAGATTTATTGCTAATACAGCTGTAAAGTTACATGTGTTTTCCCCGCTACTTAAGTTGAAGCCGATGGAGGAATTCAAATGGGATAATATACATCAAAGGGCATTTGACCAGATTAAGAAATACTTGTCGAGTCCTCCTGTCATGATGCCACCAAGGAAGAAATGGTCGATGAAATTATATTTATCGGTTGCTAAATAATCCATTGGAGCTATGTTAACACAAGAGAATAAAGCAGGAAGTGAACAAACAATATATTATCTGAGTCAAGTTTTAACTCCAGTCGAGTGTAGATATACACCGATTGAGAAATTATGTTTGGCTTTGTATTTTGCAGCAATGAAATTAAGAGTCCATATGTTGCATGTTTTGGTTTACATTGTTTGTCAAACAGATCTTATAAAGTATATGCTATCAAGGCCATTAATCACAGGCCGAATTGGCAAAAGGGCTTTGGCACTAATGGAGTTCAACTTTGCATATGTTTCACAAAAGGCAATTAAGGGAAGAGCATTGGCAGATTTTCTTGCCGATCATCCCTTGCCTGAAATTGAGTCATAAGTATTTGATGAGCTTGACTCGGCAGCCATATTCATGACCCTTTGGACATTAATGTTTGATGGGTCGAGTACCAGTGAAGGGTCAGGAGCTGGCATTGTACTAATATCCCCAACAGGGAATCAAATTTCATTTTCTTTCTTTTTGGATTTCAGGTGCTCAAATAATCAAGCCGAGTATGAAGCATTGATTATCGGCTTGGAAATTCTGCTAGAAATGGCAGTCAAAGACGTCCACATTGTGGGAGATTCGAGTTTAGTAATTAATCGAATCTCAGAAGACTTTAGATACTTGAATTGACAATTAAGACCATTCCATTCATTGGCAACCCAATTGGTCAACCAATTTCATAATGTAACTTTGGAATATAGACCAAGGGCCATGAATAAAATAACTAATGATTTAGCACAGACTGCTTCAAGAGTCAGGGTGCCGAGTGGTATGAAGGAAAGGATAATGAAGATTACACGCCGATCTCTTCCATCGGCTGAAGCAAGAAATCAAATCATGGAAGAAGTTTTTGCCACTGATGTTGCCAAGTTGGATGATGATGATTGGCGAATTCCTTACATCTTGTTTTTGCAACATCTAACTCTAGAAGCCGATCGAAGAATAAAAAGAAGTGCAGTCGATTATGTGCTTATGGATGGAGATCTTTATAGAAGATCGGCTGATGATGGTTTGTTATTTTAGTGTATTAGTAAGTTTGAGGGTTTGAAGATTATGGCCGAGGTACATGAAGGGATATGTGGAGCTTACCAAGTTGGCATAAAGATGAGATGGTTAATACCACGATATGGATATTATTGGCCTGGAATAAGAAAAGATTGTATGACTTATGCAAAAAGTTGTATAGACTATCAAAAACATGGTCCAATGCAGTGGGTTCCAGCAATAGAGATGCAATTACTAGTTAAACCATGGCTTTTCAGAGGTTGGGCTATAGATCTAATCGGCAAGATTAATCCTCCTTCATCAAAGAGTCATCATTGGATTATTTTAGCTACCGATTATTTTACTAAGTGGGTTGAAGCCGAGGAATATGTCTTAGTAACTCACAACACGGTGATACAGTTTTTGGAGCGACATATCTTTTATCGATTTGGTTTACCCAAAACAATTGTTACCGATAATGGATCTGTGTTTTGAGCAAATGAAGTATTACAACTCGGCATTTATATGCAAGTAAAGATGGTAACTTCAACACCCTATTATGCTTAAGAGAATGGCCAAGCAGAGGCTTTAAATAAAGTCGTTATTAAAATTATTGAGAAAATGATAAAAGACAAACCAAGGCGTTGGCATGAAACCCTTTTGGAAGCTTTGTGGGCTTACAGAAATTCAAAGCAAATAAGTACAGGTACAACTCCTTATCGGCTTACATTTGGCCATGATGCTGTCCTGCCGATGGAGTTAAATGTAAAATCGACAAGAGTAGCCTTACAACACAATCTTATACCTGCCGATTACAACGAATCTATGCTTGCTGAGTTAGAAGATTTGGATGAAGTCCAAAAACTTGCTTTGGACCACCTTATGGTCCATAAAGCAAAAGTAATGAAAGCTTACAACAAACGGGTGAAGTTCAAGTCATTTGCAGAGGGTGATACGGTTTGGCAAACAATTCTTTCACTTGGAAAGGTGGATAGAGTTTATGGCAAGTGGTCACCTACTTGGAAGGGTCCATATTTGGTTCATCAAGTATTACATGGAGGAGCGTACAGGTTAAAAGATCTAGATGGTGGAATCCATGAGAGACTAATAAATGGAAGGTACCTCAAAAAATATAAGCCAATTATTTTTGAACTTATGGAGGAAAAGAAAACCTTCACTAAGTAAAAATAGTTTGGATTATATTTATTCGGTTTTGTTTGTAAGTTTGTTTTGAAGTAATAAATTTGATGCATTAAAATAAAAGGCAGTTATAGCAGAGAGTTCCAAAACCATATTACATGCCCAAAAGGTCAAATTGTTCATAAAAACACAAATGTTCAAGACTGTTTAAAACTTTCGTAAAGATCTTCAAATTTGACCTTCAAATCGGCCCATAATGTCTTGGTTTTGGTGAGCTTCACTTCCGCTTGTTTCTTCGACTGTTCCAGCTTCACTATTTGAACCTGAAGCGCTTTGAATCTGGGTGCGTCACATTCAGTTTGTTTCCTCAGATTGGTCACCTTGTTGTCAAGCTGGGCTTTATCTTGTTGAAGCCGAGCGAATTCTGCCTGCAGTTTTTGCTCCCTGACCTCCAAATCAGCAGCTTTCTTCTTCACGGACAGATGAAGTTCTCTCCCACACTTTAAAGATTGAGAAAGTTTTTCTTTTTCTTGGTTCTGGGCAGCACATTGGTTGATGGTTTGAGTGGAATTAGCATAGGAAGCGATCATGGAGGGAACTTGAAGCTGCAAATTCTTGAAAAAGGATTGACCATTTAAAGAAAATCCTGGGTAGCTACTCAAGAAGGAGAGGGTCTCGGTAAGTTCCGTTTTGAAGGAGGAAATCGAAGACAAGTCTTGCTGCAACATCTGAGACAATAAATGAATGGTTTTTGTTATTTCCAAGGGAGTTTCAGAGATTTATTCGGTTGCAGGGGGTTCAAGAATAGATAAATCAAATACTAATTCAAATAAATAATCAAGGGTTGCGAAAGGGGAACTTGGGTGGATACTGGTAGGAATAGATGGAGAAGCCGGGTCTTTGTGTACCTGAAATATTATGGCCAGTCTCAATCCTTATAAGTTTAAATAAGTAAGTTATGTAGATCAAGACTTACTTCATCAGAATCCCCAACTTGTTCCTTCACGACAGCTACAGTTGGGTGTTTAACAGAAGTTAGAGAAATTGGTGTTGGAGAGGACCTTTGTTCCTTTCCCACTGACATTTCCATTTTTTCATCAATACTGTGGCTTGTCTGTGGAGTTCTCTGGGAATAATACCGATTCAGTCATTGCAATTAAATAAAGATGTGATGTGAAAATCAGGCATAGAGGAGTATTACCGGAGGGGTTTCGGAGACGGGTTTCCTCTTCTTAGACATGACTTCATCTTCATCTAAGTCATCATCATTAATCAAGATAAAGTGTCTCTTGGCTCGGGATTTCTTGACAGGTTTTTTTCCAACAGTTTTCTTTATTGTCTTTTTCTGATAAAGTAATGTTAGCAAAGGAAATGGTGTGCATTAAGAGAATAAAGGTGAATTAAGTGTGAGTGTTACCTGAGTAGTAGCCGGGGATGGGGGTATGCTTTGAAGAGGGACATGAAAATCGATTTGCGTTTCCTCAGACTTGGTGGGTACTGATTACTCGAGTACATTTGAGTGGGTGCCTGAAATTATATGAGTAAGCATAGAAACAAAATATAAGCTTATATTTGAAGGTTAAAGGTGTAGAACTTACTCTGTTGGGAACGAGACCTGGTCCTGCTTGCAGGAGCAGCGGGAGGAGGATGATTTGGCGTTGGGTCATTGTGCTTTCTGGTTCAGGAGGGGTAGTAAGAACAACAGGATCAATTGAGTCTACGCCTTGAAAACTGAGGGAAATAAATTTGTAGGAACCAAGAAGGTTGCATATAAGCTGGTTGGAATGTACAGTCCTAGTGAAGTTGATATATGATGACCACCAAGTCTCAAAGGCTGGTTAGTATGTGGTTCTTTGTGATACCCCTCGGATCCGAGACACGGGTTGATCAGGCCCAGGCCCAAACCCGAGGGAATATTAAACAATTAAAGTATTTTAGAACACAGATGACAAAATGAAATAATAAAGATGGAATAAAACTAAAAGAACATTTAATTAAAAAAACCCTCCATGCATAACTAAAAAATAAAACTCCAATCCTCCAAAACTTCAAGGTTACAACTTGGGAATCCACTGGTGGACCCCTAACCAAAAGTTCAACTGAAACTGAAAACTGAAAATAGATAATGCTAGAAATATCGAGAGAAGTCCTACGTAATCAGATGAATGTGGGACTGTCCTTGACAAGCACGATCAAGCTCTAAGGCTGGAACCGTCCTGTACCTGAAAAGAATAATAAAGGAGTGGGTCAGACCCACGAGCAAGTTCTAATCTAACTGTAATCCATACAGTGACCCGATACGCAGATACACCGTAGACATCTCACAATATCTATCTAGTCCATACGTATAAATATATCCACACTAAGGGACATTCACTAGTCTATAATAGGGGTCTCAACCTGAATAGAAGGCAACATGCGAATACGCACCCAAAGGTGGGCATGAGTACCTAGACCTAACAGGGTACACCTCAACCTATTATAACCAGTTACGCATCCACCGCATATACGCACCCTAACTAACGAGTCTGAGACTCAAGCTCAACTCGTGGTACTATAAACATATATATAAAGTCCGTCCAAATCCAGGGTATGTAATTCAACTATTTATTAAACTGACATACAATAAACCAACTAGTTAGTCACTCAACTTATTCAGTGGATATGACATAACTACCATCCGTTAATCCAGGAAGTCATCCAACTTGGTTACAGCTGATCTGACTTAGTCACAATTAGGATTCGATATCTTTCAATCCATTCCATCAATCCATTAGGTTAGGTTTATGCATTTTGAGCCAAACCGTCCCTAGTATGTCACCGTCCCATACCGGTACATACAATCCTCCACATCCATGTAAATTACAACATATATATCAGTTCAATAATTTACAGACCAAAAACCACCATCCAAATAATTGCAGAAGGAATCTTAACAATCTAGCAATTAAAATCCAGTAGTAATCCATGTAATTGCATCGAAGAATGAAACTATTCTAACAATTAACATCCAACACATGCATAGTTCAAATTTAATAAAACAATGACCCTATCATGTATTTAAAATTAGTTCTATAATAATATTATAGTCCAATAAATCGCTAAATTAATCTAAGCGATCTAGTTCCTTCCATCCGGTAACAGAGTACTAAGTTATATACTTATGTTTTGTTGTATCCTTTAGCACAGAGCCCCCACTATGCCACAAGTCTAATATATTACTTTAAAAGACTTCATCGTGCATCTAAAATAAATTTAAACTCATTTTATAGCACCCTAAACCATCAGATTAAAATTAGTCAACAAATCTCCTTTCAACCGTTAACTGTACGCAAAGTTGTCAAATAGCATACTGTTAATTTCATTAATCCCAAGAGGGTATTTGATGCAATTCAAGACCTTAATTACATCATAAATTATTTACTAAAAAGCCCATTAAATTTTTAAAACTGTTCAAGAACCACAAGTGCCCAAACAGTAGCCAAAAAACACTGTACGCATCAAAAAATGAAAGAGCCTGCTCTAGAAAAATAGAGCAGGCTCTAAATCAGCATAGAGCCGGCTCTACCACCACCTTAAAGCCGGCTCTAAATAGGTGGGAGCCGGCTCTTGGTATTCCAGAGCCGGCTCTCTCTCCCCCTGCGAGCTTCCCCTCCATTTCAGCTTCGTTCTGACCTCTGTTGCAACTCCGGCCAGTTGCAATCTTTCTGTTGGGTTTTAAAACTAATTTAAGAGTCATATTTAAGCCTAATAGCATCCCCAAGACTTTATTACAATAATTTGAAACCAATTACAGAGATTAACTGAAGCCATTAAATTGGTATGCTTGAAGGACAACACTGAAAATTAATTTAAGAAAATTTCAGTTCTCTTCCAAACCCTCTGTTCCCCTTTATCACTGAACCTAAAGATCTTATATCAATCCCAATAACATCCCCATGGTTCATTTTACAGAGATTAAAAACAATTCCAAAGACTAAAGTTACAACAGAGCAACATGCTTAAAGAAACAGAAAACTGAAACGAGATATGCATGAACTGTAACAGATTGATTTTTCAACATAACAGACCATACACATGACATACATTAAGCATATATCTTCTAGTTATTGATTGGTTAAACCTTAGAGATTATCTAGGTGCATAGAACACGAGCCAAAGAGAAGGAGAAAGAGAAGAACTTGCCTTTGAGTTTCAGACTTGAAACTCTAAGTTCCCAGTTTCTGTATTTCCCGTTCAATTCCCCACTGCTGTTCCACAAACCCACGTTCCTTCTACCTTACTCCCACCTATCCTTCCTCTCCCATCTCTCTCTATTCTCCCTCTGTATCCCACGGTCTCTGTTTTTTTTTTTTTTATTACAGAAATTACGTTTAATTATTCTAAAACCCTAAACCACCGTGACACACATACTTATAGGCTTAATGATTAAACCCTAATCCATGTATAACTTGGCCTATAAAAACCTAGGTTATACTCACTGTCGGCCAATGATAAATCCTAAAACCCCAAATTTAGATAAATAAAATAATTACACCGTGAAAAACTTAAACATTTAAATTAAACCAATTAAATTAAATTAAGTCAATTTAAAACAACCCATTAACATAAAAATGAAAAATACTCAATTAATCAATTCAAACAAAACCAAAACCAAAACCAATTAAAAAATAACAACTAAATAAAATCACAATTAATTTAAACATTCCAGCAAGCAAATAATCAATCAAATAAAATAAAATGCAATTAAACAATTAAATAAAATAATTAAACCAAATAATCATGCAAAAATACAATAAAAATTATAAATAAATGCCGAGACTATCATTTTAAAATTAGGGGTATTACATTCTTCCACAAAAGGGCTTGTAATGAAATTCTTGAAAGTGCTGAGTGAATTGGTTGGTTACATCCTGAAATTGTTCACTATTCGAAAGCTTGACCCGCCGATGATAGTTTTTGTTGTAAGAAAAGTGGGGTGGTATTGGGATCATTTGGGTCAATCCGAATTGCCGAGCTAGCTGAGCTGGATTATAAAATTCTACTCTGGTACGGCTCTTTGGAAGATGGGGAGCAACTGTATTACAAGGAATATCCCGAATAGTCAGGAAGTGACCCCAAAAGTTGTTGTAAAGTTCAACCTGTTCTATTGAAGACTCGGTAGTGGGAGGAAACGGCCAGGATGGAGCTAATCGACATTTAGAAAAAGGAAGAAATTGAGATGGAGTCCTGATTTTACATTGATGGTTGAAAAATTGAAAACAATCATTGAATGTGTGATCTTTGGGCTTTATTTTGGCATATCCGAATGACAGTAAGGGATCACTAGTACCAAGCCGAATGGGGGGCTAATTCGGGGAAGTATGCATGTAGCCAGAATTGGTAAAGCCAAAGAGGGCCTCCAGATCTTGAGAAATTAGAAGTAATAAGATCAGACAGACCTCTATACAAGGAAGCTAAAAGAAACGGAGCTAAGGCCATGGGCTTTCCTTTGGATAGTGCAATGACTAATTGGGTAAGATCTTTAGTGATTTGGATAGCAGGTGCACACAGTAAATATCTACACAGCCACAATAACAAGAAACCTATGTGCTTTTGTTCATCTACTTCAGTTCCCTCCTCCCCCAACATTTCTTTTAAAAATGGGCTATGCGATTGTACAAAAGGTTTAGATCCTTTTTGTTCTGGGAAATAAAAGGAAGTGTCTTCATCATAGAGGAGATAGTTGATTTCATTCCCTCCAGGTTTTAAACCAGTTAAAAAACAGACATCCCTCAATGTGGGGGATATCATGCCGCAGTGCAAGTGTAGTGAATTGGTCGTGGGGGACCAAAAGTGTAGAGAGGCAAAGAATAAAGCTCGGTCAAAGGGAAGATGAATCTTACCGAGATGGATGAGGTCAAAGATACCTATCCTTTTCCATTGATCCCCTTTCGCAGCAGACACACGATCCACCCAGTCGTTCCATTGGAGCATTGGCGGATACCAGTTTCTGACGGAAAGGGTAGGTCTGTCCCCTTCTGTTGTCAGGTAAAGAGGTTTAGAGAAAGGGAGGTGTTGCTCGGCTTGTAGATAAATGGGCGATAGCGAATGAGGGAATCGGTTCAGAAATGCTGGGCCAAGCCCCTTAGTATTTTCGGAGACATCAATTAACGTGGTAATATCCAGTTCATTGTGGTCTAGGGTTTTGATCGTTGATTTAGTCAGTTGGGTATGTGATGTTGCCTCTGGAAAAGAGGATTCCAAATTCAAATCACTCTGTTTTGGTTGTTTTGAAGCCATGACTGAAGAAAAGAAAAGACGAAGTTGCAGAGAAATTCTGGGAGCAAAGTACTTTGGCAGAAGCAAATTTGATTTGAGGAGAAGCGTTTGGTCTTTTATGAATGAGAAAAAAATGTGAAGTATAGGGATACCTAAGGGTCAGTCGTATTATTAATGGCTGAAAGGATAGATTAGTGCATACGGCGGTTTTTGGAAGTCCCAACAATCATGATTCTTAGGAGATTATATGGTACATTCATGCTTTAACATAATGGGTGTTGTTTGAATTTTGGAAGCCGAAGGTTTAAAATGGCTACCAAAATTGGGGGGCATTGTTGACACCCATTTTGATATTTGGGCCGTAAAGATATTAGGCTGGAGGCATGCGTTGTTGGATTTGGACTAAACAATAGATTTAGGTTGAGACCTGAATTGCTGTTGATAGCATGATAAGGAGTTGGTTTGGTATATGGGCCGATTGCAAGATGGGTTTTTGTTGGTTTGGTATATGGGCCAATTACAAGATGGGTTTTTGAAGGAAACGGTTATGTAGGTTCACATGGAGCATAACTAGCGTGCAAGGATCGGGTTGAATTTAAAAATGGATAAGGATTGCAGTTTGTAGTTTTATCTTTTGGTTAAGATTAGCCAAGTGTAGTTTATCAGTAACTTAGTTTGTTTTAGTTTAATAGTTAGGTTATCGATGAATTTGATTTGAATTTAGTAGATAATTATGTGATAGAGTTTGATGTATTTAAAATGCTTGTATTTAGGAAGATAATTTATGTTTTTCTATAAATAAAAAAAGAGGCATGCTTGAAAGAGGTCCAGCACCCTCAGAATCAATTTATTATTTTGTTTGCTTTCTCAAGCACTTTCCCCAAATAACATCATTGCTATCTTTATCTCTCTCTCTCTATTTCAGTCTCGTTCTATTTTGTGATACCCCCGGATTTCCGGATGCGGGTTGGCCAGCCCGTGGACATCAAACCAATTAGCAATAAACGAACACAGAATATAATTAAGGAGACAGGAATAAATTAAAATTTGCTTAAAAGAAACTAGAATGATAATCCAAATACTGAAACCTCAAAATAAAATAAAATTAATAGAGGATTATTCTGATACATCCAAATTCTCCATTTCTAATACAACTCGGGAATCCATTTGGTGGACCCCTAAACTCCAACACTGAAATCATCAACTGAAGAACTCCACTGCTAAATCATGAAGAAGCTTCTACGTCGTCGGAAGAATGAAAAGCCGTTTCTGCTCAGCACAAACAAGATCTAAGACTTGGAACCGTCCGTTACCTGAAAAATAATAGTTAGTCAGGCCCACGAACAAGTTCTATTCTAACTGCAACCTAAATAGAGACCCGATACGCAAATACACCCTAGATATCTCAACAATAGCTATCTAGTCCATACATATATATACATTTATTCACACTACATGACTCTCACTAAACTATGATGAGGGTCTCAACCTGAATAGAAGGCAATATGCAAAAACGCACCCTTAAGTGGGCATGAGTACCTAAACCTAACAGGGTATACCTCAACTAACACAGTCAGCTATGCGTCCTACTGCATATACGCTCCCTAACCGTTGACTCTGAGACTCATGCTCTTGTCACGGTATCATAACAATATATTTAAAGTCCGTTCATATCCAATCTATAGGAAACCAAATAAGTCGTTCAGCTTATTCAACCGCACAGACTTATATAAGAAATCCAGTAAGTCGTTCAACTTATTCAACCGCATAGACTTAATTATAAGAAGAATTATGTTTTTATAATCCGTACCCTTATTCCAAAATAGGTAGGACTTAAGCAACTGGTGCTAATCCAAACCTAGTATGACACCGTTCCATACCGGTGCATACAATCCTCCATATCTATGTAATTGACAAAATATATTAATTCAACAATTACAATTCCAAAACCATGTAAAAATTGCTAACTATGATTAATAGTACAACAATTTAATATCCAAAACTAAAAGCCAGGTAATTGCAGAATAGTTTATATAATACTTCAGCAATTTCAGTTCAAAACCATAATCCAGTTAATTGTAAAATAATATATAAGATTTCACAATTAACTTCCAAAACCATGTAAATTACAACACATAAATTAAAGTTTAGCAATTTACAGCCCAAACCAATATCCAAACCATTGAAGGAAACTGTTTAAAGTTTCAGCAATTTAAATCCAAGAGTTAAACCAAATAGTTGCAGAACTGATCTAATAATCCAACAACTAACATCCAGCACATGTAAAGATCAATTCTAATAAATCATTGACTTCACCATGCATTTAAATAAGTTTTACAATCATAATATTGTCCAAGAAATTGCTAAAAATTAATCATAGCAAATCAGTTCCTTTTATCCGTCAATGGCATGCTAAGTTGCTTACTTGAAAACTATTTTATTGTTTTAGCACCGAGCCATAAACCATGCCACAAGTGATCTATGTAACACTTAATCATTAAGTTAAGAACCCCAGTATACTTCCAGTATAGTTTAGAAACACTTAAAACCATCCAAATAACGCCCGAAAACTCCTGAAAATACACCCGTGGAAGAGCCTGTTCCTAAAATGGAAGAGCAGGCTCCAAAATAACCTAGAGCCGGCTCCAAAGGGACTTAGAGCCGCCTCTTGCTGGGGTAGAGCCAGCTCTACACCTCTTAGAGCCGCTCTACTCATGGGGGAGCCGGCTCCTCCCTGCATGGAGCCGACTCTCTCCCCCTGTGAGAGCTTCGGCCCGTTTCTGATTCAGTTCGGTCCTTCTGCTTCTTCTCCGGCTTATTTATACCCTTTAGTTGGTTTCTAAAACTGATTCTAAGGGTCTTATTAATATCCACTAGCATCCCAAAGGTTTGATTACAACCATTTGAATCAATTATATAGATCAAATTTGCTACCGAACTAGACATGCTTTAGAGACAACACTGAAACTATTTTGCAATAACAGTTCTATTCCAACCCCTCTGTTCCTCTTCACTACTGATCTTAAGAGTCCTATAACACCCCATAATCATCCCCATGATTATTTACAGAGGTTAAAAACAATTACAGAAACTAAAATTACTAACAACATAACATGCTTAAAACAGAAAACTGAAACAAGACTTGCAAGCATTAAACAGAATTGATTTTTAACACATAAAGATCATCAATATAACATATAATAAGCATGTACGTTCCAATTCATAATTACTTAAACCCTAGAGACAATCTAGGTGCACAGAACACAAGCCAAAAAGAAGGAGAAATGAAAGAACTTGCTTTTCGGTTTCCGTTTAAAACCTTTCAACGTCGTTTTCTTCCTAGACTTTCCGGCGATCATGACCGCCATCAAGGATTCCTCGGCTCCGGTTCTAACCCTCAAACAGCCCTCAAGCTTCCTCCTTAGTCCGGCTTACAATCCTTGGCTCAAACCCTACCTTCCTCTCCTTCAGTTTTTCTCTTAAACTCTCAGTTTCACTCTCTATATTTTCACTATTCGTGAATAGGGTTTGTGCTTACAACCCTCAATAGACTTATAACAGTATATATATATACTTAACCAAAACCCTAGGCTTTGTGTAATTAGAGACAAAACCCTAATCCTTATTGAAATCCAAAACCGACGGACAGAAAACCTAATGTCGTAAGATAAAATGATTAATATATATATAATTTATAATTATATATATATATATACAACCTGCTAAAACCCTATTATTAACATAAATACTATTAATTGTGTATAATAATACCACTCCATCCTTACATACATATATACTCAATTAAATATATACACCATCCTTATATGAGTAAATATCCGTACCCATAATTACCTCCATCCAGATAATCCATGAGACCCTTTTGGGTCGATCCATTACTCCTACTCTAATTCCTTCTTTTTAAACTAAAAATAAAACAATCTAAAATAAAATAAAATACATATCAAAGTCAAATAACAAATAACCGCAAGTCAAATAACAAATAACTGCATTCAATACTTAATGTAAACACAACACTTAAGCACATACTTGCATATAAACAATTAATTCATTTAAACACATAACATGAATCCACATAATCACATAAAACACTTAAAATAAATAGTAAAATCCCAATTATATCCTTTTTAATTTTAGGGGTATTACATATTTCTCTCCCCATATCTATTTCTCCCTATCTCTTCTCCCTATCACTTTCTATAGCTATTTCTTCCTCTTTCTATTCTCTTGATACGTTACTATAAATTGTTCACTGGAAAGTCCTTTTAACTAAGGCATTATTGAAGTCAAAAGAGAAATTTTATTGTTCCCTTTTTCCTTGCATTGTCTGAAAGTCAACCTCTCAAATGGACTAACGTTGACTATTTATAATCGAACCACACAAGTGGTTCTGGCATGCCCACTCCATCTCAATTTAAGATCGGATCTTAGGAGCCGATTTTAGAGTCAATAGAAACCTAGTGAATATTTTTTAACTATAAATTTGTTATTTCAATAATTTGGCCATATAATTTTCATAGATTGATAATATTGTCCTATATTCGTTTTACCACCTTTCACCACATCCACTGTGACCTTCCACCACCACCATTATTATTACCACCGCCACCATCACCCTCCACCACCACCACCACCACCACCACCACTACCACCATGACCTTCCACCACATCCACCATTGCCACTGTTACCTTCCACCACTGTCTTCCATCACCACCTTCCACTACCACCTTTCGCCGTCACCATCGTCACTGTGACCTTCCACCACCACCACCATTGCTACCCGCCACCTTCCACCATTGCCACCACCACCATCACCCTTCACCGCTAACGTGACCTTCTACCACCACCATATACCATTACCACCACCACCCTCCAGAACAACTGCCACTATCATCCTCCACTACAATCGCCACCAACCACCACCACCTTCCACCACTGCCACCTTCTACCGCTATCGTGACCTTTAACCACCACCACCACCATCTCCATCACCACCTTCCACCATTACCACTACCGCTGCCGCTACCCTCAACTGCTACCTTCCACCACTGCCGACACGTCACATTTCACCACCACCACCCTCAACCGCTGAGATACCCCTCGGATCCGAGACACGGGTTGATCAGGCCCAGGCCCAAACCCGAGGGAATATCAAACAATTAATATTTTATAATGAACACAGGATACAAAATAAATTAAGAAATGAAATTAAAGCTGGAAGGAACTAAAAATAGAATCCGCAAAATATTATAATTATTAAAATCCATCAAACCCAAACTCCAAAACTCCATTAGTTTACAACTTGGGAATCCATCTCTAGTGGACCCCTATTAAACATCCAAACGGAAGATAGAACAAATGTAATAAACGTCCAGAAATAAAACTATAGAGAGAGCCCTACATCGTCGGAAGAGTGAATAGAGACCTCTGCTCAACACGAACACGTCTAAGCCTGGAACTGTCGTGTACCTGAAAAATAGAAGTGGGTAAGGCCCACGCGTAAGTTCTAACAAGTAATTCCAATCAAATAACTAAAAATAAATATCATTTAAATAAATTAAATCACCACAAAAGAAAACAATTAAGCACCTAATAAAAAAAAATAATGACACATAATCAAATAAAATGCACTTAAATAATAAATTAAATACCATTAAATACCAGGAATATCCTTTTTAAAATTAGGGGTATTACATTCTTCCCCCCTAACAAAATGCACTTAAATAATAAATTAAATACCATTAAATACCAGGAATATCCTTTTTAAAATTAGGGGTATTACATTCTTCCCCCCTAACAAAAGGAATTCCGTCCTCGGAATTCACTCTTACCTTCTTCCAATATTTCAGGAAACCGTGGGCGAATGACATCCTCTCGTTCCCAAGTGGACTCAGACTTATTGCGATGACTCCACTGAACACGAACCAAAGGAATAACCTTATTACGAAGAATCTGATCTCGTCGGTCGACAATACGACACGGTGGCTCTAAATAAGTTGCATCCGGCTGCAACGCAATCTCCCCAACATCGATATGCTGATACCGATCCTCATCTCGAAGAAATTTCCGCAACATGGAAACATGAAACACGTTGTGGACGCGATCCAAAGTATCTGGAAGTGCCAACCGATAAGCAACAGCTCCAATGCGATCCGTAATCACGAATGGACCAACAAATCGCGGTGACAACTTCCCTTTTTTCCCAAAGCGCATAACACCCTTCATAGGAGACACTTTGAGTAGAACCTGATCCCCAACCTGAAACTCCAAAGCCCGAGTGCGACGATCAACATAGCTCTTCTGCCTACTTTGGGCAGTACGCATGCGATCTCGAATAAGAGCAATCTTTTCAAAGGTATCCTTGATGAACTCAGGACCTAAGAATCGATTCTCTCCAACCTCCATCCAACAAACAAGTGACCGACACGGTCGACCGTACAATGCCTCAAATATTGCCATACCAATAGTCTTCTGGAAACTATTGTTATAAGCAAACTCCACAAGTGGCATATATTCCTCCCAGTGGCCCTTGAAATCCAGAACACACGACCGAAGTGTATCTTCCATAATCTGATTCACCCTCTCAGTCTGTCCGTCAGTCTGAGGATGATAAGCAGTACAAAGGTGTAACTCCGTACCTAAAGCCTGCTGAAAACTTTTCCAAAATCCAGATACAAAGCTCGAATCCCTGTCCGATATAATAGACAATGGAATGCCATGTAGTTTCACAATCTCTGAAATGTAAAGCCTCGCCAACTGCTCCGAAGTGTAGTCAGTGCAAATAGGCAAGAAATGAGCTGACTTGGTCAACCTATCCACAATGACCCATATGGAATTATGCCCCTTGAAAGAATTTGGCAACCCTTCCACAAAATCCATAGATATGCTCTCCCATTTCCACTCCGAAATTGGTAGTGGCTGTAGAGCTCCTGGCGGCCTCTGATGATCAATCTTAACCATCTGACAAGTACTACATTGAGAAACAAAAAGAGCAATGTCCCTCTTCATACCTACCCACCAAAACTGCCGCTTCATATCTTGATACATCTTATCGCCTCCTGGATGAACAGAGAACTCAGAGTGATGAGTCTCAGTCATCACATCCTTCCTCAAATTATCAGCAGAAGGTACCACTAACCGTCCCTTGTACGTTAAACCTCCATCAGCCCCAACATAGTAGAATGGAACCTCTCCGGAAGCTATCTCTGCGACCTTGTCGACACACTGTTGATCGGTGAGTTGTGTTTGTAAAACCTTGCGAATGATGGAAGGTGTAACCACCATGCAAGCCATAAAAGCATCCGATAACTCATCCACACTCTTTAAAGCATTCGACTCAGTAGTGAATAGAGCAGAAAGACTACCAACAGGTCGGCGGCTGAGTGCATCCGCCACTACATTCGCTTTCCCTGGATGGTACTGTATAGAAAAATGATAGTCTTTTACAAACTCCAACCACCTGCGCTGTCTCATATTTAGCTCCCGCTGAGTGAACAAGTACTGCAGACTCTTGTGATCACTGAATAATCTGAAGGACTCACCCAACAGATAATGCCTCCAAATACGCAAGGCAAAGACCACTGCTGCCAACTCCAAATCATGTGTTGGATAATTAAGCTCATGAGGCTTAAGTTTCCGAGATCCATAAGAAATCGGTCACTCCTCCTGCATCAATACACATCCAAGACCCTGCAATGAAGCATCCGTGTAAACAAGATACTTTATCCCGCTCTACGGAGTAGCCAGAACCGGTGCAGAAGTCAGCTTCTTTTTCAGCTCATCAAAAGCTCGCTGACAGTGTTCATCCCACACGAACTGTACACCCTTCTTGGTCAGATGAGTGAGTGGTCCTGCTATCTTAGGGAACCCCTGGATGAATCTCCTGTAATATCCTACCAAACCGAGAAAACTTCGAATCTCAGTAGGTGATGTAGGCTGTCCCCACTCAACCACCGCTGAAACCTTAGCCGGATCCACTGCTATCCCCTTTTCTGACACCACGTGACCCAGAAATTTAACCTCCCGCTGCCAAAATTCACACTTCTCGGACTTGGCATATAACTGGTGCTCATGAAGCGTCTGCAAGATTATGTGAAGATGTCTAGCATGATCGTCCTCCGACCGAGAATAGATCAAGATGTCATCAATAAAGACAATAACAAACTGATCCAAATAAGCCCGGAAGACTCTATTCATTAAGTCCATGAATACTGCAGGTGCATTAGTCGTCCCAAACGGCATAACTCGAAACTCATAAGAACCATATCGCGTGAGAGATGTTGTCTTAGGAACATCCTGCTCCCTGACCCTCAGCTGATGATACCCAGAACGCAGATCAATCTTGGAGAAATATGTGGCTCCCCTTAACTGATCAAACAAGTCATCAATCCTGGGTAAAGGATACTTGTTACGAATCGTAACCTTGTTCAACTCCCTGTAATCTATACACAGACGAAGCGAACCATCATTCTTCTTTACAAACAGAACCGGTGCTCCCCAAGGTGATGTATTCCTACGAATAAAACCCTGACTGAGTAACTGCTGAATCTGATCCCTCAGCTCTCTCATCTCTACCGGTGCCATCCTATAGGGTGCCCTAGCAATAGGCGCAGTGCATGGAGCTAAGTCTATCACAAAATCGATCTCGCGACTAGGTGGCAACCCTGGAATCTCCTGAAATACATCCGGGAAATCCTGTACAATCGGTATGTTATCCAATGACACAGTAATCCCTTCCTCATTTTCTCCTCCACATGGAACAAATAGGTGCTACCGCCCCCTTTAGAACGTGGCATAGCTACTACATACATATCCTGACCAGGTATGGTAAAAATAATAGATCTATCAAAACAAACAACTTGGGCATGGTAGTGAGACAACCAATCCATCCCAAGTATCACATCATAAGTGTGCATGTCCAGGACCAATAGATTGGCTAGAAATCTGAGTCTGCCAATATCTAGTGTCACAGGCCCATCACTCTCATGTATAATAGCTGTATCACCCAATGGTGTAAAAATACCCTGAGGTCTAGTGCATACCCTCGTCCTCATCCCAGACAAAGCAACAAAAGTCCTAACTACAAATGAGTGTGTAGCACCCGTATCAAATAAAACACGTCCATGCAAACCATGAATAAGAAACTAACCCTCAATAGTCTGAGGTGCCTGAACATCCCGTGGCATGGGGTTATACACCCTGCCATAGTGCAACTGCTGTGGCGCCTGTCCTTGAGTCTGCGGCGGTGCCGGTAAAGCCAAATGTGTCTGTCCCTGAATCCGTGGAACCTGTGGAACTGGTAGAGGCACTGGCGCCCTCTGCCCCTGCTGCACATACTGTCTCTGTTCCTGTCCTTATCCTGCTTTAGGACACTGCCTGGTGGTATGACCATACTCTCCACAAGTGTAACAACTACCCTGGAAAGTACCAAATGGCCTCCTCTGTCGATTAGCCTGTGGCTGACCCTGTCCTGCCTGTGGTCCCCCATTCTGTTGCCTCTGAATAGGTGCCCCATTCCGGTGAGCATCTGAACCACCTTTGTGCTTTTTCCAAGGCTGTTGTCCTTGGAACTTGCCTTTGTCATTCTGCCGGTGACCATTAGCATTCCCCTTTTCAGCTGACTGATTAGTAGAGTCTTTATCTCCCTGCTTCTCACCACGAGCCTGTCTGATGTCCACAGTCAACTGATACTGTTGTAGAGCGGCGTCTACCACCTGAGCATAGGTAGTATAGGCTGGACTACCTGTAATAGCTCTCTTGATAGACCACATCAGTCCCTTGACAAAACTGTTGTACTTCTTCTCCTCTGTATACACCTCCTCCGGTGCAAAGAGAGACAAGCGTGTGAACTGCTGCTCATACTCCGCCACTGTCATGTTTCCCTGCTTCAGACTTAAAAACTCGGTCTTCATAGCTGCCCTGACACCATAGGGAAAATATTTCTCATCAAAGCGAGCACTGAACTCATCATAAGACAATGTCATCCTCTCCTCTGAGGTGGTAACTGACTCCCACCACTGTAGTGCATCCCCAACTAGCTTGAAAGTAGCAAGCATCTGCTTCTGAACCTCCATGCACTAAACTAAACGAAGATGACGCTCAATGTCCTGTTTCCACTGGTGAGCTGCTCTCGCATCGGTTGAGCCTGAGAACACAGGTGGACTCCCCTTTGTGAAAGAGCTCCTAGCCTTTCCCCAAGAATCCGTCTGAACCACTGGTGCTGGTACAGGTGCCGGCTGTACCTGAGGCTGATTTGGAAGTGCAGCTGTTACCCCAGCCTCTATAGCCCGAGCAACGAGGTCATTGAGGTGAGGAGGAATCTCTGGATCTCTAACCTGGTCCAGAGTCTGTTGAACATTCTCCTGTTCCTCCTGAAACTGATCCATGACATCTTGAAACCCAAACCTTTGCGGCTCTTCCTCCATTTGCTGACGTCGTAGGAGATATTGTTGCCTACGTGCCGTTCTCCTTTCCTTCCTAGTTCCTTGCATGTTCTGTCCATTTCTAGCGTTAACCATCTGTTAACACGAAAAGACAGACGTCAGTACCCTTTCTATACGAACCATAAGGAATACAATGAATCCTAACTTAAGCTCTATTCAAGAGAAAACGCTACGCGGAAGACTTAATACGAAACATCCTAGAGACACTTGAACCTGGAGTGCTCTGATACCAACTGAGATACCCCTCGGATCCGAGACACGGGTTGATCAGGCCCACGCCCAAACCCGAGGGAATATCAAACAATTAATATTTTATAATGAACACGGAATACAAAATAAATTAAGAAATGAAATTAAAGCTGGAAGGAACTAAAAATAGAATCCGCAAAATATTATAATTATTAAAATCCATCAAACCCAAACTCCAAAACTCCATCAGTTTACAACTTGGGAATCCATCTCTAGTGGACCCCTATTAAACATCCAAACGGAAGATAGAACAAGTGTAATAAACGTCTAGAAATAAAACTATAGAGAGAGCCCTACATCGTCGGAAGAGTGAATAGAGATCTCTGCTCAACACGAACACGTCTAAGCCTGGAACTGTCGTGTACCTGAAAAATAGAAGTGGGTAAGGCCCACGCGCAAGTTCTATACTACTACAATCCAAACAGAGGCCCGATACGCATGTACATCCTAAACAATTCAACAATAGCTAATAGTCCGTAAATATATATATAGTCACACTAAAGGACTCTCACTGACTACAGGCCGGTCTCAACCTGAATAGAGGTAACATGCTAAAACGCACACGAAGTAGGCATATGTACCTATACCTAAACAGGGTACACCTCCAACCATCGTAGCCAGCTACACATCCCGATGCATATACGCTCCCTAGCCATCGGTCCTGAGGCTCAAGCTCATACCGAGACACCATAACAGTACATATATAAAATCCATCCAAAATCCCTGGTATTGCCGCTCAACAAGTAGTTGCCATGACAATACAAATCCACGGGACTTAACTTTTAGTTAATCCCATTCTTATTCCAAGTAGGTGGGTAATGGTATTGATTTAAAAACCAAACCCATCCTTAGTATGCCACCGTCCCATACCGGTGCCTACTTTCCAATCCTCCAGTAGTCAATAATACCAATAAATCAAGTATATATCAACTAAATTCCAACATCCAACATTCAATGTTAGCAGTGATAAAATAAGCATTGATAAACAGGGTCACAACAACAACATATACATGCCCAATTTAAGTTGTTCCCTTTAGTCTGATATAAAGACAGAATTAATTAAAACTTCCATTTAACACCTTACAAATGACATACAGATATGTAGGGTATGTATCACAAAATCCTAACCTCCACAGTTGATACTAACTGTGATAATGTAAGCATCAAAACAATATTCACAGTATGTATGTAGACATGCTTAAATTATAGTGTTCCACAAAACCGATCTAGTGTTAAACTCTAATCCTCCTAGTATTTAAGTTCCAACAGTTGCTATTACAGAAGTTAAGATAGCTATCATCTAGACCCATCCTTCCAATAATTTATACTAGCAGTGGTAAGGAAAAACGTGAACCACAGAACCATAATGCATCCACAAACATGCTTAGTCTAGGTTGAACAAGCATACAACACTACTGTAACTACCAGTTTCATAGCAAAACAGATATCATTTTAGTTTGGTTTAATCTTCATTAATCCTGGAATCATTTAAGAGTGCAAAGAGTATGAAGCCTAAGGGAAAGAGTAAGGATAGAATCTTGCCTCAGAAACTTTTGTTCAAAGTTTCAACGTCGTCTTCTTAAAAAAATCCCAGCGAGTTCCAAAACCCGGTTACTGTTCACGGGTACGAAACACTATTCCTGAACTCAAAATCTGATCTCCACCGTTCAGATTGTGCGACACTGAGTCATGAACCTATCCTCCAAATTTAAGCTCGATCGGACCACGGACGAAACAGGATCGAATTTTTGATGAAATCTGGGCAGAATGGAAAAAAAACCTGTGCGACCCAGTTACTGTTCACGAGTACGAATCACTGTTCCCGAGGTCAAACTCTGATCTCCACCGTTCAAATTGTGCGTCACTGAGTCATGAACCTCTCCTCCAAAATTCAGCTCGATCGGACCACGGACGAAGCGGGATCGGATGTTTGATGAAATCTGGGCAGAATGGAAAAAACCTGTGCGACCCAGTTACTGTTCACGAGTACGAATCACTGTTCCCGAGGTCAAACTCTGATCTTCACCGTTCAGATTGTGCATCACTGAGTCATGAACCTATCCTCCAAAATTCAGCTTGATCGGACCACGGACGAAGCGGGATCGGATGTGTGATAAAATCTGGGCAGAATGGAAAAAACCTGTGCGACCCAGTTACTGTTCACGAGTACGAATCACTGTTCCCGAGGTCAAACTCTGATGTTCACCATTCAGATTGTGCGTCACTAAGTCATGAACCTCTCCTCCAAAATTCAGCTCAATCGGACCACGGACGAAGCGGGATCGGAGCTTTGATCAAACCTTGGCAGAATGTGAAAAACTGCGTTTTTCCTTCTCCACTTCCACAAAACGTGTGCTTTGTTTAAAAAAAACCCTACACAGACGTCTACCTTATACTTATAGAGTTTTCCTAAACCCTAGGTTCATTTAACTCCAACTCACAATCCTAACCGGCCCATCCAATTAACGTAGAAACATACGACGGCTATAATATAAAACCCTAATTTATACTTGAATTAAAACCCTAGTTAGATATATTTACCTAATTACCCTATTCACCATTAAATACTTAACAAATAATCTAATTGAACAAAATAATAATTAATAAACCCAATTAAACCCAAATAAGACACACATAAAATAAGACACACATAGAATAATTAAACCAATTACACTTAAACCATTAATGCCAATTAAATAATTAAAACACTAACAAGTAATTCTAATCAAATAACTAAACCAATTACACTTAAACCATTAATGCCAATTAAATAATTAAAACACTAACAAGTAATTCCAATCAAATAACTAAAAATAAATATCATTTAAATAAATTAAATCACCACAAAAGAAAACAATTAAGCACCTAATAAAAAAAAAATAATGACACATAATCAAATAAAATGCACTTAAATAATAAATTAAATACTATTAAATACCAAAAATATCCTTTTTAAAATTAGGGGTATTACATTCTTCCTACCTAACAAAATGCACTTAAATAATAAATCAAATACTATTAAATACCAGGAATATCCTTTTTAAAATTAGGGGTATTACAACCGCCACCTTCTACCACCATCGTATTTGCCTTCTGCCACCAACATTGCTATCGTCTTCCATTACTGTGGCCTTAACATTTTTTATTACAAGCTTGCAATAATTGTTAAAGATAAATGATATTATTGTCAGGAAAAAAATAATAAGTTAAAAAGTAAATTTAAGAAATGTACTCCCCAAATGTCTTTTTCGTATGATTTCCTTTCAACAAAATTCATTTGAGGAAGGCCTTTTTATATGAAGAAGCTCCCCCAAACGAGACCTTATTGTGTTTCTACTTTTTATAATTTACTAAACTTTTGTGATGCTATATTTGAGAGTATTAATTCGGCATTTTGAATTTGAAATTGAAAGAAATTCAGTTAAAATTTGAAGTAAAATTTTTGGGAAAATTATATTTTGGGGACAAAAATTAAATATAATTGCTCTATGGTGACCTTAAAGTCAATAAAAGATGAATAGCGACCAATGTTGAAATTTAATTGATATTAAGTGACCATTTGATGGTTTATTACCTAAATAGCCTTCTTATAATATATTATTATGAAAGTAGACAAATTTACCCTTTATATTAAGTGACCATTTGATGGTTCATATCGCACCCAAATGCAATATGAATATTTTTATATATTCTTTTTCCCATCTTGTTATGTAAGCCACGTGACAATGACTTGATAACTTGTCTTCCTGTAGACGTAAAGAATACCACACCTGGTGTGGACGTGGTCCAGCCACGTCACTAAAGGCCAAATTAAACAGTCAACACTTTGACAAAGTCCACCTTAGCAAAGCATGTGATAGTCGATCATTGGGCCTCAATCTTAGCCCTACATTCGGTCGATGGGCCTTGAACCTCGATCTGATAATCACAAATCATCGATCAAAACCTTGATCCGAGTCACAAGTTGTCGATCGACGGGCCCTGAACCTCGATCTGACCTTTTGACAATCTGTCGGTCGATGGGCCTTGAACCTCAATCTATTAATCACAAATCATCGATCAACGGGCCTTGAACCTTGATCCGAGTCACAAATTGTTGATCGACGGGCCTTGAACTTCGATCTGACCCTTTCACAATCTGTCGATCGACGGGCCTCGAACCTCGATCCGACCCTTCCACAATCTGTCGATCGACGGGCCTAGAACCTCAATCTGACCTTTTTTTACAATCTGTCGATCGACGGGCCTTGAACCTCGATCTGACACTGCCATGAACCATCGATCGGTGGGCGTCGAACCTCGATCCAAGCAACGAAGAGTTATGGTAGGGCTCTTCAAGCGATATTGGGACTTAGAAGGGATTTTGGAATGGATGATGGAAAATTAGTAATGTCTTGCCCACTAAGGCAAGACCCAGTCTAAGGATAAGAGCAAAAGACAGCTGGAATAGTACAATTGCCTTTACAGCCTGCTATTTTTGGATTATTCACCAGGAAAGGTATACTTGGCAGTGAATCCAAAAATGTAGGGATTAGGGCAACATGACCCAAAAAGGGAATGATCCTGACCCATTCTCAACATGGAGGCCCAACAATGTACCACCTGGATGACCTAGGGCTAGAAAAAGAAGGTAATGACGAAAAAGGGGGGCAGGAACTGACGGCAGCTTCTTCCCTACCATTGCTTCAATTCTCTGACTGGACTGGTTTTCTCTCCCTTCTTCCACTTTTCTGCATTCCTCACATTGCTTAGTGATATATTCCCAGACCCCTTTTCTTTGACTATTTAACCGACGAGAATCCGGTATCTACATTTGACAACTTCACTGGGGATTATCTGGGCAAAACGATGAATCTAGATGAGGTTTCTCCTCCGGCACAGTCAGAGGTGTCCGCAGTTGGAGCCACCGGCGTTAAGGTTGTCACTACCAAATCTGCTAGCCACCGAGCCACAAGTGCCAAAGCCACCAGCGCCAGAGACACTAGCACTAGGGCTACTAGCACCAGGTCTCATTCTTCAAAATCCAGACACAGATCTAGCACCGATGCTGTTTTGGAGGCTATGCAGAACATGAATCACCAATTGATGACCCGAATGGAGAAGTTTGAGGAAGCTCTCCATCTTCTTGATAGGAGGGTCTTGGCGACGCCGACCATAGTTCTAACAGATCTCCCTTCAGCTACTCAGATGTTGTTCGTACCAGTACCCCAATTGGTGTGACTTTGCCTCCATTACATGACCAACAACTCACGAAGTCCCCAAAGGGTCAAGATCGTAGGGCAGACCTATCACATCCCATTCCAGAACTTTACAACCCTGAATTACAGGTAACCCCTATAGCTCCTCGAGTATTCCTGTCTCAACGTAAAAAACCCATGTTTTGCTCCCCATCCACTTATGCTCAAGTGAACCCTAAGGCACACCGTCCTCTCCCCTCCTATTCCTACTCTGCCCCAAAAGAGGTGTTCACACGTTCTGAAGTGCGTGATCTTTTTAAGAAAGGCACCCCAACTTCTCGCGCCTTAGACTTTGGCAGCGAGCCTCCTTACCCTCTTGCTATTGCACAGACTCCATATCCGCAGGGATACTTGGTCCCCAAATTGCCCCAATTTAATGGCAAGACCGGTGATCCTAGGGAGCATGTCATGCGCTTTACTGAGGCTTTGGGTCATTTCGGTGATAATCATGTGGTTCGTCTACGCGAGTTCTCTAAATCTTTAATTGATCGGGCATACCGTTGGTATTTCAACCTCGAACCAGACTCCATCAGCACCTGGGAGTAACTGAAAGATCGCTTCCTCACCAAGTTTTTCCAGGCTGAAGAACGTGTCACCACCTTGTCTCTCACGAAGGAGGCTCAAGAAGACAATGAGGATATCCTCGCCTTTATCAATCGATTCAGAAATAGTGCAGGTGAATGCTTCGAAAGTAGTAATGAAATTGACTTGGTTGATATTTGCATCCAAGGCATGTTGCAGATTTACAAGCTCCACCTTGTCAACCTAAGGATAGTTAGCTTTGGCAAGCTCAAGATTGTAGCCCGGAATCTCAAGGATCTTAATCCAATCGCTGCTAAGTATAAACCTCCAAAATATGATGCCCCTAAGTTTGAAGCTCCAAAACCTTCTAATCGCAGGCCTGCACCTGCAGCGACCATTGAGGAACACCCCCGAAAGCGATTTGACAAATCCCAATTCAAGCCACAAAGCGAGGAACCACCACCTTTCCCCATCCGTATTGAGGAAGTTAAGAATACACTCGCCCAATGGGTCAAGGATGGCAACGTTGTTTTACCTACCCCACGTCGCGAGCCTACCCCGGCAGATCGAGCTAATGCTGATTTCTGTGTTTACCATCAAAATGTTACTCATCCCACTATTAATTGCTGGGGCTTGTGCCACCTCTTTCAGCGGCGAATGGCAACTGGTGATCTTGAAGTCACCCTTCCTAAGGATGTTCGTAGGTTCCCGTACCCCGATCATCGTGTGGCTGTTATCACCTGCTATGATGAACTTGCAGAAACAAATTCAGGCCATGAGGCAGAGCCTTCTTCAGAAGCGGATATGTATCCTTTGGTCGCCTCTGTTAAACCCAACTCTCCTACACTAAAGAAAACTCTATCCTTCTTGGATGCTGACAAACAGAGCCCAGGTGCCCAAAATCGACCATTGTATATGCTGGCTTCTATCAAGGGAGTAGAATTCAAGCGCGGTTTTCTTAACAAAGGTTCTTCCATTAATGTCATGCCCCTCTCCACCTTTCGCAAAGCCGGCATCTCCGAGGATCGTCTGATCAAAGAGCCAATCAAAGTTGTAGGATTTGGCAATGATCTTCATCGCACGATGGGCTATGTTAATGTTGATCTAGCTGTTAACAAATTCCAAGCCTCCACGAAGTTCCATGTTATTGACAGCGACACTTCTTATCACATCCTTCTGGGATGCGCATGGATGCACCGCTTTGGTATTGTCCCTTCCACTTACCATCAATGTTTCAAAGGCATTTGGAATAACAAGGTTGTCACCGTCCCCTGTTCAGATCGCCCCTTTGCTACCTTTGAGGCTCATTACACTGATTCATTATTCTTAAATGACCTTGATGACTGCGTGCAAGACTGCGATGCAACCATTATCAGCACTCCTCTACCTACCTGGGCTGACGCCCAAAAGGGCATTTTTTACCCACCCTCTCCCATTCAAACATGTAATGCCCCACGTGAACGCAAACGCGCTCGCCTCCCCAACGGTCGTGTCATCTACCATTTATGACGGTACCCGGGGTCAGCAAAGGTTCATTCTACTGACTCCCTAGCGTATCAGCCTCGAATTCTCGAGAAAGCACCACTGCCAGATCTTGTTGAAGTTAATCTTGCCCATCCCAATGAGCCGCCTCGCATCACGTTCCTCTCGGGTACACTCAGCTCTTAAGATAGATCTCACATTGTCTATCTTTTGCAGAAATTTTACGATGTATTTGCATGGACATACAGCGAGATGCCAGGGCTTCACCCTTCGCTGGTCTCCCATCATCTCAACGTTTGCCCAACGTTCGCCCAATTAAACAAGGCTCGCGAACCTTCCGGCCAAAGCTTGAGTTGCAAATTAAAGATGAGGTCCAAAAGTTGTTAGCAGTCGGCTTCATCAAGCCTATCATTCATCCCACGTGGTTGGCCAACATCGTTCCTATGCAGAAGAAGAATGGCCAAATCAAGGTGTGTGTTGATTTCAGGGAACTCAACAAGGCCTGCCCAAATGATGTAATACCCCTAGTTTTCAAAAGGATGAAATATGAATGGGAATTAAATTTTGGTTTTTATTGCATTGTTTTTTTTTTATATAACTTATGTGTTTTGTTTTCTTAATTGATTAATGGTGATTTTCTTTTATTAGTTGCTTAATTAATTAAGGGTGTATTTATTTTAGTTTAATTGTTTAAATTGGTTTTATGTTTTATGTATTCATGTTGGGTTAAGAATTTAGGTTTAGCTGACTTTTACGTCATATTTGAAATTAGACGTAGGTTTAAATAAAAATCTATATATAGAACAATATATGTGTCTGCAAGGGTTTGAGAAAACCCTATTTCACGTAGTGTCTGGAGAGAGAAAAAACAGAGAGGTTGAGGGGAAAACATGAAGGGAACTGGGAAAGGGCTTTGGATTGAAGCTCATGTCAAGGAGGAAGGCATGGTTACTATGAGATAGAACTGAGCAGTAGGAGTTCGTCAGAAACTCCATAAACGGCGTTGTAAGGTTTCAAACCGAAACCTAAAGGCAAGTTTCATTCTATCTCCTTCCTGTAAACTTGTGTTCTGTGCATTCTATATAGACTCCAGGGATTAATTAAAATTTTAAAAGTGATAGTTGATGCATGTTATAATGGATTGTAACTTGTTATGTTTAAATATCTGAAATCGTTTTTTGTATAAACGGGGTTGTTTTTGGTTTAAACTTCTGTCAATAAATTCACGATAAAATTTGAGGAGTTTCTAGGATTATTGAGACTTATATTGAACCTTAAGAACTTTAAGAACATTTGGAATAGAGGATTGAACTTCGCCGGAAGCGAAGAAGAAGATAAACAGATGAAGCATAAATTGTTTCGTTCATGGTTTAAGCCTGTGTCAAGTAATTCATTCTGGAGTTGGAGAAGTTTCTAAGATTGTTAGGACTTAATTTAAACCTTAGAAATCTTTAACAAAAGGTGGGACAAAGGGCTGAGGCTTTGCCGGACACGAAGAAGGCAACACAGAGGAAGCAGAGAAGGAAAAACGGAGGCTGGGGAAGTGGAGGCGGCTCCACACTTCAATGGAGGCGGCTCCATTGAAGTGGAGCCGGCTCTACAAAGTGTTGAGGCGGCTCCAATGTGGGTGGAGCCGGCTCAACTTAAAATTGGAGGCGGCTCCAATTTTTGTAAGTGCCCAGTATGTGGATTTTTGTGATTTCTGTTACTCCAGGGGCTAAAAGGCAGTGCTGAACTTTGATGGGGGTTCTTAAATGATGTTTATAACACATTAAAGACCTAGGCTTATTGGTGTAGGCTATGGGAATGGACATCATGAAATATAGAAAAAATAATATTCATGCTGTCAAAGAAGGAGGAAGATTTAATTGCTAGTTGTTTAGCAAATTAAATAGACTGAATTGAAAGGTAATTTTGGGATTTTATATCAATGATTTATATAACATTATTAAGTCCCAGGAATGTTGATTTCTACTATAGTTATAGACATCATGAAATTTAGATACTAAATTATATGCTGTCAAGAGTAGTGGAAGTTGTAATTGCTAGTCTCGCTTTAGAAAACTAAATGGACTAGTATGGAGGTAGTTTTGGCATTCAAATATAATGTGTTCAGTTTGTACTTCTGTGTATCAATATATTATGCTCTGGAGTTATATTTGAGGATTAAATGACGTCAAGAGATTTAAATATTAACATGCATGCCGTCAAGGAGATAGGAGGGTGTGTTTACTAGCCTTTGTTTCAGTAATTCAAACGGGCTAGTATGGAAATATCGGTTGGGAATTTTAATATAATGTAGTCAGTTTAGAATTCTGAAAATCATTATATCATGTTATGGATGTTAATTGCTGAACTAATATACTTCCTGTTCTGTCAATTATATGGGGAATGGATGGTTTAAATTGTTTATCATTACTGTAGCAATTTGAACGAATGTTCGTGATATTAATCATATACTGGATGTATAATAGAATCATGCAAATATCTAATTTCTGTTTTGTTTGGATGTATTTGATGTTCAATTGAGTGTGCATCATTTATGGATCATTTGTATTATATGTACCGGTATGGGACGGTGACATATCAGAGATGGATTAGATCAAAAAGCTAAGTCCTACCCCTTCATACATATGGAATGGATTAACTAAAACAGTTAACTCCTACATAGATGCATGTCCTGTCAACTAAAACAGTTGAACGACATAATGGATGGTTGCTTTATTTTTCTGTATTAGGAAGGATTTAAATATATACTTATGGTGCCGTGATACGAGCTTGAGTCTCCTGATCACGGTTAGGGTGCGTATATCGCCTAGGATTGATAACCAGGTCTGATGATGTTTCCCTGGTTGTTCTACTCGGGTTTAGACGGATTATGTGGGCTGGTGAATGTCCTATAGTGTGTACTTATATCTATATGGACTACTTTAGCTATTGTTAGGCTATCTAGGATGTATCTGTGTATCGAGTTTATGTATGGATTGTGGTAGTGTGGAACTTGCATGTGGGCCTGACCCACCCTTATTTTTCAGGTGTTTGACAGTACCAGGTTTAGAGCTTGTTCGTGGGGATGCAGGTACAGTCACTCACTCTTCCGACTAAATAGGATTTTCTTTCTAATTTTAGTTTTGAATTTTAATTCTGTAAAGTTTTATCATTTGGGATTATTAGGGGTCCACTAGTTGGATTCCCAAGTTGTACGGAATTAAAGGTTTAAATTTTATTAAACTTTTATTTGGAGGTTTTTCGTATTTAGATTTCTACTCAGCTTATTATTTATTTTCTTTATTTCGTTTTGTATTCCTACTTGTTTACATATTGACAGTTGGTATCCCTCGGATCTGTGCTCGGACTTGATCACCCGTGATTTTAGAATCGAGGGGTTTCACAAATGATGACTTCCCTTTGCCCATTATTGATACTCTGGTCGATGGCACTGCAACGATGAAATGTTCTCTTTCATGGATGGTTTTAGTGGTTATAATCAGATCCGGATGGCCGAGGGCGATGCAGAAAAAATAGCCTTTCGAACACCTCTTGGTAATTTCCACTTTACTGTCATGCCTTTCGGTTTAAAAAATGCAGGTGCCACATACCAATGAGCCATGACTGCTATCTTCCATGATCTACTCCATCACAATCTTGAAGATTATGTGGACGATTTGGTGGTCAAGTCTAAACAGAAAGCCAATCATCTCCATGACTTACGCCAAGTGTTCGAGCGTTACCGCCAGTATAATCTCAAAATGAATCACCTCAAATGTGCTTTTGGCGTCAACCATGGCAAGTTCTTGGGTTTTATGGTCACTCGCCAGGGTATTGAAGTTGATCCAGCAAAAGCCAAAGCAATTCTTGACATGCTATCTCCAATGACTTTTAAGCAGCTGAAAAGCTTTCTGGGTAAAGTTTCTTATCTTCGTCGATTCCTGCCATCCCTCGCGGAGGCAACACATGCCTTTAGTACCTTTGTTAAGGGAAAAACAAAGTTCTCATGGACGGATATTCATCAGGCAGCCTTCGAGCGGATCAAGCACGTGCTATTGTCCCCGCAGATCATGCATGCTCCGCAAAAAGACCAACCCCTCTTCCTGTATATTACTTCCACACCTCGATCCATTGGGGCACTGCTCTCACAGGAGGTTGATAATCAAGAACGCCCGGTCTATTACATTAGTCATCTGATCCTTGACACTGAAGAACGGTATTCCCTTATTGAAAAGCATTGTCTCGCCTTGGTCTTTGCAGTGCACAAATTCCAGCACTACTTCCTCGCCCATCGTATCATTCTCATCACTAAATGCGATCCCTACAAGCACCTTCGCTCCAAACCTGTGCTTATAGGCAAGGCTGCACGATGGCTTCTCTCCCTAGCAGAATTTGACATCACCTGCCAACAGCCGAAGGCCATCAAAAGTCAAGCTCTCGCAGATTTGCTCGCTCAATTCCCCAACGCAACTCACGAGCCGGTGGATGAACAGTTACCTCTCGATGACCTGCAGGTCGCCTCTCTCGAGCAAGCTTAGGAATGACACTTGTCATTTAACGGTTCTTCCACAGCAAAGGGCGGAGGCGCGGGCATTATGCTCTCCTGCCCGTCCCTCACCTCCACCGCTGCTGCCAAACTTGACTTCCAGTGCACTAACAACGAAGCTGAATATGAAGCACTCATCCTGGGGCTATTAATAGCACTCGATAAGCAAATCTCCCTGTTATGCATCGATGGCGATTCAAAGTTGATTGTCAAATAGACTTCAGGTGAGTTTGTAATTCACGAGCCCTTTTTAGCCTCGTATCGCACAATCATTCAAAAGCTTCTTTCTCGATTCACCATCGTTCACTTGGCTCATGTCTCTCGATCTGTCAATCGATATCCCAATGCTCTTGCTACGCTCACATCCAAACTCGACATCTCTGGCCCCACCCAACAGATCACTGTTCATAAACAAACGCAGCCTACCATGGCCAGTTTGCTCCTTCTTAAAGATATCACTGATTGGCATTGCCTAATTATCGATCAAATGCAGACCTTCACCGGTTCATTACCTCTTGCTCAGCTCAAACGCTTTCATCTGATCCAAGGAGTCCTTTATCATCGATCCCCCTCTGGCATCCTCAGTCACTGTCTCAGGGACACCGAGGCTAGTGAAGTTCTTCACCGTGTTCATCAGCAACATTGTGCCACTACTGATATCACTCTTTACTGGCCGCTACAGCGCCAAAGCTACTACTGGCCTTAAATGTCCAGTCAGGCTACCCCGTTGCAACGCGCATGCGTTGCTTGCTAGAAATGCCTTAATGAAACTGAGGTCCTCGAGCTCGAGCTAGCTGATTGGCGGACCCCCTTCATTCGTTACCTTCAATATGGTCATCACCTAGACAATCCGACCTTGGTCACCAAACTCAAGCACCAAGCGCCACGCTTCCAAGTTTGTGATGGTCGTTTGTTCCGCCTCTCTCGCGAATGGCACCTCCTGCGATGCCTTGCTGGCGCTGAGATCCGTGAAGCACTTCATCAAGCTCACTCCCTCGAGCATCAGGGTGCCTATAAATTGTTTCAACACTTGATCCACAAAGGGCTCTATTGGCCAACTTTGGAGCACGATGCTAAGATGCTTGTTCAATGATGTCAACCGTGTCAATACCATCACCATCGGATCCATACTCCCCCAACAGTACTTCATCCACTTGCTGCCCCTTGGCCCTTCCACATTTGGGGTCTGGACCTCATTGGCCCAATCAATCCTATAGTTCGTCAATTGCATTGGATCCTCACAGCTACAGATTTCTTTTCTAAGTGGGTTGAAGCCATCCCCTTGCGCCATGCCACAGACATCGCTGTTACAGCCTTTATTCGTAAGAATATCATTTACCGGTTCGGCATCCCAGCGATCATCCTCTCAGACAATGGCACCCCCTTTGTTAATTATTGGGTTGCTCAGCTTCTTCAGCAATATAATATCATACAACGCCGATCTTCTGCTTACTATCCCAAAGGCAACGGCCAAACTAAAGCAACTAATAAATCTCTCCTTAAAATCATCAGTCGCACGGTCGCCGAGCACAAATCTAATTGGGTCGATCAGCTTCCCTTAGCTCTTTGGGCCCATCGCACCTCCAAAAAGCGCGCCACAGGCCAAACTCATTTTCCCTCTTATACGGCACAGAAGCTATTCTCCCAGTTGAGATTGCTATTCCTGCTGCTGCTTTGGCTGCTCGAAGCGAGGTTGACCACTTCACTCATCTTGAGGCCTTAAATGAACGACGGGAGTTAGCACGCCAACATCTCAAGGTCTACCAACATACCTTGGCAAAGTCTTATAACAAGCATGTACGACCTCGTACTTTTCAGGTAGGTGACCTTGTTCTTAAAGCTGCTAAACACATTATGCACAACACCTCTGCCCCAAAGTTCACCCCCAAATAGGAAGGGCCCTATGTTGTCATCGAGGTCCAACCCAGTGGTTACTGCAGACTACAGGGTGATGGGCGCAAGGCTGAACCCATAAATTCCAGTTGGCTAAAGCTTTACCACAGTTAGTTCTTTTGTACTTTGTGTTAGTCCCATATTAGAAATAATATATGAAAGTTTGTTATCACACTATTTCTATAACTGCTTAACTTTCATTCAATAACAAAAGATAATACATAATGGACTTGCTGGTCATTAATCTACAATCATTAGCCTACTCATAACTTAGCAGAATGGTTACATTGCCACCAAGCTCGTTGTATGTCTCTTCGACCAAAGCCCGTTGTTGTTCTGCCATCGCCAAGCGAGCCTGAATCTCCTTCATCATACGTCTGTCTCTCGTAATTCGGGCATCTACCTCTGCCATCTCCTTTGCCAGGAGAGCTTGCCCCACAACTCGCTCGCAAGCGTCTAATCTCTTGTTCAGCCATTCTATTTCCACTCGATCCTTGAGCAACTCAATTAGCTCGCAGGCCTCCTGCACTAATTCCTCCGACCCCTCCCCTCGTGCCACAGTCGCAAATATTTCGAGTACTCGCCCTAAGGCTTCGTACCCAACATCGGATGTCTCCTTCCGATTGCCTCCACCGTCGCTGGCTGCGCTCGGTTCGCTGCCTTTAGCAAAGGGATGAAGTGTACCCTAATCATCACTCCTCGCTTATCTGTCTCCTCTGTCACAACCATTGCACAATCCACCCCAATCTATTGCCTCCCTTCGACTGGGGGCACCCCACCTATCCCACTATCCTTGCCACTTTCAACTTCCTCGCCCGACACTTGCCTGTTCAAGGTCTGTTTGAGCTTTCCAGGGAAGATTGCGATTGCAGCACTTCCACCTCGTGAGGGCCCATTTGTATCTCAGCTTCTATATCTTCTAACCTTATGGTGTCTCTTGAGGCTTGCTCTTCCACTACTATCTCCTCTTTCTCCTTCACATTGGATGCCCCCTCACCCAGGTATTCTAATAGTAGCATAGGCATCAGCGATCTTGGTATCGAGGGCTCCTCCACTCATGGCATACGCAAGATGGTTATCTGCGTCTTCTTTACAATCTCCGACTGACGTCTTGCAACCCACAAATAATATTAATTGTAATTCAACACATGGTAAATCGAACCATCATTGTTTCATTACTTACCCATCGCTGTCCGGATCAGAGGCAAAGAGCTCTCAGCTGTCATCAGTAGTCTGACGATATCTCTTTTCGAGCCCCCGGCAGCTAGCGCTGCCCCGATACCTCCACTAAACTTTTCGCCCGCGTTCGATGCCTCCGCCGTCTCCACCTTTTCTACCCTCGGTGAGGCATCATCACTACTGAGCTCCACCTTCTTCTGTCTCCCTCATCGACTCTTCATCCTCTGATACTTGGATTACAGAGGCTTTCCGCTTTTACCGTCTCCGGTTAGCGATCGGCTCTTCACTGTCGTCCATTTTCTTGGATTGAGCCTCCGTCGATGCCCTTCTACTTGCTCTTGGCTCGACGGGTGCAACAGATACATACCCCTCGGGCACTGTAATACCCCTAGTTTTGAAAGGGATATAATCGAAATTTTATTATTTATTTTATTTTTTTCAATATTTATTTTATTATTTTTAGGTGCTTATGTGGCTATGTGTGAAATTTGAATTACTTGATGTGTGAATTGATTGGTTGACTTAAATAGATTGTTTCTTTTTCTTGTATTTTTAATTGAATTAATTGATAAATTGTTATTTAATTGGCTTGTATGTTTAAATGGATTAATTTATTAATTATTAATTTTAATATCAATAAGTTAAATGAGTTTTTGGTTATTACGTTAGTTTACTAGGGTCTCTAGGAAGACTGTGTGCTTAACCAACATGGATAAATCTTGGTTGCTTTATGGGCCGACTTGGGGTAACATTAGGGCTCTATCTCTAATATTACAAGGATTAGGGTTGTAGGATTAAGTCTATAAATACAACCATTATGTTGTAACCTAGGATTTATGCTCATAACTCATAGCACAAAAACGTGAAGATAATTCTGTAAAAACAGAGGGTAGAAGGAACAGAACACTGTATGGGTGGCAAAGAGAAGAACAGTGGGGACCAAGGTGGGATTTTGGTGGATTATTTTAGAGCACTAGGAGGCTTTACAGTGGTTCATGTTTCCAGAACAATGGACACGATGCCGAGAGTTCATAATTGAAATCACAGGCAAGTTCTATTATCTCTCTCTCCCTTTGGCTTGTGATCTGTGCATTCTTAGATGTTCTCTAGGATCTTAAATAGATATTAAACAGATCATGTATGCTTTGTATAGGTTAAATTAACTATCTGTATGTTCTGAAATTAAACTGAAATTGTTTGTGCAAGTTTGGTTTCACCTGTAGATGTTTGAGCATGTTGAATCGGTAATGGTTTTGATTGTTCTATTAATGCAAATTGTGGTAAACAAAGGACTTACATAATAACTGGATGTAAGTTAAGATGCTGAGGGTCAGTTTTAATAAGGAACAGAGGAGGTGGAAGGGGCCAACGAAGAAGAAGAAGGTCGTGAAAGTTGCAGAAGGGCAGCAGGCTCTCAAAGGAGTGAGAGCCAGCTCTCCAAAGGAGAGAGCCGGCTCTAGGGCAAAGAGAGCCGGCTCCCCTTGTGGGAGAGCTGGCTCTGGACTAGGGAGAGCAGGCTCCCTCTTGTGGGGGAGCCTGCTCTATGGAAAATTACACAATATGTGTGGTTCTGTGATTTTTTTTGAGGTTCAGGGGCTGTGGTGTGATTCTGAAAGTGTAATGGGTTTCTAAGTAATTTTAATTAATCTGTTATAGTCCCAGGATGGTTAATCTCTGCAATTAAACTTAACTAACTTTAGAAAATTTAATGGTTAAATTGTATGTTGTCCATGGGAGGGAAGGATTTGACGGTATGTTGCTGTTCTAGCAAGTAGTAGGGGTCGATGTAATTATACTTTAAAGTAATTTGATATAATATACTCTGTTAGTTATCTGACTTGTAATATATTAGTCCCTGGATTTTTGGTTATTTAATCACAGGCCATAAACGGATAGGGAAGGTTTAACTACATGTCGTAATGCTAGCAAGTTAAAAGGATTTGTATGGTTATTCTTAAATATAATTAAATGTGATATGCTCTGTGGGTTTTTGGAATGATATTAAATCATTCTTTGACATAATTGACACTTAACTAATTGCTAATGTTGTCAACTGCTGGACTGTGTTTTAAGTTAGTTGAAATTTAAGTTAAATAAATTAAGTTATCAACTTCATAGATGGATTGATTTTAACTGGATGAACTATTAAACTTTGTCTCGTTAATTACATGGATGGATTCTGGATTTTTAGTTGATGACTTGTTTAAATTCTGTGTTTATCAACTATATGGATGGATTCTGGATTTTAACTGGATGAACTATTAAACTTTGTCTCGTTAATTACATGGATGAATTTTGAATTTTTAGTTGATGACTTGTTTAAAGTCTGTGTTTATCAACTATATGGATACTGTGGACTTTATTTGATGTACTATTTATAATGTTGTATCATTAACGGATCATTTGCATGTATGCACCGGTATGAGATGGTGTCATACGGAGGGACGGATTAGGTCACAACGCTAATTCCTACCCATTAATACATACGGAATGGATTAACTAAAACAATTAAATCCTACATGGTTTCATGTCCTGTAAACTAAAACAATTGAACGACATACTTGATGGTTGTTTATATTTCTGTATTACGAAGGATAGGGTTTTAACTAAAACGTTTAAATCCTGATTACATGTTGTGTCTTGAGCAATGAACCGTTGACCGGCACAACATTATATTTGGAGGGAACTCGTATATAGAAATGGGATAGGGATTTAATTAAAACATTTAAATCCTAATTTTATGTCATGTCATGGCAACGACAGTTAAGCGGCACTACATTAGTTTGGATGGGAATTTATATATGTAAATTATGGTACCGCGATTTGAGCTTGAGTCTCATAGTCGACGGTTAGGGTACGCATATGCAGTAGGATGCGTAGCTAGCTATGTTGGTTGAGGTATACCCTGTTAGGCTTAGGTAGTCATGCCCACTCAGGTGCGTATTGCATGTTGCCTTCTATTTAGGTTGAAACCCTCAGCATAGTTTAGTGAGAGTCCTGTAGTGTGGATATATATTTATCTATTTTGGACTATATAGATATGGTTGAGACATCTAGGATGTATCTGCGTATTGGGTCTCTATTTGGATTGTAGTTAGGATAAAACTTGTTCGTGGGCCTGACCTACTATTATTTTTCAGGTAACGGACGGTTCAAGGTCTTAGATCTTGTTCGTGCTGAGCAGAGACGGCTTTTCATTCTTTTGACGACGTATGAGCTTCTTCATGATTTAGCAGTGGAGTTCTTCAGTTGATGGTTTCAGTGTTGGAGTTTTTAGGGGTCCACCAGATGGATTCCCGAGTTGTATTATAAATTGAGAATTTGGATGTATCAGAATAATTCTTTATTAATTTAATTTTATTCTGAGGTTTCAATATTTGGATTAATATTCTAGTTTCTTTTTAGCAAATTTTTATTTATTCATGTTTCCTTAATTGTATTCTGTGTTCGTTTATTACTAATTGGTTTGATATCCTCGGGTAATCGGGCGTGGGCCTGGCCAACCCGCATCCGGAAATCCGGGGGTATCATAGGCACAACATCATACGCTACATCGCCCATTTCTGCAGCTAAAGGAGCCATTATCGATCTATGGCCTCGCACTCCTGGCCCGGGCATGCGCAGGGACACATCATCCTTGTATAGAGGCATAGGAGCAAAAGGGCGAGGAGTCTGCAGGCAAAACCTCCTGAAGGCCCTCACACAATCTACCCAAAATCGCGTGTATTTTCCTGTTATATCCCCATGGCGATTTCGCGAAGGAATCACGATACTGCCATTTTCTTCCTCGGATAGGTCATATAGTACACTATACCGGAATAAGACTTCTTCAAATTCATCATATCTTTCTTCCAAGCCATAGTCGCTTGGAACAACTTGATCATACCCAAATTGCCTGGGTACCCGCCTCAGGTTGTACACTTTGCTCACATCGCCCAGCTCAAATCGCCGGGGCAGATGTCCTGGCAGCACCACCAAGGCAAAAGTTTGCTCATCTGCATCCCCCGTTTCTTGCCTTGGCGTGAACACTCTTGCATCTTCCTAATAAATCCCCATGTCCGCCACCTCTGCTATCTCCTCTCGATAGGGTCTGAACACAAACTCTTGCTCAGAGTCAATCATTTCCCCAAGTGCCTGCCTACACATCCGTCCTGACCAACGTCTTCCTCGTGCCCCATGGTCGCTCAACTTCAAGGGTAAAGGGCCATACGCGGGGAATCTCTCGTACAAGAACATCTGTAAAAACCCACTTGTTACATAGGACACCATGGGGTAGCGACCAGTCGAGCGCGTGCTATCCTCAGCAATCATGTCCAATCGATGGTACAATGTCCCCAAGAATAACGGCCCCAATGGGATCGCAATCCCACTTGCTATCTTCATTGCTATCAGGTACCATCGACTCAAGGGTGTATCGTCTGGGGTCCCTGGGAATATATACTTGGACAACCAGCACTGTACATATGCTGCGAGTTCTGCAGGATGTCCAATCTTGTCTCCATCAACAAAGGGACGCTCTGACTTGTCCCCCTTGAAGGAAGGCTGCAGGTCCTTGAACCAGTAGCGTATCCAGGCTCCTGTTGTACTTTTTCTGGCTCATTCCGCTCTCTCTTCGCGTCTAGCCCTCTTCCCATTAAAAAAGGATCCATAATTCTTGGTCTTCTCCAACCCTTCCTCTAATGCAGCCATGATACCCTTCTCCGCTGCATCCATCGCCAGGGGCACTGTAAATCCTCTACACATGACATGCAGGCCAAGTAATTGGGCCACGTCTTCCAATGCAGGTGTAAATTCTCCCCACTTCGCCACAAACATGTGGGTTGCACTACACCATCTTGACACTAGCAATTCCAATCCTGGGGTATCGCGAGGCACTTTCAATTTGCGGGACAGACGTATGGCTCGTGCAACTCGTGCTTGTCGCAGCCATAGCATATACATTTTGTGGCTGAAGATGTGCTCAGACCACTCATCCCATCTTGCACATGGGCCCACTGGCGTTTTGAACTCTATAAAACAAAAGGGATACATCCCTTGTTCAATAGCAAATCGGTGCACAGAGTCAGCCGGTGGCCGAGCTCTTGCTTCCACGGCCACTTCTCCTTCCATTAACTGGGCCACATCATTGTTAATCTCGTCACTGGCTATGTCTCCTGTAGCTGTCCAGAACCTATCCATAGGTCCAAAGAACGGAGCCCTCTTCCATTCCTCCTCCGATGGTACTTCCGGCACTGGTTCACCGGGTTTGCTCAACTGCTTTCTCTTTGTCATTTTATCGAATATCTTACCCACTCTTACACACAATAATAGCTTTGTTGCCCTCACACACGCGTTTGTTTAACACAATACGCTAACTCCACTTTGCTTCTTGGCCTGGTACTGTATTTCCCTTTTTTCTTTTCTTTCTGTAATGGCTTCCCCTCTCTCTGACCTGGTTCTATATATAGACCACGGTTAGAGCTTTGGAGAAGACGAAGACACCGAACAGTTGTGTCTCATCACCTCCCCATTAAATAAGTAACTGTCAGCAGCCGAAAAGACATCGATTTCCATTAACTAGGCCACATCACTGTTAATCTCGTCACTGGCTATGTCTCCTGTAGCTGTCCAGAACCTATCCATAGGTCCAAAGAACGGAGCCCTCTTCCATTCTTCCTCCGACAGTACTTCCGGCACTGGTTCACCGGGTTTGCTCAACTGTTTTCTCTTTGTCATTTTATCGAATATCTTACCCACTCTTACACACAATAATAGCTTTGTTGCCCTCACACACGCGTTTGTTTAACATAATACGCTAACTCCACTTTGCTTCTTGGCTTGGCACTGTATTTCCCTTTTTTCTTTTCTTTCTGTAATGGCTTCCCCTCTCTCTGACCTGGTTCTATATATAGACCACGGTTAGAGCTTTGGAGAAGACGAAGACACCGAACAGTTGTGTCTCATCACCTCCCCATTAAATAAGTAACTGTCAGCAGCCGAAAAGACATCGGTTTCCAAAGCAAGACATTATTACGTCTTCTATGCACGCGCCGCTTTATCCTTTTATTTTAAATTCAAAAACGCCACGTGCAGGGGGACTAAATGTGGACGTAGCCAAGCCACGTCACCAAGGGCCAAGTCAAACTGTCAACACTTTGACAAAGTCCACCTCAGCAAGGCATGTGATAGTCGATCACTAGGCCTCAATCTTAGCCCTACATTCGGTCGATGGGCCTTGAACCTCGATCTGATAATCACAAATCATCGATCAAAACCTTGATCCGAGTCACAAATTATCGATCGACGGGCCTTGAACCTCGATCTGACCTTTTGACAATCTGTCGGTCGATGGGCCTTAAACCTCGATCTGTTAATCACAAATCATCGATCAACGGGCCTTGAACCTCGATCTGACCCTTTCACAATCTGTCAATCGACGGGCTTGGAACCTCGATCCAACTCTTTCACAATCTGTCGATCGACGGGTCTAGAACCTCGATCTGACCTTTTTTTACAATCTGTCGATCGACGGGCCTTGAACCTCGATCTGACACTGCCATGAACCATCGATTGGTGGGTGTTAAACCTCGATCCAAGCAACGAAGAGTTATGGTAGGGCTCTTCAAGCGACATTGGGATACAGAAGGGATTTTGGAATGGAGGATGGAAAATTAGTAATGTCTTGCCCATTAAGGCAAGACCCAGTTTAAGGATAAGAGCAAAAGACAGTTGGAATAGTACAATTGCCTTTACAACCTGCCATTTTTGGATTATTCACCAGGAAAGGTACACTTGGCAGTGGATCCAAAAATGTAGGGATTAGGGCAACATGACCAAAAAAAGGAATGACCCTGACCCATTCTCAGCATGGAGGCCCAACAATGTACCACCCGGATGACCTAGGATTATAAAAAGAAGGTAATGTCGAAAAAGGGGGGCAGGAACTAACGGCAACTTCTTCCCTACCATTGTTCCAATTCTCTGACTGGACTAGTTTTCTCTCCCTTCTTCCACCTTTCTACATTCCTCGTAATACTTCGTGATATATTCCTAGACCACTTTTTTTTGACTATTCAACCGATGCGAATCAGGTATCTACACCTGGAAAAGATATATCTTGAGAGTATATTGGAATTGTAATTTGAAGTTATATTTATTTAGGTCCCTTGAAAAGTCCATATCGGTGTTCTACATTTTAAAAATTTGTCATGTGGAGGTATCATTGTCTGCATCCACGGTACATGGATTGCAACTAATATTTTTGTGGTTTGAGGTAAATTGGCAGGCAAATGGAGGATCAGCAAATATCAACAACCATCGCTGTTAGTTGATTAGTCTTGGTCTCTTTTTTCTTTACCAAATTGTGATGTCACTTGCTTTGCATTGCCTTTCTTTGATTACTTAGAGGACTTTCATTATCTCATCTCAATTCAATCTACCATTTTAGAGAAGGCAATATCAATTTAATAAGGAAGAGGTTTTCTCTTGATATTCCTTTATTTTTCTCTTCCTTTTTCTTTCGCGATCTTCTTTTTCCATCACTCTCTCTTTTCAATCATATCTATAACGTATATTTTTCTTTTCCCCTGCTTTCTTTCCTTTATTTTCCTTTCCCTCATATAAATTGGAGGGTTAATATTTTCTTTTTCATCGAAGCAGCTTCAACCAAGTGGAAAGAGGAATGGAGCAGAAGTCCCGGATCCAAGTCCCAAGAGTGAAATTGGGTAATCAAGGTTTGGAGGTAAAAATAAAATAATAAAGTATGACAAGTAAATTCATATTTTCTTTTCCTTTCTCTCTTAGGCACTTTGGGTTGTCATGCCATGTTTAATAAATATTGACAAGTAAATTATTATAAAATAAAATAAAATTTGACAATAATATTGCTGGTGACTAAAAAAGAAAATATAAAGAGAATGGGCATGTACAAATCCATCTTGTGTATCTAAAATTGAAGCTTTAGAATATTCAAATCACTAGGCTACATGGTTAAAGATAATATGATCATTAGGGATCAATAATTGGCAAAAGTTTCTGTTTTCCCAAAGATTAGTCCTCACTTGTTTTGCACATTATGAGTGTTCTGTTTGGTGGTCTTTGTTAGGTGATAAAGTAGCTTTTCTACACAAAATAAATCCCAGGTAATTTTAATTGAGTCCTTTTCCTTGTTACACCATCAGATTCTTAGAAGTTTGTTTGACATATGTTGCTAAATGTTCCTTTTATGCCACACTCATGTATTTTGGACTAGAATTAACTGTATAGAGTGAACTACTCGGGATTGTCTGGTTACCTTGACGTATAATTTCTGCAAACGAAGATAAAAGTAGCAAAAAAAAAAAAAAAAAAAAAGGGAATTTAAAAGAGAAGTGGTCAATTGAAACTTAAAACACTAACAAAAACCTGCTTTTTCTGTTATGTAATGAACTGCTATTAAATTTGTAATTTAAACTCCCCTCCAATTAAATTCTAGGTATTGTAATAGTTAAGACAAAACTTAGGAGTTAGATAATATGTGATTTCCACTGAAGTTCATACACTTTATTACTAAGAAGGGCACTTCATTTAACCATTATCACAAGGAAACCACTCATGTGCTGAATAAAATTTTTTCAAGTATCTTAATAGGAAAAAATGACAATAACATTTCTGGCGATTAATAAAAAAGAAACGGCATTTACAAGCCGATCTTGTGTATCTAAAATTGAAGGTTTAGGACATTCAAATTGTAGGCTATATGATTAAGCCAATATGACCATTCGGCAATAATTGGGAAAAACTTTCTGTTTACTCAAATACAAGTCCTCAGCTTTTTGCACACTATCTGTCTGCTGTTTGGTGATCTTTCTTAGCTTATAAGTAGCTTTCCTACACAATTAAACCTGAGGTAACTCTACTAAACCCCTTCCCCTTGTCACCTCATGAGTCATGATATTCTTAGAAGTTTGTTTGACACATTGCCAAATGTTCCTTTAATGCCACATTCATGTCCATGGAACTGCTAAAGTTATAGTTTGAACATTTGGGGCTTGTTTGGATACCACACTTTTTGGCATTATAATCCGCAGCAGAAAATTCTTAGTTACCTTGAAGTATAAAGTTTTAATTTATGCAGACAAAGATAAAAGAAGCGAAAAAGTGCTTTCATAATATTGAAAACAGAAGGAGAAGTTGTACTGAATTGCTATTAAAAAAGTGCTTTCATAAAACACTAACAGTTAAAACACTAATAGTGAAAAAGTTCTTTCATAAAACACTAACAGAATACCTGCTATTTTGGTATGTACTGAATTGCTATTAAAATTGTGAAAATTTATGTGTTTAAACACCCTCCAAATTCGATTATAGAAATTGTACTTGAGATAAAACTTGGGAGTTATATAATAGGTGATTTTGGGTGAAGTTCACACAATCCACCACTAAGAAGGGTACCTTATTTAATCATATCACTGAGTTTTTGTCAGCTATACCTTATTATTGCTCCTGCTTTTATGCAAGTAATTGTCAACTTTAAAGAAATCCCCTACGTTAGCAACTTCATGCATAAGAAACAGTGAAATTTGCAAGTTTTGTTCATGATTATTTGTCCAATTAGACCATGCATGTGAAAATTCGAATATAGGCCAAACAGCAGACAGATAGTGTGCAAAAAGCTATTAATCTTTTCCTCTCTCTTAGGCACTTTGGGTTGTCATGTCATGTTTAATAAATATTAACAAGTAAATTATTATAAAATAAAGTAAAATAAAATCTGACAATAATATTGCTGGTGACTAAAAAAGAAAATATAAAGAGAATGGGCATGTACAAATCCATCTTGTGTATCTAAAATTGAAGCTTTAGAATATTCAAATCACTAGGCTACATGGTTAAAGATAATATGATCATTAGGGATCAATAATTGGCAAAAGTTTCTGTTTTCCCAAAGATTAGTCCTCACTTGTTTTGCACATTATGAGTGTTCTGTTTGGTGGTCTTTGTTAGGTGATAAAGTAGCTTTTCTACACAAAATAAATCCCAGGTAATTTTAATTGAGTCCTTCCCCTTGTTACACCATAAGATTCTTAGAAGTTTGTTTGACATGTTGCTAAATGTTCCTTTTATGCCACACTCATGTATTTTGGACTAGAATTAACTGTATACATTGAACTACTCGGGGTTTGTTTGGATACGACACTGTTTTGTATTAGAAACTGCAGCTGAAGATTGTCTGGTTACCTTCAAGTATAATTTATGGAGACGAAGATAAAATTAGCAAAATAAAAAATTTTAAAAAATTAATTTAAAAGAGAAGTGGTCAATTCAAACTTAAAACACTAACAAAAACCTGCTTTTTCTGTTATGTAATGAACTGCTATTAAATTTGTAATTTAAACTCCCCTCCAATTAAATTCTAGGTATTGTAATAGTTAAGACAAAACTTAGGAGTTAGATACTATGTGATTTCCACTGAAGTTCATACACTTTATTACTAAGAAGGGCACTTCATTTAACCATTATCACAAGGAAACTACTCATGTGCTGAATAAAATTTGTCAAGTATCTTAATAGGAAAAAAATGACAATAACATTTCTGGTGATTAATAAAAAAGAAACGGCATTTACAAGCCGATCTTGTGTATCTAAAATTGAAGGTTTAGGACATTCAAATTGTAGGCTATTTGATTAAGCCAATATGACCATTAGGCAATAATTGGGAAAAACTTTCTGTTTACTCAAATACAAGTCCTCAGCTTTTTGCACACTATCTGTCTGCTGTTTGGTGATCTTTCTTAGCTTATAAGTAGCTTTCCTACACAATTAAACCTGAGGTAATTTTACTAAACCCCTTCCCATTTTCACCTCATGAGTCATGATATTCTTAGAAGTTTGTTCGACACATTTCCAAATGTTCCTTTAATGCCGCATTCATGTCCATGGAACTGCATACTTTGAACTACTCGGGGCTTGTTTGGATACCACACTTTTTGGCAAAAACTGCAGTGGAACATTCTTACTTACCTTGAAGTATAAAGTTTTAATTTATGCAGACAAAGATAAAAGAAGGGAAAAAGTGCTTTCATAATATTGAAAACAGAAGGAGAAGTTGTACTGAATTGCTATTAAAAAAGTGCTTAGTGAAAAAAGTGCTTTCATAAAACACTAACAGAGTACCTGCTATTTTGGATGTACTGAATCGCTATTAAAATTGTGAAAATTTATGTTTTTAAACACCCCTCCAAATTCGATTATAGAAATTGTACTTGAGATAAAACTTAGGAGTTATATAATATGTGATTTTGGGTGAAGTTCACACAATCTACTACTAAGAAGGGTACCTAATTTAATCATATCACTGAGTTTTTGTCAGCTATACCTTTTTCTTGCTCCTGCTTTTATGAAAGTAATTGTGAACTTTAAAGAAATCCCCCACGATAGCAACTTCATGCATAAGAAACAGTGAAATTTGCAATTTTTGTTCATATGATTAATTGTCCAACTAGACCATGCATGTGAAAATTGTAATATAGGCCAAGTAAGTCCGTTAGCAAGTATACTTAATCAAAGAAAGAACACAATATCCGTCTGATGGTGTCCTCTGTCTGCAGGTTTCTAGATTAGGTTTTGGATGCGGTGGACTTTCTGGAGTATATAATGCTCCTCTCTCACATGATGTTGGATGTTCAATTATAAAGGAGGTTTTTGATAAGGGTATCACCTTCTTTGATACATCAGACATGTACGGAGATAATCATCACAATGAAATTATGATTGGCAAGGTACCTTATTTTTAAACAAATTTATGTCTAACTTCAAATCTGAATTTAGCAAATACATAAGAATGAAATAAACTACAGGAAGTACATGTTTAGTGAAGTTCTTCATTATCTTTTTATCCTCAAAATCAGTCTTGCTACCTGATCTGTACAGTTCCTGAAAATATCCCTCAACAGTGCTAATAATTGAAGCTTCATCCTCACACTTGATATGGTGTCACTGTGTTAGGTGGTGTTGAGATACACATCTCGTGGATGAAGTATGCGCTGGCTTACGTTTATTATTACTGATATAGTACTCTTTTCTCATACTTCAAGGCGTTGAAGCAGCTTCCCCGGAAACAAATTCAATTGGCAACTAAATTTGGCCTCACCATGAAAAATTTTGGTGATTTTATGGTCAGAGGTACCCCTGAATATGTGCGGGAGTGCTGCGAAGCAAGTCTCAAGCGACTTGATGTGGACTATATTGATCTATACTATCAGCATCGTGTGGACAAATCAGTGCCAATAGAAGATACAGTTAGTGCCAGAGAAATTCTATTTATTGGTTACTCTTAACAGTATTCATTCCATTAATCAATGTACTAAATGTATTATCTGATTCATTTTTAATTAATCATAATACCTAAGGTGGGAGAGCTGAAGAAGCTAGTGGAAGAGGGAAAGGTAAAATACATCGGGTTGTCTGAGGCTAGTGTAGACACATTAAAGAGGGCACATGCTGTTCATCCTATTACTGCTGTACAAATGGAGTACTCTCTGTGGACTCGTGAAATCGAAGAGGATATTATTCCACTTTGTCGGTCAGTTGACATCTAGCTCTTTCTCTGTGTCGTGCATAAAACCAAACCTATATGTTTTCTAGGTGAAAACTTTTGGTCTTGGTTGGAATAGATATATTAAGAACAGGCAACTCAAACATTTTATATTAACTTCATAAATTTTGCAACTTTTCCTACCTCTTCAATGCAGGGAGCTTGGTATTGGGATAGTGGGTTATAGCCCTCTTGGTAAAGGGTTCTTTGGTGGGAGGGCAGTTGTGGAAAGTTTGCCTAAGGAGAGTTTGTTGGTATGTTACTACAATCTATTAATTTCACTTTGATTTTCTCTGTTGCATTCAAGTATAGTGTCTTAAACTTACTACGCATAATGTAAAGAGTCCTGCTATTTATTCTGATTCAGAGATGACCAAGATGGACATTTTCCTAATGGAAATTGTACGATTTATTCCTTAAAATGGCACTTACACACAAGATGACATGAGGTCTTGTACCATTTAACTCTGGTTATTCATGATCTTTTGATGTCTTTTGTAGACTATGCATCCAAGGTTTACTGGGGAGAATTTGGAGAAGAATAAAATTTTGTACGGTCGGTTTGCCAACTTGGCTGCCAAACATGCCTGCACCCCTCCTCAACTGGCTCTGGCATGGCTTCTCCATCAAGGAGACGATGTGGTTCCTATCCCTGGTATATCATGTGCTCTTTCAGAATTGCGTTAACATATGTGTGTGTGTGTTTTCTTCCCTGAATGTGTTTAAGATGTATTTAATTGCATAATTTTCCATTGTTTTGCATTGAATATTGCTACTGTAAAAGGTTAAGGTCAATTGTATCTGTTCCTGTATATAGGTTATGAATGTGGTTGAACGCATAATGTGTTATTTTGATTGTTGGGGTGGTTCTAATTCTCATTTTGATAATATACAGGGACAACTAAGATTAAGAACCTTGATGATAGCATCGGATCCCTGACAGTGAAGCTTACGCAGGAGGATTTGAAGGAAATTTCCGATGCAATTCCAATTGATGAAGTGACTGGAGAAAGCGAACACGTTGGCTTATCTGAATACCGTTATAGATTGGCCAACACCCCTACCAAAATATGAACCTTTGTACAATGAGACATTTTGTTTTCTGCTTTTCTGTCTCCATGGTCACACAATAAATAGTTACTTGCACAAATAAAAAATAACAGTGTCAACCAAATCCTCTGCAAGTTTATTCTGTTCGGTGTATAACTCTTGGATGATATTCAACTGGTTTTTTGTGAAATCCCATGCCAAAGAAACCATTTTATGAAGTAAGAAATGTGAGATGCTTTTTGTGTTGTGTGTTGGCTTTGTTTGTGGTTTGTGGTGCTCGTGTTGTGTTCTAAGGATACAACAGGATATTCTCGGATTATGGTTGGGCAAAATTGTAAATATTTTAAAAATAATGGTCTTTTTATAACAAAAAGATTATTCCTTACAAGAAAATGAAATTAAAAGGACTTAAAAGCAACATTAATCAACAGTCATCAGAGTAGTGAGAGACAGAAAAAGAAAGGATGTATAATTTGAGTCATTCAAGTTGAGAGTTTTTTTTTTTTTTTTCGTCTAATTGCTCCTGAACATATTCGTGATCACTAATCACATTTACATACACAATGTTATGGAACATTTATACCCAAAAATATGATATTTTATTATTATATTGGTGTATCTGCTGTCCCAGTATTTTTAGATTTGATGTATAGCTATTTTTGTGTTTTATCCGTTTTCAATAAATCGAGATTTATATAAAAAAAAAATAGCATGGAGAAAAGGTTGATCATTACAATACTATTTTAAATTATCTATATAAAACCTTTTGTTCCACATTATAATCCATTGATTTTTCAATGTGATATAAAGTCATTTAGTAATAATGTTTATGGTCATTTATTTCATGATTATTTATTGGGTTTCTAAATTTAATTAACTGGTCCTATGACCAATCATATTGAGTTTTACTACTAATACAATTTATTGGGTACTGTGACTAATTTTTGTTTTGACTAGATTATTCTATCCTTTTAGGTTTTAGCCTAAAGAGACATTGTTTTGTCCAATTTCTTCTCTCGTTTTTTCAAAATATTTTCATTCTCTTCCGGCGACAAATCTGGATAATAGTGAAGCTAATATTTGTTGGGTGGGAAGTATAAGTATAGAGTTATGTGGGAGGTAAATTAGCAGACAAATGGAGTAGCATCCACTATCAACACGATTCTTACCATCGTCACTGGGAGGTTAGTCATGGACTCATAGTCTTCTTTCTTCTTTACCAAACACAGTGGTAGTGTGATGTGATAGAACCAGGACTTTTCAGCTTCAGATGTCCCACTTAGATTGCATTATGTAATCTAGCATCTTCCATTCCATTCCATTCAATACACCATTTTAGGGAATAGTAGAGAATTTTCATCTCAATTCAAATTAAGAAGGAATAGGTTTCTCTCTTGAAATTCCTTCGTTTTTCTCTTCCTTTTTCTTCATAATCCGTCACTCTCTCTTTTCAGTCAAGCACCCACACCCAAACACAACCTTATCTATAACGTATGTTTTTTCTTTTCCCCTGCTCTCTTTTTTTTTTATTTATTTTCCTTTCTCTCATTTAAAACGGAGGGTTAATATTTCCGTTTTCATTAATTGCAGCAGATTCAACCAAGTTGAAGAGAAATGGAGCACAAGTCCCAGATCCAAGTCCCCAGAGCGAAATTGGGTACTCAAGGCTTGGAGGTAAAAATAAATAATAATAAAAGCTTTAATTCTTTTCTACCCCCAAACCCATGTGGATTACTAATAATTAGCAACACCCAACACTCATTTCTGAATTTTCTGTCAATTGTGTGTGCAGCATGTTAAACTTCACTTGGGTACTTCAATTCTGTGTCAATTGTGTGCGCAGCATGTTTTCTTATACATTGTAATGCAGTTTTTTGTTGATAAATTTGACAACTGAAGTCTCTTCTCTTCAGGCTGTAAATTCTTTATTTCAGTGTTGTTGGGCCTCTAGACTATTTACTCTAGTAAATGTATTTAAAGAGAACTTGGATCATATAAAGAGGAGGTTTCGGTTGAATCTCTTTGTACTTTGCGTTGTCATTTGTTCAATCAAAATTGACAAGGAAAAACTTTCTGTTTACTCAAATACACGTCCTCAGCTTTTTGCACATTCTCAGTCTGCTGTTTGGTGATCTTTCTTATCTGTTAAGTAGATTTTCTACACAATTAAACCCGAGGTAAATTTACTAAACCCCTTCGCCTTGTTCCATCACAATATTCTTAGAAGTTTGTTTGCAAATTGCTAAATGTTCCTTTTATGCCACATTAATGTTCCTGGGACTGCATAAAGTGCTAGTTTGGACTAGTGGTAACTGCATACTTTGAAGTACTCAGGGCTTGTTTGGATACCACACTGTTTTGACTGCAGCTGAAGATTCTTAGTTACCCTAAAGTGTAAAGTTTTAATTTATGCAAACAAAGATAAAAGAAGCGAAAAAGTGCTTTCATAATACCTGCTATTTTGGTATGTAATGATTTGCTTCACAAATGTGAAAATTAATATGTATTTAAACTCCCCTCCAAATTTGATTATAGGAATTGAACTTAAGATAAAACTTAGGGGTTTGATAATATGTAGTTTTGGCTGAAGTTCATACAAATTACTGCGAAGAAGGTTACCTATTTTAACCATATGGTCCATATCACTCAGTATTTTGTCAGCTATACCTTATTCTCGCTGCTGCTTTGATGCAAGTAATTTTGAACTTTACAGAAAGCCCCCACGTTAGCGACTACATGCATAAGAAACAGTGAAATTTGTTACTTATAAAAAAAGAAAAAGAAAAAGAAAAAAGAAAGAGTGAAATTTGCAAGTTTTGTTCATGATTAATTTTCCCAGTAGACCATGCATGTGAAAATTTGAATATGGGCTGAATAATACCTTAGAATGTATACTTAATCAAATAAAGGCAACAATATCTGTCTGATGGTGTCCTCTGTCTGCAGGTTTCTAGACTAGGTTTTGGATGCGGGGGACTTTCTGGAATGTTAAATGCTCCTCTCTCACATGATGTTGGATGTTCAATTATAAAGGAGGCTTTTGATAAGGGTATCACCTTCTTTGATACATCTGACATTTATGGAGATAGTCATGACAATGAGATCATGATTGGCAAGGTACCTTCTTTTTAGACAAATTTATACCTAACTTCAAACCTGAATTTAGTAAATACATCATGATGGAATAAACTACAGGAGAACGTAGTAAATGTTTAAGGACAATACTTGCGTCCAACCCAGGTTGGATGAAGTTTGTCCAACCTGGGTACGTGGCCCAATCATATAGCGACATGTGTCCAAAAAAAATAAATTTTAAATTAAGTTGGGTAATACCCAACTTAATTCGGGTTTGACCCGTTACTCTAACAATTTAAGGACCAAAATACCCTATCTTCCCCCTCTTCATTCTCTCTCTACCTCTTCTCCTTCACCCATGTCTCAGACACCCTATACCATCATCAAGGTTGTCGCCGCCGCTTACCACCACCAACTCTCTGTGATATATATACATATAAGATTATACACACATGTATACACATACACATACACATACACATATTTGCACACAGAATTGTTGGGAGGACATATACCCAATATTATACATAAATTGGGTATATATATAAATGGGTATGTGTTTGCATGTATATATATATGTACACACACACATATATGAGAGAGATCGCGAGGAGTACAATCTACTGGACGGCGAGCTCTGATTTGGGCGAACGTATGGGACTAATTTGGTCTTGTTTATAATTGGTGATGGAGTTGTGTTTGGTGGGTGAGCAGTGGTATGTTTGGGTTTGTAATTGGCAGAGGAGCTCTAATTTGGGTGAAGGTGAGTTGATTTGGGCAGCTGATTTGGGTACGATCTGACTGCTTGGGGAGAATTACTAGAAAGAAAGGCTGGCAGTGGTGCGGCGGAGGTCGGCGCGGCGGTGCGATGAAGGAGAAGATGTAGAGAGAGAATGAAGAGGGATCAGTGGTACGATCTGATGTTGCAGCGGAGGTATGCGCGGCGGTGGGTGAAGGAGGACACTGCACATCGATCCTCCTCCATCAAGGTGGATGGGTCATCAAGGACCGGGATTCTCCGTTTCTCTGTCTTTGTGAACATGAACATTCAAGCAAAAATACCCATGCTTTCTAATGGTGCTTTAGGAAAAAAGTGAGGGATTTGTGAGTACCCAATGATCGAAAATGGCCGGTCGTCACGACATCGGAGAGAGTTTCTTACCAATTGGTGTCATTACGGACGAGATTGCAAAGAATTGCACAATGAAGATTGTGAGAGGCAGTGACAGAGAATGAAGAGGGAGAAGGTAGGATATTTTGGTCCTTAAAATTGGGCCACGTACCCAGGTTGGACAAACTTCATCCAACCTGGGTTGGATGCAAGTATTGTCCAATGTTTAATGCAGTTCTTCATTAACTTTTATCGCTCTGCCTCTCAGTTTACAATGAAAGGTACATTGGCAGAGCAATTGAGAAAGAGACAACATAAATCACAAAGATAAAATATTAGGTCAATTTATTACTGCATCCTCATTTTGGTCATGAATTTTTTACGTATTTGAAACCAATTGTGCAACATACTTGGTATGGTATCACTGCGTTAGGTGTTGTTGAGATACACATCTTACAGATGAAGTATGGGCTGGCTTACATTTATTATCTTATATTTTACTGATTTAGTACTCTTTTCTCATACTTTAAGGCATTGAAGCAGCTTCCCCGGGAACAGGTTCAACTGGCAACTAAATTTGGCATCACCATGCCGGAATTTGGTCATTTTGTGGTGAGAGGTACCCCTGAATATGTGCGGGAGTGCTGTGAAGCAAGTCTCAAGCGACTTGATGTGGATTATATTGATCTATACTATCAGCATCGTGTGGACACATCAGTGCCAATAGAAGATACAGTAAGTGCCAGAGAAATTCTATTTATTGGTTACTCTTAACAATATTCATTCCATTAATCTATGTACTAAATTTATTATCTGATTCATTTTTAATTAATCATAAAACCCAATATGGGAGAGCTGAAGAAGCTAGTGGAGGAGGGAAAGGTAAAATACATCGGGTTGTCTGAAGCTAGTGTAGACACTTTAAAGAGGGCACATGCTCTTCATCCTATTACTGCTGTACAAATGGAGTACTCTCTGTGGACTCGTGAAATCGAAGAGGATATAATTCCACTTTGTCGGTCAGTTGATATCTAGCTCTTTCTCTGTGTCATGCATAAAACCAAACCCATTGCTTTTCTAGGTGGAAACTTTTGGTCTTGGGTGGAATAAATATGTTAAGAACAGAGCAAAAGGCAACTCAAACAATTTATATGAACTTACTAAATTTTGCAACTTTTCGTACCTCTTCAACCCAGGGAGCTTGGTATTGGGATAGTAGGTTACAGCCCTCTTGGTCACGGGTTCTTTGGTGGGAAGGCAGTTGTGGAAAGTTTGCCCGAGGGGAGTTTGTTGGTACGTTACTGCAGTCTATTAATTCACTTCGATTTTCTCTGTTCCATGCTAGTATCAAGTGTGTTATCTTAAACTTACACATAATGGAAATTATATGATTACTTTTTTAGAATGGTATCACTTGCACAAGAGATGACATCTGGGTTCATATCTTGCTTGTCAACCAATCCAGACCCCCTGAAAGGGGGAATCTCTTGTTTTTACACCAAGAATGGGAGATGAGGGCTTGTACCATTTAACTCCGGTTATTCATAATCATTTGATGTCTTTTGTAGACTATGCATCCGAGGTTTACTGGGGAAAATTTGGAGAAGAACAAAATTTTGTACGGTCGGTTTGCTAACTTGGCTGCAAAACATGCCTGCACCCCTCCTCAACTGGCTCTGGCATGGCTTCTCCATCAAGGAGACGACGTGGTTCCAATCCCTGGTATATTATGTGTCCTCTTTCATCATTGTGTTAACATATGTGTGTGTGCACCTTTTTTTTTTTTTTTTTTAATGTCAATAAATATTATTGGCTTCCCTGCACATGACAAAAACTATACTCTTTGATATTTCTGTGCCTAACTCAGCAATCTTAAACTGTGTAGTGTGAGTTCATGGAGAAATCTCATGCATAAGTTCATGTCTGTATGCGTGTGTATAAAAGAATGCATAATTATTATTTTCCTCATTGAATGTTACTACAGTAAAAGGTTCGGGCAATTGCATATGTGCCTTTTTTTTTTTTTAATCTTAGGAATTCTTACTTTTGAAAAAAACCTGTTTATGGCTTATAATGTGGGGATTTTGATTGCTGGGATGGTTGTAATTCTCATACAGGGACAACTAGGATTAAGAACCTCGATGATAACATCGGATCTCTGACAGTGAAGCTTACGCAGGAGGATTTGAAGGAAATTTCCGATGCAATCCCCATTGATGAAGTGACCGGAGAAAGAGAGCTCGCTTCCATAGCTAAATACTCTTATAAATCAGCAAATACCCCTACCAAAATATAACTATTTACAGATCATATATATGCTAAAACATGAATCTTGCACTTGAAAGACATTTTGTTTTCTGCTTTTCTGTCTCCGTGGTTCTAGATAAATAAGATTGCAATGTAAGACTGCAAATTAGTCCATCTACACAGTGCATTCATGTCTTTCTACAATCATCATCTTTTTAAAACGTTACATTTAATTATCGGAGAGTCACTTCAGCTTGAGAGGTAATTGCGTCATCTGAGTTATAAAAAATCAAATGAGGTGCAGCGTAACCAAAAAAGAACAAAAATGAAACCCACATATGATTCAAATGGCAATAACACTATTATTTTGTCCACAGGAGTTCGGTTCTACATTTCACAATAGCCATTAAAGTAGCAAATAACCTTCATATGTAACATCTAAGTATGTATGTCATACATAATAATCAATCAATACTCGTAAAATCACACAAATGAGCCCTAATGAGCTTCAAGTGCCACTCCCACCTTATCAGTGAAGCTGTTGACGTACTCCTTCCTCGCCGGATGATCCTCCTGCGGTCGATTATACGCAGTCCATACCGGCTCTCCCATAAACAACCTCATCAACTGCAACACACACAAATAGTGAAACACTGTTGTAATTCAGTTGTGTATGTCATCCCCTAAAATGTAAGTATAGACTAGAGAGAACGAAGTGGGTTAGACATTTTTTTTTGTCAACAACCTCGTACCAATCAACCTAATATTGATTAATACGTAATCGATCTAGCACTGCTAGAAAACAACTCTTCCGCTTCGAAACGAAAAATTCCAAATGATTATGGAAATACTTGCTCCCATTGGACCATTTGTATCTATATGCATTTGTATTCCCATATCTCTCAGTTCCGATAACTAAAAATAAGGGAATGGAATCATTTCTTCTGACTCTTCCTTTTCATATTTGATAAATGTTGGTTGATGGTATAATTTTACAAAAAAAAATTATCCACCTTTCCAAAATAATTGTTCCAATTCAAAATCCACTCTACTATTTTTAAAAATTTTTTGTGGGGGCAGCAAGAGTATCATATTAGAACATCTCCAATGTTTGTGTATATATGTATATATATATATATTTTTTTGTGTAAATATAATATGTCATAATAAATTTACACTAAAAATTTAAATTATTTATTTTGAGCTCAACAGTTATTTTAAACTTTTTGTATAAAAATATAAAAAGGAGAAAAAATAAAATATGATAATATAACTGTATAAAATACATAACAATTTTATACATTTATGTATCTCAACAGACTATTGGAGATTAAAAAAAAATTACCTATTAGTGGTGGCGTCGTATATTTTACTTTTAAAAGACTCTTAAAATATTTAATTAAAATTTCATAATTAAATGAGAGTAATTTTTTACCTTCACGTAGTTACTGGTATCCAGGGTAAACCTGTGGTAAATGCCAGCTGGCAAGATGATGAGATCTCCCTCCTTGATCCATATGCGAATCCAACGGTCATCCTTGTCTCGAACATCGAAATAACCGCAACCATCAAGACAGTAGCGTATCTCTTCGTTCTCGTGTATGTGCTCCGTATAAAAGTTCTTCAGTTTCTCCTCGTAATTATCTACCTTCTCTGGGCACAAATCAAGCATATCCTACAAAATACTCATACTAGTACTGTATTATATATCTATTTATAATTTTACTATTAGTGTTTGCAAAATTTAAGGAAAATACCATGTAATTGTAGCCTCTGGTTTCTCTGATCTTCTGCAATTCCTCATCCTTCTCATAATCCTTTGGGTTCAAATGCCAGTACAGGACTCCGAGATCTGTATAATTGGCACTGTGAATTCTAGAGAGAGAAAGTGAAAGTCTTAGGGAGAGAGAGTTAAGATGGAGAGAATATTGATGACCTGCAAGGTGGTCCAAAGAAACAAACTCTTTAGGGTTTCGATGATGAGGCAGCCTCTTATCCTCATCACTCTCTTCCATGAACCATGCCTGATTTGGAAACCGTCAATTAAAATCAATATAATTCAATAAATTAGAATTGTGATTAAGCAACTGAAAATAATTTTAATTTATATATATATATATATATATATATATATATATATATTATCATCACCTACCTCGATCGCCATGACTCAATAGTTGAATAGCTAGCTGCGTTGAGCACAAACTTACGGGCGATGGGGAGAAATGTTGAGGTGTACTTATCTCGATGGTTCTGTAGCAATCTGTTTCATTTTACTGCCACGTGTACGGTTGTTGTTTATTGGTTTTTGTGGTGATAATTGATTTAGCTGTTTCTCTCCCTGGTAGAAAAAATCGTGTTTCGCATTATCGCAGGTGATTGAAGAAACCATATAGGTACTGCGATGTGTTCAATTTTTTTGGCCTTTTTTATTTTTTGGAAAATTTTTGTCGTTAAGGATATTTTTTATCTTTTACGGTTTTATGTATAGTATACTACTACATAGTGTACTGGTTGTGTCAGAGAATTATTTGAGGCATTTCATTGAGTTCAGGACTTTGGAAATACAAAGGTGTTTATTTCTGCATTTTTTTAGAATTGTTATATATGGATATTTTGATTGAGTCTATTTATATCATATTCATTTTTAATTATGGTGTATTTCTCTGTGTATGTTGAGAATTAAAAAAATAAAAAAATAAAAAAAAAATAAAAAAAACTTAGTGAGACCCACATGTTTATTTAGAAAAAGGACCAAAAGGCCTATTTTTGGCCTCACTTTCCCTTTTCTTTCTCTCACTCCCGCAGGTCTCTCTCCCTCTCATTTTCTCTTCTTTTTTTTTTTTTTTTCCTTTTACTTCAAATCTTCAAAATTTGATCTCTCTCTCAATACTTAGTATTTTTAAGTACCGTTTGCGGTAAATTGAAGCCTATTCCCATTTGACCTTCAATTGAGGGATCTTTAAGTCCTAGGGTTTGAGGTGGAAATAGGGGCTTTTCATCCAATTAGAGGTAGGGGTCTCTAATTCATATTTTCTTATTCCTTTGTGAGTTAATTTCTTGTTAATTGTTGCTAACATGTTTAATTGATGTTAATTACCCCTAGAATGATTTTATTATGGTGTATAAGGTTCATGATTATATATGTATGTGTTGTTGATTTGTATGAAAAACATGCCTAAATGTTGATTTTCTATATCTATTGTGTTGTTCACTGGCTAGAAATGATGTATGTAAACATATATGTTTTTCTTTGAATTTTTGGTAAAAAATGCTTAATTGTGTTATAGGAAGATTTCTTATTTTCATAGTATTGAAAGCATGAGACATACATACATGTCATTGGGAATGAATGAAGGGAAATGATTTGAAATGAAATAAAAAAGGGGTTTTTGGGAAAAATGTTTGAGAAATGGATTTTGTGAAAAACCTGGATGCCAAGGGGGTACCGAGGGTCCGTGGCGTTAGTATAACCTAGAGGGAATTAGGGAAACTGCTCTATCGTAGTTGAGCTATTTAGGCTCTAAATGACGCCGCGGGGTTACCAAGGGTCAAGGACAGTAGCCAATTCTTCTCTCGTGTCGCCAAGGGGGTACCGAGGGACGGGTTACATTAACGGTTTGAAAAGTGAAGAATGAAAGTGATTTTAAGCATGGTATCATACTTCATGGCATGACATTGTTTATTTATGAGTTGGAATTAAATGTCGTTTACTCTCCCAGTAAAGCATGACCCCTAATTCTTTATCCCTATTCATTATTTGGATTCACGGGGTCACAAGAGGTATGTCTTAGGCACTACCTACTGAGCTTTATGCTCACCCCATTATTTAACATTTTTCAGGACTCGGAAAAGAAGTGGCGGATGATAATCCTCCACAAGCTTGAAGAAGATTAGAAGTTGCATTTTGTTATCTTTTGTATCATAGCCCATTCTTTTGTATAGTCTTAAACTAGATTATTGTGTATTCATTTTTGCAAGCCAAGGTCATATATTATAAATCATAACTTTTGTTGGTATTTTGGAGGAAATTGAGATACAATGTAAATACTATGATGAATGGGAAAGGGGGGCTATGTTTTGACAAGTTATTGATGCCGTTTAATTGTATTATAACTCATATTGTTGCTATGAATTCGGAAATGGGTTGCAAAACAGGTCCGATATAGGTTTAGTATTTTAAAAGCACAACCAGTGGCCATTCCAGTGAGTTTCAGGGTTTAGGGCCATGTTTTGGCCGGCTGATCCTCACCATCAACCGAACGAATCCCCTATCATCAGTTGACCGACGGTTGAAACGGTGAAAGTCCCGAGAGCAAATTTTTGCCCTATCGTTTTAGCCGATCGACCCTGTAGGTCAGCGGGCTGATCCTGCCTCGTCAGCAGGCCGATGAAGGGCTATCAGCCGACTGGTCATTGCCTTTCGACCTGTGACAGTTGATCCTTTTGGCAAAGTTGTTTATGGAAATGATTTGGAACCTTAGATGGACCTGTATGATAGGTGTGGACTTAGAAGAGTAGTGGTATGACCTAGTTGACCTCGGGTTCGGGCAAGGACCCGATTAACGGTCCGGACCCACTGGTTCGGGTCGTTACAGGTACAAACCAATCTTAAATCTTGTGGGTGTCACTTATCAAACGCTGACGTAGCACGTTGACAAGCCAATATAATTCTAATCAAAGCCCCATGGTAGAATTGAAAAGTCAAAAAGTTCAAGGGAACAACCCCCGAACATCCCAAGTCCTGGTATCACACTAGGCCCACCAAGCCTCGAGGGGCCAACCCTCGAGCACCCAAGCCTTGGTATCAGACCAGGCCCACCAAGCCTCGAGAGGCTAACCCTCGAGCACCCCAAGCCTCGGTATCATACTAGGTCCACCCTCGAGCACCCCAAGCCCTAATATCGTACCAGGCCCACTTAGCCTCGAGGGACCAACCCTTGAGCACCCCAAACCCTGATATCACAGCAGGCCCTACTAAGCCTCGACGAACCAACCCTTGAATATCCTAAGTCCTGGTATCACACCAGGCCCACCAAGCCTTGAAGGGCCAATCCTCGAGCATCCCAAGCCCTAGTGCCACACCAGGCTCGAAACACACCGAAACATTGGAGCCCCAAAGAGTTCGCCATTAAAATACTACAGGTTCATAGATAGTATGAAACAAAGGTAGGGCCTTCACAGCTGTAAAGGATCTAAATTTGGGAAACTTAGAAGGATCTTGGATTGGTGGATGAAAAGTCAAGAGATGCTTTCGCTCTCAGCGAGGCCCAATCAACAAGATGATGGGATTATACATGTTATGACAGCAAACTTTAAAATCACATTCAATGCTATATCAGGCTTGACTAACTGGCGGCCAAGCAACATTTAATACCCCAATTGGGAGAGAAACGACATAGCAACATAGTGCAAGGCTCGAGGAGAGGATTGGACCTCTCAGGCTCATAGGCCCCTCAGGACTACCCACGTGATCCTGAACCATGCATGCAAAGAACCATAAACATAAGGAACCATTGGTTAGTGACTAAGGGAATCCAGGCCTATAAATAGCACTATCCTATGAATGAATAACTAATCAGAAAAGGGAGCTGTCATAAGATACTGTATAGTTGCCCTACCACCATCTCAATCTTGATGATTGGTCTTCTTCTTCTCCTCCTCCTTCACTAAGCATCTTCTCTGTTTCCTTCACAATTGTACCTCTAGTATCACCAATACATATTTGTTTATCCCTTTGATAAAAAAGATTACAAATCTTAATAAGAAAAAAATGTTTCAAATCTGCTTAATTACATTTATCCAAAAATAAATAAATAAATAAATGAAAACTCGATTAATTTAGTTAACCAGTTTAAATTGGAATAACTTTTATTCTTTTACAATCTCAATTAGTATTATCTAATTTAAAGAATGGAAAAAATTAATCGTACAAAGAGAGCCAAATAACACTATCTCCTACACAAAATCAAGTAGATGTGATTAAAGTTGTGTTCACGCCTTAGAATTGAAAGGAGATCATATTTTAGTTTAAATTTAAACTAATTTTTTTCAAGTTCCATTAAAAAATATAGATTCCATACTACTAAACAACACATTTGTCTAGCCATGTTTGATATATATTGATATAAAGGAGTGATGTACATAAAAAGGGGTGGGCTGACCCACCAAACATATAGAGGCCCAACAATAGTTGGACCAACTAACACAGAGCACAAAGAAAGAACCAGATAGCCAGTTCAAACAATCGTTGCCGTGTTTGATATTCAATTACAAACATTTCATCTGCATTATCAGTGGTAAACCTAAAAATTTGATCCTCGTGATTGAAATTAATTTCATATGCATTATGTTTAAATAAGAATGCTCATTGGTATATCCATTGAAAATATTGCTAAGATTAGTTCAGTTCAGTTGTGAGTGTACAAATTTAGCCGTTGGATAATGTGGGTCTTACAATCAAACATATAATCCAATTGTGGAAATTTGATGGTCGATAGACTTGGTTAGTATAGTCATATCCATTGTCGGGGAGGCTCAGGTTTTGCTACAAGCAATGGACATGGGTGCAGTGTTTGTTGTAACACAACACAAATAACTAAAACCCACCAAGTCCCAACCCCTTTTTGCACATATTGTTTAATTTGTTTTTGGAGTCCTAACCTAGGCCGAACCATCTTAGTCCCTTGTCTAAATGATGATGGAGTTAGAGGGGCCTTTTTTCAGGTTGGGAAAACCATGCTTGAGTAATTAGACCACTTACAATTATCACCCTCGCATGTTTGGATGCCAGGAAATTCCAAAAATCATTATGTGGCTGTTAGCCTAGCACTCTGCACATTCTGGGCAGCGAGGAATGGCATTATATAGCTAGGTTTGGTCCCTTTTGTTCACTTCCCTTCTTCAAAATTATTAGGTGGTCCAGACTGCATGGTCTGGGCTAATTAGAATATTTGATTAGCCAGGACTACGTAGGACAACCTAAAAATTCCTCCTACTTCTTATTTGGGTAGGGAAAGTTTTTGACTTCTAATATATATATTTATATGTATAGATATATTTACTTGTTTATGGTATTAGTAGTGAATAAATTATTTAATTTATCTTTGGTGATTCATGATAATGTGATAATGTTTTATATTTAATTATTTTTATAAGTTCAATGCAAAAAGGATAAATTAAGATTGTTGTAAAATAGAATAGGGCGATCAAAGTACAGTAAACCACCCTTAACTTGTAACTTTTTCCAATAAACCCTCGTTATCTAATTTTTTTACCAAAGAACCCCCTAAATTATATAAGGGGGTAAATGAGTTGATACTTGAACCAAAATGTCCTTTATTTAAATCTTAATTCTTGTAAAATTCAAAAATTCATATCCCACAAACCGTTCATCCAAATATTGCAAATAACATATGCACAGAAAACTAATAAAACAAAGATTTCAGAAATATAAGATTTGTTCAGCAAAATGTCATAACCAAAGAGAAATAGATAATCTAAATATCTACTGCAATAATCTTATTATTATTATTTTTAAATACTCGAATTATTTGCAAAAAAAAAATTCAAGAATTATTCAATTACATATGGAGCATAACATATAAAAAATTGTGAATAAAAAGACCGAATATTCATTTTGATTTTTTTTTTTAAATGGCAAGTCAATAAAAAATGAAAATACTTTGATGCAAAAATATGATATCTCATGAAATCGATCTCTATTGGGACTAAATTTTTTATATGTTATGATCCATATGTAAACAAATAAGCATGGAAATTGTTTTACAAATATCCCGAGTTTTAAAAAATAAAATAATATTGTTGGAGCAGATTTTTAGATTGCCTATTATCTTTGGTTATTGAATTTTGTTGCACAAATCTTATATTTCTAGAATTCTTATTTTATAAGTTTTTTGTGTATATATTATTTATAATTTTTAAATATACGATTTGTGAGATATGAATTTTTAAGATTCAGGAGAATTAAGATTTAAATAAAATGACATTTTGGTCCAAATATCCACTCTTTTACCCATCGATATTTGAGAGGGTTCTTTGGTTTAAAAAAAAAAGAAGAAAACACTTAGTTTGAAACTAATAAAAAAGATGGATGATAAGGGCATGGGGAGCAATCATAGTTTTGGTATCATCGTCCAATGTGTTATCAAGATGCCAAAAAACAAGTCTACATGGTACATAAGAGAGTGGAGTTTTAAAGTCTTCTGCATTTGTGTGGAGATCGAGACTTGAGAGTATTGTAAAGAGATTTGGTAGATTTCAAAATATTGAAAAACTTGTAGTTACGTTCAAAATGTAGAGGATTTTAGAAGTATATGGAGTTTTGTAGAACTGTAAATATTTACATGCAAGGCCCATAAATAGATAAGGAAGTTATTTATAAATGAAACAAGCTTCAAAAAATTGAATAAAAGAGAAGCTCCAAATGCGAAAGAAAAAAAATTATATATAATCACATATTCATAAATGCATGCATATTTTTATTTTGATATGGGAGTAGGCATTGGATGTGCGCTGTTTTAATTTGAGAAAAAATGTATTAGTGCTATTTTTTATTTTTATTTTAATAGTGGGTTCTTTATTGTAATTTTAAGAGTAACATGATTGGTTATTTAGCCTCTATTTTAAGTAATATAAACAAATGAATTAATACAAACTGCACACAGAATCTTTCAGTAAAAATTAAAGATATTAGAATTTCGTTTCATAGTATTAAAGACTCGCAATAATATTATCTCAGTAACCAAGGTATATATACATTCTTATATCATTAATTTTTTTTTTCATAGAATGGAACTTACTTAGTTCTGGCGGTGTAAGATCATAAGTACTCTTAATACACTAATGACAAATGATGTGGTAGAATGAGGGCTAAGTCTGTTTCTTTTGTGTTTGCTCAAAATCTTGCTTTAGGTTTTGACATATAAATTTTTATTTTTTATTTTTTTAGTAATTGATGATCAAATAACAAAAGGGATCCAGCAAGCCCAAAGTTACAATACAAAACAAGCCCAAGCCCAAAGCTACAATACAAAACAAGCCCAAGCCCAATCCTTAGATGATTAGCCACAAACAAACAATCCCTAACTAACCGTTGTAAGTTTGACAGTTGAAAGCACAAATTGCTGTTAAGGTTTTTTTTTTTCCTAAATAAATTGCTGTTAAGGTTCCAAACACAATGCATGTATGACTCCAAATTAAATCATCGACACCTTGCATTCTTGTCTTTCTACAATCAAGCTCGCAATGATTCACCCCCAAAAACCAACCGAAGCATTTGGATCCATTCAAAAGAATATTGCTCCCGCAAAATCAGATGTACATATATTCCAATATATGGATGAGACAATAGTCAACATGCTTAATTCCTTAACCAAATTTATATGAATAACTTGATTCATTTACAATCCAAATCGGTATATGTTCGTTCTACTTAATTTAATAAAAAGGAAAAAAAATTAATTCTGCTTAAGAAATGAACGAAAACAACGATAAAAAAAAAAAAAAAAAAAAAAAAAAAATGGTTATTCACTGCACCACATGAATTAAAACTACAACACATATTCAGCTAATCATTAAATTAGTTACCCAGACTATCTAGCGCAGTGTTTATACAAAAGAACAATGATATTCACTCCAAATAAGAGACTAAAAGGGAAGGAGAACTGAATAACACTCTTGGATGCATTGAGGTGAGGCCTATTGTGAGGAGTATCATTTTTCTTATACAAAATCAAGCGGAAATGATTAATGTTATGTTTTGTAGCATGAAAGTTGCGTTTTATAATTGAAATGGAAGAATATTGTTAGCACGTAAATTATGATGGAAAATCATCATGCCACGTAGTCGAAAATCCTGAGATCTGAACTCTAGATTTGGCTATGATCATCGGGATAGAAGATTAATTTCTAATCATGATGATCGGAATTAAGGCCAAGAGTAGCGTAGAATGGAAGTCTTAGGTCATTATGATTAAGATAAGATGTAACGACCCGAACACGGGAGGCCGAATCACTAACCGGGTCCTTACTCGAACCAAAGAACTCTTGAGGGTAATATTGTCATTATGCACCTTATTAAGTGTTAGGAGTCAGAATGAAGTCACACTAGTTGTTTCTAACCTCTTTGGTTCATGAAAAGGTGAAAATCCCAACTTCGAATTTACACCGGACCTCTAGGGGTTAAAGGGTAAAATAGTCATTTTGAGTCATAACTACGAAATAAGACTATACTAATGGAAAGAGGGTTCAAAATCTTTCAATTTAGACTAAAAAATAACCTAATTTGAGTTAGAAATGAAGAAGATATGGTCAGTCAAAGTTTGGTCATCAACTATGGTATTTGTGCATTCTATCGACCAATCGTAAAGGTATGCGATCGATTGTAAATTCTATACTTAGAACATTTTCTAACAACCCTGAATATGGCTCTTTGTCGATTGATCATAAATCACATTCTTAGAAAATTTTCCAACAGTTTCAAAATTGGCTCTTTGTCGATCGATCGTAAATGTATGTGCGATAGATCGTAAATCCTCATAATTTTTCTTTTCTTCCCAAAATGCCATGGTTTGGTTCCTATACCTCCATTTTGATGATTGATACATCCATACCTATCAAAATCTATCCAAAAGTACCAATAGGACATGGATACATAACCAATGTGATTTACAACCATATAACAAGACAAAAAGACATAAATGTCCCTAGATTTGCAATTCATTCCCAACCATACCATCTTATCCATTTTAAACAAAAGAAATATTTAGGATACATAATTACATGCCCCAAAAGAATAAACGTACATTACCTTTTAAATGGTCACAAAATGATACAAGTTGACTCATGTTTTACAAAACTAATATATTAGTTACAAAAAATACAAAAGAAATGATTTTTCAACTACACATGTGGAGGAACGTCATCGAGTTCCTCCTTATCGTGATTTGAAAATAATAATAAATGAAGGGGTGAGCACTAAAGCTCAGTAGGAGATGCCTAACGCGCCAGCTTTGGACTCCCTTGAATCATGTAAGACGTAATGGGAATAAAAGAGAACCGGGATCATACATTGGGGTTTTCATGGCATTTAATCACAAAATCAACTCATCAACGACATTTATACATCATATCACCACTGTGGATGAAAATTCAATGTAATGCACCATGTCCCCAAACTTGGACTCTACCGACTCTAACTCACACCGAAAACCGCTAATTGACTTTACCGAGGCGAGATTGGTTAACTATCATGGCCTCTAAATTGTCGACCATTTGGGGCCTATTAATCAACTTTACGCGTCCTAAGCCAGTATACGCTCCATCTAGGTCAAGCTTAGTATCAAACTCGCAAAATCCAGTTCTTTTCATAAAACTTCATTTCAAGCCCTTTCTCATTTTCCTTTCCCACTGTGTCATGCATATGCTTAAATTCCATCAATTAAACCTCATTTTCATCTATATAGCAATAATGGCATAAACATAACATCTTTTAGAAATTAATTACAACCATGACATTTTCCATAATATAATCACAAGTAAATCATTTTATAGAAACCAACTATAAACATGACATTTTCTACAACTTGGCTACAAGCATGCTCAACATATACTCACATCATCACAAACATGCTAGCATTTAAATGTAATCAAGAAATCTTCCAACTAAACAATACAAGTATAATAATACACATCATTTCTAGCATAGTTTCACTACATCATCATATCACCATCATCTTAACTCATAATTTTACACTAAAGAATGAAAATAGGAGAAATCATAGCATACTTATCTAATAAAAGATAAAGCTTAGAGCATTAGAAATTCATACATTAAGTGCGCTAACCAAACAAGCCCAAAGGCTAACCCTAAATTTCAAAATCCCCCTAGCGTTTTCAATATTGCTGTCAAATGGAAGCTCTCTCCAATCTCTCCTAATAGCATAAAGTCTTTAACTAAGGACAATCTAGTGATTTTGATAATTACAAATCATTAATGGTGTTTATGGACTAATATTTACATTGAGTGTTATAGATGATTCATATTCAAAGAATGACTTCAATGAAGTAATAAAGATCACATCAATGAAAAAGAATGGTTACAAAGAGACATGAAATTGCAAAGAACCAAATGCAAGTCCATCCAAAGATAGCTTGAACTACAATGAGCAAACAAACAACTAAAAGAAAGGAAGAAGGCAATAATATGTCAAAGCCTAAACGATCATGAACAAAGCTTGAAGAAAAGGGTAGATAGCTTGGTGAGTGTTAATGATTCAATGTCAAAGTGTTTATGAATCCATTTGAAGCTTATCTCTTATAGGACCATGCATATCATATCATCATTCATATATTCTTACATCCATTAGCAATAGACTATGAACTTCATCATATATATTCGAGATATGAAGCCATTGCTAAAGAATGAGTTAGTTCAAGCTTGCATAAGCTTTGAAAGAACTCATCACTTGAGCTAGAAATGCTAGGACCATGCACATCAATCACATGATTCATATTGGTCACTAGAATATAAAGGCTAAGGCATATGAAGCCTTTATTACCATGATTTAGTATTGGACATTAGGATCCTTGAATGTGACTCATGAAAAACTGTGTTTTTGGCTATGTGTGAAAAATAGATTTTTGCAATAATGATTATTTCAAAATAATTTTTCCCAGTAATTACTCTTTATACTTCAAATAGCCTAATCTGATTTTATCGGATTTTTTTCGTCATTTCTACATCGGCCTACATGGAGGATCAAGTTTTACAAAAACTGTCAGGAACCCCAATTTGTACTAAAACTGATTTTCTACATTTTGATTTAGTTGGATTTCAATTGTCTTAAATTTTTTATAGAATCCAAATATGGGGTTCTTCCTTATTTACATTGTAAACTTAAAGTAAATGGACGTATAAATATTGTAAAGACATTTACTTAAATGTGAAGTATCAGATGACCAAAACAGACAAATATTTTTTATTTTTTATCTGATCGACTGTGACTGCAGAAGTAACAGAACACATGCTGTCTTTCAGATGACCAAAACAGAGAACTATTTTTTATTTTTCATCTGACAGATCAGATCAGTTATACTATCGACAGGATGCCAAAACAGCAAACTCGCATCTTTTGTGTTTTATCAACTGATTGATCAGTTCACCAATGTAACCGATCAGATGAGTTCAATTAAGTGACCGATCATATGCTTCATGTAACTGATCAGATGACATTTAAATCTTATCATACCGATCGCTTCACCAATGTAACCGATCAGATGACTCTAAGTGACCGCACAGATGATTCATGTAACCAATCAAATGGACTAAAATTTCATTTCAGGTATGGAAAATGATTTCATCCCTAACGGATATATTTTTCAAAGGGGTTATAAATATACAATGCTTGGACATTGTGGGTATGCATTGGAGAGAAATAGTTAAACCTTCTTGAGTATCAAAGAGCTTTTATTTTTCATCTTCTTCATCCTCTCATACATATCATTCATAGAGTATTGAGCTTCATTTGTATTTATTTATATTCTAGTTGTAAGCTTTGATTTGCATATCAATCTTTAAGAGATATATTATTGTGCAACAATTTTCTATCTACAATTAATTGTAAGGGTTGGTGTGACTCAACAGAAGTCTAAGAGATGAGTGTTCTCTTAGCAAGAAGAATTAGAAGCAGTGTGCTTCTTGTACTGATTTACTCTCCACCCACAAGGAGGAGCCATAGTAGGATTGAAAAATCTCAAGAGGGGTCTTGAATAGAGGAGTAGGAGTTACCGAACCTCGCTAAATCATTGTGTCAAGTGTTTGCATTTCTCTTCCTTTATCTCTTTTACAATTGTGATATTAATTGCTTGAGTTTATATCTTGATTATTGCATAATTGTTATAAGGTGTTTATTAGAATTTGCTAAACAATTAAACCGAAAATTGGCCATTGTTTGCAATAGACTCTATTTACCCCCCTCTAAAGTCAATACTTGGGTAACATCTCCAACTTCTCTTTCTTGGTCTTTTTCAAATTCTCACTCTAAGTACTTCAAATCCAAGCTTTTAACAAAAAGGATATATATGTGTATAAATATAGAGAGAGAGAGAGATGAATGAGAAAGAGAGAAGATGTTGGCCAAAATAGGGGGAAAATGAGGGCTTGGACATATATGTGAATCACTAACTTATGGTTAAGTTACCATTACACCCTTTTTCCTTTCCTTGCAATGCCATCACTATCCCTAAAATATCTACCTCAATGTATAGGTACATGTATATGTATATGTATATGTATGTGAAATGCAAATAACACCTTTCACCAAAATGGCAAAAGCGGGAGAAATTCCCAAGCCCGAAATTGTCCCGACTTTTAAAAAATTCTAAAAATGATTCTGTCACTTCTAATTAACTTAAAAATAATTAAAAATGCATTTATAAAACTCTCGGCTCGAGAAATGACCTAAACGGCCCTCGGTGCCTGCGTGGCATGCAAAACGAGGTACGAAAAATAAATAATAGAAAAATTCAAAAAAAAAAAAACCCAAAAAAAATTCGGGACATTATATAAGATATTGAATTCATAGCCATTCATGGCCTAAGAGTCTCGATCAATGGTCAAGAGTCTCTCAGTCACTATAACCAAAAAAATCTCTCGACCATCATGACCTAAGGCACTATTGTTGGGATTTATATGCCCTAGCATAGTGAATTCCTATTTGGATTAAAGTGACATATGTTCCTGACGTATCTGAAATATTTATACTTTATACGATTGGTGAATTCAATGTATTATGTTTCGATTCATTATGGAATTGATAATGTCCACTTCATTACAAGATATATTTACATATGTATGTGATGACGATCAATACATGAATATAAATAGTATTTATAAATTGTTCATAGTCGGTAATTATAGATGAACTCATAATTAATTAAGACTTGAATTGGATCCGCTTTAGGTTGAGATATATTGCGAGAGTCGTCATATGCAATTGCTCCCTATCACTGTCATGGCATTTGATTATTAAGTATGAGAGAAGTATAGACTCTTTCATTAATTAATAATTACTTTGATTTGTTCGACGGATACTTCGGGATCCTTAGATCGACACTTTAAGTAGTCATGTAATTAATAGTTAGAGGGTTATATTCTCAATATTTGCATCAATGCTACTTGTATTTATTTTGTATTGATATGATTGATCACGAATTATATTCGAAGGCCTTTGTGTGTTTTTAGACAAAATAATTTATTATATATTTATTTATTTAAATTATTATTTTTGTTCAACAAATGTTTTATTGTGATCGAGCCAGAAATAATCAAAGGTACCAAAATAAATATATTAATTATGTAGTCGGATTGATGACTTTATTTATCATATAACTAATTATGCATAGAAGGGTCAAAGTGCAATATTGACTTAAAGGTTATTTATTATTTAATTGGAGTTCAATTAATTTCTTTTAGTGGAGTAGAAATTAATTAATGAATTAATTTAATTAGGTCCATAGACCGAGCCAATTATTAATTCATTGTAACCAAGAAAATAATAAACTCAAAGGATTCTCACTCATAGCCCAACTTAGTATTGGAATCCTATTAGATTCGAGACATGTGAATTAGAGATTAAGAAGAATTTATTGTTTCCTTTTTCTTATCTTTATATTGCCTATATATACATGGTCTATGTATATTTTAGGGAAGCTTTATGGAAGAAGTAAAAAGGAATATATTTTCTCTCTCTAGAAATTAGGGTTAGTGTTCTAATCTAATGGAAGCTCCCACAAGTCTAATTTTCCAAGGTCATTCATGGAGCCTCGATTCTAAAGTCACGGGTGATCAAGTCCGAGCACAGATCCAAGGGATATCAGACAATCAATATGTAATCAAGCATAAATAAAAACTGAATTAAGAATAAAAATAATTATGCGCTGAACGAAATCTAAAATAAAAATTCTCAAACTTTAAATAAGAAATTAATATCATTTAAATCCTTCAAATCCGTACAACTCGGGAATCCATCTAGTGGACCCCTAATAACTCCAAACGAACAATAAATACAAAACCAAAATCCAAAACTAAAATAAGAAAGGAAATCCTATGTAATCGGAAGAGTGAGTGTCTGTATTTGCATCCACACGATTAAGCCCTAAGCCTAGTACTAACGAACACCTGAAAAATAAGAGTGGGTCAGGCCCACATGCAAGTTCCATCCTACTACAATCCGTATATAAACCCGATACGCAGATACATCGTAGATAGCTCGGCAATATCTAAAATAGTCCATATATATATATATATATATATATATATATATATATATATATATACACACACACACTATAGGATGATCACTAGCCTATTATATAGTTCAGCCTAGGTAGAAGGTGACATATAAAACACGCTTTCCAGCGGCCAAGTACCTAGACCTACCAGGGAATATCAGTTTTATCTAACTACTCAACCTTTGCGATATACGCACCCTAACCGTGATTAGGAGACTCAAGCTCGTATCACGGTACCATAAGTATATACATAAATTCCTTCCTAATGCAGAAAGATAGAATAAATATCCGTTATGTCGTTCAACTGTTTTAGTTGATAGGACATACATCCATATAGGATTTAACTATTTTAGTTAATCCATTCCGTATGTATGAAGAGGTGGGACTTAGCTTTTTGATCTAATCCATTTCTGATATGCCACCGTCCCATACCGGTGCATATAATGTATATGATTCACAAATGATGCACACTCAAATGAACATCAAGTATATCCAGAAACTAGCATAATAGAAATCAGATAGTATTAAGATCCTATCATGAATCACAGATCCTCCGTTTAAATTGTTAAAATAATAATAAACAATTTACACCATCCATTTCCATATAATTGACAGAACAAAAATTTAATACAGTTCTACAATTAACATCCATAGCATGTTATAATGATTATTAGAAATATAAATTGCACATTGTACTAGAATTCCCAACCAATACTTCCATACTAGTTCATTTACGTTGCTAAAACGAAGACTAGCATTTTTATCCTCCTCAATCCTTAACGGCATGCAAATTAATATTTAAATCTCATGATGTTCATTTAATCCTCAATCATAATTCCTACACCTAGTATAATGGCACTCAGAAGTCTAGACGGAGGACATTATATAAAGTCCCAATAGTATTTTAATACTAGTTCGTTTAATTTGTTAGAACAACCATTAGTAATCAAACTTCCATATTTCGTGACAACATGTAAATTATTGTTAAATTTCATGGAGTCCATTAACACAATATAAACCAACATTCATGACCTTCATTAAATTATATATAAATATCATTTATATAAAATCTAAAACATAACTGTCATACCAGTTCATTTAGTTTGCTCAATAAATTAGAAACTAAGTCTTCCTCCTTACTTGGTAGCATGCATAGTTTTCTTTAATAATCCTGATACCCCTTTCTAGATCATAAAAAAATATTCCTGGGTCTTTAAATATGTTATATATATTATTTTAAAAACCCCCACTTAAATTTCAGTATTGCATTTTACCCCCTGTAGTCCGAAAAACCACCAAAACCACTTACTAGGTATTTGTAAAAGGTAGAGGAGGCTCCAATTTTAGGTTGAGGAGGCTCCAATTTAAGTTGAGGAGGCTCCAATTTAAGTTGAGGAGGCTCCAGTTTAAGTAGAGCAAGTTCCACTCCTCTTGGAGCCGCCTCTACATCATGTGGAGCTGGCTCCACTTCAATGGAGCTGCCTCCATTGAAGGGTGGAGTCGTCTTCACTCTCTCAGCCTCTATTTTTTTCCTTCTCCGGCGTGTTCCAGACCCTCTGTTTTCCATTGCTAAGATTCCTAAGTGTCTAAAGTAGATCCCAACACATTCCCAACATGTATACTACATTGTATGCATCATAAATTTCAATTTAAAACATCTAATTATGTATCACAATTTAAGATTACACAATTTACATAAAACTGTTGTAATTTAAAATTGACATGGAATCTGGATCAATTTTAAAAATAGCATGCGATCGAACTATCAGTTTTAAAAGTTGAATTAATCCCTGGAGACTATAAAGAATACACAGAACACATGTTTACAGGAAGGAGATAGAATGAAACTTGCCTTTAGGTTTCGGTTTGAAACCTTTCAACGTCATCTCTCAATTCTCCGACGACTGTCGCCTACCGGCAAACCTCCTACTGCTCGATTTCAATCCCACAAACCATCCCTTCCTTCCTCCTTGGTACGTCCTTCAGTCCACGAATGAACTCCTAATTAGTTCTCTCAGTTTCCCTCTGTTTTTTTCCTCTTATGAACCCTTACGTGAATAGGGTTTATTTTTCAACCCCAGCCGACGTATACCATTCAATATATATAGGCATTTACTAAAACCTAATTCTAATTCCCAACTCATTATAAATCGGTTACCCATGTGAATAATATGAAAGCCTAAACTATGTATGACGTATACAATTTATAAATAGAAAACTAAACAACATAGTCCACCCAAGCACATATGTAAAAATAGAAATAAATCATATAAGCTATCAAATAAAACACGTCAATTCAATCATCAATTAATCAGATAATAAATTTAAATAAACAATTAAACAATTAATTTAAAATAAACAAACAATTACAATAAATAATGAATTTTAATAAATACACATTTAACCAATTAAGCAAATAAGCACATAATTCAAAGAAAATTGAATTTAAATTCCAACTATATCCTTTTGAATATTAGGGGTATTACATTCTTCCCCCCTAACAAAAGGAATTCCATCCTTGGAATTCACGAATCTCTGAATTCTTTTATTTTAAATTCATTTCTGTTCCGTTGTGGATTCTGCCTCTATGTACAGGCTCCACTGAATTCCAAATCCTTATAAAAAAATTTATGGTACCGTTATTTAAGAAATACCAAAAACTACACATAGGTTGTATGACACAACAATTCATCCTTACCCAAAATCCTTTCCAGAGTACAAATCCATAGTCCTCCAAGAACCATAGAATATATGCACAAAATTCCTATGCATGCAGCGCTTAACAAGTTGGTAACGCTGAACTATAGGTTATGGCCTAAATTGATGAACAAAATCCGTGAAAAGTCAGTGTAATACGTAAAACTAACCTTTCTCCAAAAATACATTGCTTCCTATATAAAAGACATCCCGCCCAACCATTTCTGGAAAACAAACTCAAAGAGTTCAACTGTTTACAAAATCTGACTGCCGCCTACAAATCGAGCGCAATCCTTTACAAAAGAGAGTATTTCTCTCCGATGTATCCTTAAATAAAGTCAAGGTCTTATTATATAACCTCGCTTCCATGCCAGACCAACCAGTGAGAGATCGGTACAACATAATATCCAAAATTCCAAACATTGTCGCACTAACCTCCTTGTACTAACAATAGCACAGATAATAACTGAAAAGCTAAGTAACGTTTTCAATTACCCATGCCAACGTAGGATATATATCCTAAGCATATTTGCCATAATCCAATATTATATTGCGATCAAATTTCCCATCTAGAGATGTGAAACATAGTTGGTGCTCTAACACCTTTGAAAACTCCATTGACATAGCAGTGTTTAACTCCCATAAGAGATAACCACATACTATAATTTCGTTATCAGTGCAATGTAGAACTGACACGACCGGTTAAAACAAACTCGACTAACAATGATGTCCACAATTGAACTTGCTTGATCCACGACTCTTAATCTATATGGAATTAAAATCCCAACCAATGTCGGTACTTTTTACCAACCATCTACCTCCTGATTAGTCCTACTTCCCTGTTAATATAGGATGTGACTAAAACCTCCAATGATACCCAAGCCTCAATTTTCCACCTTGTTAGCAAGTGATACACCTAGAGACAGTGATATACATGTTTCTATCCGTACCGGCTCACCAAGATGAACCTGGTATGTCGTGCTACAACTCCTAACCATTTGACTGCACCGTAAAATTTTACTAATTTATATCTCAGTCACTCCGACCTTCCTGGAATCAAAAAGACAACTATCAATCCTCCTTCAGTACCCTAAACTCATCTGAGTAAGGTACTACCTCCTGTGGGGTCAGCTCAAATATTCCAAGTTGACCGCCTCCATTTCCCAGGTAATAGTAAGTGTTAGTATTTTTACTTGCTAAAAATGCAACGGATTGCGCAATAACCACCGCAGGTTCAATTACCATAGCGGTGGATACAATCATCCTCTTCCCTATTACCTCCACTAGACGAAACTTAATGCAAGATGTGAACCACCACACCTATCATTTGACATTGAAAGCTCCATATATGAAGTGAATTCTCTAATGGATTCCGTAGCCATCTTAGACTTCCCGCCATGGAAAAACTCAAAAGAACCTCTCCCTTCAATCGCAAGTACTCTTTCTTATCAAGAAGAGGAAGAAGTGGTAAGTACGCCAATGGCTAATCCAATTTATGAGGACATTCCCTATAATATTGAGCATGAAGTCATTGAGGCGACTTTAGTGAAGGGGGAGAAAGCGATCAATGTGGAAGTTGACAAAAATGATGAAGAGAATGAGTTTCTTAATAATCTAACCGAGCCTTTGAAAAACATTACCTTACTAAGTGCAAGGCCGCTCATTATGGACTTTATTTTCAAAACCGTGGATGAGAGGAAACAAATTGCATCTTTCACCATTTCTTTCCAAATCATTCTTTTGGGAGATGTATTCATTGTTGCGAGAGAAGATCCATTGGGGAAAATAGATAAACGGATCAATGAGGATGTCTCATATCCAGTTTTTGATTCTTTCGACTAGTGAGTCGCCCCAACGTTTTGCTAGAGACGTTAAACACTAGTTGTTCGTAGAATTTTCAAAAATAAAAAATAAAAAAAAATGCATTTTATTATTATTTTGTTTTCTTTTCCTTTTGTACATTTATGTATTTTTAAATTCAAAAAGAAAAAAAAAAAATTGTTGTGATGGGTAGGATAAGTTGGTATTTGATTTTATTTTAATTTTTAGTAGTATTATTTTAATTTTAATTTTTATATATATTTAATTTTAGTATATATATTTTTCTTTTTAGTTTTACTTATAAAAAAAATTTAAGTTGGTAAGTGATTTTATTTTAATTTTATTTATTATTATTTTTATTTTTATCTATTTTTCATTTCAGGGTATATATTCTTTTTAGTTATTATTTTTATTTTTATTTTTTATTTTTATTGTATATATTAAAAAATAAATAAATTAAAGAAAAAAAAAAAAAAAAAAGCAAAAGATGGATCACCATCTTGGCAGAGAGCAACAAAAAAAAATGTCCCAAGTAGATTGATCCCCCAATCACGTGGATCGATCCCTTTTTACCTATGTCGCCACTTTCTCATTCCACAGTGAAGGGCCAATTTTGTGTCTAAAATTATCGATTCCCTTAACTGATGGATCGAGCCCGTTAGCTTGCCTTCCCATCTCTCTCTCGTCTGCATTCACTACCAACCCTCAAATCTCTTAACCTAAGTTCTTCGACTATCCTCTCTATTCGATCCTCTCTGTTCTATCCTCTCTTGCGCCGTGTTGAAGAGGTCGTTCAACGGCGTCGCTGTTGGGTGGTGGGTTATTTCCCGGCGATTTTACTTCGCCGTTCTCTGTCGCATCTGGGCCAGCGATTGCCGCTGGGTTTTTCTCCGAGATCGCGGCTGTACAACTTTCCAGCGTCAAGTGGGTCTTTCCGGCGGGTGTGTTAATCGCTGTATTTCTCCGACGAGGTTGGGTCGCCGAGATTACATCGCCGCGGCTGGTTTTTCTTTTCCGACGCGTTTGGCTTGGTTCTCTGGCGTCTGCGGCTGTTGGGTCACCGAGATTACATCATCGCGGCTGGTTCGTTCGCCGGCTTGTTCGCTTCACCGGCAGTTTAGGCGTTGGGTTGTGGATTTCGCCGACTGTGGGTTGCGTTTGAGGCTGTTGGGTAGAGATTTCGCCGGCTTGTTCGCTGCGCCGGCGACGCGGCTGTTCGTCTTCCGGCGTCACCTCTGTTCGTCTTTCCGGCGTCCCATCTGTTCGTTTTCTAGCGATTCGCGGCTGGGTTCGTCAACGATTCGCGGCTGTTCGTTCTCCGACATCGCGGCTGTGTCTCTCTGGCAATTTCGGGTGGATCTCTCTGGTGCTTTCGACTGGGATCTTCGCCGGCGAGTTTGCAGGTTCCTTCCGGCCGTGCTTCATTCTCCGACGAGCACGTGTTGTCAAGAAAAAGAAAAAGAAAAGATAGGAAAAAAAAAATTAAATAATAATAAAAAATGAAAAAAATTAAATTAAATAATAATAATAATAATAAATAAGAAAAAAAACAAAAAATTAAAAATTAAAAAAATAAAAAATAAAAAAAAAGTGTTAAATTGATGATTAAAAATAAATAAATAAATAAAAAATGGACTTGATTATTTAAAAAAAAAATGTGCATTCATGATAAATAAAAAAAAAATGAATTGTTGATTTAAAAAAAAAAAAATTTAAAAAAAAATTTAATTAAATTGTTGACTCAAACTAAATAAATAATAATAATAATAAAAAAAAACCAATTCAGTAGATTTTGAAATAATGTTTTTATTTATTTAATTATTTCTTTTAAAAAAAAAAATTCAAAATTTTTCAAAGTCGCATTCTGTCTTACTAAAGACGTTAAATTTAGTCCGTGTTATTTATTTATTTATTTATTATGTCTTGTATACTTATTCTTTTTCACAAAAAAAAAAATAAATAAATAAATAAAAAATATATATATATGTTACTAGTATACCCTTATGCTTGGTTATACATATTCATTTTTTATCCAGGGTTTCATCTCATATCTCTTTGCATCCTGTTCTATATTGTTTTTGATTGTATGCATTGCTTATCCTATATGATATTTGATGTGAGTTTGCTAGTATGGTTCTACAGCTAGGTTTTTGCATCCAAGTTTGGGAGAGACATCTTTCCTACTGGATCATTGCTGGACTTCATAATCTTTGCCATCACGGTATACTCTTTCCATCATTTTTCATTGTTCTCTTTGCACATTGAGGACAATGTACAGTTTAAGTTTGGGGGTAAGGTTATCATGCTTCATTCTATTTTAAGTCGAGTTTTAAATGCATGATGCAATTTGAGATGCATTTAGCAATGATTTTGAACTTTTGAAGCATAGTACTTTTAAAAAACAAGTTGTTAAAGTCTAATACTTCTTGTATGCTCTAGGATGCCATTTAGGGGTAAATTTTTAATTTTTGATATCATGTTTGGTCTTGTGGTACACATCATCTTGTTGGTTGAAAATGCTTTGAGACTTAATTCTAGAATTCTACACTTGCACTTGCGCACACTAGCATTCAATTTGTAGGGTACATGTTTAGTTGATTATTGTCTTGATTTATCCCAATTGAGCTAGTATGCTTTGGAAGTTTTCATTCTTGATAAAATGACCTTGCAAAGAAAAGAAATAAAAGCACTCACCAAAGGTGAGGAACAAAAAAAAAAAAAAACTGCATTCTTTCAACATGTCAACTGATTAAAAAGGAAGACAAAGAAATAATGTAAGATGTATAATTAGTTTGAGTTCGTAGCCTAGTCATTCCGAGTCATTACGCCCTTAGGAGTGTCTTTACACTTAACGCCCTAAGACCATCTGGTTTGGGAGTCGTTGGCTCAACGCTTGTTACATGGGGTGATTAGAGAGCTTAAGGAACTTGGACATTGCACATGGCCATGCATATATTTATATAAAATTGATGGAATCAAATAAAAAAAAAAAAAATGTTTGATTGAATAACAAGGTTCATTCAATGTCTTGATGTCTGGTACTATATCTGTATGCTAGTTTGAGGGTAAGGCTATGCCATTACTTTGATTTGCTAGGATAGCAACACATTTTGATGCCGGTTCACTAAAAAAGGATGATAAAATTGATTCAATTTGCATGATTAACTTGCTTGATGTGTGGAGGACCATTTTTGCTTACTTGATGTTGAAATATTGAGAATAGGTTAGAAATGGCAAAAATTTGCATACTTGAAGTAGTCTACTTTAAACACTTATTTGATATGTGTCGTTACTTCTCAAGTAAGAAAGAGCTGTTGATGTTTGTGGGTACCATTTCTGGAAACCCTCACGAGACTTCACTCGTCCACTAGGGGTAACCTAGGGGTTTAAAAGGCTTGTTGCATATGCTAAATGCAACCATGATCCCTACGAAATTGGTGTTATCTTTATTTGCTTAATTAGTTCATAGTTGTATATATGTTTGTTTCATTTCCATGTTGTAGTTCATTGCTAGGGACTAGCAATATCTAAGTTTGGGGGTGTGATAAGTGCTTAAATGTTGCACATTTCAGCACCTAAGCTAGGGTATTTCAGTCTTTGCATCTATCTTAAGTTTTTGTTTTAGTCCTAATTTATGTTTATGTGTATTTCAGGGCAATAAAGTTAAAATGAGCTAAGAACGGTATAATTAAGCTTTTTTGGAGTTAAGCAAAGATTTTCAGAAAATGACACAAAGCGGTCAATCTCGGGCCTTTGATGATGTTCCCAAAGATGGAGAAGCAAACCAAATAGCCCGGGGCAAAAATGGAGCTGAATAAGGCTTAAAGGAATTTTCCAACTCTGGGGGATCGATCCCCCAGGGTGGGGGATCAATCCCCCAGGACTTGACAACATTGCATATTTTTATTTTAATGTTTGGGCTTATTTTGTAACCTAGTGGGCATTAATAGGTTTATTACTTAAGCCCAATGAGGCCCATTGTTTTTAGGGTTAGTATTTATTAGTTTAGTGATTTATTATTTGGAGAATTAAGTTTTGATTATTATTTTTTAATCTGTATCGTGATATCGTTCTCTCTGGAAGAAAACGAAAGGAAGAAAAAAAGCGAGGGTTTCAAGAATATTTTTTACAGAGGCTTTGTCTACAGTTGAAGGAAGAAGAAGAAGGGCCAAAAGATGGAGATAGGACTTGTTGACACCATGATCATCTCCTCCATGAGCTAGTTCTTCACTTAGGGCTTGGATGAGCCATAAGTTCATATAACCCTAACCTTTGTATTTCTTTTCTTGGGGAATTATTATGTTGTAATTAAATTGTATGGCCTTGCGATTTCTTAATATATACATGCTTGATTTGATAAATTAGGGTTTGTATTGATAAATTCTTCCATTGAAATCTCCAATTGATTGTATGTCTATGTATGATTAATTAGGGATTTTATTCTTCATTAAATGATTAGAACTTAATTCTTTCATTAATTCTATATATAATTTGCATGTCTATGTGTGATTGCTTTAGGATTATATTCTACATTAAATACTTCTTGTAGTTGTGTTTAGTGATGGCCATAACATGATACTTATTTTATACAATTGTCAATTAATTTGATGGATAAAGGCTTAATCTTGATGGGTTGTTCTACAAATTAGCTTTCTTGTTATTAGTTAATTGTAGTTAAGTAGGCAATTTGTGCTTGATTATGTTAATCCATGCTTCTAATTACAATTAGTATTATTCTCTTGATTGATGTGTGCTCTTATTTGATACATTTGTGAATGTGTATGGTGGGTTATGACGTAGTCTTGAATGGGTTCTACACTTTAGTTTAATTGTCATTAAGTAGACAACTCATTCTTGATGTTGATAATCTATGCTTACAATAGTGATTTGTGATGATAATGTGGCTACATCTATAATTACACTAATGAATTCCCCATTAATTGAAAGCATATGGTTAATTGCATGAGCTTAGTGGTGAATCCTAACCCTAAGACTCTCTTCATATCTCTTTAATTCTTAGTTTAATTTAATTTAATTTACTTGCATTGTCATTTCTATTTCATGCTTTCGATTTCTAGTTTAATCAGTTCACCAAAAATCTTTTTCTCTCTCTCTTGTGCAATCTCATTAGCACTAAAATCAAGTTTAATCCCAACACGTGTTCAATCTCTTGGGTTCGATCCCTACTCACTATATACTTCAGAGTATAAGTGTCTAGCGGTTTTATAAATTATAAAATATGATGCCCACTTGACATTAATTTTAAACCTAAAGTGTTGTGCATTATTTTGTGCACACGCTCGGGTCGCATCACAACTCCAGCAACTCTTCCGAACGACACGCCCTCAAGAATCAAATTCTTAATTAAGGATAGACAGATAAATAATTAAGTCCGTCGACTATCCTCAGTCGGTGTCATTCTAATAAGTACTTAAACCAGTACAAAATCCTCCTGTCGACTAGGGAACAACTTTTGAAATTTTCAAGAAGATGTTCAGCAAAGTCAGTATCTCCGATATATCATCGTGGTGTTAAAGTATATCAAACGAATCTATATTATTTGACTCGAACTGCTGGTTTATCTATCCCATCCTGAAAACGTACAATAACCACGCATATCTAGGTTCATTAGATTCGTTAAAAGTTGGTATACTTACCAAATCCTATAACCACATACCCAAAATCCTAGCGTAATTAACGCTATTCCTCCAAAACGGTAGTTGGTTGATCACATACTTCTGTCCCCAACTAAACCACATTCCCAATCTAGAATAATTAACAAAAAGGAAACACATAATGTACACATAATAAAATACAATAAAATCAACGTAAAACATCGTTCCTCCTTGCAAGAAAATCTCTTTTAGAACTCAACTTTACCTGATTGATTCACAATCTCCTTTGCCAGTTTCAAAGGTAATCAACCAACCTCGAAACACAAGCTTAATCTATAGCTCAAAACAGAATCCATTTGCCTTAGCAAATTCCAAAGGCCTAATCTTTATCCTCCTCATACACGGAATGCAAACCGTCTAATGTAGCTTAATAAAGCAACTTAGAACGTCACAAGCTGATCCCTATATTCCCCGAAACGTGATATAATATCATTGCTGCGTTCCGATAAGATCTCCATCCGATCCTAAACGCATGAAGAGTTCCATTTATTTACCTCTTTTAAAGGTAATATGAAAGGTTAACTATATGTGGGTCGATCTACACCAATTCTACAAGTATCGTTCACTATACTATTAGCGAAAAATATCACTCTCGCGTGATCTTTGATTTGTAAGATTCAATACCCTCTTTCCTGGGTATATTGAAATCTCCTCCACTGGAATCCTCTTCGAATTCCTAGTCCTCGGTTGTAATACCCCTAATATTCAAAAGGATAAAGTTAGAATTTATATTCAATTTTCTTTGAATTATGTGCTTATTTGCTTAATTGGTTAAATGTGTATTTATTTAAATTCATTATTTATTGTAATTGTTTATTTATTTTAAATTAATTGTTTAATTATTTATTTAAATTTATTATCTGATTAATTGGCGATTGAATTGACGTATTTTATTTGATAGCTTATATGATTTATTTGTATTTTTACATATGTGTTTAGGTGGACTATGTTGTTTAGTCTTCTGTTTATAAATTGTATACGTCATAAATAGTTTAGGGTTTCATATTATTCACATGGGTAACCGACTTATAATGAGTTGGAAATTAGAATTAGGTTTTAGTAAATGCCTATATATATTGAATGGTATATGTCGGCTAGGGTTGAAAAATAAACCCTATTCACGTAAAGGTTCATGAGAGGAAAAACAGAGGGGTTCTTGAGAGGAAAAAAACAGAGGGAAACTGAGAGAACCAATTAGGAGTTCAGTCGTGGACTGAAGGACGTATCAAGGAGGAAGGAAAGGATGGTTTGTGGGATTGAAACCGAGCAGTAGGAGGTTTGCCGGTAGGCGGTAGTCGTCGGAGAATTGAGAGATGACGTTGAAAAGTTTCAAACCGAAACCTAAAGGTAAGTTTCATTTTATCTCCTTCCTGTAAACTTGTGTTCTGTGCATTCTTTATAGTCTCCAGGGATTAATTCAACTTTTAAAATTGATAGTTGGATTGCATGCTATTTTTAAAACTGATCCAGATTCCATGTCAATTTTAAATTACAACAGTTTTATGTAAATTGTGTAATCTTGAATTGTGATACATAATTAGATGTTTTAAATTGAAATTTATGATGCATACTGTGTAATATACATGTTGGGAATGTGTTGGGATCTAGTTTAGACACTCAGGAACCCTAGCAATGGAAGACAGAGGATCTGGAACACGCCGGAGAAGGAAAAAATGGAGGCTGGGAGAGTGGAGATGGTTCCACCCTTCAATGGAGACGGCTCCATTGAAGTGGAGCCGGCTCCACATGTTGTAGAGGCGGTTCCAAGAGGAGTGCAGCCTGCTCTACTTAAAATTGGAGCTTCCTCAACTTAAATTGGAACTTCCTCAACCTAAAATTGGAGCATCCTCTACCTTTCATAAATGCCCAGTACGTGGTTTTTTGTGGTTTTTCGGACTGCAAGGGCTATAATGCAATACTGAAGTTTTGTTGGGGTTTTTTTTTTTTTTTTCCCCTAAATGAAGAAAAAAAATTATAAGATAAAACAATATAGTACAAGAATAAAGTGAAGACATTTCTTCACTAAGACACACAAGCACATCTAGGGTAGAGCAGACAAAACCTGCAATAACCTTAAACTCCTATGAACTTAAAAAATCTTGAAGACTAATTCCAGCAATTTCAAGAGCATCCCAAACAATGCATTTGACTAGGAATTAAGGAGATCGAATAACATCAGTATGAAGTCTACCATTCTATTCATTCCATAAATAATACATAGAAGCTGTAAACAACATCTTATGCACTTTGTTCCTACAAGATTTGATGTAAAATTGAGTTTGCAAGTCAGCAGCGAAGGAGCTAACAGAGTTCAGCTTTTGAACACTCCAATGAAATATACCAGCCAAGCCACACCAGACCTCCCAAGCATACACACATTTCACAAACATGTGATCAACATGTTCTTCATTGCAGCCACACAAGCAACATCTAAAAGCTAAAGAGATTCCTCTACGCTGTAAATTAGCACCTATTAGGACAGCATTTTGAATAATCAAAGCACTATACACAGACCATCGAGGTCTACCCCCATTCCAAACCAAACCAAACCAAGAAACTACAGGTTTTGAATCCCTGCAAGAGTCCCAAGCAGCTTTGAATGTAAAAGATTTATTATTCCATAATAACTGGTCCTCACCACCATGAATCCTGAATTGTTGGAAAAATTGTTGAACAACAAATGGAACATCATCGAACTGCCACTGATTTTAAAAGATGAAACTACTCAAGTCAATCTGCTTATTAGAGGATACCTGTCTCAAGGTTCTATAACTAAAAACCTCTGATAAATATTGACCCCCACACCATGGATCCATAAAATTTTTAATCTTATCATCATTGCCAATGCGATAAGAGCATTGCACCTTAAGAGTATCTCTGACTGATACAATACTCTTCCAAATGGATGAATGATTAACCTTTGGAATAACAGACCAGTAGGAAGTATTAGTTAAATAGTGTTTGTTGAACCATGCTACCCATAACCTATCCTTCGAAAGAAGGAAGTCCCAGGCTAAAGAACACTTTGTAGCTTTATTAATGTCACTAATTTGCCTTAAACCAAAACCTCCTTCTATTTTGGAGAAGTGACTCTTTTCCAACACATGCTATGCAGCTTGAAGTTGATCTCATTATGCCCCCAAGCAAAATTTATCATCTTTCTTTCAATTAAGTTAATGACAACAGCAGGAATACTGTAAACTGAAAACCAGTATAAAACCATAGAAGTAACCACAACCCTTAATAACTCAATGCGACCTGCCCTTGAAAAGTTCATACCAGCCCATCTTGTAGTTGCAGCAACAACCTTATCCATCAAAGGTTTACAATCCAACCTCCTAATTCCTCTGTCAGAAATAGGAAGGCCTAAATAAGTAAAAGGGAGAGACCCCTGCCTGCATCCCAAAATTCTCAGCATAGTACTCTTCCTCTTAACAGACCTTGTAAAATATACTTCTGATTTTTCTTTATTAACTGCCAGGCCAGAGACTTCTTCAAAATGTTTCATCATCCTTCGCAAAGTGAATACTGAAGCTATATTAGCTCTCACAACCACAAGTAAGTCATCAGCAAAAAATTGGTAAGTGGCCAAACAATTTGCCTTGACAGCAGCAGGAGAAGCAACTAAGTTCCCCTTTAGATACTCAAATTCAAACATGGAAGATAAATATTCAGTGACCAAAGTGAAAAGCAAAGGGGAAAGTGGACAACCTTGTCTAAGGCCTCTTGAAGGTTGAAAGAAACCATGTGGACTTTCATTCACCATGATAGAAAATCGAACAGTTGTCACTACTGCTTTAACCCAACCAATCCATTTATTTCTGAAGCCATAGAGCTGTAGAAGACTAAACAGAAACTCCCATTGAACTGAGTCATAAGCCTTTCGAAGATCCACCTTTCAAGCTAAAGTAGGAGGAGTATGCTTAGCTCCAAAGCCTATCAATAATTCAGAAACAATGATGAGATTATCCTGAATTTTCCTACCACTGACAAAAGCATTTTGTTCCTTACCCACAATTTGATCAAGAACAACACTCAATCTATTAACCAACAATTTGGTAATGATCTTATAGATGACATTACAAAGAGCAATAGGCCTAAAGTCCCTAATCTTGTTTGCTACCTTTATCTTAGGAATAAGAGTAATGAAGGTGCTTTTAAGCCCTTTATCCATAACTGAGCATTGAAAAAAATGCAACACAGCAGAATTAATATCTTCACCAACAATGCCCCAGTACTCCCTGAAAAACCTCACAGTAAAACCATCAGGCCCCGGGGCTGTATCCAATCCCATACTGTGAATTAACACTTTGATTTCATCCCTAGAAATATTGGCTTCCAAGCTGTCAGCAACTTCCCCAAGAAGAGTTCTTCAAATGAAGGCAGCATCAGGAGAATTAACGTGCTCTCTAGAAGAGAACAGAGAAGTGTAATGTTGTAATAACAAATCTTTAATACCATTATCATCCTGCACTAATGTTCCATCAGCTTGTGTAAGACCTGTAACATTATTGTTACCTCTGTGAGCCTTGATTTTCTGATAAAAATTTTTTGAGTTTCTATCAAGGTTGTTTTTCCATTTGATTCGAGCCTTTTGAGAAACCAAGATCTCTTCATTAGACAAAGCATGTTCATAATTCCTCCTAGCCTCTTCTTCATTATGGATTCTCTCTGCACACATTGGATCATTAGATAATGCATGTTTAGTTGGGGGTTTTAAAATAATATATATAACATATTTAAAGACCCATGAATATTGGTTTATGATCTGGAAAGGGGTATCATGAATTTTTTAAAAGAAATCTATGCATGCTACCAAAGTAAGGAGGATGATTTAGTTTCTAGTTTGTTGAGCAAACTAAATGGACTGGAATGGGAGTTAAGTTTTAGATTTTATATAAATGATATTTATATATAATTTAATGAAGATCATGAATGTTGGTTTATACTGTGTTAATGGACTCCATGAAATTTAATAATAAATTACATGTTGTCACTAAATATGGAAGTTTGATTACTAGTGGTTGTTCTAGCAAATTAAACGAACTAGTATTAAAATACTTTTGGGACTTCATATAATGTACTCCGTCTAGACTTCTGAGTGCCATTATACTAGGTGTCGGAATTATGATTGAGGATTAAATAGACATCATGAGATTTAAATATTAATTTGCATGCCGTCAAGGATTGAGAAGGATTTAAATGCTAGTCTTCGTTTTAGCAATGTAAATGAACTAGTATGGAAGCATTGGTTGGGAATTCTAGTATAATGTGTAGTTTATAGTTTTAATAATCATTATACCATGCTATGGATGTTGGTGTGTTGGTCCGTCGTCCTACCATAAGCTTGAGAGTGTGAATTTTAAGGCGAGGGCCAAGAGTTTTATATTTATAAAAGCCACTACTACCTTTTCACTATAAATATAGCTAGGGCGAGTAGGGATCGTCCCAAGGGATTGTGAGGATCGAACAAGGTCGTGGAATTGTTATTAGGGCTAGTAGGTCGAGTGATCAAACAATTGGTTGGTTGGTTGATTAGAGAGCAACTAAATTAAACTAAGTGATAATAAAATAATGCAATTAAGAATGAGTAAGAGAGAGAGAGATCTTGGGGATTAGAGATCACCACCAAGTAATGCATTTCTATATCATTGACAAGTGATTAACGAGGGCAAATAATGTGTTGCAATATTGGTGTGTGTGTGTTTGGTTAATTCAATAAGTAAGGATGACTAGTTAAGCATGTATTGTCTAAACATCATGTAAAAGGCACAATATATCTAAGCAATGAAGCATATATTGTCTAAACAACATGTGAAAGGCACAATAGATTAAAACAAGTCATTAATCCTTTCATTAAGCTCATAATCCAAATACAACACAAGGTTAGAGACATATACTACTTGCATTCAAAAGCTTAGATCATCAAACAATAAGCATGAATTGTCCTCCTACTTAACACTACACTACAACTACACTACATCTACACTACTAGCATGAAAATAAACTAGGGGAGAGGCACAATCCATCAAAGAATAAGTACGAACCATCAAGAGAATCACAAGAGCATTCATTTAAGCACTATGTTTTGACAATCTCCAAATCTATAGCTTCAATACACATAGACATGCATCAATAACATAAAATCTAGAGACAAACACATGAACATCTATTCTAGCATACATAGACATATAAATAGAATGAAATGATCAATTGGAAGCATTAAACCACATAAATCATTGAATAAACAAGATCTATATATATATCAAAGTGTCAAAACATCAATTACAACACTAATCCCTCAATAATACATAAGATTAAGATATAGAAAGCATGTTTGGGGCTAACTCTAGCCCCAAGAGGATGTCTAGCCACTCATGGTGATGTTGCTCTAACCCTCAAGGGCTAACTCCATGGAAGAGGCTTGCTCATTGGTTGATGAAGAGTCTCCAATGGTGTCTCTAGCTTCCTCCTCCTCTCAACTTCCTCTCCAAAAGATTAAACCCTAGAATAGTCTATATGCTCAAAAAGTGCATTACATTCCTTTTATAGGTAGGTCAAGTGGTACACAAAATGCGCTGGGGTCGTGCACACAATATTCCCTAATGATTGGATAGAGGACAGATTGCACAAACTAGAATTTTAACTTTTTCGCACTGGAGGATGTTCGATCGATCGAACCTTAGACTTGGATCGATCCAACTGGTTGAGCTTTTTGGGAAAAGACAAATCTGAGATATTTTGGAGAGATATTTATGGGAAAAGGACAAAAGTGGTTAGTGGGTGGTATAGCTGTGGGTAGGATCAATCATTTGAATAAGGACAAAAGTGTTCGATCAATCGAAGGGTGGTGTTGGATCGATCGAACTTTTGAACTTTATGCTTTTGGGCCAAGGCTTGGATCTATCTTGAAGTGCTGAGATCGATCATTGTTCGATCGATCGAACCTTGAGCTTAGATCGATCGAACTTTGCTGCTTCCCACCTTTGGCTTCATTTGCTTTCTTCTTTCTCCACTTTGCTCCTTTCTTTGTTTAATCCCAAAATTGCTTCAATTAAGCTCTTATTTGGCTGAGTTAGCTTATTTTCGGGATAAGTGCCTGAAAATGAAAATAATACGAAATCAATCTAAAACAGTAAGGTAAGATAGATAAAGGTGCTAGAATGCCTAAGCTTAAGTGGTTTAAATATGCACTTTTAAGCGCTCATCACACCCCCAAACTTAAATATTGCTAGTCCCTAGCAATGAACTAGAAAGTAAATGAATGAAATGAACAACTATACAACTATGAACTAGAAAATAATAAATGGATAACGCCACTTTCGTAGGGAACACGATTGCACTTAGCATATACAACAAGCCTTTTAAATCCCTAGGTTACCCCTAGTAGATGAGTGAAATCTCGTGAGGGTTTCCAGAAATGGTACCCACAAACATTAAGCTCATTCTTTCAAAAGAGGTACCAATATTGCAAACAAGCATTGGGAGAAAACTACCTCAAATATGCAATTTTTCAAATATTTCTAAGCAATCTCCCAAAATCTCAACATCAAGTAAACTAATATGGTCCTTCACACATCAAGAAAATGATCATGCAAATTAAAACAACTCTAGAATCCTTTTGAGTGGACAGGCATCAAATGTGTTGCTATCTTCGCCAACTAAAGAATTAATCACATCCTTACCCTCAAACTAGCACACAAATCTAGTATCGATCATCAAGACAAAAAGTGGACCCTTTATTAAAGCTTCATAGTTCTAAGTGCGCTTATTCTTTTCACTCGATTTTTTTTTTTTTTTTTTTTTTTTAGGATCAAAGATGGAAGTATGGTGCAATGTGTTGATCTATTAAGCTTTCTAACGATTAATGAGGTCGAGCGTTAGGTCAATGACTCCTAAACCAGACGGCTTTAGGGCATTAGGCATTCAAATACCCTACGGACTTACAAGCTCAAATTAACTAAGCTACAAATCAAAACAACAACCATCAATCATTTCCCACTTCTCACCTTTTGGGAAAAGCCTTCACTTTTTATTGTTTTTACAACTTTCTTTTTTCTTTTCTTTTTTTTCTTTTTTTTTTATTGAATTATTAACCTAGAGTTTGGGCCCTCCATCTTTCGGTGCGAGAAATTCAGTGTTTGATAAGGCTAGAATCCCGGCTACTTAGTGAAAAGGGGTTATTATCCACCTTTATCAAGAATGAAAGCTTTTAATGCACTACTAACCCAATTGGGATATAACCTATTCAATAATCAACAAAGCACGTACCCCACAAATGAATGCTAGGATGCGCCGATGCTAGTGTAAAATCCTAGAATGAATCTCAAAACAATCACAAAACCAAGATGATGTGGACCACAAATGCAAGCAAGATATCAATCTTTCGAAAAATTTACTCCTAAATGGCATCCACAAGGCATACAAGGAGTATTGGACTCTCAAGTCAAGCAATTTTTAAATTTTAAACAATATAGTCCTCAAAAGATCAAAATCATAGCTAGATATGGACCAATCATGGAAATATCCCTCAAATACACAAGTCATGCTCAAAATTTTGAATTTAAAACTAACACTGTAACGCACCATTCCCCCCAAACTTAAATGGCACAATGTCCTCAATGTGCAAAGAGAACAAAGGAAAGAGTATATCAGTGCAACTAAGTAAGAATGATCGGGACTGAAGTATCCGAAGTGGCTGGCATGGCCCCCCCAAACTTGGGATGAACTGTGGTCCTGAAAATTGGCACTTGGATAAACTCATCAGATAACAAAATGGGATAATCAGTGCACAGTGGACATGCAAGTGTAAATGGGATAAACAGATAAAGAAATGATAGAGGTATAAGGGTGGTCCTGAAAATTGGATAGCACTCTCTTACTGAAGTCACTGTGATGCACCTGATGAAGTCAAACATACAGATATGAGAATATAATATATGACATCCATAACAAAAACATATATATAAAATAGATAAAATGCAGGTACAATAAAAATATCAAAGCCGACAGACCGGCTGTAAAAATAATAATGTACAGTGATAAAAGTAAAGTATCAAAAGGAGATAGGGATCATAAGATAGAAAGGACTGGGAGCTCAGGAGGATGAGGTATGACGGGCAGGTCTGGCTCCGTGGATGTCTCTGGATAGATCTCTGAACATGGTCGCGACGTCCGTGCGGAAGGCAGCAAAATCAACTCTGTGGGCTGTGAGGTCAGCTCGGATGGCAACAACAGCATCCTCAAGCGTCTGCAGACGTACTCCAAAGCCGGGGGTCATATCTGGAGCCTCAGTCATAGATAAATCAGAAGAAAGCTCCTGAGTCTGCTCCTGCTCATGAATATGAGACCTAGCTGGAGAGTCCTACTTTGCGTCGTCTACAGGGCACTCTAAGTCTATGTCTAAATGCTCGGCAGCTGGATCGACTGGTGCGTCGTCCGCTGCGGGATGTGCTACTGCTGCCTCTGCTGGTGCCAGCGCCTGTGCCTATGCCTCCTCTAGCTCTAACTCTGCTGCAGCCACTACCGCGTGGTCCTACAGCCTGGTAATAATGGAGCGGTAGCTTTTGTTCCAGTCCTTCCTAAGGAAGTGACAGGAACCTCTCTCGGGGTGCCCCCGAGGATGGATGAGGTAGCGCTGGTCTATGAGAATCTGGGTGATGAGGTGGCTGAAAGAAAGAGACTTAGCCTGTCTGGGTGGCTCCTTGCTGATGTACTCTTCATACAGCTTCCTTATCACGCTCCAGATGAGCGCGGGAATGGACACCTAGTGCTCGGTGTAAAAGGAGTAGAGGGCTGTCAGATAATCGCCCCTCCTCTGGATCTTGTGCCCGGCCATGTATATGTTCCGATAGAGAACGGAATCAGTAAACCATAGGTCGTCGGGAAGGAATGTCCGGGTGGCGAAGGTCTCGCTACTGGCATGGTGACCTGTGAGAAAAACTGCCATGTCGGCATAAGAAGGCCTGAATAGCCTCGGATATGTGTCCTGAAGCTCTGGAGGACATCTGTGTGGACAGCGGCAAGAGCGGGCTAAAGAGTCCACTGTGATGGTGATTAGATGGCCATCGCCAGAAGTGACCATCTCGGCTGTGGTACGCGAGGATGGTCGTAGACCAGCTCTATGACGAGGGCAAGAATAGCGGCCAGGCCCCTCTGAATGATATCATGGTAGGCGGATCGGGTTAGCACCAATCTAGAGAAGAAGGCCGTGTCGAACTCTGACTCATGGTAGAGCGTCATATGCACATATCGAGGCGTGGGCCTATTATGCTCCAAATGAGCTGGCTGAGCGAGTATATGTGAATGCTCAGCTCCATGATGCGGTGGAGATGGTGATGGAGTGAATGCAGGATGAGCCGCAGAAGTGGATGGTATGTGGTCATCCTCAGCCTCATGAGATAGTGACTGAGGTGGGGTAGCCTGTGCTGGCTCCCGCTGTGCATATGAGGGCTCTGCTGGCTCCTCTGTCTGTGGCCTAAAATATCGGGTGGGCCCGTGTTGCCTGTTGGCAACGGTCTTCCTCTTAACCATGGCCTGCAAAAAGAAAAAGAAAAACTTGCAATGGGAGTTAGTGCCAGAATAAGAAATTTTAAGCATAATATAGGAACATGTATGTTAAGTAAACTAGACAAAACAAATATGACACAAATCTATATAAGGGGTGGAATATGAAACATGCTAAACAATGTAAGTATGAAATGCATCTAATGTGGAATATCACAGGCATTGGGCATAGATATGAAAGCATGAACATAAGATATGATGAATGAAGTGTGTGTATGAGATCTGTGAAGTTCGATCGATCATAAAAAGAAGTGAGATCGATCACAAAAGTTGGATCGATCGAAAATAAGTGAGATCGATCTCACAACTTTGATCGATCGAAGACATGAGTTCGATCTATCTCCCAAGATCGATCGGAGGTACAAGTTCAATCGATCGAACTGTGCGACATTGAAAACTCAAAAGTCACAGTTTGTGACTTTGGAAACTCAACAAATCTCCATCACTAAACGAGGCCCAAACTCCCAATATAAGATCAAAATCCGAAAATATGCAAAATATATACACGAAGCAACACACATGTATATATATGGAAATACAGTACTTCGAAGCTTCAAAAATGGTGGATTCGATCATCTAAGCATCCTAAATCAAATATATAGAACATGTATGCATTAAATCAAGTCAAATTTCAAAGTAGATCTCGGTTCTTACCTCAACCGAAGAGAAGAGTGGAGATGAAGAGGGAGAGATGAAACAGATATGAGAGAGAGTGATTCGGGAAGCTTGATGACATCGGAGGACTTGCCGGAGAAGGGGAAGATGATGGGTGCACGGCGGCACAGAGAGGGAAACAAGGGTTTGCAGAGAGGGTGAGATCGATCTTGAGAACCCTCGATTCTATTTTTAAAACATTCCCGACAGAGTTCGGTCGATCGAACTCAACTGTGATCGATCGAACTTTGATGAACTCTTTTCAAAGTATCGTTGGATTTTTGAAATTTTTTGAAAATTACAAAATTAAAATTAAAAATGGAAAATAAGGTAAAATAAAATAAAATATTTTTGGGTTTTTTTTTTTTAAATAAATTAAATTGAATAAACACTAATAATTAAAAATTAATTAAAATAGAATATTTTTGAATTTTTGAAAACTATTTGAAAAATAAAAATAAAATGAAAATGAAAATAAAAGTGAAAATATTTTTTGATTTTTGAAAATTTGAAAAGTCAAAACAAAGTCATAATAATGAAATGAAGACTGAGATCGATCGAAACAAGAGTTCAATCGATCAGACAGAGAGCAAAAATTTGCAAGTTTTTGGCTCAGAAAATTGGCTAAGTGTTGGAACATGAGATCAATCGAACTTGGAAGTTGGATCGATCGAAGAACTTTCAGATCGATCTAGGAATGTTTCGATCGATCAGATAGAGAGCTGAAATATGCAGGTTGATGCAGGCTCAAAATTTTTCTAAGTGTTGAATCATGGGATCGATCAAACTTGGAAGTTGAATCGATTGAAACTCTCTTGATCGATCTAAGAGTTAGTTCGAATGATGGGATAGAGAGGTGATTTGGATGCAGGTTTCTATAGGTTAAAAAATTTTCTAAGTATTAGATGCAAAATGGAGTTCGATTGATCGAACTCAAGTTTGAGATCGATCGAACTATGCAGAATGCTCATTAATGACATGAAAGCTTATACAATCCTCACCAAAGTTCCTTGAAATGTATATGAACCAAAAACAAGTATCTAGATTTTACAAAAAATGAAATGAAAGATAGAAATGGGTGAGGAATAGGGTTTTAACACCTTACGAAATGTCTTTGCTAGTCTTTAATGTCTCTAGCAAGATATTAGGCTCTTTTAGCCCGAATCAAAAATCTTATAATGCATCCCCTCCTTGTTTGGGTGATAAATGCTTTGAACTCCACCCAATAAATGGTTATTTAAAGAACTTGTTGGATTAAGCTCAAAAGAAACCCTTGGTCCCTTGTCTATACAATCACAATCTTTGGGCTTCCATGCCCTTTCAAAGCAAGAATTTGAAACAAGATTTTGAGAATGCAAGGTTGAAGATGATCCTTTGGAAGTTTTGGTTTTACACAAAAGCTCATTTCCTTGACATTGAAGATCATGACATTTATCTACAACATTAACTTCTCCTTCATATTTGTCAAATGAATTGGGTGTGAGATTAAAGATATTCAACTTCACCTTCATGTGGCCAAATGAGATCTTCATTATCCCCGTCCTACAATTGATGTTGGCATTAACGGTTGCCAAGAAAGAACGGCTAAGGATAACGGGAATTTGGCTCTTAGGATTGGGAATCGGTTCCGTGTCTATAACAACGAAATCAACGAGGAAGAAGAATTTATCAGTCTTTATCAAAACATCCTCAATTATACCCCTAGGCTTCTTGATGGATCAGTTGGCAAGTTGCAAAACTACCGACGTCGGTTTCAATTCTCCTAGGCCCAATTTAACATAAACCGAGTATGGAAGAAGGTTAACACTTGCTCCTAAGTCAATAAGCGCCCGATTAATGATATGATCACCAATAATGCATGATGTAGTGGGTGAACCGGGGTCCTTAAACTTTAGAAGAGTGTGATGTTGCAAAATTGAGCTTACTTGCTCGGTCAAAACCACTTTTCTTAGTGCTTGGCTCTTGTTCTTCCGCTTTTGGGTGCACAAGTCTTTCAAGAATTTGGCATAAGCCGGAATTTGCTTGATTGCATCCAATAGTGAAAGATTAACTTTCATTTGCCTAAACATTTCCATAATTTCATTGGTTTTTGCCTTTTGCTTGTCTTTTAAAATGGATTCTTTTAAGGCATCCGGAAATGGAACTTTTAGTTCAAACATTTTCTCAACATTTTCTTTTGAACTCTCTTCAACATAAGAAGTTTTCAAATCATTTTGTTCCAAATCATTTTTCAACATCATTTTTCAAAACTTTCTCATTCACAAGATCATGTATATACAATGAAGGAGGAATGAGATGTGAAACGGGACGGGTGACAACTTGAGGTTGCACCGGTTCACTCTCTTCATTGGACATTCTAACTTGATTGTCCACAATCCTACCACTCCGCAAGGTAGTCACCGCATTAACATGTTCAATGGTGTGGCCTTCCGATGAAGAATGAGTTTCCACAACACATTGTTGCTTAGGTGGGGCATTAATAAGCATCGTTCCCTTCTCTCTTGCATTGAGAGTGCTTGTTATTTGTCCTACTTGGGTTTCTAGCTTCACAATAGATTGAGAGTGAGAATGAAACAATTGAGTGTTAACCTCTAAAGTGCCCAAAGCATTCAAACCTTTCTCTTCAAAGGCGGGACTTCTAGTATTACCTTGGGAATAAGATTGGTTGGGAAAATGAGAATTAGCAAATTGATTCCCTTGTGATTGATAAGGTCTATAACCTTGGGATCCTTGGTTTTGAAGTGGAGGTGGAATATACTTCCCTTGAAAACTGCCTTGGGAAGGGTTTGAGCCCTCTCCTTGGTTTTTCCAAGGGAAATTCGGATGATTCCTCCAACTTGGATTATAGTGAGTCCCATAAGGATTGTTCCCTTGGTTCACAAAAACTGCATTGACTTCTTCATTAGGTTCATTTTGCACTTGTCCGTGAGGACAATGAGAAGTAGAATGAAGAACACTAGAACAAGTCATACATGTTTCATTTGATGCACAATGAGAATGGTTAGGGAAGGAAGATATTTGGTTCGCCGAGTTTTGGTTAATAAAAAATTGATCAAACCTTTGAGATAAAGACTTCATTTCGGCGGCTATTTCATTTGAATGGTAGACTTGATGTAAGCCAACACTCTTCCTACCTTGTGAATTTCTACCATTCTTGGATGATAGTGTTCTATGCAAAGAATTTTCACTCATGCTCTCATAGAGACCCCACACGTCATCCTCATGCCTATCAATGTTTGAGCCACCCATGGAAGCATCAACCATACCCTTATAGTTGTTCGATAAGCTCTCAAAGAAGTATTGAACTAATTGCCATTTGGGCATATCATGATGTGGACACTTCCTAAGCAATTCATTGAAGCGTTCCCATGCCTCATGAAACGTTTCTCCATCCCCATGTGAAAATTCTCGAATTAAGGTTCTCATGGCATTGGTCTTAGAAATCGGATAATACTTCTTCAAGAACTCTTGTTGCATTTCTGCCCAAGAAGTGATTGAAAAAGGCCTAAGATTGTTAAATACTTTGTCTTGTCTTTTAAGGTGAATGGAAAAAGTTTGAGTCTTAAAACCTCTTCCGGCATGTCCGTATATTTTACGGTGGAACATACTTCAAGAAACTCATCCAAATGCTTATAAGGTTCTTCACTTGGAAGTCCATGATAGTTAGGGAGCATTTGAATGGTTTGTGGCTTAATTTCATAATGATGTGCTCTAAATGGAGGCAATTGGATGCATGTAGGTGCATTATACTCATTAGGCACATAATGGTCTCTTAAAGCAAGAGGTGGATTAGTTACTTGAGGTGCAACATGAACACCTTGGTTTTGAATTCCTTGATTGTTGATGGGAGGTTGTGGAGCATACATTGGCCTTGGCATTCCATATGGAACTTGGCCTTGTTGTTGTGGAGGTTGGTGAATGAATGGCCTAGGCATGCCTAATGGTACTTGTATGTTCTCATTGTGTACATTGGGATGAAGGATACCTTGTTGGTCTATGTGACCAAGGTCCTCAACATGATTGTCATTATGGTCATCCATTGATAGATTGGCTCTATTTGAACTTCCTCTTCCCCTAGGATTTCTAACGATAGATTCAAGATGCAAATCAAGAGGGACAAGAGTTGGTCTCAATGAACGACGTCCATGCATGCACAATGCAAAACACAAAGAAACACAAAGAGTGACAAACACTATGCCTTCACAACAATGCAATTAGACTTCTTCCACAAATACTTAATTCATACTCCCATGCTTTAACAACAATGATGCAAGACAATTAAAAATAAGCCTCCACGCGGGCCGACGATTTAACTAAGGGATTGAGTAAAGAAAGTCTCACAAAGGTCCTTTAGCACTTCAACTCCAAATTTATAGCTTAGCTTAGCAAATTTTTAGAATTTTTAGCTTTTTTCCTTGCTTGCTTAGCTTTAATGCTCCTTTGCTTGCTTCCTCTCCAACAATGCACCTTGTCAAATAAGAACAACACAATAAGTAACTAAAATGAAAAATAGAAGTAAAGTAAAGACATGATCAAAAGAGTACTAATCCAAATCAATTCCACAAATCCGACGTTGCCTAATCTAATCAATCAATCCCCGGCAACGGCGCCAAAAACTTCGTGTGTTGGTCCGTCGTCCTACCATAAGCTTGAGAGTGTGAATTTTAAGGCGGGGCCAAGAGTTTTACATTTATAGAAGCCACTACTACCTTTCACTATAAATATAGCTAGGGCGAGTAGGGATCATCCTAAGGGATTATGAGGATCGAACAAGGTCGTGGAATTGTTATTAGGGCTAGTAGATCGAGTGATCAAACAATTGGTTGGTTGGTTGATTAGAGAGAAATTAAATTAAACTAAGTGATAACAAAATAATGCAATTAAGAGTAAGTAAGAGAGAGAAAATTTTAGGGTTTAGAGATCACCATCAAGCAATGCATTTCTATATCATTGACAAGTGATTAACGAGGGCAAATGGTGTGTTGTAATATTGGTGTGTGTGTGTGTTTGGTTGATTCAACAAGCAAGGATGACTAGTTAAGCATGTATTGTCTAAATATCATGTGAAAGGCACAATATATCTAAGCAATGAAGCATATATTGTCTAAACAACATGTGAAAGGCACAATAAATCAAAACAAGTCATTAATCCTTTTATTAAGCTCACAATCCAAATACAACACAAGGTTAGAGACATATACTACTTGAATTCATAAGCTTGGATCATCAAACAACAAGCATGGATTGTCCTCCCATTTAACACTACACTGCAACTACACTACATCTACACTACTAGCATGAAAATAAACTAAGAGAGAGGCACAATCTATCAAGGAATAAGTATGAACCATCAAGAGAATCATAAGAGCATTCCTTTAAGCACTATATTTTGACAATCTCCAAATCTATAGCATCAATACACATAGACATGCATCAATAACATAAAATCTAGAGACAAGCACATGAACATCTATTCTAGCATATATAGACATATGGATAGAATGAAATGATCAATTGGAAGCATTAAACCACATAAATCATTGAAGAAATAAGATCTATATATATCAAAGTGTCAAAACATCAATTACAACACTAATCCCTCAATAATACACAAGATTAAGATATAGAAAGCATGCTTGGGGCTAACTCTAGCCCCAAGAAGATGTCTAGCCACTCATGGTGATGTTGCTCCAACCCTCAAGGGCTAACTCCATGGAAGAGGCTTGCTCATTGGTTAATGAAGAGTCTCCAATGGTGTCTCTAGCTTCCTCCTCCTCTCAACTTCCTCTCCAAGAGATTAAACCCTAGAATAGTTTATATGCTCAAAAAGTGTATTATATTCCTTTTATAGGTAGGTCAAGTGGCACACAAAATGAGCTGGGGTCGTGCACACAATATTCCCTAATGATTGGATAGAGGACAGATTGCACAAGCTGGAATTTTATTTTGCACTAGAGGAAGTTCGATCGATCGAACCTTAGACTTGGATCGATCCAACTGGTTGAGCTTTTTGGGAAAAGACAAATCCGAGATATTTTGGAGAGATATTTATGGGAAAAGGATAAAAGTGGTTAGTGGGTGGTACAGCTGTGGATAGGATCAATCATTTGAATAAGGACAAAAGTGTTCGATCGATCGAAGGGTGGTGTTGGATCAATCGAACTTTTGGACTTTATGCTTTTAGGCCAAGGCTTGGATCTATCTTGAAGTACTGAGATCGATCATTGTTCGATCGATCGAACCTTGAGCTTGGATCGATCGAACTTTGCTGCTTCCCACCTTTGGCTTCATTTGTTTTCTTCTTTCTCCACTTTGCTCTTTTCTTTGTTTAATCCTAGAATTGCTTCAATTAAGCTCTTATTTGGCTGAGTTAGCTTATTTTCAGGATAAGTGCCTGAAAATGAAAATAATACGAAATCAATCTAAAACAGTAAAGTAAGATAGAGAAAAGTGCTAGAATGCCTAAGCTTAAGGGGTTTAAATACACATTTTTCAGCGCTCATCAGATGTTAATTGATGAACTGTTTTAATTTCTGTTTTGTTAATTGGATCGATATGGATAATTTAAATTGTTAATCAGTACTCTAACAGTTTAAAAGGAGTTTTTATGATTTTAATCATATACTGGATGCATGATAGGATCTTATTAATATTTGATTCCTATTATGCTGATTTCTGGATTTACTTGATGTTCATTTGAGTGTGCATCATTATGATACCTCTCGGATCCGAGACACGGGTTGATCAGGCCCATGACCAAACCCGAGGGAATATCAAACAATTAATATTTTAAAACGAACACAGAATACAAAATGAAATAAGAAATAAATAAATAACAGTTAGAAGAAACTAAAATAAAATCCCTTAAAAAAAAAAAAAGAATACTTAAATCCAGTAATTCAAAACCTTCAGTAGTTTAAACAACTCGAGAATCCATCTCTAGTGGACCCCTAATAAAAATCCAAACTGAAATAAAACTACTCAAAGAACATCCAGAGTAAACCATGGAGAAAAGTCCTACGTCATCGGAAGAGTGAGTAGTAGTCTCTGCTCAGCTCGATCAAGTCTAGTCTGGAACTGACGAGTACCTGAAAAAAATAGAAGTGGGTCAGGCCCACGAACAAGTTCTAACCTACTACAATCCAAGTAGAGACTCGATACGCATATACATTCTAACCAACTCAACAATAGCTAATAGTCCATACATAAATATAACCACACTACAGGACTCTCACTGGATTATGAAGAGGGTTTCAACCTGAATAGAAGGCAATATGCGAAAACGCACCCAAAGGTGGGCATGAGTACCTAGACCTAACAGGGTATACCTTAACCAGCATAGCCAGCTACGCATCCTACTGCATATACGCTCCCTAACCGTCGACTCTAAGACTCAAGTTCATATCGCGGTACCATAAAAATATATTTAAAGTCCTATCATATCCATTCATAAGAAATCCAGTAAGTCATTCAGCTTGTGCAGCTTCTTTGACTTAACATGGTTAACAAACAATCCAGTTAGTCATTCAGCTTGTGCAGCTTCTTTGACTTAAGTATAAGTAGGATTTATTTTGGAATCCATTCCCTTATTCCGTATAGGTAGGATGTAGTATTCTGAAACCAATCCGTCTCTAGTATGCCACCGTCCCATACCAGTGCATACCATCCATCCATCCATCCAGTAGTTGATAATACAAATATATATGTAAATACCAACTAATCCATAGCAAAAATAATAAGATTCCATCACATGTATAACCAGAATATGTGTATAACATGCTTGTTCTGTTCTACCAATACATGATTCTCTAATAAGTTTAAAACACAGAGAATAGGTATAATCCATCCTGTAATCCACTATGAGCATAAAATTAAAAATATCAGAATTAACATGCTCACTTAAAACTGTTCCATAATATCCGGCAAATTGATAAGATACAATACTGTATAATTGTATAGTTAATAACCAAGTTCCCATTAAGCATAACAGCAAATTATTACAATTGGCATGCTTAATTTTATAACACTGCGACATGATTTAAACCATCAATTTCCTAAGTTAATTACCAATTTACAATTAGGCAACTTGAGTCATTTGCATCCAAGCCAAACTGACAACTTTCTGCAGAGTCTCCTATTATTTTCTATGTTTGATTCCTATGGTATATTATGTATTACTATACCTTCTGAAGCTTTAATAAGGGTTTATACATCACTGTACTCCCCTAGAACAACTCATTTATTAACCTGGAACTTTAAAAATCCAACCACAGTAGCCCAGAACTCGAAGGAAACCAAGAAAAACTGAAAAACCTTGAAAGAGCCGGCTCCAACTAATTTGGAGCCGCCTTCAAACAAGATGGAGCCGGCTCCATGTTTTCATAGAGCCGCCTCCTTCCTCATCCCCTCATATCTGCTAGTTTCCTTCAACTGCGTCTTCTCCGGTGACATCCAGTGTTAACAATCCTCCACTTTAATGGTTTCTACTGATTAAATTTAAGTTTCCAATGCCCCAGATATTTTAAAACCATTAATCTTAAATCCACTCTAATTAGAACAAAAAATTTTTAGAAAGAAGTAAAACAAGCAAATACGAACATACAGGTATACATAGTTACAGACGAACCTAAGCATGCCAACCAGATTAATATTAATACGTTCCAATGTGTTACAAACTCATTTAACTCTTTATATATCAATTCACATGCATTATACCTCCAGTTACGTGAATTAGTTTATGAGTTAAACACGAAAGATCATAAAACAAACAGTATAACTCATGGCTACACTTTAGTTGAAAATAACAGAGACATGTAATCCAGTTTACTTTTAATTCTCATATATTCCTGGAGTTGCATTAGACATGCAAAGAACACGAGTAAAAGGGAAAGAGGTGAGGCTAGAACTTGCCTTTAGGTCTCAGACCGTCGTTTTCCCTAAAGTCTCTGGCAAAAACCTACTGTAATCCTCCTCTGTTCATTCTCTGCCTCTACAGTCGTGAATTCCTTTATTCTAAAACCCTAAGCCCCTTTATTACATATATTTATAGGTTTAAGCAAACACTAACCCTAATTCTAATATAAGATAAAGATGGCCTATTAGGTTACCCTAATTTTAGTCCTAATATTAGACAGAAATTAGAGGTCGGCTTAACCAAAACCCTAACCGAAGTCTTCTAACATATTTACACACATGACATTCAATTTAATTAAAGAAAGGCAATTAATCAATTCAACAGTTCACCAAATGAAAAAAAAAACAATTAAGTCAAAATTCACAATTACAATTTAGTCCATTAAATAATTAAAATCCAATAAAATAAACTCACAATTAATTCAAGCACACAAACAAACAAATAATCAATTAAATAAATTAAAAATGCAATTAAACTCATAATTAATTCAAACACACAAACAAACAAATAATCAATTAAATTAAAAAAAAAAAGTAATTAAACAATTAAATAAATACCAGGACTATCCTTTTAAAATTAGGGGTATTACAATCATTTATGGATCATATGCATTATATGCACCGGTATGGGACAGTGGCATATCAGAGATAGATTAGATCAAAAAGCTAAGTCCTACCTCTTCATACATACGGAATTGATTAACTAAAACAGTTAAATCCTACATGGATGCATGTTTTGTCAACTAAAACAGTTGAACGACATAACGGATGGTTGTTTTTATATTCTGCACTAAGAAGGATAGGGATTTAATTAAAACATTTAAATCCTAATTATATGACGTGTCTTGGCGACGAACAGTTGACCGGCACAACATTGGTTTTAGATGGAATATATATATATATATATATATATATATATATATATATATATATATATATATATATGTATACACACTTATGGTACCGTGATATGAACTTGAGTCTCAGGATCATGGTTAGGGTGTGTATATCGCAAAGGATGAGTAGCTAAATATAGCTGATGTTCCTTGGTAGGTCTAGGGCACATGCACACCGTAATGTGTGAGTTACATGTTACCTTCTATTCAAGCTGAACTACACTATAGACTAGTGAGCGTCTTATAGTGTATATCTATATCTATATGGACTATTTTAGTTATTGCCGAGCTATCTAGGATGTATCTGCGTACCGAGTTTATGTATGGATTGTAGTAAGTTGAAACTTGCATGTGGGCCTGACCCACTTTTATTTTTCAGGTGTTCGTCAGTACCAGGCTTAGAGCTGATCGTGTTGATGCAGATACAAACACACACTTTTCCGACTACATAGGATTTCCTTTATTATTTTAGTTTTGGATTTGGTATTTATATTTATTGCTCATTTGGAATTATTAGGGGTCCATTGGATGGTTCCCGAGTTGTACGAATTTGAAGGATTTAAATAATATTAATTTATTATTTAAAGTTTGAGGATTTTTATTTTAGATTTCTTTCAGCGCATTATTATTTTATTCTTAATTCAGTTTTTATTCCTGCTTGTTTACATATTGATTTTTTGGTATCCCTCGGATCAATGCTCGGACTTGATCACTGGTGGCTCTAGAATCGAGGGGTATCACATCGGTTGTCTCTTTTATGAGCACAACTTAAATCGTGTTGACCTAAAACACACTCCTAAATCCTTCTTTGACTTATATTTTTAAAAGTAACGCCAACCGGAACTAAACCTTCGATCCCAAGTTTTGCTTCTGACAAAGAACTTGATAACGAACTCCTTTACTCATTTGGGTCTGAATTGCTGTCGCCTTGGACCCCATCCTCCTCCTAGTGTCAACCATCCCATAATTATGAAATATAATTGACACAGCTGCTCCTCCTAACGAACCGTAAAAGAGTACAATGAATCCTAAAATGGCTCTAAGTTTTTAAGAGACGCAACGCGAAAGTCATATAACGAAAGACACTCCTAAGGACACTAGAACTTGGAGTGCTCTGATACCAACTGTGATACCCCTCGATTCTAGAGTCACGGGTGATTAAGTCCGAGCACAGATCCGAGAGATATCAGACAATCAATATGTAATCAAGCAGGAATAAAAACTGAATTAAGAATAAAAATAATTATGCGCTGAACGAAATCTAAAATAAAAATCCTCAAACTTTAAATAAGAAATTAATATCATTTAAATCATTCAAATCCATACAATTCGGGAATCCATCTAGTGGACCCCTAATAACTCCAAATGAACAATAAATACAAAACCAAAATCCAAAACTAAAATAAGAAAGGAAATCCTATGTAAGCGGAAGAGTGAGTGTCTTTATCTGCATCCACACGATCAAGCCCTAAGCCTGGTACTGACGAACACCTGAAAAATAAAAGTGGGTCAGGCCCACATGCAGATTCCATCCTACTACAATTCGTACATAAACCCGATACGCAGATACATCCTAGATAGCTCAACAATATCTAAAATAGTCCATATATATATACACACACACTATAGGATGCTCACTAGCCTATAACATAGTTCAACCTGGGTAGAAAGTGACATATAAAACACGCTTTCCAGCGGCCAAGTACCTAGACCTACCAGGAAACATCAGTTATATCTAGCTACTCAACCTTTGCGATATACGCACCCTAACCGTGATCAGGAGACTCAAGCTCGTATCACGGTACCATAAGTATATATATAAATTCCTTCCTAATGTAGAAAGATAGAATAAATATCCGTTATGTCGTTCAATTATTTTAGTTGATAGGACATGCATCCATGTAGGATTTAACAATTTTAGTTAATCCATTCCGTATGTATGAAGATGTAGGACTTAGCTTTTTGATCTAATCCATTTCTGATATGCCACCGTCCTATACCGGTGCATATAATGCATATGATCCACAAATGATGCACACTCAAATGAATATCGATCAAGTATATTCAAAAACTAGCATAATAGAAATCAGATAGTATTAAGATCCTATCATGAATCATAGATCCTCCGTTTAAATTGTTAAAATAATAATAAACAATTTACACCATCCATTTTCATATAATTGACAGAACAGAAATTTAATACAGTTCTGCAATTAACATCCATAACATGTTATAATGATTATCAGAAATATAAACTGCACAATATACTAGAATTCCCAACCAATACTTCCATACTAGTTCATTTACGTTGCTAAAACGAAGACTAGCATTTAAATCCTCCTCAATCCTTGACGGCATGTAAATTAATATTTAATCTCATGATGTCCATTTAATCCTCAATCATAATTCCTACACCTGGTATAATGGCACTCAGAAGTCTAGACAGGGTACATTATATGAAGTCCCAATAGTATTTCAATACTAGTTCGTTTAATTTGTTAGAACAACTACTAATAATCAAACTTTCATATTTCGTGACAACATGTAAATTATTGTTAAATTTCATGGAGTCCATTAACACAGTATAAACCAACATTCATGACCTTCATTAAATTATATAAATATCATTTATATAAAATCTAAAACATAACTCTCATACCAGTCCATTTAGTTTGCTCAACAAACTAGAAACTAAGTCTTTCTCCTTACTTAGTAGCAGGCATAGTTTTCTTTAATAATCCTGATACCCCTTTCCAGACCATAAACCAATATTCCTGAGTCTTTAAATATGTTATATATATTATTTTAAAAAGCCCCACTTAAATTTCAGTATTGCATTTTAGCCCCTGCAGTCTGAAAAACCACCAAAACCACTTACTAGGTATTTATAAAAGGTAGAGGAGGCTCCAATTTTAGGTTGAGGGGGCTCCAATTTAAGTAGAGCCGGCTCCACTCCTCTTGGAGCTGCCTTCATTGAAGGGTGGAGCAGTCTCCACTCTCCCAGCCTCCATTTTTTTCCTTCTCCGGCGTGTTCCAGACCCTCTATCTTCCATTGCTAGGGTTCCCAAGTGTCCAAACTAGATCCCAACACATTCCCAACATGTATACTACACAGTATGCATCATAAATTTTAATTTAAAACATCTAATTATGTATCACAATTCAAGATTACACAATTTACATAAAACTGTTGTAATTTAAAATTGACATGGAATCGGGATCAATTTTAAAAATAGCATGCAATCCAACTATCAGTTTTAAAAGTTGAATTAATCCCTGGAGACTATAAAGAATGCATAGAACACAAGTTTACAGGAAGGAGATAGAATGAAACTTGCCTTTAGGTTTCGGTTTGAAACCTTTCAACGTCATCTCTCAATTCTCCGACAACTGCCTCCTACCGGCAAACCTCCTACTGCTCGGTTTCAATCCCACAAACCATCCCTTCCTTCCTCCTTGGTACGTCCTTCAGTCCACGACTGAACTCCTAATTGGTTCTCTCAGTTTCTCTCTGTTTTTTCCTCTCAAGAACCCCTCTGTTTTTCCTCTTATGAACCCTTACATGAATAGGGTTTATTTTTCAACCTTAGCCGACGTATACCATTCAATATATATAGGCATTTACTAAAACTTAATTCTAATTCCCAACTCATTATAAGTCGATTACCCATGTGAATAATATGAAACCCTAAACTATTTATGACATATACAATTTATAAACAGAAGACTAAACAACATAGTCCACCTAAGCACATATGTAAAAATACAAATAAATCATATAAGCTATCAAATAAAACACGTCAATTCAATCACCAATTAATCAGATAATAAATTTAAATAAATAATTAAATAATTAATTTAAAATAAACAAACAATTACAATAAATAATAAATTTAAATAAATACACATTTAACCAATTAAGCAAATAAGCACATAATTCAAAGAAAATTGAATTTAAATTCCAACTATATCCTTTTAAATATTGGGGGTATTACAGCTTATGGGTGATTCCTAAAGGCAAAACCATTACCAAGAAGATGGAGATCAAGGAGAATGTATCTTGCTAGGGAATCTACAATAAGTGAGAGCATTCACTTTAGAGGAAAGATTTAAAGGTTTTCTCAAACCTTTAATGTAAGTATTCAATCTATTAATTGAATGATACATCATATTTTATTTTTGCATAAAACTTATTTCTATGTGATGAATCAAGATCTATATATGAACATCCCTCAAAAAGTTTTTAAAAATTGCACATTTCCCAACAACTATAACCAAAGAAAGTTTCTTGACCATCATGACCTAAGGTATTATGACCTGAGAAAACTATTCAGCTATGATCAGGAGTCTCGGTCACCATGGCCTAAGTTTCCTAGTCACTATAACCTAAAAGTCTTGATTAGAGTCTCAGTCACTATAGCCTAATAGAGTCTCTCGACCATCACGACTTAAGAGTCTCTCGATCAATGGTCAGAAGTCTCAATTAGATGACCTAAGAGTCTCTCGATCAGTGGTCAGAAGTCTCTCAATCAATGTCAAATGAGTCTCGGTCAATATGAATCATGACCTAAAAGTCCTTCGACCAACCCATGGTCAAGAATAACATGTTGACGATGGTAACTGAGAGTGGGCCTAATTTTTAGACAAGCTCAGGCCAGGATGGATTCAATATCTTCTTAGGTTATAGGTATTTAAAGCATATTTGATATAAGTCAAATGAAGACCAGCCGTGAATCCTAATGTCTCAAGAACCCAATAGGTCAGGTCTGAAAACTTAAGGAAAGTTTGAAATGGAAAAGACAACTTGACCATATCCAGGAATTTGGAGCTACAAATGGAAGGTTCTCACATATCTCTAATGAAGAAGGTCATAATTGTCAGTTATCAGAAGATTCCATAGCCAAAACCCAAGTCAGAGTCAGGCATGGTAATTGAAGATAGCTGAGAATAGACTGCAAGAAAAAATCATCAAGTATGAAAGAAGATGTATCCCTTGGCCAAAAAAACCATGCCAAATATATATATTTTTATCTGTCCATGGAGAAGTGGGCAAGTTAACATGACCAACTCAACAAGATGGTTAGTATAAGTCATTTTCAGCCCGTAGCTAATTAATTTCTAGAAAAACTTATTAAAAGGGACAACACCAGATTGAAGCCTCTATAAATACTCACTCAAGTCTCACAAGGAAGGGTCCATCACCACGATCTAACATGCATTTTGTTATCTATCTTCCTTAATTTATCTTAGCTTATAGTTTTTAGACTCTGAACTTTATCTTTCATGTCTATCTTTGGCTCTTTAGCTTTAGTTCGGTAATCTTAGCTAGTTGTAATTTAGTTGCTTAGCTTGTTAGTTTTCTAGTTTGTTATCTTTAACTTATGTATCTTGCTTCCAACATTAATGAAATGTTTTTCTTCATGAGAGTGTTAAATTTCTCAATCTGCACTTCATTTTCTTACTCCTTATCAAGCTCCCATTTTCAAGACTGAAAGTCCTTGTCATCAAGGCATTGAGATACTAATTGAGAGGTCATTATTATTCTCCTTCAGTCGCCTGATCCTTAAGAAAACCGACTTACTGTTTGAAATAGGAATAATTTGGCTTACCCACATTTGTGTTCCATGGACCCATGTTACGAATCAACTAATCTAGGCTCGTCACATTATATTAGTTCACATTTAAACTAATGTTTTTCCAAGTTTTATTGAAAAATACAGATTGATTCCACATTTGGTTAGGCTTGTTTGATATTCAATTACACACAGCAACTGCATAGTCTTTGTTTATCAGTGGTAAACCTGAAAATTTGATGCTCGATTCTAGGTCTAAGCATCGTGATTGAATTCCAGATCATCTGCATTATGTTTAAATAAGAATGTTGGTGTAACTTTTGACAAAACATTGGTATATTCATTAGAACTGATGCTAAGAACAATTGTGATCGTGCAAGCTCAGCCATTGGATCATATATATGAGCCCCACAGCCGCAAGGAGGCCCAGGTTTTGTTCTTCCTAAAACCGACTAAACGTGTGATGCTGCTACAAGCAATGGATACGGGTGCAGTGTTTGTAATACACCACGAGTAACTAAAAGTCAACAAGTCTCAACTCCTTGCACATATTGTTTAATCTGTTTGTGGAGTCCTAATGCAATCCCAAACCGTATTAATCCTATGTCTTAATGACGATGGTATAAGGGGATTGAGGCCTTGTTTCATGTTGGTAAAATCAAGTTTGAATAATTAGACCACTTACAATTATCACCCTCTTTGTAATGCATGTTTGGATGGCGGGAAATTTCCAACAAACATTATGTGGTTGTTTGCCTATGCCTAGCACTCTGCATATATAGCTACCTTGGGTCCCTTTCGTTCATTTCCCTCCCGGTGTTCATTTCATTTTTTTTTTTTTTAAATTTATTTATTTATTTATTTTTAGTTGACACCAGGAACTCACCTAGGCAGGGCCCCTTCGGGCCCACCTTAAGCTACAAACCTGGAGGTGTAAGAACCTCGCCCCAAATATAACACCAGGTGAGTCGGAGGACAAGGAAGGCTTGGGAGGAGTCGAACCTGGGCGTTGATGTGGCAGGCCGAGCTCCTACCATCACTGCCCCGCCGCCGGAGGCCGGTGTTCATTTGTTCTCATTGAGGTTGGGACAGTTTTTCCTATTTTTGGGAAGTAGTAGGTTTTTAGGACTTCCAATTGTCTTTATTGGCTTCTATGCAACTAACTAATAAATTAGTTTAATGATATGGCCATGCTTAGGAGAAATCATATTCTCGAGTCATTCCATGTGTTATCAAGTTATAAACCTTTTTCCTATTAGTGGTTACCTATTTATAGTTATTAAAGATAATTTGCAAAGAAATTACTTGTAGCCCTTCAAAGTCTAATGAACCTTTTTAGTCTTCCTTTTAAAATTCAAATCTAATAAAATTATTGTAATCTTTTGCTTAAACATATTATTAATCTATTGATGTGTGTATATATATTATACGCTAAAAGGCATATAATCCAATGGTATAACTTCTTCATCCTCAAAGATGAGGTAAGGTGTTCAAGCCCGCGTTTGGATGTGTGAGTTGTGCTAAAAAAAATAAAAAAAAATGGTTAACCCTTTTTATTGGCTGTCATATAGAAATTTTGTTCTAATTATTTTATTTTATTTTAAAATTAAATTTAATATTACTAATTTGGCTTTTGGCTCCCACCCTATCCATGTAGAGTGTGTATGGCATGAGAATAGTGGAGTTTTAGAGTATTTCCCATTTGTGTAGAGATTGAGGAGGTAAGGGGAGTTTGGAAGATTCTAGAATATTGGAGAGTTCCTAGATATCTCTAAAGTATAGATACTTTAGAATATTTTAAAAGTATAAATTTTTGTAAAATTGTAGATATTTATCTGAAAAATTATAGAGAGTATATAAGAGGTGTATAAATAGATGAGGAAGTCATGTGAAAAAGAAACAAGCTACAAAAATCAGCATCCCTCTATAAAGCATGTGTTTAAAAAAGATTTTGCAATTCATAAAGATTGAGCTAATGTAATTAAAATGAAAAATTAAATTTAAATTGAGGATTATATTTTCAAAATTAAAATTTTAAATTTAGTCAAATAAATTGAAATTAAAATTAATTTTGTTACATTTGGAAATTAGTTGTAAATTGTAATTGGTAAGTGGAAACTTAAATTAAAGATTGTTGTTAATATATATTTTATTTTAATTTATTTTTAAGAAAGTAATGTGAAGATGTAAATTAAAGGGTCTAATAAATCAGTTAGATCAATCTTGATTTGAGAGAAATCAAAAGCAAAGGAAAATGAAGTAAATCTCAAAAATATATATATATATTAAAATATCGTTTCATATACTAAGGCTGTTTTTGGAATTAGAAAAGAAAAATATATATTATATTTTCTGACAGCGAACTTTAAATAAATCATTTTTGTTTCTCACAAGATAATATTAAACTAAAGATTTAATATAAAAGTCATAACAAACTTAGAATGAGAATTGAGAAGTATGAAAAAGGGAACCAATGTACAGTTCCGGCAATCAACAAACCCAACCAAATCTGTGACTCTGCCCGGGTTTTGGAACAGTATATAGTTTTCTTTAATGCTTTTTATTTTATATTATATTTTCCTCTGCCTAAATGGACTCTAATGATACTTTATTACAAACAATTAAAGTATTTTGCAAACTCTTGATTCACTAAATCCAAACAAAACTATTATAAAAAGCTAAAAGTTACAGATCAAGACAAATAAAAATCTAAGCTCCAGTGACAAAAAAAAAACTAAGCTCCAATGACAATAAAGGTAAGTCCACATGAATCAACAAAGTTCAACAGAATAAAGAGCATGTTTTTGTCTTCTATTATTCTTTTTCTCAAAATGAGATTCTTTTCTTCTCTTTTTGACTGCCTCAGTCCAAGATGGTGCTTTTCTTTCCACAACAATACATGATCAAAGACTACATCACATGGTTTCCTTGCTTTTGTTCATATCACTTTAACAGTTCAAAAACAAAATTTTAAGTCCAAAAACAAAAATAAAAGTCCAAAAGGGCACAAAACACAGGCTCCTAAAGGAAAGAGATCCACCATTTGGATAACTTATCTTATACTTCAAATTCTCTTTTTACAATACAAGCACCCAAAAAAAGGGGACAAAAAAAAAACAAAAACAAAAACAAAAACAAAAGCAATCCCACCTAATTTTCAAAACATATGGTTAGTCCCAAAGCCTCAAAAGGGCCATAGATTTCTATTTCAAGTCTTCACCATTTGCCAATTCTACTACCCCATTTCTACTGAAACTTCAAATTCTGTGTCTATTATTGTTCCTTTCGGCAACAATGGAGATTAGTCTTGAGACACCTTGAGTCCATACATCATATTCTCTCTGATTCCGGCACTCAAATTCGACAATACCACGCAGTACAGTCTTCAATCCGAAGTATCGCCTGTTCTCACCACCTTCAAGCAAGTGACGGCCAGGCCAAGCCGGCATATCTTTCAACACCTCCAACACAATATCTGTAAAATCAAAAGAGAGAAATTAAAGATGGCATCTTTCGATCCTTTTCACTTTAGTGGCACATTCCTTTCGCTAATCCCTATACAGAACAAGACCCACCTCCATTTCCGTTTCACATTATGACAGAAAGACAAAAGTAATAGACTTACTCTTTTTCTTTTTTGTGATGGTCCCAGCAACATGCCTGCTCTTCATCTTCAACGTCACCTGCAATACAAAATCAAGTTTTAGAAATTAACCACTGCAATGGAAGATACAAAGTTGATTTGATAATGTTCATTCATCTTTTCATTTTGTTCTGTCATGCATAATTGCAACTTTCTGCGTATCTTTAACCACGTCACATCCTCACATTACCTTTAAAATTTTGACCGAGACACAAAAATCCCATGTATTGAAACCAAAAATGTATTTCAAAATTGAGTTTTGAATTTCATTTCCATTTGTAACAGCTTTGAAAAAGAAAAAAAAAAAGTACCAAGCAGAGAAGAAAATTTGAAGTTACGGATGGTAGTAATTCATTGTCAGGATCAAACAACATAATCTGCTGAAATTAGCCTACTAGAATTTATTAAACTTAGATGAGTTATTCTTTTTCTTGGGGAAACCAGAGCAACAGAAGGTATCATGTAATAGCTGGGTTTAACAAAAGAAACACACCTGGCCCAACCTGTTGATATAAACAGAAACTATTTTCCAATGAAGATCTCCTGCATAAACCAAACTGGCATTTAATCAAACCAGTAATATGTAAATAATTTATTCAAGCAATCGCTGTGCTCAGATACTCTGAAATGGGCTAAAAATTAAGTGCATACCTTTGCGAGTCCGCTTAAGGAGCTCACAACCTCGGGCAAGAAGTTCTCGGCTGCATATGCCTAGGAAATTCTCTTCCGGAACAAGCTCACCACTGTAACTCCCATTTGAACTTCCATTGCTCCCACCACCAGCATTCATTCCCTTGTCCACTGGAATCACTGCTGCTATATTCCATACCTCTTTTAATGCTCTTGCCTTCAATGTTGCCGCCCCACGCAGTGCTACAACCAAACCAACCCACCAAACCATTTCATTAAAGATACGTTCAACGAATAACAGATACGGTTGTCAATTAACATAAACAACAATACAAAACATATGAATCAAAACATTGGTGAAGTTTTCAATCTTATTAAACTATTTTCATAAATGCCTTTAAAATTAGATACGAAAATAAGCCCCCATTAATAAAATAAAAATAGCAATTTAAGAAATGCCAACAAACAATTTAAAGAGAATCAATTTGTGAGCTACATTTGCACTAATTGGTATACCTGTCGCAGCTGCGGCTGTCAATGTCATGATATCCCCAGCTGAACGTACATTAACTGCAGAACTAACTACAGAAGCAAGGTGATCACGCTCGGCCCCCATGGCCTCGGCAGCTTCCACACACTGAGCCGCGACCAACGTAGCAGCCGAAGCAACGGCCATATCAGTTTTAGCCATCTGCTCGTCCTTCCCTGACCCAGAGGAGGCAGCAGTAGCAGCAGCAATGGCAGCCACAGCAGCAGCAACCCCGGCAACTGAAACAGCAGCATGGAGTTGCGCATTTTGAGCTCTCGTCTCCTCTTTCTTCTTCTCTTTCCTATCCTTCAACCACCTCCCAACTGTCTTCCCTCCACCACCGGTGGGTCCACTTCTGTACTGGGCATTCAATTGGTTGTTCAATCGACAAAACTACAAACGCAAACCAGTGTTAGTCTCCAAATTCACCATACAGGGGTGTAGGTATGCACCAATTTGACATCAATAGTGTAATTTAATGAGAAAGCACACAATTTCTTTCTAACAATAGTGTTTGATACGAATGCGTGTTTGATAAGAATGCACCCACCCACCCACCTCATGGTGGAAGGGACCATGTTTCATAAATGTGCACACAATTAAACGCCACTACTAGTTAAGAGAATTGGACCAGTCTCAAGGTGTGATAAATTGCTAGTCACTCATGGGTCGACATGAACAATACAATGGAAGGTACAAGCCATTATTTCCTCATCGACTAAAGAATCCACCATTTTAAATCCATTCAAGAAAAACTTATGTTTATTTAATCACAGACACATGCTTACATACACTAATATATCCATACAGAAGTTGTATTTACCACCCAAAACACCTAATAATCATGGTGTGGTCCCAAGGTTTTATCTACTGAGACACTGCTTCCAGAATAATGATTCTTCCAGATGGGACAAAATTATGAAAGTAGTAAAAATAATCAGCAGTGGAATAGAATTTCATATTAAACAACATAATTACTATACATGTGAATATGTGATAGTAGAAACTTCTGTATATAAGACAGAAGCATCTGTAAGGATTCTTAAGTGTGATTAAAGGCGTTGTTGGTTACAGAGAAAGCTGATATACTGCTGTCCTCTGTATGTCTCAGCTTCTTTGTGCTTTGTAAACAAACGAGAAATTTAAACAAGCAATACCCAAATTCATCCCCAAGTGGTGGGCAGTGTCAGACTCCGGCAATTACGCCGGTGGACAGCGTTAATGTTATATATGTGTGTGTGTGTGTTTATATGCATATGAAAATAGAGGAAGACCTTGGCATCATCGATTTCGGACGGAGAGACAGGGGGGCTGTCAGTGAGAGAGCCACAACTCTGGCCACCGTTCAATGGGCCACTGCTGTGAGAGAGTCTTCCAGAAGTACGTGGTGATACCTCCTGCTGTATAGGAAAAATTGAAATCATTTCTATCATAAATTTCTCTGTAAAAGCAAGTGTTATAATTGATAGCTTTGCGGGTCACTTCGAAGAAAACGAACTCACTAGCTTTGAAGAAAGTGAAAACAGCGTTTATTGTTAATAAGGATGTTTTTCTAATCATAATAGTAGCAATCCTTGGAAAATGAGACCAAAATAAAAAATTAAAAACAAAATTGGAAACCAAGCATACATAACATAAACCCAGAGCAAGAGTGCCCTGTTTCTGTATTTTAATGCTACTTGTGCTTCCCAAGAAAATATAAAGCTACCTGTACTGCATAGATGTTTCAAATCGCTTTGGTAATTTCAAGAAACACATAGTTTTCCAGTGAATCTAAAACACAAAAAACAACTCACCAGAAAACTAAAACAAATTAAAAAAACAGATTAGGGATACAAGAAGAGTGATAGTTCTGGTTTTCTAAAATAAAATTTCCACACAGATTGAGACCCATCAAAGAAAATGATATAATTCAAAGAACCCAGAAGCAAAAATAGCATGAAATACCCAAAATTAAAGCCAAATGCCAAAATAGATGAACTATTCTAAAGAGACAGAGAAAGAATTGTGTAATTTGTCGGCATATGCTCAGATATATACTTACAGACTGCGACATTATACGTTCCATGACAAGCTGCGAAGTCTCGGAAGAAGCAAACGAGAAAGGGTTGCCGGAGACGGTCGCCGCCTCCTCCAACTCTCCGGCCAAATCCTCCGGTATAGTCGGACCACCACCACAACCAGCACCGTTAACTCCTCCACTCAAGGTCTTCGCTAGCACCTGATGCGGAGCCAGAGCTTTGGAGACTTCGAGAGCAGAGACACTCCAAGAGCGAGAAAGAAACTCCATCGGCTCTCTTGGGGTCTCCGGCGGCAGGAAAAACGCGGGTTGAACCGGGTCCATCTAGTGAACGAACTGACCTGGAAATACAGGTTTGCGCAACAAAAGAGAAGATTTGGAGTTTGGTTTTATGTGTGAGAGAGATGTGTGTGTTACTATATGTAAATGCTTATATATATATATATATTTATAGATAGATATATATACACACACTTGTAATGGTAGACGATGAGAGGGAAAACTGAAAAGAGAGAAAATTATTGTGATACGACTAGGGAGGTTCATCAGTACGCTTGTCTCCCCGCACGTACGATTAGGATATGGAATTAAAGAAATTGAAATCACACGCGCTAAAAGGGGCGTGTTAGGCACTTTCGAATATTAGAGTACGACTTGGTCCGCTTATTGAGGTTAGTGTACGTCTCAATTTGACGTGGGTGTGACCCGGATGTGGACCGTTCGACTACAGGTTGGGGAGTTACGCGCGTGTACTTTTTCTTTTCTTTTCTTTTGGACCTTTTGTTTCTCACATTTTTGTAGTTAAAAAGAATGGTTTGAATGAATGAGTACCAAATTGTTTTCAATAAATGATTAATTCACCTGTTCAAATTTTTTATTTTATTTCATTTAGCAAATTATGGGAAGAAAACTCGAATAATGACACACAGAGTAACATTTTTATTATGCCATGGCCCATTTGTTAAAATAAGGCTTGACAATCAAAAAGAAAAACAATCACGCAAATATATAAAGATTTACGTAATTCAACAAAATTATTTCACGGACTCTATACGATGTATTATTTCTTTCTCGCAATCAATCTACCATACTATAACATAACTCGCAAATAATCACCATCTTGTCTTCATATCTCTCACACCCTTAGGGTTGATATAAAATTCAACGCGATAAAAAAACCAACTTGCTTCAAAAGTCTAGAACCATTTGAAAACAAGTCCTCAATTTATGAAATAGTGTTGTGTTTGTTGTTTAGAAATGGAATGGAATATCCATTCTAACTATTTAAAGTGGCAGAAAAATCTATTCCAAAACCAAATATATGGAATAACCATTTCATTCCTAAGTAATTTCTTTTTAAGAAAATTAACTTCCCGAAAAACCTTCATGTTCCAAGTCCAAAAATCACCACCACCTCCCACCACAACCACATTCGTCTTCTACCACCGCTTTCCACCACTACCATCACCACCGCCCACAGGGGCAGAGCTAGGATTTTAATTCAAAGGGGGCACAGTTAAAAAAAAAAAAAAAAAAAAAAAAAAAAAAAAAAAAAAAAAAATTCAATTAACATTGATATATAACACGCTAAAAGAAAAATTTTAAGAAAAAAAAAAAAAAAAGAAAGAAAATTTAGATATATTTGACAGGAAAAAAATTAGAGTATGATTCAAAAAGGGAAATTTGACTTTTTTTTAAAAGAAATTTAAGTAATTTAAAGAACAAAAGAAAGAAAAAGTTAAGATAATTTTAGAAATTAAAATTTAGGGGGGGGGGGGGGCACGATATATAATTTTTCATATATACTAAAAAAATTAACTATATATATTCTATTAGACGGGACCAGGTAATATGTGCCCCCTTAGGACTTAATTGGCTTCGCCCCTGACTGCCCGCCACCGCCAATGCCTTTCACTACCGCCACTGCTACAGCTTTTCATCGTAGCCACCACCTTCCACTACTATCCCTGCCACCATCGCTACTGCGACAACCTTTCTCCACTTTCCACCACCACCACGCCCACCGCCTTCCTCCACCACCACCTTTCGCAACCACCGCCTTCCTCCACTACCGCCACCACCTTTCGCTACCACCGTCATCGTCTTCTGCTACCTTCCACCACCACCACTGCCTCCGCCTTCCACCACTGCCGCAACCGTCCACCACTACCACCGCCATCAGCATCGCCACCGCCTTCCATCACTGCTGTCTTCCAACATTACCACATTCCTCCTCCACCACCATTTATTTTTAAAAAATTATAAAAGAATATTATTTTGTTAATCTAATTTATTTGTTACTAAGAGAGATATTTTGGATAACTCAATTTGAAATTTATTATATTCTAAATTTTAAATTGGTCCAACCAAATACTATAATGGTTATTATCATTCTATTCCTACATATTTTATATTTACAATTTACTCAATTTATTCATTCTCATTTTCATTATATTCCCACTTGCATTCTATTACATTCGTGCACACCAACATTTGACCGGAGTTTTATATAGTCATGGATACTACTTCAATGTGCTTTGATCTACAACTTTACATGCTAAAATTTAAGCTCCACAACGTCAACACCATCCTTATTAATTTAATTATTTATATTTTCTTCCTATCAAAATTAAACAAGTGCTAATATAAATTATTACTAATACCTCCATTCATTTTTAATTTTTAAAATCGGAAACAAATCATTTAATCACATCGTCAGTTCTAACAATTTTTTGGCCGCTCCTAATGAGAAAAAACATCTTATTTCAAAACAAACAAAAGTAACTTAGTAAAATTGGCGTACTCAATTTGAGAGTCTGACTATCATTATATACAAGCGGAAAATTACAAATATAGAAAAGAGAATAAAATCAAATCAAAATAAAGAGAATAAAATCAAATCAAATCAAATCAGAATAAAAATAAAATCCCTAAAAATTAGCCTATATTGAAGACCCAATAAATCTGCCATAATCGTTGAGTCAACTTATAGATAAGATTTCCAACACTCCCCCTCAAGCTGGAGCAAATATGTTGACTAAGCCCAGCTTGACGATGGAAGACTGGAGAGGAGAAGGCCCAACAGACTTTGTGAACACATCTGCAGTCTATTCTGAAGAAGGAATAAAAATAGAATTAATGATACCCGATCGAACCTTCTCTCGAATAAAGTGAATGTCTACCTCAATATGTTTCGACCTTTCATGTAAAACAAAATCAGAAGCAAGCATAATGGCTGATTTATTGTCACAAAACAGCCTTGAAGAAACTTTCTGTACAAGACCCAACTCTCCCAAAATTGATTGAAGCCAAAGGAGGTCACAAGTACCTTGAGCCATAGTTCGGTATTCAGCTTCAGCAGAGGATCTAGAAACAACAGCCTGCTTCTTACTCTTCCATGATATGAGATGATTACTATAGAAAGTACAGAAGCCAGAGGTAGAACGTCTATCTGTCTTACATCCAGCATAGTCTGCATCAGTAAAGCATGAGAGTCCAAACTGATTTCCTGAGGCATAGAACAGACCAAGACTAGGGCACGACTTAAGATACCTCAAAATATGGTAGACTGCATCCATATGAGCTGAGCGAGGGGCATGCATGAATTGACTAATCACACTGATAGCAAATGTCAAATCGGGCTTTGTGTTAGTCAAGTAGATAAGACGACCTACTAAACGTTGATACACGGATGGATCTGGAAGTAGTTCCCCTGACTCAACAGAGAGTTAAAGATTGGGGTTCATAGGAGTGGAAGCGGGTCGACACCCAAGCATGCCAGTATCTTGAAGAAGATTCAAAACATATTTTCTTTGAGATAAAGAAATTTCACGACGGGATCTAGCAACCTCAATTCCAAGAAAATATCGAAGAGGACCTAAGTCCTTCACATCAAAGGACTTTTGAAGATGAAGTTTCGCTTGAGCAATCCCTGAAGCATTATCACCTGTGATTATGATATCATCCACATATACCAATAACATAATACAATAACCATCAGAGCGACGTCGAATAAAACAAGTATGGTCTGAGTGGCAGCGCACAAAGCCCATGGATAAAACAACATTGCTGAAACGACTAAACCAAGCTCTAGGAGATTGCTTCAGACCATAAAGAGACTTCCGTAGCCTACAGACTTTCCCAGCATACTCCCCCTCAGCCCAAAATCCAGGTGGTGGATCCATATATATAGTCTCAAGTAAGTCTCCATTAAGAAATGCATTCTTGACATCTAAGTGATGCAGAGGCCAAGAATGGGCAGCAGACAAGGAGACAAGCAATCGCACAGACATCAACTTAGCCACAGGAGCAAAGGTAGCACTAAAGTCTTTGCCCGGAATCTGAGTAAAGCCTTTTGCCACCAACCGAGCCTTATACCGATTAATAGAACCATTGGCTAAGTACTTCACATTAAAGACCCACTTGCAGCTAACCGTTTTCTCCCCAGAAGGTAAAGCAACAAGTTCCCATGTATTATTATGGTGTAAAGCATCCATTTCTGTTGTCATGGCAGACGCCCAATTGGGATCCTGGAGGGCTTCTGACACAGATCGAGGAATAGAAACTGTCCCAATCTTGCCCAGGAAGGATTTATATGCATTTGAAAGACCATCATAGGAGACATACTGGGAAATAGGGTGGTTAGTGCTACTAGAAAAACCATACCAATTAGGAGGATGACGATCACGGGTAGGATAACGGGAGGTACGCTCAGGAATTGTAGGAGCAATAGGAGAAGGAGGGTTACCTGGACCTGGTTCTGAAGATGATTCTGGCAGGGGAGGTTGAGTGCGATGGCGACGAGAGTAGACCTGCAAAGGTGGAGGGGAACCCTGCATGGATGGAGAAGGAGATTCTAGGACAGTGTGATTTTCAAAGAGAGGAACAGGACGGGCAATAGGAGAAATCTCCTTCTCCAGATCACAAGAGAGAGAATCCTGTACCACAGAATTAGTACTATAAAAAGGAACAGTTTCATGAAATGTCATATCAAGAGAATGATACATATGTTTGGTCACAGGATCATAACAACGATAGCCCTTTGACATAGCAGAATACCCCAAGAAAATACATCTAATAGATTTATCATCAAGTTTATGATGAGAAGGACTACGGTTATGAACAAAACAAGTACAGCCAAAAACACGAGGCAGAAGGTGAAACAATGTATAATCAGGCTGGAGAATCTGAAGTGGTGCCTTACCACCCAAAACTGGACTGGGAGTACGATTAATCAGAAAAGCAGCTGTAAGAACATCCATGTGCCAATAGAATTTAGGCACATGCATACCACTCAGAAGACATCGGACCACAGACATAAGATGACGGTTTTTACGTTCAGCCACGCCATTTTGCTCAGGAGTATAGGGGTAAGTGAGTTGATGTAAAATCCCCTTTTTATTAAGTTCAGACCGGAACTCATTCGAAACATATTCTCGTCCATTATCAGAACGAATATTACGGACAACAGTGTTATACTGGGTTTTGATCATTTGAAGAAACTGAGTAAATAAAATAAACACATCAGATTTCTTTTTCAATAAATAAACCCAAGTACAACGAGAATAATCATCAATAAATATCACATAATATCGATGTCCAGAAAAAGCAGTAACTGGGGAAGGGCCCCAGACATCAGAATGAATAAGATCAAACATACTAGGAGCACGACTCATATGAGAAATATAGCTAGTTCTAGTATGTTTAGAAAACTCACAAACTTCACATTGAAACTTATGGTCCTTACATACTTTATTTAACGAAGGAAACAATAGACATAGATATTGAAAGTTTACATGCCCCAAACGTGCATGCCACAGACTAAGAGTGCGAAAAGAAACATCATAAACACTAGAAGTAGGTAGGACAGAAGCTTGAAGACTCGTTCCTGGTGGTTCCCTAAAGTAGTAAAACCCATCACGCTCATAACCCCTGCCAAAAATCCTCTTCGAACAAAGGTCCTGCAACAAACAGTGATCTGGTAAGAATATAACTGCACATTGGAGGTTTTTTGCAAGCCGGCTAACAGATAAATGGTTAAAGGCAAATTTAAGTACATGAAGGACAGATGAAAGAGTAATATCAGGAGACAGACAAACATCACCCTTACTGTGAATGTAAGATGTAGAGCCATCCGCAAGATACACAGATTGGGTAACAGGTATGACATTAGAAGAAAAAACTGATAACTCACCAGTCATGTGATCATTGGCCCCAGAATCCAGAACCCAAGTGGGCTGTTTGGCCTTAACATGAAATGCACTAGGAGTACCTGTAGCAATAATTGCAGTGGGAGCAGTTGAAGGAGCACTAACTCTAGAAGCAAGGGAGCCAAGCTGGTCTTGGATATGCCCAATCTGAGACTGAAGCTGGCTCAATCCAGGAAATACAGTAGATCCACCAGTAGTAACAGGAGTTTCTGCAACAGCCGCAGTACGAGAAGAACCAGTTCCAGATAAACGGTTCCTAGAAATTTTTTACTTCAGTTCAGGATGAAGTTTGAAGCAACGAGCCTTAATATGTCCAACCCCTCCACAATGGTGACAAATAATCTGACCTCCAGAAGCTCGTGATCCAAAGTTGGCTGCAAAAGCCATACTATCCCCAGCAGGCTCAGACACTGGTATAGGAACAATTGAGGGCTGAATTAAACGGTGCCTGTGTGCTTCATCATCAACAGTAGCAAAGGCTTCCAACAGGGATGGCATTGGTGATGCATTCAAGATCTGAGACTTTAGTGGTTCAAATTCTGGGCGTAATCCCATCAAAAACTGATAGGTATGCTGACGATCAAGACGTTTGACAAGAAGAGAGGCTGCCTCAGAAGAAAATTCACTGAGAGGCTCATATTGAGCTAGTTCCTCCCAACGAGATCTCAAATACCCAAAATAATCAGTTACAGACAAATTCAGGCCTTCCTGCGAGGCGTTAGCAATATCTTGATATAATTCAAAAATACAAGCATCATTCCTAGAATGAGCATACATTTGATTCAAAGCAGTCCACAAGTCATTAACAGAATCATAAAACATGAATATATTATAAATGCATTCTTCCATAGAATTAAACATCCATCCTAAAATGGTGCAATTGTCCATATCCCACTGAGCATATTTAGGATCTTTAATATCTGGCCTATTTTCAGTACCCAAAATCTACCCTGATTTGCCTTTTCCACCAACATAGAGGCGGAGGGAAGGAGCCCAGGATGCAAAATTACGGCCATTCAATAGCACACTAGTAACTCGTTGAGCCGGTATGTGTTGCGCCGAAAAGAGAGTTTCTTTATTATTACTTGATTCAACCATAATATTAAATAGATCAATTCAACAGATTACCAATAATTTCAAATAAAGGAGGAATAAACCTGATTTTGATCAAACCAAGAAGCCGGAAACATGGCGGTCTAATCCGAAAATGCTACCGAATATCCCGGCAGTCCCAAAAAATTACAAACACGTGTTCTGACCCTTAGTGCATAAAAAAGACTAAGGGAATACCCCTACAAGGATTGAACCTTGAGGAGATTGACTTCCCCTAGGACTGTCGCAACAGTGACCTGAAAAAGAGAGAAGGTTTGTGAAAAAAAAAAAATAGGGAAGGGGCTGTAACGAGATAGAGAGAGATATTAAAAGAGGCGGTGAAAGATAGAGAGATGGGGGAGGCGTAAGTTTGAGGCTCTGATATCAAAAAGTAACTTAGTAAAATTGGCGTACTCAATTTGAGAGCCTGACTATCATTATATACAAGCGAAAAATTACAAATATGGAAAAGAGAATAAAATCAAATCAAAATAAAGAGAATAAAATAAAATCAAATCAAATCAGAATAAAAATAAAATCCCTAAAAATTAGCCTATATTGAAGACCCAATAAATCGGTCATAATCGTTGAGTCAACTTATAGATAAGATTTCCAACACAAACCCTGGAGAGTGGAAAGGAAAAAAAATAAACAAATTAGTGGAAATAAATAAAAAGAAAGAGAAATAATGTTCCTCCTCGTTGTTGTAACTTATACGTTTAGAAGATAAACGAAGGGCTCCAAATCTATTCTACGAAAATAGTTTTAACCGAACGAGTCTTCCTCACCCCCGTGAAACAAAGTATAAAGGTTGGTGATGGTTAATTTTGGTTTAATTAGTTACATGATTAAAATGAAAAGACATTCAATATTGAATTTTTATATTCACGGTCATCCGTATGTATATATTGCTCATAGAATTTTTTATTTTTATTTTTACTTACTCATTTGTTTAATGCAAGTACTGTACTGTATAATTATTTAGTTGTATTTTGAGGATAGTTTACAAATGTGTCGTTGAGAAGGACTTACAATTTCAATTTCATATGTTCAATGAATGACCCCTCCTCCATTTCTGGATAAAGATAGAATAATAATTCACATTATTCTGCATGTAGCGAACGAAGCTTTCCTTTTCATTAATGGACAAGGAGGATGTGGTAATAAAAGTCCTGCCTGGTCCCACAAATTTGGATTGAGAAAGGCCACCAAATAACTGAAATATTGGTGCAGTAACTTTATAAATAGTGTTAATGGACAATTTATTTCACCTTTCAATTGTGAAGGATCGAATTAGTAAGAACAGCGGATAATATAATCATGGTTACATATTTCGATTCATAATTTTTTTTTTTAAGGGATCGATATCGTTAAATACCTTCATGAATTGGTCGGTTCGGTTCAATAGATTTATACTAATATTTATCCGAATTCATTATACCGTGATTGTTATCGTAATCGATACCGCAACTGCAAACTATAAATATAATGTAAAATTTCTTATTTCACACTTGAGATATTACATGATCATAAATTGACTTAAGTGTTGTAACTCTTTATATCGGTCTATACCTGAATTATGTGAACTCTGATCGAATGAATTACCTGCTCAATTCAAAACTGTCTGGAATAGAGATCACATGCAAATGAAAAAAAAAAAAAAAAAAAAGAGTTCAGGAGGTGTAAGTGCATGCGTGTGTGTGTGTGAAGGTTTGCCTGGTGTAGTACTTGCACAAGTGTGTATCAATGGGTACTGGATGTATGCTTTTGAGTGTAACCATATATACATATGTCTGCAAGTGTTTAATTAGTTTTGCTAAGTTAATTAATATATAATTAGTAAAGTTTTGCTTGTGAGTTGGTATGAATGTATGCTTGTGTTGTGATTATCAATCATGTTATTTGGATATGTTTAATAATAAAATAAAAGTTATTAAAATTTAAGCAATTATAGATAGCTAGAGTAATAATTCCTGCGTGTGACACCAATGCATTTAAATTTTAAAATGTTTTATTTTTATTATTATTGTTATTGTTGTTGTTATTAGTGATAAAGTAATACTTGTATCACATGCTACTTTGGTCCATGTCTATCCGGTGCCAACTTCAGGTTGGATCGCCTTGGTCATACATATTCCACCAGTGACAACCTTTGACTACATACTTTTTATGGTTTTATTATATCATCATTTACATTATATTACATTACAGATCATTTGATATAGTTTAGTTCCCAAAAATCTTCTAGTAGCTAGAAGAGATAGAAGTAAAAGAAATGCACATGAAAATATATATGGTCCAAAAACACACACACACACACATATATATATAATGTTTAAATGAACTGAACTTGGAGAAAGAGCATAGAGAGTAGATGCAAATGGAAAGGATAGAGCAAAAAATGTGTTTGATTCGAACAAAGGAATGCAAAAATCTTTTTATATGGAGATGGGGTATAACAATCATATTAGAGGGTACTTTCAGAATTAATAAAAAAAATATCAATAATGTGCATCACAAAATGAATAAAAAGTGACCGAAGGTGAAATGCAAGGGGAAAAGTAGCTCACTTTTGAAACTAAAGGGACTGACTTACTCACTTTTATACCATAAGAGGTATTGTGTTCACATGGTGAAACTTCAAGATTTTTTTTTTTTTTTTTTTTGCCTAAAAATTTCTTTTATTTTATTTGTTAGTATTATTATTTTGTTAATTACCGTGCAGATGTGGACTAAGACACTGAAAACTTAGTGGACAAACCCAATTAAGTAATATATTGTGAAAGAATTGCAATGGAAATGTAAATCATCATTTACTAACAAGTGTTTTTCTTTTTCTTTTTCTTTTTTTTTATTAACTTGGGGTGTTCGGGATGGCACGAACTCTTAGGACCCCTCAACAACTCGACTAATCTCCGAGGATCCGGAAAGATGTCTCCCCACCCAGGCGGGGTAAGTTGCAGGGTAGCGGAGACTAGCCACAAAGAATACCCAGTGGGACTCGAACTCTAAACTTTTGGCTTGCTAAACTCCAAAGTCCAGCGAGTAAACCGCTGGGTCATATCTGAAGTGGATTACTAACAAGTTAATTTATACCTAAAACTCTCTTTGGTATTTGTATCAATAAGACACTTAAATATAAAAGTAGGGTCAAGTGCAAAAAACATTCCCAGTGTATATTTTTTTATTGATATTTGAAAAAATGTGCTAAAAACACTCCTATACTTTTAAAATTGTATGAAAACACCACTCAATTAGAAATTTGACATAAAACAATACTGTAATATTCGTTTTACCATTTTACTCTTCCGAAAATGCCCAAGGGGGCGTGTGCGCTAATATTCTCATAGTATAGGGGCGTTATGTGCAAATTAACTATATTTAACCCATTTTTAACAATTTTCTCTCACCTTTTCGAAAGAAAAAAATTATCTCTATATATTTCTACTAACAATGTATTATCTCTCTTAGAAAAATAAAAAATTTGTCACAATTGTCAGATTAATATACAATATATCATATGGAATGCAAATTTCAATTCCTTTTATAATTATAAAAAAGAAAAAAATTATTCCTAATTAAATTTTAATATAGTTATCAGTTTTTATTAAATATATAACTAAAAAAATTTAATTAAAGAAACTTATACATTATATATAAACAATATACATTTAATTTTTTTAACTTTAGAATTTGTAATAAATTTTCACACAGACACACACATACATATATCATTTTGACAAAGCAACAAATGGGTATTTAATTTTTATTGAGAAAAAAAACAAACGAGTGTTTAATCACCTTCCGTTATCATACTATTCAAATTACAATAAAACTATATGCTTAATTAAATCTAAGATTCAAAACAAAGTTTACAGAGTGCAAAAAACACTCCTATAATATACTTATAATGCATATCACACCCCTTATGTACTAAATAATCATTTCATCATTTTATGAAATGATACATTTTTAAATAATATGTAAAATGTGTATATAAATGCAATTTAGTCAAATTATAACTCAAATGTGTCAAGGATTTATTTATACCAAATTAAAATTTTCTGTGTTTTCTATACATGAAAAGATTATCGTAAACAAACTAAAGAGGTGTTTTATGCAGTTGACCTGTAAAAGTATCACAAAAAATGTGTTGTTAAAATAACACTGTTTAGACTTCAAGCCTTCAACATATGGATCAAAGTACTTTCAACGAGAGGAACCCAGGGTCCCATTCAATTGGTGAAGGTGATTCTGAATCCCAACATATGCCATTCACGTACATAGAAAAACTAAAATATTAGATACGCGAGAATCAAAGAAATCTCAAGCTTGTTTAAGCCTCTCCGTCTATTTTTTATTTTCTCTCATCTGTTTAAAGACCGAAGATTATACCATTGTTCATAATTTTGAAGGATTTTGTTCTAGTTTTATTTACTTAGACAGTTAAGTCAATTAAAAAACATGATTTTTCGAACACTGCTTAAGTCTGCTCATATGGCTTTAGAGACAAACGAGCGTATAAATTTCTTGTCAAAAAAAAAAGAAAAAAAAAAAAGAAAAGATACCACTAGTGTCTTTTAACAATTAATTGACCATTTTCAAAAATCTTGCAACAAATTTTACATTGCTAAACATGTTTTCCAAAAATAGACATCATTTTTGGGAAAAAAACATAAACAAGAAACAAAAATGATTGTCAAACAGACTCTTAAGAATGTGTTGCCTAAATATTGAAAGAAATATGTGAAATTATGAGCTGAATTCCTATTATTAGTAACAAAAAGATTTATATAAGGGGAAAAAATGACTAGTTTATAGTCATTATCTCTAGATTTTTGAATTAAAAAGAAAAAGAAAAAAACGCACAAATGGGGGAAGAAAAAAGAAAAAAAAACAAGGAAGGTGGAGCCTAGTTAATAACTGGGGAGAATAAATCAAGCTGGCAATTGGACCCTACAGAAACCCGACCCACAAGTAGTGAACTGTATCCATCTGGAAAATTTAAGGTATAGGCCATGTGAAAGGCCATGGAGGAACCTGGGGAGGAGGTAATCCATGAATGAGTGGTGAAGATCAATGATTGGGAGTCATAACCTCCACATTTAATGTCAATGTTCAGCCCTACGGATTTGGTCTTGTTTTGTCTCAATCACTGGGTCAACTGCGTGGAATTGCTTATTTTCTCATGAAATTAAAATTACTAATTTTAGTTCCATATATCAAAGAGTGGAAGTAACTAATGCTTTAATGCTACAGACTTTAGCACAATTCTTACTGTTTTTTAAACAAGAATGGTTTTGGTTCGATTGTTGATTTAACCCTAACCAGAAAGCCTTTGAATGAAAAAAATGAGCTATGGTGGGCTGTTGTTTTATCAATTAATTTCTCCTTTCCTTCCCTTTTCATTTTCTTCATCGATTTAAGTAAAATAAATCAAAATTTGCAAATACATTGTTCTTGTATTTTACCTTATCATCAAGTAAGTATGGATTCAAGAAGGCTCAGTAGAGACAACCGCCCCAATAAACTTTTTTTAATATATATTTATTATTGACTTAAAATTTTATCAAAATTCTAATAATACCTTGATTGATAAGACTTCTAGTACATATTTGGCCTCCAATCGCCATAACCATCATCTCTATCTCATTTTGAAGTTCTAACTAAAGTCATGACTCACTCTCCTTCTAACGAAATCTATGGATTTGAAATCAGAAATTTAGAAAGTAACAATGAGTTTTCTATCCCTTATTGTACTTCTTTTATTTTTAGTCGTTTACAACTGTAAATGTTAAACTTTTATCAATTCATGATGAAAATATCAATTAAGTTAATAATAATAATAATATGGTCATTTTCTTAAAAAATAAATTGGAAAATAGAATCACATAGGTTAGTACGAATTGTGCATAGTTAAATGACAGGAGTAACACATATCTTGCACATGAGACGCATAGAAACAAGCTACTTATTCGACCTACAGACTATAAACCTAGCTCTCGCATACACATTCAAACAAGCTAAGCAACCTTCATGATTCTTGTACGGAAAAGTATCCCCTCATGGTCCCATGATAAGAATATAAAGACCTACACCTTTGTCCTACTCAATAGGTTACCGGACTATATACTATAAATACACTATATATATATATATATATATATATATATAGGTATTAAGTAGAAATCTTATATTTTCTCTTTGATTCAAAATTAAAAAAAGAGTGATGGCACTTCTTATATCAAGCCTAAAATTTGTTTGTTACACTCAAATTAAGGCTAATCCAGACTTGGACAAGTAGATTTTGAACTTTAGTTGGTCAAATAAAACCAAATATCATTCAACAATCAAGTGTGAAGTTTATATCATGGAATTGTACTTGAAACTTTTTTGTGGTCGGGTGAATTAATTTGGAACTTAAAAAGTGTTATGGCACGTGAATGATAGAATGTTTATATGAGATTGTAAAGGGTAACAAAATTTTCTTGATAAGACAAATATGATCAAAAATATATATATATATATATATATATATATATATTGTTTTTTATTGAAAATGGGTCGTTTGGTTTAATTATTATATATTTTTTAAAACAACTGAAACAATAAAGAGAAAAACGAGAAGGGACACCGGACCTCATAAGATTTTTGGTAAATCCGTAAATATGATACCTTCTTTCTACTCACTTTTCTTACCCTTCCCCTTTTACCGAAAAATAACTTACTCTTCCCTCCTCTACCCTCTTCCCTCTCTCAGTTTCTCCTTCCCCTCTAACTACCTCCTCTTAAGGATACATTCTTTAACCAACTTTTTTTTATGCACCAAAAATTAGGCAAGAGAAGGAAAAGGTAGAAAAATCAATTCGTAATTATAAAATATTATTTTTAGCATTCAATTATTTACAAAATTATAAAAACTCTCATTCTTTTCCTTCTAATCAAACAAAATAAAATGTGACATTGTTCATTTTTTCCATCAAAACAAACAATAATAGAGGGAAATAGCATGATGTCTATAGTGATTTCTCATTCATCTCTCTCTCTCTTTATTCAATTCAATTTTTTATTACTTGTATCAAACGGAAGATATAATTTTTTATCACCGTTTCATATAGGGTTTGTTTGGTTGATTTGTTGGGACAAGTGCAAAAAATACCTTAAAATATATTCCGCGTACTATTTTTATTTCATATTTAAAAAAGTGTACAAAAAATATCCTTAATCTTTTCATATTGTACAGAAATACCACTAAATCAGAATTTGACATAAATTAGTATTGTAATACTCATTTTGGCTTTTTTCTCTTTCAAAAATATTCAATGAGGTATATATGCTACTAATCTCATAGTACATGGGTATTATGTGTAGTGACAGACCTAGAAATTTTTTTGAGGGGGCGCTATTGAAAAAAAAAAAAAAAAAAATTAAAGACAATTTTTTACCGTGTCTGTGATTTCTAAATTACCATGGATGTGGGATGTGCAGAAATAAAAAAAGTTAATTTACTTTACTTTCTTTTTTATCTTAAACTAAAACGCAAGAATATATATAGTAGGTATTTTTAAAAATTAAGTGAAAATATCAAAGTGTGTAAGAAAGAATCGTGAATGTGGAGGGCGGTAGAGAGTGAAAAAGAGATAATTATTTTTTGTATCAAAAAAATCAGTGGGGTCAAGATGTGAGGTGTGGTATTTTTATAAATTGGGAGGGGGGGACTTTTACAAATTGAGAGGGGTCATTTTTAAAATTTTAACAAAGAGTATAGGTAATAATGTAAATAAATAAAAAATTTCAGTGGGGGCACTGGTCCTCGACCAGGTCCGTGCCTGGTTATGTGCACATTACCTTATATATATATAACTTTTTTCTTTATATATATCTCTAAACTTTTTTTTTTTTTTTTTTGAAACTTTGAGAATTTTTAAAATAAGGATTTGAATTTTTTAAAATTTCAATTTACTGTTTTCTACTAAATCCCAATATCAGTGTACATTGATTTTTGGAGTTTGAAGTAGATTTATTTTTTTTAGTTTGCACTTTATTTTTATTTTTTATTTTTATCTTTACTTTTATTTTTATTTTTATTTTCTATTTTTATCTTTAATTATCCATTGTATGCGTCCTCCAATAATGTCATTTTCAATCATTTTACAAATTCATTTATTTTTATATATTTTATAAAATGGTTCAATAAAGGTAATTTAGTCAACTTATGGTTTAAATTTGTCAGAGGAACGTATTTACACTAAATTGAAACTTTAGGGGTATTTTTTTGCATGTTAGGACCGTCCTCCAATAGTGTCATTTTTGATCATTTTACAAAATTATAATTTAGTCAACTTTGAGTTTAAATTTGTCAGATGAACTTATTTGCACCAAATTAAAACTTTAAGTGTGTTTTTTACGCGTTAAAAATGTGATATGCATTATAAATATATTTTAGAAGGGGATATTTTGCACTTCACCCTTGATTTGTTACTCATGAACAATTTCAAAAAAAAAATAAAAAAAATAAAAATAAAAAATAAAAAACAGCAGATGATATAAAAACCAGTTACCAAAACACAGACCATATTTTAATTATTTTCTCATAATCACAAAACTAAACCAAATGCCTCTGTGTGTATAATAAAATATATATATATATATATCGTCGTGTTAGCCAGTTCGGTACAGGTGGGCCCATATTAGAGTGCCACAGATGCACTGTTGGCCTACGGACATGAAGATGTAAAACACGTACACCCCAGTGAGTCAGACTCAGTGACAGGCATTGGCAACATCTGAGCCCGACAAATATAGTGAAGCTCCTGACTTTTTTTGGCGACACTCCTTATCTTAGCCTTCTTCCTCCTCCTCCTTTGGCAGAGACTCTTAATTTGTTTTATTTATCTATATCTATACGTCTGTACATATAATAAATAACATGTTTATTAATTACATTATTTATTTCTGATGAATGAACAAAACAAAGCCAGAAGAGGCGTGCCTGCCCACGTCATCATCTCCCTCTTTTGCTTCTTCTGAATCACTCCAAAAGCTCCAAAACAAAAGCTCTCCACAAAAAAACAGAGTCAGCTTTTGCTTTTCTATTTAATCCTCTTAACTGTTCTGTTCCTTCTTCATGAATGTGATTCAGTGTTAATTCCCATACTGCCCATGGCATGTCACACAAGCATTTTACATTTATCATATGTCAGCTCTATTATTTATTTACTTTCATGTGTACAAAAGCGTCCTGGTTGGTCAAATAAGTGGGGCTATATCTTTGTAGCTATATGGTGGACGGTTTTTGAAACTTTGAATTACTACTGAAAGAATGTTTGTACTTTGGCTATCCATATACCGACACCCACCTTGGTTAATTCCCAGGCATTAATATATGAGCCCCACAGAATATATATATATATATATATATATAGCTTATGATCATGTAATTCTATGGAAAGTCCAAGTTATTAAAGTCAGTACTCCATGGTCCATGTTTACCTCCTAGTAAGTTGTTAATTTAGAAGTGTGAACAATGATCCCTACCACCCTTAATTCACTTCATTTTTTTTTTTTTTTTTTTCACAAAGTATTTCGTAAAATTTATGTAATTATGTTACCTTTAGGCTTCATTTGTTTGTTTGGATATAAAGTATTTTAAATTTTTTACTTATTTTTTATTTTTTAGTGTTTAATTGTTGTAAATATTTAGGAAGAAAAATAAATTTAAATTTTTTTAAAAAAAACTTATTTATTCATTTTTGGTACGTTATTTTTTACTCACTACTTAATAGACTTGACCTAAACTTTTGTAAAACACCGAAATAAATAAATAAATATATATATATATTTGGCATTTTCTTTCGTAAAAGATAGGTCTTTTCACTATGCTAATAGCTTATTACCACAATTTACTCATCTAGAAAAGAAAAGACTATAGTGTCGGATACATGTACTATAACCATGGACGGAGCCCGTTGGGCTGACCCATTAAATTATATATATATATATATATATATATATAGTTTGTAAAATATCATTTTGAGTCCCTTTGAAATTTATTTTTCTTTCTAAAATACCCTTGTTTGAAATTTTTTATACATACAGGTACATAATTTGTAAAACATCACTTTGTGCCTCCGACTATGTTTAATTAGTCTTTAGATGCAAATAATTTTAAGTTTTTGTAAATTACAATTTAAAATAACAAACAATAGTTTTTTATTTTTTAAAAAGGAAAAAAAAAAGAAAGAAGCAAGCAAGCAATAGAAGCATTGTGGTAGTGTGGCAGAAGTGCGAAAAGAGGTGGGGTCATAGGAAGACAATGTTAATTGCTTCTCCATTAATTTTTTAACCAAACAACCTTTTTATTAGACTATCAATTAGGACAAATCTCTAATCAACATACAAAAACATGCAACTTGAGACGTAGATGGTTTAAGAGCACTACATATGATTGGTGTGTATGAGAGAGAGAGGGGAAAGTGATTCTCTTTTTATCCTTTCTCAGTCACCAAACATGATAGGGTTCATGATTAGAAGCAATGACTAGTAGAAAATTAGGTCCCCTAAATATGGTGTGAATAGGGTTTAGCATTTAGTAAATATGAAGAGAGACAAGGGCTGAGAAAGCGATAAAGAAAAGATTAAAGTGGAGGCTGGATGGGTGGATATAAGACTGAAACGTATCATTTTCATCATTAAATTTGGATACTACGCGTAGCTTTTGATACCCTATGCCCCTAAACCCTTACCATAAACATTACTTCCTATTGGACCATGAGGTGACCCACTCCATATCTTTCAACCCTACCCTATTAAAATTGGATCAAAATCCTTTCTCTTCAAAGGAACCACTCTAATTAGTAAATTCCATTATCATGGATGATAACTCAGGTTATTGTAATTGTGTGAAATGACTAAAATTTTAAATTTATTACTGAATTTTAAAATTCTTTTAGATATGTTTTACACTATTATGGTAACGTGAGTTTGTCATTTACCGTGATCAATTTCATTGATAGGGGTGGCAAAATCTCTATACTCGGCGAGTCCTCGTCCCACCCCGTCCCTGTTATGACGAATTTGGGAATTCATTTATGTAAATGGAAAGGGAATGGGGATTGTATTTGAAACCCCGGCGGGGGATAGGGCGGGGCTGGGGGAGGGTAACCCCGCCCCTCCTCGCCCCATTTATTTTGTATTTTTACAAAACTGTTCTTACATGTTACAAAATATTACTAAATTACATAACTATATATATAATATATTCACTTCTGAAACCCTAGATCTATTTCCTCGCAGCATAGTCGTCGTTGGAAGAATGTTATTCGTTTTGATTGATCATGTTAAAAATTTCCAGACTATTCCAAAAAATGTTATATGTAGTTTTCCTATAAGTTTGATCGGGTTGAAATGATATGTTTTAAATTGTTATAATTCTGCTGAAGTTTTATTAAATTGAAAATAGTTGTGTTAATTTTGTTGATGGTGAATTGGAATTTTAAAAAAGTTATGCGGGGCAGGGTGGGGTGGGGACGGGAGCTAATGTGGCGAGGCGGGGCGGGGACGGGGGAGGGAGTTGAAATTTAAACGGGTATGGGGGCGGGGATGGGGGTAAAAAATTTGACCGGGGATAGGGATGGGAAATGAGATCCTCGCCCCACCCGCCCCATTGCCATCCCTATTCATTGATTGAATGACTGAATGAGACGAGTACTCTTACTGTGACAAAATAAGCCATAAATAAAGGATAAATTTCATTTGCATCCCTTAAATTTTGTTAATATTTCACATAAATTTTCTCTATATTTCATAATTTTACTTACCTTCGTTTTATCTAAGGGGTGTACATGGTTCGATTTGGACCAATTTAAAAGTTTTTTAAAACCAAACCAATTCTAACAGATTCATAAAATTTGGAACTGAACCGAACCGAACCATTTGACCAAATGAACCAAACCAAACCAAATCGTGAAAAATCAGTTTGGTTCGGTTCCACGTTTTTCTTTCTTTCGTTGTTACAGACGTATTAATATTTCAAAACCTACATGCATAGCTATGAACCAAGTTACCAACACATTCAGAACTATAAATATATTCAGAACTTTTAATTCATAACACTTTTGTAACTGAAGTAAACAAATTCAGAATTACGAATAACCTAATACATTTATAATTATTAATTCAACAACAAACAATAAGCCACAATTCAAAATTTAGCCACTATAAAAAAATAAAAAATAAAAAATCATCTAATAAATTGATAAGACCTAAAAAAAATTAAGAGTGAACCATATGATTGATAGTTGCTACGAACTTCTAAATAATTTGAATTGTAGGATTATATTATATTATATATATCATATACAACTTCTAGTTTGGTCCTAAAGGATTTCAAGTCGTGACCAAACCGTATCTTTACGATTTCATAAATATAGAACCGTGACCAAACCAAACCATTAGTAAACCAAACCAAACTGTCCGGTTTGGTTTGGTTTGGTTTGAATTTTCAGTTTGATCGGATTTTTGTGCACCCTTAGTTTTTTTTTCCTAGTTGGGACTTACACACACTGCCTTCACTGAGATTCGAATCCCTGACCTCCTTTTGGGAAGTAGAAGTCTTATACCGCTAGGTCACAGGCCTGTTGGTCACCCCTAGTTTTGCCCATGAAATGTTTGCAGACATTTGGAGGCAAAATGCTCAGACATGGAGGAATGTGTTACATAAACCAAAACCTCAACAGAGATAAGTAGGATTATGAAACAAGAAGGAGATCTAAATAAAATATTGACGAATTTTAAGAGAGGTAAATGGAATTAACCCTGAATAAAGTCACAAGAACGAATTGGAATCCTCGATGTATCGAATGAATTTCAACTTACAAACGTAGTAATATATAAATCTTTGAGTGTTTATGCGTGTAAGTGTTAGGATCCGTCAGATACGTTACAACAGGTACAGATGATCCTAACTCTATAGATGCCCTTTCTGCGTGAGTGTTCACACATGTAAATATTAGAATATGTATGATGCGTTGGAGCAAGTACATCACACCACAATGCAAGCATCACACCCTAAAACCCTCCTCTCACAACCAATGTAATAGTTCATGGGAAGGTGGGCCAGTATGCCATTGGCAGTGGGGGTGGTGGTGTTTAAGAAATGGGGAAAACAAATGTCAGTGAAGATGCACGATGAGATTGGACACAAGTATCGCTAGGAGGCAAGGTGTACGACTTAATGGAGATGAAAACGCCCCACCAACTTCCAAGCTCCTGGAGGCTCATATCAACCACTGAATTTGCCTCGCCAAAATTTAATGTTTGGACAAACTCATGTGTGGCGGACAGGGTGTCCTACTGTTTCAAGATGGTGAAATCAAAATACTCTTCAAGTCTCATATATTCTCATTGGAATCTTTGATTACCACCACCACCAAAATTTGGTCAACAAAATCGCTCAATTAACATTATGAGAGTGTTTAAACCAAAAATAAATATAACTTTTTTTTTTTTTTTATTATCAGAAAGTCAAATGTTCCAAGTATTTACATCTCAATCATTTTATTGAACATGTACAGTTGTGTTAGTGTAAAATTATATAACTGACTCCAAAGTTTAGATTCAACCATTGGTCTCGGTAGAAAGAATGCATTCTGTTTTATTTTTAGGTTCTTATTGTCGAGTATTTTGTTCATGTGTTGTACTATAATAGACAGCTATAATTACTTCAAAGATACCTTGAATAAGTTATTTTTAAATAAAAATTTTCATTTTCTTTTAAAATCAAATCACTATTAGTTTTACATTCAAAATCTATTATGGGGTGTGTTTTCCAATAATCAAGTGTGTTAACTATATATTTATTACTAAACTCGTATATGCGAGGGTTCGCATGAGTGCGCACTTTTACGAATGTTACGAACCCTCGTAAAACACAAATTTCTTATGCTTCTAGATTGATCCATGGATTTTAGTTTGTAAACAGATTGAATTCTGATTTGATCTAGGCTTAACCAATAAGAGACTTACAATTAATCATTTGTAAAAAAATCAAAATTTGTTGCTATCATTTGTCCCATCTGATGATACTTGCGTCGTGATAGCTATAGTTAGTGTTACATTTAAAAGGATCGTATCCACCATAGATCTGGAATCTGAACCAGTTGTTTATCAATCAATGCTAGTCCATTGAAGCACATCATGACCCAAATAGGAGAGTGACCCTTCAGAAAGCAGAGTCTTGAAATTGAAATCCAGACTCCTTATCAAGTCATTGAATTTGACAGCTTGAAATGCAGAAACCAAGACATTCATAAAAAGAGTAACACAAAAATTAAAGTATACACCGTGAATAATTTGATAAACTAATAAATTGGATGGATGAACCCAGAGGAGAGGAGAGGTTAGGAAAAAAAAACAAAAAACCAAGGAGATGAAAATTCACAACATTTATTTTAGTTATAATAACTTGTGCCCCCTTGGGTGGGGGTAATTTTTATCTCTCACATATGTATATAATTACAAGTAGTTAGGCAAAATACCTATGTTATAATATACTAACACAAGATGTTAGGGGGCAAAGAGTGTAAGAAAATCTTCTCCCGTCAACAGTACATCCTGTTCCGTCAAGTTCGAAATGTACTTTATAAAAACGTTGCGATATTCATTCCAAACTGAACGAAACATGTACTATTGTTTTACTTCGGGTCTGTAATGATGCAGGACAGAAATTTAGTCGGACCAACAAGTCTGTTTTCAACAAATGAAGAGTGTTTTTTGGGTAAAAACGATACATTGAGAAACACCCACTATCTTTAGCTTATGGTTCATGTTAGTTTTTGGCTGAAAACATTAGTTTAGTGTTCCGAAATATGATTTTCTTATTTGTTAGGAGACTTTTTGATTATTTTTGAATTTTTGTTCGAGGCCTTAACTAAGTTTGATTGCTCTCAAATTTTAGATTTAGTATTTTTTATTTATTAAGTTTTTTATTCTAAATTTTAATTTTAAGCTTATTTTTAGTGTTATTTTCCTTTTGCTATTAGATTTTTTTTTTTTTTTTTTTGGTTTCCTTCTAATGTTAATTTTATTATTATTATTATTATAAATACGTATATTGCAAAATGTAGAATTAACTTTTACTTAATTAATTATCAATACAATAACAGATTTATCTGAATATATCACTTATTTTGTAGATTCATTACATTCTATTTTGTGGATTATAAAAAAATCCGTTCATTTTGAACAAATTTATATCTTCTAGTTGCATCACGCAACTCCATAAATGGTGATTTCACATGAAAAAAACCATGCAATTTGCTAATTAAAGGTGAGAGTTACTAATTTATCCAATGGAAAATGATGTTTATGATATGATAGCACAAGTTTATCAAGAGTATTTGAACCTATGGCTCATAAGACCACACATATTACATATATAACCTCCAAAGGAATGGATATAGACATGGCATGGCTTAACAATGCAGCATCTCTCACTTTCAGGATATAAATAGACAAGTACAAACTTAGAGACTTTTAGCATAGCTTCAATTTCCAAGTATTAGGGACAATAACTGTACAATTTTTTTACCTTACAGGTGACAAGAATTAAGATGAGTCACATTCACCACCTACCATTAATTGATAATTATTAATTGAAGTGTAAATGTGGAAAGAAAAAAAAAAGAAAACAAAACAAAAAATGTTTAAAAAAGAAAAAGTGGTAAAGCACCAGCCTCTCTTATGGACCGGACTAGTAAGACCAGAATTAGAAAAAAGTCGAAACGAAAATGGAGACCGGAGAAAAGATGAGCATTGAGAGGAAAAATCTAGCAATAATTCACACACGAACTTCAAAGAAATATAACAGGGATGTAATTGTAACAAAATAATCATCTCTATTTTTTTTCCCCTTATTATGGAGTGATATATTTAACGAAATGATAAATACACAACTTTTTAATATATGCATTTTATGGGTTTATTTTTAATAAACTAATTAATGTAAATGTTTTCCATGTTTAATTTTCTTAAAAATTAAGAATAATCTCGTAATTTCAACAAGAATAATTTTTCTAAATAATTAATGCAAATTTGTTCGATTCCTTCCTTTTTATGAGATTATTTATCTTAATATATTGTTAATGTAACACACTACATTATAGTATAATAAATATATATGAATTATTTACCTTAATGATATTTTCTTTATTTATAAAATAGACGGTGAGAATTTAAATTTTTTAATGGACAAAATAAAAAAATTTATTTCATAACTAATGTAATATATTGAATCTTGTCTAATATTTATTTATTTATTTATAAAAAATTAAGAGGATCCGTCACTCTAGTATTGAGAGAACTGGAAGTATAGGCTAGATGCGTGTAGAGTAGAGTGTAGCTTGTACATATATGTATATATATTATAAATATAGATTTATAGATAGATGTACGCCGCCGATGGAGAGGCGCAGTACATTGGGGGGAAGTTGAAAGTTGAGTTGAGTGGGTTCACGTGTTTAAGTTAAGAGGATGTTATAGTATAGACATTGACAGCTTAGCTTTCCACTCAACACTCCCTATACTTTTAGCCCCTAAGTTTTACTTTTCAATTAGGTTTTCATTAGGGACTCATTGGTTTCCGTTGCCGAGTAAGAAATTCAATATATAAACCCTAAACAAAATTTTACTATTTTATCCAATTATTAATGCACAAATGAAATTTTACTACAGTATATAATTAGATCTGTCAATGAATCTAATTCGAATCGGATCGATCAAATTCATATCCTATTTGTTAAGTAAACGGATTATCGAATTCGGATCACTAACGAGTTTTCGAACTGAATGTTCCAATCCATATCCTATTTAGCTCGGATTCAGATCAGATCGGATTCGAAATCGGATTAAATTAATATTTACTAACATATAATTATAAAGAGTATGATTTTATTAGTATGTGTATTAAGAGATTTATTAACGTGTGGATGAGAATACCACAATATTTTAATATAACATTATTATTATTTTAGATTTTTAGGTTATCTTTAATACAATTTTAATAAGAGTATTGATATATATATGTGTAAAATTATTGATAAATAATTATATATATTTATATATATAATTTTAATCGGATCGGATCGGATTTTTATTGGATCGGATTAGTATAATCCATATCCGATTTGTTAAGCTAACGAATTATCGGATTCAGATCATAACTGAGTTATTGAATTTTTTGTTCAATTTATATCTGACTAATCGGATCGAATTCGGATCAGAATCCGCTCTATTAATAGGTCTTTGTACGACGATTGACGAATGTAATTGATCCAATATCATAGGAAAGAATAGAAAAGAAAAGATTTGGTATATTCTGTATCCAGATTTTGATAATCAATGAAATTTTATTTTGGTGGCGAGTGGTTTGAAATTAAATGTGACAATTGAGAAGCAGCATTAAAGGCGTGACTTATAAGAGGCCAGTGAATGGGCTTTGGATGTGGTGTTGAAAATAAATGGATTGATTGAAATTGACTGATTCCTTATCTCTCTGCCAAATGTCTTTTTTTTTTTTTTTTTTTAAGGGACCCCACTAGTCCCCCTAGGGTTTCTTTATTCTCCTCGTCTCGTCCCCCTATATGTAGGTCATAAATAAAAGCTGCATGCTAAGGACATGTGAGCCCAAGCCCAGCCTCAACTAGTTCTGGACTGCTCAAGCTTACCTTTGGGTTGGGCTGGTGGTCGATCAAAACAAAACTTGTCATTGAAGTCCAAAATGACCAACTTGCTCAATAAGATGGAAGAAAATCGGATAAAAAGGCGAGAAAATGATTGAATAAGATAATGAGACATTCCTAAAGAACAGATAATATCCTTCCTCTCTTTGGTTGGTAGATGTAGGAACGGATTTTGAAATTTATGTGGGAGGGGGCAATAGGCCTTCTTATATCGGGAGGGGCAACATTAAAATTTTATAGGCACATAATTAAAAAAAACATAAAAATAGTTTATATAATACTATAATTTTTTTTTTTTTGCCCCCACTGACTATTGAATAGATGGAAGAGGAGGGAAGTTTTTAGAAGAGAAGGGACGGCAGAGATTACAAATATTAAGTTTATCTAATATTCATGAAGGGTAATATTGTAATTTAATACATATATATATATATTTATAACCACCTCGTTCCTCTTCCTTCCTCTCTATCATTCATAATTTTAAATTACAGTACAATCTTTCGTAAAATTTTGACAGAAGCCTTATAAAAAAGTCATTGCACAACTCTAAAGCGGCTCAATGGTATTTCCTCTCCTTTTTAGAAGTGAAAGGTAGAGAATTCGGTAAACATTGTAGGAGTTTCTTGCCCCAAAAAAAAAAAAAATAGTTTATGGATTGGGCCTAGAAGAAAAAATGGACTCGTAATATTGCTCGCATAATTAGAAAGATTTGGGCCTAAGCCCACTCGAGATTAATATAACTTACAGAAAAAAGAAAGGGTAAGGTCCAACCCAAGTGTATATATATACAAAGGTTGGCACAATATGTGACTTTGGTGAGAGGTGATTTACTTAGTAGTAGTAGTTACAATAACAGCAATCAAATGTCAAAATAGAAGAACAAATAACACTAAAATGTACTGTAACATCAATACGAAGTGTCGGTGAACCGACACATGACTAAATGTACGGATTTTGGACCAATTTGGCACACACGATGATCCATGCCCTAGCTTGAAGATGACTTACGAACACTGTGACTAGGATTCTCAGCCATGGAGGCCAAGAATTAATATGGTTTGGATGGAGACAGAATGCTGTGAAGCCTGTAATCTAACAAGTTTGATTGTGATGGATAATTCATTTGGTAGAATCATGAATGATAGTGAAAGGCTTTGGGCCCATTTCACAGGACCACTTGGCTCAATCATTTACATCTGAATTGATTTTGTGTGGCTTTCAAACCAATCCAAAATAGTCCTAAGTGGATAAATTTAGTTTCCGGATTTGTAAAATCCGTCCACCACGATAGTGACGGCCCTCTTAAAACACTCTACAATAGCAGTTTTGCATTGCGCAAGCACTTTTTTGGGGATGACTCCAAGGAAAACTCGAATTTCATCGATAATATTGTGCATCTTAAAGCACTCTATAACTACCAGCAAATATGTAGTCCCTCATCTCACATACTTTATATGGTTCTAAGAGGACTTGAATTCATAACCTTCAATTTGTGAAGTAAAGCCTCTTCACATTAGCTATTCCTTTCAGAGATCCAACTTTTTTAACTCTCTACAAACATAAAAAAACAATTTTTAGAGTTCTTTTAAAATTATTTTTCTAGTAACAAATCAAGCAGATTTTAAAGCATTAACGTTTACACATTTGTAAATTTAATCTTCTAAACTACTGTCACACCATGTGAAATCATCTATCATGCATGTAAATGTTGTCTACTTTATTTCATCTTTAGTTATTATTTTCCAATAGTGGTAGTAAGGTACATATAATGATCCTATGTCGCTGCACTCTCTGCACATGAGAAAACAGCCAAGAAAGACACTATTTTAATCAACAAAAAAGAACAATGCATGTGCATCGAAAGATACATATACAAACAAAAAGATGGAAAAGATTCATCTCCAACCATGCAATTAATATAATCCACATGGAGATACAATTTTTTATATCCAACTGATTAGCACTTAAGCAAACATTATGATTAAACATTATAGTTAGTACATTTCATTCATTATCTTATCTGTACCCTAATGATACTAATTGCAGAATGTCTCTAAGGGGGATGTGGACTGGTACCCACATGATCTATACATTCAAGTGGGCCAGAAAACAGAAAGATCTCTTGGCCCCACTTTGTAGATTTTGGGATCAAAACCCAATCTGTTGGTTTTTTACTCAAACTCTTGTCATTGGGATATAGTTTTTATCTATTTTATTATTGTGTGATTTGTGTTCAAGCTAGACAATGGAAGAACATTCTTAATATAAAAGTTTTAGATTACAATACCATCTTTTATAAATTGTAGATAAAGATGGATATGGTAATAAAAATAATTTAATTTTTATTATTCTTTTCCCTCCTAACGAATGTAGTAAGTCAGTTTATTATATTTTCTTCCATTTAACCGAATAAAAAAGAAATGACATAATTTTTTTATTAAGAATATCTCATTTTTTTTTTATTGTTTTATTATTTTTTTTTTTATATTCAATGGTATAAAATCAGTATGTTGAAATTAGAATTGAAAAAAAACATAGTCCATGTAATTTAACGAAAAACCAATTCCATGGTAACAAACATAGCAATCTATTTCTAGTGAACATCAACATGAACATGGGATTTAACAATATCCTTCTAATTTATTTAAATAAGTAGTTGAGCCAATTCTTTTATGAACAATTATGGAGCATCAATTACAATCAAATATGAATGTAAGAGAAACAGATAGGTAACCCAATACTTTTATGAACTATAATGCACCATCAACTCCAAACAAGTGTGTGTGTGAGTGTTAGTGTGTGTGTGTGTGAGAGAGAGAGAGAGCAGCACATGGTTAATAAGGGACAAACCATTGGTGTTGGGTGTTTCCACAAACGAAGCACTAGGTCAAAGAGGAAGCATACAAATTACAAACCATGTGACCGCCAGCTAATTAATCTCTTCATACTTTGCACCATTTTTGTAATACTAACAATTAAGAAAACAATCATTCAGTTCAGCCCTGGTGGTCAGGATGGGATCAAGTCCCATTAAGCCACTCTTCATGCATCAACAACCACCCATTCAAGATAATGGAGTAGTTTACCTCCTTTTATTTCATTAAAAAAAATAGTCTATAATATATATTTGATAATCCAACATCTGTATAGTGGATGTTTCTATCTGAAATTTAAAACAAACAAATTGAAAAAATCATTACATCTGGATGTTGTATCGCATTGGACGGACTAGTTCACACATGTGCCGCATCAAACGGATGCCAATTCATACATGTGTGTGAATTGAGATCCATCTAATGTGGTACGGATTGTAAAAGATCTAGTTTTTGGAATCGCAAATAATCTTGTTTTAATCATTTAAAAGGCAGGAAACATTTTGTCTACAACTTTTATTATTATTAGGAAAGGGGAAATAAAAAGCAGAAGGTTTACAGTCTTTAAAAATTAAAATGATTTGTAAAACAATGCAGTGAAAATAAAAACCACTGCATATATATAGAGGTGGTGGTGGTGGCAGCAATGGCATTAGTGGAATAATGGGATGAAACAAAGTTGACAATAACTAACCTGTCTTTCTTTCTACCAACCGCTCTCATTTTCTCTTCATCACAAGCCACTGTCTGCCTCCTCCACGTTGGTATAAAAGCTTGTGGACCTCACTCTACTCAGATCAGATCTTATGCAAAACATATAAATATTAGAAAATGAGAGACTGGGATCATTAGTTGGCTTGGTACAGAGTCTTGGTATCCACACCCCAATCTTCCTCCATGCATTTATGCGAACACTTGCAAAACATCAACATGTAACATTATTATTTCAATTATGCAACAACTTTATACCATTGTTTCAAACTCAATTATAGGAGTCAAAAAAGATTCGTGTTATTTGGACGAAAGTATTCTTTAACTTACCGCAATGCAATGCATATGTGGGATGCTTTGTTGAACACTTCGGTCCAAGAATCATTATTCGTCAATATGTATGTATGTATTTATATATATATATATTTGATGAAGTATCATCTGACCGCCTTCTAACTTTCATTAATCACAAATTCAAACAAACACTAGAAGTAAAATAGAAAAAAAATGGAGTTAAGTTCTAAACTCTATTTTAATGATCTAATTTTCTTGAAAGAGAAAGAAGTATGATAAAGATGAGTCCCAGTATGAAAGACATAATATTCCATTATCAATTTAATGGCAGAAGAAAAGGATCTAAAAAGTGTATTGGAGATGATCCAAATTTGTAGCGTGGAGGTGATTTTCCTTGGGATCAAGAAAGAGTCCTTGACTTAAAAGTATCACAGTAGAGACCACAAAGTCCTACAGATGGAGGGTTGAGGACACGTGCACCCTACATGGTTCCCTGCCTGCCTGAGAGATTAATTGTCATCTTAGGCAAGCATGATATATATCTGTTTTGGTATTTGATAATGTCATTATATAAATTGTCAATAAATTTTTATGTTAGCAATTCTCTTCCTTAGTTTATACTTAATCTAAATAATTTTATATAATTGGACAAAAATATCACATTGTTGACTGTTTATTCGAGGATAAAACAAATAATATATTAAAGAATAAGTAGTCTAATGGTAATCACACTCTTATTTTTCGAAAGAATAACAAATAATTTATCAAAGGTTCATCTGTACCACACTTTTACTTTCCAAAGGGATGACAAATAATTTATCAAATGGTTAGTGATTCAGTGCGGTAGGCCTTTACCTCCCGAAGAGAGATCATGTGTTCGAACCTCCGTAAAAAAAAGTATGTGTAAGTAAATTGTTTTACCTTCTTAAAAAAAAACACACACACACACACACAAATAATTTCTCCATGACTTAAACCCTAGTTTTTGGGACCCAACCCCATATTGATTGGCAGGTAGTAATTTAGTAAACCTTATGACCCAAAGAGAGACCCCTCCCCCATACAAGTGGGACAACTCCCCCCACCCTGACATGAGTAATTTACACGAGTCCTTCATGTTACCTGACTCAATTTCACATGGTTTCTGATCTCCTCTCATCCAATCACAAAATTACCAAAACACCCTGGTTCATTAGAACATAATGATAGTATTCAGAGGGCAGAACGGGCAACATAAAAGAAGTTGTGTACCAAAGGGTAAGGAATCGAATCAATAGCATTAATCTTCTAGGACGGTGGCAAGTGGCTTAGTTGGGGAGCTTCCACTCTGCTTCTTTATTTCTTCACTTGCAGGCTTTTTGCCAAAAAAACATCAGCAAAATGTCATAGTACACAATAAAACAGTAAGAAATTAAAGATCACTCTGTCACAAGATGAGGTACTAAGTTTTGTTCTATAATATAGACCAACGTAGTGTTAGATGGTTACTGATCATTGATCAAACAGATAGAGAGAGATCGATCTAACACATCATTTGTTGCTTTCTCTCTTGCTCTTATCATTTGTTTGATACAATGGTAGTTTAGAAGGTAGTGAAAGAGATGGGGAAGACAAGCAAGTGGATCAAGAACTTCTTGACAGGAAAGACAGACAAAGGAAAAGAAAAAGATAAGAAGACAAGCAATCAATCCACAACCACAACAATAAGTACTGAGAACCCAACAACTCCGATATCGATCCCACCGACGACACCCAAAGAGAAAAGGAGATGGAGTTTCCGGAGATCATCCGCCACGGCCACTGTTCAGAAGGACCCGAGCTCTGCAGACATCATTGCCACCGCACCACCGGCAGTGTTGGAACCAGAGAATGAGCATAAGAAACACGCAATGGCGGTGGCTGCAGCCACCGCAGCAGCTGCTGATGCAGCTGTGGCAGCAGCACAAGCGGCTGCAGCCGTGATCCGGCTGACTGCCGTCCACAATGGGAGAACTAGTGCAATTGAAGAGGCGGCTGCCATTAAGATTCAGTCCGTCTTTCGGTCATATTTGGTATGCTGTATATACATACCATGAATCAAATATAAACTTCCTGAAAATTTCAATATATTAAAAGAAAAAATCGAACTAAAGACTCGAGATGAATTTTTTGTGAAGATCTGTAAGTGGACTAATTGGTGGTGGTTGTTTACAGGCAAGAAAAGCACTGTGTGCATTGAGAGGGCTTGTGAAATTGCAGGCATTGGTAAGAGGTCACCTGGTGAGAAAACAGGCCACTACAACACTCCGGTGCATGCAGGCATTGGTGACGGTTCAGGCTAGAGCTCGGGCTCAGAGAATCAAGATGGTTGACGAGACAAACCCCAATAATCAGAGGCAATTCAATCAGAGAAAGATCGCACTAGACAATAGATTCAGGCAAACAGATTATGTAAGTTCCAATTTTTTTTCTTCCATATTTCCAATCTATAAAGTCTTCTTAGGCATCAAACTTGAATTTTCTGCAGCCTAGTGACATAAATAAAAGATGACTGCCAAATTACCCATCATCTCAAAATAAATAATAAACAATCATTTATTGTCATGCTTGGAAATTTCTGTTCAATTAAAACAAAGTTGAATAATTATTAAATATCCCAAAAGCTTTTGTATGAAAAAAGAAAAAAGAAAAAAAAAAGAGTGCTATGTAGAATCACCTTAAACTTTTTAATGGGAAAATGAATTATGCTCTTTGATATAAGCAGATGTAAATCTGTATATATACTCTATGGGCCTTTGTAAAATATGAGAAAAGTGGTAGAGAACTTATTTACCTGATATGAAATGCGCTTGAACAATGGTCTGCAATCTGGTCAATGTTGATGTAGGAGATGGATAGAGGCATGGAGGAGAACATCAAGATTGTGGAGATGGATCTAGGTGAATCGAAAGGAAGCACAAAGAGCAGGAATAGCGATTCAAACAACCCCCAAGAAGAACGAGCAGAGCATAGATTTTCCACCCATTATCGCGAATTCACGAAGCAAGACCATCAGCAGATCTCACCAGCTCCATCAGCACTGACCGAGATGAGCCCAAGAGCTTCTAGTGGGCATTTTGAGGAGTATTCATTCGGCACAGCACAGAGCAGCCCCCAATACCACTCTGCAGTGTCCAAACCCGATCCATCCAGAGTTCCTTTCGCTTTCCCCAGAGCAGAGTACTCTGAGTCCTTGTACAATGATTACCCATTCTATCCAAATTACATGGCTAATACAGAGTCATCAAAGGCAAAGTTGCGATCACATAGTGCACCAAAGCAGCGGCCAGATTCATTTGAAAGGCAACCAAGCAGGCGGAGACCATCCATAGAAGGAAGGAACGTTCCACGTGCTGTGAGGATGCAGCGATCATCTTCACACGTTGGTTCCACTGCTCAGAATTACCAGTATCCATGGTCAATCAAGCTTGACCGGTCTTCAGTTTCTCTTAAAGACAGTGAGTGCGGATCAACCAGTACAGTGCTCACCAATAGCAACTACTGCAGATCTCTAGTCGGATTTGATGTGAGTCGAATTAACCAAAAATTCGCAATGATTGAATACAAAACACCAGTTTGAGTGAGCAATAACAACATTGGCTTGTAGTAGCTATGTTTTCTCAGCATCTGATTCCATTATACCATTTCCTTTTGTGAGTGCAGGCTTATGGGAGTAGGTACTAAAAGTTCATAACTCCCCATCATTGTGATTGTGTGTGGCACAAAGTAGAAATAATTTCAGTGGCTAGACAACTGATAAGAGCTTCGAATGGGGTATGATTAATGGCCGTGAACTGTTTCGAAGTAGAAGCTGTCTGTCAAATATCTCTGACAATTTCTTTGTTCGTCATTCCAATGTCATTTCAAGGGAGAATTGTATTTGAGCTCCCAGGTTGTAGTTTTCTTTTTGTGTTTGATGTTTTCAAATACTTGGCCGCTGAAGCTTTGATGTGTTCTGAGGAACTGTAAGCATCACAAGTTGTTTATAGACATTTAGTGAATGTGAAATTTTAAACCCAGGAACGTTAGCATCCTTTAAGATATGATTCATCAGTTTGGTATCTGTCCATCCCCAAAATCATCCATTAATTTCTAGATTGATGTCTAGAGTTCTGTACATGTCATCTCAACCATTAGACTGAGGATAGGACGGGGAAGAATTTTATTTTTTTAGCGGCAATTCTCCCTATATATATTCCTTGATTTAGTTTCTTGTTACAAGGTTTATGGAGCTTCACTTGGTTGTGCAAAATTACTATATCGAAAAATAAGACAGTAATATCTTTTTGGAAGGCAAAGCCTAAAAGCAACAAATGCAAGGAATTCCAAAGGAAAGTACCAAGCAACACTTCCTGATGTTTTATCAAAAGGGTATGCTGCTAAAGTTCTGCTTGAACTCCAACACGATAATGGAGCAGCAGTGCTCAACTGGAAATCACCATTGAGTGGAGAAACATGGTCTTAAGAGTGTAAAGGCATGACTTGAAGGTTGCAACAAATATCAACTAACTGATTTTTTTACCTTGGCATGTAATTGAAATTTTTTCCCTAATTGGAAAGCTAAAATATTATTTGTTCCAACAACCTATGCTAGGAAAGACGAAACAAAGTGCAACGTAACAGAAAAAATGGTGAATAAGCACAAGGTGAGAGTAATATCATTAGCATAAATCCACTTCCAAGCACAAAAGAACAAACTTCTCTGTTATGCACCTTCCCAAGAACAGCATAGTAGTGATTTGAGCTGCTCATTTTGTCCAGGAGACCCCAAGACATGAACTTCACATCCCAGATCAAGGCACCTCCACAAAATTCATGAAGACCATAGCATGTATACTTGATTACAGTTACATAGCTGAAAACGCTAATGCAATCACACAAACGGGAGGAGGAAAAAAAAAAAATTGAAGAAAGAACGAACGAATGAACTTGACAGAATCTTTGCATCAACTTCAAGGACGAGTACATGCATGGACTCCTAAGTATTTTCTTGCAATTGTTTAGCACGCCTTTATCACAATATTGCACACCCGCTCTTCAACACTACATTGGGCAGATGCACACTCTGTTCTTTCAAAAGTACAGGCCTCCTATTTTAACTTGCAGCCATTGATATTTGATGTATTCCAACCAAGACAAAGAAATCACTGGGAATGAGGCTATGTTTACTTGAGTAGACGTGGGAGCAATTCATGGGCGGTAATGTCCAAAACAACTGGATCCCTGAAAAATATGAAATATGGACATTCAGGCTCAGTGTGTTTGACTGGAGTTTATGATATAAATTAAGTAATCTAGCAGTAACATTCCGTAAGCACTGTATGAATTTAATATCGCTAATGTTTGCATAACGTGAGATTAAAATGCCAGCTATAATTCAGTTAAATTGGAGGGAAGAAAAACTTGGAAAGAATACAACATCCCAATAATTAATTAACACAATTCACTAAGACCAGATAATAACATATTCCAGAATATCTTACACAGTCACTTGCAGTATTTAGATTTTTGGACAGCTATTAGAAACTCTTCAAAATGTCATTGATGAAAAGAAGTGATTTGTTAAAGTACACATGGCATCAATCTAATTTGGATTATGACATATGCATGTGCAGTTAAAATAAATTTTCATCTTTTGCACTTATATTAAATTTATATAATGCTAGAATCGAGATAATTTCTAATGGCATGATTTTGATAAAAGTGTGCGTGTATTTTAGAAAGAGAGAGAGACCTGCACAACGTCTGACCCTTTTCAGTGGAACTCGGAATAAACCATAGTTTTCGCAGGGAAGGAGATTCAAATTGAACAAAGAATCCATCATTTTGTCCATGCTTCCATTTTCGTGATCCTTGACCTTTCCAGACCTGCAGGATCAGACACCATTAAATTTGCAATGAAAATCATCTCACGAGATCTTCCCTCATCCTTAAAGGTGCCACAGCTTCCTTCTCACAAGTGTACTTATAACTTAAATCTATTATTTTTCTTTCTTTACTTTTTTATGGCAACTTGTCAATCTTAATATGACTGCCCATCTTGTCAAGAATAATGTTAAGGCATTACACATACCTGTGGGTAAGATATAATACTTTTGGGTGCCACTAAGCAAGCTGCCCCGGAGAAAGAATCCTCTACATATTGCCTCAGAAATGAAACACAATTGCTGTGTGTGTGGGGTGATTCAAATGCCTGGCATGAGCAAGGAAATAAATGTCAGCAAAAGACTATGATGTCATGGAATCTGAGGTTGATTGACCAAAAAAAAACACACGTATGTCGAACAAGAAAAAACCAAAAATAGAAAACCATATGGACAAGAGAGATAACTTTAGAAAGTCAATGAGCATAATAGTTGGAGATGAAACCAGTAAAGTCATAAGGTTTAATACCTTATCGATATTAACAACTGGGGCATATTTATCAGTTTCTGTCCTTTCCTTATCAAGAAGAAAATAAACTCTAGCATCCACTTTAGAAGTTTCATGCCATGACTTTACAGCTGCCTCCATTGTTTCAACAAGGAAAGAGAAAATTTCTTTCCAACACTCTTCAGCTCCATAGTTTTCAGACTGCAAAAAAGAGACTAACTTAATCTTCCTCATTGGGAATTCTAAGAAAGATTCCACCTACAAATGGCACTGTAAGGTTCAGGGAAATATAGTTGCAAATGTTATACGCAGTCTCTTACCTACACCACAATGCTCATAGAATTACGAGACCCTTTAGATAAAAATAAACGATAAGCATCCACATGTGAGCAGAGCAATCAGAAATTTAACCAGAACACACAGAGCAAATGTTGTGTAATCAAATATATAAAACGACAAGTAAGGATATAAACATAAGGAAATCATTACACTTATTTGCATCAAAAAATTCATAGAATTACATAACCCAAAAAAGCGAAAAAGTAAAAGACAAATAAAAGTAAACATCCATAAGCGAGATGAGCGCTGAAATATATAAGCACTACACTCTGGCAAATGTATCTAATAACCTGAATATGACAGAACTTATAAAAGCATATGTAAAGAAATCATTACTCTTTTTTTTTTTTTTTGATAAGTAAGAAATCATTACTCTTTACCCATGACAAATTACACTCACAAGTTCAGATATCAAAATATCCAAGTGTTTTGTCATATCAACATTGGACCTCATGTTTTCCACTTCTTGAGCTCGCTTTTTATCTCTTGCCAACTGTGAAAGCCTCTTAATTTTTTTTGATACCTCTGAACTTTGTGGGTTGTGCTGCAAAGCTCTTTCAAAGGCAGCTAGGGCCTACATCATGTTATAGTAAATATCAGCGCCAGAAAACGTGTTCTTGTCCAAAAGGCAGTTAAACAAAATGAAAGAACTTCTATTCTTACATCATCATATTGTTCCATGGCCTCCAATACGCAACCTTTCCTAAAATAACCCTGCAGGTGCAATCAATGGCATCTTTTACAAAAGAGTCACGGAACATGAAACATTTTATAAATTAAAGGAGCCATATACCTTTTCCCAGTCGGGCTTTAAAGTGATCGTTGTCTCAGCATCAGCAAGTGCTTTGTTGAGTTTAACTAGATGCAGAAATGCAGCAGCACGGTTACTGGCAGATAACAAATAGAAGAATGATAGAGTCAAATTAAATGCACAAACAGGTATACATAACATATCAAGACACCAAAAAGATATATATAGATAAAAATAGAACATGAGAGAGAATCTGAACACATCTCTGCAATCTAAATTACATAAAACATAATTGATTAAATAGAAAATTTCAATCAATACATGGTGTTTCAGTGATGGTATGCATAGCATGCCCTTTTTCACAATTAATCTAGCACAATTTGCAAGTATTCTGACTCAAGAAAAGGAAATAAAAACCAAGATTAATATTTAATAAAGGTGGAGAAGAAATTGCAAAAAGAAAAAAATTCCAAAAAGTTGAAGTTGTTAGGAGCCAATAGGTAATCCACACAACTTTGCAGGCAATACATGCGTAACAATTGTCAAGTGTACAAGTAAAAGAGTAAACATTTAAGAGTAACACCATACATCCTCATCATTATTATCATACCATATGGTGAATTAGCATTGATGGGAGAGGTAATAGTTTGGTTGATAATAAAGCAACAGATTCACTCCTCCATTAAGTCATTAACGGTAAACAGTGGTCAATTATGATTTTTGCTAATGTCAACAATTTGAAATTTCAAAATACCAAATTTGCCATTCTAAAATTGTTTTATTGAATTAAAATACAAATCTAGATTTAATGGACAAAATAGTAAAATTTCTAATTTAAAGGAGGCCAGTGTTTAAAACAAGTGGGGATGTCCATGTAACTATAACAAACCTTGGAAAAGTCAATGTAATTTACCTTGGTAATACGGGTGTGATGATGATTTAGTACTTAACACTCCTAAGAAAAATAAACTATCCCAAAAATTATCAGTGGGAGAATCACAAATTCAACATACCTGTTTACTTTCACCAACACAGAGTTTTGTTCAGGGAAAAAAAAAATTCCTGGTTGTATCTAATTCAAGCTTCATAAATTGCAACATATATATATATAGTCATCCTCATCTTCATCTTCATCCTTGCCTCGATCATATTCGAATGGGCATGGCCATTGCAAAACAGTGATACGAACACCAAACTACCCGATAGGAGTTCATTGGTTAAATAGCTAACTAGCACTAACCAGCGTTATGCATGTGTTTAAATGTGTAAGCAACCACTTTCTTGTCTATGCCTATGTACATTTGCATTAAGCACATTAAATTGTTAGATAAATTAAAATCCAAAAGCTAGGAACTTCCACTAAATTTCTAAACACAATAGATCCACCATCAACATTACCAATTAATTTGCTTGAAAGTAAGATGCCAATTATGCCATACTCCTTTTAATTCACTTTTTTCCAAAAACTTCTTAGGAGATACTATTTGGATTGTTTCAATTCTTTCTTGTATCATTCTCTCTTTTCCTACAACATATTTAAATCAAATGTTCTTCAAAGCTTCAAAATTACCAGTTTACACTTTCTTGCAGACAAACAAAGGGGAAAGACAACTTCCAAAAATTAAGGTAAATCCAACCTTTTTTCAATTAGGACCTGAAACATACCGTATGACCTGACTGTATATATATATATATATATATATATATATATATATATAAACATGCATACACACGCATAAATATGTATATACCTGTAAAGAGTAGGGTTAGAGGGATCCTTCTTGATGGCCTGAGTGTAGAGAGCAGCAGCTTTGAGATAGTTTCCAGATTTGAAGAATTCATTTCCCTGATCTTTCAACGAAACTTCTGATTCCGCCATTTTCATTCAAACTCTACGATGTTCCTTTAGGTTTATGGGTTTTGTTAGATTAGGGTTTCTGAGAGTAGGTTTGGGGTCTTGGTTCTGGAGTGAGAATGGCGGGTTGAGGAGTGGTTTTTCTTGCCCTAGGCCCGAATCCGAGTATTTGTCTTGAATTATTGGAATAATCTTAAAACACCCCGAATATTATTTATTTTTCAAATCAGCTCTTCTCTCGAAGATATATATATATATATATATATATTTAAAAAATAATTTAAATTTTAATAAATTTAAGATAAATTTTGTAAAAAGAATTTAGTATGGTTAAATATTTAGCAATCATCATAACAAAACTCTGTTAAAATATAAAATTATCACAAAAAATAAAGAAAACAAAATTTATTTATATATTAATTATTAATCAAAAAAAAATTAAGACGGTAGATTTTAAACTCCCTTGTCAAATTCACCCTTAACAACCCTTAATAGAATTGTGCTCCAGAGGATTCTATGCCTTGTATTGCTAGTGTAACACAGGGCATGCTCGTGCAACACCATGCCTTGGTCTAGATATAAAAATAACATTTTATCAAAGGTTTTTTTTTTGGTTAAAAACATTTTATCAAAGGTTGTTTCAAAAGAACATTTGTAGAATATAGCTCATTCCAAAGAAAATGCCACTTTTTGCTTTCTTTATTTTCAAATAAAATGTGTAAAAAAAATTTCCACGGTGTCTTGTGATAAATAAGAATGCATTTGTTTAATTGATTCCGAAGTTCAAATTGGGAGAAGAAATTTTGAGTTTACAACAATTCATTCAAGTGCATTTTTAATGAATGACTTGCAAGCAATTTTAATTGAAAAATCATATTTCTCATTTTTAGAAATTTTAAAATGGAAACTAAGATAAAAACAATAAAGAATGAAAACTGCATAAACAAGTTCTAAATCACATGTCCATAATATTGATTCCAGAGTTCAAATTCCAATAAATAAGAACACATTTGTTTTATGTAATTTCTTGGACAAAAATGAAAATTAGCGCATGCTGAACAATCCATTACGTAGAATAGAATTAAAGAATGCCAACCTTTGATAATTTTGTCATCGTCCAATTGTTCTCAAATGGGTCCTTTCAACGATGTAAAATATCACAATGATAAAAGAATCAATTAAAAAAGATCCTCTAATTAGAATTAGGAATTTGTGGGTTCCTTTAGGAACAGCTCTTCCAATTTCATCAATTATCCATTAATATTGAACTTTAAGTCTAACACCATACTAACATTCTAATTTACCTCTGGGGAAATCTCTGCAAGTATAGTTTGCCCCAATGATTGAAACTAGCCATATTAACTTTGTCACCCATAATTTCATCTTAGAAAAATACAACTTAAGTCAATTCCTCAAACCCATTTGAATATGATTGAAACTAACCATATTAATTTCGTCAACCATAATTTCACCTGAAAATGTTTTTTACAAATCCATTTGTACTACATCAAATGTATAAAAACCCCTTCATTTAGACTTCTCGATCGGTCTAAATAGCATTGCTCTTCACCTTAACTTCAATAGATAGGCTCTTAGGCTGCACCTTCAGGTACCATCTCATTTCGAAGCACAAAAGTTGGCCTACCAATTGCAATTTTAATTCACAGGGCTAGTGAAGTACATTCTTGCAATTATTTAGTGCCCTTCTCGCATATTGCAAACCTATATTTCAAAAGTATAGGCCATTTATTTTTTCTGCTTGCAGCCGTTGATCTTTGATGGATTCCAAGTTTCCAACCAAGACAAAGAAACCACTACTGACGGGAGTACGTTTGCTTCAACAGACGAGGGAACAGTTCATAGTCAGTAATGTCCAAAACCACTGGATCCCTGAAAAATATGAAATATGGACATTCAGGCTCTATGTTCAATGGGGTTTATGATAATATAATTTGAGTAATCTAGCAGTGATGATCATAACCACTGTATCTTTCAGACCGCTTAGATCACTAGTGTTTGCATAAAAGGCCAGCCTTAATTAGGTTAAATTGGAGCGAAAAAGAAAATTAAGAAAAAAAATTCCAACAATAAACTACCAGAATTGACCAGGGCTAGATAATACTAACATATTTCAGAATAGCTTACACAGTCAATTGCAGGAATTAGAATTTTTAGAAACTATTAGAATTCTTCAAAATGTCATTGATCAAATCAAGTGATTAATTAGACAGTACAGAAGTTATCAATCTAATTTGGATTATGATATATATATATGTGTGTGTGTGTGTGTGTGTGTGTGTGCATGTCCCGCATTTAATTTAATTTGTTTCCATATTTTGCACTAATTAATAATAAAAGTCTATAATGCTAGAATCGAGATCATTTCTAATGGCATAATTTGGATAAATTTATGTGCGCGCGTGTATGAGAGAGATTGACCTGCACAACATCTGACCCTTATAAGTGGAACTCGGAAAAAACCATAGTTTTCGCAGGGGAGGAGATTCAAATTGAACAAAGAATCCATCATTTTGTCCATGCCACTTTCGCGATCCTTCACCATTCCAAATCTGCAGAATCATACACCATAAAAATTCCCACTGAATATCATCTCACAAGATCTGCCCTTGTCCTTAAATGGTGCCACAGCTTGCTTCTCACAAGTGTACTTATTACTTCTTCTTTTTTTCTTTTTCCTTTTATTTATTTTTTTATATATTTCAAATTGTCAATCTTAATACGACTTGTCAAGAATAATGTAAAGACATTATTCATACCTGCGGGTAAGAGATCATACTTTTGGGTGCCACTACGCAAGCTGCTCTGGAGGAAGATTCCTCAGCATATTCCCTCAGAAGAAAATAATGATCCTTGTGCATGTGAGGTGATGAAAATGCCTGGCATGATCGAAAAAAAATGTCAGCAACAGATAATGATATCATGGAATCTGAGGTTGACTGACCAAAGAAATTATGTATGCTAGACAAGAAAGGAACATTTACAAAACCATGTAAACAAGAGAAACAAACTTATATAAATCAATGAGCATAATAATATGAGATGAAACCAGTAAAGTTAGAAGGTTTAACACCTTCTTGATATTAACAATTGGAGAATATTGATGGTAAAGTCAGAAGTCAATGAGAATAATAGTTGGAGTTGAAACCAGTAAAGTCAGAAGGTTTAATACCTTGTCGATTTTAGTAACTGGGGCATATTTATCAGTGTCTGTCCTTTTCTTATCAAGAAGAAAATAAACTCTAGCATTCACTTTAGAAGTTTCATGCCATGACTTTACAGCTGCCTCCATTGTTTCAACAAGGAAAGAGAAAAAAATTTTCCAACACTCTTCAGCTCCATAGTTTTCAGACTGCAAAAAAGAGACTAACTTAATCTTCCTGATTGGGAATTCTAAGAACGATTCCACCTACAAATGGCACTATAAGGTTCAGGGAAATATAGCTGCAAATGTTATATGCAATCTCTTACCTACACCACAATGCTCAGAATTACGAGACCCTTTAGATATAGAAAGAAAATAAAAATAAACGATAAGCATCTACATGTGAGCTGAGCAATCAGAAATTCAAACAGAGCACACAGAGCAAATGTTTTGTGTAATCAAATATATAAAACAACAAGTAAGGATATAAACATAAGGAAATCATTACTCTTATTTGCATTAAAAAAATCATAGAATTACATAACCCTACAAAACAAAAAAGGAAAAGACAAATAAAAGTAAACATCCATAAGCGAGATGAGCGCTGAAATATATAAGCACCACACTCTAGCAAATGTATTTAACAACCCAAAAATGACAGAATTTATAAAAGCATATGTAAAGAAATCATTACTCTTTACCCATGACAAATTCCACTCACAAGTTCAGATTTCAATATATCCAAGTGTTTTGTCATATCAACATTGGACCTCATGTTCTCCACTTCTTGAGCTCGCTTTTTATCTCTTGCCAACTGTGAAAGCCTCTTAATTTTTTCTGGTACCTCTGAAATTTGTGGGTTGTGCTGCAAAGCTCTTTCAAAGGCAGCTAGGGCCTTCATCATGTTATAGTAAATATCAGCACCAGAAAACATGTTCTTGTCCAAAAGGCATTTAAACAAAATGAAAGAACTTCTATTCTTACATCATCATATTGTTCCATGGCCTCCAATATGCAACCTTTCCTAAAATAACCCTGCAGGTGCAATCAATGGCATCTTTTACAAAAGAGTCACGGAACATGAAATGTTTTATAAATTAAAGGAGCCATATACCTTTTCCCAGAATGGCTTTAAAGTGATTGTTGTCTCAGCATCAGCAAGTGCTTTGTTGAGTTCAACTAGATGTAGAAATGCAGCAGCACGGTTACTGGCAGATAACAAATAGATGAATGATAGAGTCAAATTAAATGCACAAACAGATATACATAACATATCAAGACACCAAAAAGATATATATAGATAAAAATAGAGCATGACAGAGAACCTGAACACATCTCCGCAATCTAAATTACATAAAACATAATTGATTAAATAGCCAATTTCAATCAACACAAGTTGTTTCAGTGATGGTTATGCATACCATGCCCTTTGTCACAATTAATCTAGCACAATTTGCAAGTATTCTGACTCAAGAAAAGGAGATAAAAACCGAGATTAATATTTAATAAAGGTGGAGAAGAAATTGCAAAAAGAAAAAAATTCCAAAAAGCTGGGAGTTGTTAGGAGCCAATAGGTAATCCACACAACTTTGCAGGCAATACATGCGTAACAATTGTCAAGTGTACAAGTAAAAGAGTAAATATTTAAGAGTAAACTACCCGATAGAAGTTCATTGGTTAAATAGCTAACTAGTACTAACCGGTGTTATGTATGTGTTTAAATGTGTAAGCAACCACTTTCTTGTCTATGCCTATGTACATTTGCATTAAGCACATTAAATCGTTTGATAAATTAAAATCCAAAAGCTAGGAACTTCCATGTAATTTCTATACACAATAGATCCATTAATTTGCTTGAAAGTAAGATGCCAATTATGCCATACTCCTTTCAATTCACTTCCTTCTGAAAACTTCTTACGAGATACTATTTGGATTGTTTCAATTCTTTCTTGTATCATTTTCCCTTTTCCTACAACATATTTAAATCAAATGTTCTTCAAAGATTCAAAATTACTAGCTTACACTTTCTTGCAGACAAACAAAGGGGAAAGACAACTTCCAAAAATTAAGGTAAATCCAACCTTTTTTCAATTAGGACTTGAAACATACCTTATGACATACACGAACATAAATATGTATATACCTGTAAAGAAGAGGGTTACAAGGATCCTTCTTGAGGGCCTGAGTGTAGAGAGAAGCAGCTTTGAGATAGTTTCCAGATTTGAAGAATTCATTTCCCTGATCCTTCAACGAAGCTGCTGATTCCGCCATTTTCATTCAAAACATACGATGATCCTTTAGGTTTATGCGTTTTGTTAGATTAGGGTTCCTGAGTGTAGGTTTGGGGTCCTGGTTCTGGAGTGAGAACTGCGGGTTGAGGAGTGGTTTTTCTTGCCCTAGGCCCGAATCCGAGTATTTGTCTTGAATTATCGGACTAATCTTAAAACACCCCCAATATTATTTATTTTTCAAATCAGCCCTTCTATCTTTAGAATCCCGATCCCCTCGTGTCTAGTGATTTTATGTCATGGGGTCCGGGAGGACTGAGGAGTAAATCCGTTTCACTAATCAATTCTTTTTTCCCAAAGCATTAAAGTAGGTGTCCATATATATATATATATATATGTATATGTATTAAAAAATAATTTAAATTTTAATAAATTTTGTAAAAAGAATTTAGTGTGGTTAAATATTTAACAATCATCATAACAAAAATGTGTTAAAATATAAAATTATCACAGAAAATAAAGAAAAATATATATTTATTTATATATTAATTATTAATCTAGAAAAAATTAGGACTTTGTAGATTTTAAATTCCATTTTCAAATTCACCCTTAACAACCCTTATTAGAATTGTGCTCCAGAGGATTCTATGCCTTGTATTGCTAGTGTAAAACAGTGCATCCTCGTGCAACACTATGCCTTGGTCTGGATATAAAAATAACATTTTATCAGAGTTTGTTTCAAAAGAAGATTTGTAGAATATAGCTCATTCCAAAGAAAATGCCACCTTTTGCTTTCTTTATTTTCAAATAAAAAGTGTGTACAAAAGATTTCCACACTGTCTTGTGATAAATAAGAATGCATTTGTTTAATTGATTCCAAAGTTGAAATTGGGAGAAGAAATTTTGAGTTTACAACAATTCAAGTGCCTTTTTAATGAATGACTTGCAAGCAATTATAATTGAAAAATCATATTTCTCATTTTTAGAAATTTTAAAATGGAAACTAGGGATAAAAACAAAAAAAAATGAAAACTGCATAAACAAGTTCTAAATCACCTGTCAATAATATTGATTCCAAAGTTCAAATTCCAATAAATTAGAATACAATTGTTTTCTGTAACTTCTTGGACAAAAGAATGAAAATTAGTGCATGCTGAACAATCTATTAAGTAAACAATTATCCATTAATATTGAACTTTAACACTAACACCATACTAACATTCTAATCATTGGGGCAAGTATAGTTTCCCCCAATGATTGAAACTTGCCATATTAAGTTCGTCAACCAGTATATCATCTTAGAAAAATACAACTTACGTTGATTTGTGAGATTGAAACCAGTCATATTAATTTGATCAGTCATAATTTCACCTGAAAAAGCTTTTTAAGTCGATTGGTAAAGCCCATTTGTATTACATCAAATGGACAAAAACCCTTTAATTAGAATTCTCGACTAGAGAAAATGGTCTAAATAACATTGCTCTTCACCTTAAGTTGAATAGATAGGCTCTTAGGCTGCACCTTCAGGTACCATCTCATTTCCAAGTACAAAAGTTGGCCTACCAATTGCAATTTTAATTCACAGGGCTTGTGAAGTATACTCTTGCAATTATTTAGTGCCCTTCTCGCATATTGCAAACCTGGTCAAAAATAAATTGTATTCGAAGAGATCATACTTTTGGGTGCCACTACGCAAGCTGCTCTGGAGGAAGATTCCTCGGCATATTCCCTCGGAAGAAAATAACGATGCTTGTGCATGTGAGGTGATGAAAATGCCTGGCATGATCGGAAAAAAATGCCAGCAACAGATTATGATATCATGGAATCCGAGGTTAACTGACCAAAGAAATTATGTATGCTAGACAAGAAAGAAATATTTAGAAAACCATCTAAACAAGAGAAACAAACTTATCTGAATCAATGAGTATAAATCTGACCTAGCAATATTAGTTTTTTATTTTTTAAAAAAAAATTAGGAGTTTAAGTTTGAAAGAAACAAATACGTGTAAATACCAACTAAAAAAAATGAATGAGCATAATAATATTATATAAAACCAGTAAAGTCAGAAGGTATAATATAATACCTTCTTGATACTAACAATCGGAGAATATTTATAATCAGTCTCTGTCCTTATCTTAATCCAGAAGGAAAAAAACTCTAACATCCACTTTAGAAGCTTTATGCCATGACTTTACAGCTGTCTCCATTGTTTCACCAGCGAGAGAGAATTTCTTTCCAACACTTTTTAGCTCCATTCTTTTCAGACTGCAAAAAGAGAGACTAACTTTATCTTCTTCATTGGGAATTCTAAAAAGATTCCACCTACTGATGGCACTATAAGGTTCATGGAAATATAGCTGCAACTCTTAACGCTGGTGCCTCGCGAACCATCAGGGCTAAGGTTCGATTACTTTTAAGTGCATATAATTTCTTTAGAGTGAGGTGGGGGAGTGGAAAATATATATATATATATATATATATAGCTGCAACTGTCATACACAAACTCTTGCCTGCATCACAGTGCTCATAGAAATATGAAACCCTTTAAAAATAGAAAGACAATAAATACAAACAATAAGCATCAACAAGTGGGCTGAGCTATCAAAACGTTAAACAGTACACAGAGCAAACATTTTTTCTGTAACCAAATTTATAAAACAACACGTGAGGATATAAACTTAAGGAAATCATTCCTCTTATTTGGATCTCAAAATTCATAGAATTACAAAACCTTAAAAAAGGTTAAGGCAATAAAGACAACATCCACAAGTGAGCTGAGTGATGAAAGACATGTAGGGTCTGTTTAGTTCGATAGAATTTAATGAAGGAAAGTGAAAGTGAATATAAATGAAAGAAAAATTACTTTTTCAATTTTCATTAGGTAAGGATGAATTTTTTTTTTTTTTTTTTTAAGGAAGTTATGGGAAAATATTATTTTGTTAGTTTGAATAGATGAAAAGAAAATGATTGTACTTACCAAAATGGCCTTCTAATTTCAATTATTAAAAAATTAAATAAACTTGTGTCAGATGAATCCTCTTCATATCAAATTCTCTATATCTATTTTTAGCAAGCAAATAGTAAAATAATGAATTATTAAAAATAATAATATTTTAGTGAGGCACCGAGTCATAAGTAACCAAACACCACCCCTTCCCTAACACTAATCCGTATTAATCCACACTAAATCAAATCCAACCTTGCAGATAAGTCACAAACAAAACCCCTGTGAACGTTGGTTCGTCACCAAACATACACAGGCTCCCATGGAGACATACAATAGCCATGTGGTCCCCAAACACACAGAGACTCGCACATAGATATATAATAGCCACGGCCTCCACCCTCACCAAACCCATTCGTCAAACCCTCCCTGACATATAATAGTCATGGTCCCATGGACTCCACCCTCACCGAACCCATTCATCAAACCCTCCTTTACGAGTCCCAATTAAATGCAAAAACCCCTGCAACACCAACACCAACACCAACACCAACACCAACCCTACTAGCCCTAGTTTTCACTCAACACTCTGCTTGTAATGCTCTCAACAAATATGCTATAGGATAATTTATATAGACCTTTTTTATGATTTGCCTTAATTACAGGAATCACTCTTACTGTTTTGAAAATTACACGAACCTCTCCTACTTTTGAAAATATTTTACACGGACCTTCCTTCTCTTAGAAGTAACGACAGTCAACAACGAAAATTGATGACATTATTTACATTTTTTACTAAAATTTTCATAATACCCTTATCCACATATAATTTCATATTTAATTAAGGTAAAAGATATATATATATATATATATATATATATATATATATATAATACTTGATATTATATTTTGAAGCAACCAAGAGCCGGTGGTGCTTCCTGGCTTACCGATAAGGAAGGACCATCAAGAAAGAAGATAGCCTCTTCTGATTCTTTTGTTCTTGTATCAAGCACCGTGGTTACATGGAGATTTTCTTTGAAAAACTCTGTTCCTTGTACATCATCACGAAACCCAATTCATGAACCTGGTCATGAAAAACCCAATTCTGGCAAAATGAATGGTGGCTGTGAACAATTGGGTTTGTGGGTATGACATTTGCGATTAGGTTTGATCTGTGTGATTTGGTTTTTATTTTGGAAATCAAAGTTGCGATTGGGTTTGATCTGTGTGACAGAACCTGGTCATGAAAAACCCAATTCCAATGTGTTATTGTTTTGTTTTGTTTTATATTTAATTTTCTTAAATTAATTTAAGAATTGATCTGATATATATTTTTTACCAAATTGAATGAAAAAGATAAGGATGGAGGATTGTACAATTCTTAAGCCGGAGAAGCAAGAATCGCCGAAAAAGCTTAAATTTTCAACAACAACACACCAGAGGGTCCCCTGCCTAATTCATTGTCATCACTCTTCGGGCTTAAAATTCTCAAATTGTTTTTTAGAAAATAATTTAGATTTTTCTTCTTTGTTGAGTGTTGTGTGTATTTAGGCCACTATTTCCAACAAAGTGGTATTACAGCAAAAGCCAACATAACCAAACCTCTAAAAAATTTAATTTTTTTTTTTTTTTTCTTAATTGGTATTCACACACACATACCTCTTGAACCCTTGACCTCCCTGTAACTTTTACCTAAACAAATGGACCTTTAAAACACTACACTCAGAGCAAATGTATGTAATAAGATATATGACTTAACCGGTAAAAGCATACGTAAAGAAATCATTACTCTTTACCCATGATAAATTACACTCACGAAATCAGATTTCAATATATTCAAGCGTTGTGTCATATCAACATTGGACCTCATGGTCTCCAGGGGTTTGGTAGAGTTGGTAAGGTCTCGGCTTGTGTTCCTCAAGGTTTTCGAACTCGTCCATCTTTATTATTTTCCTGACTTATCTGCTGCTTTTACTATAGGGCCAGGGTTGGCAGTCAGGGGTTTCCCTTGTAACTTCAGCCCGAAGGGAGGTCGCGGCGAGGGTTCCCACGTCAAAAAAATAAAATAAAATAAAATAAAAAAGAAGCTGGACCTCATGTTTTCCACTTCTTGAGCATGCTTTTTATCTCTTGCGAACTGTGAAAGCCTCTTAATTTTATAGTAAACATCAGCACCAGAAAATTGGTTCTTGTCCAGACCTTAGTTAACCGAAATGAAAGAACTTCTATTCTTACATCATCATATTCTTCCATGGCCTCTAACATGCAACCTTTCCTAAAATAACCCTGCAGGTGCAATCAATGAATTTTTTACAGAAGAGTTAGAACATGAAATGTTTTATAAATTAAAGAGCCGTATACCTTTTCCCAGTCGGGCTTTCAAGCGATTGTTGTCACAGCATCAGCAAGTGCTTGTTTGAGTTCGATGAAATGCATCAGCACAGTTACCGAAAAAGAAGAAGAAGAAGAAGAAGAAGAAGAAGAAAGAATGATACTGGCAAATTAAATTTACAGACGGGCATACATAAAAAATTGAGACAGTAGAAAAAATAAAAATAGAACATGAGAGAGAACCTGAATAAACTCCTCTCTGCAATCTAAATTACATAAAACATAATTTGATTAAATAGCCAATTCAGTGTAATGCTTTGGCACAATTGCGAGTATTTTGAACCAAGAAAATAAAACAAAGACCAAATTTGAGATTTAATAAAGGAGGAGAAGAAATTACAAAATGATAAAAATCCATAAGGATTATAATCATTTAGGACCAATGAATAATACCACAAAACTTTTTTTTTCATTTTGGTACTCTATACCAGACTTGAAGACTTGGAAATAATACCACACAACTTTCCAGGGAATACATGCATCATAATTGCCAAGTGTAAGTAAAAGTGTAATACCATATGTTAGATTACAAATTTACCCCTATACCTACCACCTAGTTTCCTACTTCTTTTTTTTTTTTGAAAAGTGAATTTCAATTTTATAAATAAATATGAACAGTACAACAGACCCATAAAGATAATGGGCCAGGATAGGAACCATTATATTTCACTCTCTATATATACTTCTATCATAGTATCAGAACCTTTGAATCTCTAGTAAATAATCTACCAGTTTATCGTAGTCACCATCAGGGATGGCACCATGGGCCCCATCCTCGACGACGATCAACCTTCAAATTTATGTTTTCCGCATCCCAACCTTCAATCTTAAGTTTGTAATTAGCAAAAGCCTTATTTGGCCGCCTAATCAACCTTCAAGACACATCATCGCTGTTTCACGGTAACAACGCCATAATTCCGCCTCGTCAGTGCTTCATCCTCAGACATAGTTAACAGCGGTGCCAATAGTAGTGCATCACCTGCCACGACAGATGCCATGTTAAACACAGTCAGTAACGGTGCCAGCAGTAGTGCCACGTCACCAACCATGCCAGCTACCGTATGAGACACAGTTAGCAGCGGTGACAACAGTAATGCCACGTCAGCTGTTAATCGTGTCTCCATTTGCATCATGGGTGAAAATCTATCTCCACCAAATTTTCGTCAGGTTGCTTTCATGATTGTGCCTTCAATCTCAAGTTGGATTCATACTCACCTTGAGTTTGAGGGGGCTGTTAGATTACAAATTTACCTCTTTAACTACTACCTATGTTTCTTGCATATTACAAATTACCATATGTGAATACACTTGCTATATTACTATCTATAGTTTACTTGTTCATCACTCACCTACCCCTAAACCTTCTCCTACGTATAAAATCTTTACGTAATCTCATATCAATACAATACATATTTCTCTCTAGATATATATACTTCTAACCTACACCATATATCCTCATCATTATTATCATACCATATGGGGAATTAGCATTGACAGAATAGGCGATAGTTTATGTGATTATAATGTAACAGGTTAATCCTTCCTTTAAGTCATTAGCAATAAACACTGGTTAATAATGATTTTTTGCTGACGTCAAAATTTTGAAATTTCAAAGTAGTAAAATTGCATATTCAACAGGGTCAGTGTTTCAAACAAGTGGGGAGGTCCATGAAACTATGAAAAACCTGGAGAAAGTTAGTGCAATTTACCTTGATGTTTCAGTAATTAACACCTAAGAAAAATAATTTATCCCAAGAATATTAATTAGCTGAGAATCACAAAATCCACACAGATGTCAGTGAATTTAGGTTGCTTCTAATTCAAACTGCGTAATTTGCACAAAATCATCATCCTCATCCTTGATCACATTCGAAATTTTGAATGGGGATGGCCATTGCAAAAAAGTTATACTAACACCAAAAACGATTCATTTGTTATAGAGCTAACTTGTCCTAACCGGGCAATCACTACTTAATTGTCTCTCCTATGTACACCTGCATTAAGCACATTAAACTATTTAACAAATAACACTCCAAAAGCTAGAAACTTCCATGTAATTTCTAATCACAACAGATCTGCTATTAATTTGCTTGAAAGTAATGCAATACTCCTTTCAAATCGCTAGCCGATTTACACAAATATTCGTCTGAATCTATTATTACGCGAGCGATACCGTGACCAATAACGCAATTGTGAACCACGATTCCATCTACCGAATTCAATCCTTATATCAGTAGTCTAAATTAGTCCATTTAATGTGTGCCCCTTTAACAAAATTCCATAAACATGTTTGGCTTTTTTTTATAAAAAATAAAATAACAAAAATGACATTATATCAAAAGCGTTAAAAATCCAACTCCTAAAGCGAGTGTTTATGTTCGAGTTCCTGGATTTCTAGAATAAGCTCATTCCAAATAAAATGCCATTTTTTGTTTAATAGAAAATAATTTGTAAGTGAAATTTCACACTTCTTAGGATGATTCTAGAACCATCTAACTGTGCAGAACAAAATCTCAATGTTCACAAAAAGTTTGATAAATTCAAATTCAATGTTGGAAAAGGGGCCTAAAGAAGTGGACTCCAGGGGATAAGCCCAAGCCCAAAATAGAAAGCTCATAAGACCAATAGTTGACTGACTGAACTGTATGGACCAGCCTGTTACCTATTGCCCATTTACAAGGTCTTGCAACCAAGGCCTTGTAAATACACCAAGGCCCTATAATTGGATACTAATATATTAACCAACTCAAAAATACAGGCAACAAATCTCTAGTGATACCTTACTTTATAAATTAATTAAACAACTAAAACAGTGGCGTTTTGGAGACGAAATTGTTTCTTAACTAGCATACTCTCTCTGTTTTTTTTTTTTTTTCAACCACTGTATAGACATAACAGGTCAACTAATTGTGAACAACATCATGCATTGACATGCTAAAAACAAAGAAAATAGACCATTCATTTAATATTGATTTCAACATTTTTTTTTTTTCCGACTAATAAATTTAAAGTTTCAACCTATTTTAGCCGAATTTTTGTAAAGTATTTACAACTCATATATGTGATGTTGTGGCTTAAATTTGGTTATGGGTTACGTTGCTATTTGCTTTGACCAAATGATTGAGTTTTGATCAGATTATTTATTTATTTTTATTTTTGGATTGAGGGTCCTGTTTAGTATTCTCTTGTACCCTGATATTTAAGGACATTTAGAGTTTAGGGTAGAACATTGAGAGATACTCAAAATCGCATAAAAGAGAATTAGAACGAGAGTTAAGGTTTGAAAATTGAAACTTGTAATATCCGGATTTGAAAAATTAAAATTTCAAACTGGAGATGATAAATGGCGGCAAAGTTCAAAATTTTAGAGTTTATTAAACTAGGTAAAAATTTTGAATCGAGGGTCCGAGTTAGGATTAATTTAGGTTCAGACATTGCTAGAGGTGTATTAACTGGCTTAGTACAATTCATGTTGAACGTCTTTAGGGTCTCTACAACATGCTCAGACTTTTTTTGTTAATTTTTAATTCAAAACTCACATCTTCTTTTTTGTGAGATATTTATAATAGATGTAGGTTCTATCGAATCAAATAAATCTTTATATTCTTTATATGTATGTCATATTTACTTTTATATTCGTATTTATAATTAATTATTAAGAACGTTGGGTTTCTCGTAACAATATAATTTACCTTTTCTTTTAGCTCTGTGTGTGCTTAAAATTAATTAAGTCTCTCCAACTGTAGCTCCAAAGACTTAGTACAACACTACTGCTGAGGAGCACACGTTCACATTGTCTTTTTCTTTATGATTTGGTCCTATGAGTTTGGTTGTTGACTTTCGTAATTCGTACATTCGAGAACTGACGGTTTACCTGCTGAAAAACTTATGATGAAAACTATTACATGTGAGATAGCCACACAATATTCTATCAAAATCATATCATTGCATTTATTAGTATGAATGGGATCAATAACATTAATTTTTTGTTTTTATTTATTTTCAATTATATTCCATGCATATTTATACAAATATCAGTCCACTTCATATGGTTTAATTTCACTCTGTATCACCATGAGATAATTCTTATGCTTTGTAGTACCTGTATAATTAGTTTCCCTGGGGCTTTAATTCAAAATTTCTTGACTTGTTAAGAAATATTTTGTTTTTTTAATTTTTGTTTTTTCTTTTTCTATTTTTGTTGTTTTTTTATTTTTTATTTTTCACTTTACCAACCAAATCTCTGTGTCGTTTGACTTTTACAAGCTCTCACTTTTTCACATGCAAGTTTGCTTAAAATAACCACATTTTCACATCACAAGCAATCCAAATTAATCCTATGAGAAGAGAGTTTCAGAAAAAAGCTTGCTTGAGTGGGACCATGGTAAACCAGGCTTTCCAGCTCACAAATTCAACTGCTACGCTGCAGGACCATAGACTTAGGCCTTGTTAGTGTTTTATAAACCAAGGTATACACAAATTTAGATTTAATAATCAAGTATGTATCCTGAATATATGAATACTCCGTATAATTTAAGCCAAAAGATTTTAATTCATGCCCACGACATATAATACTTATTATTATTCATGCCCCCTAATAGCGTATCATGTAAATATATTATAGTTATGACCGAGTCTAAACTAAATGAAATTTTATACATAAAGTTGGTATGATTATAAGAGATTTTAACTGTATTTAAAAAGCGATTATACACTTTCAAATTATGGTCTGAATTTTTAAAAAATTTAATTTTCAACCATATTGTTAAATATAAGTTATTTTTGTAATTTATCATAATTAGTCAAGTTGCACTTTCACCATGAGATCCAAACCAAATAATTAATTGATAAACACAGTAGATGGGGCTCCAAGAAAATAGTAACACATTTTAAATTGAGCAATGGGGACTCGTTCATTACTTTGTTTTTTGTTTGTCGACATAGTTGTGCATAAATTGATAAATTGACTTATAAGGTCGATTCAAACAGTACTGAGTACTGATGGCTCTTTAAATCTGGTTCTTTTGTTTTTTTTGTTTTTTTGTTTTTAAGGCGAGAAAAGGGCATCTAATCCTAATGTGAGCTTGACGTGGAACGTAAGATAAACATTAATACAAAATATCCAAATTAGTTGAAAAAAATATACAATTGTTAAGAGCTTTCACAATCATTTACTTTGTCAATGTATGCAAGATTCCATTAATAATTTGATATACATTTATATATATAGCTTATTGACGTGGTATTACTTATCCCAAATTTCCAACCAAACATTACATTAATAATCCATTAGTTGTTGGGGCCTAAAGAGTTGATTGAAATGTGTATAATTAATAAGAAAGTCTCCTACGTCCTATGGTACATGTTTATGACCATTATTATATAAAAGCACTATACATACATGCATATATATATATATATATGTATATGTATATGTATATATGTGTCCTAAATTTACTGTTCAATTATCAGAATTTAAATACAAAAAATCCTACATATAAAATTTTCACAATTTCAGTTTACAAATTCATGGTCATAGGTTACTAGAAAGTCTTTGTTAATCAATTACCCCCTTTGAATTAATAAAACAAGCTAAAGACTTAAACCTAAAAACCGTGTATTTGGTGAGAATTTAGAAGCGAATTTCGGTCATTTAATTTTAGTCTGCCATGTCATGCCATGTCAGTGCAGTGACATGAATAATAATTTAAAGAAAGTAGTTATGGTACACCTAATGAAATTAATGAACTTTCACCCCATATTTTAAGTTAGTATTACACTAATGAATTATTATTAGGGTGAATTATAAAAAATATTTTTATAATATATTTATACTACGCATCACAATTTTTGTGCGAAAAATATACTTAAAATATTAAATTTGTGCAAATAAGTTCTATGTGCACATTTAAGATACTAGTGTTTTTCTAAATTAGTTGAGCGTAGAATATTTTGAATCGGATATTGTCTCTTGATCTTGTGATGCATCATATTATATAGTGCAACCGAAGGAGCTAGGTTTGGAGCGAGTCTATTAATACAAATATTTACCTTTATCCCAATTATATATTATGTTAGAAATCAATTAAGTGTCACTATGCAACTTCTTCAAGAGTTGAGAACCACCCATTTAAATATCAAACCATCTTTTCCTTAAACAACAACAACAAAGAGAGGACATCACATGAAGCTCACCATCAATGGCCTAAAACATCAAAATGAAAACCAACCCATGTCTCAATCTTGCCCTCTGTGGCTTCTACTCTCTCATCCTCTTCTTCTCCAAACCTTCTCACCAAACCTTAGACACTACTCTTCCACCACTCCCAAACCCTAGACTCTTAAATGCATACATAGCTCTTCAAGCATGGAAACATGTGATCACATCAGACCCCAACAACTTTGTTTCAACCTGGTGTGGATCAGATGTGTGCAACTACAAGGGTGTGTTTTGTGCACCAGCCCCGGATGACCCTCATGTCACTACGGTCGCCGGAATCGACCTAAACCATGCTGGCATCACCGGATTCTTGCCGGAAGAGCTCGGCCTCCTCACTGACCTTGCTCTCTTCCACATAAACTCCAACCGGTTTTTCGGTAAGGTACCGGAAAGCTTTGCCAAGCTTCACCTTCTTTATGAGCTCGATATTAGCAACAACCTCTTCTCCGGTCCCTTCCCTTACGTTGTTCTCTGTCTACCTTCGCTGAAATATCTCGACATCCGATTCAATGAATTCAAAGGCGATGTCCCTTCGGCCCTTTTCGACATGAAACTCGACGCCTTGTTCATCAACAGCAACAAGTTCCGGTCGTCGTTGCCGGAGAATTTCGGGAACTCCCCTGTTTCTGTTGTGGTATTGGCTAACAACGACCTTGGCGGTTGCTTACCCGCGAGTATAGGTAAAATGGCGGGAACACTGAATGAGATCATTCTAATGGGTACCGGGTTGTCGGGGTGTTTGCCGCCGGAGATAGGGTTGTTGAAGGAGGTGACGGTGTTTGACGTGAGCTTTAACGGGCTTGTCGGGACGTTGCCGGAGTCCATGGGGGGAATGAAGAGATTGGAGCAGTTGAATGTGGCGCATAACAAACTTTCCGGCCTGATTCCGGCGAGTATATGCTCGTTGCCGAAGTTGGAGAACTTCACGTACTCGTATAATTACATCTGCAGTGAACCCACAACGTGTCTCAAGTTGCCGGCGAAAGATGATCGGCTGAACTGTATACCAGATAGGCCGTTGCAGAGGTCAGAGGGTGAATGCGCGGCCTTTTATTCACATCCGGTGAATTGTGGTGCCTTTGGTTGTTCAGTACCACCAATGAGTACACCTCCGCCTCCGCCGCCACCACCACCACCGCCGCCTCCGCCACCACCGCCACCGCCAGTGGTTTATCATCATTATCCATCACCACCGCCACCGCCAGTGGTTTATCATCATTATCCATCACCACCGCCGCCTCCTCCACCTCCGCCGCCGCCACCACCACCGCCGCCGCCAGTGGTTGATCATCATTATCCATGATTAGTTAACTTTTTTACTCTTGATATAATTGGGGAAAGGACTGGAATAAGTATCATTAAAAAAATTTGGAAAAAATAAATTTTTTTTTTTTTGGATTTCTTTTCTCTCAATTTCTAAAGAAAGATTGACTACCAATTTGTATTGCACGTGTACATGCTCTCCTGGTAATTTATGTGATGTTGTGAGGTGCTCATTTCTAGTATATGATAATTGTTTCAAAGGTTTCAAAATTCTTTGAAGTTCAAAATTTTTGGAAAATGTGATTCCTTTCAATCTGTTTAGATAAAATAATAATAATAATTTAATACAAAAATGTACCATCAGTTTATTGGTAATGGAAACTGAAATGATCAAATAATTGATAGAAGAATGGTCCTGTCCCATGCTTTAGTAGCCAGTTGTAGCTGTAACCTTTGTTTTTAACGCTTTCAACACATTTGTTCCATGTAATGATACTATAACTCAGTTTAAGTGCATTGTAAATATGACCTTGAAAAGAGACTTTAATACACTTAAATTTATTTTTAATTTAGAACAATTGTGTAAAAAATGAATTTAAGTGTGTTACTACTAAAAAATAAATTGGCTGCGTCACGAATCCAGACGCGTTTTTCAAAACTTAAAAGTAGAACCAAAAAACAGGTGTTAAGTCAGATTCGTGAAACTTTATGCATACCTACAGATCCGTACGGCTGCTGTTAGACCCGTGACAAAGTCCCCAGACATTCCAACTTTACCATGTCGTGTTTGTTTGTCATGAAAGAAAAACGAATGTAAAGAGAAAAGAAACCTTCAAAGAAATGAAGAACTTGGCAATTCTCTGTATGGAAGCTGGCGTTAAAATGATCCATTAAAGGGTTGATTGATCATCTGGGGAGTTAAACCATTTCCTTAGCTAGCTACTAAAAATCCATACTAGCTAAAGCAACCTTGGGGTTCGAGTTGGCGACGCATGAGTACTGATAAAAAATAAAATAAAAATAAATATATATAGTGGAGTCTTATGAGTTGGAAATTTTTTGAAGACAACTGTTCAACTTGTATGGCACTTTTTAAGTTGTTTTTCATAGGAGAAATATGAAGATATAGATGAGATTCGGTGGCTTACATATATTCTATGCAAACACAAATATAAAAATGATTTGCCAATGCAAGAAATATACATCAACCTGTTAGTTCAACAACCAGGGCATATCAAAAACATCTCTCTGGGGGTAATAAAGGTCTCCCAGAATATAAAATAATCTCATGTGATGGACATTTTGCATTCCATTCCGGTACACTGAAAGCTCCTCATGTGGTTCAGATTGAGTTCGAATTTTTACTCTCTTTCTAAGCATTGAGAAACCGATCTCATGTCAAACACAGGACCTTAAGTCTAGCTACTGAAAAATTGAGCAAACACTGCAGTATGTGATCATAGAGAGGTTGGACACAAACAAGAAGTCTATGCAGCATCAAGTTTTTCTAATAATATTGATGTAGTGCACAAGTGATAAATAAGCTCGTGATCATGCGAGCAGCTTATTTAAATTAGATCAGATATAATTCATACAGTTCCTCTAAACTAAAGATGATCAGTTTCTTCTAACTAATCCAAGAAATTGATCCTTTCAGCACAATACAAGGAACATTTCAAGGAACCATAACTCCTAGCTAATGAATATAACAGCATTACAAGTAATTACCGCCGTCTCCATTAGTTGAAGCTCTGAAACACCCACAAAGACGATTCTTCTTCTGCCTTCCACTATTTCTCCTGCCACTGTGAATAAAGTCTCTCAAGATGACGGTTGTTCTACTCCTGGAAAATCTGTATCTCCCTTTGCTCTTCTTTTCATCCTCCAGTTTCAACAGAACATACTGGATTTTCTGAAGTTCCAACTGCAACCGTCCAATCTTTTCAGACCCTTTCCGTGCTTGTTCTGAAACTCTCTTTCTCGGGGTACTCCCAGCCTCCTCTGACTCTGCTGAGGCGTTCACGTCTGAACATGAGGAACTATCTTCAATATTTTTCGTCCACTGACAATTCATATTCACCAGCTGCAAAGCAGAACCCTCAACTTCTTGCAACTGTTCCTTCACTGTTTTGAGATCAAGATCCTTGGCCTTTTTGCTCTTCTTGTTTGTATCAAGTTTCCTTCTCAAATCTTGTGCTGTTGTCAGAAGACTCGTCAATTTCTGAGCATCGGAAGCAAGTCTCTCCAAGATCTTTCTCTTGTTCCCTTCTTGATTTAGATTTAGCTCAGGAACACTCATGGGTACCTGTAACCTGTCATTGTCAATACCCAACTCCTTCTCCACTTGTAACTCTGAAGAGGGATCCTCAGTCTTCTGCTCCACATCTTCAAACTGATGGTACACATTATCACCCTCTGTAGGTTGACATGCCTGCTTTTGTGACGCACTGACTGTGTGATCAAGGCAGCAGTCCTCAGCAGTTTCCCATAACTCGAGCATCTGATCATCTGGCCCACCATTTCCTGTCCTGATTATTCTATGTAGTGAACCTTCCGAAACATGATCAAGTGGAATATCTTTCATCAGAATACCCTTCTTCACTTCAGAAATTTTGGGTGTTGATTTCTGCAACTTTAGATTTTCAGTGAGCTTGTCCCCAAGTTCCCTCTCTTTCTTTTGGCTGTCTATTTCTTGATCCAAGCTGCATTTAGCTTTCAACTCTTCGATCTCTTTCATTGCAGTTTCTAGTTTAATGTTGCAGTTCAAGCTTTTCTGTCGCGCAAGCATTTCCATTTCTTGTGCCACCACCTTTTCAACTGCTTTAATCCTAGTCTGTAACTCCTGCAAATCTGAAATTCCATTTGGGATGACAGAGTTTTGATCTTCGATTTTCGCTTGACAGCTCTTTCCATGGAGATGACCTGCCAAATCCGCAACCTGGAAACACATGCATGGAATAAATGGATTATCATTGAAAGACTTTCAGCAACATGTAAAATATCCAGCTTACCCTTTTAACCAAAAAAAAAAAAAAAACATGTAATATATCCAACTAGCACAGGTATAGGATTTAAAACGATGAACTCAAAACCAAGTGGAAATGCAGTGACTTGGTTTCAATTTTCTGTAGCATGATACACCAAAATGATAACATGAAATTGAAACGAGAGCATTTAACCTCTAAAAGAAATTCTCTTAGCAATTTTAAAATAATTAACTACTCCATAATAAAAATGATATTAACATATAGGATCATTCATAATATTACCAAATAACTACTAGAAATTGTATAAACTTAAAGGCACATTCATAATGCTACCAAAACCAAAACAGAGCATCTCCCTTCACTCAGATTCTGAATGCCTTCTAAAGCAATTTGGTTTTTAAGTAGTACCAAAATCAAGTTCCTAAAGTAAGATATATTTAGTACCAAGATCAAGTAGTCTCTTCAGGCTATGAAGAGACTACTCAGCCAACTCTAGAGTTTAGATTTTGAATATTTCAATGGTGAAAATAATTAATCATGTTTTAAGGGGAAAAAAAAAAAAGCCATTACCTCCGTTTCTTGATTGCCAGCTGCAATAAGATTCACCCGAGACAGAGTGTTTTGCTCAAAAGATGTTATGTCATCTCTAAGAGAAACTATAAGAGGAGCATATGCAAATAACTGGGCCTTCAGTCCTCCAATTTCACTCTCCATGAAGCTAACTCTTTCTTTCATATGCTCAATCTCCACAGTTTTTGAAGCACTTTCTTCTTCAAGACTCTGACACACTCCAGTAAGCTCATGAACCTTATTTTTAAACAGAACTTCACGGACTGCGGAGATCTGAAGATCAAAACAGAATGTTGCAGCCTCAGCTTCCCAGAGTTCAAACTCATTGCATCTCTCTTGCAGCTCTGAATTCAAATTCTCTTCTCTGATTCTGTGTTCTTCAATTTCTTTCAGCAATATATGCACTTCAGACTCCATATTTCCATTCACTTCACGTAGGCATTCAATTTCCTCATTTTGAATTGTATTATCTTCAACTAGTTCGAGAATGTGCATTTCTAGAGTTCCTCTCATATGTTTTGATTCTTCACTCTCTCTCTTCAGTCCCTCAACATTTCTGCACATTTCTGACTGCAACTCCTCTGTAGTTTTAAGCTTCTGCTCTGCTTCTAAAAGTGCTGATTCCTTCTGCCTCAGGAGATCCTTGCCACTTGATTGTTCTTCCATTAATTGATCATTAATATCTCTCACCCCATGAAGCTCCTTATTCAACTTCTCAACTGAATCTTTCAGAAGTAAATTTTCTGTTTCTTTCATTTCCAGCTTCATTCTCAAGTTGCCAACTTCTTTTTCAAATTCACTGCTAACCCGATTAAGATTGTGCAGATCTTCAATAAGCACGTTTAGTTCCATAGCTTTCTCAGTCCCAAAGCTGTTGAAAATCACAGAAAGGTTACCAAGAGCTAACATTTCCACAAGAATAAGATCATTTTCCTCTTCATCCATGCACTTCTCGTGCTTCAGGTCTGAGATCTTTTTTGACAAAGAGTTTTTTTCTTCAAGCTCCTTAGAATATTTCTGCTGTAGTTCCAGATAAGCCCCATGCAAATTTTCCTGCTTCACACGCAGACTCTCCATTTCTGCCTTAAGTATATTCACCTGTTGGTCCCCCTCTCTCACCTCTGATCCCAACTGCCTGTTTATCTCTAGAAGTCCGTACTTCTCATTTTGAACCACCACAAGCTGCTCAGTCCTGATTTTAAACTCCTGATCGAGGATTTTCTTGTCTGCCTCAATTTCCAAGCACTCTAATCTCATCTGCTCAAGAAGAGTCACCAGAACTGAGTTCTCAACCCACAACCGTTGCATATCATCCTCATATTCTGAAAGAGAACATTTCATATCCTCAATATTCCCTAAAATATGATACAAAAATATTCGTTCATTTTCAATCTTATCTTTACACCCATTATCTCCACCAATCTCAAGAGCTCTGAACACTTGATATATCCCCATCCTCAGCTTTTCAATTTCATCCAATAAGAGTTCTGCTTCCAACTGCTGCTCAAGATTTTCATTCTCCAACTCAGAAATCAGTTTCTCCGTCAATTTGGATGCCTCAACATGTTTCTGACACTCTAACAGTAGATTGTCATTCTTTTCTTCCATATCTTGTATAAATTTTTTCAAGATGAAGATTTCAAACTGAGAATTCACTGTTTTATCTAATTCTTCTTCAAATTCTTTCTTCCTCCACCTACTTTCTTCTTGCAGAAGATGGACATTTTCTTCCAGTCGAGACAATCGGGCCTCACTCAGCACCGTAAAACTTTCCCGCTCTTGTTTCTCCGCACCTAGAGAAACCTTTAGTTCCTCTACTTGAGAGAATGTGGCTTCTTTCTCCTTCTCCAAGCCTAAATATTTTACTTCTAATTCTGTAAATCTTCTTTCCACCTTTTCTAGTCTCTGTTCAACATTTTCCAACAGAACAACCAAGGTGCCTCTTTCAGCATGAAGATTAGATTTCTCATTATCAAGCAACTGACAGAGTTCTTCTAAGTTCTTCGATTTTTCCCTCAAACCTTCGAGTTCAACATTTGCACCTGAGAGGGAATTCTCCAAGATTGTGTTTTTCTCCAAGAGCTTCTGCAGATTCTGAGTGATGCTTTGTAACTGGGACAGAAGCACAGCTTTCTCAGCAACAAGAGCAGATTTTTCTCCGTGGAGGAACTGGCAAGATTCTTGCAATGTCTCAACCTTTTCTCGTGACGCTTCTAACTTACCATTCACTTCCAACAGGGAGCTCCCCAGAGCGGCATTCTTCTCCACAAGTTTCTCCATGTCTGTCAACTTCTTGAAAAGAGCTTCTTTCTCATCTCTATCTTGCTCACATATCTGCCTCAGTTTCAAATTCTCATTTTGCAAGTCTGTTACCGATGACCCAATGCATTCTGGGTTCAAACCTACAGACTCCAGTTGCTCCATTAAAGCTTGATGTCTCTTGTTCAAGACCTCAATTTCCTGTTTCAGATGGAAGACTTCTTGTTGGAGGGTATTACTTTGTCCCATTTGTAATGCAACCTCCTCTTCAAGTCTCTCCTTCATGTCCCTCAAGCTAACGATCTCAGTTTGCAGATTCTTCATTGAACTGGCGGAAGATGAATTCAGTCCATTCAAGCTCTGATTTTCATCCTTGACCCTCCGGATTTCTTCCTCCAAACCATGTTTGCATATCTCCAAGTCCTTCAACATTTGAAGACCATTTTTAAGCTCCAGTGCCAGAGCTCTCTGCTCCTCTTGAGATTGAACATGCAAATTCATTAAAGTTTGGAGAGTGGCTTCAACTTGGACAAAACACAAGTGCTCATCTTGTACACGAATCTGAAGTTTCTCCAATTCCTCATGCTTTTCCAAAAGTGTTTGATCTTTCATTGCAATCTTCTTTGCCAGATTATCCGCCTCTAGCCGCAGAGATCGATTTGATGTCTCCAACAGAACATGCTTTTCTTCCGCACTCTGTAGTTTTGCAGCCCCAATCAGCATCTCACCGTTAAGGCGTTTCACGTCCTCTTGGGCAGAGGAGATTTCACTCTCCAGCTTAGATATTTTTTCCAAGCAACGTTCATATTGGAGAGCTGCAGCTTCTTTCTCTTTGGTTAGTTCAGCAAGAGCTTTTTCCAGTTTCTTAGCTTCAGTTTCAGCTCTTTCAGCTCTCTCATTAAGCATTTGGGTTGTCTCCATGGCAAGTGAAAGTTTGTTCTCGAGAACAGATATCTTCTCCAGACACTGTCTGTACTGAAGAAGACCAGCTTCCTTTTCAGTTTGTAGTCTACAAAGTTCTTTATTTAGATATTGACCTTCAATTTCTGCTTTTATAGCTCGCTCATTTAGGCCTTTTGCATCCTCTTGGGCTTGAGAAATCATGGATTCCAGACTAGATATCGTTTCCAGATATTCCTTGTGTTGAAGAAAACCAGCATCTCTTTCAGCCTCCAATTTAACAAGCATCTCCTTCAATGTTTGAACTTCAGTTTCAGCTTTCCTTGCTTGTTCATTGAGCCCCCTAGAATCTCTCTGTGCACGGTTGAGTTCTTCCTTTAGATCAGATAACTTCTCCAAATTCTGCTGGTGCTGAAGCAGCACAGCTTCCTTTTCAGCTTGTATTCCAGAAAGGGCTTTCTTTAAGTTTTCAATTTCACTTTCAGCTTTACCTGCACGCTCAGTCTCAGAGAAGACCTTGCTCTTGAGGTTTTGATTCTCATTAGATAACTGGGAGACTTCATCTATCAGCCTTTGTTCTTTCTCTTCCGTTTCATGGCTCAGGCCTTTTCTCGTCTCTCCTTCACAAAAGTTTGGATTCTGTGGCCCTAGTTCTTTGGCCCCAAACAACTCGTTTAGCTGTTTCAAACCCTTTTTGCTAATTCCAGAGTCGGATTCTTCTGAATAAGGTAGACTTCTTTGGGAAGAATTTAAGTTGGATGCAGAAAGCCCCAATGCATCCTTATGCAAGTCATCCAGGTTGAGCAATGCACGAACTGGATGTGGCATTTCAGGTGTGTGCGGCTCTGCCTCGTGTATTGAAGATCCTGAAGGCGAATCTTCAGATAGTTCAAAAGGTACTTGGTTGGGAAATGCTTCTGCCATGGTTCGATGGGCCTGGCGGAGCTCCCCTGTAGCGTGATCATACCTTTCAGCTAATGCTCGATAAGCTCGGTAGAACTCCTCCACCAGTTTCATGAGCTCGGGACGTTTCTTATAGTACATTTCTGCCCTTCTTGCAAAGGAATCTGCATCTTCTTCAATAAGCTTGATCATTGCTTTCACTTTGGCATCCATATCTGTTCAAACAAATAATACAAATAGGATCAGTCAATACTGTGGCTCAAAAACACATTCAAACAGAACTTTTATAAAATTTATTAATATCAGAACAGTGAAAGGAGATTGGCGGGTCGAGTGGGGAACTCATTGAAATAATTAATTCTCAAATTTTTCTACACGAACAGTTCACCATTGCTAGTGCGTATTAAAACTAAACACAGCTGGAGCAAATGTTCACAGATCTGCCCTTTATTTTTTTCCCCAAAGTGTAGCTTTTATTAACAAAACTAAACCAAAACAAGAGAGGAAACTCCCTCAGATTACATATTACTAAATCAGTCACATTTCCAAAAGCCAGCAATCAAGAAAAGCAAAAACCACCAGCACACACACATAGAGTGCCTATACAGAAATACTAACCAACAAGGACCCCAGTCCAGCCCCCAAAACTAACAAACAACAAGAAACCACCACAGACCTCTCCTCAAGTAAGAAACCACCACAGACCTCTCCTCAAGTAACCCATTTAACCAAGTTTTACAAACACAAGGAAAGAAGGCCTGAAGCAAAAAGCAGAAGCTTCCCCAGCAGATAGGCAACTGGACTTTCCAAATTAACATCTCCATACCTCACCAATCAAACCAACTGGCGACTTCACATAGATACAACTCAGTCATTTAAGCATTCAAAATTTCAGAAAGTTTAAGAACCCTCGGTCCCCTCATATCCACCACTTCCCCAATAATCAGTCTAACAGTGTGATCAGATCTGCCTCTCCTATCGTGCACAAAGGCGATCTAGTTCCTATATGATCAGGACTTCAGGACAAATGAACAGAAGCATTACTGCTAGCATAAGACCTTTAGAGATTCGATAAAGTAACAACATTAAGAAGGCCAAGGAATTATACTCATACTGTACTAATGGGAAACAGTATGAAAGGAAAATAGCAAAACAGTCAAGGAGTCAAGGACAGTTGATGCAACAAATGGTTTTTTCCCCTCTCACTTACAATGCAGCAATTTAAAGACTTCTAATTCTAATACAGCTTGTTTAACAAAGTTTTCCTAATAACAAACTCAAGTAATCATGTGTAGGTGATGTAAACCGATGTGTAGTTGGACCAAATGAAGAACACATTATAGCTTGAGGAGATATGCTAGAGTAGGGATTGCACTTTTCCCGTCCCACTAGTACGCGGCTTTGAGCCCAGAAAACCCCTACTAGGATGGGTATAACCGTATAGGTGTGTGCTAATAGGAGTAGGGGCGGCCTTGTGCATAGTGGGACAACACAGCCCAACCCCAAAGTGGGACACCATGAAGTGGATTTGAAAAGTAGTTTCATCAAAGGGTTGGTCAGGTTTTGGATAGGGTTGCCCGATCCTGAACCTGCCTCGTTGCAATCCCAATAGGCGATCTGCAAGGATGACAAATTTACCAACCTCGTTGGCCATTTGGGTCTGCGCCCCACCTTGTTAGGACAAATTTTGGGAAGACAGTCGAAACCTGTCCTGATCAGCTAGAAATATATATATAATCAAAATTATTCTAGTTTTAGATTTTCTTATTTTTATGTTTCCAATTACAAAGTTAAGAAATTTATGCATATAATTGGTAAAAATTAATTTATTCTTATATATATTTTAAAGAAATATTATGAATTTGTTTAAAATTGAAATTCTTGCTTTATTAAAATTGTGCATATGGGGACGACCTAACCTATCATGACCTCGAAGTGGGATGGGATGGGTTTGGCATTGGGGCCGCCGCATTTCTGTCCCTATGTTGGAATCATCTCCATTAGGTGTGTATTACCTCTAAGTTAAAGAATCATTACAAACATCATGGACACCTGAGAGATTAGGAGATTCCATGACATTTTGATGCAAAATTAAAAGGAAGATAAAAAGAAGAACGGGCCAGATTTGGAAAATGTGTGATGTCCTGTGTCCTTGTGGAGATATGGCCCTTGATAAAGTTTAGCGGTAGAAAGAATCCATTTAGTTTACCCCAAGTAATGGGCATTTAAGGCATTGTTCAACTGAGTCAAGCTCTCAACATCTTTAGCCAGCTCACTCTCGTTATTCTGGCTAAGATCACATATCTTTAATACTAAAATTCTATTTAGCACTTTTTAAAAAATAAATAAGCCATGTTGTCATGACATGTTTTCCTACATAATTCCAACAAAAAGTAGATGAAAGGATAAATGACCAAAGAGACTTTTTGAAATATTGTTATTTTAAACACACTTATTTTTTTTATTGTCTTGTTATTTAAAATTTTCTTTTTATTTATGTCATTATCCTTATTTGGTACATCTTCGATTACACAAGCAACCAGTAAGCATAAAGTATGCGGATTGTGGTTTGCGACTCGTGCACTTTGAAAACAAGAATTGTCATGCAGAAATAATTTTTAAGATCAGACATGAGGTTGGTTTTTTAAATAATTATAAATCCAATGCTTTGAACTGCAGGGCTTCAAGGGTACAAGAAGCAGGAAACTGTTCTTACACCAAAATCGGAGTTCATTTCTATAAATGTATAAAGCCAAACTGCATAGCATATATCCGCCAACTTCAGATTCTCTTCAGCTGGTAATAGCAATTCATTTATCAAGTTTATCCCCCCAAACACTCAGGTTTTAGCTTTATTCAGCCTCGCAAGGTCGAGGTGAAAAAATTCAGGTGGCTGAAATCTCAACCTCTATATGTCAAGATGAACATCTATGGGAGTTGTCGGGTAACACAGGTCATTTTTGGGGTTGGAGGTATCCCTATTTAACGTTTAGTGTCGCTATGGCCTCTCTCTCTTCCTCAACTTAGATTGGGCATTGTATTTTATGAATTCTAGATTCCAATTTGGAAAAGTTAATCAACCCTTCCATCCACTGAGGCAAGCCTAGTGCAAGAGACTCCCGCAACTACAAGTCTTGGAGAGTCGGATGCATGCAGTCTCACCTCCACATGTAGAAAAGTTGTTTCCCCTATCATCCACTGAGCTAAGTTGCAAAATGAGATGTAACTTTTGAAATGAAAAGGAACATCAGATTTTAAGTTAATGAAGACATGAACGTGGGATAATTATAACAACTGTATTATTATGTATTGTTGATGATTTTATTAAAATAAATTTCATTTTATGATTTCAACTACCTTAATTTCATATTTCTTTTGATCTTTAACTAGTATGCGAAAAAAGAAAAAGAACAGGAAAAATAAGGAAAAAAAATTCATAAATATATCTGAGAAAAAAAAAAAAAAAAAAAAAAAAAAAAAAAAAAAAAAAAAAACTAATAATTCCTAAAACAATATAATAAACAAATTCTAAGGGAAAAAAACAATACCTGTAAGATTTTCTTGAAGCCATTTTGAATTCTTCGGGCTAATGTGGCTGTCCCACCACCAAGAATACATGCGCCTGGAGTCTGAATGTAACAATGTTGCCATGACTCCGGCGAAGAACAAAAACGCAACTGCTTTTGACCTTGCAAAAGACGGGTCCTTATGCCAGTAAGCAAAACCCAGGTAATGGATCCAGGCCAGTATCAAAATTCAATATTTTCCACCACCCAACAAAATTATAAGGGCTTTTCCAGCTCTTTATCTTCACTCCTTGCACCTATCCCCCAAGATCATCAAGAGAACACCAAAGTAAGCAAAAGTTAGACATATCACAGTTAATATCAGCTTCTGGAACTATGATCAGGAGACTAAGAAAAATCAAAATATGATGTTTACGCTACCAGCTCAATTGAATCCAAAGTAAAATAATTGCTGCAAATCCAACTCCTTACTTCAATGGCCTTCAAAGTCCCAAATCACAGAAAAACTGATCCAAAAAACAAAAAGGGAAAGAAAATGTAAATCAGATCTTAAAATCACAAAAATCAGCAACATGATAATTACCGAAAAAAAAAAAATCAGCAACCTGATGAGGAAATGTCAAATTTTTGTGGGTGTTATCAATTTACAAAGAACAACATCTGGTAAAAGCTAGTAACCGTTACACAAATACTTGGCATGCATACCTTGATCTCCCAGAACCCAAAAGAAAGTACAGCATCGAAACTACCTGATCAACAAGACCCATATCAAAGATGAATACAAATTATCAAATGCTGTAACGAGAAGGGGCCATTAGAAAATAAAAGGCCAAATAAATCAAAATTCACTGAGACAGTAAACCAAATACACAAATCAAACAAGCCTATCAAACAAAGGAATACAAAAGCATGAATCTTACGAAAATGGGTCTCTAAAAAAACCGGAAAAAATGGTTCTTCATGAACTATTACGACCAATAACGTACCAAAAGAACGAAATCTGAAATGGTCTCTGATCAGCAGTTGTGATAGCAAAACTTTCAGCTACATCACCGTTCCTTTTCACCCATTTTCTCTCTCTAACTCAGACTCACATTTTCTACCTCTCTCTCTCTCTCTCTCTCTCTCTAGCGAGCTCTCTGCATTTTATTCTGTTACCGTGTCAGAGTGACAAACTGTAAAAGGACACAGAGTGGGCGAAAAAGAAGAGAACTCCGGATTTTATCTACTAATATTTTTAGAAAATTTCAGATTCTACAATGTATATAATACACACACATAATGTATATAGAGAAGGTGTACAAAATTAAACGAAGATTAATGCAATTTACTATGTAATTTACTCCTAAACTGTAATTACGATTTATTTAATGCGTGCTATGAAAACGGATACATTTTTTTCAAAAAATGTAGATGCTAAATGACTAACTTACCCTTGCTTAAGATCTTAAAAATGCTTTTTCTTAGGCTTCAATAGTTGATTGGTTAGTGCAGTATTACCCAATCAGGAAAATCTAAAAATTATTTTATTTTATTTTCCCAATAACCTTGTGCTTGGTGACACATCATAGATAGGTTAGTATCTTAAAATGATGCACTTGTTCTTTTATATATCAGGCTTGATTCATTTTGCATGTCAATGATTCCAAGTACAAATTATGAGCATCATACTAGTTTAATGTTTCTCAAAATCGTGCCCCAATAATGTCAAAGACTTTGTGTAGATACAATGTAGTATTTCCATCCCTTTATCATTTAAGGCTTGCTAGTTAGTGATGTGATTAGGTTATATTCATTTCAATATTGATCATCCAACAAGAATAACAAAATAATACGTTCCAATTCACATCCATGTTAACCCCTGCCATAGAATTTGTGTGAAATGGGATGGGAGATGGTCATCCCATCCCGTTTCGTTCATGTTACAAAAATTACTTAATAAGTTAGATCAAATTTTTTATCAAATGCAATAATTGAATTTTTTGATTATCTTATATTGGTAATAGAATTTTTATTTATTTATTTATATATATATATTTTTAAAGTAATTGACTAAGGTGGGATGAGCATAACAAGGTGAGAGAATTTAAACAGAGATGAGAGGTGGGCTAAATAATTTTGGCCGAGAAGAAAAATGTTACATGGATGGAGATAGAAAGGGCCCCACCCATTATTTTTTATTATTATTATTATTTTTTTTTCACAGGCCCCACCCATTATTGAGTCATCCCATTTCTCTCTCTAAATTGTAGAGTAATCTGTTCTTAGAAATATTGGGTAGTTTGAATTATAAAATAGATTTTTTTACCTCTGTAGTTCACTGAAATTTCTACATAATGAGGGAAGATGTCTTAAATTTAAATTATTTTTCTATACATAAAAAAGAATGATGAACACTAGTCTTTCACCTTCAAATCCGAGAAAAAGTCCATATTAACCATGATTTCTTTAGGTTAGGCAAAGCCTACTCAGACCATGTGGTCTATAATCTTAATAAAATTAAAATGAATTGAGTCGAAACGAATATTATGACTTCTAGAGAAATGTTACGTTGATGTTGGACCTTTCAGTTTTCATCCTAATAGCGGTCATAGAAAATTTTCTGCTACCTTACTACATTTGAAACAACAAATTGATTTAGTCATGACTAAGACAAAATATATATAGTATGAAAACAACAATGCTCTTAAAGCAAGTTGTTGAGAATTGACTTCTTGCCCAACTATAGATTACATATTTTGTCAATAACCAGATATAATCATTAGCACTCACAATGCATTACACTTCAAACGTTTTGATTCAGCATTAATATATATGGTTGGTGCTTGCACTGCATTTATTTAATTTGTTGTGATAAAGTTAAACAATATATAAATAAATTATATCGTGTCACACGTGTAAGTCATCGTAGCCATCCCGCATGGTTACAACTCAACATTTCGGTTCAAATGAAGCCTTAAAAATGATATAGATTTTGGGCTATAATGGTACCCTTTTAAAGGTGGGCCGTGCCCTGTCTGGCCGGTGGCACCGCCCCTCTTGTGTTTCGTGACACCACAAAGAAATTCGTGGCTCAGATGAGAGTCTAGTGTCTACTACCATTACCTTTTTCTTTTACTTTTCTTCACACATTGTAGGTAAATTTGACTTTCTTTAATGAAATTTAATATAATTCAGACCAAACTAATTTTCTCATAAAAACAATAGTTATCCAAGTTCATCAAAACATATGACAATAAAAATATGTTTTTTTTTTTTAAGTTAAAGACAATAAAAATATGGTTGGGCTATGGTTGAAAGCATAGAAAAACAAAATAATTGAACTTCAATGTAGTTATTAAGTACTTTATTTAAACATATATTTCAAATGTTACTAATTGGAGTATGATTTCAAAAAAAAAGCTAAACATGATAGCTTTGGCATTATAGATTAGGGTTAAAAGAAAGTGACTCAAGAAAGTAGCATAATTAGTGTTGCAAAACACCAACCGACACTATTGTTGTTAGATTACTTTCAATTTGGCTATGATGATGTTTATGTGATAAAAGATGATTGAGGCAATCTTAACGATCAAGATTTTGGAAAGATTTATTTTTTTATATTATTTTTTAACCTGATTTTGGAAAGATAAAACTGTGGTTTTTTTTTTTTTTTTTTCAATCCTATATATAGAAGGGCTGTGGTTATCTATGTTAGACCTCATGCATAATATTATGAGTGGTCACACCATCAGTACCATTAAATTTATGATATGCACATGGAGGATGATGTCCTGAAATTTGGACTAAATGATGTAGGGCCCACCAAACACATGGGTGATTAAGTGATGAAAACTCTACATCATACACCTATTGGGTAAATAAATAAATGGTCCATAAAAACTTTGTGGTTCTGTTCAGAAATGTACCAAATTGCAAATGGTAGTTAAATTAATCCACTAAATCTTGACCTCAATTGTTTATATCTACTAGTATGAATGTCTTTTCCAATTAACCTTTTTTTTTAAGGCATACCTTTATTTCTACGCAAGCATACATATATTTGCTTCCAATTTATTTCTTTTTTTGCCTTTCAACTTCACCAAGTCTTTGCCTAAGATTTTAGATAACCTCTCTCATTTTATCTTTAGTTATTTGGGAGGTGTGACATGTGTTCTTGTCAAATGTCTACGAGAGAGAGAGAGAGAGAGAGAGAGAGAGAAGAAGACATTTTAGAGACCATTCAGTCCTTCCCTCTATAATATGAAGACGATACAAAGGAAACCATTTTCTTCTTTATTAGTTGTAACACAAAATGAAAAATAAGAATACAGAAAAAGAAAATAAAAATATGAATAAAGTAATTTTTAAGCTTTGTGTCCTTTTTAATTTTCACTTTTTCCCTTTCTCACTGAATTCATCAACCAAATAAATCCTAAAAGAATCAATATTTTAGCCATCCTTTATAAGCAACATTCATATTTTATTATTATTATTTTTCTCTATCAAAAAATACGATTTGTCCTTGTAGAGATTTAAAATCACTTTTTACGATAAGTTAAGAAGAATGGATACTTCTCTTAAGGAAGAGGCTGTGGTGATATTAATTATTATTATTTTTTTATATTTTACAATACATTTTGTTCAAGCAGGACCCATTAAGTGTGCTTTCCACTCCCAAAGCAAACCATATGTGAAGTTTCCCAATATATGGTTGCAGAGCCTTCGAGTGGTTGGGACACGGAGATACATAGCACAAAAGTTATAGAGTTGGTACCAAAAATGACAATATCATTGTCCTTCTCTTCACTCTTCTTCATTTTGCAATAATAGACCACATGACACTTTGCGACCCCAATAATAACTTCCTTAATAAGGTCACAAAGATTATGCTTTTTTAAGATTTTGGCCTTTTTAGCATCATTTCACCTTTTTCTTTTCTTTAAAGTAGAGAGAAATTATTATATGATCTTGAAATCATTGGTCACGATCAATCTGGCCAACATACAAGATTTTTTTTTTTTTTTTTTTTAATAATACAGATATATTTACTTGCGACTGACCCTAACCAATAATCCGGAACTATATAATAATATCTTTAAAAAAAAGTTACCAATGGAACTTTTTAGCATATTTTATCAATAGCTTATTCCAAACTTTCTTATTTGAAAAATAATATTCATACCCATTTGTTAGGTATACTTTTCAAAATGAAATAATTAAGCTATTTGAATATCATTTTTCTTTATTTTTTTTCACTGTAATAATAGAATGACACATATCTGTTAGACTGAAAGTGAGATTAAGAACACGATTATCCAAAATGAACACAATTATTCAAAATGTGAGAACGATACACGTTGAAAATAACTGTATAATCGAAGTGAAACAACTTTGTTGAAGACTTTAAACTTGAATATACGGTAAAGAATTGTACTGTATTGTGATTCTGAATCATTTTCGAAGCAATAGTGGATGTTACTCACCACCAGAAGTACAATGCTTTGGATGAACTCTAGCTGGACTTCACCGACACATGATGTGAAGTCCCCTTCTCTCTCTATCACTTTCTCTCTCTACAATTATTGGGTGTGAAAAGATATCTACTCCCTCCCAGTCCCATTTAATCACAGTTGAAAAGCCCAACCATCATCAACCTACCAATCACTGTGACCACTTCAACTTGCATATATACAAAATCTAAAAAAAAGCTATGGAGATGCAATGGGCCCTAATGCGAGAGATGAGTTGAATCCAAATGGTGTTTTTGTATTTATTGTGGACTGGGGTCTAGCTGTGGACCCCACGTTCGATTCATTTCTCAAAAGTTGATACACTTGCAATTATTTTTTCTGGGCTTTGTGCAACCAGGTGAAATTAAAAGAACCTCTTAGTCCAAACATCTGTAGTGCTAAAAAAAAGGTTCATGGGTCTTCATTTCCATTCCCATGTGCAAATCTGAATCTATATGTTGTTATATAAGCTCAATTCATAGAAACATGCCAACATTGACTACCATTCACACGTTAGGGTATTTCAAAAGAGTTAGATCTACGCAATTTTTTTTTTTTTTTTACGATGAATCCAAACCGAAATATGAATCATATCTGTTAAATCAAACACAACCCATCACGCAAGAGATAAATGGACCAATGTTTCCACTACCACTTCTTTTTTTTAAGACTTTCTTGAACTTCAGGTTAAAAGTTAAACTTGATTCCATATTTTTAGGAAGAAAAATTCAATTAATGTTGGGTTAAATTTTGATTCCATATTTGTAGTGCTTTGACACAGATGATGAAGGAAGTGGTGTTTGTGTAGGAACAGACAGTGCTAAGTGCACCAGACACGCACTTTTAGATTAATCTCAACCATCCACCCTGCACCACAAATTACTAGCGCATAGCAGAAGATTCGGATCTTGGGCACTTTGTAAGAAAGGTAGTGGGCTAATATGACCGATGAGTACTTCGCAATTCGATCGAAAAACTTAAGTTATTAAGTAGGGCCATTGTTCGTTATATCGTCCGATGCACGGTTCATAATCCTTTTCACGGGGGAGGGGGGGGGGGGGGGGGAATTTTAATAAAAGAATTAAAAAATAAGAGGGAGAGAAAATTCAAGCGAGGGCGGGGGTGGGGGCACGTGCCCCTCTTGGGCCTTAACTCCCTCTGTCCTTGGTTGCACACCTCTATGAACCGGTCGGTTTATATCAATATTCTTCTGAATTTGTTATATTGCGATCGCAACCGATATTGTAATTGCAAACCATGAGTGGAGCTAATATCGGACCCGTATATACTCATTCAATTTTTCATCCGAATCGGATGTAGTCTCCCCACTAGTAACAACTAGTTTCTAGGGGATTATGCTTATGTGGGCTTAAGTATTAATGATCCGTGTTCGGTTTGCAGTATGCAGAAGATATGGAGCCTAGTAAGTATAGTTGGACTGAATCAAAGAATTGGGCCTGAAGTTATAACTGGACTCAAGCAACTCATAAGATTGCAACGGGTAATATTCTTGGGCCATTCCGAACAAGAAATGTAGTAACGGTCCATTTCAATTAAATGTTTGATTGTTCGATTAGTTAAACTGATTACTATAGAACTTGAACGACTCTCCTCTCTCCCAAGAGAGGAGGGTTAAATCAACTGAGGTAATGACCGAAGTGGTGATATGTGGATTGTCTTATCAGTCTTTCAGATTTTAATGTATTCAAATTGTTTAGAAATCTTTAGCATCCCCATGTACTTGAATGAAATGTATCCTATCGTTTTAAAATGTCGGTCCAAGTGATGTGATGTTTTATCAAATCTCTCTCTATATATGATGAGTTTATTTTATATTTAATTTTTTTTTTTTTTATAAACTTAATACAAAAAGGATAAATTAAAAATATTACTTCATTTATCTCAAAAAAAAGACATCATGTTTGGGGTGTAAGTCACGATTCTCAAACTGAACATCTAATTTGAAACCAAAATAGTATAAAATATAGTATATTAAATTTTATATTGAGAAAACTAAATATGAAAAATATTAAACTTATTTTGAGATGCCCCATAAGGGAAACAAGAGAATCCACCGAATTAGGGCCAACCCCAGCCCTAAGAAGATAATGAAGCCAACTTGCTTCTATTTAACTTTGCATGTGGAAGTGTGTGCGCGCGCGCGCGCACACACACACACACACATATATATATATATATATATATATATATATTATTGGCAACAAATTCACACATACATCACTTATTCACCCACTTTACTCATTTGAAGACTCAAACTCTCACCATTCACTTTAAAAGGTAAAGGAAATACCACTGGTCATAAGGTCGGTGAAAATAAATGAACATTTCTTATTTTCATACACTACGTGCAATTTATAATTAAAAAATAATATATGTATTGGAACTCAAACCCTCACCATCCACTTTAAAAGATGGAGAAAATACCACTGATCATAAGGCCGATGAAAGTAAATGAACATTTCTTATTTTCATATATTACGTACAATTTATAATTAAAAAATAATATATACATTGGGATTCAAACCCTCACCATTCACTTTGAAAGATAAAAGGAATACCACTGATCATAAAGCCGGTAAAAGTAAATGAACATTTCTTATTTTTATATACTACTTACAGTTTATAATTAAAAAATAATAAATGCAGTGGGTGGAATGCATTCACACACCGGCTTATCCTTATCGAAATTTAAACAGTCAACCGACTTTGAAAGACTTTCAATACTACAATAATACTCATAAAAATGTTTTATCATGTCCATCACAAAAATTCCTTTTTTGCAAAAATTCTTTTTTGGCTCCAATCAGTCTCATCTTATCTTATCATATCACTTAAACTATGTGAAATGAAAAGATACTAATTTCAAATGAGTTTCTAAAGTTGGAATCATGGTGGCCTAAAGAATTTCAACTTAATTGCATGTCTTACTCAATATTTGTTAGTAGTTGTCGGTATCTGAACACCCAAATTGTAGTAGTGTCCCATCAATTTAATGCCGACACAGCCGACTGTGTCGGGCTTCGGGTACTTTAGATTTTTCCATTTTGATGCGATTATAACTGTGACTATTTTTATTTGTTAAGACAGCTTATACACCTTTAGTTTAAAAGACTTTTTTATTTGGGAAAATTACATATAAATGGAGTTAAAGTTTCATATTTACTTAGAGACTGAATCAAAGTTTCATATTTCTCTAAAATGGATTGCTGAGGTGGCACATGGTTTTTTACTGTTTAGAAAATTGTGGTGCCTAAAATGCCCTTCCCTAACAAAAAAGTAGTACCTTCCGTTCAAAAAAGTAGTACCTTCAGTTCAAAAAAGTAGTACCTTCAAAGAAAAAGTAGTACCTTCGCGAGTGTTTAAAAAACATGGTACCTGTACACCAAAAAGTAGTACCTTCAGTTCAAAAAAGTAGTACCTTCGAAGAAAAAGTAGTACCTTGGCGGAAGGGTATTTTAGGCACCACAATTTCTAAACAGTAAAAAACTATGTGCCACCTCAGCAATCCATTTTAAAAAAATATGAAACTTTGACTCAGCCTCTAAGTAAATATGGAACTTTGACTCTATTTATATGTAATTTTCCCTTTTTATTTTTTTTGAACTGGCAAAAAAAATCGTCATACGACATTTACATGAACAAGAATAAGAAACCAAGATAAACCAAAAAACACTAGCACGCCAAAAGACATAAACCCTCCAAAACTTTCAGACATCACCAGATTTGCTTAATTGTGCACTTAATCTGCCTCTTGCTTGACGGAAAACCAAAAGCCATACTCCTATACTATAAGCAACCAGAAATGTCAAAAACCACCACGAGCTTGATCATCACCTGAAAACTACTCGGACATGGGGCTTTATAGTAGTGTTGAACCATCAACACTACTTTTATCTGATTTCCTCCGCCAGTGCGGTGGCTATGCTGTCATGCAAGGCAGCGCCACCGCGGAACTCGAGCACCATGGCGCCGACCTAAATGACACTCTTTGGAGCGCTATAGAGTTGTAAGAGCGCACACAACTATTTTGCTTAGAAGATCTTTCTGTTAAAAAATTATATATAATATAGAATTCACATCGGAAACTTTAAAAGATTTTCACAGAAGAAGTGTTCAGGTTCTTGCTGAAACAGGTGCTGACCTATTTGCATTTGATCGAGACTATATATATATATATTCAAATTCTGCTTATGTTTTGAGGTACCTGGTTGCACTTAAATCTCTCTATCCCTACCATTTATGCAAGAATGTGAATGATTTACTCTTATAAATCGTTCTTTTCTTGAAACTCGGAGTCATTTTTTCTGCGTCAAGTAATTTATTTTATAGTGTCAAACTCATGGGCTAATTAATGACCTTTAAAATAGTTTTTATGAATATCCTACTAGTTTTAAGGATCAATTTATGCTGTTTTATGAACCTTTATGTCACAACACTTCCAAAAACAATACAAGTAACGTCAAAATTTTGAAAAAACACTACTTCATTTCACTACTATGTTGTTAACTATGCCTATGACACAATACAAGTAGCATCAAAATTTTGAAACAACACCACTTCATTTCACTACTATGTTGTTAACTATGCCTATGACACACCAAGGTTCGTATTCTAAGTAGAAGTTCAAGTCCTGCCTTTCACACTATCACCAATTTTAAGTTTCCCAAACCACTAATTTGCCAATTTAGTAAGTACGGAGTATTAATTTACTCCGTATTTATTTATGCTGCTGTTTAAAAAATATATTTATTTATGCATAATCCATCACACATGATTAATATGTCATCATATGGCACACTATCAAGTGACCTAGTTGGTAGAACGCACAGGCTCCCGAATTCTCCTCTCCTAATTTGCTATGGGAAATAATAATAATAATAAATTGTAATTTCCCTTGGAAAACCAAGTTCACGACTGCCCATGAACACGAGGGGATCCAGAGGTTAGCCCAGTGGGGCCTGACAGGGCTATAATGCAATGGGCCGACCTACAGTTATTAGTACACAAGCCCAAGTGAAAAACCACAATTTGCGAAGGGTGAACTTGAAAACAGAGTTGGTCTCATGTGCATCAGCTGATCAGCACACACAATTTAGTGGTGTAACATAAAGACATTCCCATTTAATGATCCTACACTGATTCAATGGCCTCCAAGCATTTGCCGCTCTGTATTTGGAGCATTTCATTGATGGCTCTAAGTAATTTTTTTCCCCTCTTTGTTTTCATGTGGGAGTGGTCCTCTCTCTAATGTTGTCCGGATTTCTTACTCGACACGTTTTATTGGAATCGCACAAAAACTCGATTAACTATTGTAGCATTATTCTTGTATTTTTGGAGGTTTTTTTTTTTTTTTTTTTTTTTTTTGTATTGTTTTTTGTTTTGTTTTTTTTTTTTTTTAAATCTCCTTTTATATAGAGTAGGAGACATCATTATACAAAGGGCATTTTTTAATCTACATATATTGTTAAGTAGAGCGTTGAAAGATTACAATATTACATGTAGTGATGAGACTCATAACATTAATTTGGAGACAAGCGTGCTGCTACTGAGCAAAATGAAATTGCAGTGAAACTAAAAGGGTCTTTGCTCTGCGTGCAGACGCCAAGATAATGTTTAATTACACACACTCACACAATAAATCTTTGGAGCAAACACTAACATATGTTATTAATTTCAAAAGGTGATCAATGATAACATATACATGAGGTCCTTTATAAGGGGACTATTAACCTTCAATAACAATCAACAATAAAGAGCTTGGAGATTAATTTGGTTGCCATAACAATCTTGAAATTTGATTTACAAGCACAGTACATGGGATAAGATGACAATTAATGTCCACGAATATGTCACTAAGCGTACCTATTCAACGGTTCTTGTTACTAACACGTGTTAATGATGTGAATTGTCAAATATTATTTTAGAAATTTTTTTTATATGATTCGGGACTGTAGTACATAGTTTTGATCAATTATAAAAAAACAAACTTAATTTTATGGGATTGGCTCGGACTATTAATTCCGAACCATTTAATAATTTATTGGATGCAGACAAGATGGTTGAATGAGGCAGCAACGTCATGAATTGACAGGCATGTAAGCAACTTTGAAGGTGATAAATGCTCGGAAGACAGTGAGAGAGGGATGCTGCTCCTACACCACAAAGGTCAATAAGCAGAAATGGATGGTGAGTGGCTTTTATTGTGTGATGTAAACCTACACTCATTCCATCACATTCATGTCTAAATTTGATATATCCAAATTTTCTTTCGTTTTCTTATTTATCATTTATTCCGTGACAGGTCATTTCCACTCGAGGAGAGGGGGACTAGTATCCTCGGATATCTCACTGAATCTATTATACCCAACTCAACTGCACCTCCACAAGGTTTACAAGCTAAAATTTGATTAACTTAACAAATTAAAAAATAATAATTATCCACAAATTATCCTTTTGGAAACAAGATATCATAGACATCATGATGTATAATAGATTGCAGATAAATTTTCAGTCTGTTTGGATTATCAGAAGGTCAAACAGACACGTTAACATAGTTTTTTTAAAATAATTTCAATGAGTTCGTTTTGACCTGAAAAGGCCCCAGTCTGATCAGAAACGGCCTATTTTGTAAAAATCAATATATTCATTGTTGCAAAAAGGCGTCTTTTGGCCAAATTCAATCATTTAGAATTTGGAAAATAACGGTTTCTCATTTTGAATATTTTGAGATTTCCGTTACAAGTCTAAACGGATTCGAATTATTTTCTTTTTTGGTATTTAATAGTTTTAAATAATTAGGGGTGCGTTTAGTAACGTTTTCGTTTTCTGTTTTTACAGTCTTAAGAAAGTAGAAACATGATTTTGCTTTCTTAAGTGAAAATAGAAAATAGAAGTAATATTTATTAACACTTGTTGTCACAAATTTGAAAACATAAAATAATAATTGTGTTTAGTAATACAACATATTTGTTACAAAATATACATAATATTCTTTAATTTTTTTTTTATTTTTTTATTTTTTTCATGGCAAGAATTTTAGGAGTTAGTGATTAGAGGGGAGGGTGAGAGGGAGGATAGATGACTTGAATACGAACTCTCGGATACAGTGAGCAATCCAACCACTCAGGCACTACACTTGCTTCCATTAATATCAAAAAGACATAAATCTAGAAAATCTAATTTAAAATTATAAGTCTTAAAAATATCCAATACATAATAAGTACAAAATTAGATATATCAAGACAAAAACATTCCCACCAATTATGTATATAAATACATATATATGCATGATGTATACATTTATTATGTGATATATAATATATTTAGCATATGATAATTTATTATGAATAAAAAATATTAAATAATATATATTATATGTAATAAAATATATATTGAGTTATAATATTGTAAATTAATTATAATTTAATATTTACATATAATATAATATAGATATGATATATAATAATATAAAATATTTACTGCTTAATAATTTAATAACATTATATTCTATATAAAAAATTATTTTGTCACAAAAAATAATTTGCATTATTATTTAATATATTAGATATTAAAATATATTTTTATCAAATAAAAAATAATATACAATATTTAATTTATTCAATATTAAAAATATATATTTTTATTAACATTTAATATTCAGCTTAGTAGTATATAACACAAATAACATGAATTTTATTTGAAATGAATAGCGCCTGTGCAGTAATATTAGTGAAAACATTTTTGCGCTACAGTGTCGAAAATATAAGAAATATCATTTTGATATTTTCTCTTTTCTTCACAAAAATTGAAAACGTTTTCTGTTATAGAAAAACAAAAACATTTTATTGAACGTGATTTTTGTTTTCGTTTTGCCTTTTTAGAGGTTGACAACAGAAAACAAGAAACGTTTTTCTTTACTAAATGCAGCCTAGGTTTTTTTACCTTAAAACATTCATTACGCTATAACATTTGGAGCTCTTTTTTGTGTGTGTGTGTGTGTGTGTGTGTGTGTGGGGGAGGGGGGGGGGGGATTAAGGACCATGTTGGTGGGCCCTTGACTCTATTTAGGGTTGGCCGAGTTGGATAAGACTTGGACCTGGCCTAATGCCTTATAAAACATTAGTTTTCAAGATAGATTCTTGTTAGGTGTAAACAATTCTTTGGAAGGGGCGTTTGAGTACCAATTAGAAAAAAGAAATCAATTATACATATTTCTTTGCATAATTTAATTAAAAAATAATAAAATGGATGAGGAAAGAGTAAGTTGCATAATAGAAGACATGACTAACCAAATAAAGTGGAGAGCCACGCTATCACAGTTGTTAATGTGAATCTCCATTTTCAAAAAATGGAGAGAGCATTCAGAGAATAGGGTTGTGGATATTCTTATTTTTATAGAATTTTTGGAGAAATATTGATTTTGAGTGCTTTTGTATTTTATGCCAATAGCGGACACAGAGGGGGGCTTGGGTGGGCTTGAGCCCCAAAAAAAAAAAAAAAAATATTTTAGTATAGTATGTTCAGCCCAATTTTTTTTTTAAAAAAATTTTAATAGTAGTATTAGTCCCCCTTTTAACCCATTCAAAAAAAAATTTTACTTATGAAATTGTGTTATTAAATTTATGTTCAATACTAACTTCCCATTGACAATTTCTGAATTCGTCCTTGTTTTATGCTGTTAGATTTTTTATTTATAAAGTACATGTAGTGTTCTACAATTTTGTCGATTCAAAGTTCATCCTTATTTTTTTGTGAACGACTTCATAACTTCTGTCACATCCCAATAGTACCCTTTTTGCTTCTCATGTTTTTTTTGAGCTTGAAGGATATTGCAACTGTGAGAATTATTTCAGACTACATTACCGACACTTATAGTTGGAATGAACTTAGGTGTGGTATAAAATTCAGCTCGACTCGACGTGGTTGGTTGCAACCTAATTTTAGTCAATTATGGCCATAAATCATTTTTATTTCATTTTAGTCTTTGAGAAGAGTTTCATGTACTTGAATGTCATGACCCTGTGCGGTCCTTGTTAGTCGAAAGTGCTGAGAGAAGCAGATTCCATACAACTCCTACTTTTGAAATTATTTGTACAAAATAACTACTCCCAAAATTTGAATTATGTCCAACCTTTAAGGTACTCTCAGGATGAGCTCACCCACAGTTAAGAGAGCCCAATCATGGAGAGGGTAGGGTGCACACAAGATAGACAATTATATATATTTTATACAGTGTACATCAATGTTTGGATCCGTAATGTTTTTATTTATTATTATTATTTTTTTTTAAGTACGATACGTGATTTGTTTCAATCAATTTAAACTAAATTTGTCTGAATTTATTAACAGATACTGTAATTGTGACCAATACTGCGAATGATATATATATATATATATATATATATATATATTTTGGTAAAGAAAATACAAAGATGGGGCGAGCTAGAAGAGGTGTCCACATCAAGCTGCATGTCATGCGGTATACTGCACCAGTAAATGTAGACACTCATTCAATGTGACAGATAACAGGGAAAGTGACATGTGATGAGGAAAGCCTTTTGTTCATTTTGAAAATCTAAAGACCAAAACAAAGCCCTAGAAATGGATGAATTAAGAACCATTGAAACATATGTATATATATATATATATATAAAGAAATGGAACAATACTACTCTACAATGGGGCCATAAAGCAAGAAAAGAAAAAGCAGATAAAAGGAATCTCAAGGAAAATCACACATAGATGCTTTGTTTGCCACCCTTTGACTGCCTCCCTCCTAATTTTTACTTTGATTTCTGCCTTAGATTCAGCAACGAGGGTAATTTGGGAAATAAATAAAAAAAGTGAACTAAATCTTCTTAGAATGCTTATGCTTTTTATGTGCTCTCTTTTTTTGACTACCTCATTTAGGAGATATGCTAATTCATACATACTTTATATATCTAATAACAGATTCTCAATCATCTGCTTGATTAAACAATGATTGGTTATAGGTAATTAAAGAGGAGAATTCACCTTCTTTTTTCATATACTCATAATTAAATTTTTTTTTTCTTAAGCCAAAGTATAAATGATGAGATTCAAATTTGATGTCCATTTCAAAATGGTTTAAAATCACTTCTACTTTTAAACATTCATTAGTAAATTCAATAATTAAGTTTAAATTGTAAAGTGTATAACTAATGCCATGGTCATCATCACGATTATTGTCTAAATTTTATTTGAATGGGTCATGAAATCTCTTTCTTTTCTATTACATGTCATTTCACTTATTATATTTAACTTCATAAAGTCATTTTTAATAATCTAATTTAATGTTCTGCTCCTCTTTAATTTTTATTACAATTAGTCTTTCTCAATTAATTTTTTTAAAATTCAACCAAAAATGATGTTGAATTACCACATTTTTTTAATATTTGTTTAATTTTAGGCATGACACAACTGGAGTTAAATCCTGGACATTGAGTTGAAAGTTCAGCAAAAAAATAGGTCATTGCTATAAAGGCTACCCAACCCAGAAGAGTAGGAAGGTTGTTTCCACTTCCATGGGATGATTATTCATAATGAAGTGGTACATCAATCAATATAATAGTACCATAAATGGAGATACAGCCACCCACATCCTTAGTTGTGTAAATACATTATTGAATATATGCACCTATATTTCGGGTTTTTTTTTTTTTTTTTTTTTTTTTTTTTTTTTCTTCATGTAAATATGCACCTAACTTTAGTAATTGTGTAATTGATTTGAAAAGTTCTTTTGGCTTATTTTGAAAAGTATTATTAGATGGAGGTATTTTTATTTATTTATTTTTATTTTTTAGAGCACCCGATCTCTCCAGAAGGAGAGGAGAGCTCATACAATATAAGGATACAAGTTTACAACAAATGACAAAATAAATAATAAAATCATATAAACAAGAGTGAAAATTGCAGTCATATAACACTCTTGCCATGAAAAAAAAAAAAAAAAAAAAAATTGAGATGCTATACCAGTGTGATGTAATATATACAAGTGGTTTGAACTAAATAATCTTTTCTTTGTCAACGATATTGAGAATCATAAAGTCATTATGTTTTTGTTGAATCCATTAACATTTTGTCCTCTGAGGATACATACCATTTCAAGATATATATAATGGTTTATCAAGAAAAGGGTGAAAAATTGGATGTTTGTCATAGTCTTTCAAACAATAGGGGTCCATTGTTTGTTAGTTGTTCCAATGCAACTCTTCATTTTTGTTTTTGAACAAAAATAACTAATTACTTTATACAAATTTTGTCATATTCATCAAACAATAAGGCTGGTTAATTTTTTACTTAATTACACTGAAATGTTATAATAATTAATCAATTTAGTGTTAAGATTACCACCGAATTAAATTCGGAGAATCATTCATTAAAAACACACTCGTATACTTGCTTTATCTTTACAGGAATTTAAATCCTCTAAAAATATAAAATTCATTTAAAAAATTCAAACACGAATTTCATACTCACATATACAACAAAAATGACTTTTATATACTAGTATTGTTTACATGTTGTGTTGCTATTGTTATCCTATTAGATATGCACTTTTATTGTTGATGACTTCATTATTTTGTTTTGTGCAATTTTAAATAAGATTTATGTAGATACATCCAAGCAACATTATTAATAAAGAAAAAACATTCCAAACCAAATTTCATTCCTTTTCCTCCTTACAATGAGGATGTAGAAAATGAGCCCAAACACCACCTTTTCATCATGATCTCATTGAATCAAAGAAGATTGATTTCCCTTATATACCATTTTCATGAAAAATGTTTCATCAACTATCAGGGTTGTCAAAGTGGAGGGAAAGAGGAAAAGAAAAAATTCCTAGTGTAGGGCCATTTCTTTAGGCCCTTTAGATATCCATTTGCCCTATATAGGTGGCCCTTGGCACTTTAGTTTTTGATACAACTCATCACTTTACAAATTTCTTTGCATTATTTAATATTTACTTTTTTTCTACTTATTGCCTCAGTTGATTCCCAAGACACACATATTAGATGTACCAAAAACAAAAACAAGAGCTTATTGTATTTGAATTTCTACAAAAAGGGAAAGCACTTAATCATGTACCACTTTAATGTATTTGATTTTATGCCTATTGACAACCTTGATTTGAACAAAATGGAAGTCCACTCATTTAAAAAAAAAAAAATGAATTAGTGTGAAGCATGTAAGTAATAGCTCTAATGTAAAGTGAGTTTATACTTTTGAGTTTTTTATTTTTTTTTGAGCTGAAGTAATTTTAATTTAAATCATAAAAAATGGTGAATTTTTTTCAATTGTTCTAGAAAAGATGAATAAATTAAGTATGAGATAGTTACTTTATACAAAATAACATAAAATGACATGTATATAGATTAATAGTCAATGTGTGGTATTGCTTTAATTCATCCAACAATCATTATTTGAAAGCAGTCTAATAGTCCTGACCAGTTGACCTCAACCGCTTGTCGCTGATTACAAGATGCCCAACATCCCGATCTTCGTTTTGAAAAAATGGAGGTGGACGTTGGCGAAACAATAATGTTGCTCTGTTGTGACTGTGGTTGGCAGTATTGATTACGGTCGCGTTGTAACCGATTCAGACAAAATTAATATAAATTTGTTAATACGGATCGCATATTGGACTTGAAAAGTGGTCGGTATCGACTGATACATCGTGTATCGATCAATACGATGAACTATGATTGTGACCTGGAGGTTACGATTCAAATTAAAAAACTACCTCTACACATGCAGATGTAAAATTTCATATATTAAAATCCTTCTTCTTAGATGGTAATACCATTTTTTATTTTTTTATTTTTAGCACAAACATGTACGAATCCCATAGAACTATGCAAATGTAATTTCACTTAGGTATGGGCATCATTGTTGCCCACCTAAAGTTGAATTCTTCAAGATAGATATAATTAAGGCCTAGTTATAGAAAATTCTACCATTCAGCTAAGGAATGAAATAAAACTATACTCGTATGTACCATTTTATTCAACAATTGGGCCATGAATTTTGACAGCTAAAGTACCCACCATGAAATTAATACTCTAGGAAGAAAATATTAAATGCTTGACAAAGAGGGCAGCCAAAATGATTTTATACAAGACTTGAATGATCACAATTTTGGGACCCAAACAGGTTCATATGGTAGTGGAAGCTACACTTGGGTTAGTGGTGGGTATGTGAAGTTTGATAAGAATTCCATTTCATGTATGCCCACCGCGGGACCAATACTTGGGACATCCGCCGTCGGCTTAATTAAATCAACTCTCAAAACTATATACTAATCCTCTGCTAATCAATTGCCAAGGTCCAATTTTAATCATGAGTATCAAAATTTGAACCCAATATAATAAACAGCCTCCTACATGTTTTATGTGTATTGACTGGTCAAACATTAAATTGCAAGCCAAAAAAAGCTTATACTAAGAGCTTTTTTCCCCTCAAAATGAGGTCTTTAACTAGGGAGCCGCCGGTGGTCGGATAGATTCGTGTATCTGAGGAGCGTGCGCGGGTGGCGGGGCTCGGAATGCTAGGGTTAGAGGACCTTTGTGCCACCAAACAGGACCCCTACCCTAACAATTGAGCACAAACCTAATGAGGAAGCAGTTCATACTTCATGCATATGATATCTTTTCTATCAATGCATAGTTACATCTTCCTCAAGCATCTGAATGCTAAAGCTACCATATTCGGAGAAGAATTTGTATTGAACACACCTACAACAATGTGCAATACACTGAAGAGGATCGTGATTCTTCCCCGCATATGGTAGCTTTAGCGTTGTAAATAAACAAATTCTCAAAAGTATACACTAAATTAAGACAACTAGCATTGTTTACAAATAATTTAATTATCGAGCATGCATCTTCTGCTCTTACAATATACTTATCGTACCATACACATGCAATTGATCGTGGCCGTATTAGACATTGAGTCAAAGAGGCTCAAATTTGCGGAACAACATTCTTGGCATTCCTTGCAAATAGATATATACATTGATAGATAATAGATATAGTGATATACAAGTACGTTCATAATGTTTAGATATATTGGGGATAGAACGATATGAATATACACATATAAGGAAAAATGTTTAGCCCCTTAAAACTGTAGAAATCCCAACAATATTAAAAAAACCCAAAAAGCCCATGTAGGGGAAGCATGCCTTTCTTGACGCATATACTGTAATTGACAATTCCTTCTGCAAACATTCCTCACAGACCAGAACACTCCCCAAGAAAAATAAAAAATAAAAAACAAGAGAGGAAAGAAAGAAAGAAAGAAAGAAAGAGAGAGAACAACAAATAAAACAAATAAGATATAGTACTACTACTTACTACTATACACATTCCCTTTATCTTCTTTTTCCTTCTTTTATCTGCTTTAACTTTGATGGAAGACCAAATGGCAAGAAATTTGCAGATAAAGGGTGTTATTAGATGAACTTTGCTGACCCATGGGCAGGTTTTTCTTCAGCTTATCCATGTCGTTTTATGTTGTAATTTAGATGAAAACGACATGCCCGTTCATGTTGGGCCTTGCCCTTTGGTTTTGGATGCGCGAGAGAGAGAATGAGATCTCCTGCAATGCACCACACCACACCACACCACGCCAAACCACTTTATTCTGTTCAAATTCAATTTTTAGCCGAGACTATTTATTTCTGTTGAATGTCTCTCTTTACAACTCTTGTGCTGGTTTCAAGAAAGAGAAAGTCCCTCTCTCTCCTCTCTCTCTCTCTCTCTCTCTCTCCCTACACTTTCTCTTTTAAGTTTGCCGCATTGTCTTGGTCTTGAGCTTCAGAATCTAGTCTCTCACTTCCCATATTTAAAGTGTTGTCTCTCCCTCGGCCCGTTGTGTTTCTAATCTTACTGGGTTTTGGGTCTATGCTCTTCTTCTTATTTATATACATTAGTGACACATTTAATACTAGAAATTGTTTTGAGTGTGATACCCAGTAACTAGAGTCTAAGAAATTGAAGATTTCTTGCATATAGAGGAAAGTGAAGAAGTTTTTATGTGTAGTTTTGTCCGTTTTGCTTTGTGCTGAGCCATTCACAACATATGAAGGTCTGCAAAATTTGCTGAGAAATGAGGTTTCCGGAAGTCAGAAATTGGGAAATTTTGTTCATTTCCTTGAATTTCTGATATTTTTGCTGATTCTGAGGAAAACCCATAAATTGTGGAAGAAAATAGGAGAGCTTGTATGAAGAAGTGGTGAAACAATGAGAGATGGGAATTCCAAGAAAAGCAAGGTTTTTTGTTCTCTTATCCCTCGGTTTCCTGAAAATAATGATTAATTTTTGTTGATAAATGTTTTTTTTTTTTTTCACTGCATGTTTACTGGTTTGCTCACTATTTGCTTTCTTTTTCTTTGTTGTAGCTCTCATGGTCAAAAGCAGTGATTAGGAAGTGGTTCAACATCAAGGGCAAAAATGAAGAGTTCCAGGCAGATGAAGTTGTTCATGGAGGTCGGTATATTTGTTTCTTCTTGGGTTTTCTTCACCTTTCTGATCTCTGAAATTCAGCTCATGATTCTTTGCTTCTTGTGTTTGTTTCCTTTAATCAATTTAGATTTCTTCAGTTTTTTAATGTTTTTGCCTATATGATTCCTTTACCCTCAGTTTGGTTGTGATAAAATTGTTGAAAATAGGGGGTAACAATTTTCATATATTTGGAATAAGTCCTTTATTTATTCTTTCTAGAATAAATTTGTAATATAGTTGTTGTTATCCCAACTTGTTTCTTCTTTAAATTCGCTGAATTTCTTAGTTTTTTATGTTTCTATTTCCTGTTTTAAGATGTGAAATTGATGCATCATGCATAAACATCTGATTTTCTCTTTCAGGTGCTGATGTGGAATGGAGGAATAGCTTCTCAGAGAGAGAGCCATGTACAATTAAGAAAAGCAGAACAGGTTTAGAATCATCTCACTAATCCATCCAAATGTTTTTTTTTATTATTATTATTGAATTTTTCAACTCATTGATTTATTGTTCCTGATCTTTTTATTTCACTTGGCTGCACAGAAAAAATAAGCAAGAGTACGGATCGTGTCCGGAGAGGAAGAGTTGATCTTGATCACCCTCAAGTGATACATGTGCAGAATCATAGGTTGGTCTTATCTACAAATATTCTGCGTGTTATATGTTGTGTATCTTACTATTGTTTTAGTTGTGCATCTGTGTTAATTGTTTTTAACTACATTTGGAGCAGTATTTTTGTTGCTACATGGAATGTGGGCGGAAAATCCCCTCCAAGCAACTTAAATCTGGATGATTTGCTACATTCCTCACCTCCTGCAGACATTTATGTTCTTGGGTATGAATTGCTATATTTGATTCTCATTGCTTTCACTTGCTAAACTCTGGGGCTTACTCGAAACTAATAGAAGCGTGTGTGAAATTTTACTCTTTCAGATTTCAAGAAATAGTTCCTCTGAATGCTGGCAATGTTCTGGGTGCTGAAGATAATGGCCCTGCCCAGAAATGGCTAGGTCTAATTCGGAAATCACTAAACAATCTTCCTGGAACAAGTGGAGGTGGTGGGTTCTATACACCTTCTCCCATCCCTGATCCTATGGTGGAAGTAGATGCAGATTTTGATGGATCAACCAGGCAGAAGGCGTCATCCTTCTTTCATCGCCGATCATTCCAGACACCCCGGCCATCAATCCACCAGCCTCGCCTTGATAGGCGATTCAGTGTTTGTGACCGAGTATTCTTTGGTCATAGGCAAAGTGACTTTGACCACAGTTACAGATGGGGTCACCGGCCAAGTGACTCTTCCTGGAGTCACAGGCCCAGTGATTATTCTGGGGGTGAGAGGCCAAGTGACTATTCAGGGGGCCACAGACCAAGTGACTATTCAGGGGCTCATAGACCAAGTGACTATTCAGGAAGTCATAGACCAAGTGACTATTCAGGTGTTTACAGACCTAGTGACTATTCAGGAGGTCACAGACCAAGTGACTATTCGAGATGGGGTTCATCTGATGAAGATTACGCGCCTGTTGATTCACCTAGCACCTCGTCATTCTCACCAATGTGGAATGGTGGATATGCGCCTATGGATGATGGATGCAGAATGCGAGGACATTCACGGTACAGCTTGGTTGCAAGCAAACAAATGGTTGGCATTTTTCTCACAATATGGACTAGGAGTGATTTGAGGGAACATATTCGGAACATGAAAGTATCTTGTGTTGGCAGAGGATTGATGGGTTACCTTGGAAATAAGGTATCCTTTTGAATGAATCTTGGGAATCTTAATTATTTTTTGTATATTTAAGTTGGAGATGATGTGTTAATCAAAAGAAGTAATGCTATGTTATGCTTGTTTCACAGGGATCCATTGCAGTAAGCATGTTATTGCATCAGACAAGCTTTTGCTTTGTCTGCAGTCATTTGACTTCGGGACAGAAGGAGGGCGATGAACTACGAAGAAACTGTGATGTCATGGAAATCCTTAAAAAGACAAGGTTTCCACGGATAAATGGCACCGCTAATGAGAAGTCCCCACAAACAATCCTTGAACACGAGTATGACCCTTTCTCGTTAATTATTGATTAATTTATGTTGCCTACCAAAAAGAAATTAAACCATTTTATTACATGTTAAATAAATCTATATTTTCTAACTCCTAAGGTACCTTTGAGAATTTTAGAAGTAACATTAGTTCAAGTGCACACCACTGCCTTTCAGCACTACCATTCTCCAACTATGTTTTATTGCTAAAATCTTTTACGTTTCAATTTGTTCTAGTCGAATTATTTGGCTTGGTGATCTGAATTATCGGATTGCCCTCTCTTACCGGTCTGCTAAGGCGCTTGTTGAGATGCAAAACTGGAGGGCGTTGTTGGAGAATGACCAGGTATGATACATATACATACATATATTATTACGAGTATTTTTTTGGGTGTCAAAATGGTTAGCTATCTATAGCATTCAATTGAATCATCACTGGTTTTTTTGGCAGCTGCGGATAGAAAAAAGCAGGGGTCGTGTTTTTGAGGGATGGAGTGAAGGGAGAATATACTTCCCACCAACATACAAGTATTCACATAATTCAGACAGATATACAGGAGATGATATACACTCAAAGGGGAAAAGGCGAACACCTGCATGGTAAGAATATTTTTCCTACATTAGGTAGGAGGAAATTTGTGACAGAACTCAAATGAAAAAGTTCAAAACATTTAAATTAAAAAATCAAGCTATATACATGTTTCCTTTAATTATTTAGGGTTGGAGCCATTTATAACTTCTCAGAATTCAAGGCATTGATCTAGCTAATTTTCATGTGTGAAGGTGTGACCGGATTTTGTGGTATGGAGGAGGCCTGCATCAATTATCTTATGTCCGAGGGGAATCTAGGTTCTCCGATCATAGACCAGTTTCTAGCATATTTTGGGCTGAGGTTGAGTTAGTCCAAGGCCGCTTGAGAAGAAGCATGAGTTGTTCTAGTTCCAGGATTGCGGCGGAGGAGCTGTTTCCTTATTCACATGGATATACTGAACTCTGCTTTTTTTAAAAGATGGAGCGAATTGTTGAGTTATATTTGAGTATGCTCTCTCTCTCTCTCTCTCTCTCTCTGCGGTTGCAGCATACTACTCATTAACAAGTTTACATTTTCTTGTTGCAACTTGTTTTGTTTACACTTCCTGAGTGTTAATTTTATTTGTGTACTTGAAGGAATGCACAGTTATACGCGGTTGCTTAGATTAAAAACTGTTTCTCCTAAATTATGTAGCTGAATGTTGCAATCACTTGTGATTTTCTCATAGTTGCGTGGTTGAAAATTTTGTCTTTCTAAATATGCATCTTGCTCGAGTAGTTCTCAAGCTCAACAATGTGAATTCTGCAATCATAGATTTAGGACCAGAAGATACCTATAGTGTCTCCCAAGGAGTTGATTCATTCTCTTTTTCTTATTCAGAATGTGGCTGTCTCTAAAACAGAATATGTACTTGGCATAGTGTCTGAAAATGATGCTTAAATTGCATATTCTTTTCCTTTTTCTCGAGTAGATCTTACCTATCACCAATCTAATGCTTCTTGGTCCCCTCTTGCAGGTGAGAATTGCTTTGAAGAAATTCGTCCTTGAAGGGTGATGGAGACCTTCCGTTGCCCACAAACCGAAAAAGGTTGGTCCTCTTTTTCTTTTCTCCCGTCTTGCCTATGGATTTCGGTTCTTTATTCCTAATTCTGTCCCTCTTACTTTCCATGAACAGATGTAGATATTCGTGATATTGCTGGCTAACCCAACTTCACATGCCCGAATTTGCTGAATTTCACAACCATTTTTTTAGCATACAAGTAACTTGCCAATTCGGAGAATAATCTAATTACCTGACTAACAAACTCCCACGTAATCGCGTCACCTCAAATTCCTATACAAGCATTTGCTGTCCTGCGTAATGATCAGGTACTATATTTTTCAGTTAATTATACTACTCAGTTCTGTACCTAGAATAAATTCATCTTAACATCATAATAATGAGCCATCTGTTTCAGTTTTGCAGGATGAACTCAACCAATCAACACTGTGAAGTGGGTAATTAGGGATTGTTTTATTCAAAGATTCTTTATTTGTTTTGGGCAAGCAATTTTTCAATGACTTCAAGAAGATGAGAAATGGTCAAAATAATCATCTGGGGTGTTGCCTTTTTGTTTTTAGTGTAGACAGAAGTAAAGAACTGATGTGTACTTATTACTAGGGTTGATAGAAAGAAACATAATTGAAAATTTGTAAGCTTCTTCTCTCACTCTCTCTGTGTATTGTTGCTAATGATTTTACTGAAAAAGATGGTAGTATATTTTGATCATCCCCCATCAACTATTGTTTGCTTTACCTTTATTCTGTGTGGTGACCAACTAACTACAAAAGCAAAGGACAGTTTTACAGAGGCACATTGGGAGGGAAGCCAAAATTTAGAAACTCCTCGTTTGTAGAAATGTTATGTCACATTTTTCTTTTGCTTTATAACTTACCTTTAATCATCTTTTGTCCCATAAGGACCACAGAAATATGAGCAGAAGAGACAACAAAATTGTTGGAGTTGACTAACCTATGATACTGGACTCAATAAATAAATGAACCACTTATTTATTTTTCCAGTAAATAAAAAGATTAATAAAAAAAAAAAGGGACAAAAAGGGATGCAACACGAGAACTTCCTAGAGATCACCCATACTACTAGAGAGTTGTGGTTTTAGAACCATTTATTACCTAATCCGGACAGAGGGACCATGAAGGAGGCATTTAGAACCTTCAACCCTGATGCTTCCCTAAATGCACACACATAATCAAAGAAGCATTGCCATTTCAAAATCAGTTTTCCAGTTCAAATCTATGAATTTGTTTCATTTCAACAGAAATTGAATCCTATACACAGAATAACATGTTAGGGTGATAAAAAAGTGAGAGGAGAAGAAAGAAAACTATCACCTGAACAGTTTCCTACAATTTGAATCGAATGGGGGTGCAAATGAGAGGCTGACACGAATTTATCAATTGTCCTCAGCGAATCAGAGCAGAGAACATTTTTATCCTAAGAACAAGAAGTAGAAAAGAAAATCTAAAAAATGAGAAACCACCGGGAATAATGACCCTTCGTTGCCTTCGTGTAGAGCAATTGTATTTTGACAAGCAATAGAGGATTTCCAGTAGTTGTCAGATATTCCAGGAAGGTCTGAATATTTCACCTTTCAAAAGAAGTGATCATGTGATAGTTACTCCACTTGATACCATAGTGCTGTAAAGAAGATGGGAGTTCAAGTGTATAAGTAGGCATCTGCAATCTGTTTTGCTATCAATTGCTTATGGTTTTTACTGAAAAGAAGTTGTTTTCATGATCATCTTACTTTGTTTTCTTTTATTTTCATTGTGAGGTAGACAACAAACTAAAAAGCACAAACACAGAGAACAGATTTTGCTGGTATATGGGGAACTCATAATTTAGATACTTCTTTTTCTTTTGAAGAGATGTCTGTTTCTACTTTGTTATTTGCAGTAAAACAATAATAAAAGCAGGAATCATATGATCTTTAACATATATAAATACACAAATACACACACACACACACACACTAAATTTAAGCTATAAATATTTGGCTCCCTACTTTTGATGATTAGTTCACTGCCTAACTTAAGCCTTGAGGGCAATTTGAATTCAATTTTTTTTTTTTTTTTTGCCCTTGTTATGAATATTTTAATAAATAAAATTAATGTTGATCCCATGCCAATGTAGATAAATAGATAGAGAAGGCATCCAAAAAGAAGAAAAAGGCATGACATAGAAGGAAAAAGGAATGTCGAGTTGTCATTGCAGATCCTGCAAATTGATGCAGTCTTGACCACCACCTTTTCCACTGTGAGTTTGTCATGCTCTACATAAATTGCTTCCAGAGTTCCAGAGTGGGGACATTTACATTTGAACACATAATGAAATTAATATTTTAGTTGAATTAGATCGACCAAACATACAAGCTATGATTTCTTTCTATTTAACTTTTTAGTTTTGAATGATGCGAACTACATGGTAACAATCCAGGTTTAACATACTTTCATGAAAAAGGTTGGAAGATAAAATTAGAGTTTGTTACACCGCTCCCTTTTCAATATGGAAACACAATACCAATTATGTAATTAAACACTTCGGGGCATATTGTTTAAAACAAAAATCATGATTTTATGTAATCTGATCAACATGTACATCAAAACACCAATCAATTGCCACAAATTTTTATCAATTACTGATCAGCTATTAGAAGAACAGAACACTTGCATAAGCAAGATAATGTTTTGAATTCAACAGTTGATAACGGAAGAGCATGAATACATATAAGAAAGTCAAGGCTGTTTCACATGTTCTCCTTGATATATATTCTCAGTTTCATCAGAAAGACATAAACAACCCTTGAAGCTGGCCACAGTTTCGGTAAAAGATGGTTGCACAGTTAAACAATAGAGAAAATACCGAATTGAGTAAGAAGTATTATCTAGAAGTACCCAGATCAGTGTCTGTTTACTAAAAACAAGAGAAACTGCACAAGACTTAATTGTTGACATGTTATCTATGGAAATCTAAGGGTAGTAAGCTTTTCTTTACAAAATCATAGACTGTACAAGACTTGCTCTAAGTGCCGTGAACTTGTACTGTCTGATTAATTGTGCAGAAACAGGGGAAATGGCTAAGCTGAAGTCCAGAACATCAATGGTTCAATTGCAAACATCAATGTTAAAATGGCCTTAAAACTGTCAAATTCATGAACACCTTTGATCCTAAAGACTCCTAGCACACGAGGAATCAGTCTTGAGATTAAGCATGAAGAATTGTTAACTTTGGGACCTTTATTTACAAGGGATATTCTGTACATGACTAATGTAAAGAGAGTTCACTTCCTCTCTCATAGGCTAACTAATCCCAGTTCATCTTCTTTGGGTCCCCTCACTTTATTCCAAACTGATTTCAGGCATTCAGTGTGAGTTTCCTGAGCAGTAAGAGCTTTGGCCTCAAGCGTAGGCTCCCACAGTATGGTAGTTTCGGCTAACATAACATCCATCTTTGAAGCTGGACAGCAATCTTCTAAGTAACCTAATGGAAAACAACATTGACATTGCAATCAATATTGGTGCTGTTCACTGCAATAGGTAATTTCATTATTAAATTGAGGTAGATTGACTCTTTGTCTGTTGTCTTAAAAGGAAATATAGTCGAGGATAAAATTGATACAGTTGACAGCTGGATATTGGAGAAATAGAACCGATGAAATTTATTGATTTTGAACCATCAAACTTTTAACTGTTTCATGTAGGGCCTTCATTTACATGTAACATTTTTTACTATTAGCAGTATATCTTTCCCTTGCTTCTCTGTTTCACACCCTACTCTGATTGACCAGCTGCGATTAACAGCCACATATTCCACCTTGCTTACCATGAATTTTCCATGGTCTAGATAAATATCTTCCAGAGTAGGGAGATCTTACATTTAAAACGTGTCTCTAAACAGAAGAAAATAAAACTCTAAACAGAATTAGGTTAATCTTTTAGTTTAATTAAAACGAATAAACATAAAGTTTGGGGTGCCTTTTGCTGTAAAATTTTAATTTCGAATGGTGTGAAGTGGTGAACCATATGGCATAAATCTAGGTTTAGCACACTTTGATGAAACGGTTAGAAGATAAAACAATAATTTTTAACACTGCACATTATACAATATCTAAAGACAACACATTATTACATGAAAGCACATAGAAAGAAGTAGAACCACCTGGTAGACATATAACTAATTATGTAATTAAACATTATGGGGTATCCTGTTTAAAATTAAAATTATAATCTTATGTAATTTGATCAACTTGTACAATTGTGCATCAAAATACCAATCAATTGCCATAAAATTTACCAGAACTCCTCCATTACTGATCAGTTATTAGCCAAATCTACTCCCTAAAATGTCCATAGAAGACTAGAAAAGTTACATAAGAAACACGATGCTAGGAAAACTGCACTGCGCCAAAATTAACAGGCACAATTGATATTCATCAGTTGATAACAGAAGACCACTCAAAATAGCACAGACACATTTAAGAAAATCAAAGCTGGTTCATATGTTTTCCTTGATATATATTCAAAATTTCATCACAAAGACACAGATACAACCTTTGAAGGTTTCTCACAATTTTGGTAAAAGATCGTTGCACTGTAAAAACAATAGAGGAAATAATGAATTGAGCAATGCATATTATCTAGAAGTACCTGGATCAGTGATTGTTTACTAAAAACAAGAGAAGCTGTAGAAGAATTAATTGTTGACATGTTAGCTATGGTAAACTAATGGTAGTAAGCTTTCGTATTCCAAATCGCATGCTGGTTGTAAAAACCATACAGATGTGCACCTCTGGTTGGTCAACCTAGCTATGAACTATGAATGCTTGATCCAATACTACTAAAACCTGGCTACTGCCTGTCGGTTGACTTGAGATCCAAACCCTCGCTTTGTTGTTGCTTCTGTCAATCTAGTTGCTGCTGCTGTTGATACTGGAGACGGCTTATTATCTTTCTCATCAACTGCAATCTGTTTGTCTCGGCATTCAATGGTGCAAAATGCTCGTAGGTAACTGCATCAAGTTTATGTGTTGTCAGTAATGTCCAATTTGCACTAACATTGGTATTCGAAGCCCAAAACAAGCCCCAAATAAGAAATAAAAAATAGCAACTTATAAATCCACTTTCCAAGATGTATATAGAATGTCCCTTTATCAATTAACTTGTAAAAGAAAAAAAAAGAAAAAAAAATTTGTCATCTACTGAGCTTGCACAGAAATCCAACAATAATTGACTTGTTTTCTTCCTTTCAGAAAAGAGAGAGGAAAAAAATGGAAAACAAGCAAACACTGATTATTCCTCTCAAGCAAATGAATAGAAAATGTATAACAGAGACAGCAAAAACCATTGTTGTAAGCATTGTGAAATTGAAGAAGAATTGATGACATAAATAGACTCAGAGTGGTGGTGTATGATGGGCATGAAATCATGCAAATACCTTTCATTTTTGTTAAGACGATCACAGAAGAGAAAAATAATGAATCAGAAACAAGGAAAAATAACTGTTATTGAAGTAAAATAGTTGATACAATGTAATTCTTCAACTATGCTTCAGCGAATCGACAAGATATAGCTCGTCTTAAGTGTCTTCTCTCTGTTACAATGTACATTATCTAAATTCTTACATACCAAATTATTTTATTCAGGGTACAAAAAATTATGATCAATTATGAATTGAACTAAGTGGTCATGAAAATGTAAAGAATAAATGTCAATTAAATTCGGAGGGTCACAAAATGCAGACAGAAGAGAGTTCAGACACCACACAAAAGCAGGGAGTGTGCTGTGTATATATATCAAAGATCCGGGAAATGGTATTAAGAAGTCACATCTGTAATTCTAGAGGAAAAGAAAATAAAAATTAAGATTCAATGTTTATTACAGAGAGTTTTCTAATCAACCAAACAAAGTATATAATGGGAAAGAGGAAAAAAAGAACTGTGAAACAAGAATTACATACCCATACATGAACACATCCTTGTCCAAAGCCAGTTTCTTCTTGCAATGAAAACAAGCTCCAAGAAACCTCCCAAATCGGTCGTCAATTTTGTCCTCAGACCCATCAATTTTCTTCTCACAAACAGGTGATCCCAATGTCAGAATACTCCGGTAAGGCTCTTCCAGCAATGTGACCGACACCTCAGAGTTCTTGACCGGCTTTACAGCGTCAATTTGAGCAGCAGTGGCGCGTTTCTTTTCCCCAAGAGTTACCGGAGACTGGATGGGCTGGACCTGGTTGAGCTGCCCCATTTCTCCGGCACTCGATGACTGGACGACCCGGTTGTGTTTCAAGGACATTTGTCCGAGTTAGGGTTTTGGATCAATGAATCTTGTTTTGAAGAAAGAGGGAAGCTTATTAGTTAACAAAGAATTAAAGGATTTCAGTGTTTTTAGAGTTTTGGTGAATGGATGGAATATTGGAGAAGAAGGTGAATAAAATTAGGGTTTTTTTCTGCCTTTTGTGATGGTGTGACTTGGGGTTTAAGAAGGAAGTAGCAGATGCAGATGCAGATGAGAAGGATTTGTTAGGGCAGTTGGTGATGGGATTCGCGCGTTAGACGGTTTGGATTCTAATATTCTAGTCGGTGGGCTCCACCTAAATAAAACAGTCACACTACAGAACTCAAATAAATTATTGCAAATAAATAAATAAATAAATAATAATAATAATAAAATCAACTCAAATAAATTAAGTAATGTTTATTATAGCAAAATATGATATGTTTAAAGGAAAATTCTAGGTAGTATTAAAAGTTTAATTTGAAAATTCAGAAAATTAATGCCTTGGCCATATGTTGTACAAATAATTCTTGTAATTAGTTATAACAGGCGGGTGTTTCACGATCCGACCAAAAAAATTTAAGTTGTTAGGTGAGACTAACACTCAACTCAAACTCGTCTTCGCCTACCCGGATGGCACACTCAGAAACCTCCAGGCGGGGTGCTTGGCGTGGTAGGCCAGGCCATCCCGCCTACTCGGATGACACACCTGGACGCATCCGGGTCGCATCCGGGTCTGGCCACCATGCCTACCCGGATGCCTAGGCGGGGCGTTTGGCATGACACCGGATCCAGGTGAGGCGTTTGGGGGATTTTCTTTGGCATGACACCGGATCCAGGTGAGGCGTTTGGGGGATTTTCTTTGAACCCAGTTTTTAGGTATTTCTTTTTTTGCTATAATTAATAATTGTAAATAGATAATGAATAAATGTAAACCGGGCCGATTCAGCCATTTTATTCACTTTATTTTATGCCAAGATTACAGAAAGATTACTACTACTACACTTCAAGTCAAACAAAATATAAAAATGCATATAAAATGAGGAAATGTTCAGCTTATATGTATTGTTATCGTTCTATTTCAGTGACAACGGCCTTTTAGTTTTTATGAAAAAAATTAGTGACAATTGTTCAGTCTATTTGATAGATATGAAACCCCTTATTCGTTCGATTCTGATTTTATCACTCAGATGAAGAATAAGGACTTAAATCTTCCCTTACATAAGTCTTTTTTATCCATCTCAAAAAAAAGAAATTGAATTTTTTGTTTAATCTATCTATCCGCGCTTGAAATCATTGATGATTCAATTCGAAATGAAATAGAAATTTTTCTATCTTGTGGTGAGCAAATGCAGTCCTTACTGTAAAATTGGATTCAAATAATGTGTCAAAGTGGGAAACTTTTTCAATTATAACTATTTTAAAACCATTTTTAATGATTCCGGAGGAGTTGAATCTTTGGTACTTGAAAAAGCGTAAGATTGATAAATCTATCATGTTCAGTCACTTGAAGATGCAAATTAAAAAAACTTCTTTTTTCGTCTTATTTATGTTTTTTTTTTTATAAAAAAATGTTGTATTCATACAATAAAATATGGAGTTAAGTTGCATTTTTGTTGAGATTCCTTCAAAAAAATATCTATGCATCTATGTAGAAGAGAAAAATCTAGATTAATATGGACCGACTGAACCAACGACTATTCATGATTCCATAATTGAATATTGAATCATTTCCATACAGGTTCCAACTTAAAGGAATGTTATGGTAAAACTTCGTTTGAAACAATGTGATAGAAAGCAACGTGCGACTTCCGTTGTGGATTCTTACATCTATCATTTTATATAGGAACGAATTAAGGTGCTCTTGGCTCGACATTGTTTGTTCTGTTCCACTAGAACCCCTCCTTTTTGTTGGGTTGTAATGTAAATAGTACACGGTGGAGCTTGAGCAGAAAGTATTGATTCATTTCTTGGGGGCAGGGATCTAGGGGTAATGCTAATCAATAACTTTGAACAACTTCGTAAGTATATCTTCGATATAGAAATCGAAATCGAAAGAATCCAATTCCAGCAAGTTTCCGCCCAAAAAGGAAAAATTGTTGGAATTGATAAAACTCTTTCGATCCAAGGAATCGCTCGGGAATCCACCGTTCATATGATTCTTTGATATAAAGAAATCACAAAAAGGGTATGCTGCTGCCATTTTGAAAGGATTAAGGATCGCCGAAGTAATGTCTAAACCTAATAATTCAAAACAAAGATAAAGGATCCCCAGAACACGGAAACACCGTTTGAGTTGTCTCAATAACTGGATCAGAATGAAGAATTTAAATTGTATTTAAATGAGACAAACAAAAAAGGGGGTTAGAGACCACTCAATAAATGAAATAAATGCCTAAAGATTTTTCTTTGAGCTATTGGGGAGTTATTCAACTTGAGTTATGAGTACAAACGATTTTTTTCTTTTTCAATAAGGAAGAGAAGAAGAAAAAAAAAGGCTTAAATCATAGCCTAATTGATTTGATGATTTTATGGATCCATTTGTCATTAGAATTCTATATTATAATTCGATACATCGAAATCACTTCGAATCATTTTTTCTTGAGCCGTATGAGGAGAAAACTTCCTATACGTTTCTAAGGGGGTATTGTTCATCTACATCTATCCCAATGAGCCATCTATCAAATCATTGCAATTGATGTTCGATCCCAAAGAGAGGAAAGAGTGTAAGCTGCAATTATTCGTGCAAACCATTAATCACAAGATCTTAAAACTTTATTTTTTTCACATAGTTTATAATGCATAAATAAATATAGTTAGATATAAATACCTCGGTCCATGATAGCAAACCTTGTTGAGATCAAGTCCAATGTCGAGATCCTTTAACAATGAACTAAGCCGCAACTCTGAACAATAGGCAAATGATGAAAACTGATTTCTCTCTCTTGGCCTTTTGCACACACAAACATTATACGTATTGTTTTCTTTTTTTCCTGAATGGGGTATTTTTTTGTTTTATAAATATTCAAAAGAATATAATTACAATAGGAGACTGAACTCCTAACTCTGAAAAAGGAATTGACATTCCAATTCCAGCAAACAACCTATCTCAAAATAAAAAAACATTATAAGTCAAAAACAATCAAAAGATCAGCTAAACTAATATTTAGAAATGTGATTACATCCTAAATAATAGCCTGCACCACATGAGAGCTCTGTTTCTATATTCCTGTATGTAGCATAGTATTCCTATTGGACCATATCTTCCAAATGGTAACTGGAAAAATACCATTTAAGATCTTGGATTTAAAAGACTTGGACACGGTATTCTGCAAAAACCAGTCAACAATGTGATTCAGACTTGTAAACCTTTGATCTTGAATGTGTAACATATCAAAAATCCCTCACCAAATCTCTGAAGCAAAATCACAATGACAAAATAAAAGCTCATTGGAATCATCCCCAGCAAAACAATTGTGACAGATTGAAGTAACTTGCAGCCTCTTTTCTATAAATTCACAAAAGATAGATTTTTGTTCTGAAGAATAATGACAACACAAATACTAATCCGCGGTCTACATTTTTTCCAACAAAATCTAATCCATTTACACCTATTCCCAGTAGCTCGACATATCTTCCAAGCTGCCTTTAGTGAGAAGTTCCCATGTTTCCACTGAATTTGGTCGCTTCCTGGATGAATACCAGTCTGTTGAACAGCATTCTTCATGTTATTAGAAAAAATTGCAGGTAAGTTCCAATTCCCTTGATGAATTAACACAGACAAACTAACCTATTTATCAAAACCTCTGAATATATTTACTCCAAACAGCTGAATTAAGGACTGATCTTGAAACCAAGGATCTGTCAACATCTTGAACTGTAAACCATCCCCAACCTGAAATTTGACATTGTTTCCCATCAGTCATTTTCATTAGCGTACATTACTGATAGGAATATGCACTTTTATAAAAGTAATGAGAGGACCAGTTTTCCTTTTAGTAACTTTAATTCTATTTTCCATCAAAATAACGAATAAATAAGAAAACACTTCTCCAATAATTAATTACCAAAAAGATAATTTATAAGTTGACCAAATAATATAATATTAATCTGATATCTATTTTATTTAACCACCAAATAATAGAAGTAAATCACGTGTCCAAATCATGTGGGCCACAAATATAAGAAAGTATCTTACAGTCTCCTACTTGGCTCATATGATAACTTCTGTAGTAGTTTAGTAAAATAGTTATTAATGTGCACTATAAAACAGATTGACTCATTAAGTTGGTCATCATAAATACCATGGTAAATAAATTACCAATGCAAGTCATGGCGGTTATATATCATTAAATGACATAGTCCCTTTCATGTACAACAACACTAGTAACTTATTTAACATAGTCTATAAATGAGAAATATCGATAATAGTCTAACAATAATGTCTTTTCCAAGACTATTCCTGTTATCATTCATTCAAAATAAATTAACAGGAAATATCATAAACACATTTAACGAGATCAAAATATCAAATATATATAAGCATTGAAAATCAATCAATTAAAAATAATAATTATCATTGACTATATTCAAAACCTATTCTTCCAATATATTCCATAAATATCTTAGTGGTAGTCCATTCGTTAATGGATTGCAATCATAAGTTGCGTGCTTATATGTTAAATAGATACTCGTTGTTTTTAAATATCTTCTTTAATGATAAAGTATTTCAACTTTAAAATACCTCTTATTTTTCATACAAGAAGATCAACAATTGCAGCATAAATTTTCAGCAATCTGAAAATGGTACCCATAACTCCAAGTCCTTAAATAAATTATGCAATCATAAATTGTAGGCTCAAAGCATGCTACAAATTAAAAATTCATAATAGACAAAGTAATAATAAATTACTTTACACTTTTTTATAATATTGTTTCTCTAGCCAAAAGGAACAAATAACTAATTGTGAATTAATAATTATCCACATATTCATAAAAATGTCTTCCTAAGTGTGAGCATATAATCTTTTATCCCTTACCAACTTGTATATACATCAAACTCCACAATATATGCTTAAGGAATATTTTTCATTTCTTTACCTTCTAACTAACTTATTCATTAGGATTGCACTAGGCTAAATTTATCTCCTTTTATGTATGGAACAATACCGGTTGAATAATGTTCCATACTAAATCTTTCTAGAACTCTTTCAATATATGCTTTCTGAGACAATCCTAAAAATCCACACGATCTATCATGGAATAATTTTATTCCTATCACGTAAGATATCTCATCCATATATTTCATTTCAAAATTCTTAGAGATAACTTTTAGTTTCATATAATAAACTAAGATCACTATTAGCAAACAAAATATTATCAATATATAGAATCAGAAATATAAACTTACTCCCACTAACCTTCTAGTATATACATTGATCAACAAGTGTTTTCCTTAAAAATAAAAGAAATAATGGTATCATTGAACTTAATATACCATTGTCAAGAAGTTTATTTAAGTCCATATGTTGATATCTTAAGTTTATAGATCATAGATTCTTTACCTTTTAATATGAAGCCTACAGGTTGTTCCATACGGACTTCCTCTTCTAAACTCCCATTCATAAAAGTTGAATTTACATCCATTTGATGTAACTCTAAATCATAATAAGCTACTAATGCCATGATATTTTTAAGATAATCCTTTTTGAATACTGTAGAGAATGTTTCTTTATAATCTCTTCATTCGTGGCACTAATCCATTTAGTAAAATCATTACTGTCAATGGCTTGTGAATATGCAACCAGATCTTTATATATCTCAATATCAAAATTAGATTCTTGCAGATTTACCACATAGTCATCCTGAATAGCAAATCTCCTTTTTGAGATCGTCTTAATATTATTCTTTGTGGTTCTTATACAATTTATTCATTGGTGACAATCTCATCATGGAATTGTTGATTATTCAATTATTCTTCATTGTTATACGATTCAACAACTGAAGAAATAATTAATTCCTCAGAAGTTATGGGTAAAGAAATTTGTACCCTAATTTCTTGAATGATCACATTATTATTTTTATCACTTCCACTGATTTCAACATTCTCAATGAATCTGACATTTCCAGTTTCAACAATTCTCGTACTATGTTTTGTTAGTAAATATATGCTTCATGTAACATTTAAAATATAACAAATCTTATACTAATATATTATGAGATAATTAACAATATGCTAAGAAATCATTAATTAAATATGCAAAATAAAGCAATAAAATAATAATAAGAAATAAAGAACCTGGACCAAGGCTAGTATTGGATATTATGTCCTTAAGATAGATTCGCCCCGCTATGGTGCTAACGGACTTAGTGGCGTTTATATCCCATGATACAACGGTCTACATTCACCAGTAGCAGCACTATAAACTCGTGGATACGGCAAACCTTCTCCGTGTAATACTCTCTCTGACTCAAAAATTCATCTATACTATATAAATGTTGAATTAGGTGCAATCCAAGCCAAATGGTTAGGACCAATCTTAATATGGCTCGATGAAATTGGATTAGGGTCTAAGTGGTTCGGAACACTTAACCTTTGGTTTGATCCCACTTGGGTTGGGTTCAAGTTTAGAGAGGGAGATAGAAGAAAATGAAAATGAATTATTTGCAAATGATCTAAAGGAGGGTATTTATAGGCAACAAGGTGTAATACTCTTCGGATCCGAGACACGGGTTGATCAAGCCCAAGCCCAAACCCGAGGGAATATCAAACAATTAATATTTTAAAAATGAACACAGATGACAAAATGAAATAAGAATAAATATTAAAAGCTGAAAGAAACTAAAATAAAATCCTTTAAAGATAAATACTTAAATCCCAATAATCCAAAACCTCCAATAGATTAAATAACTCGGGAATCCATCTCTAGTGAACCCTTAATAAAAATGCAAACTGAAATAAAACAACTGAAAGAACATCCTGATATAAGCTATGGAGAGAAGTCCTACGTCGTCGGTAGAGTGAGTAGAAACCTCTGCTCAGCACGAATACGTCTAAGTCTGGAACTATCGTGTACCTAAAAATAGAAATGAGTCAGGCCCATACGCAAGTTCTATACTACTACAATCCAAACAGAGGCCCGATACGCATGTACATCCTAAACAATTCAACAATAGCTAATAATCCGTAAATATATATATAGTCACACTAAAGGACTCTCACTGGACTACAGGCCGGTCTCAACCTGAATAGAGGTAACATGCTAAAATGCACACGAAGTGGGCATGTGTACCTAAGCCTAAACAGGATACACCTCCAACCATCATATCCAGCTATGCATCCCAATGCATATACACTCCCTAACCGTCGATCCTGATATTCAAGCTCACATCGAGGTACCATAATAATATATTTAAAATCCATCATGTATCCTAGAAGTGCCGCTCAACTAGTCGTTGCCATGACACTACAATCAATAGGACTTAACTTTTAGTTAATCCAATTCTTAATCCCGAGTAGGTAAGTTTAGGTATTTTGAAACCAAACCGTCCCTAGTATACCACCGTCCCATACCGGTGTACACTATCTAACTATCCAGCAGTTGATAACACAGACACTTAAGGTAAATATCAACTAAATCCATACATCCGTCACTGATACTAATAGTCATCAGGTAAGCATCAATAAACATAGTTAAACTATATACGTAAACATGCTCAGTTTAGGTTGTTCCACAAGATCTGATATAGTGACAAGATTAATTCAAAATATCATTCAACACTCCGCAGTTGATATTACAGACATTTAGAGTAAACATCAACGAAGTCCATACCTCCAATAGTTGATACTAACAGTAATAGTGCAGGCATCAAAATAGAATTACAGTATGTATATAGATATGCTTAGTTTAGATTGTTTCACAAAATCCAGTTAATGTTAAGTTTAAAACTTAATATCATTCAACATTAACACATCCTACACATGTATAATTCAGATACATGATCATGGTATATGGTGAAACATGTTTCAATTATCATATCCGTCACAGGAAAATTGCTAACACAGAGAATTAAACAGTGTAATTCTTTCAACTCTAAAATAGTGTACTTATTTGTTTAAGTCCTCTACTGTCCAAGCTAATCTAAATAATTAGTTAATGAGCATTACTTCTGGAGCCTTAATACAACCATATGCCTCATATAAATATCCCCCATACAGTCATAAATGCATCTGAAATCACAGAACCATCCACTGTATGCAACATCTCACAGAAAAACGAAAAAATAAAAATTTGGAGCAAGGAGCCTGCTCCAACAAGTTTGGAGCCGGCTCCATTGGCCTTGGAGCCGGCTCCTACACCTTGGGAGCTGCCTCCCAATCAAAGGGAGCCGACTCTCTCCAAGGGAGAGCCGGCTCTCTCCCTCTCTGCCTCGTCTTTTCCGATTCCGACTCTATTTACTCCTCTGCTACTTCACTGCCATGGTTCCCAGATGGTTCACTGTCAATTAATTAAATACCAGGATTATCCTTTTGAAATTAGGGGTATTACACAAGGTGCCTTTTCGGATGGGTGTGTCTCTTCATCATTGACACAACCATATATATATATGTGTCTTTTCACACTAGACACATCCACTCCAATTGGTTGCAATGGTTCACATGGTGTCTGTTCACCAATAAACACATCCACTTCAATAGGTTGCAATGGTTCACATGAATAGTTATATCTGTTGGTTTTGAGTTGCAACCCTTTAGAAACAGATGCAACTCTTTGAAAAACAGATGCAACCCTTTAGAAATAGATGCAACCCTTTGGGAAAAAAAAAAATAAATAAAAAAAAAAAAAAAAAAAAACTAACTAACTTTCAAAAACCAACCACCCATTTAAATAAACCCAGTCCAAAATTAAACCAAGATTTCATTTAGTAAAAAAAATAATTGGACTTTACAATTAAGCCCAAGCCCAAGCCCAAATTTCGCTTATTTAAATTTCAATTAGTTTCAAAAAAATTTCCATGTGGGATAAACACTTCCCATATTTTGCATACCCATTTAGGCTTATCAAAACACCACACTTTGGAGCTAATTTCTCATTCACCCGGAAACGGATTTGAGAAATTAAATATATCACGTTCATTTCCTTACAGAGAGAAACACGTTTGTCTAGAGATCCGCAAAAAATTAATAGCGGAATTTATTCCAAATCTCATCCAAAATTTATATTTTTAATGCCCCCGTTTCCAACAATCCCCCACATGAATGGAAATTTGCGTAAAATGCAAAAGATGATTATGCAGACACTAGAGAGAGTATAGTCAAAAAATTACTGCATCAGGATAGGTAGCTTTTGGCTTTGAACCTTCCCTAGTATATTGCTATCGGATTTTCTGGCTAACTAGTGAACACGATGTCTTAAACTGTTCAGCCGTTTGTGTAAACCAAGACAATAACCAACACACAATACCTTTCCTCACAAAGTTGGTTCTCATTGTTGTGTTCATTTTGGTCCTGAACAACTCCTGGTATTCAATGAGTGCTCCAAAAAACTTAGCCTTTATAATTCTTGTAGAAGCAGCTCCACTTCACACTCATATAGGTGATTTCTTATTAAGAGTATCCTACCATACCCCACTTAAATTTTTAAGGTATAAGGGTCATTAAAAACGTAGCTTATCCTAATCCTCGCTGTAGCTAGCACTATCTCATCATAGAAATAGGCAGAAGATTTATATCTTCCCAGTGCTTCTGGTGAGTCACTCAGAATTTCTGTTGCCCCTTTGAACCTGATCTTCAGTCAACTAGGTTGGTTTCCATTAAGATGACTCGTTAGTTTTCGGCTTTAAACCCCATTCCCCTCGATGATCTGTACAATTGCTCTCTAATACAACCCTCAATTTTATATGTGGCCATAAGGTTGTGTTTAGAAATATTACACTCTGCAGAGATTTCTCCAGGTGAGAGCAATTGTGTACTTTGTGCACTAAAATTGCTTATTGTTAGCAATATCATTTTCTTTAGTGGCACAGGTGTAGACTTATTTTGAAATGTCCTCTAGGTGAAGTCTATTGATTTTCCTATTTGATTTATTCAAAGTTTCTAACTTTGAGTTATATTAAGAACATATAACTACACCTTTAATATAAAAGACATATCCACTCTTGGATTTGAAGTCTTTGAATACCAAATCCAGATTGCATCACTGTTACACCTCCAATTTAGTTAGATACCTCGATCTATGCAATATTAGATTTAGGGTGTATCCCAATTTATTGTTTTTCAGTGATCCGATCCTGGATTGAAAATGTGCAATTAAACACAGTTATTAAGATGTCTTGCAATCTTAACCAATGATATACTTTGACTAGTATTTATATTTGAGATTTACATCTACAAAAGTTAGCTAGGCTTTTGTTATCATAACTAGTATTATCTCAATCTCACTCTATTAAGAATATACTATGTTATCAGATATTAAATCTTTCATATCAAATATATTAATTAGTATATCATTAATTTTTTTAAGGCACACAATGACTTACACATCACATTTATGTCATTGTCTTGGCTTATTTAAATTTCAATTGGTTTCAATATTTTTTTTCATGTGGGACAAACATTTCCCACATTTTGCATACTCATTTAGGCTTATCAAAACACCACACTTTGGAGCTAATTTCTCATTCACCCGAAAATGGATTTGAGAAAGTAAATATACCACGTTCATCTCTTTGCGAAGATAAACATGTTTGTCTAGAGATTCGCAAAAAATTATTAGCGGAATTTATTCCAAATCTCATCCAAAATTTATGTTTTTAATGCCCCCGTTTCCAACATGTTTAGGACAATAAAACATCCTTTTGATTATGGGTAATAGGAAATTACTTAACATACTTCTAAATAAGAGTACGATTACGCCTTTCAGCAACACGCTTCTACTATGGCATATTTGACATAGTGTATTGAGCGTAAATGCTATACATTTCAAGGAGTTTAGCAAACGGTTAGAGTATTAACCCGTTTCATCATACTTGCCATAATATTCACCACATTTATATGACCTTATCATTTTCACTTTTCTATCTAGTTGTTTTTTAACCTCATTTATGTATACTTCAAGAGTACCCACTGCTTGAGATTTTTCATGCAACAAATAGATATTTCGATAACGTGAAAAAATCAACTATAAAGGCGATAAAATACTTTTCTCCACCAAAAGATGAAACATCAAAAGGTCTACAAATGTCTGTATGAATAATTTCAAGAAGTTATGTACTTCTTGTGGCTCATTTCTTTGTGTGTTTGGTTTGTTTACCCTTAATACAATCTACACACACACCAAAATCAGTAAAGTTTAGATACAGAATAATCACATCTTTTACTAATTTTCATAACCTTTCACTGAATATTATCCAATCTTTTATGCCACAAGTTAAATGAATTTTTTATTAACTGAGTTATACTTAATTCTAACATTATGATGCAAGGTCAAAAGGGTTTTAATAAATAAACTATTAAGTTTGAATTTACAAAAATCATCAACAATATTATTATAACTCACAAATTAGAATTTCTTGAATAAACATCATTATCAAACGTAAAGGAAAAATCATTAACATAAAGTTTTGAAATAAAATCAAATTGTGAGAAATTGAATAAACATAAAAAGTTTTAAATAATTTAAATAAAATCAATTGTCTAACACTAAACATAATGTCACTATGGTTTCAACAAATTTTTTTTTTTTTTCAATTCTCATAAATAAGAAATTCTCATTTGAATTTATGGTTTAGGCCATAAGAAATCCTTGCATCTATTAGAAATATAAACATTAATACTTAAATCAACCTATCATGTATTAGAAATAATTTTAATAAGTAATTCGAAATATACAAAAGCCAAAGACTTACTATTCTTTTTCGAATCATCATTTATGTTTCATGTAATCTTTCTAAAAGTATTCAATACATAAATAGTACTTTTATATTATTACATTCCTTTCTTTTAGTAGATTTACCCAAGTCTTTTAATTTTGAGTGTTGCTCACTTAATGCCTTTTCAGGCTTATTTTCAAATTTATTTCTAGCTTCTTAAGTCATTAGATGAACATAATGATTACCTTACTGCTTAAGTCTTGTCTACTCCTAAATTAACATAATGGTTAATTAATTCACTTTTCACTTGTCTTAATATAGCGTTAATTCGAAATGACCCATACTGAGTAGACAAAAAATTGAGAATAAATTGAATAAGAAAATTCTCATCTACAATCATCCATAAGGTTCTCAAATTTGTAGCAACATTAGTCATTTCAAAAATATAATCACACATGGTATGAGTACCAACAAAAATGCATAGTAGTGATATCAATCAATAATTTTTATTTTAGATATTTATCTACAATACGAAAACATTCTTATAGTAAAATATTCCTTAGCACTATCACTATGGGGAATAATTATTCGCATAACTATAATGCTTAACTTACTCATTCCATTATGAGAAGTTAGTCCTATTGAGAATCAAAACAGATGTAGCATACGAATTAAAAGATGTAATAAAGAAACATAATAAGATAAAATGTTCTCAATAATAATGTTTTGAGTTAACAACATGTACATATAACTTAGAATATAAATACAATGTATAACTATAATACCCCTTTCGGTGGCAACTATAAAATACTAATAATGATGCTTATTTGTATTTATATGTATACTGTTAACCACTAATTGACTCTAGAGGGGGGGTGAATAGAGTCAATGGCCAATTTTCGCAATTTATGAAATTTGTTTTACAACAACTATTATGCAATGATTAATTGAAAAATTTAAGCAATATATAGCATAAGTATAAAAGAGATAGAGATAGAAAAATGCAAACAATGAACTCGGTGATTTAGCGAGGTTCGGAAACTCCTACTCCTCGGCTCAAGATTCCCCTTGAGACTTCCCAAATTCACTAGAGCTTCTCCTTAATGGTGGAGAGCAAACCTTCAAATTTGAAGCAAGACCTTGCTTCTTTTCCTTGCTAGGAGAACACCCTTCTCCTAGGCTTCTTTTGGGTCACACCAACCCTTACAAGATTGTAGCAAAGTTTGTAAATGAAATACAAGAATCTCTCTCAATAGATATACAAGTGTAAGCTCACAACTAGAGAATATCAGAATATTAATGAAGCTCAAGTTTTAGGATGAGATAATGTAGTAATGGTTGAAAGTGAAAGCTCAGAGAAGAATTTAATGGCTTATTGAATGCTCTTGAATGCTCTCTTGAATGTATTATTCAGTGGTGTGTCTACTTCAGTAAATGAGCCTTCCTTATATAGACAACCGTAACTTAATATGTCTGTTAGAAGTAGTTGGAAGACTTAAATGCAGAAAAGTGCCGTTGTAGATTCAAATAACTTAGAAGAGCTGACTCTTCAAAAAATTGGAGGAAGCTCCAATAAATAGGAGGCGGCTCCAATAACTGGGAGGCGGCTCCAATTCACAAAATGCATTCTACGACACACAATTTGGCTACTGGAGTGCAAAGAGCAGGCTCCTACATTTGGGAGGCGGCTCCAATCCTTGTGTAAGACTAAGAATAAAACACATCTTGTTCTGTGCACTTCCTATTATGAGAGCTTGCATAAATAAAGTTCATGGAAAGATTTTAGGCCTTTTTTTTTTTTTTTTTAACTGATTTTAGAGTAAGTATGCATGAACCTAAAAACTTGAACTTCAGAAGATATTCAAATATGCTTTAACATTTAAATGTAAAGCTTTCACCATCCTATCTACCCTTTTCTCCATTCCTTGACCATGATCTTTTGAGCTTGATAAAGACTTGCTTTCTTCCTTGAAATTGTTTGATTGATCTTTGAAGTTTGAGTCTTTCTGCAATCTTTGAGGCTTCATTGAGTCCATAGCTTGAGTACTTGAATGCTTGAAATGGCTCATCTAGCTCATCATATAAGATATGAACTATATATAACTCAATGAAAATATTAGTACATAAACATCATTAATGGTTTGTAATCATCAAAAATAAGCTTGACCTTTAGATAAAAATCCTTAGGCCAACAATCTCCCCCTTTTTGATGATGACAAAACATTGATGTGTTTATTGACAAAGTAGAGTTGTATTTGAAAGAGAGCTCCCCCTATCAATAAGCATATCTAAAGTATCATATCATGCTTGATTTCATTTAACTTTTTACAGATATTTTTATAAGTCTCCCCCTATCAATATGCATCAATCAAGATATATATAAAAAGTAGAGTAGACACATAGAGTAGACACATAGCATAATAACACATCTTTCTCCCCCTTTGTCATCTCAAAAAGTCTACTTCTATGAAAGAGAAAATACATGCCAATTCATGAACTATTAGAGAATGAGAATTTAAAGGGCAATAAAATAGGAAATATGTCATTTTATAGATGACAGAAGTCAAAACAGTAGATAAGGAAAATATGAACATAACTAGCAGATGTTAGACAAAAGCATAGATCGTGATAAAGACTTCAAAAGAAAAACGACATAAGTAAAAACATAGCTAAAAGAGGCTTCTTCAAAGCAGATAAAACAAGTGAGTGCACAAAAAGAGTTTTTAGACGAGGTGATATTGTTCTAAGTAGAAGAAGGAGGGGGTTCAAGGCCTTTTCGAAAGGCTTCAAAGTCTTCACTGATATGAGTGACAATCATAAGCACTTCGTCAAGTTGTTGTTGTTGGTGTTCAAGAGTGGTTTGTTGTTCTTGAAGAGTGGCTTGATTTTGACGAGAAACATTTAGAAGTTCCAATAAAAGATCATGATTTGAGCGATGTGCAACTGGAACATCCTCATCTTCAACACTGTCATTGCTTTCATGTTCTTCCTCATCCCCATCATCAACATCCTCAATCTCTTCTCCACGAGCTCTAGCCTCTTCGAATCTTCTCTGCCTAGGATAAAACCACATACCATCGGGATCCCTTTTTAGCCCCATTGTGTCTAGATTAAAAGCATCAAGGATATCTCTTGGGCCTAGTTTGGCTGATTCACTTTTGTCAAGTGGAATTTTGTTAGCCATGAAAATGTGAGTGAGAACCATGGCATAGTGGAGTGGAGTCTTTTTCTTTTTCTTGCATGCCAACATGTGATGAAAGATAATGTAGGCCAAGTCAAAATCTTTTCCATTTAAGACACACCAAATCAGAAAGATTTCCATGCGAGAGACTTTTGAGCGACTGCCGGTTTTAGGAAGAATGGACTATGCAATAATTTTGTGGATCAAGCGAGCTTCCATAGTCAATTGTTTGGATTTGACTTCTTTGATATTGGTGGTGCGGGAATCATAGCTCATTTGGCGAATGGCTGCTAGTTTGTCAAAATCTTTCCCAGTAAACCATTTTTGAGGAGAGTAGAATTGAATACCATCATCCATAAAATGAAAGATTTTGGAAATGCTTCTAACATCAAGATTAAATTCCACTCCAGCCACATAGCATTGTAACTTCTCTACACCAGGCATTTTCTCAAGGTGGGTATAGAATAACTGAACAAGTCTTAGATAATACTTGTTTTTCATCCCAACAAATGACCCAAGGCCAATAGCATTAAAGAGTTTGTAGGTGTTGAGGTTGAGGTCATCACAAATTGTGTGTGACAAAACCTTTCCTTTGGCCACTTTCCTATGAAGAAATTCTTTCTCATATAGCCTCTTGTGAGTAGGAGTTCTTTATAACTTTGTGGCAGAAATTTGAATTGGACTTGGAGGAGGAGTTTGTTCATTTGGGATAGAGTCATAAGATTGAGTGATCCTAGTTTTGCCACGAGAAGGATTCCTTCTATGGGAGGATGATACCATGGAAACTCAGTAGGGACCTAAACAAGTCACAATTTAAAAACTAAACTTATATTAATGTTGAAAGATATGGAGGCATTTTCAAAAGACTTTGAACAAAAAATTTTCATATCTAGACAATTTGGAGAACAAAACAATAAAATAAACTATGTTTGAAAACCCAAATAAAATTGTGAGCAACAATGCGATTGTCGTTGGATTTTGAAAAATGAATTTTGAAATGTAGACTTAAAATGGAATTTTAATGGAATAAAATTAAAAAGAAATGAATTCACAAAGCAACCCCCAAAAAAAAATTTGCTGAAAGTATTAATTTTCTAGGGTTTGATAGAAAATTAAGTCTTGAGAAATGTTGAATCAATTATGACAATTCATGTGGAATTGGTAAAATATTATGGAAATGTAAACCCAAGAGGGAAATTCAACATAATCCACAAGAAAATGCTTAGATTCATGAAGCAAGACCAAAATTTTGGATCAAAATATGACATTTCTAGGGTTTGAACATGTAATGTAAAGGAGATTAAACCAAAATTTTGTTCAAAAATGAAAGGAATTCATGCAACAAAATTCAATTTAAGATGATTTTAAAGCAATTCATGGAGTATTATATCAAAGCATGGTTCAATACATATATATGATTGACGAAATAATGAAGAAAGAAAAAAAGATTAAGGTTGAATCTTTTACCTGAGATGAAGAAATTTTCGCACAATAGTGAGAGGAGAATAAATCAAGATGCAGAATAAAGGCCACTAGACATTTACATGATGGATGGAATCATTGTGAAACCTTATAAGTGGAAGCACCAATTCTCATGGTGAAGAAGCTCTCACGGTTTACGCTATCTGGAATGGTGGATTGTTTCAAAATGACTACTGCCCGAGGTAATAAAAAGAGAGACATTTGATTGGAGCCGGCTCAAGAGCTTTTTGGAGCCGGCTCTTGATTTTTGGAGCCGGCTCTTGATGAGTTTTGAGAGATCCCGAGAGTTAGGACTTGGATGCAGGTTTTGGGGAGCCGGCTCATGAAATTTGGTGATCCGGCTCTAGAGATACCGAGAGTTAGGATTTGTGATTTTCTTGGATGCAGGTTGGAGAGGCGGCTCTCGAATGAGATGATCCGGCTCTTGTTTTCTATAGAGGCGGCTCTTATTTAGATTGGAGCAGGCTCTGCTGCTGCTACTTCACTGCATGACATTCTGCTCTGTGATCATTCCAATTTCTCTTCTGAGTAGACAGAATCTCTCCTCTTGGAGTGGTTTTGTGAAGATGTCAGCTAATTGCTTTTCAGTAGTCACAAATATAAGATCAATATCACCCTTAGAAATATGATCCCTAAGAAAATGGTATCTAATTTCTATATGCTTTGTTCTTGAATGCTGAATAGGATTTTTAGAGATGCATATTGCATTTGTATTATCACACATAATAGGAATGTGATCAAAATAGAGTCCAAAGTCTTCTAGTTGTTGTTTAATGTAAAGTGTTTGAGCGCAACAACTACCGGCTGCAATATACTCGGCTTCCGCCGTTGATAGAGCTATGGAATTTTGTTTCTTACAAGACCAAGATACTAATGATTGTCCAATGAAGTGACAAGTCCCGCTAGTACTTTTTCTATCAACTTTACATCCACCAAAATCAGCGTCCGAGTAACCAACAAGGTCAAATGATGTATGTCTAGGATACCAAAGTCCCAAGAATGTGGTATAGCTCAAATAGCGAAAGATTCGTTTAACGGCACATAAATGAGATTCTTTAGGACAAGATTGAAAACGAGCACATAAACATACACTAAACATGATATCCGGTCTACTTGCGGTTAGATATAAGAGACTACCAATCATACCTCTGTATTTTTTAATATCTACATTAGTGCCTTTTTCATCTTTATCAAGTTTCAAAGATGAGCTCATTGGAGTATTGGCATGTTTGACTTCCTCCAAGCCAAATTTCTTTAGCAAATCTTTAACATACTTAGATTGGCAAACAAAAATGCCATCAAGTGTTTGTTTGATTTGCAATCCTAGGAAAAAAGTAAGTTCACCTATCATGCTCATTTCGAATTCATTTTGCATACTAGAAGCAAACTTTTCACATATCACACTATTGGTTGATCCAAAGATAATATCATCAACGTAAATTTGAATGACCAATAAGTTGTTATCGATGGTTTTAGTGAAAAGAGTATTATCAATTTTACCTCTAATAAAACCATTAACAAGTAGAAAACCACTTAGTCTTTCATACCAAGCTCTTGGAGCTTGTTTCAAACCATACAAGGCTTTTAATAATTTGAAAACATGGTTTAGGTAATTATAGCTTTCAAAGCCCGGTGGTTAATCAACATATACTTCTTCTTCAATGATACCATTTAAGAAAGCACTTTTTACATCCATTTGATATAACTTGAAGTTCTTATGGGATGCAAAAGCAAAGAGCATTCTTATAGCTTCAAGTCTAGCTACGGGGGCAAAGGATTCCTCATAATCAATTCCTTCTTCTTGATTATATCCTTGAGCAACAAGCCTTGCCTTGTTTCTTACTATGATTCCCGATTCATCCTTTTTGTTCCTAAAAACCCATTTTGTGCCAATGATAGTTTTGTCTTTAGGCCTTGGAACCAAAAGCCAAACTTTATTTCTTTCGAATTGGTTAAGTTCTTCTTGCATGGCTAAAAGCCAAGATTCATCATTTTCGGCTTCATGAATATTTTTTTGTTCAAGTTGGGAAACAAAAGCTACATAATTACAAATATTACTCATTTGAGATCTAGTTCTTACACCTTTAGATGGATCACCGATAATTTGATTTATTGGATGATTAAGCACTTGCTTCCAAGCCTTAGGAGGAGTGTCTTCATGAGAGTGACTTTCTTTTGGAACATCTTTGGAGAGATCTTTATGAGAAGGACCATTTAAATCAAGATTTTCAACATTCTTTTCAATCTCAATCACATCTTCATTTTCATCCAATGAGCATCTAAGAGGGGATAATGGTGATTCATCAAATACAACATGTATTGATTCCACAACCACTCGTGTTCTTTTGTTAAACACTCTAAATGCTTTGCTACGAGAAGAATATCCTAGGAAAATACCTTCATCTGATTTAGGTTCAAATTTTCCTAGATTATCTTTGTCATTTAACACGAAGCATTTACACCCAAAGACTTTAAAGTATCCAATATTTGGTTTCCTTTTGTTCCAAAGATCATAAGGAGTCTTATTAAGGAGTTTTCTAATGATGACTCTATTTATGACATAGCATGAGGTACTAACAGCTTCGGCCCATAAAGATCTAGGAGAATTATGTTCATTTAACATAGTCCTAGCCATTTCTTGGAGAGACCTATTTTTCCTTTCAACAACTCCATTTTGTTAAGGAGTTCTAGGAGCCGAAAGATTATGATTGTATCCATTTTCATCACAAAATCTTTCCACATCTTGGTTGTTGAACTCTCTACCTCTATCACTTCTAATGGACTTGATCTTACATTCTTTTTCATTTTTGACTCTCTTACAAAATTTAGTAAAGATTGTATGAACCTCATTTTTATGTGTAAGGAAAAATACCCAAGTGAATCTAGAGAAGTCATCCATAATGACAAATGCATAGAGTTTTCTACCAAGACTAGCAATTCTCTCCGGACCGAATAAGTCCATATGAATTAATTCTAGTGGTCTTGAAGTCGTTATATCCTTTTTCCTTTTAAATGATGACTTGATTTGCTTGCCTATTTGGCATGCGCTATAAGTTTTATCTTTAGAAAAATTAGTCTTTAAGAGGCCTTTGACCAATTCATTCTTAGATAGTTTTGAAATCAAATCCATACTAGCATGACCTAACCTTCTATGCCACAACCAACTATTCTCATTTGAGGATACAAGACACTTGACATCTTGATCGTGTAGTTCACATAAAAGCAAAGAATATACATTACCATTTCTTAGAGCATGGAAAACTTCAATATTATCCTTTTTGACAATGCATTTGTCCGATTTAAACAAAACATCATATCCTTTATCACATAATTGGCTAATACTAAATAGGTTATGTTTTAAGCCCTTAACAAGTAACACATCATCAATAGATAAAGAGGAGGAGATACCAATAGTTCCAATGCCAATGACCTTGCCTTTTGAGTTGTCACCGAATGTGACGCTTCCTCCTTTATGAGGTTTGATGGAGTGAAATTTTGATTGATCTCCCGTCATACGCCTTGAGCATCCACTATCAAGAAACCATTTGTCCTTGGATAAATATGGAGACTTCAAGCAAACCTACAAAAGGAATTTGAATAATCTTCTTTTGGTACCCACATTCTCTTGGGTCCATGAGAGTTAGGAAGAGGTGTATAAGTCCCTTTAATAACCCAAACTTCTTTTGTCCTACATGGCCTAATAGGACAATGATTGATCTTATGTCTTATTTTTTTACAATAATTACATTGTGGACTAAAAGAGGAATTTTTAACAAAGTAATTGTTCAAAGGTTCTCTCTTTTTCAATAAACAAGAATCTTTGTTGTGAGGATCAAATCCAAGTCCATCCTTGGCATAAGCATTTCTTTGCTTTCCAAGTATGAGACCCAAATTTTCTCTACCTTTTGTGAATTTTGCTGAAGTCTCAATTTGATCTTCAATTATAATTTTTAATGATTTATTTTCAGAAATTAAATCTATTGAAACCGATTCTTTAGCTAATTCTTTTTCCTTTTTCAAAGCTTCATTTTCAAGTTGAAATTTTTCAAGGTTTTGAGAGATGATATTCTTTTCCCTTTTTAGAGTAGCACATTTTTGAACCATTTTGCCTAATTCATCATGCAATTCTCTAAAGGCATCTAACAAGTAATTGTGTGCATCAACCAATTCATCATAAGTAGTTTCCAAATCAAATGAGTCATGATTAGAATTTACCTCATCGTCATCGGCTATGAGGCAAAGATTAACCAATTCATTGAGTTCATCGTCACTTTCGGATCCATTTGAATCATCATCCTCCCATGTAGCTTGCATGACCTTTCCTTTCTTTTTCCTTTCCTTTTCATTTTTATAGGCATAGCAATCGGATTTGAAATGCCCCGGTTTTCCATAATGGAAGCAAGTAGGTGCTTCTCTTTTTCCTTACTCACTAGATGACCCATTTCTTTTGAAGTTGTTGCTCTTTTGGAACTTTTTCATTTGAAGGATTCTTCTCACGGTTTTGGTAATGAGAGCAACTTCTTCTTCTTCTTCATCATGAGGAGCCTTATCAATTGCAACTTCTTTGGTAGTAGCTTGTAGAGCTATATCCTTCTTTTGAGTTTCTTCATTTCTATCATTCATTTCTAGCTCGTAAGCCATTAATGAACCAATGAGTTCGTCAATGGGAAGTGTGTTAAGATCTTTGGCTTCTTGGATGGCGGTCTTCTTTGCTTCCCAATTCTTTGGCAAAGATCTAAGGATTTTTCTTACATTGTCGGATGATGTACATTTTCTTCCAAGAGCTTTCAAAGGATTAACAATGTTAGTAAAACGAGAGTACATTGCACAAATAGTTTCTTTGTTATTCATGGTAAAAAGTTCATATTTATGGACAAGCATTTTCATTTTGGATTCTTTAACATGACTAGTACCTATATAGGTAACTTCAAGTTTATCTCAAATTTCTTTAGCCGTTTCGCAATCCGAAATTCTATTGAATTCGTCTTTGCTTAAGGCACAATAGAGATTAGTGATAGCCTTGACATTACATTGTATAAGCCTACGGTCATTGAGGGTCCATTCAATATCGGGTGTTCGAACATTTTCACCCTCTACTATCTTGGTTGGAACATGGTCTCCTTTTTCTATGGCTTTCCAAACATCTACATCTATGCCTCTTAAGAATGCTCTCATTTTGATTTTCCAATAGTTGTAGTCACTTCCATCAAACCAAAGGGGTCTATTGTTAGATTGACTTTCTTGATGAAAAATTGTATTGGCCATGATCGTTCTCTAAGATGATTAATCTTTTTCTAGAGATTAAGCTCTGATACCAATTGTTAACCACTAATTGACTCTAGAGGGGGGGTGAATAGAGTCAATGGCCAATTTTCGCAATTTATGAAAATTTTTTTACAACAACTATTATGCAATGATTAATTGAAAAATTTAAGCAATATATAGCATAAGTATAAAAGGGATAGAGATAGGAAAATGCAAACAATGAACTCGGTGATTTAGCGAGGTTCGGAAACTCCTACTCCTCGGCTCAAGATTCCCCTTGAGACTTCCCAAATTCACTAGAGCTTCTCTTTAATGGTGGAGAGCAAACCTTCAAATTTGAAGCAAGACCTTGCTTCTTTTCCTTACTAGGAGAACACCTTTCTCCTAGGCTTCTTTTGGGTCACACCAACCCTTACAAGATTGTAGCAAAGTTTGTAAATGAAATACAAGAATCTCTCTCAATAGATATACAAGTGTAAGTTCACAACTAGAGAATATCAGAATATTAATGAAGCTCAAGTTCTAGGATGAGAGAATGTAGTGATGGTTGAAAGTGAAAGCTCAGAGAAGAATTTAATGGCTTATTGAATGCTCTTGAATGCTCTCTTGAATGTATTATTCAGTGGTATGTCTACTTCAGTAAATGAGCCTTCCTTATATAGACAACCGTAGCTTAATATGTCTGTTAGAAGTAGTTGGAAGACTTAAATGCAGAAAAGTGCCGTTGTAGATTCAAATAACTTAGAAGTGCCGGCTCTTCAAAAAATTGGAGGAGGCTCCAATAAATAGGAGGCGGCTCCAATAACTGGGAGGCGGCTCCAATTCACAAAATGCATTCTACGACACACAATTTGGCTACTGGAGTGCAAAGAGCAGGCTCCTACATTTGGGAGGCGGCTCCAATCCTTGTGTAAAACTAAGAATAAAACACATCTTGTTCTGTGCACTTCCTATTATGAGAGCTTGCATAAATAAAGTTCATGAAAAGATTTTAGGCCCTTTTTTTTAAAAAAAAAAAAACTGATTTTAGAGTAAGTATGCATGAACCTAAAAACTTGAGCTTCAGAAGATATTCAAATATGCTTTAACATTTAAATCTAAAGCTCTCACCATCCTATCTACCCTTCTCTCCATTCCTTGACCATGATCTTTTGAGCTTGATGAAGACTTGTTTTCTTCCTTGAAATTGTTTGATTGATCTTTGAAGTTTGAGTCTTTCTTTGATTTCTTGCAATCTTTGAGGTTTCATGTAATACCCCTAATTTTAAAAAGGATAAAATTGGATAAAATTAGAATTTCAATTACTTTTATTACATTTTTTTTTTTTTATGTGACTAGTTATTTAAGTGTGTAATTGTTTTACTTTGTTAATTGATTTAATTGTAGTTATGTGTGTTTTGTTTGTTTAATGTTTAAATTGTTTTAAATTAAATATGTATTTATATATGTTTTATTTGGATTAATGTTAATTGAATTATTTGTAAATTTAAGTTTTATTGATTAATGGAAGTTGGATTTGGATAGTAGTGATGGACCAACCGTTTGGGTCTCATGGATTATTCGGATAAGAGGGGGATGGGTACAGTATTACCCATGGAAGTATATACATGTATATTTGAGTAAATTTGTATATAGGGTTAGTTTAATTGTTAGTATTTATTAATAATTAAACTGGTGTTATCAATCCTAATTTAATATGTATTATAGTTTTAGGGTTTTGTTTTATTCTCACGAGTTTTTCCGGCTCCTTTCAGAATTTCAGAATTCTATTTAGGTTTTCCTTAAACCTCTATAAATACATCATTATATTTTCTTAGGGTTTTTGGAAAAATAAACACAAACCCTATTTTCAAACCCTATTCACGTATATGGATAAATTTTCAAACACAAACCCTATTTTCAAACCCTTTGCAAGAAACAGAACTTAGGATTGAAGGCTTAGTTCCAAGATTAGCATTGCTTAGAAAGTATATGCCATGGAAGGATTAAGGTGTAGGTGGTAGGTCACCGTTCATCGGGATCAACACAATTTCAGTTGTGTTTAAAGAGGAGAGAAGCGAAGAGTAGGATTCTGAAGAGGATCCTAAGGAAGGAGATTTCGGCGTATCCAGGAAAAGGGATACTGAAATTCGAGGATGACGAATCGCATAAGTGTGTTTTCATTCACCAGTAGTATAGTGAATGATACTGGTAAAGTTGGTGTGAACCAATCTACATATGGATAAATTTTTGTATCATGTCTTAAGGAGTTAATTGAAAAGTACTCTTTAGGAGTTTGGGAATCGGATGGAGTTCTTGTCAGAACAAAGACGTGATTTTATATCACATTCTGGAGCGTACGGGAATTAGGATGTAACGTGCTAAGTTACTTTAATAAAGCCACGATAGACGGTTTGCGTATTAGGTGGATGAGGGTTAAGCCATTGGATATTTGCTTAAGCAAACGATTGTGAAATTAAGCTACGGTTAATGGATCAGTTTCAGAGTTGGATAATTACCAACAAAACAGTGGAACGAACTTTTGCGAACTTCAGTTCAAAGGAGGTTTCTTCTCTGGAATGGAGGATGTTTTAATTAGGAATTGTATTTTGGTTGTTTTGTTGCATTGTGTGTATCTATGTGGCTGATTTTGTTATTTTGTGTTACAATTTGTTGTTACCTGTGTTATCGTTGATAGTTATGTGTTTCATTTCTGTTAATTGGCTCCGGATTTGGAATAGGATTTGGTAGGGGCACAAGTATATCAGTTAACTATTATTGTAATAACCAGGAGTAATAGCGCTATATGCGCTAGGATTTGTGGATATAGTGTCATAGGATTTGGTAGATATCTAGGAGTCTAGCCAATCTTTTGGACTTGGACGTGTAACAGGATGGTATGTTAAATAGGATGGGATAGTTGAACTCTCAATGTGTGTCAGCTATCTTAAAATGATTAGTTTGAAATGTTTCACACTAGATAGGGATTCGTTTTTACAACACCCTAGGATTGGTGGATATCATTATGATTGTATTCATGGGGTTGTGGTAGATAAAGACCACTGTAATGCCACAATGGTTTGTAAAAGGGTGTGGGAGGTATAGAATCTCTTCAGGGAAATTTCTGAGATGATCACCAAAACGGAAGTAGAGCCGATACACAGAGGCAAAGTCCACAACCGAACGAAAATGGATTTTAAAATAATTCAAGGTTTCGTGAATTCCGAGGACGGAATTCCGTTTGTTAGAGGGGAAGAATGTAATACCCCTAATTTTAAAAAGGATAAAATTGGATAAAATTAGAATTTCAATTACTTTTATTACATTTTTTTTTTTTATGTGACTAGTTATTTAAGTGTGTAATTGTTTTACTTTATTAATTGATTTAATTGTAGTTATGTGTGTTTTGTTTGTTTAATGTTTAAATTGTTTTAAATTGAATATGTATTTATATATGTTTTATTTGGATTAATGTTAATTGAATTATTTGTAAATTTAAGTTTTATTGATTAATGGAAGTTGGGTTTGGATAGTAGTGATGGACCAACCGTTTGTGTCTCATGGATTATTCGGATAAGAGGGGGATGGGTACAGTATTACCCATGGAAGTATATACATGTATATTTGAGTAAATCTGTATATAGGGTTAGTTTAATTGTTAGTATTTATTAATAATTAAACTGGTGTTATCAATCCTAATTTAATATGTATTATAGTTTTAGGGTTTTGTTTTATTCTCACGAGTTTTTCCGGCTCCTTTCAGAATATCAGAATTCTATTTAGGTTTTCCTTAAACCTCTATAAATACATCATTATATTTTCTTAAGGTTTTTGGAAAAATAAACACAAACCCTATTTTCAAACCCTATTCACGTACAGTGAAAATACAGAGAGTTGTAGAGTGCAAACAGAGAGAGGGTTTGAGGAAAACAGAGTAACCTAGGTGAGGGTTTTGGTTGCGGTTTAGGGTTTGAACTTAGGGGAAAGGAAGGCTGAGTAGTAGAGGGTGGAGTTGACAGTACTCGGACATCGTCGGAAAGCTTAGGAGACGGCGACATGGTTTTGAATCCAAAACTGTAAAGGCAAGTTCTTTTCTTCCTCCTTCCCGTTGGCCTGTGTTCTGTGCACCTAGATATACTCTAGGGTTTTAATGGATCAATAATTGAATTAAGCATGTTTTTATATGTCAATTTAACCTTATCTTTGCCTTGAATAAATTCGGTGATGGGTTTTTGAAAGTTCATTACAGTAGTTTTTTTTCCTAAGCATGATTTGTCTGTGGAACTTGTAGTTTTTGTTTTTGATTTCAACTGTTGTAAACACTCCATGGGGATTATACTGGACATAGTTAGGACCCTTGGGAACAGTCTAAAACTAAATAGAATGGGTGGGAAGCGGCCGGCGTTGAAGAAGAAGGTCGCAGAAGTCACAGACGGACAGACGGCTCTCAAGAGGGAGAGAACCAGCTCTAAAAAGTCAAGAGCCGGCTCCCCTTCAGCAAGAGCCGGCTCCTAGGGAATTGGAGCCGGCTCCAATAGGGGAAGAGCCGGCTCCAATTTGTTTTACGTCCAGAAAGTGTTTTTTAGGGCTCTGTTTGGTGTTTTGAGCACTGTTTGAGCTTCTGAGTGATTCTAATGAACTGTAGGGACTTAACAGAGGATCTAAGTAGTTAATTCTAAGTGTTATTAAACTTATTGTTGCATAGTTTAAGTCTCTAAGACAAAGGATGTAACAGTGTAAAAATATATAACGATGTATGCTACTAACAAAAGAAAGGAACTAAATGGCTTAATTAAATTTTAGAAATTTAATGAGACTTCACAGAGGGATTAAATAGTTAATTTTTGGGTGTTATTAAGACCCTAAATTGATTTAAGGTTAATTCTAAATTAACGGATCAAACTGTATAGCACTTATGTACATTGTATACGGTTAGTGGATAGATGAAGTTTTAAATACTTAAGCTTATTTTTAGGCATTCCAGTGGGATTTAATATATTTATAAAATGGTTTTAAATATATTATAGGGCCATTGATGTATTAGCTGTGATCTATGCAGGCTCTGGATGTTAGTTGTTGATTTATTAAATCATCTCCTGCAACTATATGGTTTAATGCTTGAATTTAATTGCTGAACTTTAAATGTTTTCCTGCAATTACTTGGATATTGGTTTTGGATTATATATATGTGGAATTTTAATTGCTGAATTAATAGATTCTGTCAATTACATGGTTGTGGAGGATAGTATGAACCGGTATGGGACGGTGTCATACTATGGATGGTTTAGCTCAAAACGCATAAACCTAACCTATTGGATTTAAGGGAAGGATTGTAAAATATTGAATCCTAAACCTTGTTTAGTCAGATCGACTGATTAAGTTGAAAGACTATCTGGATTAATTGTGTTTGTGTGTAGTCGGATCGACTGATTAAGTTGAATGACTACCTGGATTAAATGTTGGTTGTGTTTGAGTCAGATCGACTGATTAAGTTGAATGACTAAACTGGATTAAAATTCTTATGTCAATTCAATAAACAATAAAATGGCATACCTTTGGTTAGACGGACTTTATATATATGTTATGGCACCACGATATGGGCATGAGTCTCAGAGTCGTTGGTTAGGGAGCGTATATGCATTGGGATGCATAGCTGGATATGATGGTTGAGGTGTACCCTGTTAGGTCTAGGTATTCATGCCCACCTTTGGGTGCATTTTTGCATGTTACCTTCTATTCAGGTTGAGACCCCTATTGTAGTTCAGTGAATGTCCCACATTGTGGATATATATATGTATGGACTAAATAGATATTGTGAGGTATCTACGGTGTATCTGCGTATCGGGTCACTGTATGGATTGCAGTTAGATTAGAACTTGCTCGTGGGCCTGACCCACCCTTCTATTATTTTTTTCAGGTGTTCGTTAACTCCAGTCATAGAGCTGGATCGTGCTGAGCAGATACAGTCATTCACTCCACCGTTGGCATAGGATTGTATTTCATGTGGTAGAATTGAGTTTTATTTCCAGTTCTTTTGAATACAGTTGGGATTTGAATAGGGGTCCACTAGATGGATTCCCGAGTTATATTGGAGAACGATATGTGTTCGTGGTGAATCAGTTGTATCTGAAATATCTTATTTATCAATGGAGTTATTTTTCTGAGGTTTTCAAATATTGGATTACTCTTTTAGTTTTCATTTCAGCAAATTTTATTTATCTCTTTTGATATAATTATTCTGTGTTCGATTATTGCTAATTGTTTTGATATCCTCGGGTAATCGGGCGTGGGCCTGGCCAACCCGCATCCGGAAATCCGGGGGTATCACACTTCATTGAGTCCATAGCTTGAGTACTTGAATGCTTGAAATGGCTCATCTAGCTCATCATATAAGATATGAACTATATATAACTCAATGAAAATATTAGTACATAAACATCATTAATGGTTTGTAATCATCAAAAATAAGCTTGACCTTTAGATAAAAATCCTTAGGCCAACATATACGTTCATTGGTAATGCATTATTTAATTAAACAGATGAGTTACCTTTGGATATCTTATATCTACCTAATTAAAAAATACATACAACCCCTTAATTTTTATTTAATCACTTAAAAATCAATTCTCTTTGGAAAATTATTTCTCATGATCAAATAAACCCAATATCCATGAATATCACAAAAAATTATAAGCATCATAATTCATGAAATATTGCAATTATGCTTACCACTAAAATTAATATCCATCAACAATTATGATTGGGCCACTTTGGTAGTTACCAACCTTTACATAATATGAATATTAAATTAGATAGTAACTAATTTATGATTAATTATGTCTACTACAAAAATTAATATTCATTAATCATTATGATTAGTCCACTTTGGTAGATACTAACCCTCACATAATATGAATATTAAATTAGATAGTGATTAATTCATCATTAATTTATTCATTTAATATTATACACACATACTCATATTAATCGATCCAAATTTAGGTAGGTTCGATTCTAGAAACTTAATAGTCCCAAAATTCAGTAAAATATCATTTTATTTATATACATAATAAAACATATTATTTTTAGTTTCGAACTTGAAGATCATAATTGAATCAATTTAAAATTGATTATCAAATATTTATGTATGTATGGGTACAAAACAATAATTATTTGTATGTCCAATAGCATTAAATTAAATTTTTAAACTTACGTATTATTCTAAAAATACAAATTTTCAATAAAATAAATAAATACACATACTTTATGTATTTCAAAAATTATTTTTAATTTTTAAAAAATTAAAAACATGAATCTCTGAAATCATTGGACAAGTTATATACCAATAATTTTTTTTCAAAAAAAAAAAAAGAATAACAAACATGACTTACAACTTTCCAATTTCATGTATCATTCAAATCATGAATTGAGAATCTAAAGCATATCTGTTGTTTGTTTTACCCATTATGCATCTATTTTACATATATGGAAACTATCATGTAAACTATGTGTCATTATTCAACTTTTAGTAATTCATTTAATTTCGAAAATCGAGGCACAATTTTGATTAATTGTTTGATGCTAACAAATTGATCATAACATATCACGCACAAACAGTTCCATGGAAATGCTACTGTATATGTATATATAGACACCGAATCTAATAAATTAAATTATTTAATTTTAATTTAAACTTATGCAACATTAATGAAAAATAATGAGTTCATAAACCGTACGTCCTGATACCACATGTAAGCTGTAATTATTCGTGCAAACCATTAATCACAATAAACATGAATCCTAAAATCTTAGAATTTCATTATTTTCACATAGTTTATAATGCATAAATAAATATAATTACCTCAATCCATGATAGCAAATTTTGTTGAGATCAAGTCCAATGTCGAGATTCTTTAATAACGAACTAAGCCGCAACTCTGAACAATAGGCAAATGGTGGAAACTGATTTCTCTCTCTTGGCCTTTTGTACACATAAACATTATACGTATTGTTTTTATTAGCGTACATAACTAATGAGAATATGTACTTTTATAAAGGCAGAGAGAGGACCAGTTTTCCTTTTAATAACTTTAATTACACTTTCCATCAAAGTAACGAATAAATAAGAAAACACTTCTCTAATAATTAATTACCAAAAAAGTAATTTATAAGTTGACCAAATAATATAATATTAATCTGATATCTATTTTATTTAATCACCAAATAATCGAAGTAAATCATGTGTCCAAATCGTGTGGGCCACAAATATAAGAAAGTATCTTACAAAGAAATCTTCGGAAAGTGGGTTTTTATGATACGATAAAGAATCAAACTTAGATTTATTGTTTTGCTAGTTGAATGCTTTGATTGCCACTGCCACGTATAATCTCTTTATTTATTTATTTTTTATTCTGATTGTTTCTACACACCCCTTTCAGGTTGCTAACTCAAAGGTAGAATACTCGGCTTTTAAGTGCGGCTAGAATCTTTTACACATTTGGATGAAGCGAGGGATTCGTCCATACAATTGGTAAAGTTTGGAAGACCACGACTGATCCTGAAAGGGAATGGAAAAAACAGCATGTCGTATCAATGAAGAATTCGGAGAATATTTCATTCTTATCGAGTCGATACAAAACCTTTTTTGAATTCTCGGAACGGAACAAAATGAATTCAATTTAAAGTTAGGCCGAGTGAATAAATAGATAGAACCCTATGGCTTCATTTAATTATAGGGAAAATAACGAGCTTCCGTTTTTAATTGGAATGATTACCCGATCTAATTCGATGTTAAAAATATATTAATGCCTGATGCAGGAAAGGCTTAAGTTATTAAGTTAAGTGGGACCAACACCCAACCCATATACCCATTTACCTTCCCATCCGGATCCGATGTGGGACAAGATACCCCTTGTAACATTAGCCATTCCGGACCTACAATTTTGTACCCAGTAGACTTCATGCATTACTTGTACCTTTTACTACTATTCCATAACAATTATAGGCAATTAAGTTCAAAATTTTCATAACGTGGATATCAAAAAATGATCCATTTAATAATGGATAATGTTTTAGTCTTGCCCCATCAGGACAAATTGTGTCCAGCACACTGACGTGTCTCAATAAGAAGTTAACACCTCTTTTAAACTCTAAAAATAGTAAAACATAGGTTATACCCATGCCATTTTTTAGGTTTAAACCCGAAATTTTTATTTTTATTATTTTTTTCCAATCTTTGCTCCCATCTATGTATCTCACTCACATGGTCATCCACAACTTTCTTTTCCCTTACCTTCGGCTGCCAATCATTCCAAATTTTAATATTTTCTACAGACCTCCACTTTTTAGAATAATAAAAATTCTTTTAATTCTAAAATAGTTCCATGCAGTTTTTTAGAATTATATAAAAAAAGGGCAAATTTCTCAAAACCCCCACTACTTTCAAAAAATGATTATAAAACCCCAACCAGATTAAAAAACCCCTAACAATATAACAACGTTATTATTTTACCCCAACTCTGTCAATCAATCGTTAAAGGTATGTGAAATGACTAAATTACCCTTATGATATTCCACTTTATTTAAAAATAAAAATAAAAAATCATATTTTACAAATTACAATATTATCCTTTTGGTTTAATCCAGCAGTGTAATTAACAATTACAATTAATAATTCATTACAATCCAGCAATATACACACACACATATATCTATCTATACACACACACACACACACACACACACACACACACACACACACATATATATATCTATATATATACACGGCGGCTGCGAATCAAGGTACCACCGGCGGTATCGATGGCTTGTGAGTTGTGGATTGGAGGTGGCGGAGGCCGGATCTCGATGCCAAAATTGCGAACCGAGGATCAATGGGTCTGTGAAAGGGAGTTGGTGATATTTGACGATGCGTGATGTCGGTGAGTAATGGGATCAACACTCTTCGCCTTCTTCAGCCCCTTTTTGTTAGGAATTGGAATGGGGAATAAGCATGAAAATCCAGCGGTGTCTCCGACGAGTAACTGGGTTTTCTGGTATTGGGTCTAAGAATATATAAAAATTTGGTGCTATTTTCCGGTGAGGTGTAGACGACGGCGAAGGCTCGTAGGAGGAGCCGATTAGGGATTTGAAAGCGGGAAAGAAAGGCCACTGGTTCGTGTAGTTGCCGTTCGATCTTGTACTTCTTCTTGAGAGAGAGAACACGTGACATGTTTGGGGTAGGTAACCGAGTCTGAGATTAAGATGGAGAGACAACGGGAGGGAAAAGAAATTAAAGGTTGGTGGGGGGAGAGGAGAGTAAGAAGGAGAGGGAGAGAGAGAGATGATGATACCACGTTGCAGCAAATCGATCAAAAATCTATCAAAAATGCTGATTCCAAGTTGCAGCAAATCGATCTCAAGAGTGGGAATCTGATCGCGACTTGGATTGATTACAAGAATGATTAGAGGGCATTGGATGTGGTCTTGAGTTATTCAGTTTCAAAATGAAAGCTCTGCGAATGTGTGCCGCATTCAAATTACAATCAAGAACAAAATTATTCACTGGGTTTCTGTATGATGTAGTATTTTAATTATAAATTGCCACCCAAAATCAGAACTTCACTTTAGAAAACTAATAGATCGTAAATGTTGTAATTTTTTAATTATAAATTGCCACCCAAAATCAAGAAAATAGGATGAACTAGGGTTTCCTAAAACTATTTCACGCATGGAGGAGAGAAGGGATGCTTGGGGGTATTTTTGAAATAACACATATAAATAAATATCACTTGTTTGGCACATATGAAACAGGGGTAGTTTTGTCACAAAAGTCAATTTGGCAAAGCAATTGTTAACCACGCGCTAGTTAACGGCCCCAATTGATAGAGTTGGGGTAAAATGATAACATTATTATATTGTTGGGGGTTTTTAAAACTGATTGGGGCTTTATGATCATTTTTTGAAAGTAGTGGGGGTTTTGAGAAATTTGCCCTAAAAAAAATCTGAAATAGTTTTAAAATTACTCAACTTTGAATATATCTTCTTTTAATTCTGTTTCTAGAGAACAACTCATGAAAATTTATCTTTCCTACCTTTTTTTGTTATTTTTAATTTTCTTAAGATAGGAAACTATACTTAAAAAAATTCAACTAACCATTTTTATTTCTCCCTTTTCAAAATCTATCTCAACTTTTTTTTATGCGTACTATATATGAAAGTTATTCCTTTTTTCACTCAATTCTACGGCGGAATGATTGGCTGCTAGAGCTAAGGAAAAAAAAAAAAAAAAAAACAGATGCAGATGAATATGTGAGTGAGATACACATATGGGAGCAAAGAGAGAAAAAAAATAGATCTATCTGGTTTAACCTTAAAAAATGGGTATAACCAATGTTTTGTAACTTTTTAAGTTTAAAAGAGGTGTCAACCTTTTATTGGGACACGTTAGTATGTAAGACACAATTTGTCCGGCAGGACTGAAGTATTATTCTTTAATAATTGAACAAATACTTAGGACGTGTATTGAAGATGATGAATTTGGATAATGACCTAAACCTAATTTACAAATTCACTAACTAGTCACATTTTACTTTTGAAGATGCTGAATTTGTAAATTGTCCTAGGCTCATAATGTAGAGATGCAATAAGTGTCCTCTAGCTGTGTGTGGTGCTACCTTGTTTGTTTTGATTTGGTGCTCTTATTTGCAATATTATGTACATAAAAGCCATGGAAGATGAGGGTCAGGTGGTGGAACCAACGGAATATGAAGATTGTAGGATAGTGAATTAGTGATCAATGGTGGTGGGTGTCTAGAAGCAGTGTTTCCTCAAGTGTACTCCATGTCTCAAGGCCGACAACGGGAGCTAATGGAGGAGGAGGCAATTGGCAATGCATCTGTGAATTCTATCAAGCTAGGTGCAGTGTGTCCACCTTTCAAGGGCTGTCCCTATATTGCCAATCCACCACACAACTCCATTAAAATTAGTCAGCTCCTTTTGATTTTCATGATGATATATATCAAATCTATGGTGTAATGAAATTATGCAAATATATGTGACACAATATTTGGAGGATAAAAGTAAAATGTTTTAAGTTCTGATTGGTTTTTGTCAAAAACTGTAATCTCACAGGAGATAATCTGATTTGATCAATAAATTAGTTTCAAACCTCCATGAACACTCTGCATAATTGTTTACAACAATATATATATATATATAATCATTGTCTGGTGCATTGGTAAAAGTCTGAACGGACAAACATGAAAAGAGTGCGAGAACAATCACCAAGAGTCAGAGGACATGAACCTTCACCAATTTCAATTTGGGAAGCTTGGATATATTGTTTGGATTTGACTCATATTTTCTTGCTTGAAGCTTCGATATATTGTTTCAAATGATTTAGAATACTTAATTAGTTGAATAGGTTTGAGTTATAAATTCGTAGTTATAGGTTGAGAATGGATTTTTTCAGATTCAAACCTATTCAACTTATTAAGTATTCTACTGCTATGTTTGGAACACTGGCACGTTAAATATGTAATTAAAAAAAATTTAGTTCAAAATTTAAATTAAACTTAATTCAAAGTTTAAATTAAAATTTTTTCGATTTGGTACTTCCAAACTTGACATAAAAAATTTCTTGCTTCCACCTCCAAGACCGGATTGAAGGAATGAAAATTGGGGAATTCTAGTTTGTTGATGCATATAATTTTATTTATTTATTTATTATTATTATTATTATTTTGGTTACAAATAGACTGATCAAGCACATTTATTTTTTAACTCCAATTGTCTTTTGCCAACCTGGCTAATAATAAATTTACAAGCTTTGGTTGTTTTTCATGATGACAAAAATTATTTGTAAGAAGAGTCCGGTTATTTGGCCGGACAAATAAAAACATACTACTTCATCAACTCTACGTGGTTACCTAGGGACAATTTGTTTCGCCCCCGCGGGTACTCGTCCCACCCCGCACCGTTTTTGCCAGTTTTGGGGAGCCATTTAGTTTATTTGGGCAGTGATGATTTGATGTATTGAAAACACGCGTAGGTTCGGTGCGGGGGCGGGAGGAGGTCGCCCCGCCTCGTCCTACCCTGCCCGTTTAGATAGGTAAATTACTTAGGCATCCTTATTTCATTAATATATATATTTCGCATTAGTACCCTTATTTCATTAGTATATATATTGAGATAGTTTATTTTGCAACAAAATCTGAAAATCTGGAACAAGTAGCTTGTGCGACCATTTAGAATGTTTTTAATGTTGAATTTTATATTAAATTATTTATTGTCCATTTTTTTTATGAATCATTTCAATAATTATATAATTTTAGTTGATAAAAAAAATTAAATGGAGGACAATTTTTGGTCTTAAACTGGGCAGGGCGGGATGGGTACCCGTGGGGTAAAGATGTTAAACGGGGGCGGGAATGGGGTGGAAAGTTATCCCGTTTTTGTAATTTTGGACAGAAACGAGGGTAGGGTTTTTAAACGGTTGCGGGGGTGGGGGCGGGGGAGGGTACACCCTCCCAAACCCGCTCCCGTTGCCATCCCTATGGCTACCCATGTGTCAGATATAATGGGACTCATTTTAAAATATAAGGTAATTTTTTCTCCCAAGGTAATTGACTATTTAGAAAGTTATAATCTTTTTCCTAAGTTTATCTTAATTTAGTATCTCTGTTAGCGATTAAAGTTTCAACTACCATGTATATGTATATTTGTTTTATATTTTAAATTGAATCTATGTAAAGACCATTTAGATACTTTCGATTTTGTTTTTGATCATCTATTACTTTGATAGGCATTTGTTAATTGATATAATGATCAAAACTAATTATCTATCTAACTCCGAAACAAAAAGAAGAAGAGAAATTTAAAAAAAAAAAAAAAAATTGCAAAAGCATGAAAAAATTATTAAACATCACATTTTTTACTGAAAAAGAAAAAGAAAATGATATGGCTATAAGAAAATGGGTTATAGAAAACAGAAAAAATAAGAAAAGGGAAAGGGAGTATTTTGTCGAAACAAACATGAGTACTAATCATACCTATTTAAGTTGAAATTTTGAATAACCACGTCATATTTTTATAACTGTCATTTTTAAGTTGGAGCATTAACGCCGTCAAAAACATCATTTTCTTTTTAGGAATTGACCTAGAAAATTTTTAAAATAGTATTTTAATTCATTTGTAAAAAGGAAAAAAAGGGGTCCTATGAAACAACTATCATAATTGAGATCTTAAGAAAACAATAAGAAAATTCTCCATTGTTTTTTATTATTTTTTTTTCACTCGTGAGTTATAAAAAGTTGCAATTATTTTAGTTTCAGATTACCACTTAAAACTAATGTTACAAATTACAATGCGTACATTCTTTCTTCTTAGATGAAAATTAGAGATGAAAAGTGAAAATAAAATAAAGTGAAGTAAATCCATCATATATATAATTAGAGTGAATTTATTTTATAAAAGTTATAAAAAATTAATATTTTTATAAATTGAATAGATTGAAACTTTTTATAAAAAGAAATACGTTATTGTAACTTCATAAACTTTTTAAATTTTTTTCGGTGATTATCCTGCTAATCAAATTTTTAAAATGTTTTTTAAAAAATTAATTTTCTATCTTTTCATGTTATTTCCATCTAACGATCATTAAATATATAAATTCATATATATATATATATATATATATATATATATATATATATATATAATCCAATGGACTCGATTGAATCTGGCAGAATGAATCCTTATTCTAATTGGACTGATTTGTAAGTGGGTCCCAGTTAAAGTCTTTGGCTTGTTACTTCTGCATTCTTGTTCTCCAAGACGCCTGAAAAGAGCTATTAGGGCACTCGCATCAAGCGAAGTGGAGAAGAAAACGAAGGAGAGAGATATATATAGATACTAAGATCTGATATAACAGCAATATGGAGTGCGTATTCGGACTTGTAGGCAAGGGGTTCGCTCTCGTCGTCGCCGATTCATCGGCGGTTCACAGCATACTGGTACATAAGACCAATGAAGACAAGATTATGCGTCTCGACTCTCACAAGCTTATGGGCGCTAGCGGCGAGGCCGGCGACAGGTACTCTCTTACAGACACATGTATATGCGTTTTGATCAAGTCTGATCTGTACCTAAATACAATTGTCGATTTAGAAATTCTTTTATGTATACTGTATCTAATCCTATTTTATTTCTATATCTCGGTCCCTGAGTTTTGTCTACGTACTAATTTGAGATGTTGATTTTTAAATTTTGATGTTATCAGAGTACAATTCACAGAGTACATACAGAAGAACGTGGCACTGTATCAGTTCCGCAACGGCATTCCATTGACCACTGCAGCTGCTGCGAACTTCACTCGAGGCGAGCTCGCTGTTGCCTTGCGAAAGGTATGATTTGTTAGGGTTTTGCACAGATTTATTGTTCCAGGGTTTATATTTCTCTTTGCTAACCCTCTGTCAGTTTGTTTGGAAATCTAGGATTTTTGTTCATAGGACGGTGAGAGTTTTAAATTAGGCTTTTATCTGCTTTAAAACAACTGGCATCAATTGCTTGTACATTAGTTTTTTTTTTTTTTTTTTTTTCGATTCTAAATCGATTTAGCATCAGTTATAAAAATGTACCCTGTACTTCAAACAGAAAGAAGATAATGATTAGAAAAACCCTCATTTATAAATTGAGGGTGAATTGTAAAAATCCTAGAAGAGCTCAATTTTAAGAACTGAAAGAGGTTATGCTAGTGTTTGGTTGATGAAGATGGTTGGTGATGATGGTTTAATTGGATGGTAAAGTGGCTGTGGTGACGGAGGTATAGGGTGATGGTTGCAGTATTGCAGATGATCATAATGGTGGAAGTGGAGCCACGGAGGTGAATGTGTTAATTTGGTAGAGGAGTTGTTGAGGTCTCCTATCAAAATTATGTTGTTTTGAAAACATTACGTTCTTTATGTGACGTGTTAAACTCTAGACCTTGGATCAGGTAAAAAAGACGTGTTAGTATAAGAGCAATTCAACTTAGAATAACTTAGAGAATTTTCACTTGGAGGAACCTGATCCTTTCTTTTATCACTCATGTTCTTCTTAGTTCTATCTTCAATAGCTCCTTGTATTGAAAAGGATTGTTGGAATTAAAGAAGATATTTGATCTTCAGGGCTTACTCATTGTTCACCTAAAAGACCCAAAAAGGGTGTGGTAGGCAAAGGAGGAAAGAAAGGAGCGAGGGGGGTGAGCGTGACCGTTCCAAGCCCTTTGAGTGGGATTTTCTCTTGAGGGAGGAAGACGCTTGTTTTTTGGGTGGATAAGACAATTATAGGCAAAGCTTTATGTGTGAGGGACAACCAATGTAATGGGGAACTTGTGGCCAAAGTGTTGTTACTCTTCTCTTTGGGAGTATTATTATCCATTTTCCTCCTCTCCTGAAATATATAGGTATACTTGACAAAAACAATTGCCCGTGAGGTGTAATGCAAATGAGTCCCAATATTGCTATGCGATTGACTAGAATTATGAAAAAAAATTCAGAAGGTGTTGGTAGAATGGGTATTCAGAGAAAGATATAGTTGTAAATTTGTTAGTTATTGCTATGCCCACGTTTCTTCTTGTTGTGCCAAGTTGTGTAAACAGCTTTCTCCTTTATTACTTAATGTGTGGTTAGCTGGTGAGTCAGAATTAGTTATTGATTTAATATCTTAATTAATGGAGATCTTATAATTGATACACGGAAATTTAAAATTCCACATTTGGATGAGTGATTAACATATCAATTATCATTGTAATTGAAGTTGAATTTGATTATTTCTTTTATAAACTATGGAAGTTGTTGTAGCAGAAAAGGGTAGATTATTGCAAGGAAATGGGAAAAAATTGGAAGTAGAACTGTGGTGGTGGCAGACTGACAGTTTGCTAGTGGTTTCCAAATTAATGGAATTGAATTGGGCCATTAATTATATCTTATGTTGAGAAGCTGAAGAAAACAGAACAATGGTTTTGCTTAATTTCTGAAGAAGAAAAATAGGGGTCGCCTGCTTTGAGGAGTACACCCCTTGTTCTTTACATTTACCTTTCTGCTGCAATTGTATTTAAAAAGAAGGCAAGTACGGTGGTTTTCATATTATAATAAAATTGGAGTTTTTCCTTTTTATTATTCCGCAAATGGTTCTTTGAAACAACCTCGAAAAAGATATAACAAAAAATGACAAAAAAAAAAAAAAAAAAAATTGATGCTCTCGTACTTGTGGGGACATGTTCACTTGTTTGAGATGGAATTTCAGAACACCCTTCTGGGGAGAATCTCTTGTGGGTAGAGATCCTTCTAGATACTATGCCTCACAATTATGTTAATTTTGGGGTAGATTTATTTGAGTTTATCCTTGAAGAGTCTTTACCTGTTTCCTGGAAGGAAAGTTTGTACTTTTCTGATTATTTATCCTGTTAGGGAGGTTCATTGGGACGGTTGTCAGTTTTTTGAGCCTTTAGGAGCTTGTTGGTTTTTGTGGAGTTTCAATGGCTTCCATGAAGGCCTGTTTGGCCTATTTGGGTTTTTTCAGAACATTTGTCTATGCTAAGAAGGTTCCAACTAGGCTTTTTTGGGCTTCCATTGGAGGCCTGATGAGCCTCAGTTGGGTCTTTGGGTCTTGATAAGGCCCATTTATGTTTCTGTGGATTCAGCCATTCAGAACCTCCAAGAGGCATAGTTGAAGAGTTCCATCTCAGAGGGATCCCTTGGCACATCGAGGATCATCCGGGCTCGTGGCAGGCACTGGATTTTCTATTTCAACTTTTAGCAACAATGGGCCGTTGATGTCAGTGGCAGGAGTGATATTCTATTGGGTTGTGGAAACTGGTCTTCTGATAATGATTATTACGTGCTAGCAATCATGGTACGGTGAGTTGGTATAGGTGGAATGATAATGGTGAGAATTCAATGGCGGCAGTCATCAAAAGGTGGAGATGGTGACAAGGCAATATGATGGGATGGTGAGGGGCTGCCAAAATTTTTACTGATAATTGAGTTGAACTGTTCTACTTATGGCATCTATATGTTGCAGAAGCAGATGTAGCAATGGCAATATTTTTCATGGTGCCATAGGTGGAAATGTGGTGGTGGTGGTGGTGGTGGTGATTAGGTGTCGATGTAGCTTTTGGCATTATGGTGCATCTCGTTATTTTTTGTTGACAGATTGTCGGAGCTGTTGGTACGATGAGCAGAAATGAGTTACCCTTTTCCCTTTGATACGCCATACGGTAGTAGTGATGGGTTAATTAAAGTTGTTAGAAATATTGCCTTGTAGACGAAGGAATATGTGAACCCTGAGTTCTTAAATGTAGGAAATTGTTCTATTTGATATGGTTAATGGTCAAGTGTTGTTTCTCTTGTTACTTGGATAGCACTTGTTCATTGCCATGGGCTGGGAGGAGTTCATCTTTAGTGGTTATTCTATTGTGAAATACTGTTAGATAGGATCATCTTTGATTAGTGCTGTATTCATTGGCTTGAGAAAAGGGAGAATCTTAAATGAGAGTTGTTTGCTCATGCTATTGGGCTTCAGGAATGCAAACCTCGGTCACTGCTAGCATTGTTGTCAAAGGAGTCCCTGCTACTTGGTTCACTACTCCACTGCTTGGTCTGTGAGGATGAGTTATGATTCAGATCTTGCTGTAATGTTAGGTTTGTCTTTTCATTATATCTGTAGATAAGGCTTGGAGCCTGACATCAAAGTCAACATGGCCATAATGTCGTAGGAGAACTTTGTCATGTACTTTGAGAAACTTATCTCAAAAGGCTCTCCTTTGTAGGAAATTCCTCCTTTATCTTTACAATTTTTTCATATTGATTCGTATAGGTGATGGGTTAGGTTCAAAGTAGTCATTGATGATCAAAATAGAACTCTGCAGCTGCTCATAGGCTTATGTTGCTGTTCCAACAACCAGGGCAACCTTCATATTTATTCATAGGGCAAAGTGAGAAAAACACCCATATTGTTTAAATTTTGGGCAAATATCACCCGTAACATTTTTTTCTGGGTATATAAGTGTTTTAAGTTTGAAAACATTATCAAAGAAGGGCTTGAGATTACAAATTTAGTCATGTGCACATTTTTAAGATATAAAATTCTGAAAATACCCTTTTCTCTTCCAATAATGTCCTTATATATAAGAAGAAGATGGAAAAAAGAGGGACACTTTCGTAATTTCATATTTAATTATTTTTTATCTTTTTTTTTGTTCAGTTATAGAGGGACACTTTAGTCTTTTCAGCATTCAAAGTCCTTGTTTGCTCAAAAATTGAATGTTAGGGATTTTTCAGAACGTATAGGGGTTGTCTCTATATGCATACCACGGGTATTTTTTGCACGCGACCCTTATTCATATTGTTGATGTGTCATGTCAAAAGCAGTTATTGGTCAAATCATGTTTACAGTAAAATGCTAATTTCCTAGCGATTTACTTACTAGAACTGAATGTCCCAAAAAGGAAAGACTTTTATTCCTGAGCACTGAAATAAGCATTAAGATATTTTCATCTGATTTCTTCTGTAGGTTGAATAGGTTCTCTTTTTAAGCGAAGAAATTTGTGTCATGTAGATAAGTTTTTAGTTGAGAAGATTTTTTGAACGGTTATCTTAATTTACCATTTACTGATGAGTCGACAAATATAACCATTTGAGTTCATTTTTTATGATTAATTGTGATTCATGTGTAATGGGGATAAATGAAATGATAATACCCCCTCTGTCCCAATTTAACAGTTCATCTTTCCATTAATGGTTCATCTTTCCATTTTTGGATGTCCCAAAATACTTGCCTATTTGAAAAGTTAAAGTAGGATAAATGCAATTTTCCATAAATACCATTTTAGTTTTCAAAAATTTCCCAACTCTATAATATATAGATATATATATATATATATAGACTTCAAACGGTAACTTTGAAATCTCAAATAGGACAATGCATTAAATGCATGCTCCTTGAAAAGTTGGAATACCGAAAAAGGGACCATTAAATTGAGATGTAGGTAGTACCATCCTTTCTTGCAGGAACAAGATGCTCTGCGTTGGAGAGTTTCTAGTTTATGACGGAATGAGTTTCTAGTTGGAGAGTTTCTAGTTTATACTCCCTTGGTAGTTGGTTTTTCTTCCCATGTGTATTTTACCTTAATATTTAGACTTGAACATTTCTTTTCAATATGAGCCTGCTGTTCTTTGGTTTAAAATTTTAAATGTATTTATTATTATTATTATTATTATTATTTTCTTTATAAAAAAAGGATTGGAAGAAAGGAAGTAATTAAGATCTTGATTTAATGATGTGGGTTGGAGTTAATAAACCTAGAGTCATTTGATTCATCTGAAATTGAGATCCTTATTCGTCGATGTGTGTTGGAGTTGATAAAAGTAATAGGAATTGCCAATTGGACTTGTTTGACATATCTGTGTTGTATTTGCTTTTTCAGAACCCATACTCTGTGAATATCATCCTGGCTGGTTACGATAAAGAGACCGGCCCCTCCCTGTACTACATGGATTATATTGCTAGCCTTCACAAGGTTGACAAGGCAGCATTTGGCTATGGGTCGTATTTCTCACTCGCCACGTTGGACAGGCACTATCGCAGCGACATGACAGTGGAAGAGGCAGTTGATCTGGTGGACAAGATCATTCTGGAGATCCGTTCTAGGCTTGTTGTGGCCCCACCGAACTTCGTTATCAAAATTGTTGACCAGGATGGAGCAAGAGAACTTGCATGGCGCGAGACGATCAAGGAGGCTCCTGTGTCAGCAGCCTGAGGTTTAATCTGTTCTTGCTAGATTTGGTTTTAAATTTGGATGGATCAATGACTGTTTAATATTTTCAGATATTTGAATTTCTGCTCATTTGTTTTGGTGATGTGCCAGAAATATTATAATCTATGATGGTATTACTTGCATTCTGTTGGGAATTGAGAAACCTTATTTCTGTCGGTGTCCCGGAAACGACTTGATTGCTTTTCAACAGGGTGAAAAGGAAAAGGAACTAGCGAATAAGTTCTCATTTTCAGGAATATAATTCCACTTATATTAACATTTGATTGGGACATAATTGTTCATTTTGAGAGGACTATGATGCTGCTGATGCTTAATTTTAATTTTAATTTTAATTTTTATTATTTATGAAAATGATGATTTCTCGCTAATTTTACTGGAATATAAATCTTTCGCTCACTTTGGTTCTTATATAATCTATGAACTTTAAATAATAATGTTCACGAGTTTACACGAATTGAAGTTTGAACTCGACTCGGTTTCGGTTTTACACCGACTAATCAATGCAACTAAAAGATACCAATGAGTAATTTCATTTAGGCTACATTTGTTTTAAAGTATTTATTTCATGATAGAATGCTTTTTGTTGCTTTATCACTCAAAGAATAGAATTCTGCGTACAACTTAGGTTTACTAAGAAGATTCATCTAAAAATTTCACTGAGATCATAAAATTATACAGAAAGTTTCAGTCCACTCAAAATAAAATACTACAAGTTTCAGCCGCCGGATCTTCTCTAATACTCTTGAATATGTGTTTTAGTATTTTCTGGTTCCACGTTTCAAACCCTAAACGCCTATTGGGTTACAAGAAAATTTCTGAGCTTCACACTTTTTAGATAGTTGACCCAAATATAGAAATGGTAAAACATGCGTATGCCCTAGAGCAAAAACAGAAACAGAGCATCACTGCAAAAACAGGCTTTTCCAGTTCACACAGCCATGGCAAAACAACTCTACTGTTTTGTTTTTGTTTTATTTATTTATTTTTTTTTTTTGCCTTACTTTCAAATAAATAGAACCTTAACACGTTTAACGGTGAGCTGTGACTCGCCATGCAGAGCAACGGTCTCATGTGGAACTCATCACATAATGAGTTTCACACCGTCATTAAATCTATTAATAGAAAGAATTTATTCTAATTCGATTCAATTATCTAAATATAGATTAAATAACAAATTCCATAACTCCATAATAATTAGAATCCTTAACTTAATAAATTGGATTTAAATTAGGCCAATTCGATCTTATTAAAATAATATATTATTATATATCTTATAAATTATCATATATTTGTATAATTTAATAAAAAGAACTAATCATAATAATATATGTACAAAAGTAGTGTATTCTCAACTACACTGTAACAATTCTCTTATATACCTCGCCTAAGCTTCACAATCCTGAATCCACACAACCAAATGGAAGTTTCAGAATAATGAAAACGCCAAAGGGGAAGAGAGATGATCGATGAACTTGGGATCCCTTGTCGGAACTTTCTTGTAGTGAGCCTTTTAATTTCGTATTCTCTCTCCTTTCCATTCTCTTATTCCTTTTCTTCTTCTTAGAAACCCTATTTGTTTCATTTTTTATTTTTATTTTTATTTTTTCCATCTTCTTTTCTTTCTTTCTCTCACTCTCATTTTCCTTTGCCCAAAGTGAAAAACATCTTAATGTTTAAATTTTGAACAAATATCACCCATAACATTTGCTTTGGGTATATAAGTTTTAAAAAATAATCAAAAAATTCTTGAGGTCAACATTTCGTTATAAATTTAGACATGTGCATTGCACATGACATTTTTAAGATATAAAAATTTAAAAGTACTTTATTCTTTTTCAATAGTACCCTTATATGTAAGAAGAAAAAAAAAATGAGGACACTTTAGTCATTTCACATTTAATTATTTTTTATCCTTTTTTTATTCAATTATAGAGGGATATTTTAATTTTTTTAGCATTCAGATTCTTGTTTGTTCAAAAATTAAATGTTATGAATTTTTTAGAACGTATAAGGGGTTATACACTTTATATACATACTATAAGAGTGTTTTTCGCTGGTGACCCTTTTCCTTTTTCTCTATCTCACTGCTACCTTAGACTTGAAAATATTAAAATTATTGTCCGTAAAATCATGCGATTATGAATTTTGGGTTTTAGGTCTCTGATATTATTGTTTGCACTCATTGCTTGATTTGTCAAAAATGGTACTACATATATAATTTAATCAAATTGGATATCCGATAATGTTTGTTTTGGATATGGATTCACTAAATAAAAATCCGGCTAATTATCGGATCTAATTGAATCATCTATTATGCTAGATCGAGTTGATCATAATCCGGTCCGAATCTGATCCGTTGATAGGCCTAACTGCCACTAGCCACAGGCTTGTCCACAGTTGGCAAACTAAAGGATGGGCCACATTTTAAAGTAGTAGATTACTCATTTATTTAAATATATGCTTGGAACTTAAACAATTGACGATATAAAAATATATGCTTTCGGTGAACTCGAATTTTGAAATATTAGGTTTGGACTCTTTGTATCTATTAATCTAACTTCTTACCCTTTTTATATTGTTAAAAAAAAAAAAAAACTCTCATTTTTAAATATATATATATATGTATATTTTTAATGTTATTAAATGTAATTTTATAAATGAAATTACTTGTAACTCCTTTTAAAGTTCAATAAACCTCTTGTTTTAAAATTTAAATTTAATAAAAATAAATTTTTTAATTATTATGGTAGTCCTAGTTGTAACATTTATTAATAGTTGTGACATTTATTAACATATATATTATTTATTATGAATTAAAGAGAATAAACAAAATTCAACTTTCTCCGTTTTTAGAAATCGATGCAACTAGTACAATGGACCATATCCACTCTTAGTATTGCACTTTCTATTGTTTCTATACCTATGTAAGAATAAAAACTAAACGAAAAAAAAAAAAAAAAAAACTGACCAGCCCAGCCAGCACAATATCAACAGATTAGGTTAGCCACTTTAAGTGACTTGCAATGTCACCGACATGGTTTTTATTTTTGGGTAAATAATACCTTTATGGTTTTATTTTTGAGAAAATAACACCTCTATAATTTATTTTGGATATATAATTTTGTTAAGTTTGAAAAATGAGTTTATTTTGTATATATAAGTCTGTTAAGTTTGAAAAATGAGTAAAAAATAGCTTGAATTCACTCTTAAGATATAAAATTTTGAAAATACATTTATCTCTTCCTATAATGTCCTTATTCGGGAAAAGTGATAAAAACGCTCATAATATTTACATTTTTGGGCAAATAACACTCATATCCTTTATTTTGAGTATATAAGTCTGTTAAGTTTGAAAAAATGTGACAAAGAATGGCTTGAGGTCATTGTTTCGTTAAAAATTCATTGCACATGACATTTTTAAGAGATAAAATTTTAAAAATACACTTATCTTTTTCGATAATGTCTTTATATATACATACATACACACACTTGTCACATTTAATTAGTTTTTTTACCTATTTTTTATTCAGTTGTATGGGGATAATTTAGTCTTTTCAGTATTTAGGTCCTTGTTTGCACCAAAATTGAATGTTAAAGAGATTTAGAACATATAGGAGGTTATACTCTATATATATACCATAAAAGGTGTTTTTTAACCGTAACCCTATATTATATATATATAAAGAGGGATAATTTAGTGATTTCATATTTAATTAATTTTTTTACTTATTTTTTTTTTTTATTCAGTTATAAAGGGATATTTTAGTTTTTTCAGCATTTAGGTCTTTATTTACTCCAAAATTAAATGTTAAGGACTTTTTAAAACATATAAACTCGTGACCCTAAATCTAATTACTTGAGTCATATTCAAAACATTACTATTTTTAATATTTTTTTTTATAATTTGAAAATTTTCATACATATTTATTTATAAAAATCAACAATTCTTAGACATTCAATCCAAAAAATTATAGAATCATTTCTTACTCTTTTTTTTTTTTCCTTCTTTCTTTAGTTTTAATTTATTTTTTTTATAAAAAAAAATATTCATGTGGCATGTCGGTCATACGAGTATGAAATGTTAAAGGAATGGTCAAGAAAACAAAGGCTAACATTTCAATTTATTTTTGAATAAAGGTCTCTATCATCAATCAATTCTTAGGAGTATTTGAGTACTAGGAAGGAGGGGAGTGTTGGGTCTCACATTGTTTGTTTTTATATCGAAATTCACGAATGCTCTGCTTCTATGCTACACTTTACTTAATTATTCATACATGTGAGACCCATCTAATAGTAATATTCTGTGCAACGGGGAGTCAATTCAATTTCACCTTCATTTGTGAAGTGGGCCACACCCTTCTTTTACTTTTCATTTTTGTCCTTTTACCTCCGCAACTTACGTATATTTAAGCGTGAAGTTGTATATACATACACCTCTTAATGTATGTATTTGTTGTTCTAACATGATCTAACGGCACAAGATGTGCCATGTCATCATGGATTTACAATATAATCAACATGATAAATTGAAAAGGCATCTTCCAAAAGGAATGGGCCATCTTTCACTGAATTAGTGTGATTGATTTCATTCATTGAGAGTCCACACCCCTCTCTCTCTCTGTCTCTCTGTATGTAAAGCTCAGTCTCCAGAGTTGTGAAAGGTGACATGGGTTTCCTGTGGCTTTTCGCATTTCATTGATTTCAATATCTGCTCTTCCTTCCTAGAAGATCTCAAATCCATTAGGGCATCTGGAGCTCTAGGGGTTGCTATTTTCATCTCCCTCTCCCTCTGTTTGAAGACAACTCATCGAATCTGGTATAATCATCTTGAGTTTTATTGTTTGGTTTTTCTGATTTTGAAATTTTGGGTTTTATGTGGGACAAAAAAAATTCAGATTTGATGAAAAAATAAAATAAAAAACTTGAGCTCTTTTAAATTTGTATCAAGTAACTTGAGATATAAGTTTTGATTACTTATTTGAATGTCATTGATTTGGGGAATGCTCATTATTTATTGTTCTACAGGGTAGCTTGAAACTTTGTAATGTGTTTGAGGCTGTGGTTTATTTGTGACTACAATGTTATGGTTGATCTTGATTACTTATTTAGTGTGATTAACTTTTTTTTTGTTTTTTTGTGTGTGTTTGTGTTGTAGATTGAGTTTATTGTATTGTTTTTTCTTCGTATTAGCTGGGTTAACTTTTATCTCTTTCTTGTAATCACAGTTGGGTATTTTTGTTTCCTCTTTTTTTATTTTATGTGTCAGAAGCTCCAATATATGGCCTTCTTGTTGTGCACTTGAACCTGTATATCCCCTTTGAAAAAATGTTTAATCTGGTTTTCTTGAAGTTCATTGTTTACTTTTTGGTGTTTGTAAATAAAAATACATGCGTATGGTATGGGACACAGTACACTTGCTTCTCTTTTGTGCTTTATGGAGCAAGTTGCCCTTTGTTTTAGAAAAATCTCATTAACCTCTCTGTGCAATTATCTAAAAAGCCTCTTATTGTAGCCACCATTGGAATGAACTATCATGGGTTCTGTTCCTATGTGGATTTCGGCAATGATGTTTGTTTTATTTTGATTCGAGCACTTTGAGTCTAATAGATGACAATTGTATAATTTTGTTAATTGATAAATTTGACCTTTCTATGTCGTACCAATGGCAAAGCCACATGAGGTTGATTGGTGGCAGCTGCCCCAGTTAAATTTTGTTATATTTAAATTTGCAAGTATAAAATTTTAAATTTGTAAACATGCCAACACTTCAAAATAATCCAATATATAATAATAATAATATTATTAATAAAAATAATAATAGTTCGAATCCCCACTCCATTAGTCAGTATAGTAAATAATTATTTAATTAAATTATACTTATCAAAATAATAATAATAATAATAATTGTGATAATAACATTGCCCCTATGAAGTTAAATTCCTGGCTCTGCCACTAGCTATACAACCTATACCCCAATCTTGTGTTATTGCTATTACAAAAAATAAAATCTCTTGGCTTGTAACCTGTTTCTGCTTGTTGCCTTGCTGGATACAATAATGTACTGACCTTATAGGTTACCACTCACATTGTTGCAACATAGCTCACTGGATGTTGGTTGCAGATTGGATTTATTGTGGTTGCATGATCTCTTGGAAAGCTATATGTTTAATTTTTTGACCTGTGCAAAAAATAGAATGCATACTTACTCTTCATCATTACTGGAAGTCACAGATTCTGTTCGTGTTATTATCAATTTGGTAATGGGTACTGTTGGTGATCAGTGGGATGAGGAACGTTCTGTGATTGGAGACAAAGGAGATATTGGGTTCGTTGATTTCAATGATGACAGATCTGTATGTAGTTACAACCCAACCGAAGAGGGTCCAGTTTGTATATCTGTTCCATTCCCCCTTGTAGGAGGAAAACTTCAATCAATACTCGTAGGAGAAACTGCCACTGATTCGATAACCATTGAGAACACAACTACTGATCCTGTGGAGCTCTGGGCGGTTAGAATTTATGACTCGAACCCTAAGGACTCATTCACCCTTTCGCTGATGGAACCTCCATCAGCAACTTCAGATATGGAGTACATCCAAGGATTCCTAGAGTCGTTTTCCTTGGATGACAGAGTTCTACGACCGGGTCAGACTTTAACCGTTTGGTTGTCCTGCAAACCCAAGGAAATCGGCCAGCACACAACGGCTGTTCATTTTGTTGTAGGGGATGACACAATAGAACGGATGGTTCTTCTGTTGGCAGATGATGAGACCTCCCAGTCTTTGGCTTCAAACAGGCCATATTCTAGAAAGAAAAAGCAGCAATTGTTGAATGTGGATTCATTTCATGTGGGTGTACGTCCAGCAAAGGCTTCAAAGCGAAAGTTCAAATATGGGCTTCCTGACTATCCAATTCCAGAAAATGTCAGACAAGTGGTGGAGAGTAAGCAAATCCCTGACGCGATAAGAGAAGGCTTAACAAGGGGGAAGTATACTTCTTACTTCAACACATTACTGATCATGGAAGAAATAAAAACGGAGGTAATTTTCAATTGTTAAAAATAAAAAAAATAATTATAATAACAGAACAAATTATTGTTTTGATTTGCACTAAAATTGGGTGATTGTTGCTTCAGGAAAACATGAGAGATTATGGCATGGAATCCGTCCCTATGAGGAAGAGCGGAACCCAATTCTTGAGACTTGAGGTCCCGGGACTAGCTGAGAAAAGACCTTCACTTGTTCGTGGAGATCACATTTTTGCTAACCTAGCCTCAGTAGATGAAAATGATTCTTCACCTCCTTCTCAGGTTTGTTCCTATTTAGTGTGTTAATCTTGAATTAGAAGTTGACAGATTCTTTGCTGAATATTGAATTCTGGGATGGATGTTGGACAGGGTTTCATCCACCACGTTGAAGCTGAAGAAGTGCTTTTGAAGTTTGACGATCAATTTCACCTGTGTCATAGGAATGCAAACCTTTATAATGTGCAGTTTACATATAATCGAGTGAGCATGAAAAGGCTATATCAGGCCGTTGAAGCAGCGGAAAGTTTAGGGTCAGAGCTTCTTTTCCCATCTGAGTCATCCGGAAGGAGATTTATTAAACCCACTCCTTTCGTCCCTTTCTCTTGTATTATTAATGAGCAGCAGATGCGTTCAATTGAGATGATTCTTGGTTGCAAGGGAGGATCACCTTATGTGATCCATGGGCCTCCAGGTACAGGTAAGACCGTGACACTTGTAGAAGCAATTCTCCAGCTTTACGCAAAACTAAAAACTGCTCGGATTCTTGTCTGTGCACCTTCAAACAGTGCAGCAGATCATATACTAGAGAAAATCCTCAGTATGAATGGCATTGAAGTTCAAGAGAATGAGATTTTGAGGCTCAATGCACTAACTCGTCCTTTTGATGATATAAAGCCTGATCATATTAAGTTCTGTTACTGTGAAGAGTCAGACTTCATGTGTCCTCCACTGAGGTCCCTCATGCGCTACAAAATCATCATATCGACATATATGAGTGCCTCTCTTCTTTATGCAGAAGGTATCAAGCAAGGTCACTTCTCTCACATTTTCTTGGATGAAGCAGGACAAGCTTCAGAACCAGAAACCATGATTCCTCTATCCCACCTTTGCCTGAGGAAGACCGTTGTTGTTCTTGCCGGAGACCCAATGCAACTAGGTCCTGTAATTTTTTCCAGAGATGCAGAAACTTATGGATTGGGAAAGTCATACTTGGAGAGGTTGTTCGAATGTGAGTACTATGCCAATGGTAATGAAAATTTTGTCACTAAATTGGTCCGGAACTACCGATGTCACCCAGCAATTTTGTATCTCCCTTCACAGTTGTTTTACAATGGAGAACTGATTGCATGCAAAGATGAATATGGTTCATATAAGAATAAGACATGGGAATACCTTCTTCCTAACAGAGAATTCCCTGTTCTTTTCATTGGGATCCAAGGCTGTGATGAAAGGGAAGGAAATAATCCATCATGGTTTAATCGATTTGAGGCAAGCAAGATAGTTGACATGATCAAGCAACTGTCAGATAAGGGGTTAAGTGAAGGGGATATTGGAGTAATAACACCTTACCGGCAGCAAGCACTCAAATTAAAGAAAGCCCTAGAAAACTTGGGATTGTCTGGGATCAAGGTTGGAAGTGTTGAGCAATTTCAAGGACAAGAACGGGAAATAATTATAATATCCACTGTTAGATCGACTGTGAAGCACAATGAGTTTGACAGAAATCATTGTTTGGGATTTTTGAGCAATCCTAGAAGGTTCAATGTTGCCATTACCCGGGCCAAATCTTTACTGGTTGTTGTTGGGAATCCACATATCATCAGCATGGTAAGCCTGAATCGTCTGTCTTGCCCATTGCAGTAGACAAGTCTTAGATAAATTAAAAGAAAAATTAAGTTCCGTCGGTTTCTTTCATATAGTCATTTACCATAATTCTGGCTATGGCATTCCCAGAAACATATGCAACAATATAAATATGGATTACACTAGCTGTCTCCCATTTTCATGCATCTTACGTAGTTTTTAAATCACTTCGAAGCTCAGACCAATCCCGACCAACAGATGTACTTGTTTAATTATTGATGTTTAGTTGTCTGCATTTTGCAGGATCCATACTGGAATAAGCAGTTATGGCATTGCTCAGATAATCGCTCCTATCAGGGTTGCCCTCTTCCTGAAAAGCAGGAAGATATTGAGGATTACCCTCAAGAAGAGGGCCAATCGGATTACCCCCAGGAAGAGGGCCATTCGGCTTATGAAGGAGAGAACCATCTACCCTCTGATAAGTTTGAAGTGCGTGGAGAAGCCTATCAGGCAGATCTCCCTGAACCTATTACGGATGAAGCTGAGTGGTCGGATGGTTGGAAATAAACTCTATAGCAGAACTTTGAATTATGGAGCAACGAGAAAGTGTTTTCTTCTTTTCTGTCTTGCTTTCTCTTGGTAATGAATGAATTCTGTAAATGTTCCAGAATGAGGGAAAAAGTATCTTATTTGTGCTGGTTCCTGAGATATAATAGGTCAGTTTGTTGGAAATTAACTTTCTTGCAAATTTGGGATTTGCTTTCTTTCTATTGTTATTGAATATATACTGTAGTGAGTGTTCCAGAATGAGGGAAAATGTATATAATGTTTTACTGGTTCTTGAGATATGATAGATCAGTTTGCCTAGGGAATTTTCAAATTTGCTAGCCCTACTGGTATCTGGCATGTAGTGATAACTTAGAATTGTGAAAGCAACAAGAATATGAGATTATATTCCTGATATTATTGCTAGGATTGATTGCTTCAACTGTTGCAAATGACTTGTCACTAGATTATCCTGATGCCATCTCAAAATTCGGTGGATATTTTTTTGAGTATAAGCAGCATTGATTGATTTATCTAGTATATGCCCTCAGAGCTATTGTTATTGGCATGCTTTAGGACAATTGAGTACTGGTGATGATGTGCAATGAAGATGAAGGAGCCGTACTACCGACGAGCTCGGCTTTGTGGTTGAAGAGCATCTGGCAATCTGTATTACCAGTGAATTTTTTAAACCTTTTCTCAGACAGACAGACAAAGTGTTGGTCTTCCAACTTTCTACCAAAGGTGTCACTGCAGGACCATTATCTCATGGAAGGTACTTGAGACTTTGAATCCTAGAATCTTTAAATCAGATTAAACTGTACTATTTAGTCTTCACATTTTAGAGGCATGTCCAGATCAGTTGCTTGGGTTGGTAAATCCAACAAAAAATCAAACTTAATTGTTAACTGATGCATAAATGGATCATGGGTGTAAAATGAAAATGGTCGAATTTGGAGATGGATTGGATTACCTTTCAAGATCAAACTGATCTGATGAATCAGAATGCCCATGGAACTTGCCCAATCCCTTGATAATTGAGAGTACTGAAAATTTCTATTTAATGCCCACCTTCATTTCTTCCTCGGAGTCCCCTTTGGAAATTGAAGGGAAAAGAAAATCAAGTTTGCAGCAGGAATTTGGTTTGAGGGAAATTTTTCATGAAAGGTGTGAAAAAATATTATTTTATTAGTTTGAAAAACATGAAATAGAAAAGAAAATAATTGTACTTACCAAAATTACCCTTGTGATTTCAAATACTAAAATTGTGTTACTCCCCTTACCCAATTATTTATATCCATTTTTAAAGAAAAAATAAATAAATAATGATAATAATAATAAAATATTGAATTATTAAGAATTATAATATAATTATTTATATTAATTTTTAAATTATTTATACATGAGAAAAGTTTTAGGCTTTAATTTTAGAAGCCTAGAGGTTAATCACATATACAAATCACCAATTGATAAGGGGTATAATAGAAAGTTAAAATATACACGAGAAAATGAAATTTTCTTATATTTTATACGGAAAGATTGTACGAAAAATCAACAAATTGAGAGAAAATTACTTTCCTCAAAAATTTCTTTTTCTTTCTAACCAAACTATTAAAAAAAAATTCATTTTCTTTTCCTTTCCTGCAACTTCCATCCAACCAAACACACCATTATGGAAACTTTCATTAGCCATCCAAGAATTACCACCATCCATGAAAGGGAATTTAATTTTGAACAAACAATAGGGTTCTTATTCCAGTACTAGTACTATAGTATTACAAGGATTATTTATAAAAATAATAGACCAATTGTTCTCAATCATCATCTGCACTATCCTAAACAATAATCCACACCCCAAAGAATATTTCTTAAATATAAGATCAAATACACATCAATATATCTATACGTATAGAGAGAGAACTAATAGTTCTTCAAAACTGTAGCTCCTAACACAGCTAGCAGAAGCAATGGTGAGAAACTGTGAGAGGGCTTGGAAGCTGAGGGGTTCAGAACTGGCCTAATCCCTGAGTCTGATGTTGGAGCATCTGACTCTACGGTTGGAGATGCTGGACTAAGATCTGGAGTTTTATCAGATTCCGGTGCCAGAACTGGTGACACTGGATTGGGAACAGTAGAAGCTGCCAATCAAAGAAAATAAATGGTTCATACAATGATGCTTCAGCAACCTCTAGCTCTAGTCATATTTGAGTTTAAAATGATAAAACTTTGAAAATTTTAGTAGAGGAGCATGGTACCCGTAGGACTAAGAGGAGGTGACACAGTTGGCCCAAGCGCGACAGGACCTGTCAAGTGAAGTAACGCGAATTATTAACTTGATGCTTAATTATAATGAATTAATACACATCATTCATCAAAGTATAAAGAACGTGAATTTTTATGGTACCTGGAGCTGGAATAGGGGCACTAGAGGCTGCAATGAAAAATCAAATAATCTGACTAAGTAAAGCTCAGTAAATCGATAGAACTCTTGAAATGGAACAGTAGGCAAATGCAGAAAAATGTCACCTTTGCACTGGAGAGGCACACCAGGCGTGTTACAAGCCCGTGGGAGCGAGATAGCTAAAGACCGGTTGATGGGTATTTGGAAGGGGACACTTCCAGTTGCAATAAGGCAGAGGCAATCCATTCCATTGTTTGTCATGGATTTGAGGGAATTGCAGCAATCAGCTGATGGTGAAGTTCCATTAGCACTGCTATTAGTAATGAAATTCATGCAAGGGGTGAAGGTTGTAAGCACTGATGCCGTGCATGGGGTACTGATCTGGCCATAAACCGGCATCATGAGAACCGTCAAAGCTACTGCCAACACTGGAACTAAGCGCGGAAAATTTGTAAATGCATCCATGTATATTTGGTTTTGGAGAATAGAGAAGTGGAGGAATGTATAGTGTTGAAGGAAAAGGTAAGATGAATCGATTGGAGGATATAGCGTTGGTGGGAGGGAAAGAGAAGGAAGGATTAGGGAATTTATAGATGGAGAGTTCAAGTGAAGAGAACAGGAAAGAAGAACACGTAGAGTTGATGCAGGTTTGGGGCTCAACTACCTTAACTAACTGTATGAGATAGGGAGTTTGGTGGATTTGTCTGGTTGTGGCATGCTGTTTTCATCTTGAAAACCTTTGACTTTTTTTTTTTTTTAATTGTTACTCGCATACACATGCCTCCACTAGACTCGAACTTCTAACCTCCCTTTGGGATGTAAGGGTCTAGTACCGCTAGACTCGAACTTCTGACCTCCCTTAACTAACTGTATGGGATAGGGAGTTTGGTGGATTTGTCTGGTTGTGGCATGCTGTTTCCATCTTGAAAACCTTTGGACCTTATTTTTTTATTTTTTTATTTTTCCTTCTTCTTCTTCTTCTTCTTCTTCTTAGTTGTTACTCGCACACACATGCCTCCACTAGACTCGAACTCCTGACCTCCCTTTGGGATGTAGGGGTCTAATACCGCTAGACCATTGGCCCGTTAGTCTCCCCAAGTTTTGTTTTAAAATTTTTTTTTTTTCCTTTATTTTTTTCTTTAGGTGGTACTCATACACATATGTCTCAACTGTGGACTCGAACTCCTGACCTCCTTTTGGAAAGTAGGGGTCTGGTAGCGCTAGACCACTAGCCTGTTGGTCCCCATAGTTTTGTATTAAAAAAAAAAAAAATCTAATTAAATTCTAATTGAAGTCTAATGGTTAAGTCTTCATCGTGGCACCATTTTATAATTGCCAATGTTTACTTGCATCAAATGGTATAACATGATTTCAAGTGTTTAACCAGATCCATTGTTTTTGCTGCTATTTGACATTTTCTTTTTCAGTTTTTGTTATTAGAACACTGTGATAATGAGAAGATGAAAAAACACACACACAGACAGACACACACAATCACCAAAATCAAAATACTCACTGGTCCTGGATTTCCAACAAAGGCACTCAAGTCTTATTTGTTTGTGACCTTGTTAAATGAACCACAGGGATTAACAATTACATTTTCTCTGATTTAGTCAGAGTCTGAATGTGTTCACACTGAGGTTAGGTGATCTGCCAGCTTCTGTTTGTCCAATGTAGGTCACTTTCCTCTTGTGTACAATGTCACCTTACAGATTCACAGGTATACCAATATTTTACTTCTACTAGTAATATGTAGATTGGTAAGATGATCTAAGCACATAAATCATATCACAGCTCTTAGCAGATTCAAATGACACGTTAGCACGGTTTTATTTCAATAAAAACATATCTGATTTGATGAGGCTTGTTTAGTTTACCAAATACCTCTTGAACCCAAAAATTAATGATGTAACCTTATTGTATAAATAAATTTCTTCCACACTCTCAATGAATACACAAACAGCATATCCTTGTCCTTGAGCACTTTCTCGGGAAACAAACAGATAGTCTGAAAACTGCAAATGGCTTCAAGTGGGATTGAGATGGGGCTAGTCCTAGTCCTTGTTACAATGCTTTGGACAGGAGCCGCGGCTCAATCAGGTTGCAGTAGTGTGCTCATTGGAATGGCTCCGTGTCTGAATTATGTTACTGGGAGTTCCTCAAGCCCATCTTCATCTTGTTGCTCATCACTTGCTAGTGTTGTTCAATCACAGCCACAATGCCTTTGCACTGCGCTCAATGGTGGTGGTTCAGCATTGGGCATCAACATTAATCAGACGCTTGCTCTTGCATTACCTGGAGCATGCAATGTGCAAACTCCGCCTGTTAGCCAGTGTGATGGTAAAGCTTAAAGAATACCTCTCTCTAGTCAAGTTAATTAATGTGAGCTGCAAAATAACTTATGTCTGATAATTGTGCAGCTGCTAGTGGACCGACAACAAATCTTGAGGGTTCTCCTGAAATTTCACCAGTGGTATCTTCAGATGAAACTCTGAATTCTCCAACTCCCTCATCAGTGTCAGGTATATCATTATATGTATATATTTGAAATCTTCAACTTAGTATGTATTGGCAAGATGAAGTAAAAACCATGCACCACATCAACCAGCCAACTAAATCATTAAGCTTTCATATTAGATTAAAATATATATATATATATATATATATATATGCAGAGTTTGGTTAAGATGATACTTAAAGATTTGAGGTGTTTAAAAATTTTGGTGATTAAATTTTTTATTTTTATTTTTAAAAAGTGTTAAAAAAGCTTTGGAAGAACTGGTGATTGGATTGGCCAAAGGTAAAATCCCTGTACTTAACTTTCTAACTGATCATTTCATTCCAGTTTAAATTTCAAATGAATTGTATGCTATGTATTACATAAGTTCAGATAATCATAGCCCTTTCTATATTCTTTTAGAAGTTAATTTTGGTTTAAGCCAGCTTATTACTATCTTATATAATCTTAATTCATGTGTGAACTAAAGCAGGATCTAAAGCAGTTCCATCAAAAGGCTTAACTTCTGATTGCAATACTCCAAAGATGTCTTCTCAGATTGTTGCCCTCTTTCTGCTCACAGCTTCGTATGCTTCAACTTTCAGCAGCTTCTGAGTTTTCTTAGGAGCTTCGAGGTTGTAGAACTAAATATGGTGATATATGGATAATGCTGTTTATTATAATTTGAAACTTCTATATGTGGTTTTCTTTATGAATGTTGTATTTTCTGTCGTTTGAAGTTATGTATGGGTTGTTTGCTACATGAATGGAAAACTACATGGTTTTCTGTTCCCTTACCTCTTAAACTTGGTTGCTTCTATTGATAATGAGCAATATAAATGAACTAAATAGTGTTTCTGTTCCCTACTGTGAAATTTGGTTTCCTTCATCGATAATGAAACTAATTAGTGTTTCTTTTCCCTACTGTGAAATCTGGTTCCGTTCATCGATAACGATCACACATAAATGCATTAGTGTTGCAACTGTTCAAATTGGACAACAACAATCTGCCCTGCCTATTACTTTGGGGTTAGGTGTAGGAGGCTCACTTGTATGTGCAACAAAGTAACAAACCAACTTGAAAAAGAAATTGGATGTTGAATTCTTCCAAGTCCAAGTTTCACTTGATTAATAGTATTATGAAATTCATTGATCCGAAAATGAGTAGTGATGAAGCCAGCATGGTGTCACGCCCCCGCTTATTTTGCAGGGAGGTTGCACAATGCAGGTGCCACGAGGGCGCTGAGCAAGACTTTACATGGCGTCTTCATGGCTTGAGCAGTGTTGTTTGGAGAGAGTTGAAAGATTCTAGTTTGTTGGAGGGTTTGTAAAAATGCGTGGAGCTAGTGTAGGGGAGATTCTAGATGAGTAAATAATTTTGGAAAGATTGTAGGAAGAGTTCTAAAAAGTGGATATGACGCCTACAAAAAAGTGAGAGTTGTTGAAACTAACATGCTGCGGGTGAGAGTGGGAAGCTCCAATAGTGTTATTTGAGTATTAATAGTGTTATAAATAATTTTTTATGTGGGTCTATACACATGATAAATGTAAGTTCTGTTTAATGCACCAATTCGAGAAATCACATACTGACAAAAATATGCTTGGATGAGTTCTATGACCTTCTCATTTATAAGTCCAACCTATCTTTTATCTCATCTTCCTCTTAAATATTTTTTATAATTTTTTAATTAAAAAAAGGGGTAAAAGGGGTAGAAGATTCAAAATCTCTCTCTCTTTTGTTTACTTGGCATGTAAGGAAGAAAAACCTTTGTCTACGAAGAATTTTTTTGTCTATGAATTTTTTTTTTTTTGGCGGTGATATTTTTAAATTTTTTTAATAATAGTAATGATATAGTCACATAAGATTAAAATATATAGCATAAAAGATTCAATTGTGTGAAATGTAAGACACAACAACAAATATAAATATATATATATTAACAAAGATTATTTCTTTGCAGATAAAAACTAGTTATTGAACATCCGGTTGCAATGGTAGATCTAGAAATATATTCTAGGGGCTAATATATTATGGGGTAGACTAATACTACTATTTTTTTTTATTATTATTACCAATAGTGATTTTTTGTTTTTGTTTTTGTTTTTTGGGTGGCTCAAATCCCCTTTGCCCCACTTTGAATCCGCCCTGGCTGCATTTTAAAATAACATATCTTATGAGAGTAGGAAAATGATAAACAACCACATTTGAGGTTCATTCTATATGAGTTTTCTTCATATTGGTAAAATTTTGTGCCAATTTTTGGCCCGAGACAAAAGCTATACTATAAATATTGGTTATGAAAAGAGTTATATCCAAACTCCAAAAACACAACTTACGTGTATATTTTCCCAAGTAGTCATATTCTATATCAGTCTGCTTCAAATTGGTAAAATTTTGTCCCAATTTTTGGTCCGAGACAAAAGCTATACTACAAATATAGTTATATCCAAACTCTAAAAAACAACTTATATGTAATGCACATATACATAGAAATTGAACTTTTATAAGTATTCTTATTAAGAATCCACCCACACTATTTCAAGAAACACAAATTTAAGTTCACATAAAATAATTAACTTGGGGATCTGTAGCGAGAAGGCTAAAGATCACCATGTCTGTTGGCTTCCCCTTATGCAAAAAATACTTCCTCAGAACACCTTCCCTCTGGAACCCAGCCTTCTCCAACACCCTCTGTGAGCCCGGGTTATCCACATCCACCAGAGCTTCAAGTCTCTCTAAATGTGGCCACTCCACAAATATAGTGGAGGCCACCATTTTCACTGCTAGTGTCGCGATTCCTTTTCCCCAAAACTTGGAGCTCAGAACATATCCAATCTCAGCTCTGCAAATATCAGCACCCTTATTTGGTGTCACTGAAATAGTACCAATTGCGCGGTCATTTAGGCATATTGCTCTGTACCATGGGTGGGGGATAATGGTATCAACAATATGTTCCACGGCGGCTTCTTTAGAAGTGTAAGTCTCCCAAGAGCAAAATCTGCTCACTTGATCATCTGTAGCCCATACCATGAAATCATCAACATCAGAGAGGTCCAAAAGCCGGAGGGTGATGTCCAAAAACTCATCACCATTCTCTTCTTTATGCTCCATTTGTGACTGTTCAAAAAGAACAGTTCAACTATATATATATATATATATATAGTTGATAACTTTATCTATGGAAGAAGATTATGCTGATCAACAGAAAATATGATCGGAGACGAGCATATATGTTGATGAATTTCAAGAAAGTTTGGCTTTATAGAGCAGCAGATGTATATGCCTCCAAGAAATTGCCTGGAATAAAGTTATGAAAACATGAGTCAGTTTCGCATGACTTAAATTATAGGGGGATGAAAAGTGCAATAGTACAACATGTAACAGCCGCCTTGGTTGACTGCGTTGCTAAGGAAACTTCGTGTAGAATTTCATACGACAAGCAATACCTTTGTTTTTTAGATGAATGAGTCAGACTCCACTGAATATCAGCCATATATATATATATATATATATATATATATATATATATATATATATATTATATTTGATGTAGATATAAAATAATAACCTATAAGAATTCATGATCAATTGTAAAATTATTGATGTGGAAAGCAAATTATTAATAAACTCTTGTTAAATGTCAGAATTTCCGTCTTTCCCCTCCAATAAAATCGATTAAACATATATATATATATATATGCTGGTAGACATATAGTATTACTGTTTGTTTAGAGTTGTTCATACCTGCAAGATTAAAAATCGATTAAAATATATATGTATTAAAATCTATATGCTGGTTTATTGACTTTCCAAAATTCAGCAACATAGTATTTTTTAAAACTCAAGAAGTCACACCATAGAGTAAAGAATTGAAAATCAAAATTTGACATTCTTCATAAGAATACCATTTGTATAGAGTTGTAATACCGGCAAGATTGACCCTCTTAGCAACATGGAAACACAGTTATCTTGAACGGTTATCTTGAATCCACAAGATAAAAAATTACATATAGAATTTTGAAATATTATTAATAAAATTGATTAATTTTTGCAATTTATAATTAAAAAAAAAAAAAAACATAAAAGGAAACTAACCGCTTAAGTAAACTAAAGAAACATAAGGTAACCTAATAATAAAAAGAAACTAAAAATATAAGAAAATTACTTAACACTAGAAACTCTCTAAAAATATAAAATAAAATAAAATAAATAAACATAATTAATAAGTCTTGCAGAATGGATTTCTAAGTTTCCTTTAAAAGTATATTTCACAACTTCAAACGCAATTTATGGATACAAGTACATTAGGACCAATTTTATTTTGCACAAGTATAATGACTATGCAATCACGAAGAGTAAAAATTCTTGCAAGTGATTGAACCATAAAGGTTAGGCACGATTAGTTTATTGTTTGTTCCATAATTGATCATTTTTCACCTTCAATTCTTCAAACTTTGATCAGGTTTTTTTTTTTTTTTTTTTTTTTTAATCAAAACAAAAAGAAAAATAATAATGATAAGCTTTTTTAGAACAGGGTTCTGTGCCTGTTTGAGTATCCACTGTCAATGAATTACAATGAGAAATTCTTATTTCACTTATAAAATGTCCTTACAAACTCGAATGCAAACACACACACACACACACACACACACACAAATGTGAACCATAGGCAAACAGGTTGCAGTTTGAACGCCATGTTCATAGTTCATAGCATCATACAAAGTACTGTCAAAAGACTATAACTGAGAATTAATACTATAATAAAGAAAGTAATTCTATTAATGGAGGCGAGGATCGGTAGAGAGAAGACTGAAGATGACCATGTCTCTAGTTCTCCCCTTCATTGTAATATACTTCCTTAAAACACCTTCCCTGTGGAACCCAGCTTTCTCTAGCACCTTTTGTGAGCCCAGGTTGTCCAGATCAACTAGTGCTTCGAGTCTCTCCAGATGTGGCCACTCACTAAATATAATGGAAGCCACCATTTTCACTGCTCGCGTGACAATTCCTCTGCCCCAGTAGTTGGAGGCTATAGCATAGCCTAGTTCAACTCGGCATCTGTCATTGCCGGATTTGGGTGTCACCGAAATAGACCCAATTGCCCGGTTTTCTAGGCATATTGCTCTTAACCATGGGTGAGGAATGGCAATGTTGTTGACATAGTCCATGGCTTGTTCTCTGCAAGTGTAGGTGTCCCAAGTGCAAAAAAGACTCACTTTGTCATCTGTGGCCCACACCATGACATCATCGATGTCCGACAGATCCAACGGCCTTAGGGTGATCTCTGAGAATTCATCATCTCCTTCTTTTCCATCCATTTGCACTGCTTTTTTCTTAAGGTTTTGTTTGCAGGAAAAAACTAGGAATGGAGTTCCAAGGCACAAAAGCAGGTGGGACTTCACACTTATATGTAGACAAAGTGGCTTCAAGAAACTACTAGGAAAACAGCTAGCATAATGTCACGGACTTGTGTGGCCTTAGACACGTTCAAACACACCCTAGCTGATGTGGTAAGTGGGGTCAAATTTGAGAATTCAATTTTGTAATTTTGCATTACTTGGAGTGCGGAGCAAGTAGAGACATAATAAAGAACGACATAATGGTCACGTCAAGTTTTGTGCGGTGAACAACTATACAATAGGGAAATTTCCAAGAAAATTGCAGGATTCAAAGGAATGTGGACCATAGGTCCATATCTTAATACAAAAGAGAGGCTGCCGGCGTCTTGAAACGTTACGCTTTATTTAACATGCATTTTGTTTTTGTTATTTTTATTTTTAAATTATTACAGTGTCGTTTTTGATAACAGAAGCATGTTTGATAAAATCTTATTTTATTTTACACAATGTTAAAATATTTCGTGAATAATGATTCAAATCCAAAACATCAAAAAATTATTTTTTTTAGTTTTGAGCAACTGCTCATGGCCCGAAACCATAACAGTAATACAACACGGGCCTGACAGCAAAACATCGTTCCCAAACGAGCTTTCGATTTTTTCCTAAAATATTTCTACAACAAAAATATTATTTTTGTTTTAACTAAAAACAAAACGCATGCCAAATGAACCTTACATTTATTTAATAGAATGGCAATAATAACCTAATATTATATATATATATATATATATAATATGATAAAAATTTCGGTCAATTTTATTACAAACTGATTTATTTATGGGAGTCAACACAAAAAAATTATTGCACCAATTGATTCATAAATGACCTTATCTAATGGTGGACCCGGGCCACTGGCCGTTAGAATTATTGGTCTCCTACAAATAAACATAAAAATGACATGGTCCACATTCATTTAATCCACACTACTATGTGACCATTTGAACAATATGGTCCACGTTCATTTAATTCAATATACTCGAGTATATCCATTTTAAAGCAAGTGAGGTTGAATCTTAAAACCATCCGGAAAACTTCCAATTTTGGCGATCAACATTGATGGACTCATCCAGAATCTCCGTCCGGCCATTCAAACTATCCGATGCCGACGACTTCTTCTCATGGGCCAAAGATGACAGAGTAACACACTACCTAAGATGGAAGGCCATCGCCTCTAGAGAAGAAGCATTGGAATATCTCAAAAATGTTGCCATGCCCCACCCTTGGCGTCGGTCCATATGCCTGGATGACCATTCGATCGGCTACATTTCAATCCGGCCAGAATCCGGCGACAACAAGCATAGAGCACACATTGGGTATGCAATAGGTGCAGAGTATTGGGGACAAGGGATAGTCACAATGGCATTGAAGATGGCCATTTCTAGTGTGTTTAAAGAGTTCTCTTATTTAGTGAGGATAGAAGCTTTGGTGGAGGTAGAAAATAAGGGGTCTCAAAGGGTACTAGAGAAAGTTGGGTTCCAAAAGGAAGGTTTTTTGAGGAAGTATGGGTTTAATAAGGGTGAGATTAGAGATATGTTAATGTACAGCTTCTTAGTGAGTGACAACATCATATGAAAGAATTTTCTTTGGTTGATCAGCTTATTTTCATCAAAAAATAAATAAAAACAGCTTTTATCAACGTTTTTGAAACGGGTTCTATGCCTGTTTATGTATCCAATATCAATGAATTATGAGAAATTTGTATTTTATTTATAAAATGCCCTTTACAAACTCAAATGCAAACACACACACCCAAATGTGAACAATACACCATACGGATTGAACTTTGAACACCATGTTCATAGTTGATAGCATCCTACAAAATGTCTGTAGACTATTAATTGAAAATTAATCTACTAATCAAGCCGAAAAATTGTCAATCTAACGCTTGACAAGTAAAAATATTATCATATCTAATAATATTATTATTGTTGACATTTTTGTCATTTTGGTATCATAATATTTAAATTGTAATACTACTTATGAAATTGATTGGTAAAGAAGGTTAATGTAATTTTATTAAATATAAGAAGGTATTAGAGTTTTTTTTTTTTTTTTGGTCTTAAATTCATATAATATATTTCATATTTTTGTATATATAAATGTAAATAAAATAATAATATATTGCTGTAAAATAGTATACTAACAATAAACTTATATTTTTATTTTACAATCTTTGAGCTTTCAACAGTAAACTAAAAAGATCGAACTCAAAATTTTTATGACTTTTGAGATGACACAAGCCGCAGCGGAATTTATCAGCACCTTCCCAAAAAAATAAAAACTGGGTAGGCCATTTAAAATTTTATATAAATTTTGTACCTCACAAGTAGGGATATTTAAATAAAATAACTATTTTTATGAGGTGTAAGAGGAATTTTAATAAAATAATAAAAAAAATAAAAAAACTAAAAAAATTGGGGGCCAATAGCAATTTTCTTTCACTGAGAGGAATCAATTTATAATAGATAATGATTATTTTTACACTGGGATGAATCAATTTCTAGTTAGAGCGAGAAATAAAGAGTGTTAGAGAGAGAGAGGGGGAAAAATAAACCCAAATCCCAACTTTGGGTTGAAGCAGCCCTCTCTGCTGAATCTCCAACCTTCTACTACCGATGTCGGTGTCGATGTCGGAGCTTCCGGAGGATTTGTTGAAGGACATTCTCTCCCGACTACCGGTGAAAGATCTGCTACGTCTCAGGTGCGTTTCCAAACAGTGGTGTGCCCTAATTGACTCACCTATCTTCATAAAATTGCAACTCAATCGATCACTTCAAACTGGAACCAATTTGAATCTGATTTGCACTGAGTACGGAAATATATTTTCAGTAGACTTAGATATGCTTGAGGGTGTCTTGAAACTTGGTGGTAGTGTCCCACCTTTAGACGTTGTAGAAGTCGATTACCCCATCAATCCCTTCAAATGTGAGTTCATTTTGACTGAAGTACATGGTTCGTGCAATGGTTTGATCTGTTTGCATTGTTTCGTAAACGATTACAAAATTTTAGATGAAAGCCGTTACCTTGTTAAATCCTTCAACCAAGGAGTACAAAATTTTACCCCCACTGCCACCTCACAACGACGAAAATTTTTCGTATGATAAGAATTGGGATGACGAATTTTTCCGCCTATTTCATGAAATAATGTATGATTCTGTTGGTGATGATTACAAGGTGGTTAGAATTGTGCAATTCAAATTTGCTTCTGGTTCATTTTCCTCTGAAATAATGGTTTATAGTTTAAGATTGAATATGTGGAGGCGGGTATATGATAGCTTCTATTATTACATTTACTTGTCTGATGCATGTGAGAGAGATCCTTGTGTGGTTGTGAATGGTGCTTTGCATTTGTTAGCTTGTGAAGATCCATTAGATTTGTTTAACACTGTTGTTGGTTTTGATCCTGTGAATGAGGTATTCTTGGAAGTGGAGGCGCCAAGCGTTTCTGGTGTTAGTAACGGGACCTTGGGTGTTTTAGATGGATGCTTGTGCATACTTTATGCAATCAATGAAGAATATGCTTTTGAATTATGGGTCATGAATGATTATATGGTGAAGGAGTCATGGACAAAACTTTTCACAGTTTTCACTGTAAGGATTCTGAATTTGATAAGAGTGCATCATATTCTGCAATGTCCAAGGGTTTTGGCTTATTCTAAGATTAATAGGGAAGTTATCTTGTTGCAAATGTTTGGTAAATTAGTTTGGTATGACCTGAAAGAGGAAAGGGGCATGGATCTCAACATTTCATCATCTCTCGTGCGTTTTAATGTGAAAAGCCTTGTGAAGCTCAATCATGATCAATGAATTGGCATCTATAACTGTTGCTGTGATTTATGAAGATGTCTGATTTTCGGAGAGCTGTTTAGTTTCTGCCAAAGCATGATTCCGTTGTAGTGACCATAAAGGATTTTGGGTATTCCCACAAATTTGGTGTGTTTTGTTTTGCCATGTTAAATATGTTTTACCCTATCATGGTCGGGGAATTATGATATTTTGACTAGACTTCCACCTTTTGTTGATTAGCAAACCCATTTGGGTTTTTAGCTTTAGTAACTCCTTGTATTAGAAAAAAACTTTGAATGGATTAGTGTAATGACAACACTTATTGTGGCCATGTCTTTGGTGTGGATGGTACACTGATTCACCTTTCCTGTTCTGGTATCAGTTACGGAAAGTAACATTAGTTGGTGATATTGCTTTAGTAAATGACATGGTATCATTGTTCGGTTAAAATTTTTTTTTTCACTTTCCTTGTCATATTAATGCCAATGACAGTGTCACGTCGAAAGGTCCCCCACCTTTGTTGTGTGGCAAGTGTGATTGACTGGCAATATAACATAGGTGCAATCACTCCAGGTTATCGACAGTTATCTTGTGTGTGTGTTTCAAGTCTCAACCCTTCTCTGCAAAACCATCAGTATAACATGCTTTTCTAGGTAAAACCATCAGTATATGGTTCATGGTATATATTTTGTGTCTGCAAAGATTATACTATACGTATGATTCAATGCCAGTTCAATATATATCATTTTCTTCCATGCTTTCGTATTATTGTTTTTCCATGCCTGTTCGATTTAGTTGAACTAGATAATATGTTATCGAAGGTTGAACTTCTTACCAAGGGCAGAAGAGTTGCATGTTATCCTTGATTTTGGGTTATGTCCATTTAACTGCTATATACTGAGACAATTGTAGAAAGACAATTTTTTCTAGAGATGATGAAACTTATGGATTGGGGAAGTCATACCTGTAGAGGTGGTTCGAATGCGAGAACTATGCCAACGTTAATGAAATTATGTCTCTAAGTTAGTCAGGAACTACTGATGTCACCTAGAAATTTTTAATCTCCCTTCACAGTTGATCAAAGAAGCAGCAGCAGCTTTGATCCCCTTTTTTGAAACAGGGGTTCTATGCCTGTTTGTGTATCCAATATCAATGAATTACAATGAGAAATTCGTATTTTATTTATAAAATGTCCTTACAAACTTGAATGCACACACACACACACACACACAAATGTGAAACATACACCATACAGATTTCACTTTGAACGCCATGTTCATAGCTGATAGCATCATACAAAATGTCTGCAGACTAGTAACTGAAAATTAATGCTATAAAGGAAGTAACTGTACTAATCAAGCCGATGATCGGTAGAGAGAAGACTGAAGATGACCATGTCTCTAGTTCTCCCCTTCATTATAACATACCTCCTTAGAACACCTTCCCTCTGGAACCCGGCCTTCTCCAACACCCTCTGTGAGCCCGGGTTATCGTCATTCACCAGAGCTTCAAGTCTCTCTAAATGTGGCCACTCCACAAATATAGTGTTGGCCACCATTTTCACTGCCCGCGTCACTATTCCTTTTCCCCAATACTTGGAGCCTATGACATAGCCAATTTCAGCTCTGCACATATACTTACTACTCTCATTTGGTGTCACAGAAATTGAACCAATAGGGCGGCCGTTTAGACATATAGCTCTGAACCAGGAGTGGGGGATAATAACATTAACAATATATTCCATGGTAGATTCTTTAGAGGAGAATGTTTCCCAGGAGCAAAATCTACTCGCTTCATCGTCTGTGGCCCATACCATGAAATCATCAATATCAGAGAGCTTAAAAAGCCGGAGGGTAATGTCCGAAAAATCATCACCATCCACTTCTTTGTGCTCCATTTGCACTCGTTGTTCACTTTGGTCAACTGAAAATATGATCGGAGACCATGTCACTGATGAAGTAGAACAAAGTTTCCTTATATATATATAGCAGTATATATGTATATGCTCCCCAGAAAACTGCCTGGAACTAAGTTACAAAAATATAAAATATAATACTATATAACAAGAGTCAATTTTGCATGACTTGGTGAACAGCAACAAGCAAACAACAATCTAACCATTTTTTTATGAATGAACGAGTCAGACTCCATTCAATATCAGTATATTGGCTTTCTCGTGCAGTTGTGATACTTCTGGTAGTGGGGTGCATATATATGCTGTGCTGTGTTCTTACTAGTTTCTTAATGGGCCTGTAACCCTCTTGTATATGTCCAATTTGTGCCAAAACTTTATGGACACAGCCTAAAATTAAGTCCAGAACTCAGCCCAACCCAAAAGCCTGGCTGGATTCCAATTCAATTGCAATCTCTACTTCTTGGTACCCCATATGCGTTTACTAATTGCATGGTGGAGATATCACTTTCTTAGAACCAATCATGATATATGCTTAAAGATTTCTGCTATAAAAGGGGTTGGCTATGTTCGTTGAATTGGGCAAATATTTTGATACGTTGAACTTGCGCAGGTGTCCAACACTATATCTATTACAATTTCTTAACTTTTGTTGAAAATAAATTTCAACTAGGAGAGAGTAAAGAAGCTCGGACACTTCTCCTAAAATTGGCGTGGCGATATTGGAATCACATACAAGAATGAAACATTTAAATATTTTTTTCTTGTTGAACACAGCCTGGGACAAGTTTGGGATACTTTGGGGGCACTTTTCTTAGAAAAATGTGTTCCAATGCAATTTTTAAATATACTATGAAAAAATAATATAAATTTTTTTAAAAACAAAAACAACATATATTTTAGCTTTAACCTTCCAATTAGTGATTTCATTCATGATAATGTGAATGAAAATTAATTTTTTTTTTTTTTTTTTTTTATGTATAATGATATTATATTATTATTTTTGAACATTTTCTTAAGATATTTAAATCTGTTTTTTAAGATTTATAGTATCGTTGTATCTATATTTTGAGTTGTATTGTTATCATTGCTCGGAATTGTTATAATACCGGTTACATCAATAATAAGTTAATAACTCATTCTATGGTCATTTGAAAAGAAGTTTTGATTTTCTTGACTACCACAAAAAAATAAAATAAAAAATAAAAAAATTGACAATGAGTGAAAACATCGTCTTTTCCAACTAATAAATGTACTTGGCCATAGTAGTAGTTGATGGAATGCCCGATAGACAAAGACAAATCTACATTGGCTTTCTCGTGTATTTGCTTTCCCAAGTTTCTATCCTCCCCTTTAATTCATGACGCAATTGATGTTCCTGACTTGGGTTAATCTCCACCCCACATCACAATTCACAACAAGCAAACACAGGGTTTTACTACTTTTTCTTTCACCTTCTCTGTGTCCTTATCAAGTTTTCATCATCAGCGGTATCCTTGTTTTCCATTTACACTCTCTTTCTCTCTCTCACACACACACACAATGGTCATCTTCCCCTTCTACTTTCCTTTTCTCTACGAGTATTAAGTTTTTTCTGTTAATGGTCAAAAAATATGATTAAAGAAGGGTTAGCATCTTTGAAAGAAAAAAATGTAGCCCATTTTCACATAAATTTGTCACGAATCTATCTTAGTTTTTCTAAAGTAACATCAATTCGGGCATGACAAATCTGTGGCCTTTAATCTCTGATTTGTGGCAATTAATTAGACGTGATTATGAGACGTGTTGAGTGGACATATGAAAAGAACACCAGACTTGCTTTGTCCAGTTTAATTTACTTTAACATGTCTAATTATATGGTCCCACACGCTGGTATATTGATTAGTGAAAACAAAAACAAAAAATGGTATGCGTATGTTGTTGCCATACGGTCAGTTGACCATTTGAGCAGCAAATTGTACTGTAATTGAATTTCGTGTGGCAATAATTTCGACGATCCAGTAAGGGCAAACACTCCTAGGCCCACGAAAGGAACCTCATGATAAATGGCATAGGTGGGTCCATCCTCACTTAAACCCATGGAAGGGGACACCTCAGGAGGTCCCCAAAATTGTCCCACCACTTTCTTCTGATGTGTGGCATTAAGGACAAGTGAAAACTATGCCACCTACTGGTTTCCATTTTCATGAAAGCTATGTGTCTATGCATGTAAAGTAGCTGATTGAAATAGATAAGAAAATTTGACATTACCCCCATCCCCTAATTGATAGCACGTTTAATTCACTAAACAGGTATGTTTGTCTTCTAATTCTCTTTTTCTATGATTGAATCAAATTAGGGTTTTGGGAAACGAAGTGAGCAAAGGGTTTTATGGCAAAGTTACTTTTTAGTTACGTTGATGTCCATTGTGGAAGCTAAAGATGGTAGTGTATATCTTGGCTCTTTTGTAAAGATTAGGATATAACTTGAAATTCTATATAATGGGTGCGCACATTCTTATATATTCTTTTGTTTGATTCTGATTTGGTTAAGTAAAATAAGAGTTAGAAGTACTGAGGTGCTTAGGTATTTTTCTAACTTTTGTGATCTCCATTGTAGCATCTACCCTTAAAAAGAGAAACATGGTATATTTGCATGAATTCTATACATTACACCATTGAAGTTGAAATCGTATACATGTGAGTATGTAAGCATTCGTCTGATACAGTATGACGTATTCTTAACTTATTCTTTATTTTGATTGAATTAGATCATGAGGTCCAATTAGCATGAAAGTAAAGGTTAGCTTATCATGTCATGTATGGTTGTTGATTCTAATAGTCCTCAATCAAGATTGGAACTCCCATGCACTACAAAGTACTGGATTAGTGAGTAAAAACATAGGTTGTCACTTTTCAACCTTGTAATTGTTTGGAAACAAACATATTTTAATTTTTCTCCAAATTTTTGTTTTTGGTTGGGGTTGGGGTTGTGTCTATTCTCTTAGGTCTTGTCAAACCTTTTACAAGGTCCCCATGTCAATTTAACCCTACCTATAACCGTTGATTCTATTTATCAATGATGCAAATGGAGACAAGTGATCAGTTTCACTGTGGGTCCCATTAGTGGGGTACCCCCTTTGAATAATTGGGCCATTGTTTTAGAGACAGCTCTCTCTCATTCCCAATTCTTCATTCATGAAAGGACATCCAACACCATCAACGCAATTATACAAAAGCCATTATCATCCAGAAAAGAAAACCCTAACTTGTAGACCCCACCTCCCAATAACACAACAAAGACGGGTCTCCTTCCCTTTCTTAATTTATTTATTTAATTTATTTATTTTATATTGCCTTGTCATTCTTAATTTGTTTATTTTGTCATAAAGTAACAAACAACGAAGTTCATAGGGTCTATGAATGTTTCCCTCTACCTAGTGTTTACATCATGAAGAAACTAAAAAGTAAATCCACTAACTCCAACTAAGGTTAAAGGTTTAGGTGACATGATGTCGACAATATATTTTCACTTTCCATTTATCTAATTTATCTTCAGGGTTAGTGTGTTAGCTATAATTTCTCTCTTTTTTATTCAATATTCCTTTTTTCCTTGAAAATGATGGGATTAATAATGGTATAATTAATATATAAAGGCACATAATTTGAAGATGAGAGGTATCTTTCAAAGAAAAAAGAAATGTAAAGATGATGTAAATTGTCAATTTGTATAGTGTATGCTTTATTGTAATATTTATATTCTGATTTTTATATACCAGTTAGGAACCACTGCTGATACACTAGTAAGTTTCAAATTGTCAAATATGAAAAAATTACAACTCTAATACACTGCATTACCATCTTTGACCAAGGTAAAATGTAAAATATTCGAGTCTCTTCACGGTTAAAATTTCTTGACAGAATATAATAAATAAATAAATTGTCATCTTAAAATTGGAACAAATTTAATTAAAAAATAATTTACCCCAATAACAATACAGAGATTTGGTACTACTAAATGTACATGACTTTACGTACATTTAAGCAATAACTTCAATTAATGGAAGCACTTTTTTTTTTTCTTTTTTTTCTTTTTTTTTAATCAATTACAAGAAACTCACACACACCATTTTACTTATTTGAAGACTCGAGCCATTAATATCTAATTTGGTATTTTCAAATGCAAGCATGACTATATGTAAATTTATCAAGAGTTGCCCATTGCCCATTCTCTCAACAATTTCAATTAATTAATGGGCACTTCTTCTTCGTTTTCTTTTCAACAGCAAAAATTATATTGTAATAATAATAAATAAAACAATACATTATTTTATGAAACTGGACATTGCTAGGTGACAGCATCAACCATAGTCTTAATTGGCATCCAATTTAAAGATAATACTACCTTGATTTACTTACCTAAATGGAGCTTAGATGATGAAGCAAGCTTTTGCCCCTATAGGGTTGGTTACATGATAGAGAGAGCTTTGGCCTCTCTAAGCTAATCAAATCTCTAATTATTCCTTCAGTTTCCTTTACATACTCAAATTATCACTTTTGGGAATTGGAACTTGATGGCAATTATTTTTTCCGTTTCCATTACTATTTTTTATTTTTTTATTATTTTTTTTATTTTTCTTTCTTTTTGCATAAGAAATCACACTTGACACGGACTTGTCATACTCGACACTACTATATGCGGACTTGATCTATCAACCACCTTTTATTTATTTATTACGATGGCAGTGTCGGGGCTTTTAAAACACCCCATAATCTACACTGAACACATTATGATATTGCAAAGGTTACTGAGAATTACATAAACAATTTGGACAGCAAGAGGGCCATGCAGGTATGCTGACACATTTTTTGGGACAGTGCCATGACATATGATATATATATATTTTTTTTGCCTAATCGTTTAGGGCTTCAAAATTGCGTTTTTGTCTTATAGGAAGCTTGTTTAATATTTCAGAGGTTGCCGATAATTACATAGACAATTTGGACCGCAAAAGGGCCATACAGGTATGCTGACACATTTTTTGGGACAGTGCGGTGACATATGATGTTTTTTTTGCCTAGTTATATAGGGCCTCAAAATTGCGTTTTTGTTTTATAGGAAGTTTGTTTAATATTTCAAAATTTTTGTTCCTGCACTAAACAGACTTGGATCGTTCTGAATTTTTATATTCAATACTTGTATTGATTAGAATTTTTATTTATTTTTTATATATAATTTAGACTTTTGATTTTAGACTTACTTTTAGTCTTAGTTTCCTCTTCACGTTAGGTTTTCTTATGTTATTATATTTTTTCTTATGCAGTTAATTTGTTTATGGTTTAGAATTTTTTATTTATTATAAATAACACATTCAATAATTCAATATAATATCATATTTCTCTATAAATTATCTCTTAATTTTGTGAATTTAAAATTAACCTTTTGTTTGTTATTGAACATTCATAGTTTTCGATTCTGTCACTACTTCTATATGTACCTGCTATTCTGGTAATCGTGGAGAAAATTTTATGGGAGTGAGTAAAGTGACCACCCAAGAGAATTGAAATGGATGAGTAAATACCACTTTTGGTGATAATTATTATTTTATGTTGATACGCTAGGATCTTGTTCATCTTAATTTGTGTTTTATATTCCATTTAAAAATGAAGCCAAGTAATTGTAATTCTACGCTAGTGTATCCTTATTTAACCGTCTTCTATTTTTATTAATTACATTATTTTATAGAATAAAATACTACAAAGATGCATAAAATGTTGTACTATTCATTACTTTATTTTTGGGTAACCCAATGTTTGAATTATTAATCTAGAAATCAGAGATTTATAAATTTAATCAAATCAAAACAAGCTGTCTCAGCATAACCCATCAGCATTTGTTTTAAATAGACATATTTTGAAAGTTAGCTAAACTGCATCATACACGAATATACGATGTAATGGAGTATCATATTAAATATTTTATTTTTATATTATATCATTGAAATGTTCCATTATTCTAAATGTGTACACCAACTTGTTTTTGACACCATCTATGCATCGTTATGCTAATTTGAGGTTTCGATCACATTATTTTATTTTAATTTAATTTATTTTCCGACTAATCGATGATTAAAATTTTAAAATAAAAGGCTAACCTTGGTTTGAAATATCGGGTACCCAAGACAAGATAATATGTCGTCATCATGTTCATGTTATGTAGTTAGTGCTACAAACTAGGCTTGCGTTTTATGGAGCTAGTGAGGGCTAAAAAAAGATATATAAAATTATTATTTTTTTGAGGGTTACGTACTAAAGTATCAAGTTTTAGACCTAATCTCCATTTAAAATGTTGGGACATACGAATCCATTATTGCTCTTATTGTTCATTGGAATCATTGCCCCTCTAATTATTGAAGGAAAAAGTATATAGATAAACCTTTATGGATGTGATAATGACTATGACAGTATGCTATTATTATCTTGAAATTTTCGCGGAATAATATTCTAAATTTAAATGTTGCCATTTCCATAGCTTTAAAACCACAGGTGTTGTCATCTATATCAAATATTCTCTTAGATGTGTGAAAATGGTTCTACTTATTAATTATTTATTTATTTATTAAAAAAATACGCGCACACACATTTTATAAAGGATTAATTTCATAAAACTCCTCAACCTACTTTAAAAAACTCCAAACATTTTAAAAGTGATCAAATTATCCAAAACCCATGTCTGACTAGTTCATAAAATGTCAAATTTGATCATATGATTTACTATTAAATTAAAATTTGATATTTATTATTTAAAAATTATAGAGTTATCCCTATTATATATGTGTTGTTATTATTAGACCCACAAACCCAAACACCACCTAAACCTAATTTCCCACCAACCAAACACAACCTTATGCCCATCTACAGTGTTCATATTCTTCAGTAGGCACATTGTCATAGCTCGCAAGACCCAATTGCTCTAAACACAATTACAGGACCCCAACCCAAGCCACAAGACCCAAATGCAAAACTCTTGCACCAATCGCACCCAAACATAACCCATCTACAGAAATTAACCTCTCCACCAGAATCGTGACATTGACACGGCATCATCGTCATAGTCTGTGCTTGCACTCCGTCGCTACTGATTTGTTTCTCATCGCCGGTTCAATTGGCGTGCTTGCTGGTAAGTTCCGTGTCTTGTCCGTTCAGTCCTGCCTTGCCTATTCATTATGTGGCTGTAATTCAGACCCGCGCCCTCGCCGGTAAATTCTGTGGTTATAGTTTAGACCTTCGTACTCGCGGATTCACTTTGTTGCCGCCGTTCAGTTTAGACCCACACACTGGTAAGTTTAGTACACCGCCGTCCTCGCATGCTCGCCGGTAAGTCGTTGCTTCACCGCCGTTCATTGTCGCCAGTTCCTCCTTGCTTCATCGCGCATCGCCGACTGCATATCACAAGCCTCATCATCGTTGTTCACTCATCCCTGCTTCACCAGGCAATTTCATCTCCTTGCGTCGCCAGCGCAAGTCTGTCGACGGGTTAAGAGAGAGAGAGAAGACCCAATCAGGGTAGTTGTGTAATTTTAAAATAATAAATAGGACATGAGTTTGAGGGCAATTTGATCACTTTAAAAAGTATCGAATACTCTTTTTTGTTATTCCATTGACCTAATTGCCAATTGATTTGTTGAGATGTATAAAAAAAAGATAAGGAATAAAAATAAAAATAAAAACCACAAAATTAAATCACTTTCATAATTGAAGTCTTACAAGGTACCTATTTATTATATAAATTTTTCCAAACTTTTCTAAGGGGGCTTGTGTCGGTAGGCCCATGGCAGTTGACACCTTTACAAATAGCAAATTATTTTATTCATTTTTAACAAAAAAAAAATTATTTTATTCATTTGAGTGTTGTCGATTTTATTTGCCAAAATTAAATGTAGTTAAATATATATCTCAACTGTTATGGTCCAATTAATGATAATTTTATAAATAAATAAAAAATACCTTACAAGATTATGATAAATTCATACTCAGCGAGCTGACTCAACTTGAATTGTGTATGAAAATAGTCTCGTTTGTCTAACATGGATCTATAAATGCTTTATAGAATATATGTTATAACGAAAAATGAAAGGGAATGGGAAGGCAAAAGGGTTGGGTCCTTTCACATAACCCCATAAAATTATATTTTGTTACCTAACACATTCATTCCAACACGACTTCTAAGAACTTTCAGTTATGCCTAAAAGGGAAAATTTCATTGTAGTAGTACACAAGTTGTGGAGCCAATTTTACACAAATAGCAACTTTGATCATATATATATATATATTTTTTCTTGGTTGACCATATATTTACTTTTAGTTGATGAACAATATTAAAAATTATTGTAACAATTTTTGCAGTTCACTTTTTTCTATGACCAAATTGTCCACAATATATATATTTCCAACTTGATAAAAAAATACACTTACACAATTTTTTTTTTTTTAATAATTGAACTCAAACCCCCTTAAAATTATTCTCATGACAAAAATTTATTATATGGTAGTTTGATGGGACAACTGCATAAACATATCTAAAATATACTCTACATATTGTTTTTATTCTCTATTTAAAAAAGTGTGCAAAAAATATCTCTAATCTTTTCACATTGTGCAAAAATATCTCTCTTAACATAAAATAGTGATGTAATACCGGTAGAGGGTTAACTGTTAAGGGGCAATTTGTGTTTTTTGCCAAACCAATGGTAGTTTGGTTAAATAGAAATTTTTGATGGAAAGTGAAAGTAAAAGAAAATAAAGGAAAGGGAAAGAAAATTAAGTTTTTATTATGTATTTGGTTAGCAAGAAAATTTTCAAGAAAGTTGTGAGAAAATATTATTTTGTGAGTTTGGAAAGAATGAAAGTGATGATTATAATTCCCAAAGCTACACTTTTAATTATAAGATTACTTTGTACTCTTCTGAGATACTATCATATTTCCAGGATTATGAACAAAATTAAAATTTTAAGTTCAAAGATAAATTAATGGACATTATAGTATTTGTCTTCTGATATTTAATAATTAAATATATGTGATTCTAGGTACAAGTTTAATTAATAATAAATTTTTGATTGGAAAATTCTTGAGAATAAAAGGTTGAAGTTAATATACAATTAAATTAGTATTTACATGATCTTATAAGCAATTTACAAAATAATGAAACTCACTTATTTTAGAAGTTTGTGAAGAAAGTGAGGAGAGTGACATGGGCATAATAAGAAACTAAAATGTGAATGCATCATTTTCACGGAAAAGTAAAATTTCCCTGTTTTGAGAAAAATTAAATAGTTATAAAAAAATTACTTTCTTGAAAAAAAAAAATTTCACGCTAACCAAACTTTTTAAATTTTTTTTATTTTTTATTTTTTATCTATCTACTTCATGCCAACCAAACAAGCTCAAAGGGAATTTGACAATAAAATTTCGGTAATGTAATTTATGGGTAATAAGCTCAAACCCTTACGGGGAGGTCCCGGTAATTTTACCCCAAAATTGATATAAAAGGGGTTTAATAAGTTGTATCGTGGGGCTCAATCTTAGGAGGTTTGCGACAACCGAGGAGTTAGGGCTTGAAAATGATGGTGCAGCAGCAGCAGCTCTATAACAGGACCGTCCGTGAACTTCCTGCGAATCTGGTTAGCTATATATGTGGACCCCACCAATTGTCAACTGCACTCCGCTGCTCTGCACTCCACTCCACTGGATCCCATCACCCGCCTTCTTCTGCCTATCCCACACATCCGATAAGTAATTTACTTGTAGCCGACTGGCCCGACTATCGGCTTAGCTTAGCTTGGGAATTTTTTTTTTTTTTTCATCTTGATAGATATTCTTACAATCTGCTACCTCTTATGGGATAAAAGCATCTAATTAGTTTGTGTTAATTGTATTAGTATTTAGATATTATTCAGAGAAGAACGTTCTGTTCAAATCTTTCTTCATTTTAATTTGCCTGAACAAAAAATAATACAAAAATATTAATATTATGCTAAAAATAAAAGAAAAAGAAACTCACATTTGTCCTTTTCTTCTAATTTATTTTTTAAAAAGCGACTAAGCAAAAACTCAAAAGACACATTTATTTAATGAAAATTTGATCCCTTAACCTTGTTTTTTATAGAATCTCCACATTATGGTACAAGTTAGAGGATAATTATTATCATTATTATTATTCGTGTGACTTGAATATGTTGAGATCTTAAATTTAAAGTTGTAATTGAGTTAAATTTGCTTGAGGTTTTGATTGTTCAAACTCGAGTGTTCAAGTCGGGCATTATTTGTTAAGCTAAAGTGTTCAAGTGAATTGTTTCTTTGATCAATTTCAATCCCAATCTCAAGCCAGAATTTAACCTCGAATTTGTGATTAAGATTGTAATGTAAAAAATGATAATAAAATCAAAACAATTCATCCTAAACAAACCATGTTCATAAACCATGTTCATAAACCTTTTATCGAGTTTGTTCACAAACACATTTGCAATTCGGAGTCATGGATTATTCCCACTTGGTAATTATAGTGTGTTTTTTTTTTTTTTTTAACCTGAGTTTAAACTATTTATGAATAACTCAGTCTTGATAATCGTTTTTTTGTTTATTATTTACCGTTTTATTTAAGCCGAGTTGAGAAGTTGAGCTGAGTGGAGGGGGATCCTAATAAGACTCGACAGAGGCTAATCCGGAATAGTACTTGTAGCGTGAGTAAACCTGCTTTATATTTCCATCAGGATGACGAGAAGTGATACAGATAGAGCAAAATTCCACGGATAGCAGAGAGAGCAGTGTAGCCAGTAGAGAGAGAAAGAGAGGAGTTTCTGGCTAAAACCGCCATGAAAAAACTGCCATTTCAGGGCAGGTAAAAGAAGTAGTAGTGGTTCAGTTTCATCATAACCACTTATTCCCATGCACTCACTCACTCCAACTCTTTAAAATCACCCAACAACCCCTCACTCTCTCTGCATCGCCTTGGCGATTTTTCAGGGGCTGATGAAAATAAACCCAAATAATTAAACATTATTACTAAAAAAAGGTTGGATAGATAGATGTAGAGAGAGAAAGTAAGCAATAGATGCAGTGATCCCAGTCTTTTTTCAGGTTCAGGTCCTTTTGATTTATGGGTTTTGTCTGCATCTAAAGCCTTGAATCTTTTTTATTAGAAGAAACCATTTTTATTGAGATAATACTCTACTAGTGAACGACACAAACAAAGGGTATAAAGCAAACAAAAATGAAAAAAGGAAGATAGTAGAAAAAATTACAAAGCTTTTGTGTTTCTTTTGTTTGCATGCGTTTGTGTAAGGTATTGATCATGACTGCCAAGGTTCGTTTCTATGTCGGTTCTGAGAGATGAGCCATTTTCTTCCTGAGAAACAAAGACCGAGAAAGTCGGGGAAAAAGTGAGAGCTTTTATTTTCTTGTTTTTCTCAGTGTCTGAAAATGGAGGTCACAGAGGTATGGAAGAGATAGATAGCCTCTGAGATAGAGAGAGAGATAGAGAGAATTCATGGAGTCTGTTTGGTTTTCTGGTTCTTGGATTTGTTAAAAATGGCTTCTCTTCTTTTTCCATCTTTCTCTGATTTAAACCCCAAAAATCCCGTCTTTTTCTTCTGAATTTTGGAGTTTTTTTTTGTTCTTCTCTGTTCCAGTCCATGGCGGTTTCTGGCTAAAATCACAGATCATTTAAGATATGTATATATATGTGTGTGTGTTGTAGTTGATTTTTCACAACATAGATTGGAACTTATAATTGTTTGATTTGAACAGAGAAGAGTTATGCTGAGGAAGAGAACTAGAACAACTAGTAAGCAAGCTCTAATGGCTGATTATGGCTCAATTCAATCACCCACAGACAAATATAGAAAACCCACTTCATCAATCCTCAGTTCTCCAAGTTTGTTCACTAGTTTTGCCACAAAGGTTTTCACTGACACTGAATCTCTGATGATGAGCCCAACTTCAATACTTGATAGCAAGCCATTCTCTACTTTGAGAAACTCATTTAGGTCTGACTCAAACACCACCACCAAAGCTCCCAAACCAGAAAGTAGAAGCCATTTTGATAAATTGGATTCGAGAAAGGTTGGTCTTGGCATTGTTGATGCTTTGATCGATGAAATTTCAGATTCAAAACCATCCAAACCCGAAAGCCGAATGGTCCTGTTTGGATCCCAATTGAAGATTCAAATCCCTCCTCTGCCTCCCTCTGTTCTTTCCCCTTCCGAGTCACCGAAATCTCCGGCGGGTTTCGGTAGAAGGACAAGGAATTCCCAGCCGTGTTCTTTCTCCCCGGCATTATCTTCCCCTGCAGCTAAGAAATCACCGTTTGGATCGGCGAATTCCGGCCTAGAAAACCCGAATTCACCACGGGTTTTCAGTGGGTGTCTCTCTGCTAGTGAGATGGAACTTTCAGAGGATTATACTTGTGTGATCTCTCGTGGTCCCAATCCGAGGACTACTCATATATTCGATGATTGTATCATTGATAGCTTCTATGGTGATGTTGGGTCCTCTGCTGCTTCCAGGAAAGAAAATGGGTTTCTGGCCGATCGACGTCCGATGAGCTATCCATCTGAGAGTTTTCTCAGTTTCTGTTACAATTGCAAGAAGAATCTTGGCCATGGAAAAGACATTTATATGTACAGGTATTAGCTCAAATTGCCATTATTTTTTTTTTTAATACTAAGTTATTTACATTGTTCAAATGGTCTATGTGGAGTCAACTTTTTTGAATTAGATTCATACCAAGATAATTCATTTAATTTATAATTCATCCATTCAATTTGATCAACAAGAATGACTTTTTGATAAAGCTCTAACTTCATAATATTCTAATCTCAGCTTGGTTAGGCATTTTAAGTAGTCATGGTACTTATAATGTTGTTTCTAAATTCAGCTCTCCCTAGTGGTTTCACATATTTGATTGATGAATCTCTTTTTGATGTTTCTGTGATCGCATGCACCATTAGATTTGGAATCGGAGATAATTTAGTTCAAAATTTACACTAAATATTCTCCTTATCCAATTCTAAGACATGGATTCGTGCTCCAAACGCGACAAAAGTCTCAATCTCACCAATCTTTTCTTATTCAGGGGTGAGAAAGCTTTCTGCAGCAGTGAATGCCGATACAAAGAGATGATGATGGAAGAGGGAATGGAGAAATTGGTGTCCGGTGTTCATGGGACTTGTTCATAGTACTTGTCTACATCTATCTCTTGCTTGTTAGGCTAATATCTATATCATCAATTTTATACCTATGGGTATGGAGCAATCAACAGAAGTGTAGATACATAAATTCAATCAAAACCAGATTATCCTGACAAAGATGGTGCTTGTTTATGTTGGATAATTTGATATGTTTTGTTGTTTCATTTTATGTTCTCTCTTGTTTTTACTAGCCTAATGTTCCCATTTGTAGAGGACTTGAAAGGGCTGAGATATTGGAGACTTTTAATTTTGTTCAAAGTGATAAAACTAGGTGGTTGCTTTTAATTTTGGCTGGTGATGTTATGTATGATTGAAGCTTGCATTATCTCTGTTTTTTTTTTATTTTTTTTTTTTTATGCTAATGACTATAATTATGTACACATCAGAGGACCACTGGACCAATGACTTTAATTGAGTAGATTCTTTTCCTTTGTTACGTTTGTCCTTGCTACCTCTCTCGTCCGTCATGTCCATTTTTGGCCATTTTGTCAAAGCTTGCACTAAAGCAACTATGCTGGTCCACTTTATTACTTAATAACTAGGGATGGCCCCCGCTTTGGGCCAGTGAACCGTCTCTCATCCCCGCAATTGGTTAGAAACTCTCGATCATTTCTGTCCGAAACCGTCTATACGAGACCTTTTCGCTCTACTCTCGCCCCGTTTAACTTTGTTGCCCCATGGGTACCTGTCCTGTTCTATTTAGTTTCAGAATTTTTTCTCTTTTTTAATTTTTTTCATCAAATACAATTATATATAAGGAGTGCAATTTGGGTTGGGAACCCGAACCCAACCCGACTCCAGCCCGATTTTTCACTAGTTTGGGCAATCATTTTTATAATTAGGATTGGGCTTAGGTTGAAAATTTTCAACCCAAGTTGAATTAGGATTGGGCTTGGGTTGACATGCTAGCAACCCGAGCCAACCCGAACCCGTACCCGAATTATAATATTATTTATATATATTTTTTTACTTTAAAATACATTATATATATTATTTAAACTATAATTATCTTTTTTCTTTTCAACTTATTTTGTTAAATCTTAACTTATTATTTGTAATTTATTAAAAGTTTACAAAAAGTTTTTGAATTTTTTCTTGTTTAAGAGTAATTTAATCTAAAACTAATTTAAGATCATATTAAATTTTTGGTGTGATGATTAGGTATTTGAGTAATTTGAATTAATCCAAAATTTTTATACAAAATTTAAATCCGAGTTGCAAGCCCGAATTTAAAAGTAAAAAGATGGGTTGGACTCGAGTTGAATAGTTAGGGTTGAAGATAGGATTAGGGTGGGTTTGGGTTTAGCATTTCATATGGTGGGTTGGGCTTCAGTTAGACCTCAAATCCGCCCAACCCGCCCGAGTTGCGGCCATATATATAACTATTAAAAAAATTCATAAAAATTGAAAAATCAATAATTTAACATAAAATTTAAGGATATGAACGTTCTTAATTCGTAAGATTCTGTCGCTCTCTAGAACAATTGAGAAAATGAGTAAATGTGACGTAGAATTTCTAGAGCTAATTATAAATACTAATAAAATAAAGGTGATTTAGTAATTTACTTACCTAAATGGGGGCAGGACAGGACGGGGTGACCTCCTCTCGCTCTAGCCCAGAACTCGCGTGAGTTTTCATTAAGAAAAACCATCTCCTTTCAAATAAGTTAAACGGTCTTCCAAAACCGTTATAAAAAGGGCAGGTTGCTGCGGGTACCCGTCCCTATGGGACAAATTGCCATAGCATAGTTCAATGTAAATTCTTATATATGTAAAAATCAAATAGTTCAAAGTAGCTAGGTGTTATAAGGAGTAATTATCCCACATCGAATCCGGATGGAAAGTGAAATGCGTATAAATGGGTGAGTATGTAATACTACTTAATAACTTAAGTTTTTGAATAAATGAGCAAGCATCCATCTGTTACAGTTGGTATCAGAATCAGACTCTATTCTTGATTCGGTATCACTCAAAGTGTCCGGGTGCGAGTTCAGGTAGGAGAGAATGTTACAAGGAATAATTATTCCATATCAGATTTAAATGAAAAGTGAAATAAGTATAAATAAATAACTATGTAACACTATCAAATAATTAAAATATCAAATAATTAAATTTTTTTGATAAATAAATAAACGCATACACGTTACACTGGGACACTTGGAAAGTGCCTTAATACTTCTAGTAGGCCACAAACTAATTCAAAATCATTTTCAAAAGAGTCCATATGAAGTGATACTTGTTAGCTGCCTGGGGAAATTGAAAAATTAAAATAGGTGGAGAGGAATGCTGACAGTGCAATCTCATCCGAAAGACTTGTGTCCATCCATCAAACGAGGCACCACTGAGAACCTTCCATTCAATGGTCGAGTCTCATTAATAATTGGGTAAAATGCCAAAAATAAAAAATAAAAATAACAAAACAAAAAATTATTGAACTATTAGCTTATTAGTAACAAATTTCATTGAACTACAAAAATTACAAAAAAATTCTAAACTATACAATTAGGGGCGGAGTTACTGAAGGGCTAACTTAAGCTATAATATAGATAAAAAAAAAAAAAAAAAATAGTATTACTATACACCAATTCAGAATCCAGTCCATATGTAATACTACTCTTCATTTTAGCTCAGTTCAAATGCAATTCAGTTCACTTTGCAATCTTGGCTCCGTCCCTATATATAATTTTATTGCAAATAGCCCCTTCCAACACTACGCGGGTTGGATCTCAGACACAAAATTTATAATTTAAGGACCATAATGCCCTTATAAACATGAAAAGACAATAATGCCCCCTTTATAACCTTTAATCCAAACATCCAACTACTTATAATTGAGATACACCCAAACCAAACACCATCTATCCTTTCCTAAACCCCCCTTATATATATATATATATATATATATATATATAACTAATAAAAAATATCAATAGAGACAAGTGGTTTAACGGTATCAACTTCTTATTTCCCAAAGAGAAGTTAGGAGTTCAAGTCTCAAAAGAGACAAATGTAATGCACCAACTAGAAAGAAAAAAAATCAAAAATCAAAATGTCATCTTATATGAAATTCACAATATAAGATAATGTATATGATTTTCTATTAGTTTTGTATATTAGTTTTGTATATATATCAGATAAGTGCAGAAAATATTTCTAAACTATAGTCTGTCTATTATTTTTATCCCTTATTTGAAAAGTATCTTAAAAAACATCTTTAATCTTTTCACATTGTCCTATATGTTCCTAATTGAAATTTTAAATGTGATATGCACTGTAAGTATACTTTATAAATTATGATGGTTTCTAAGCTACCTCTCTCTCTCTATATATATATATATATATATATATATATATATATAAGTTTTGAAGGGGGGTGTTGCAATGCCGTCTGAGCCTAGGGCCCCTGGAACCCTATATATTTGTCGTTCTTATATCGGACGATCCGGATTTCTCAAATTGACGATGATGAAATCGATTGATGCGAACAAGGGCTACGAAATCGATTGGTGGTTGCCAATGGAAACAAAATCATTATAGTTCCTATAAAAAATTATAGATCAACATACAGAAAGAAATTACTAGTACAATATATATATATATATAGTGAGTGAGTACGGTGGATTTATAAATTATTTTACCTCTTTTTGTTTGCCCACATACTCTTTAATGGGTGAAAGAGATAGTTTAGAGAGAGAGAGAGAAGAGTGTTGGTGGAAAGGCAATGGAGCTGGAGAACCAGATGGTGTCGATGGCAGTTGACTGTGGAGTTCGGTGTGAGGAAAGAAGATGAAGAATGTTACTGTGTGTATAGGCGTAAAGTTGGGTGCTGACAAAAAAAGGTAAAGGTTAGTTGAGTTGTCACGTGTTGATTGGTTGTTGAGACTTCTTCCCTCCACATCATCCATTTAAGGGGCCCTAATTGCCCAAACTACGTCGTTTTGATTAGGGATAAAAGTGTCTTCTAGCATTTGCTTCACCGGAAATTAACCAAAATGTCTTGCAAAGTGATAGTTGAAGGGAATTTGTTAAGGGAATTTATTGCAAAAGACTAATAATTTAGGAATTTTTTTTGCATTTTAACCTTAAAAATTTATCCAACAATTGAGTTTGGATAGTCATCACACTACAATAATGGAGTTGGATGTGCAACAAAATAGTCTATGTCCAATATCAGAAAGACAAGTGCCATTTGTATGTATGTATTAGTGAGAATTAATGCTCATAATGAACGTAGTAGTTGAGTGTATGTATGTATGTATGTGTATATATATATATATATATATCCAAGAAATGTGCCGAATGAAGGCAGACAATGGGGTCCTGCCCCTTAAAACTCTCAGCTACTGGCAAATGGTGAAATCTGACATGCAAATAAGTAGAGAGTCTTGGGACCATTAGCAAGCCAGTGGGACTCTTTAGGGTCTCACTTCAAGAAGACTCTAAGCCTAGAGACATGTCCATTGTATAATATAATGACAAAAATATGCTTACCTAGGACCGCGTTGACAAACTCCATAATTATTGGGAAAATAATTTTAAGGCTGAAAAGGCCAATAATTGAGTCGGTTGTATTAGTGATATGACATTATCAATTGATAATAGGAATCACTAAAATGATATAATACAATTGATATTAAAGCTGTAGAGTAGTCTTTTTCATAAAATGAAACTCATTTAAGGTCATGAAGAGCCGTGACACTTTCGATCCAATAAATAGGCTGGACTCTTCGGCTAGTATATCATCGCTGTCATGCTTTTTGGCTTGATAAGCAGTTTTGTGAAAGCAAAAGCACGAAGTTTCAAGATTTATGTGGAGTGCTTCAATCAATGAAGTACTTGTTAACAAGAAATTTGTTTCTGTGGCCCAAGTACCTACCAAATAAAGACAAGGCCCAAAAGAATGAACTGTGCCCATTTAAACGTCTGTAATCTATTGTATTCAAAATTTCTTTCAAGTAACGTTCACGTAATTTCCAACTTCACAAATCTTTTTCATGTTGGATTCAATTCCTTTTCCAAGGGGGCAATTTGATGCTTTCAATAATTAATTAAATTTCATAAAAGGCTCCAATTTCAAATTTAAAGTACATACATAAAAAACAAAGTCATAATCCATATCTTATAGAATTATCTTTGCGGGTATAATTTTTTCAATTGGTGGACAATTTTTCTCCCCCCCCTTTTTTTTTTTTTTAAAGCGTAAACCCCCACCATTAGGGATGGAGAATATTTCCTTCCAATGTCCACAATTATTCTCAAATCACATATATGGAATAAGAATAAGTCTAGGGCATAAAGTTAATGTAATGGCATTTCAAGATCTCATGCCAACCATATGCAAACTCAATTATTCATATATGGCATTTCAATTACATATCCTAAGGTAATTCTCAACTTCCTTCCAAAAGGTTGCATTAATCCTATTGGACAATTACATTATTGAAAAAATAGCTTGCAAAATTTCCATGACTAGTAATTAAGTAGGAAAAAAAAAATATGATTTTTAAAGACAAAATAAAATCAATAATATTTTTTTCTACTTAATTACTAATCACACCATCTCTAATAAAAATTATTGTACAATATTTCCACAATAACCCTTCAAACTCTACTACTCCTACAACTACCCAAACCTCTCACCACATCCACGTACATTTTAAATACTTGTTCAATCAAAGGTCAATTAACTAGAAAAGACTACACTAACCTGTGGAAAATTTTCTCTAATCCAACTCAATTCAATCTCAGTAACCCACACAAAAGATCACCATCCACCATATCTATTCCATCATTTTCTCTCTTATCCAACAGTACTGAAAAGATATATATATATATATATATATATATATATATATATGTAGATTGAGTGATGGGGACAGACATTGAAAATAATATTTCGATACATAAGTATATACATGCATGCACGCGTACATAATTATATATACAAATTTGCTGGATTTAGTTCTTGTATGCAGCTACTTCAAATTTTGATAATTTATGAGGATGCCCCAACTAGAATAATAATTTTCCCCACTGATTTATTTATTTATTTATTTTATACTTTAATTTTTTTAAAACTTATTGAAAAAAACTCTATTAAAATTACAAAAATGAACCCATCATATAATTTTGTACTTACAAATTAAAAAGTCGCCCCCTTCACAAAATTTTCTGAGTCCGTTACTGGTTGTATGTATATAACATAATTAAAGAGACTGGTTTTTGGCTTCCATTGACTGGCATGTGGATCTGTTGCCACTTCATTGATTTGTTTCATTTCTTTTCCCCCTCTTCTCTCTCCGCACGCAATTAACTCAAATTATCAATTCAAAATTAATCATGTTGAGTGGAATTCGGGAGAGACAGAGAGATTTAGGAACCGAAAATACAATTGTTGAGGTTGTGAAGCTTGAATTACAAGCTCAATTTATGTTGCTACTTTACGAATTTCAATTGAGAGTTAATTATATTTTATACCTTTGAATGCTCTTTGTATTTAAATTCTCTTATTTTTTGGTGTTGAGTATATTGTTATTTTGAGAGATAGTCAAATTTGTCAAGGCTTTGTTAGAGCTTTTCGTTATAAACATATATTATTGATAGTGATTTTTTTTATTCACCTGTCATGAGCGCATGTAAGAATTTTGCTCCACCATGTAAATCCGAATGTGGTTTTTGTGTAATTATTTTATATTGATTGTTTTTTTATTCCTAAAAAAAAAAAGGCAACAGCTTTGAATCCATCTAAAGGCTTTAACTGTAACACATATAACTGAGTGATAGATTTTTTTCCTTTTAAAAAAAAAATAATAATAAAATAAAATAAATTTTAAGTCTCTTAAAAATACTGTTATAATTATTATTAGATAAAAGAATAAAATAAAAAATCGTTCAAGTAAATGAATATATCTACCAATTATAATCTTGTGGTATAATTCTCTCTTTTAAAATAATAAATGATTGAAGATTTAAGTTCAGGCAAATTGCAATCGTTTCGACTATTTTTTTTTTTTTTTTTTTTTTGACATCAATCATTTCGAATCCACGAATCGATATATATTGCAAAAAAAATATAAATAAATAAAATAATAATAAAATAATAAATAAATAAAATAAAATATCATACTACATATTTAATGATTGTGTAAATATCGGTACATGGTATGCAGTTTAGGAGATTAATGGAAAACCAATGGCCGCACACCATATCAGACACTTTCTAAGCCACCTATAAGGCTATCACGTGGCATACTCGGTGTGGTTCACGTGGTGGGTCCCACTAAGTTTGCCAAATGTGTTTTCATATCTAACTTAAAAGTACTTAACCATATATGCCACATGGGCACGCCACCTATTGCCGATCCCAGACTTGGCCTACCTATTCCTAAGAAGGAAAAATTTTAAATTTAACCTTCCGAAAAAAAAAAAAAAAAAAAAAAAATTTAAATTTGCACTTGCCCAACAACTCTAATGTTATAATATTAATTTTTGGGATTTGTTATGTGTATGGATAAAAAACTAGTAATAAGTTGCCGACATTAAAAAAAAAAAAAATTAAAAAGAAAAAGATAGGATTGTCTCTCTTTTTGTTTACAATTTTAAGTGGGATTATTATTTATCTTGGGTGTATGATTATGATTATTTGTTAAGTAATAATTTTTTTTTTATATGTTTTTTTTTCAAATTTTAATTTCAAAGTTTCAATTCTATACGATAGAACACACCATATATATATATATATATATATTTCTTTTTTTCTAGAGGGTGAGTCGATTATATGTTTGTTATTTCCACATGATTTGTCATTTCATTCTTCTATGTTGCAATGAAGTGAAATTTGAGGTATATTCTACCTTTCAAAGTGAAAGAGGTTTAATTTTAATGCTATATGAATTGTTTGTTCTCATTTCTTTTCAACCTAATTATTCTCAAATCGAAACATTTCTCAACTTTGTCGCAAAAATTTAATTATCCATGGATAAAATATTTTCGTATTCCATTTCTCGTACTCTTCTAATATCAAATTCCCAAAATAAGTTTATTATTATTATTATTTTTTTTCTATAATAGTAGTGTCGGTCCTTTCATAACACCCTATATAGCTCACCACGGGACACATTTTCGGTGTCTCATGCACACCAAACAATTACTATATATTGATGAATTTTAAAAGATTGATTTATTTTATAATTTGTCTTTACTATATATTGTAGTTGTGCTGACATGTTTGTGTATTTTGCACCGACATGCATGAACTAGAGAAAAATGAATAATAATTAAAGAAAACTTCAAAAACTCAAGTGGACTGAATTCAATTTTGAAAACGAGAGTTGATTTGATTCATTCAATACAGTTACCCTTCTTATCCATTGATACATGTAGAGCTAGATATTGTTTTTGTCCATTAGTTTTTGAATGGGTGATTGAGAGTTGCTATTTAGATTCTTCATTGTTTTGACGATGATGCCAAACATTACCAGAAACTGTTGTCATGTGGGAGGAGGTTGGAAGGTGAAATAGTTGTTAAACTTCCCAAATGATTGAAGCTGTTTTAATACAAAATGGTCTAGGAAATAACAAAGTATCCCTATAACTATATATTAATAACCAATAATGTCAATATTGTAACCAACCTAATTCTCTAGCTAAATTAATTGATTATTATATCTACAGAGTTATAATTTTTTGGACCACCAACAATACCAGACGTCAATGTTATATTAATAATTCTTATTTTTTAGAAATTAAAATTTATTTCATTTTTTTATTGCATAATATATGTTTTTGTGTTGATCTAGTCAGACTTAATTTATTTGTTTTTTCGTAATCTGTCTTACCTCTTTCCTTTATTCATCTTTAGTAAGCAAAAACTGAAGAGAATATGTTATGGGGTTACGGTGATTGACCCATGAAACTTGTCACTTTTGGAGCCTCTCACTCTCAATCGTACCTTCTTGTTTGCCAATAACCACGTCCTCTCCTTATTTATAGATTTCATATTCATTCTAACATTTATATGTAAAAGTTCTAATTACTTACACTCTACAAAACAATTTTTTTTTAATAATCTAATAGCTTTTACAGATTCTTCAACATTCTTCATTATTACAGAATCTTCCAATTCTTTGGCACTCTAAAATCTTCTTGAAGCCCCCTAAACTCAATTTTGATTTATACATACATAATTGTTCTCAGCGATCACGTTTCAAGCTGAACGTAACAATAATCTACTCTTATTTAGAAAAGGCCAAAGGTTTTGCTTGCAATCTTGATTATGCTCCTATTATATGTCTTATGTACAGGAAATAAAATCAATGAGACAAGAAAAAGTATAGTAATGGCATGCTTATCAATGTTCATATAGTATTTAATAATTCAAAAAAAAAAAAAATGTTGTAAAATAAATTCAAAAACATAAAATAAGGACATTAGGGTCTTTTTGGCAACAAATTCTATTTTTCATTTTTAATTTTAAAATTAACTTTGCCTTTTTCCCCAAACAAATGGGATACGTACGTAGGCCACATGATTTATCTTTTTTCATTCTATTATATTATATTTCTTTTCTAATATTTAATATTTTAGAATTATTTTTAATTATTTCTTTAATTCTATCAGCGTCCATGCAAACTACTCTTTCTTTTATATCGGGTGCATCAACAAGTCGATATTCTATTTTCTCTTATTTTGTAACTAATAGGCATTATATTAAAGTTTTCCTCACATGTTGATAATTGATAATTAATAACTCTATCTTTCCTCTCTCTCTCTCTCAATAGTAAAAATGCTACCAATTATTCTTACTTTTCTTTCTAATAATCAAGAAGTTCTATCGATTTTAAATACGACCACAAGTTCTATTTTTTGATTAAATTTTTTTTCTTTCTAAATCTATCAAAATTCCAACTTTATTATTTATATTTTGTAATACATATTTTCAATAAATAATAATTTATTCCCCAATAGTAATATTAATTTTCATTTCAAAAACAATTGATTATTTTTCTAATATAGTTAATTTAATAGTTAAACAAAAAAAGTCAACGTTAGAAAAAAAAAAGAAAAGAAAAAAGAAAAAAGAAAAAAACAAAGTTAGTTAATTCCAACTTAAGAAGGGTATATAAATGGTGGTTTGAGACATTTCATATAGTCTCACTGGAAAAATATAAGATTTATTGGTCTTTAAAAGTGAAAGATATGGTTTGTTGGCAATTTTTCATATATTAAATATGTAAAGTAGAACTGTAAGTGCCAAATATGTGATTGATTATTGGTTGGAAGCTAACTGCAGGATAATGTATGAGGAATACCATGTGAAGGACATTAAATACAAACTCCCTTCCAACCCCCATTAAATTTTTATAACATAATTGGAGGAACCAAACAAGAGCCCATGTGAGAAATCATTGAAACTCTGAACAATATATATATATATATATACACACACATATATATAGAGAGAGAGAGAGCTAAAACCAATACATAAATGATTATTCTGAAGAAGCCTATAAACATATATTAATAGAAAACTATCATATGGTTACCTAAGCCCCATTAGGTTAACAAAATAGTGAATCTCTCTCTCTCTCTCCCTCTCTCCATTAATTGTCTTTTTTCACCTTAAATTAATTACTGGCCGAGTGCACGTGTGAATGTTCTCTATGAGCCAAGTTTGTGAAGCTGAGAAGCCAAACTTTTAAGCTGAGAAGCCAAACTTGTAAACAATATAAATAAGAAGTTATAATAGGGGTTAGAATTGATTCATACTACACACACACACACACATATATGTGCTTTCTGAAAACCCTAATGGATATCCATTGGACATGCACTAAGCACTATATTATATGGTTCTACGTACATAGCATTTAAAACAAATTACTTACTTTCTAACATGCATTTGTTCTCAATACATGTACGTCTTGTAACTAATGAATGCAATTATGCAAATGATGGAACTACTCCATTATGGAATGGAAATAACTTTCCAATAAATAAATTCCCTTAGTTTCAATAACAAACTCGATTTATAGACATAGATATGACTAGTTGGGCGTACCTAAAAGTAGGAAATTAATTAAGCATCTCAATACTATATATGTGTGTGTGTGTGTGTGTGAGGATATATAGCAGACGTGTGTGGACCGGCTTTTGACCCTTGAACTGGAAAGCAACTGTGTGGCCACTGGAAAATGCCCTTCACCAACTGGACAAGTATTCACATGTTGGGAGGCCAGTTGATGATTGCAGCTGACCTTACGCAGGTGATCATGCTCTCTATAGGGTTGAGCAACCCCACATGCTTGCCCAAGGTTTGTCTATGTGGGCCTCGATTAAAAGTTTTGAATGTACATTTTTCCTTCATTAAAACGACAATACTTGCACTGCAGTTTCAACGTTTTTTTTTTTTAATGTCTAGTTAGTTATTGTGTTATTGATGCCTTAGCCATGTGGACATAGGGCATGTCATCTGTAATTAAAGTCCTGTTGTTGATAGTTATCTGACTAAAATTTGTACGGACTTGACAAGATTTTTTCAACGTGACTCGTTTTTTATGATGCATGGGGAAGCTAATGTGGATTAATGCCAACGCAAATGGCAATCAAGTTTCAGAGAAAATTACAATATTATTGATAATTGTATTATGATGCTTAATTAGTGAACTATTAGAATATAAAAATTCAGTTCAATCCTGGAAAAATCGACCGACTAGCTTCCTATAACATTGAAAAACCTAAAAATGAAACTCTAAACAATGAAATTTGGCAAAAAAATGACATATGCATGTTACGAATAAAGTTGATAAATATTAAATTTTAGTTCAATTTTAATCGAAAATGTTTTCCGGTCAAAACAAACTCACCAGAACTGCTCAAAAAAACGTTGTGAACTCTCTCCATTTGGCCTTCGGGCATCCAAATGGTCGTTGAAGTAAGCACAATATGTCCATGGTCAACTTTTAATCATGGATGGAATTACATTTGTAATGAGGCTTCAGAATTATCAACAACGTGTTTTACATCAACTTTTCAATATTGCCAAGTTACCTTGGAGAGACTGGATAGTGGAATTGTCGAATCTTGCTAATCGGGGCTTTATGATGGATGGTAATAAAATCACTAGCTTTCTTTTTAAAAGGTAGTTGTGGCTGATTTATTTATTTAAATTTTTTTTAAATAAAAAAAATCAGGTTAATCCTAATTCGATTTAAGCACTAACAAAAATTCTGAAAAAGTTTGATTGACTTTCTCTAACATTGAAAAAACACAAAAATGAAATTCTGAGGAGTGGAATTCGATTGAAAATGGCATATGCATGTCACGAGCGGTTAAGTATTAAATTTTGGGTCAAGTACAAAAAACATCCCTCAACTATGCTTACAGTGCATATCACATTCCTTCGGTGCAAAAAATACCCCCCAAGTTTCAATTTGGTGCAATCAAGTCCCTTTAACACTTTTAAAATCAAATTTAACGAAAAAAAAACCCTTAATCAATAATTTTATAAAATATATAAAAATATAAAATTTTGTAAAAAGACCAAAAAGGACAATTGCACACTGATGAAGAAGAAAATCCCCATTATGCAATTAGGGTTGTGGCGTTGATGGGGGAGATGGTGGTGAAGACGACCGTGAACTCAGGGAGGCAAGGGTAGAGGACGAGCCAGAAGATGAAGAAAATCCCCATTCTGCAATTCGGCTGTGACCTTACGGCGCGGCACAGGCGAGCAAGGAGAAGCTCTGCTGTGACCTTCTCGGTTGTGAGTTCAACGCGGCACCGGAGGACTTTGCTGTGATGAGTTGGCACGACACCAGCAGGAAGGAAAAGATGGGCTCGGTTGTGGTGAGGGACGGTGAGGCGAAGCTCGGTTATGATAGAGGCGGCGGCGGCGAGCAAGAGAGAGCTCGGCGATGTGGCTCGGCCATGATGGAGGCGGTGGCGAGCAAGAGATGGAGAACGACAAAGAGAGCTCGGCTGGTGGAGGATTGGATTGAATTGGCGGCCGGCGAGCAATAGGCTGTGATGGTGAACTCACAGCAGCTGTGACGGTAAACTCGCGGCGATGAACTGCGGTCGGCTGTGAAAAGGACCTGGGCATGGTAATGGCGACGTGCACTATACTAAGCTGTGGCCAGTCAAGCCACCCCTCAACATAGTCGAGCCCGTCTTTTCCTTGCCCACCGGTTCTGCGCCGACTCATCACAGCCATGTTCTCTGTTCCAATATGTTAACACAGCACCTTCTGGTTCCAAGTAAGACCCCCTCAATGCACCTTTACGCAAGCTAGGTAAGTCAAATTTTCATTATAGAAGTGAACCTTGCTCTTATTGTTTGGCCTGAAAAGAGCTTGCGCCTGTTCCATCGGAACCGGATAGGCGTGCCAGGAACTGCAGTAGTTCCAAAGAGAAATCCAAACAATATTCCAAAGGGAAGACTGCGGGACCAGGTGATTGTGTTGAGGTCTACAATGAACACCTCAGAGTTCTTTTTGCCTTTGATAAAGGACTTCGGGAAAGTTAATTGGCTAGGAAGAACTGTAAAATTACTTATGAAAGTAATTGAATGGAAAGTAATTGAATGGAAAGTAAGATTATCTAATGTAAAGTAAAGTGCAGGACTGAAACTAATCATATTGAAAGTGCATTGCAATGAAAAGTAAGGATAGTATTGAAATGCGTAGTTTGATTGGCGTTGAGTAGACTTTCTAAGTTACAACATATGCCCTATTTATAGAATTTAGTAATGGTAGCTTGCATGCAATTACTTGCTTTCTAAGCTTCTATGTGTCCCACTTTGCATGTAACCGCTTACTTCCTTGGCTGCCATGTGTCCCACTTTGCATGTAACCGCTTGCTTCTTTGGCTGCCATGTGTCGTAAGACTTTCCACTGGAATGTCATAATAACTTTCCATTGGAATCGACCAGCTTCCTAGGCTGCCATGTGTCCTACTTTGTATGTAACCGCTTGTAACCGCCCATTTCCTAGAATATGTCCCATAACTTTGCATGTAACCACTTATAACCGCTCACTTTCTAGGCTGCCATGTGTCCCATGACTTTGCACGTAACCACTGGTAACCGCTTACTTCCTTGGCTGCCATGTGTCGTAAGACTTTCCACTGGAACGCCGCAGTACCTTTCCATTGAAATCGACCTGGGTAATCTCCTACTGGAAAGTGGAAAATAAGGGTGTAAACATTGCCCCCCAAATTTGATGTGCCTGATATTCCTTAAAGAATTGTAAGGCATATCAAATTTTAGATGTGAGTGAGAATTTGCCATGTGATATTCTAATTGAAATAACTAAAACTTTTCAGCCGGAATATACCCTTGGGCCGAAAATTTTTAGCAGCTTTATTTAACTAAAACGAAGATTTGAAGCCTCACGTCCAATTTCATTGCCCCCCGGTGTTTGGAGGTTTACGAGGAGGACGAATTTGTACATCTTCAGGCCAAATACATAGTTTATTGGCCAAGTTTTACCCCCCAAAATTCACAAGATGTGAATTTGGGACAAATAAAATAATAGCATTTTTTTTCCAAAATTGGAAGAAAAATACTATGGCCGTTATATTCTTCATGTGGAAGAATATACAACGATTGAGAAACATATGCCGTTTCTGAAGGAAAATCTTGCTGTGGAAAATCTTCTTCCAATGGAAGAAGTGATAACGGCTTCCTATGGAAAGTCTTGTTGACCTTTCTCATGACTAAGCCACAGTCTTGTTGGGTGAAGTTAGCAAGTTGGCTTGTATTTTCTGGCGAACATTTGGGTAGGTTGGCCATTGGATGCCCCCCAAACACCACTGGAATAGGGTTTGGGTCTGCCAAAGGAATATTCCTCCGATGGATTAGATTTACTCCTTGATTAGGAGGTTTCCTTGGAGGACGTTCAATTTCGAATGCCATTGGAAAGGCTATAAGTGTCCTTAGTGGTATGCTATTAGGCTGTTGAATGTTCGAAAATGGAACATTCAGTTGGACCTGAAATTGAACTTTCTGGACTGCTGCTGGTGGAGGGTTCTGCACCTCAAGTGGAACATGCACCTGCGATTGAAGTGGTTGAGCTACTGCAAGTGGAATCGACTTCACTGTTGCTGAAGGGTTCTGCACCTTAGGTGGAACCTGCATCTGCGATGGAAGTGTTAGTGGAATCGACTTCACTACTGGCGGAATCGACTTCACAACTGGTGGAATTGATTTCATTACTGGCGGAATCAACTTCACTGCTGGTGGAATCGACACCATAGGTTGGGGTGTGATACCCCCGAATTTTCGAATGCGGGTTGGCCAGGCCCACGCCCGAATACCCGAGGATATCAAAACAAATTGATAATAAACGAACACAGAATACAAAAGAATAAATAAAATGCTGACAAGAAACTAAAATGATAATCTAATAATAAACCTCATAATATATTTTCATTAATTAATAAACTCTTCTGATACAACTGATCCTCCAAAATACAACTCGGGAATCCATACTGTGTGGACCCCTAGAAAATCCAAACTAAACAAATGACAGTAATCTAAAACAGGAAACTGAATCATAAAGGAACTCCTATGTAACATCGGAAGAATGAAGTAGACTGATCCCCGCTCAGCACGAACAACCTCTACTCGTGACGAACACCTGAAAAATAATGGTGGGTCAGGCCCACAAACAAGTTCTACTCTACTACAGTCCAAGTAGAGATCCGATACACGTATACATCCTAGTCAATCCAACAGTAACTAGTAATCCGTATATATATATATACACACTAAAGGAACTTCACTAGACTATAGGGTTGTCTCAACCTGAATAGTAGGCAACATGCAAAACGCACATATAGTGGGCATGAGTACCTAGACTGTGATACCCCTCGGATCCGAGACACGGGTTGAATACAAAATAAATTAAGAAATGAAATTAAAGCTGGAAGGAATACAAAATAAATTAAGAAATGAAATTAAAGCTGGAAGGAACTAAAAATAGAATCCGCAAAATATTATAATTATTAAAATCCATCAAACCCAAACTCCAAAACTCCATCAGTTTACAACTTGTGAATCCATCTCTAGTGGACCCCTATTAAACATCCAAACGGAAGATAGAACAAATGTAATAAACGTCCAGAAATAAAAATATAGAGAGAGCCCTACATCGTCGGAAGAGTGAATAGAGACCTCTGCTCAGCACGAACACGTCTAAGCCTGGAACTGTCGTGTACCTGAAAAATAGAAGTGGGTCAGGCCCACGCGCAAGTTCTATACTACTACAATCCAAACAGAGGCCCGATACGCATGTACATCCTAAACAATTCAACAATAGCTAATAGTCCGTAAATATATATATAGTCACACTAAAGGACTCTCACTGGACTACAGGCCGGTCTCAACCTGAATAGAGGTAATATGCTAAAACGCACACGAAGTGGGCATATGTACTTATACCTAAATAGGGTACACCTCCAACTATCGTAGCCAGCTACACATCCCGATGCATATACGCTCCCTAGCCATCGGTCCTGAGGCTCAAACTCATACTGAGGCACCATAACAGTACATATATAAAATCCATCCAAAATCCCTGGTATTGCCGCTCAACAAGTAGTTGCCATGACAATACAAATCCACGGGACTTAACTTTTAGTTAATCCCATTCTTATTCCAAGTAGGTGGGTAATGGTATTGATTTAAAAACCAAACCCATCCTTAGTATGCCACCGTCCCATACCGGTGCCTACTTTCCAATCCTCCAGTAGTCAATAATACCAATAAATCAAGTATATATCAACTAAATTCCAACATTCAATGTTAGCAGTGATAAAATAAGCATTGATAAACAGGGTCACAACAACAACATATACATGCCCAATTTAAGTTGTTCCCTTTAGTTTGATATAAAGACAGAATTAATTAAAACTTCCATTTAACACTTTACAAATGACATACAGATATGTAGGGTATGTATCACAAAATCCTAACCTCCACAGTTGATACTAACTGTGATAATGTAAGCATCAAAACAATATTCACAGTATGTATGTAGACATGCTCAAATTATAGTGTTCTACAAAACCGATCTAGTGTTAAACTCAAATCCTCCTAGTATTTAAGTTCCAACAGTTGCTATTACAGAAGTTAAGATAGCTATCATCTAGACCCATCCTTCCAATAATTTATACTAGCAGTGGTAAGGAAAAACGTGAACCACAGAACCACAATGCATCCACAAACATGCTTAGTCTAGGTTGAACAAGCATACAACACTACTGTAACTACCAGTTTCATAGCAAAACAGATATCATTTTAGTTTGGTTTAATCTTCATTAATCCTGAAATCATTTAAGAGTGCAAAGAGTATGAAGCCTAAGGGAAAGAGTAAGGATAGAATCTTGCCTCAGAAACTTTTGTTCAAAGTTTCAACGTCGTTTTCTTAAAAAATCCCAGCGAGTTCCAAAACCTGGTTACTGTTCACGGGTACGAACCACTATTCCCGAACTCAAAATCTGATCTCCACCGTTCAGATTGTGCGACACTGAGTCATGAACCTATCCTCCAAATTTTAGCTCGATCGGACCACGGACGAAGCGGGTTCGGATGTTTGATGAAATCTGGGCAGAATGGAAAAAACCTGTGCGACCCAGTTACTGTTCACGAGTACGAATCACTGTTCCCGAGGTCAAACTCTGATCTCCGCCATTCAGATTGTGCGTCACTGAGTCATGAACCTTTCCTCCAAATTTCAGCTCAATCGGACCACGGACGAAGCAGGATCGGATGTTTGATGAAATCTGGGCAGAATGGAAAAAACCTGTGCGACCCATTTACTGTTCACGAGTACGAATCACTGTTCCCGAGGTCAAACTCTGATCTTCACCATTCAGATTGTGCGTCACTGAGTCCTGAACCTCTCCTCCAAAATTCAGCTCGATCGGACCACGGACGAAGCTGGATCGGAGCTTTGATCAAACCTTGGCAGAATGTAAAAAACTGCGTTTTTCCTTCTCCACTTCCACAAAACGTGTGCTTTGTTTAAAAAAACCCTACACAGACGTCTACCTTATACTTATAGAGTTTTCCTAAACCCTAGGTTCATTTAAGTCCAACTCACAATCCTAACCGGCCCATCCAATTAACGTAGAAACCTACGACGGCTATAATATAAAACCCTAATTTATACTGTAATTAAAACCCTAGTTAGATGTATTTACCTAATTACCCTATTCACCATTAAATACTTAACAAATAATCTAATTGAACAAAATAATAATTAGTAAACCCAATTAAACCAAATAAGACACACATAAAATAAGACACACATAGAATAATTAAACCAATTACACTTAAACCATTAATGCCAATTAAATAATTAAAATACTAACAAGTAATTCCAATCAAGTAACTAAAAATAAATATCATTTAAATAAATTAAATCACCACAAAAGAAAACAATTAAGCACCTAATAAAAAAAATAATGACACATAATCAAATAAAATACACTTAAATAATAAATTAAATACCATTAAATACCAGGAATATCCTTTTTAAAATTAGGGATATTACATTCTTCCCCCCCTAACAAAAGGAATTCCGTCCTCGGAATTCACTCTTACCTTCTTCCAATATTTCAGGAAACCGTGAGCGAATGACATCCTCTCGTTCCCAAATGGACTCAGACTCATTGTGATGACTCCACTGAACACGAACCAAAGGAATAACCTTATTACGAAGAATCTGATCTCGTCGGTCGACAATACGACACGGTGGCTCTAAATAAGTTGCATCCGGCTGCAACCCAATCTCCCCAACATCGATATGCTGATACCGATCCTCATCTCGAAGAAATTTCCACAACATGGAAACATGAAATACGTTGTGGACGCAATCCAAAGTATCCGGAAGTGCCAACCGATAAGCAACAGCTCCAATGCGATCCGTAATCATGAATGGACCAACAAATCGTGGTGACAACTTCCCTTTCTTCCCAAAGCGCATAACACCCTTCATAGGAGATACTTTGAGTAGAACCTGATCCCCAACCTGAAACTCCAAAGCCCGAGTACGACGATCAGCATAGCTCTTCTGCCTACTTTAGGCAGTACGCATGCGATCTCGAATAAGAGCAATCTTTTCAGAGGTATCCTTGATGAACTCAGGACCTAAGAATCGATTCTCTCCAACCTCCATCCAACAAACAGGTGACCGACACGGTCGACCGTACAATGCCTCAAATGGTGCCATACCAACAGTCTTCTGGAAACTATTGTTATAAGCAAACTCCACAAGTGGCAAATATTCCTCCCAGTAGCCCTTGAAATCCAGAACACACGACCGAAGCATATCTTCCATAATCTGATTCACCCTCTCAGTCTGTCCGTCAGTCTGAGGATGATAAGCAGTATTAAGGTGTAACTCCGTACCTAAAGCCTGCTGTAAACTCTTCCAAAATCCAAATACAAAGCTCGAATCCCTGTCCGATATAATAGACAATGGAATGCCATGTAGCTTCACAATCTCTGAAATGTAAAGCCTAGCCAACTGCTCCGAAGTGTAGCCAGTGCAAATAGGCAAGAAATGAGCTGACTTGGTCAACCTATCCACAATGACCCATATGGAATTATGCCCCTTGAAAGAATTTGGCAACCCTTCTACAAAATCCATAGATATGCTCTCCCATTTCCACTCCGAAATTGGTAGTGGCTGTAGAGCTCCTGGCGGCCTCTGATGATCAATCTTAACCATCTGACAAGTACTACATTGAGAAACAAAAAGAGCAATGTCCCTCTTCATACCTGCCCACCAAAACTGCCGCTTCATATCTTGATACATCTTATCGCCTCCTGGATGAACAGAGAACTCAGAGTGATGAGTCTCAGTCATCACATCCTTTATCAAATTATCAGCAGAAGGTACCACTAACCGTCCCTTGTACCTTAAACCTCCATCAGCCCCAACATAGTAGAATGGAACCTCTCCGGAAGCTATCTCTGCGACCTTGTCGACACACTGCTAATCGGTGAGTTGTGCTTGTAAAACCTTGCGAATGATGGAAGGTGTAACCACTATGTAAGCCATAAAAGCATCCGATAACTCATCCACACTCTTTAAAGCATTCCACTCAGTAGTGAATAGAGCAGAAAGACTACCAACAGGTCGGTGACTGAGTGCATCCGCCACTACATTCGCTTTCCCTAGATGGTACTGTATAGAAAAATGATAGTCTTTTACAAACTCCAACCACCGGCGCTGTCTCATATTTAGCTCCCGCTGAGTGAACAAGTACTGCAGACTCTTGTGATCATTGAATAATCTGAAGGACTCACCCAACAGATAATGCCTCCAAATACGCAAGGCAAAGACCACTGCTGCCAACTCCAAATCATGTGTTGGATAATTAAGCTCATGAGGCTTAAGTTTCCGAGATCCATAAGAAATCGGTCGCTCCTCCTGCATCAATACACATCCAAGACCCTGCAACGAAGCATCCGTGTAAACAAGATACTTTATCCCGCTCTTCAGAGTAGCCAGAACCGGTGCAGAAGTCAGCTTCCTTTTCAGCTCATCAAAAGCTCGCTGACAGTGTTCATCCCACACGAACTGTACACCCTTCTTGGTCAGATGAGTGAGTGGTCGTGCTATCTTGGAGAACCCCTGGATGAATCTCCTGTAATATCCTGCCAGACCGAGAAAACTCCGAATCTCAGTAGGTGATGTAGGCTGTCCCCACTCAACCACCGCTGAAACCTTGGCCGGATCCACTGCTATCCCCTTTTTTGACACCACGTGACCCAGAAATTTCACCTCCCGCTGCCAAAATTCACACTTCTCGAACTTGGCATATAACTGGTGCTCACGAAGCGTCTGCAAGATTATGCGAAGATGTCTAGCATGATCGTCCTCCGACCGAGAATAGATCAAGATGTCATCAATAAAGACAATAACAAACTGATCCAAATAAGCCCGGAAGACTCTATTCATTAAGTCCATGAATACTGCAGGTGCATTAGTCGTCCCAAACGGCATAACTCGAAACTCATAAGAACCATATCGCGTGAGAAATGCTGTCTTAGGAACATCCTGCTCCCTGACCCTCAGCTGATGATACCCAGAACGCAGATCAATCTTGGAAAAATATGTGGCTCCCCCTAACTGATCAAACAAGTCATCAATCCTGGGCAAAGGATACTTGTTATGAATCGTAACCTTGTTCAACTCCCTGTAATCTATACATAGACGAAGCGAACCATCCTTCTTCTTTACAAACAGAACTGGTGCTCCCCAAGGTGATGTACTCCTACGAATAAAACCCTGGCTGAGTAACTGCTGAATCTAATCCCTCAGTTCTCTCATCTCTACCGGTTCCATCCTATAGGGTGCCCTAGCAATAGGCGCAGTGCCTGGAGCTAAGTCTATCACAAAATCGATCTCACGACTAGGTGGAACCCTGGAATCTCCTGAAATACATCCGGGAAATCCTGTACAATCGGTATGTTATCCAATGACACAGTAATCCCCTCCTCATGTTCCTCCTCCACATGGAACAAATAGGTGCTACCGCCCCCTTTAGAACGTGGCATAGCTACTACATACATATCCTGACCAGGTATGGTAAAAATAATAGATCTATCAAAACAAACAACTTGGGCAGGGTAGTGAGACAACCAATCCATCCCAAGTATCACATCATAAGTGTGCATGTCCAGGACCAATAGATTGGCTATAAATCTGAGTCTGCCAATATCTAGTGTCACAGGCCCATCACTCTCATGTATAATAGCTGTATCACCTAATGGTGTAGAAATACCCTGAGGTCTAGTGCATACCCTCGTCCTCATCCCAGACAAAGTAACAAAAGTCCTAGCTACAAATGAGTGTGTAGCACCCGTATCAAATAAAACACGTCCATGCAAACCATGAATAAGAAACTTACCCTCAATAGTCTGAGGTGCCTGAACATCCTATGGCATGGGGTTATACACCCTGCCATAATGCAACTGCTGTGGTGCCTGTCCCTGAGTCTGCGGCGGTGCCGGTAAAGCCAAATGTGTCTGTCCCTGAATCCGTGGAACCTGTGGAGCTGGTAGAGGCACTGGCGCCCTCTGTCCCTGCTGCACATACTGTCTCTGTCCCTGTCCTTGTCCTGCTTTAAGACACTGCCTGGTGGTATGACCATACTCTCCACAAGTGTAACAACTACCCTGGAAAGTACCAAATGGCCTCCTCTATCGGTTAGCCTGTGGCTGACCCTGTCCTGCCTGTGGTCCCCCATTCTGTTGCCTCTGAATAGGTGCCCCATTCCGGTGAACATCTGATCCACCTTTGTGCTTCTTCTAAGGCTGTTGTCCTCGGAACTTGCCTTTGTCATTCTGCCGGTGACCATTGCCATTCCCCTTTTCAGCTGACTGATTAGTAGAGTCTTTATCTCCCCGCTTCTCACCACGAGCCTGTCTGATGTCCACAGTCAACTGATAGTGTTGTAGAGCGGCGTCTACCACCTGAGCATAGGTAGTATAGGCTGGACTACCTGTAATAGCTCTCTTGATAGACCACATCAGTCCCTTGACAAAACTGTTGCGTTTCTTCTCCTCTGTATCCACCTCCTCCGGTGCAAAGAGAGACAAACGTGTGAACTGCTGCTTATACTCCGCCACTGTCATGTTTCCCTGCTGCAGACTTAGAAACTCGGTCTTCATAGCTGCCCTGACTGCATAGGGAAAATATTTCTCATCAAAGCGAGTATTGAACTCATCATAAGACAATGTCATCCTCTCCTCTGAGGTGGTAACTGACTCCCACCACTGTAGTGCATCCCCAACTAGCTTGAAAGTAGCAAGCATCTGCTTCTGAACCTCCGTGCACTGAACCAAACGAAGATGACGCTCAATGTCCTGTTTCTACTGGTGAGCTGCTCTCGCATCGGTTGAGCCTGAGAACACAGGTGGACTCCCCTTTGTGAAAGAGCTCCTAGCCTTTCCCCAAGAATCCGTCTGAATCACTAGTGTTGGTACAGGTGCCGGCTGTACCTGAGGCTGATTCCGAAGTACAGCTGTTACCCCAGCCTCTATAGCCCGAGCAACGAGGTCATTGAGGTGAGGAGGAATCTCTAAATCTCTGACCTGGTCCAGAGTCTGTTGAACATTCTAATGTTCCTCCTGAAATCGATCCATGTCATCTTGAAACCCAAGCCTTTGCTGCTCTTCCTCCATTTGCTGACGCCGTAGGAGATATTGTTGCCTACGTGCCGTTCTCCTTTCCTTCCTAGTTCCTTGCATGTTTTGTCCATTTTTAGCGTTAACCATCTGTTAACACGAAAAGACAGACGTCAGTACCCTTTCTATACGAACCATAAGGAATACAATGAATCCTAACTTAAGCTCTATTCAAGAGAAAACGCTACACGGAAGACTTAATACGAAAACATCCTAGAGACACTTGAACCTGGAGTGCTCTGATACCAATTGTGATACCCGTCGAATCCGAGACACGGGTTGATCAGGCCCAGGCCCAAACCCGAGGGAATATCAAACAATTAATATTTTATAATGAACACGGAATACAAATAAATTAAGAAATGAAATTAAAGCTGGAAGGAACTAAAAATAGAATTCGCAAAATATTATAATTATTAAAATCCATCAAACCCAAACTCCAAAACTCCATCAGTTTACAACTTGGGAATCCATCTCTAGTGGACCCCTATTAAACATCCAAACGGAAGATAGAACAAATGTAATAAACGTCCAGAAATAAAACTATAGAGAGAGCCCTACATCGTCGGAAGAGTGAATAGAGACCTCTGTTCCCGAGGTCAAACTCTGATCTCCACCGTTCAGATTGTGCGTCACTGAGTCATGAACCTTTCCTCCAAATTTCAGCTCGATCGGACCACGGACAAAGAAGGATCGGATGTTTGATGAAATCTGGGCAGAATGGAAAAAACCTGTGCGACCCAGTTACTGTTCACGAGTACGAATCACTGTTCACGAGGTCAAACTCTGATCTCCACCGTTCAGATTGTGTGTCACTAAGTCCTGAACCTCTCCTCCAAAATTCAGCTCGATCGGACCACGGACGAATCGGGATCGGAGCTTTGATCAAACCTTGGCAGAATGTGAAAAACTGCATTTTTCCTTCTCCACTTCCACAAAACGTGTGCTTTGTTTAAAAAAACCCTACACAGACGTCTACCTTATACTTATAGAGTTTTCCTAAACCCTAGGTTCATTTAAGTCCAACTCACAATCTTAACCGGCCCATCCAATTAACGTAGAAACCTACGACGGCTATAATATAAAACCCTAATTTATACTGTAATTAAAACCCTAGTTAGATATATTTACCTAATTACCCTATTCACCATTAAATACTTAACAAATAATCTAATTAAACAAAATAATAATTAGTAAACCCAATTAAACCAAATAAGACACACATAAAATAAGACACACATAGAATAATTAAACCAATTACACTTAAACCATTAATGCCAATTAAATAATTAAAACACTAACAAGTAATTCCAATCAAATTACTAAACCAATTACACTTAAACCATAGTGCCAATTAAATAATTAAAACACTAACAAGTAATTCCAATCAAATAACTGAAAATAAATATCATTTAAATAAATTAAATCACCACAAAAGAAAACAATTAAGCACCTAATAAAAAAAATAATGACACATAATCAAATAAAATGCACTTAAATAATAAATTAAATACCATTAAATACCAGGAATATCCTTTTTAAAATTAGGGTTATTACATAGACCTACCAGGGTACACAACTACACTATATCTAACTACACATCCCTGGCGATATACGCGCCCTAACCATTGATCCTGAGGCTCAAGCTCATATCATGGCACCATACTTATATATATATAATTTAGTAACCATCATATCCAGTATAAATTAATCCTCCATAAGTCATTCAACTTGTTCAGCTGACCTGACTTGAATATAAGTAGGACTTAACATTTTAGTTAATCCATTCCCTTATATAATAAATTAATCATCCATAAGTTATTCAACTTGTTCAGCTGACCTGACTTAAATATAAGTAGAACTTAACATTTTAGTTAATCCATTCCCTTGTATAAAATAAGTAGGACTTAACTAATAAGTTAATCCATCCTTAGAATGCCACCATCCCATACCGGTGCATTAAACCACACAATCCAACAATTGATGTAACAATTAAGGAAATACATCAAACATTCCATAAATAACTATGATAAATATGATATCAAGTTATCACATAAGAGGAATGACTTATTATTTCTTTAAACTTCTTATATCATATGTCCTACACAAACTGAATCTTATACATGATGATATTTTATTATACCGTTAAATAAGGATTCTCCATATCCAATTCATCCTACACATTTAATCTCAATTGCTAAAATATTTTAAAAGATTAAATCCATTCGTTTATTTAAAACATTTAAATAGCAAACATCATTATGATTGAGTCTATTTAAATTTATTAAAACCCAAATCTAATCCCTATTTAATGTTCAGGAATCTTAGGCATGTTTCTACATTCCACCATTTCACAGATATGAAAAATACATAATTTAAACATGTAAAAATTCAAATAAGAAATCAAATCAAAATCATGCATTTTATTAATTCATAACACAAGAACAGATATGAACCAATTTTATAAAAACCTATGTTTTAATCCAATTAAATATGCATAATTATTTAATTTTATGTGTTTAATAAATCCTGGAATTTCCTAGGCATGTACAAAAACACGAATTAAAGGGAAAGAGATAGAAGAAGAACTTGCCTTAAACTTTCGGATTGAAAGTTAAACTTCTTCTTCCTTGATCTCTCTCTAAAGGGTTTTCTCATCCTTCCTTCCTATTTCTCTTTCTCTCTCTAACTCTCTCTCTCTAGAATATATTACGTGATATATTTTCACTCCTTTTTCAACCTATAGTTGTGTATTTATAGGCTAAATAATAACCATATTCCTTTTCCCAATCCAAGTCAACTTAATAAAGAAAAAATATATATATATATATTAAAAAGGTAACTTAAAATATGTTACGTATATAATCTATGTATATTCTTATTAATTAAATAAAATATATACATTAGATTATTTAGTAATACTAAAGTTACCATAATATTAAAAGGTAACTTAAAACATGTTACGTATATAATCTATCTATATCCTCATTAAATAAATAAAATATATACATCAGATTATTTATTGATACTAAAATTACCATAATATTAAAAAGTAACTTAAAACATGTTACGTATATAATCTATCTGTATCCTCATTAAATAAATAAAATATATACATCAGATTATTTATTTATACTAAAGTTACCATAATATTAAAAAATTAACTTAAAACATGTTACGTATAAAATATATGTATATCCTTATTATATAAATATATAAAATATATATATCAGATTATTTATTAATACTAAAGTTACTATAATATTAATAAATTACTTTCCTTTTTATATATATGTATATACATATATATCTATATATATACATATACAATTATCCATGGGTAATTATCCATACCCATTCAACCTCCTATCCAAGTAGTCCATGGGACCCAATTAGTTAGCCTATTACCACTAATCATAACCATAAAATAAAATAAAATAAAATATTTAATCATTTAATTTACAATTAATTATAATTAATCAAATACATCATTTAAGCACACAATCTAATTAAACAAATAATACAAATAACACCTAGACAAAATACAAATAACACATAGATAAGTAGCCAATTAATCAAGTAACACTTAATTCAATTAAATACATAAACAATTAGTCAAATAATCAATTAAATAATTAAAAAAAAATATAATAAAAATAAATAAATAAATACCGAGACTATCATTTTAAAATTAGGGGTATTACATGGGGTATTGAGTTTGTATTTTCTGGCCAACTTTTGGGTAAGTTGGCTATTGGATGCCCCCCAAACACCACTGAATTGGGTTTGGGTCTAGGTTATTCCTCCAGCAATCTCTATTGCCTCCTTCTTCAGGAAGCTCCCTTGGTACGTTCTGCCCCCCAACTGCCATAGAAAAAACTTGAGGTGGTCTATGAGGAATGATAGGAGGTGGCTGAACATTCTGCTGGCCAACATTGGGTGGAAAATACGACTGATTTTCCAATTGACCTACCTGAGTTGTACTCTGAGAAGACCCAAATTGATGCAAATTGTTATAAAAAACTTTATGACAAATCTGTTGAGGCATAGTCACATAAGTTGAATTCTGCACTTGCTGGGTCACTGGAATGGACATTGATTGTACAGGTGGCACATGCACTGTCTGTGCTTATGGCATGGAATACACAGGCTGATAATAAGGACTCCCCTCAACAAACGTACTTGGCCTGTCCACCGGAACGGCTAATTGTTGAGTAGTATTGAGTGGAAAGTACGGCTGATTACCTGGTGGACTAGCCTGAGCCGTACCTTAAGAAGACCCAAATTGATGCCAATTATTAGTAAAAACATCATGACAAACCTGTTGAGGTAAAGTCACAAGAGCTGAATTATGAACTTGTTGGGTCACTGGAATGGTCGTCATTTGTGCAGGTGGAATTTGCATTGTCTGTGCCTGTGACAAAGAATGCACAGGTTGGTGAGAAGGATTTCCTTCAAGAAAAGCATTTGGCCTATTTACTGGAACGGCCGATTGCTGAGAATCTTCCAAATTACTTAGCCTGCCGGCCATGCTTTGAGAAAGACTAACCATGCTTTGATTAATACTGGCCACACTTTGAGAAAGTTTGGCCATGCTTTGAGGAAGACCAGCAAAAGACCTTTCAATCGTAGCTTCCAGTCTGCTGGTCAATTTGTCTTGTGCTCGAATAATCTCGTCATGATTACGACTAATTAATCGTGTCATATCCATGTTTGGACCGCTCGTCATTGCTTTGACGAACTTTGCAATCATTTTTTCTCCTTCTTCAGGAACGGCCCGCGAACTTTCATCGAGAAGTTCAATGGCCAGTTCCTCTTCAATTTCGGCAGGATCTTGAACAGATTTGTCATGTCTTTTTCCTCCTGCCATAGAAACACTCCGTTCAGAATGTCCCGCCGGGCGTGCCACTATGTTTGGCCTGAAAAGAGCTTGCGTCAATTCCGATGGAACCGGATGGGCGTGCCAGGAACTGCAGTAGTTCTAAAGAGAAATCCAAACAATATTCTAGAGGGAAAACTGCGGGACCAGGCGATTATGTTGAGGTCTGGAATGAACACCTCAGGGTTCTTTTTGCCTTTGATAAAGGACTTCGAGAAAGTTAATTGGCTAGGAAGAAATGTAAAATTACTTATGAAAGTAATTGACTGGAAAGTAAAATTATCTAATGTAAAGTGCAGGACTGAAACTAATCATATTGAAAGTGCATTGCAATGAAACGTAAGGATAGTATTGAAATACGTAGTTTGATTGGCGTTGAGCAGACTTTCTAAGTTACAACATATGCCCTATTTATAGAATTTAGTAATGGTAGCTTGCATGCAATTACTTGCTTCATAAGCTTCCATGTGTCCCACTTTGCATGTAAGCGCTTATAACCGCTTGCTTCCTTGGTTGCCATGTGTCTCACTTTGCATGTAACCGTTTATAACCGCTTACTTCCTTGGCTGCCATGTGTCCCACTTTGCATGTAACTGCTTGCTTCTTTGGCTGCCATATGTCGTAATACTTTCCACTGGAATGTCGTAGTAACTTTCCATTGGAATCGACCAGCTTCCTAGGCTGCCATGTGTCCCACTTTGCATGTAACCGCTTGTAACCACCCATTTCCTAGAATGTGTCCCATGACTTTGCATGTAACCACTCACTTTCTAGGCTGCCATGTGTCACATGACTTTGCATGTAACCACTTGTAACCGTTTGCTTCTTTGGCTGCCATGTGTCGTAAGACTTTCCACTGGAACGCCGCAGTACCTTTCCATTGAAATCGACCTGGGTAATCTCCTACTGGAAAGTGGAAAATAAGGGTGTAAACACTTATAAGCTAATATTCATTCATTGGTTCTTCTTTAGTGTACGTGGGCCTTATTTGAGAGTGCCTGAGCACTCTATCCTTTACTCAAACAGAGCTATTGAACCCCTCTTTTTTCATTGAAGCCTTCAGACCAGTCAAGCATGTAGGCAGTGGTGCTTCAAGAGTTGTTATTGTCGTCAACGGTGGTGCGGCACTCCACATCATTGTTTCAATCTCACGAACCCCTTTGCCCAGTGGTGGTTGTTTTGGGAGTAGAGAGTAAGTAGGGGCATTTTTGAAAGAGTAAAATAGGTATTATATTAATTGAGAGGTGTTTTTGCACAATTTGAAAAAAAATAGGGGTGTTTTTTGTATACTTTTTTAAATAAGGAGTAAAAATATTATGAAATGTATACCTCAGAGGTGTTTCTTGTACTTATCTTATTAAATTTTGGTTTAATTTTGATAATTAAAAAAAAAAAAAAAATTGTGTCTCGAGTCAAAAACGAACTCATCAGAACAGTAAAAAAAAAAAAAAAAACATTAAACTCTCCATTTGACCTTATGGCATTCCTCTCATGGTAATCAACATCCCGTTGTACGTCAACTTATAATCATGAATAGAATTACATGTGTAATGAGATGCACACAATAATCAACAAACTATTCTACGTCAACCATCATAATAGAATTACAGTGTAAGGAGTTTTGTGTGGTGAATATTGTCATGTTAACTATCACCGTGGAATTGTCAAATCTTGTAACTGGGAACTTATTAATGGGGTAGTAGTAAAATCGTTACCTTTCTTTTTAAAAGGTTGGTATGATAGATAGAGACTTCTTCCCATAAATTACTTCTATCATGTGTTAAAAACAAAAAGTCTCAATCATTTGTTTGATTTGTGAGGAAGGATGAATTACTTTCTCCTCGCGAGCTTTTAAGAAATTTCACTAAAAATAACGGATAATTTATGGTATGGAAATTTGAATTTACTCGTATCTCAAAAAATCGCAAATATATATATATATATATATATATATATATATATATGAGATAAATCATAATCACTGTATTAATACCAAAAATCAGATCAATCCTAAACCAATTTGACCAGTAACAGAGATTCCGAAGAATTCGGCTCACATCCTATATCATTGAAAAACACAAAAAAGAAATCCTAAACGATGAAATTCCACTAAAAAAAATATGTTACATTCAAGTAACCAAAAATGATGAATATTAAATTTTGGCTTGATTTTGATTGAAAATGCGTCTCCATGGTTCTCATCTCATTAGAATTGCTCCAAAAAATATGTTAGCTCTCAATTTGACCTTTCAACAGTCTAAATAATCCTTTAAAAAAAAAATTACTAGATTTCTTTTTAAAAGGTAGTTGTGGTTGGTTGTTTTTTTTTAATTTTTTTTTATGCTATAGAAATTTAAATGATTCAACCATCACACTCCCATATAAGTTACGAAAGAAAATAAAAGAATCTTGATAACAAAATTAACCTAAATATTGAAGGGCCAATTATTGGTAACTACTCGTACAAATGCAAGAACTTCCCAAATCAAGTCAACATGAAAAACAATCAGTTTAAGTGAAAGCAACTTAAGTCACATGGAGAAAGTAGCGTTAAACCAACCACAAATTATAATGTGGAAAATGTAAGATGTGGTGATCATCAATCCTTCAATAATTGATTCATTGGGTCCATCTTAATGATGCTACAACAGTGTCACTCTTGCGTAAGAAATTTGGAAAAACGTAAATTGGGAATTATAAATACAATATCAAACTTTAATCGGCTCAAAGCCGCTCAGTGATTAATCTGAAATTGCACCACTTTACTCAATTATTGTTATTATTACTATTATTATTTTGGGTGAAACCCCTTTACTCAATTATTGCGGGCTAATGTTTATATATATTTTATAAAAACAACCTGGGGTCGTCCAAAATTCAAACAAATCAAATTTTATTATTTTACAGATGTACACTCAATCAATAATACTCTGGTCCTCTCAAAGTGTACAATTATTTTGAAATAGAGGGAGTAATACTTTGTTTTTAGTGAAATCTCCTAAAATAACTTCTCTTGTTTTTTGTTTTCTCTCTCCTCATCATCATTGACTATTTTTAATTAAACTTTAACCAAATTTATCTCCTAAAATAACTCATTTTTTCTCTCAATTTCTTTCTCTCCTCCTCATTCATGGTTGTTTAGCAAACCCTAACCACACACTTAATATGGGCCCAAATATTTATATTCTTAAATAATTTTTTTTTTTCTTTCTCTATCTTGTACACTTTGTTTTTACACCAGCACTATGTATATATATATATATATATATATATATATACGGTAAATTGCACCGCAATAAATATTAAAGATGTTAACTGTACTATGTGGAAGTGAAAAAACTTTTCATATTCTTTTTTTCTAGTTTTTATTTATTTATTTATTTCTTATTTTTGCAGCAGCATTGAATTGGAGCTTTCTAAATTAGGTTATATTATTCTTTTTCTTTAATTATTTTTTAGTTTTACTAACTTTTGTTATTATAAATTTGTATATATCTATGTTTTCATATATTTGTATATTTGTTTGTGAGTTGTGACTATTTTTACCCATATTGTACTGTTGTCAGTTGAATGTCTGCTAGAAAGTGTGAATCCAATTTGAAAAACTAAAAAAAAGAAGAAAAAGAATATATAAACTAATTTAATCTTAAAAGGGAGCTATTGATAAATTTGTTATAACTAATAATCGAAACCTAATAAAAAGTTGATAAAATCATATCTAAGATCAACTATGTCAGAAAAATTAAAAAAGATTAAATGGATTGGCTATATTGTCTATTGAAAAAGATATTTTAACCACACTTGAATATAAGAATTTAATTTGTAATTTGCATATCAAAAAGCAAGAAGGATGATTTTTAATTAATTATTATTTAATACTTACTATATTACATATTATGATATGAAAAGACCACTTTTTATTTTTCACCTAAATCCCGGAGGTACATCTAGTCACCCCTGAATGAAAGGTGGTGATCTTAGCAATGGTGGTGTAAGGCGGCAATGGTGTAGGTGATACACTGTTGGTGAAAGGCAGTGGTATGATAGTGGTGGAAGAAAGTGGCAGTGGCGGAAGGTAGTGGAGGTGGTGGTGATAAAAAGTGGTGGTGGTGGAAGGCTGTGATGGCAGCAGTGAAGATGGTGGCGAAGGCAGTGGAGGTGGTGAAAGCGACAACTGTGTGCTAATGGAGCTGATTGAGGTGGAAGGCAGCGACAGTAGTGTCGGAAGTGAAAGGCAGTAGATAAGGGTGGAACCAATGCATGCCCAGGAGGGACACATGCCCCCTAGCCCCATTCCTTCCCTTATGTATTAAGTCCTTTAATGTTGTTCTATTACCATCTCCCCCCCCCCCCCCCCCAAAAAAAAACCCCAATTATCAAAATTATGTCTTACCTTTTTTCTTCCCCTCTATCTTTTACTTATTAAATTTCTTTAATTTCCTTGACCTTTTTTTTTTTTTTTTTTTCCTCCTTATTTAAATTAATTGTTATAATTTGATGAGCTCAATGTGTGTAATTTCATTATTCATGTATGATTTTTTCTTTTCTTATTTGCCTTTTGATTTAGACAATCTATATTTGTCAATTTTTTTTATTTATTTAATTCAGTACAATGCGCTCCCCGTGAAATGAAATCCTGGCTTCGCCCCTGGCAGTAGAGGTGGTGATAGGTGATGGTAGTGGTTTTTGAACTTAGAATGTGATGACTTTTTGAAAACTTGAATTTTTCTTTTTCTTTTTTTTTTTTTTAAAAAAAAAATTATTTAGAAAACTAAGTAATCATTCATTAGAGATGTGGAATGAATTTCATTTCAAAAGAATATGCTCTATTCATGCATACAAGACAAACATTAATTCCTTCCTTTCTATTATTAATTTTTTTGCCATCATACATAGCATAAGCAAATGATTGTGCTTTGGAAAAATGTAATAATGCTAGAACATATTTGAATTTTTTTTTATACCAAAACCAACCATATCATTCAAACAAGAGGGAGAATACATTCAGGGAGTAGAGCGTTTAACAACCACTTAGGCCATACGCGCCACTCTAAATCACCATATTCGGTTTCAAGAGCCTTTTTACTTAGTAAATGAGCCACATTGTTTCCTCCACGAGGAACCCACGCAAGCGAGGACCCTAAACATTCCTTAAGAAGGGATAAGACGTCCATGAAAACAATTGCCTGAGAAGCGTGACAGACCTGTAACTGCATAACAGACTTGCAATCGCCTTCCACCACCACATGATGATAGCCCCAACATTTTAAGAGGACCAAAGACTGCCTCAAAATAAGACCCTCGGCAAGCAAAAGGCTACAAACATTGGCCATAAACATCGAAACAACTTTGACGGGATGACCCAAATGGTTACGAAGGACAATACCACCACCACAAACCATTTTAGCAAAATTAAAAGCAGCATCAAAGTTAATCTTGAAACAACCGCTCTTTGGGACCAACCACCTAGCTGTCATTGGAGAAGGAAGAGAAAAATGCATAGAGAGTTGCTCATTTTGCCGAACAACATTTTGGTATTCCTGGAAATCAGTGAAAGCCCATTGGGCAACCTCAAAAAAATCCCAACGTTTTCTCTCAAAAACCATATCATTTCGACATTTCCAAATTGCCCAGCAAATAAATGCCACCAAACTAATACAAACATCTTCACCCTTAGTCTGGAACCATCTAGCACAAATGTCAGTCCAGCATTTTTGCCAAAAAGTTGGGGATGAAGACTAAAATTCAAGCCGAAGGGGACTCAACTTCCATACAAGCGTAGCAAGCGGACATGTGCATAAGTAGTGGTCTACGGTCTCCACAGTAGACTCACAAAGATGGCACCAAGGCGTCTCGGACACTCACCGAGAAAATAGCTCCTTATTCATCAGAATTCTTTCATGAAGACTTTGCCAGAGAAAAAGTTGGATTTTTCTATAAGTTTTGGTTTTCCAAACCTTATGCCATAAACTTCTACTGTCCGCATCAAAGTTACAGCCTTCAACGGGGATAGTACTGGACTGTAAATTGAGACATGAAAGTGCTACATGATAGGCACTCTTAACTGAAAACAAACCATCCTTAGAAGCACCCCATGTTTTACGGTCCACCTGCCCCATCAAACTGATTGGAATTTGAAGAATGAAATGACGATCCTTTTGATTAAAATGGTGAGAAATCAGCACTTGGTTCCGTGAATGAGTAGAATGATTGATTAAATCACCCACGGTAGAGAATGGAGCATCCTCTTGCGGCGAAGTAACAGAGGAACACAAAGAATCAGGTAACCAATTATCATTCCAACAATTAACCTTCGACCCATCCCCAATTCGCCATTTCATTTCCCGCTTGATTACTTCCCGAGTAGAGAGAATACTCTTCCACACCCATGAAGCATTAGATTTTGTTGGCGCTTCCACAAAGCAACAATGCTGAAAATATTTCTTTTTGAACACCCGAAATAACAAAGACTAATCCCCAATTTCCATTCGCCATGCAAGTTTAGCCAAGAGGGCTAAATTAAAGGTTTCGACATTCTTGAATCCAATACCCCCTTCCACTTTGGTTTTGCAGAGATATTTCCAGTGGATCCATTTAACTTTATAAGATTTCTAAACCCCACTCCACCAAAAATTAAGAAAATTACTGGTAAGAGTCTGATAATTTTTCTTTGGAAGTTTAAAACATTGCATTACATAAATGAGGAGAGCAGAGAGAACCGTTTTAACCAGAACTTCCCTACCAGCCTTGGAAAGCAATTTACCCTTGAGAGAGTGTGTTTTAGCTGACACTTTTGCCGAGATGAAATTAAGCGCCTCGACTTTAGAACGACCCAAAAAAAATAGGAGGCCAAGATACTGATTATGCCAATCCACGTTATGAATCCCCATAACATATCTACAAAACTCCTTCTGAGAACTAAGAGTATTGGGAAAGAAAAAAATTCACGATTTTTCTAAATTAATCAGTTATCCAGTAAGCGCTTCATACCTGTCCAGAATAGATTTAACATTTCGAACCTCTGGATCTTTGGCCTTACAAAAAATAAGAGCGTCGTCCGCAAAAAGAAAGTGAGATATAGCTGGACAACCCTTGCCGCCCATTATCCTTTGATGTCTACCACTCTCCTGGAACAAATATGAGAGCCCCTATGTACAAAAAAAGGAATAAGTACGGAGATAGAGGATCCCCCTGACGGAGACCTCTAGACTGGGAAAACCAATCACCGCGTTCACCATTAATCAACACAGAGTACGACACGGAGCTTACACATTCCATGATAAGGCTCACTCATCTCCCATCAAAACCCAAATAACCCATGAAGATATGCAGAAAATCCTAATTAACTCGATCATGTGCCTTGGCCATATCCAGCTTCAATGTCATTGAATAAGAGTTTCCATGTTTTTAGACTTAAGAACATGAAGGAATTCATGAGCCAAAATAATGTTATCATGAATTTGACGATTAGGTACAAAAACACTCTGATTCTCGCAAATGAGAAGATGAAGAAAGGGTTTAAAACGGTTAGCAAGGGTTTTGGAATAAAGTTTATACACCACATTACAAAGAGAGATGGGTCTGAACTTGGACATATCAGTGGGATGATAAACCTTTAGAATTAAAACTAGGATAGACAAATTAAGATTTCGGGGAAGAAAACCACCTCGGAGAAATGAATTAAATCCCTATAATAAATCTGTTTTCATCATCTCCCAATTTGATTGAAAAAAATAACGGAGTAAAGCCATCCGGGCCTGGGGCCTTAAATGGACCCATACTCTCCTCCGTAATTCAACTTCGGTACCCTCCTTAAGAAGATCATGGTTCATCTCTAGAGTGACTTTTGGATTGATCAACCGCCAAAATTCAGGATCCGCCTAAGTTGGGATAGCAGCAAATAAATTCTGGAAATAATCCTTTGCAACACTTCTAACATCATCCTTGGAATTTCTTCATTGGCCATTAGAATCAACTAAACCAATTATTTCATTTTTTCGTCTCCGAATCTGAGCTTTTCGATGAAAAAACTTCGTGTTTTTATCCCCATGCTTCAGCCATGCAACTCTGCATTTCTATAACCAAAAGATTTCTTCCTCCCTCCATGCATTACCCAGTTCTTGTTCAAGCTTGAAACAGTCAAAATTATTACAGCCGTTAAAGTTTTGTTTGAGCAGACACAACTTGTTCTCCAGTTCCTTAATTTTGAGAAAATAATTATTGCATTTACCCTTACGCTAAAGTTTGAGATCAGTTTTGCATTATTGCAATTTTTGGTCGATGCAAATCAATGGAAAGGCATGCAAAGGACGGTCCCAAGCCTTAGAAACCAGAGGCTTAAACTCCTCATCGTTGACCCATCTCGCATTGAAATGAAAGTTCCATTTATAATGAGAAATAGAATCATTAAGACATAACAAGAGGGCATTATGGTCAGAACCATGGACAGTAAGATGATGAAGCATACACCGAGGGAAAAACTGAAGCCAGTTGATAGAACACAACGCTTTATCTAGTCTTTCCATAATAAATTTGTGTGTGTAACGACCCAAATATACTGGATCCGGATCATTAAACGGGTCCTTACCTGACCTAGAATCATCCGAGGGTAATACGGTACTTTTACGTTAAATTTAAACATTAACATCCAAAAAGGGCAAGATGGTAATTTGCTACTATTCACATGGTTTGAGACCTAAAAGATAGGGCTACAAATGAGCCGAGCCGAGCCGAGCCGAGCTTTAGGCTGTTCGGGCTAGGCTCGTTTGTTTATGGGATCAGCTCGGGCTTGGGCTGAGCTTGTGATGAGCTCAAAAATTTGAGCTCGGGCTCAGGCTTGTCTTGATTTTAAAAGCTCGGACTCAGCTCGGGCTCGGCTCGTTTAACAAAAAAAAATAAAAATAAAATTCAAAATTAATTAGTATTCTACAGGCCACAATACATTTTTCCATTGCTTTATCAATTATCACATAAGCAAAAAGAAAAAGGGCAACAAAAAAAAAGGTGCAGTAGTGCAAGCTTTATGTTTCAAGAACAAATTAAGAGTTAATTTCGAAAAAAGAAAAAAGGACAAAATTGAGCATGAGTGCATTATGCATTTTCTATGAAAATACAACACATCAAAAAGTTATAAATTCCCATGATAATAATATCTATAGAACCACTGAAACATTGTATATATTAAGTAGAAAAAGAAATCATAGAGGAAAATAAGTTGGAGATAAATTAATTTAGCTACCTGTGGCCATTGAGCATTAGTCTCCATAAATTTAGAAGAAACAAAAGAAAATGCTAAACAAAATTGTCTGCAACTGCCTAAAGAATGTTTTGAGGTTGTCCAGATCCATGGAATTAAAGTGAAAATAAAGTTTTGCCAAAAAAATTAATTGATGCAGTACCTAATTGATGGCGAGGACAGAGGATGGCCAACGATGATGACGAGGATGGAGGGACAGAGGCACAGACGACGGCGGGAAACGGACAACGTCTATGGCGAAGACAGAGGACCACGGCCGATGATGACGATAACAGACGATGCGTTCAGATCTGAGAGAGAGAGTTATGGCGATTGAGTTGATTAGAGAGAGACAGAGAGGTAGTTGTGTAGATGGAAGGGTTATCGTCGCCGGTGGAGTTGATTCGTAACTCATGAGTGAGTGATAGAGAGAGAGAGACTGACGATGTTGTGAAAAAGAGGCAAATCTGAATGGTGGGGTGTAGTTTTAGGGTTTTTTGATATCTTACAAAATCAACGGATGAGATGGGTTCTAATTTAATGGGTGAGACGAAATCTTATTTGTGCTATGGATCTATGGTGGATTTTCTTTGGCCTAGTGAGTTATAATGCTTGGGCCATATTAATGAAAAATATGAGCTGGGCCAAACTTAAAAATAATATGGACTAAACATTTTAAATGTACAATAAAAACAAATGGGCCTGATATATATAGAATAGGCCTGATATATATAACGAGCCTTATACGAGCTTTGTTCACGAGCCTTAACGAGTATTAACGAGCCCATGTTCACGAGCCTATACGAGCCGAGCCCAACATTGCTTAGGCTCGGCTCGTTTAGTAAACGAGCCTAGAAATTGGGTTCGAGCTCGGCTCGTTTGCTTAATGAACGAGCCTGAGCCGAGCCCTTAACGAGCCGAGCCCGAGCTGTTCATGAACAGCTCGGTTCATTTGCAGCCCTACCAAAGGACATAAATGTCTTTTACTTGTATCACATAATAAATAAAATAAAGTCTCGGGTAACGTGGTCTTTTCGTTGGTTAAAATATAATTATTGCATTTTATTGGGTCATAAAATAAATACTTGTAACATAAATTGGGTACCAAAATATAATTTGGGAAACTAAATAGAATTCATATGTGGAACGTGAGCCGGTCGACGTATGCACATTATACATCGACTGGTCTGGGTTACGAACAGTGGAAAACCCATTGCCAAGATACCGGTTGACGTATGGAATTTTTAAGTCGACTGGTTTGGGGTCAGGATACCGGTCGACGTATGGGAAGCCATACGTCGACTGGTTTACATCGTGTGCAACAATGACCCATACTGTCAAGATACCGGTCGACGTATGGGAACCTATACATCGACCGGTTCTGGGTAATTCTCACTTCCACTTCCCACTGTCCAGTATGCACCCATATACACCAACATTTGATGATTAACCACCCACGCCACTGCACTCACGTACGAAATTAAACACATTACAACATCTAATACAATAAAACCAACCACGTTGTTAACGTAATTTGCCACACATTACTTAAAATACACAAACTGATTTAGAGTGAGTAAAACTTAATTACAATTTCTCAATAGCCATATACAAAATGAACCTCAATACACCACACGTTGCAAAAATAATACATCTTGAGTTAGTACTTTACAAAAAATTAGGTCCATTTACAAAAGATAACAAAAGAGACATTTCTCTACTCCAAGCTAAGGCTGAGGTGGATTACCGTCAGCTACTTCTTTTCCATGACATGAAAAAATGATAATTATAATAGGGTGAACGAATCGCTCAGTAGGTAGTACTTAAGACACGTCTCTTGTGTCCTCGTAAATCCAAAACAAAGCATAGAACGATAGGAATGGGGATCATATAATGCCAGGACAATATAACATGCTAACCAAATTCAAATACAATCAATGCAATGCCATGGAATGCAATGCATACCGATGTCATTTCCCATTTCCAACATTCGAAACCATCACTTTCAAACTGTTAATGTAACCCCCTTTGGTACCCCCTCAGCGCCGAGAGAAGGATTGGCTACTGTCCCTAGACCATTGGTGACTCCACAACGTCATCGTAGGGCCCAGATAGCTCAACCACGCTAGGGCAATCTCCCTAGTTCCCTCTAGGTTACATTAACCTACCGGCCCGTTGGTGATTCCGCAGCGACCAGGTTTTCATAAAACTATTTCATAAAAACTCTTTCCCAAAATTCCACTTTTTATTTCAAAGGAAAAATTCTCCCACTTCATGCCTAATACAAGTGCACGGATGCATCAATACCATGTACATGTCCATTATTCCATAACCAATTCAACTTTAGTAATCGAAGCATAGTTTCACAAGGATTCTAAAGAAATTACAACATACTTTTATACCATATAATTTTAGCAAGATGAACATATATAAATCATCCCATAAACATGCTCTTTACATAACTCATTTACCACACATAGTTGCACAATTAATGTATACACATAACAACCAACAATTTACTAAAGTTTTAAACAAATTGATCATGCACAAGACCCTTAAAATGGATTAATTCAAGAGGGATTAATTCACTAAAGCACAAGACTTCATGGATTAAGAACCCCTACCTTAATTTTAAACAAAACCCTTAAAATGAGTTCAAATTTTTAAAGTCCCTAGGAAGGCTCAAAGCTGGAATTTCTGTTATACACGCGTAGAGCTCGTCGTGCTCTTCGTTTTACCTCAAACAGCACTCAAAAACTCCAAGGATTGAAGATGGAATCAAGTTTCAAAGATTTGAAGTAAAATGAAAAAGAAAAAGCAAGAACAAGAGTGAGTGAGAGGAACTTACGGGAGAGAGAAATGAGAAGGCAGAATTGTGGTCTCTAAACCACTTTTGATATAGTGGTGGGCCTCACGTATTTTATTTCTTTTCTGTTTATCTTTTACTTGAAATTTTACACCATATAAAATGCATCACCATTTAAATGTCACACTATCATATAAATTAAGATGCACCAAATGCAATTGGACCCAACCACAATCCCACACGCAAAACGTGAAAAGACAGAAATACCCTTACTTCGACGAAATTCCAGAAAAATGAAAAGTGTAGAAAATCAGAAACGTCACAGTGTGTTTGTCTCTTATTTCGCCAGGTAAAGGGAAAACCCTTGAACCGTAGATCATAAGGTTCAGTCATCAACAAACTGCTTGAATTCCTTAAGCATCCAACCTTATTTCATAAGGCCTCCTCGCTTTTCATCTTTATGAAACAAAGCGTTGAAGTCTCCCATCAAAATCCATTTGGGCCCTAACTGAAAAGATAAGCTATGAATATAGCTCAACTGAGAAAACCGTTCCCTCTCAATACAAGCACCATACACCCCTCTGAAAAACCATAGACAATTACCTTTTTCCCCTACAATCTTGCATGTAATTTGAAATTCAATAAAATCAATGATAGTAATCTGCTAAGCCTTCGAAAATAACAGAGCCAAATCACCAGCTCGACCAACAGATGGCACCTCAAAGGATTCGTACGTTTCCAGGAAAACTCTAATTTTTTCCACACGATCCCCAACGTTCTTAGTTTCATAAAGAAAAATCAGAAGAGGGTTATGAAGGTGAACTAACCTTCTCAACTAGGAAACTGTCAGGGGGTTCCCCAAACCCTGACAATTTTACACCAGAACCCTCATTGAGGGGGTTGAGGCCATTCGAGGTTGGATACCACCACCAATTTGGAAGACATGGGAGAATTGGTAACAGCGGACGGCGCACTTACTAAACAGGGCACCATCATTTTTGTTTTCTTTGGATCTGACGATTTAGGCTCGCTGATGCCATCTGACTTTCTTTTGAGCTGAGGAGATGCCTCCACAAAATGAGTCCCAGAAATCTTCCTCGCTTTCCTTTTCCACGATCGGTGCCCAGCAGATTCCTCCAAACACGAAGACAGAAACGAATGATGATTAAAGGTAACCATCGGGTCTAACCCATAAGGATCCATCTCATCTAGATACATAGAAGTGCAATTTAATTGGGTGTTATTTGTACTTGGACTGTCACCTGGATCAAGAGGAAACATTGGGCCTGGTATGAGTTAGTCTTTAGGACATGGGTTATGGAGTGGGGCTGTAGTGGAAGAAATATGAGATTGACCTGTACTAAGAGGCCCAATCATTGTATGACCCGTATTAATCATACCAAAAGAAACTAGACTAACAGCTGTAAAATCTTGAGCCCCACCCCCGCCATCTGATGTCAGAGTCTTCTGCGGGTTCAAGTGCGTGGATACATTATTGGCCACCACTTTTCCATCCGCGTGGAGAGACCGAACCCCAAAAGTCGTAGGGTAGGTAGAAATTAGATTGTAATCACATAGGGAATTAATGGAGTCTCTGTTGCCGCTGCTTGTGTCACCGATCAAAGGACCCGTCGTCGAAAAAACTGAATCTGTAGATGAGAGCTCATGGACGGAGAAAAGCTTGAACCGCTTTGGATTTTCATAAGTTTGCCAGACTTGCCTGATGCCCTTAACCAGTCACTAAATTACCGCTCATCAATAGGCTCAGCCGTTTTTCCCAGACATGAACGTACCTCTTGGCCAACTCTACCACAATAATAACAAAGGGACGAGAGGCGTTCATATTTAAACTTCGTCCATGTCTTAATGCCCTCGTGCTGGATTTTGAGTCCTCGCCGGAAAGGCTTGGATAAATCCACTCCTACTCTGATTCGGAGATAAATGTTTCAAGCAAAATAATATAAATTACGTCACCTCGAATGGCACTAATAGAGTGCTGGCCGAGGACTTTTCAACAATCAAGTCAATGCTTTCGATCGTATAATAAAAAAATAATTATGTATTAAATATTTAAAAAACATTCTTGTACCTTGTTTGGTGGCCATCAACCATATTTATGGTTGCATCGGAATCCAGATGGTTATATAGATGTCGATTAGGAAGATTCAGTTTATCTTTTTTAACTGAGCCCCCCCCCCCTATCTTTGTCAACTGAATGATGAAGCCTCATCATTATGGTAACTTTTTCACGAAGTCGAAGGGAACAGTATGATCAAAGCAGCTAGGCAAATATAGGGTCATTTTTTTTCCATCACTAATAATAGTTTTTTGTTTTTAATAACTAAAAATTAAAATTGTACAAAAACTTATTTAACTATAGTTTTCTAAAAAAAAAAAAAAAATTCAAGAAACATGTTTTTAAAAATAATTTTCTATTTTCTGAATTCTTCAAAAAGTTAGTAGGTCCTAAAATATTGTTGTTGTACATTTTTTTTTTTCCCTTTTCCTTCTATATTTGTTAAATACTTTACATAGATTTCTTTGTATGATCTTATTCTCCATTCTTCTTCATCATTTTTTTATTTTTTTTATTTAACCATTGAACCCCTCTAAGGCATGACCTTTAGACGCACACCTAGCAGTTAAATCACGATTGAACTAGCGCAAACCTATCACCAATTCCCGAATAAGTCACTGGCAATCCAATAAGAGTTCTACTTTCAATGTGCCTTCTAAGTGTCGAACTCAGGACATCCTCCTCCAAAGTGCATATCTCACGAGAAAAACTTAAATGAACCGATTGTACTGATGACATAGTATCATCAACTTATTATTAAATAATGTCAATGTAGTGATAAGATCTACAAAAATAAAACATTTTTAGTCATGTAACAAGATACAATTAATATCCACAGTTCCAATCCATTAGAACAATCATTGGTCAATGGAGTATGGTTGTGATGTTGTCCCTAGTGTTAGCTAGGCTATTAAATAATAAGAAAGTGAAGTGGTCAACAAATGCATACAATCAAGACAGCCAAACAAAACAAGCACAAGCCAGAAGTGTAGCTAGTGAAGAGCCACCAATTCATCAAGTGAAGCCAAAAACCAAGCCATTCAACCATCTCAACCGAAAGTAACTGTCAATCAACCATAATAAATTAAGTAAAAAAAAACTACCTCCAAGGTAACAATGGAAAGAAAGAATACAAAAGAAAATGACAAAGACCAGAGAGCATCCAATCCAATTCATTAGCCTCTCAATTTAGTTTTAAATTCTAGAAAGGGCCAAACATGAGGTCCCCAAGACCACATTGTCTCATTTTCCACTGCCTCATGTCCCTTAGAACATGGAGGAAATTATGGCAGCTTTCCCTGCTATAAGTTCCTCCCCTCTGTCTCTATCTTTCTCTCCCCCTCTCTCTCTCTTTCCATACTATATGCCAACCTCAAAACCTCTTTAACAACACCAAACACTTCTTAGTTCTTATGCCAACAAAGCCATCAATCCCAACTGAGAAACCATAGCCAAAAAGAGAGGAAAAAAAAGATAAAGAAACAAGTCCACTTTATTAGCACTTTTTTTTTTAAGCCATAACATATCCTAGTAGAAAAGTAGACATTATTCGCGAAAATTCCGCAGTCACTTTTCTTGAAAATCTTTGTAGTTGTGAGATTTTTTCGCTAGTGAAGAAGAAAAAAGAGAGATGGATATTGAATTGGCAAAGTGTGATTGTTGTGGACTGAAAGAGGATTGCACCCAAGAGTACATAAGCGAAGTGAAGGCGAAATTCGATGGGAAATGGCTATGTGGGCTGTGCTCTGAAGCTGTTAGAGATGAAGTAAACAGAGGAAAGAAGCCATTTGAGATGGAAGAAGCTGTGAAGGCTCACATGTCATTTTGTCGTAAATATAAATCGAACCCTGCCATTCGAGTTGCTGATGGGATGAGGCAGATGCTGAGGAGAAGGTCAGGTGATACGTCGTCCTCACCATCTTCTTCTTCTTCCAAGAAGTACTCAAGATCAGTGAGCACGTCACAAGTCGGAGACAATTCTTCCTTCTCTTATTACTAGTTTATAATGTTAACAAATTAACGAGGCCCTCACTTTTTGTTCCAATAAGGTTTGACAGCTTGTCTTTCATGGCTAAATTTCATCTTTGTCTTGTACAGGAGATGTTATCTCAATGAAGGCTTCTTCCTAGTTTTGTTTTGTTCTTGAAATTAATATATATGTTCATACTTTGTTTTCCTATCTTCACTTTACCCAAAATAAGTCAAATGGTATTTGAAAAATAAATCATACCTTTTAATTTTTTTTTTTTCCCCAAATGTAGACATTAGGCCTTTTGCATTTCAATTCCTGCCTGTTTTTCCAAGAAAAAGAATTTCAATCCCTGGCAGGTAAAGTTGAATTTTTCTCATTTTTTTTTCCTTCTATTTTTAATGAAAATCACAATATTATTCATTTGATAATTGTTTGACAATGAACTTGAATTTACATGATGGAAGGGAAAAGTCACTCTCTGTCTTTCTCTTCCTTTCCTGTTTTTACTGAAGTTTAAAGTATCAAGTGTACTTTGTAATTCACAAACCTGGGATGTTACAAAGATTCAAATATTATATTTGGGTTGAAAGGAGAAAAAAAAAAATAAATTTTGAATTCTGAAAATATAGGTCTCATTTTGCAGAAGATATTTCTCCTACCTTTTATGCATTCATAGTCCCTGTTTTGGTTTGCTTCAGTTTCAAATCCCAGGAAAAAAAAATAATAATGATAAACAATTAAGACCGACAAATCAAAACTGCTGTATGCATATAAAAAATACATCAGCATGGGTCAACCTCCTACTACACTTGAAGGACTAATTAAGCATTATTCTAAATGCTTAAATCGTTGAGTAAAAAAGGTAATAGTTTTTTAATCACCCACTGAGATAAATGGTTGAAAAAAGGGATTAAATAATTTACACTTGAAAGACTAATTAAGCATTATTCTATATGCTTCAATTGTTGAGCTAAAAAAGAGAGTAATTTTTTAATCATCCACTAAGATAAATGGTTGAAAAAGGGGATCAAATAATTTGTCTGAATATCTACGGCCTCATAATGATAAAGTGGATTCGAGAATATTAAACTTGTACATGATTCAGAAGAAATCACTAAATCTTTGGATGATCATCAGCCTATTGACCGACCATCTGTTTCATGTCCTTAAATAAGAAGCCAAACTTCCCCCTCCTTTATTACCGCGATTAAAATTGTTGCTGAGGTGTGGTGCCATCGACAGCATCCCCGGTTTGTAGTCTGGGGGTTCCTAAGGGGCCCTACCCAGGAGAGTTCCGGTGCCAGCAAAAAAATAAATAAATAAGAAGCCAAACAATGCTCCTTTTCTGCTGAAAATAATGAACCACTTCACCTACTTGGTCAATAAACAAAACAAAACTAAATATGAAACTCAAATAATCAAAACTTACTGTCATGATATCAGTAATATATATCCCTTCCAAAGAAACCAGCCAAATAAATCAATTCAGGAGAAAAAGATAGTCCCGACAGCGTATAAATTTCATTTAAGTGATCAACATCAATAAAACAGGATTATACACAACAAATTTCGCCATGTTTCTTTAATGGTACGTCAATTTTCCATTGTTTCTCGAATAGTATTTGTTGAAAGAGAAAAAAAAAATATCCATATAGTCTAAAAATGTTAAATGATGACAGATACACAACATTGACAATATCTCGAGCAGGCAACATAAATGACAATAGGTTGAAGTTGTTGCTGTCACAACTATTTAGGTGACAACAATGCTTCACCACAAATTATGGCGCGGCATCTCAAGTTGGGACATTTCGTATAGTCTAGTCAAACAGAGAATGCAATATAATATGCATGAGAAACAATGTAGCAATTTTTTTTTTTACTTTTTTAACAGCATCTATGAGGAGGTGTTGTTTCGACTTCAAATGGAATGGCTTTGGGTAAAATTTTAATTTTGATGCTAGTGTATCAAGCTCAAGTTGGTCAATATTATCCATCAGATCAGTAAAAGAGTGATTTTTGGGTGAAGTGGTTCTTAAATAAATACACACCACCTGACTTTTGGAAGTTTGTAAGGCATGTTAGAGGGTGAAAGGAAAACATCCCAAGGGTTATGTTTTTACCATTGCGGTCCATAAGTTTTGGAGGTACCAGCTGTGCATAAGCCAGTGAGATATTTGGTACAACAACTAACTATTCTCCACTTTCATATTACCAAACCATGCTCACTCCCTTACTAAAAAGATATACTTATGAAATAGGAGTAGGTTGATTATGGTTGCCATTTCACACACCTTTGACTACTTCAGGCATATGTGTCTACTGGGAATATCAATGAACTGGTGATAGGTAGCATCTGTTCCACTTCCATAGATTAATTTAAGAGATGTCTGATGCTCCACTAAAAGGGCTAGCCCAGTGCACGAGGCTCCTATCATTATAGAGTATAGGGAGAGTCAAATGTACGTTGTCTTACCTCTGTACTAATGGAGTAACCTTATCGTTGAACCAATGTCCACCCTATCATCCTCCTAAGATTATAATTACAAAACAATATATATATATATATATATATATATATATATATATATATATATATATATTTTCAAATGTGAGGATTTTTTTATGCCCCGCCATAAGTTGTAGACAAGTGGCTGATTTGAAATGTTCTACTTCAATGGAATTCATGGAACATGGTAACAATAATTGATGGAGGAGAATTAATAGACTAGTAGGACTGAGATTTTCACCCTTGACTTCCCAGAATAAGAATAAGAAGAAGATATGATGATAAGAGAATATCACAAAAATTGTAGCCCTATCAATTAAGGATAGACCAAAAAGGGAGATAAAAAGGCAATTTGATTAGTCAGAACCTCTCTAAGAAATCTTCCCTTTCCATATTTGGATTTCAAAATAGTTTCAAATTTTAAGGGAAGTGGCTCCTCTTTTTCAACAATCCATTTTTTTGATTATGTCTTCCACATTCTAACAATTTATCAACTTGCAACATTTAAAAAAAAGTAGTACTATAAAAGCTTCTTGTACAATTGTATTTCAAATGAAAGGCTTTACAGTGTATGACCATCATCCAAAGAAAGGAATTGCAGCAGATATGAGATCATTAAATAAAATGTGTTCATCAGACAAAAATATATAACAGATATTAGGAGCAAGACTCTTTCCTGTCCAACTTTGGTAGCTAGTGAGGATGATATCTACATGATCAACAACAAAGTACTTGAATATAAACAAAGAGAAGCTTGTCAATGTAATGACCTAAGCATGCATGTCTCAAGTTTCATTGGCAGAACCTTAGTCTGATTTTTTACCCTTTGAGATGATCAATTGTTGTACTGACCACTTTCTAGAACTCAAAAGCTAATTAAAGTGTGCACTTAAATTGCCTAGTGTTAAAGATCAAACAAGGAAAAAGCTCTAGTAGAAACAAACATTTTCAAGAATGCTGAACAAATAATGTTAAACATATATGTAGTGCTTTAAGCAAATTTTAAATAATTCAGAAAAGAAGTTTGAGTATATGTGATAAGAAAATGCTTTTGAAAACACACACACACACAAAGAAAAGAAAGAAAGAAGAAGAAGAAGCAAAAACTGAATATCACCAATAGGCTCTAGCCTAGATGGTATAAGCTCTCCTTTCTTCTTGGGAGGTTGAGTGTTCGAGTCCCAATATTGACAAAAATATAGTGGGAACTAAAAGAAAAGTAACCAATAGATATATTCACGTGAATGATCAATAGACACACGTAATATTCACCTGAATGTATTTGTGGTTACTTTTCTTTTTTATTATTTCATCAGCTTAGTATTTTGGCTTACTAACTTTTTTGTATATGAGGAGCCAAGATTCATGGACAGGTTTGATGCTGACTAAAAATGATAGCATTTCCTACAATACGAATGATGTCATCTAGATTGGCACCGGTGCGATGCTAGCCGAGGACACAAGAACAACCTTGATTGGTGCTGTGCCAGCCAAGGACCCTACGGACAATCAAGTCAGATATATGCTTTGTGAAAGCAATTGAATGCTATGTTTAATTGTCGTATTTAATTTACCCCATTTATTTAACCATGGCAAGAAAAGAAAACCCACATCCCAACCCTTCTTTCCTTTCCTTTCCTTTCCATTCCTAGCGGGACTAAAAGCCTCTCATTAGTGTACAATATTTGGTGTTCAATTAAGAGACGTTTGTTTTCTTTGCATAAATACAATCATGCAAGAGATACCATTAATCTACAGTCCTTGGTGGTCGATTAAGGGGTGTTTGTTTTCTTCTTTGTATAAATACAATCACGCAAGTATTTGCTGTTAAGTTTTACTAAGTTTTTGTAATGAAATCCTTGTGAAAAGTGATTCCAAACTCATTTTCATGCTAACAAGATAATAAATTTATGCCATTGGCTTAAATGTGTTCATGATTTTACTTGAGAATGGTCTGATGGTAGGGTCAGATATTCTATTCAAGAGGCAAATAATTCATGGGTATACACAAAAAAATGATGCAAAGATGTCTGTTTATGATCCAAAATCACTCATTTGCAGAAATCAACTGGTTTGTTTGTGTGTTCTTGCTGGTTGTTTTTTCCTAAATGCAACTGCACAATCACATGGAGAAATATTAGCAACTTAAGCATACACAACTATTAGTTATTTTATCATTTAAATGAAAGTTTTTTTTTTTTTAACTGGGAATAAAATGTAATTACATAAATGAAAGTGTCACCAGTAATCTTTACAAGAACAGACACCATCTTTATAATGGTGAAACCTAGTCCTATCTCTCACAACAATTTGTCTCTCATATACCTTAGATACCAACTTCATAAATGTATGACAGTCTTCACAAATCCTAAGATTCTTAACAATACGAATGGGAGACCCTTTCTCTCCTCTCATCAGCCCATAACAAAGTGCTAACTTCTCACTGTGCCATAAAACAACTTCCTTCTTTTCATCTTCCTCCAAATCAACCAAAACACTACAGGTATTTGGAGCATAACCAGCCAGCTTCAACTCACTAACTACCTCTTCTAACTTGGCATAGATCTCATCTGTTTGTTTATGATTTCTATCTGCCATAAAAAACTCATGTAACTCATTGTTCAATTCAATCCTGCTACATCCCCGCTCCTTGGATATGCCTCGATGTTTCATCAATTTTCTCACCTCTCCAACATCTTCCCATCTCCTTTCTTTAGCATATATGTTCGATAAGATTATATGGGCCCCATCATGATCCGGATCCAACTCAAGAAGCCGTTTTGCAGCGTATTCACCTAATTCTAATTCACCATGAACCTGGCAAGCAGACATTAGAGATCCCCATATCACAACATTAGGTGCCAAAGGCATTGTCTCTACAACCTCAAGAGCTTCTCTAAGTAGACTAGCACGGCCAAAGAGGTCTACCATGCATCCATAGTGCTCATGTTTGGGTTTGATGTTGTATTCATTCACCATTGAAGCAAAAATTTTCCGGCCCTCCTCAACCAATCCTGCATGGCTACAAGCATAAAGCACCCCCACAAAAGTTACCCAATTGGGCTCTATATTTTCATTTTTCATTTGATAGAAAAGCTTCAAGGCAGTAGTTGCATCCCCATGCACGGCAAATGCATTGATTATACTGGTCCAAGATATCACATTCTTTCTACGCATTCTATTGAAGATTCCTCTTGCTCTTTCCAAACTCCCACATTTAGCATACATATCAATAAGAGCATTATTAACAAGCAAAGCTTCTCCAAACCCATTTTTATTAACATACATATGGATCCAATTGGCTTTATTCAACGCGCCAAGATGAGCACAAGCTGAGATAACACTCAACATGGTGACTTGGTCAGGTTTTATTCTCAAAATTTCCATGTCATTGAACAATTTTAGAGCTTGTTCAGGCCAATCACTCTCTGCATAACCAGCGATCATTGCACTCCAACAGACCAAATCCTTCTCAACTATTTTATTGAAAATCACTCGAGCAGCATCAACCTGTCCCACTTTGCAATACCCAGAAACCATGGCAGTGGAGACAACAATGTTTTTCGGTGACTTATCAAACAAATCCCGAGCCAAATCCATGCAGCCACAATTTGCATACATGTTGACAAGAGCACTCTGCAAGTAAGAGTCGACCACAATATTCTTCTCAGTAATGAATTGATGGATTGCTTTCCCATAAATTAAATTTCTAGCACGGCCACATGCAGAAAGAACAGTTGAAAGAATTATCCCATCTGGTTCCACATTGGAGATCTTCATCTCTTCAAATAGTGTCAAGACATCGTCAAAGAGCCCATTCCGACAGTAACTGTGTTACAAGTTATAATTGAGAGAATTAGCAAATTAAAAAGTATTCAGATGAATGAGAAATGAAAGTCAATTTGATCAGAAAATTTTTTTAAGCATTCTTCCAATGATGACATTACTTCAAAACGAACAATACCAAAAGCACAATATTTATACGACCATACTAGCAATTCAATCTATTATTGTAAAAACCATATCATACCCATCAATCATAATGTTCCATGTTATGGCATCTCGATGAGACATTTTATCGAACACCAACCGTGCATCCAAAATTTGACCACACGCAGCGTACATTCCAACCAAAGCCGTCTGAACAAATGGGTCCGTGTCAAAACCCAACTTGGAAGCCAACCCATGAATCTCCATCCCTTCAATGTACGCCGAAAATTTAGACGCCGCCTTCAATAGCGGAGGGAAGCTAAACGTGTCAATACCCAACCCATCTCCCCTCAATTTCCCATACAGCAAAAGGGTCTTCTCTGGTTGGACACTGCGCGACAGTTCGCGCAATAGACGATTACAGATATGGGTTTCGGGGCTGGACATTTGGTTGAAAACGGAGAGAGCATAGTCGAGGCCGGAAGAGAGAGCGCAAGAAGAGACGATGAGTTTGAGGAGGAGGGAGTTAGAGCGGTCGAGACCGGACCGGAGGATTTGGGCGTGGATTTGTTTGATGTGGGTGAGGGAGGTGGCTGCTGTGAGAGATGTGTGGAGGTGGTGGTGGTGGGGGTGGTGGAGGGTGGTGGAGCTTGGGTGGGAAGGAAATGTTAAGATGGGTTGGCTCATGGTGGCCAATGCCATGGCATGTACTAGGGATATTTTGTTGAATGATTGTGTGGAATTTTTGGAGAGAGAAAAGGAGGGAAATACACCAGACATGGAGGGATTTACAGTCAACCTTTTTGTTATTTACTCATCCCCTATTTTCAAAATGTTGTACATTGATAGTAGGTTAAAAAGTCTCTCCCTCAACACTGCTTTAGACCAATAATAAATAGATACTCGTCCATTATCATGATACATTTATCAGTATTATATTTACTTTTATTTTTTTATTTTATAATTGAAAAAGATTTATCCATATGTTATTGATATAAGATTTTAATGGTTAAATCCATATCCATTTTATTCATTTGGAAATTAAACTTTCATCATTCACTTTGAAAAATTAAAAAATAATCGGACCATAGTAAATTATCTTTTTACATTATCTCTTTTACTAATAGTCATTTCCTCTATTATGTTTTAATTTATAATCATAACTTCATTTCACATTATTATTATTATTATTTATTTTATTTATTACAATTAAAAATTAAACTTTCTAATGTCATGTCTATTTTTTTTTTTTTTTGTATGGTCATTTTTTTTGGATTAAAATCATAAAACTGCTTTTAATGTTAAATTAAAATGCTAATAATTATTATTGAAATTTCTTTACACGCGTGGTTGTTTTGTGCCATCGACAATGAGTCTTTGCTTTCAATTAGAATGTACTTCATAGAGGTTAAATTCATAAATTTAAAATAACAATTATAAATATGTTATTAAAAAATAGAAATTATTAATTTAAATTAAATAATAAAGTCAATTTTATCATTTCATCACGAAAATGAATTAACTTGATTACTTTTATTAGTTCGGACTTTGGACTATTTTATAATTTTGGATAAATTGCAGTGACACTCCCCGAAGTTTGTCTAAAAGACAGGTAGATACAACTTAGGTCATTTTTGGACAATGACACTTCCCGGGTTTGCAAACTTGAACAATGACACCCCATGCTATAAAAAAGGAGTCAAACACATCCTTAATTGACATAAAATGTCTAATATGCCCTAAGATATATTTTAATTCTCTCATAAAATGACCAAACTACCCTCTCCTTATCTTTCTCTTTTCAATCCTATTTTTGCCAAACACATATTCTCGTTTCTCTCTTCCAGCCCTCTCATCTAGGTGGTAGCTGCGAAAGTTGTAGGTGAAGATGTGGTAGTCGGGTGGTGGTAGCAAAGGTCGTGGGTGCAGATGCGGTGGTCGGGTGGTGGCGGCAATGGTCGTGGGTGCAGATGCGGTGGTCGGGTGGTGGCGGCAAAGGTTGTGGCTAAAATAGGTTCGCCGAAGTCAGGTTGTGGGTGAAATGGGTTTGCCAAAGTCAATTTTTGGACAGTAACACCCCCACCCTATGTCCATGTAATTATCCTACATCCGTTAAATTATATAGGGTAAATTAAACATCCTATCTTTTTGTAGTTAAATTATATAGGGTCTTTAAATCATGTAAGGTTTGACATTAAATTATATATGGTAAATTATATAGCAATAATAGCTACTGCCGCCACCATCTTGATGAGAGGGTTGAAAGAGAGAGACAAGAATATGTGTTTTTGCCAAACAATTGATTGATTTAAATATAAATATATCTTTTTAATGAGCTGCTGAAGTACTGACCTCTCCTTACTGAAGAGAAGATTAGTGTCTCTATTGTATCTGGCTCTTGATCTGCTCCCATGTCAAACTCGTATCATTGTAGCCTTTGAATTGAAGTTGCAATAGTGTGTCAACACACATGACACAGTTACATAATGGCCGTTTAGATTTTAAATATATGAGAGATAAAAATTAAGATTGTTTTATTTTCTTTTAATATATTTTAAATTTAAAAAATAACTTGTGCCATTTTGATTAATTGCTCATCTACAAGTGAAGGAATCATGCACACAACATCTACACAACAAAAGATAAGTTGTTTATAAGTGGTAATTTAAAAACCATCCTATCTTTTTGCAGTTAAATTATATAGGGTAAATTAAATAATGCAAGGTTTGACATTAATCCAGCAAAAAGGTTTGACGTTAAATTATATAGGATAAATTATATGGCAATAATAGCCACTACCACCTAGATGAGAGGGTTGAAAGAGAAAAAAGAGAATTTGTATTTGGCAAAAAATAAATAAAAATTTAATAAAACTTAAACTCTTTTATAATCTCTCATTATCAAAGAAACTCTATGCCACTGAATAGATTTTATCGGATAATAGGTGTGTGTTTTTTAAATTTTATTTTTACTTTAAAAATAATTAATAATAATATCATTAGTGTATCACCGTATGGGGGAGCTTACACGTACCACAAACGGGCATTTGTTTTTCTCTCTGTTTTAAAGAATTATTCAGTCTACAGATATATACAAGAGGGGGTTGTTGAAGCCCTAAAACCTGCAATCTGAGTGGGACAAAATGGGAGAGGCTCTATTCGAACTTGAACAAATTCTTCGATCTAAACAGGTATTTCTAGGGTTTTTCCTTCATTTTCACGTCCATTTGATTGGTAAAACAAAGTCTTGGTACCACCTGGTGATGACAATGCCCTACTTCTTCTGTCCCAGACCCAAAATTTCTTATTTTTTCTTCGTTTTCTTGTCACTATTTTCCGAGAAAATAAGCATGTAAACTATTCCTACTGGAGCTGCATTTCTGAATTATTAATTTTTATATTGTGGATTTTATTGGGTTTGATCATTATCGGTTGCTTTGCTAGCTAATATGCAAATTTTGAAGCGTTTAAAACTACAATCTTTAAGAGAAGTGTGTGTGTGTTTTGACTGTGATTAACTGGGCAGGGGAATTTGACTAGTCAAGAATCAATTGTGCTTATGACTTGCAAAGCAAATGCCCTCAAGGATTTTACCATTGGGGCTGGTGCTGGTGCCGGTATAGTGTGGCTAGGTACTCTCCTACACTGCAATTCTGAATCTAAACCCTGTTTGAATTTTTATCTGCAGATTTTACTAGTGTGTTTTACATGATTATACCCTTGTCATTATACAGACCCAAAAAGAGGATCTTAAAAATTAATAATAATAAAAAATATAAAAAAAAAAAATGAAGTGTTATGTCTATCTATCAGGGTTTGCCTGAGTAAGTGACATACACATGTTTGGGTAGTTGGGTGTTGCTTTGTTTTTCTCATCTAGTTTTATTTATGTTTTCATGGGTTAAAACTTGCCTATCATTGTGATTCATATCATTAGTAGAACCATGGAATTATTCTCATATCTTTTTTTTCAATGTTTCTCTTATGTTGTAAGAACTATGGGTTTAATTTATATACTTGGAGGCCTTATTGAAGAATTTTGTTTTTGTTCCCTTCATATTTGGTTGCATATGCTTATTTTCGAAGCCCTCATTCTATGTTTGGATAATCATGAGGGAAAGGAAAGGACATGAAAGGATAGCATTAGTTAGGTGAAAAAATGAAAAAGAGAGAATTGTGTGACCTCTTCCATTTTTGGAAAACTAGGGAGATAAAAAAGGAAAATGAATATGATAACCATTCCTCTTCTTCTGTTAAGGTGGACTGAAAGGATATGGGTGCAGAAGAGGTAAAATATCAAATCACTTATAACTAAATTAGGTGCAAATGAGTTAATCACTATCTCCTTGTCCTTCCTCTCTGTTGCCTTTCACTTTTGGACGAAAAAGAAAAGAGGTGTCATGAGGATTAAAGGCACCCTCCATTTCTCTCATTTTCTTTTCCTTTGCTCCTTGAGCCCTCCGTTTTCCTTTCCTTCTCTTTCCCCCAAATCCCTTTGTCCAAATAAATTCTTCCACACCCCCCCCCCCCCCCCCCCCCCCCCCCCAGGGCAAGATTTTAATGGGCTTAGTTGGTCTTTGTTGCCTGAAATTCTCCAGATGCAACAAAATCTATTCTATCAATAATGTTTCTATTATTTTGTTTTTCTTTCACGTTATTGTTAAATTAGGAAAAATACACTCAGGATTGCTTAGTTCTTGTACTTCAGTATGCATATTTAGGTATATATGCTTGGATTAAATTTCCTTTGCCAAATGTGTATGCTTGATTAGTAGAGTTTATGTGTGCAGTAAGCCAGTAATTACCAGACAGTTTGTGGTACCACGGGTGTTAGAGGAAATGCAGTTTCTTTGGGTTCCTTAAAGTTGTAGCAATGAATATGTTTGTCCTTACAACTTATTGGTTTGTTAATCGGCCTTTCATAGACATTCATATCTAACAAGCTTCTGAAGATGAATATGCATTTTAGAGGGTCCAAGTGTCATGTATCTAGCACAGATCATAAATTTAGAAGAGTCCTTAAAACATAGATTAGAAGTCACTGGCAATGTTATATATTTTATTAGAGGTTATTGTTGATCGGTTCCCCCAAAGTTATTATAAGTTTATGGTATATAATGTCTGTCGTCATTCTTCTTCTTCCTGGCTGCACTACAGAGGTTTAGTGATTCACTTCTATTTTTTATTTTTATTTTTTAATATCAATTTATTTTTTGGCAGCAACCCGAAGGCTAAGTAATTTACTTCGGATCAACCTTTCAGGAGGTAACAGATGCTCTCTCTCTCTCATAAAATGAAACTTGCAATGTTTCTTCTTCTTTCCCCGAAGTTTACAACATTACTTTATTTGGTAGGTAAATGTTGCCACATTATACAATTGGATCTTACTATTCAATTTAAACTCTTTTCTTTATTCTGGAATCATACAAGCATTTCAGCAGATGCTAAAATTCTAAAAAAAAATTGCTTTCTTTTGGACATATGAAACTAAATGACATTCTGATAGACAACCATGAGTTGGAGTAAGTGGTAAGTTTGTAAATCTGATTATCAAAAATACATAAGATACGTGTGCCAGCTGAATACATATAGAGACATTATTCGAAACAGTAATTGCAAAACTCTGCTCATTTTGAGAATTCCCGTAAGTGGAGGACATTAAACCATGCATTGTAACTATATATTGGAGTCTTGATGCAACAGTTATCTGTCAAAGAAAAGGTTTTGGTGGTACAATGTCTATGATAAATTTACTATAGAACTTTTAATATTGTAGGGGCCATCATTGATGGATCTCTCACTACTGTTCTTCATGGTCATATATATATATAGATCTCTCACTACTGTTCTTCATGGTCATATATATAGATCTCTCACTAGTGTTCTTCATGGTCATATATATATAATTCTACATTGTTAGTAAGGATCGTTATTGCAAATACCAGAACTGTTATTTTTTTTTTTTTTTGGCACAATTCACTATGTCCGCCTGTTTTCAGGAGCTGCTGCATTTTCTGGATTGTGGAGATTCGGTAAGTCGCTAGATTCATGCGTTGAGCATATCCTTGCCCTGGATGGAAGCCAGATGCAAAAGGAGTTAGCAAATATGTAAATTCTCTATTCCACCTGCTATCCTGCCATGATAATTTCCAATTTATGCAAATTACTGTAGATGGTTGAGGCCTTTGCGAATAGAAGTTCATCAATGCCTCATCTAAACCCAGAAATTACATTATTAGGATGAAGCGATGGACTGTAGGGCTCAGAGCTACTGTTCAAACACCGAGTACTCATAGGAAATCCATGTTTTGCTGATTTTCTAAAGATTTTCTTTAAGCCCATCAACCCTTCAATTCAGTAAGCATCAACAGTGTAGAACATTACTTGAAAGCAATCACTGTCTCCTTAGTTGATTAAGCTTCTACCAGTAAAATGAAAAGGTTAAACGATATGAGGTTAATGAAACAGCTAGTTGGATCATTGCTCAAAAATGACATTTGGGTCAACACTTAACAGAATGAGCAAAATAGGGATTGAGAAGTGAAGAAATTATAAGAGCGAGTTTAATTATTGTGGTGAAGTTGTTGCACTGATTGTAAGAGAATGGGAAAAGATTTGAATCCCCCACCTGTTGTACCTTATGCTTAATGCTTGGCAAATAAATTCAATAAATTTGCTTTGGTCATTCACCTACAGTCTTGTGTAACTAAAGATAAACAATTGGTGACAATATTACAAATTTTGTGTTCACTGCAGTTTACATTTTTCCCAGTGTTCTAAAACTCAGGGCAATTTGGACCACTCAGTTCAGTCGCAATGGTTGCACCCGAGTCAAACCTGATCTCTTACATTGGTTGATATCGAACTGAGTGATACTCAGTCAATTTTTTACTAGCCAGAAAATAATTTTTTCCTGACTGTTTTCTCTTCCATTTCATTGTTGGTGTCTCTGTTAGCATAAAATGTGTATTTTTAGTTGATCAAGTGAGGCAGTATTTTCACATTTCAGAATACTGAAAAAGTATCGGAATGATCCACGGACCATGCAGCTTGTCTCCAAGCATTTCTATTCAGAGAAGGTTTTCGATGATTCATCCTCAGATCAGCCAAAACTAAGATGGCGTTATCGGAATTTTTTTGGTGATAATGTTGTTCATTCTCAGCAGACACATGACGATGACTCTTACAATGACAAGACTGATTCAGTGAAGAATGATGTGGAGAAGACCAGTTTGGAGCACAAGCAACATCTTGTAAGTGTACCTGCCTACCTTTTTCATCCCATCAAACCTTATTTCAGTGCTCTTCTGTTGATAATTTTTGGAATCGCTGGGAAATTAAACAAAATATGATTTGTTAATTAAATAACTCGTTTCTGGGACTGTATGTTTGTCACCGATGGGGGATTTAATTGTATGGGATCACATCTTGGCAAAATGGTATGATTTAATATATTTTACCGTTGTTTTGATGACTACTTATTAACCCATTTTTGAAATACAACTCTAAATGGTTTTTTGTGACTATTGTTATAAATTTTGTACTTTGAAATGTTACGGAAGAGTTAATGAATGATTTCATTTCTCTCTGCTTCATATGTTTCCTCTATTTTAACCATCTATTTTTTGCAGACGAATCAAAGCGTGGATGCAATGGCAAACCCTTTTGACTGTGTTTTAGGTCTCCCGGGAAGGGTTGAGGAGATTCCTCACGCTACTACCTCCACTGCGTCTCCCAAAAGACATGGCCGCAGCCACAAAAAGGCCCACCGTAGACGTCGAATGCGCCATCAGGAAGTTTCTTCAGATTCTGAACATGCTTAGGCTTATAAATTGACTGATTATGGCGAATTTTTAGTTTGACATTTGGGAGGTGGAGAACTATCTTCAAGGATTTGTATACTTCCAGTTACATTAACATTAATTATGCCATTTTTAAAAAAAATTTCTTATTTGTAAATTATGTTTCCTTTTAATGATATAAATGTCGATCAGAGTACACCGACTGAAGTTGCAGCTGAGAGAATGTGGAATGTGTAGAAAATTGTCGTGTGAAAGTTCCACATTCCTGATAAATTACCCTCACAAATGTGGATGCTGGACATTGATTTTAAAACAAAAAAGTGTAGCTTTTTATTTGTTTATTCAATACTACCTCCGTCCAAAAAATAGTGTCATGTTTAGGAACCGTATCAGTTTAATTTGTGAGAGTCACGATTTTTTAAAAGTGACACTTTTTGTGGACGGAAGAAGTAACATTCTTGAATAGCATATAATATACAGTAGTAGTGACAAGTTTTATAATTTTATATATATATATAGATATATATATATATTTTAAAACTATAAAGTAATAATATATGACTTATAAAATAAATAAAAAAGGACAAATGACTTGGCAATAAAAACTACAAGAAGGTAGGGATTTATAGGTAAGATGAAGGCTGGCTAATAATAATGACGATGTTTTTCAAATAAATTCAAATTTAAATGTTTAAAGATGGTATATTCTCTTTAGTGGTAAGTTGAGGTATATGGCGAGCATAATTGTTCTTAGGCTGTGTTTGGAGAATAGATTCAATATCTTGGAATTAAATTGAATAAACATTGACAATTCTAACTGTGAGATGCCAATTTTACACTTCCAAACATCACTTTAATTTTATTTATTACCAGATTATGTTTGCACAATCTATCCTTACATTTATCAATAAAATAAAGAAAGAGATCATGACTAAGCAAACACTAATACCTTATTATTTTACTTTTTATGAAGAGGGATAGTACATTATTAATGCCAGTTAAATCAATCAAGACACCATCATTTTCGTCCAATAAAAAGGAATGATGATGGTGTTTATGAGGGTAATAATGATAATTATTTCTGTTTTTATAAGTTGTAAATAACTAAATATTCACCCATGCTCAAAATTAAACTCAAAAACAAAACAAATCCTTTTTCTTTTTTTTTTTCTTTTTTTTATCCTCACTCTCTCTACCCAAAAATAGAAAAATACAGTAGAATGTAGATTTCATCAACAGCTTCTGTGTGCCTCAATCTCTATTCTCTCTCATAACCATTTACAGACTACTCACAGAGGATCATTTATATATATATATATATATATATATAAGGATTAGGGTTCGTACATCTTGAATAGCAAGATTTCATTCAATGTCAATTATTCAATAGATGATTCCACCTTTTTCCATTTCCGACCTTATTAAGGTTTCGATTCTCTTATCTTTGATATTATTCGGATTCCAATCCATTCAACCCACAAAAACCATGAAGGTACATCCATTGACCACGAAGCGAAACATCCAAATCCTATACAGCGTCGATTCTCAGACCATCCCTGCGACGACGACATCGCAGACCTACATGGACGGCGGTGCCCAGAAGAAGCTCCGGCGTCTACCCCACATCTTTAGCAAAGTCCTCGAGCTCCCGTTCGGCTCGGACGCCGACGTCAACGTCGAAGAGCGCTCCGACTGCTTGCGCTTCGTCGCCCAAACCGACGACGCCTTTGGCGACGGCGTGAGGGCCCACGCCGTCGAAATTCACCCCGGCGTGACCAAGATTGTGGTCAGAGGTGGTGGCAACGGGGTCGAATTGTTGTTGGATGAGCTGGTGGTGGATGCGTGGAGGTATCGGCTTCCGGCGTCCGCGAGGCCGGAGTTGGCCAGCGCGGTCAGTGCCAACGGCGAGCTCGTCGTGACGGTGCCCAAGGACGGAAGGGAAATTGGAGACGGAGGAGAGGGTTGGGGAGGATTGGGCCGGCTCGTCCTTGTACAGTAATCATCATATTTAACTTCCTTTTTTATTGCCTGATATGTGGTTTTTTTATATTTTGCATTTTTATGTTTTTGAACTCTGTTTTATTGAAACGCTTGAATTGGTTTCTAATGCTTTTCTTGTGTTTAGTTATCTATAGATGTTTAATGCCTTTCAAAAGTGATATTTTTCTGTTTTATTAATTGATATTTGATTGCAACGAATATGGTATTTCTGTTTAGAGTAATTGTATAGTTCTTCTTCATTTCTTAGAAGATTTATATTTAGTCTTCTATTGGAGAGTAAATTGATCCAATTTGGTGTTTGAGGGCTTTTTGTGCTTTGTTGTTTTCTTTTATCTCATTTCTTCAAAAGTTAGTTAAGTATACTTTCATTGCTCAGGAGGAGATTGAGGGAAATATTGAAATTTTGAGTTATCAATTTTTAGGACCCTATGTATTAAAAACATAAAAGAAAAGAAAATTTATTTCCTTCTATTTTATCTTCAGCAAAATTAAGTTCTAGGTGCTTTTTGAATGGAGTTGATGCTTTTTGATGGTGATGCACTGATGGTTCATCAATATTCAGAAGAAAAAAAAAATGGATTTCTTTGCACACCCTTATATTTTCTCTAGGAATTTCTCCTCAGTGATTAATTTGCTGAAGGTTAAAAAAAATAAATAAAAAAAAGGTATTTTCTTTTCTTTATTTTCTGCTATTTTATTTTCAGCAAAACGAAGTTCTAGGATTTTTTCGAATGTTTCACTGCCATCATCGCAACTCCATTGGCTTTAAATTGATGCTTTAATTTCGATTAAAACTGAAGTTGATGCTTTTCTTTGGTGATGGTTCATCAATATTGCAATGGATTTCTTTGAACACCCTTATATTTACAATCAGAATTTCTTGGCAGTGATTAATTTGTTGATTTGGTTTGCAACCTACATCAACCTTTGGTCTATGTTTTTTCCTTTTTCCCGACCTAGAAGCTTTGTTTAGGAACTCTGGCCTAAAGTATAAGTTGATATTTGAATACCAAGTATTTGTTCTTCTAACACTCCTTATTTAAGAAATATAAATTGATATATACTATCTTATTTAAGAAACATAAATTGATATATGTTTGGAACCAATGAACCATATAGTACAAACAACATTATGGAATACCAGTGGAGCAAAGTATAGTGCAAATATCATTGGCCGTCTTATTGACCTTTGAAATGTTTCTCTTTGCTATTGATTCAAAGCTTTCCTCTAGCATATTCTGTGCTTCCTTTATTTTTTATACAAATGGTATTTTTGTTCAGATTCTTTTAATACTCAACCCCAGATATACTAGTTGGTGCTTAGAGTACATATAATAGGTTTGCTTTAAGCTCCACACATGATTCTTGTTAGTGCTGCTCCCACCATCTGAAAGTAGTTACATCGTACTAATGATATATATATATTTTTTTTTCTATTTTAAATTATTGAGATTGTTCTATTTACTACCAGGAATAGCACTTTCGAGAGTAGAATGTTGTACACTGTACAGTGGAAAAAATTGGTGGAAGAGGTTTAATTAATGAGACGAGCTATATTTCATGAGCTGAACTTCAAAATTAGATAGATGGATTCTATCAATCTTGTGTAAGAGTTCAAGAATGGGTAGAGTCCAGTAATTTGTTGGTTAAGTTCCTAACAATCTCATAAAAAGCACCACCAGACTCATTGGAAGTAAAAAATGAGATCAGCCAAAAGAGTAATTTAAAGATGCCACATTCCCTACACTATATTTTAATTTCCATTCTTTTAACCTTTTTACTGCTCATATATATATATATATATATATATATATAAATCTAGCATGATCCAGGATTCATTACTTCCACACCATCCTTGATTTCACATCTTATGGCATTACCTTGCATACAGCTTAATACATGTTAAGACGCCATTAATGAACTTTCTTCCACGAAATAAAGTCCGCCGCATGGTCTCTGCATTTTTTTTTTTTTTTTTTTATAATGCTGAAACTGTTGCTTGCGTTCTAGTCCAATGGCATCCAGTTTGAATTTTCTTGAATCAAGGTGATCAATGAATCATCTGCATGAAGAGTTGGGATTCTTAAGTGGCATGACTTGAAACTTCATCTCATCAACAGCATACTATTACATGGAGTTTGCAGTGTTAAATTGAAGTGAGTTTTATGAATTCTCTGTTTCACATTCTTCTTTTCATTTCAAGATTTTCTTGAATTCATATTGTCTGCATTACGACATTCACAACTTACCGTGAGACTAGGGAACTATCATCAAATCATCTGAGATACTTACAATGATAGGATCTCTTTTAGTTAATATTTTGATTGGGTTGATCTTGTTTTCATCTTCGGACAAGTCTCTGAAAGCTCTGAGTTTTAGTTTTATAAAAGTCTGAAACAAGAAAATGAAAATTTTCTTCTGGAGTCTTTTGCATCATGCAATCTCAATTTCTTGTCAACTAGAGATGAGCATAAAGAACATTCATGCAGTTTCCGTTCTCTTCCTTTTCTTTATGCGACTGTTTACAACTAATCGAAGGTAGATGCAAGGACCAACATCTATCTCATATTTAGATTGACACTAAAAATTCATGCAATTTCTGAATTCACACTGTAGTGAGTATCACATTAATTACTAGGGTAGATGGTTGATGAAACAGAAGAAGGCATGATGTGTTCATGATGCACAACATGTTGATATGTTGAGAGTGTTCCTTCTCTGTGTCTCCGATTATCGTTAGTCTGCCAATATATTAAGTGTGAGATCTAGGGCCAGAGGCTTGAACTGTCGTTAACCGGTCAACTATGAGCATAAGCTTCTGCACCATGGACTCAAATTTCCGTTACATTCTTTTGCTGGTTAATGATTTCCTCGCAAGTATTCTTCATGCATTATCATCAATTGCTCTGCTACCTGCTTATGTAACAAGAATGGTTCAGAGTTACTATTGCTGAGTTTTCATTTTACCCCTAAGAAAAATTAGGATGATCATTTTGTTTCTTATGTCTAATATGTGATTATAAGAAGCATATGTTACTAAGCTGCTAGTAATATGGATTAAAATCCTAAATTTAAGAAATAACGAGTCTTTACGAAAATGGGTACGAGAGAAAACATACTTCCTCTATGCTGCCATCCTCAATATCTGTTTTGAAAGTGAATAGCAACTTCTCATGCAGCAGACTCTCTAAATCTTCCATAGAGACCGGTGCTATATATAAATCACAAGAAGATCATATATACACACATACCATTGGTGAAAATTCTTAAACAATATTATTGTCTCATTAATTTAAAAATTATTTTAAATAATTAAATTTATGAGGAGGGATTACTCTTGGATTGAGAAAACCAAGTGAGGATATCGGCGGCAAGTTGGTGGGATTTGTGGAGGGAATCGGAGCCGCCCCACTGGTTTTGAACAGCCATTTGAAGGGCATTCCATTGAGAGAGCAGTCCTGAGATTCCCTCTCGGAGACGACAACACAACACTTCCTCTGTCTTTGCCTCTGCCTCATGCTTGTTCCGACCACCAGATGGTGGTATTAGCACGCTGTTTATATTCACTGAATATTCCATTATAACATATATATATATATATATAGTCTTTCAGACCCCTCTCTCTGAATCAGGCCCTCCCAGTTAGGGAGAGAAACGGATAGCCGAGAGAGGGAGAGAGAGAGGGAGAACAGTTGATCAGTTTTGAAGATGAAAACCAATTGGGACAATTGGCGCGAAAACTGGGGATCTACAAAGAGAGAGACCCGGCTTGGTTTGAACGTTAATAAGCCCACACAAAGTTCACAAACCTTTAATTTTAATTTATTACAACTTTAGAGGTTGGGAGTTCGAATCTCCAATGAGTCAACTCATAACAACGTGTCTATCTTTGAAACAAATAAAAATAAATTAAAAAGAACTTATACAAACCTAATCGATTTATTAATGTCTAGCTAGAAATCCACAGGAAGCAAGCACCATAAATTATTATAGTTTAATCAGTTAATTTCTATCATTATGTTTAGAATTTCACTCAATTTTTAGCAGGTTAATGAACGTATAGCCTTACCAATGTAATATGATGTTAATTTCAGAATTAATCCAACACAAAAAAAACCATAGTTTTAACCGTTGAAACATCATCCCAGTTGATGAGAAATACAATTCACATGATGTCTGATAAAAACAAAATACAAGCGATCATAAGAACAGTGGACCAAATTAAGATCCACCCAATTGTAGATAGGCAAAAGCCAAAAACATTAATGGGTCCTACAAATTGTGAGTTCAATACGGTTGTCTATACTTGCATGATTGTGATTGATATGTAAAAGCTAAGTCATGGTTTTTAACCCTATTATATAGAACATGCTTGAAATAAAGTTAAGAGTCAGAAGAAGCTAGCTAGGTCATCTGTTTGGTTCTTGGAAGAGGAAGGACAGTTCCCTCGTGAGCCACTGTTGTGTGAAGGTGACTTGCAACCACTGTAGCAGCTAAAGCGTTTATGATTGTTCTTCTCTATCTCTACAGTTGCATAGATATAGTACTATGTATATATATCTACGCAACTGTATAATATATATACAGTTTAATAAACAAACTGTGTGTAATTGTGTATATACTATATACATATGTATGTTCAACAGTGATACATTCTTTTTCTGTATGTCTGTATATAATAAAGAGAGGATGCTTTTGGTTCACCCATATGGCAGAATTAGTACACCTGATAGTTACAACTCTTTCTAAATTCTTTAACGGTGAGAGTCTCCGATGAGACAGGCCAATTTTTTGGTTGGATTTAATTATATATATATATATATATATATAGTGGATTTGATATAGATGGACACATTTCATTTATCAAAATGATATTTATATTAAAATATTGGCGTGGTTTAGGACAAGAAAACTCAGCATAGAAATAACTGAAGTTGAAATTTCTCATTAAAATCTGAATTTCTCTCATTTATACATATAAAAACGAAAACAAAAATAAAAATGAAAGACATAGTGTGATTACATAAATGCCTGTCAATTATCCTCGATTGGCTAATTAGACTAAAACATTTCAATTAACTTTAATTAATCCAATAGTGATTTTTTTCTTTCTTTCTATATGTCAATTAGTGAATGTACATAACTAAATGATAAAAATGTCTCAATATGAAAAAATAGGGGCGTGATAAAATAGGGCTTTTGATTTAATTGATGGTTTGAGTTGGGATTCCGGTTTAGACCCTACTTTAGACCATTAGAATTCGTCTAACAAGTATACTTAATTATTTCATTTTGATGAATAAATTTAACAAGTTGGTCTAAATATCAGATATTCTTTAGAGATATGTATAGTTGCTCTTTATTTACTTATTGACTTATTGCACTTTTCCATATATACCTGGTCACAAAATCAGCGACGAGGCCAATGAAGGCATGGGGGGCACGTGGCTCCGGTCCACTCTACAATATATGTGGTAGTTTTTTTATTTTTTCCATATATATAAAATATTTATACATTGCCCCAAAATTCTGTAGTTTCTAAAATTATTTCTTTATTTCTCTTTTAAACTTCAAATTCCTTAAATTTCTTTTTAAAAAAAAGTCAAATTTTTGTTTCTCAACTAAAACTCTGAATTTTTTCGTTTTAAAACTCTCTCATTTTTCTTTTTTCTTTTTTCTTTTTTCCTTTCTCTACTTCTACTTTTTATTTTTTAAATTCTTCTTTTTAAAAGTACATATTTATATAATTTTCACATTAATATGAAAGAATTTAGTACTTCACTTCTCTCAACCATGAGTCATAAAAAGTCTTCTTTAACACTTTTGTGTCACTGCATGGCGCAACCTAAGTCATAAAAATCTCATGCAATTTTTTCAACAATTTTTTGGTGCATGTGAAACAGGATTAGATATGTTGGTGGTGAATTGTAACTTGCTCTAAAAATCAGACGTAAAAAATTATAAATAAATAAATAATAAAAATAACTCATTTCAATATCTTCTTCCTTCACGTTTCTATTTTTACATGCACAATCCAAAATGATAGCTTTTAAAATAAATACTAAACCAAACCATTAAAATATTACAATTGCATTTACACTGCCTCAGCATATATATATATATATATATATATATAGAGTCACGGTCCTCTCTTTTACCTTCCTACTACTCTAGTCCATAAAAACACATAAAAGAGCGCTCTCTCTCTCTTCTCTCTCTGCACAAAGGGAAATGTCCACCATCTTCTGGAAGAACATCTACCTTTGCTTCTCAAAGCTCAAATGTACACCAGAAGCTCTACCCCCACCCTCACCCTCAAAACAAGAAGATCATGACCGTCCATCACCCATCCATTTCACCACATCAACCCTAATCAAGAACTTCAATTCCCTCTATGATCTCACATCTGACTCCACCTCCAAGTCCCTCACCTCCTCCGCCGACGACTTCCTCTCCTCTTCCGACGACTCCGACACCGAATCCCCTCCTGACTTCGCCACCGTCTTCGCCTCCCAACGCTTCTTCTTCTCCTCCCCCGGCCGCTCCAAGTCCATCTTCGAGTCCCCGGACCAGTCCCCACCCGAAGAACAACATGACGCACTCGTCACCGGAGGCGTCGCCATTCAGACGTACTCGCCGGACCCATTTTCCGATTTCAGAAGATCAATGCAGGAGATGATCGAAGCACGCGAATTGTTCGACGTAAATGCCAATTGGGAATACCTCCATGAGCTTCTCTTATGTTACCTTACTTTAAACGCTGAACACACCCACAAGTTCATTATCGGCGCTTTCGCGGATCTCATCATCTCTCTTTTGTCGTCGACAGATAATGACAGTCGCCGGAAACCCAAAAGCTGCCATGGATGCTCTGTTTGAGAATCTTAAATCTTGTAATTTTTGAGTTTTTCATGGAATGGTAGTTTGTCTTTGCATTGTGAGAGAAAAGTGTTTCTTTCATGAAGACAAAAGAAAAATTGTATTGTAAGCACAAGCGTGGGATGTTAATGCCTCGGTGCATGTAGTTTTTCTAACGTGTTATGTGTAAAATGTGGTGTTAGTAAAGAATTATTTTCTTTGTTGGATTTTCTCGGGAAAATGATGTTTCGTGTTTTCGATGCTGTTTGGTTGATATATTAACAAATGTGAAATTAATTTTGGAGACAATCGGACAAGTTTTGGGTATTGAGTTTTAAATTGTTGGGTATTTTTGCTCCCATTATGAAGAGGAAGCACAAACACGTACTTGATCAGGAGGTCCCTATTGCCTAATGGTGGGTTAGGCGTAAGTCATGGATTGGAGTGTCCAATTAGTACGAGCCTATGTTGCTGCATCAGCAATTGAGGCTACTTTAATGTATCCGTCTGATCTTGTGGTGTCACCAAAATGAGCGCATCATAGTGGTCCAAGATCAGACTAACACTCCTGTAATATGTGTGGTTAAGATGTTAGTACACTATCCGAGGATCCACATTACTTACGTTTCAGTTGTCAAAATACCTCCAATTCTTAAGTGTGACATGGTTCGTCAATCTATACACCACATTAATTTACACTAATCGCAATCGATACTGTGACTACGAATCATGTAGATACTCTTCCCAATGTGTGTCTCTGAGTATATATATATATAGTGATTGATGGAAAAGTGAACCAAAATTGTATATCATATTTGGTTGATTGATTCAGCCTATAAATTCAATGTATCAGGTACACAAATTCTCTTGCACTAGAGGGACGACATAGATCAAGAGTTCAAGACCTACTACTAAATTAATCCATTGCAGCCGTCTTAGATAGACTACCAGTGCATGAGTATTGTGCACGAGAGAAGATTCTCTCTGGGTGTATTAATATATCAAGTACAATGTAATATTTGGTGACATGATTGATTCAATCCAAATATATATATATATTGTCATCTCAGTATAATTAATGAGATTTTGACACATTTAAATATTCAACAGGAAAGTGTTTATACTAGTATATCATTTCTTATATTATGATGTATTGAAACACAAGAAGAACAAAGAAAATGAAAGAATTTGCATTGAGAACAGCAGGTTTTGGAATGGTATTAAGGAACAGAGGGCGTGTTTGGCATTGCCCTTATTGATTTACTAATTTAATTGACTTGCAGGGGACAAACAAAGAGGATCCAAGAACTATGTCAACAACTACAACCCAAAGAATAGGATGCTCTTGTATTATGCATATACATAAAGAAGGACTATTCTTATAGACTAGTAGGTTTAGGTAAGGCAAAGATACCTACCTTGTGTAACTAATTAAGTCTCTTTACTGTGAAGATATGATATTTCATTAATATAAGGGGTTGTAAATCCAAGGTTAACATTTTGTTTATGGCCTAATTTTGCAATTGGATGGACTTGACTGGTTTGTTGCGCTTTACATTGTGGTGGTCTGCTAGTCAGCTACCTACCATATGAAAAGAGTAGCCAAATTATACATTACTTTTGGTTAAAGAAATATATCCAGACAAGTCCCGATTTTGCACGAGTTGGACACATAAATAGATATAAACAAGTAGGCCCAAATATGTAACACAAGATAAAGGAATCTTGATTATGTCCATGCTTATCTTTTCACTTAATTATTGAGCGCATGTGACAAGAAGACCCTAATTTGAGTGCTCGCAGAAAACTTAACCATTAGATCGATACTCTAACACAAGACTTATATATATGTGCATGTATATATGTCTGTGTGTGTTTTTTCAGAAATTGAGTGTAAGACTTGTATCTATAGTTTGAAGGCAAATTTTGCACAACAATAAATAAAGTGGTTTCATTGTGAGGGAGGTTGTGGATTCGAAACAGAGAAATAGGTTCTTTGTAGACTCTCAAAACTTTACAATAACAAAAGTGTCGAATACTAAGTGTATCCTTTACTTGTATCTATTATCTGTGTGGATAGTGTGGAGTCTGATAAATACTGTACACTAAGGCCTATTTTTACGGATCTAATTTGGGGGTATTTTGATAATTTTTACACTTACTATATTGTCAAAGTACAAGAGTATTTATTCATTCTGAATTCTCTATATTGATATTGTTTTGATCATCATAGTAAAATCGCTACAACCCTTCTACATAATCTTAATTTTTTGAATGAACCAAATAAAAAATCTGTGTGGCTGATCTCTTTTCCGTATTTTTCGTTTAATTTTGCAACAGAAACTTTAGACATCAATGCATTGCAATATGCAAAAATAGAAGGTGGTGACAAATTAATTTTGGTTGTTTTTGTTTCGGACATGACACAATAATTTTGGTTGTTGGTGGCAACTAAGTTACACGTATTTGAAATCTGATAGAAATTACAATTGTATTGTTCCATATCTTAATGACAATGACTTAAGATTTAGGAGCTCCTTTTCATTGTAACTTGTGAAGAAGTGACTGCGTGTGCTCGCTTAATCAAACCTAACACTCCCCTGGAAAGAGACCTGTGACTGCGTGTGGGCGTTTAATCAAACCTAATACTCACCTGGAAAGAGACTTTCTTTAGTCACGCATGTCTACTATTTATTACTATTAACAACCATTAATAGGCCTTAGATCAGTAGAGGATTCATGATGTTGTACAGGAAGTAGTAATAATACAGAGATGCACAGTAGTTGATATATAATTCAAAAATTGTGTGTGTATATATATTACAATCATTTAAAAATAATAATAATAAAAATTAACTGGTCTGTAGATAAAAATTATCGAACAATAATAAATAGACACTTGAAGAGAAAAGAATGCTCTTCTTTTTTTATTCTTTTTTATCACGAGGCCATGTTTTTGTTTTTATTTTTTACCTTCCCTCTTGTTTTTAAATTGTCTTTCTAATCAGGAATGAATGATACTTCGTATGAGAAGAGAACCAACCAGCTGGTTGAGAATTTGAATAAAGAGGGAATAGAAAGGCATATATATATATATATATATATATATATAAGCATCTTGTCAATAAACTGGTGCCAGTTAATAGATGTGTCATCTCAATCAACTCAAAGCTGATCTGTTGGACTTATGGATCTCTTATATGGACCCCATTTCTGTACACATAGTTTGTCATATATATCCACGTACTAGTGTGTGTAAACAGTGATGGAACAAAGCAGTACATGTACACACATGCAAGCCCAAGTTTGTGTAGTTCGAATTTTGGAATTCAGTTCATTCAAAAAGAAGACAGAATGGTATCTCCACACTTTTCATAATTGGCTTGTTCAGTTTCTTTCTCGGGAATGGATTTTATTGTTTCCATCTCAATAACGTTTAGTTCCGTTACTGTGCCTACACTTCCCATACAATATTATTCGATTGTGTGTCTTCCCTTTCTTTGAGTAACCAATCCATGTTTGTCTTGGGTCATTGTTACTGTCAAATCTTCTAATTGGTTTTGTTTTAGTGGAGGTGGGAGCTCCAAGCCCTTTGGTTTTGTTGGTTAAAGCCTGTTGTGAAATTGGGCCAACAAAATTTGGATGGCCAAGAACCATGGTCATGCCTCATTTGGTGCTAACTTCAATAATTGGACTTTTCCACCCTATTTTATCAATTTATTCTGCTGGGACCATGTTGTTTGTTCCCAGGGCTGGTGGGCTAGGATGATTGGTGGTTAAAATAGCAGAGGAGAGATTAAATGAGAGAAAATTCATTATAGAATGTTTTAACATGTAAGTGCACGAATTAGGAAGAATAACAGTAATCATAAAGAAGGGGTGAAAGATCAAAATTAATGAGAATAGAATTAAAAGAAAAGCACGAGATGACATTATTGATTTTACCAAATTTATGAACTTAAATAGAATAGAATAAAAAAATATGACTTTTATATTTGATTCTAAATTATTGTAGAGGTTCCATAGTTCAATGAGTTAGTAATAAATTAATTTTTTTTTTTGTCGAATTTTAATTTACTAATTTAACTTTTAATAAGAAGAAGAAGGAAAAGAAGAAAAAAAAATAAAAAATCTAAATTATTGAAAAATAAAAAATTTCTAATCATCTATGAGAAGGTATAATTTATTCTAAAGAAATTTCTTTTTCTTTTTTTATTTTCATTTTAATTTTTTTTTAGGAAATAAATTATTTTCCAACTGTGTGTAAAGTGAAGTAAATCTGAGCCATCCGTTTGTGAGAAGACTACCATTAGCCGGAACACCAAATTCCCAATTTGTTAGAGACTCTCATAGTCATAGTTCTCTCACATACATAGATAAAAATGGCAGTTGGGCTCTCCTTTCCAATTCCTGTATCAGCCTTCCCAACATCACCCAAAACCACTCAATCAAATCTCTCTGCACAAATCAAGCCCACTCCCATTTGTACCCAATTCATCAAATCCACAACAATCACGATTAGGAGGAGAAAATCCTTGTTCTTCATCAAAGCCATCGACAACAACGAGCTCGAATCTGAATCCGAGTCTGAATCCGAAACTGCAAGTGCCCAACAGAGCGCTTCAACTGATCCACCACAACCGGATAGTCTGTCGGAATTGGGTTCGGAGATCAAGAAAGCGATGAAGGAGAGAGAACAGAGACGGGGCAAAGATGGAGACTTTTGGAGCGGAGTCACTGAGGAAGTCAGAGAGATCGAGTGGCCGGCTTTTGGGAAAGTCTTGGGAATTACTGGGGTCGTGCTCGGTGTCATCGCCGGCTCGAGTGTTGTTTTGCTCACTCTCAATGCCGTTTTGGCCGAATTCTCCGATCGGGTCTTCGCCGGAAGAGGGGTTCAGGATTTCTTTTAGTTGATGAGAAGAAGAAGATAAGGAATTGGCTATTGAGTGATTTAGTGTGGGAGGTTCTACCTCCTCACCCAACTCTTGATACTCAAATCAGGACAAGTGGAAGGGAAATTTCTCAATTTTGTGGGCCACAATGGGTGGGTCCCATGGCACCCTTTTAGTGTTGAATGCCAAGAAGCTTTTCAAGTATTCATTCTTGTGTGTAATTTTGTTTGACATAGATCTCTGCTCTCACATTTTTCCATCGAAGAACACTATTTAAGCCCTTGTACACATTTCGGTCTCATTGGAAACAATTTGTGACTCTATGTTTGTCCTTAATTGCTAGTACCAGCCGTACTTTACAAACTAAGCTAATTGACACCTTATTGAGAGGGGAACTTTTGATATGTTAAAATTTATATACTCCCTTCCTTCCCTAATTAGTAGTTTATTTTTTTTTTTTTACACGTCCTAAATTAGCTGTCCTCTTTGAAAAGTCAAAACATCTTTTAATTATATTTTCATCATTGTTCTTTATCTTTTTTAAAAATTTCAAACTTTGTAATTATATATATTTAAACTATAAAGGATAATTTGATAATTTTAAAAGGGAACAATGCATTAATTACATGTCCCCTTAAAAACTCCAATTTCTAAACATGGACTTCTATTTAGGAACATAGGTAGTACTATTTATATATGGTCTCTGTTCCCCCCAACCAACCACAGAACCATAACTCGACATAAGCAAGTAAATATGTCAGTTTTATTCGTATTTAACATTTATAGGAATTAAGTAAGAATCTAATTTTTTTGTTACCCTAGTAACAGTCAGTTCTCAATAGATGCTCAAAACTGCGCCAGCCCAAACAAGAAAAGCAAATGCCAATGATCTTCCAACTAATTTGAAAACAAAATCCCATATTCATATCTGTTACACTCAATTAACCTGATTGACCAAACGCTCAGGGTCTAAACATCCTGATACATAAAACAAGCTAAATATTCTTGAAAACAGCATCCAGGAAAATAACATTACTAGGAATATGAGAAACAGGAGACCACTCTATTCGTTTGCAGGACCTACAAGAACACCCTGTGCAGAGCCAGCCTTCCTGCTACTCTCATCATTCACCTCATCAGCTTTTCTAATCCTGATTTTGTATTTAGCCTCAAAGTCGACAATTTCCTTCTTCTTCTTGTCCAAGGCTTCATGAAGCCGAGCAATTACCTCCTCAAGCCCCTCCTTGTTGCGCTGAACAGCTGGCATGACCTCTTTAATGGTTCTCTCCACTAGCACTCCTCCAATCATCCGGTAACACTTCCTTGAAGGATCAAGTGGTTGAATGGCATTGATCACCAATGAGTGCTCACTCACTTCAATCTCCAGTTCAGTTATTTTTGAGTAAATTTGACTGATTTCAGACCTCATGGAACCATATATGTTGGCCACAGCTTGCTCATTTTTTGGCTCCTTACCACCACCTTCAGCTTGGCCAGCCATAACTCTGATCAAATGAAGAAAAGATGAAGATAAATCAATCAATAATGTAATGCTTACATGCTATGAATGGATCAACAGATGGCTGCTTGCAGATTCTTTGTGCAATCCGTAAATCAGATTACTCAACAAGAATTTGCTAATATGAAAGACGTTCGAGTGATGCGTAAATGTACATACACAAACTATCTGTAAAAGTTTATCTTGCTTTCAACCAGATAATGAGTTTGTAATGAGTTAAGGTTCCATCAGGGTAAGTAAGGTTTCTATTCAATGAGAAGATTATTGCACTATTCTGAATAGAAAACAAATTTATCAATTCTGGTCGATGATTTTACCACCTTTCTTTTTTTTGGGAGAACTAAGAAAGTAAGCACGGAGGCTGCAAAGAAGGAAAAAGGAAACATACACCACTAGAATAGCCTTAGCAAAAAGGGACCAAAACACCAGGAGTACGGCTGCAAACGAGTCAAGCCGAGATGGCATTATAATCTTTTTTGAGCTTGGCTCCAATGTGCAGCAACTGTGTTTGCTCTCGGCTTCTCTATAGTTGAGGAAGCTCAAGCTGGGTTAAATTAGCTCATTTGACTTAACGAAACAAGCTTGAGCTCAAGACTGATAATCCAGTAATGAATGCTCTAAACCCTTAATGGCCAACTCTCTCTATGACCTATCATAATCCTTTGGTGTATAGTAGTTTGAAAATAAATTACACTAACTTAATTTTCTATATGAATCATGATAATCCCACCAAAAAATAAAAGGGAGAGAAATAAGAGAAGAAAAGGAAACTGAAATTTGCAGGAAAATTTTCTTTAATGAGGTAGAATATCAATCCAATGGAACGGTTTCTTAAAAATGGCAAAGTTTTTAATGCAAGTTCATTAAAAATTGGTATGTAAGGGGAAAGCAAACTAAAATGAAATGCAGAGCCTGCGCTATTGTTTATCAACAAACCAAGAGCTTTCCATTGATCAATCATGTATTGAATTTTAACCACCCAATAAAAGCTAAAGAATAATCATTTAACACCGCTCCGTTATATGATCTATTTACTCAACTTATACATAGCAACGAAAGGAAAAAATATATATATAGGTACATGAGAAAAACGGATCAAGAAACAAGGATTGTGACAATGGTCAGAACACCCTATTGGAGGAGAACAACGTGCCATTCCAATCCTTTTAGGAATGTAGCCAATATTCTCAAATGATTCCAACAGAATATAGATTGCAGAACACAGAATACACCCAAAAGACAAAAAAGAAAATTGGCACAAAAGTCCCCAACTATTGATTCGTTACTAAATAATCCGAACTTTTAAACCTGATCTGCAGTTGTTAATCGACCTTTTAGCACAAAATGGTTTATATACTTCATGGTAACATAGTGACAGAAATTTTCAAATCGAGGCCTAGTTCCCTCTTCTGCATCCAGTTAGTTGGGGAGACTAGAAAACTTCAAGGGCAATAAAAATTAGGGTTTCCAGAGAGGGAAAGGATACCGATTTACCATGGAGCAGGAAGAAAAAATAATAATAAAACCCTAATTTAAAACGAAAAATCTGAAAGATACAATTTATATAGAGAGAAAAAAAAATAGAGGAGAAAACTCACCGGAAAGTGGGATAACGTGATCGATGATCGTCGATGGCCGCTAGCTAAATCGTGACTTCGGCGAGGCGTTGGAAAGGGAGAGAGAGAGAGAGTGTGGCTTGAAGGGCCTGATAGACTGAGCTTAGAGAAGGGGTTAGACTGTTTTTAAGAATGTACAGGCCTATGAGTCCAATAATACTGTTCACTCGCAAACTAAAATAACAAAAAATATATTATTTATATATATATAATACGTAGAATAAATTATTTTTTGACACAAATATTTATGATTTTTAATATATTCAATCAATAGATATTATATGTTAGATCTATATTATATTATATGTAAATATTAAATTATAAACTATAAATAATTAATAATTAATAATTAATAATATTATAATTCATTATATATTTTATTAAGATATATCATTTAACATTTTGTTTTATTATAACGTATTATATGTTAAAGATATTATATATTACATAATAAATGTATACATGATGTATATACATGTATTTTTATTTTATGCATAAATCATATTTTTAAAATAAAAGTCACACACATAAAAAGAAGACACATATAATGATAGTGAAACACACGCAGAACAGTTAGGTGACTTGGTTTGGATCAAATGACAAAAAATTGTTATAAAAAGATAATTTTTTTTTTTTTTTTTTTGGGAATAAAATGAAAATTGGATTCATGAGAGATTTCTCATAATGAAAGAGGAATTAAGAAGAATAGAATTGACGTGGTACAAACTGCATATAAAAAAAATAATAAATAAGTTTAATTTCACTGACATCTTTTTAATTTCCGTTAAAAATATGTAAAAAAATAATTTTACTCTTAATTTTTTGGATTAATTACAACGACACCCCCTGAGGTTTGTCATATTGATAGCCATATATAACTTAGCCTTTTTTTGGACAAAGACATCCCTTAGGTTTGCAAACTTGAATAATGACACCCCATTTTTTAAAAACGGAGCCAAACACAGCCTTAAGTGACATGAAATGTCTAATATGCCCTTAGATATATTTTAATCCTAACCTAAAATGACCAAACTACCCCTATCTCTCTCTTTCATTCCTGTACACAACTTTACTCTCTCACCTCTCTCTTTCAACAGCCCTCAAAACCCATAAAAGATAAAATTGTCTGTCGCTGGCTATGGATAATGTGCTTGCCGATCAGAACCCCACCATTTCAGGTCGCCGTCGTCCTCGTCCGTAAGAGACAATGCATCTCCATTAAATCCTCTTCACCGCCGTTTAGTTCAGACGCACTTCTCTTAGCTAAGAATAGACCCTCGTCACACATCCTTGCATCGCCAGTAAGAACAGTGCAGTTAAAATCCTTGGTCGCCATCGTCCTCATCAAATTTATTGTAGTCACCGTCATCCTCGCCGTGCAGTCCTTTTTGCTCTCCGATTCAATCAAAAAAGCAAATTATCTACTGCCGTCGATTTCGCCAATCTTGAGGCAATATGGCCTTCAACCGTGGCCACTGTTCCAATTCGGTCCTCCATTAATGCCATATCCCACAGCCGCCGGAGAAATTTTATTGGCCTTCGTGTTTTCAGTCCTTGCTTGTTCGGCATGTCTCTCGCCGTTTGGGATGAACTCGGCCTCGACTGTGGATGGCTCGGCCATGGAGGACTTGTGGCGGCTGGTGAGTGGTGAGGGCTTCTCCTTACTCGCCGTGAGATCCCACTGAGCCGCCTTGCAAACCCACCATCCACCTTGTCTCTACCGCGAACCGTCCTTGTCACCACCTCCTGCCGGTGTAGCGCCGCAAGCCCACTGCGATTCAACCACATCAGCGATGTGGATTTCTGTGATGAGTTCGCGCGGCTGTGGAATGTGGACTGAACTCAGCCGTGATAGAGGTGGGCAGAGAGCTTCGAAACGGCTGCCGACGAGCAAGGGGGAAGCTCGGATGAGATAGGTAGCCGGCTGCTGTAACACCCCCACATTTTTCACGCATAAGTTGATCAGGCTTATACACGAAAAACGAGGGATATCAAAAACAATTGGCAATATACAAGCATGGAATACAAAATGATGGAATTAAAAGAATTTAGACAGGAAAGAAACATTAAATAATACAACATCCATCCATCCTTTATTTAATACAGTACTTCTTTACAACTTGGAAATCCTATGTCAGGGATCCCTAAATATAACCCTGAGAGTTCAACGTCAAAAGTAAATAAAAACTGAAACTGAAGTATTACATAAAACTTCTACCCTGCACTGGATCGTAAGAGTAGATGAGTTCGGATGATGGTCCCACACTGCTAACCTCAGCCTTGAAACGGATACTGACCGTATCCTGAAATAACAACAATGGTGGGTCAACCCCACGAGCAAGTCCTCTCTACTATGACCCAAATCAGAGAATCAAATAAATTAATCATTATGAATCGGATGAGTACTATATCTGTATACATCCTACGGGAACTATCCGATGTATAACATGACCTCAACCAGAATAGACGGTGATCACTTAGACTCACACTAGGTGGTTAAGTGTCGCCTTTCCCTACCCGGGAAATCAGCTATTATACATGGTGCACGGTACTGACAACACAGACTATAACGAACTACACAGTGATAACACCTCGCAAAGTACTGATGAATATACTGAGCATATAAATTAGGCAACACATGCCAACAATATTAAGAAATATACCGAGTATGTCAATTAGGCAACACATGCCAATAATATTAAACCACATACCCCGACAGCCACACATCTGTCTATCGCAACGAATGCATAAGGTATAAATGAGTCTAAACTTATTAGCCAGCTCACATGGTTCTATATGGCAACACATCCATACAATATAAATGCGACATAATAAACAGTCCATTTATTCCCTGAAATGCACACAACATAATAATCATGGTTTATATATCAATTAACAGTATAAACATCCCATAAGATATTCTGGATAATTTATCTGACTAAAACCATGGCCTTATTTAATTTAACAGTAATGTTTGATATCATTTAATACGATAATAACACTATTTACTTTTAACAATGTCGTTAAATAAATCACATTAGTATCCGTGCTGTGAACGAGCCAATAAATGCTTAGAAAAGATTAATCGGTCATAAGAATAAGTAACGGGTGTTAAAATAATAATTTCGTGGCCCGTTAAACCCGTAAATACCAACACAGTACCTAAAAATCCAAGTTTAAGATTCTGGAATTTACAAAACAGGCCCTAGGGGTATTCTGGTAATTTCCAGCAGCTGTAGGGACCCCACACGCGCCCTCACGCGCCTCCCAGAGCCTCCCCACGCGCAGCCAAGCTTTCCCACTCTCCCACGCGCCTCCACGCGCATCTGGCATCAGCCACGCGCCCGCACGCGCTCCCACGCGCGTCTGGAGAGTCCCACGCGCGCGCACGCGCTGCCACGCGCGCACTAAGGGTGCCTTGCTGACGCGGCGTCCTCCGGTTGGTTGGCTGCATCAGCTTTCCTGCATGCGCGCCACACCGGATCAATCCACCTGCATCTCCTCCATCCAACGTTCCCTGATCCGGGTGTACCGCGGTAACATGGACCGCGGTGCACCGGATCAATCGCTGCTATTTAATGGTCCAGATGCGCGCGCATACCCTCCTATGGTGCGCCGCATCACACCGGATCACTCCGGTCGTCTCCCCCATTGCCGGCGACCGGAAAACTCGCCGGAAGGTCGCCGGAAATTGCAGAAAATGCCCGGAAAAATCTAGAAAATTCTAGAAAAATCCCTAAAGTCCTATTTAATTATTTTTAGCCATTATTAATTTCATAGGACATTAAATAAATATATACCATCCTATATAATTAAAATTCCATTAATTTAATAAAAATAAAATTAATAATTTATTAACCTCCAACCCTTGGCTCTATGCATAAAAATAAGCTAAACAATTAATTTATTAATTCAAAGGGGAAAAGTAGATAATAACTTGCCTTTTTGGATTTAAAATAAATCCGCCGGTCTGCGCGTATTCGGGTAAAATCGCCTACACCGGTCCAAGCTTCTTTCTCTTTCTCTTTTCCTTTCACTCTTATAAAATAGCTCACTAGAAATTATACTTTGCTTCTAACTCCCTTTATTTTCTTCTAAGGTAAGCTAGTTAATTTATATACAAAATATATAATATAAATATTACAAATATCTTATTTTTTCATCTACTAACCATCCTCCCAACCATAAGGCTTCAATTCCACCCATAAACATTGATGCAATCCTATCCTAATCTCTAATTTCATCATGACATTGGTTTAATACTATTATTATTATTATAACTAATATTATTATTAATAAACTTTTATTATTATTATTATTATATTATTATTATTATTATTATTAAACTAATATAATTATTATTATTGTTATTTACAAAATAATATATTATATCATCATAATACTTTATAACACAAATATAATATTCTAATTAACTAATATTGCTTAATTAAACATAATCAACAAATAAAATTAATTATAATAATACATGCACAATTAAATGAATAAATTTACTATTTTAACATACACAATTAATTTACATGCACCATTAAATGAACTTAATATAACAATGAAGCATGCACAATAATAGGTACCGGAATCCACACATAATTGAATTTAAATACACTAAACTCTTTAATTAATTACGGGGTATTACAGCTGCAGAAAGCACGGACGGCGGGCAAGGCGTTGTATGTATATATATATATATATATATATATATATATATGTATATATAGATAAATGTATGTAATTTTGAAGTGTTGGGTTTGTGTGATGGTGGTGGAACGGGGGAGAAGATGGTGGTTGTGGAGGTTGCGGTGGTGGTGCCGGTGTAGTGGTTGTGTATAATGAATTTTTTTTTTTTTTTTTTTTTTTGCGGGGAAGATCCAAAAATCGAAAGAATAAAAGATTTTTTGGATGAGGGTAATTTGGTCATTTTACGTGGTCAAAGGGTAAACATGTACTTTCATCATGTTTGGGGTGTCATTGTTCAAGTTTGCAAACTTAAGGGTTGTCTTTGTCTAAAAAAGGGGTAAGTTGTATATGGTTGTCAATACGACAAACCTCAGGGAGTGTCGTTGTAATTAACCCTAATTTTTTACTCTCATTTGTCACCAAATATCATATTTCTTTAATGACCATTAGACCCTCATCTCCACCTCCACAACCACCATTGTCATCCCACCTCCACTACCACCAATGGCGACGAACAGAGCTCACCATATCACATTGGAATCATCTAAAACAAAATCGCACTGATAATTTCATTAATTGCACATATAAATACCAATTCCTTGTCCCCATTTTTTTTTTACATCAGATGAAGCTCCATTAATTGCACATATAAAATACCAATTCCTTGTCCCCATTTTTTTACATCATGAAGCTCCATTAATTGCACATATAAAATACTATAATAATTCGTGTTAAGCCATTAATCACAAATTTACATGAATCCCATATCTTAGAACTTCATGATTTTCACATATTTATAATGCATAAATAAATACTAGTTAGATATAAATACCTCGATTCATGATATCAAACCTTGTTGAGATTAAATCCAACTTCTAGATCCTTTAATCACGAACTAATCTGCAACTCTGATCAACAGGCAAATATAGAAACTGGTTTCTCTCTCTTGACATTTTGCACACATAAAACTTTTATGTATTGTATCATTAATTGTACATAATTGATAGAGTATATGCACTTTTATAAAGGCAGAGAGAGGACCAGTTTTCCTTATAGTAACATAATTCTACTTTCCATCAAAATAAGGAATAAGAAAGGAAAACACTTCTCCAATAAGTAATTACCAAAAAGGTAATTATAAGTTGACCAAAAATAAATAATATTAATTGATATTTATTTACTTACCCACCAAGTAATATGTCACATGTCCAAATCATGTGGGCCACAATTAAATAAATAATCTTACATTCTCCCACTTGGCACATATAATAATTTCTGTAGTGGTTTAGTAAAATAGTCATTAATGTGCACCATAAATCAGATTAACTTATTAAATTGGTCATCATAAATACCATGGTAAATAAATTACCAATGCGAGTCATGGCGGTTATATATCCTTAAATGACACAGTCCCTTCCATGTACCACAACACTAGTAATCTATTCAACATAGTCTATAAATGAGAAATATCAATAATGATCTAACAATAATGTCTTTTCCAAGACTATTCCTATTACCACTTATTAAAGCAATACGTACATGTACATTAATTAATAGGGAATATCATAAACACATTTAATCAGCGCAAAATGTCAAATATATATAAGCACTATTTAAGCAATCCAAAATTAAAAATAATCATCATTGACTACATTTAAGACCCATTATTTCAACATGTTCCATAAATGTCTTGGATGGTAGTCCATTCATTAATGGATTGCAATCATAAGTTGTGTGCTTATAATTTCAATAGACATTCGTTGTTTCTAAATATCTTCTTTAATGATAAAGTATTTCAATTTTAGAATACCTATCATTTTTCATACAAGAAGATCAACAATTGCAGCATAAATTTTCAACAATCTGAAAACGGTACCCAAAACTCCAAGTTCTGAAATAAATTCTGCAACCATAAATTATAGCCTCAAAGCATGCTACAAATTAAAATTTCATAATAGACAAAGTAATCATAAATTACTTTGCACTTTTTTATAATATTGTTCCTCCAACCAAATATTCTAGAACTCTTTTAATATATGCTTTATGAGATAATTCTAAAAACAAATCAATGTGATCTATAATGAAATATTTCTCTTCCTATCACATAGGATGCTTCATTCATATATTTCATTTCAAAGTTTTTAGAGATAACTTTTAGTTTCATATAATAAACTAAGATCACTACTAACAAATAAAATATCATCAATATATAGAATCAGAAATATAAACTTACTCCCACTAACCTTCTAGTATATACACTGATCAACAGTATTTTTCTTAAAACCAAAAGAAATAATGGTATTATTAAACTTAATATACTATTGTTAGGAAGCTTGTTTAAATCCATATATTGACATCTTAAGTTTACGGACCATGAATTCTTTACCCTCTAATATGAAGTCTTCAAATTGTTCCATATGGACTTCCTCTTATAAACTCCTATTCATAAAAATTGTATTTACATCCATTTGATGTAACTCTAAATCATAATAAGCTACTAATGCCATGGTATTTTAAAAGATTCCTTCTTAAATACTAGAGAGAAGGTTTCTTTATAATCTCTTCATTCATGACACTAATCCATTTAGTAAAATCATTACTGTTAATGGCTTGTGAATATGTAACCGGATCCGTATATATCTCACTATATATCAAAATCAGATTCTTGCAGATATATCACATAGTCATCTGGAATAACAGATCTTCTTTCTCTTTGAGATCGTCTTAATGTTATTCCTTATGATTTTTCTACAATCTATACATTGGTGACAATCTTATTATAGAGTTGTTGATCATTTAATTATTCTTTGTTGTTATACGGTTCAACAACTGAAGGAGCAATTATTTCTTTATAAGTTATGGATAAAGATATTTGTACCCTAACTTCTGAAATTATCAAATTCTTATTTTTTATCACTCCCACTGATTTTACCATTCTTAATGAATCTGACATTACCGGTTTCAATAATTATCGTACTATGTTTCGGATAGTAAAACTTGTACCCTTTAGATTACTTAATATCCACAACATTATGGGTAACGAGGAATTACTTAACATACTTGTAACACCCCCAACATTTTCCACGCATAAGTTGATCAGGCTTATACACGAAAAACGAGGGACATCAAAAACAATTGGCAATATACAAGCATGGAATACAAAATGATAATAATAAAAGAATTTAGACAGGAAAGGAACACTAAATAATAAAACATCCATCCATCCTTTATTTAATACAGTACTCCGTTACAACTTGGAAATCCTATGTCAAGGATCCCTAAATATAAATCCTGAGAGTTCAACGTCTACCCTGAACTGAAACTGAAGCAATACATAAAACTTCTACCCTGAACTGGATCGTAAGAGTGGATGAATTCGGATGGTGGTCCCACACTGCTAGCCTCAACCTTGGAACGGGTACTGACCGTATCCTGAAATAACAACAATGGTGGGTCAACCCCACGAGCAAGTCCTCTCTACTATGACCCAAATCAGAGAATCAAATAAATTAATCATTTATATCCGGAGGAGTACTATATCTGTATACATCCTAATGGAACTATCCAATGTATAACATGACCTTAACCAGAATAGACGGTGATCACTTAGACTCACGCTAGGTGGTTAAGTGTCGCCTTTCCCTACCCGGGAAATCAGCTATTATACATGGTGCACGGTACTGACAACACAGACTGTAAAGAACTACACAGTGATAATACATCTCAATGTACTAATGAATATACTGAGCATATCAAATAGGCAACACATGCCAATAATATGAATAAATATACTGAGTATGTCAATTAGGCAACACATGCCAATAATATTAAACCACATACCCCGACAGCCACACATCTGTCTATCGCAACGAATGCATAAGGTATAAATGAGTCTCAACTTATTAGCCAGCTCACATGGTTCTATATGGCAACACATCCATATAATATAAATGTGACATAATTTAAACAGTCCATTTATTCTCTGAAATGCATACAGCATAATAATCATGATTTATATATGATTAACAGTATAAACATCCCATAATATAAAATGGATAATTTATATGACTAAAACTATGGCATTATTTAATTTAAAAGCAATGATTAATACCATTTAATAAAATAATAACACCATCTATATTTAACAATGTCGTTAAATGAATCACAGTCATATCCGTACTGGAACGCGCCAATAAATGTTTAGAACAGATTAATCGGCCATAATAATACTTAACGGGTAATAAAATAATAATTTCGTTGCCCGTTAAACCCGTAACTACCAACACAGGCCCTAAAACTCCAAGTTTAAGGTTCTGGAATTGACAAAACAGACCCTAGGGGTATTCTGGTAATTTCCAGCAGCTGACAGGGCCCCTCACGTGCCCCCACGCGCCACCCTAAGATCCCCCACGCGCAGCCCAACCTTCCCCACTCTCCCACGCGCTTGCACGCGCCTTCACGCACGTCTGGCATCAGCTACGCGCGCGCACGCGCTCCCACGTGCGCGTTTAAGTCTCCTGCAGGCGTGGCACCTCCTGGTTGGTTGGCTGTATTGACTTGCTGTGGGTGCGCTACATAGGATCAGTTCATCTCATCTCACCTAATCCAAGGGTCAACGATCCGGGTGTACCGCGATAACATGGACCGCGATGCACCGGATCAATCAGATTCATCTAAGGCCCAAGATGTGCGCGCACGCACCCTAAAGTACGCCGCATCACACCGGATCACTCCGGTCATCTCCCCCACATCCGGCGGCCGGAAACCTCGCCAGAGTCTCGCCGGAAATTGCAGAAAAGCCCCGAAAAAATCTAGAAAATTCTAAAAAAATCCCTAAAGACTTATTTAATTATTTTCAGCCTTTAATAATTTCATAGGATAATAAATAAATATATACCATCCCATAAAATTAAAATTTTATTAATTTAATAAACTAAAATTAATAATTTATTAACCTCCTAACCTGGTCTCTATGCATATAAATAAACTAAACAATTAATTTATTAATTCAAAGGGGAAAAGTAGATAATAACTTGCCTTTAGGATTTAAAATAAATCCGCCGGTTGCGCGTAATCGGGTAAAATCGCCTACACCGGTACAGGCTCCCTTCTTTCTCTCTCTTCCTTTCACTCTTATCAAGTAACTCACAATTACTTATTTCTCTTCTTCCTCCGTGAATCCTCAACCCAAAGATAGCTAACTTCTATATATAACTAATTTATATAATTTAAATATTACAAATATCTACTTATCATTACTTCCTTAACCTCCCCATCCTCTCACCTATAATCCATTAAGCCTAATGCCCCAAAGTCCTCTATTTCACATAAATGAAAGTTTCATTTCAAACATATATCATGACTTTGGCTTAATAATATTATAATTATTATTTCTACAATATTATTATATTCTTATTATATTCTAATTATTATTATATTATTATTATTCTTATATTCTAATTTTTTTATAAAACATAATCCATAAAATATAAATACTAACCTTAGGATAGGTAGAGCACATAAAAACGTAATATACAGAGCACGATAAAATATTATTTTATTATTTATTATTCTTACTTTATATTATTATAAAACACAAATAAATAAAATATAAAAATTAGCATTATAATACGTAGTGCACATAATCAACATTTCACGCACAAATAATTAATTTAATAATCTAACATTAAAAGAAGAATAAACCTACACATTATAACATTAATTTAAATAATCACTTCCAAAAATACGGGGTATTATAATACTCCTAACCAATTCCATAAGAGTACGATTACGCCTTACAGTTACACGCTTCTGCTGTGACATGTATAACAAAGTATATTGAACACAAATGGCATACATTTCAAGGAGTTTAACAAACGGTTAGAGTATTAACCTGTTTCATCATACTTTACATAATATTCACCACTTCTATATGACCTTATGATTTTCACTTTCTATCTAGTTGTTTTTCAACCTCATTTATGTATACTTCAAGAGTACCCACTGTTTGAGATTTTTCATACAACAAATAGATAAATCCATAACGTGAAAAATTAACTATAAAGGCAATAAAATATTTTTCTCCTCCAAAAGATGGAATATCAGAAGGTCTACAAATAATTTCAAGAAACTATGTACTTATTGTGGCTCATTTCTTTGTGCGTTTAGTTTGTCTGCCCTTAATACAATCTACACACACATCAAAATCAGTAAAGTTTAGATTCAGAAGAATCACATCCTTTACTAATTTTCCTAACATTTCACTAGATATTGACCTAGTCTTTTATGCCAAAGATAAATTTTCTATTAATTGAGTTACGCTTAATTCTAACATTATGATACAAGATCAAAAGGATTTTAGTAAATAAACCATCAAATTTGAATTTACAGAAATCATCAACAATAATGCCATAACTCACAAATAAAAATTTCTTAAATAAATATCATTACCAAATTTAAATGAAAAACCATTAACATAAAGTTTTTGAAATAAAATCAAATTATGGGAAATTGAATAAATATAAAAATTTTAAAATAATTTAAATAAAATTCATTGTCTAACATTAAACATAGTGTCACAATGGTTTCAACAAAACTTTTTCCCATTTATCATAAATAAGAAATTCTTATTTGAATTTGTGGTTTAGGCCATAAAAAATTCTTGCATATATTAGAAACATAAATATTAGTACTTAAGTTAACCTATCATGTATTAAAAAGAATTTCAACAAGTAATTCGCAATATACAAAAGCCAAAAGCGTACTTTTCTTTTTCGAATCATTCTTTATATATCATGTAATCTTTCTTAAAGTGTTCAATACATTAATGACACTTTTTCATTATTACATTACTTTCTTTTAGTAGATTGACCTAAATCTTTTAATTTTGGGTGTTGCTCACTTATTGCCTTTTCTGACTTATTCCCAAATTTCTTTCTAACTTCTTGAGTCGTCAGATGAACATAATAATTACCTTGCTACTTAAGTTTTGTCTCCTCATAAATTAACATAATGGTCAATTAAATTACTTTCCACTTGTCTTAATACTGTTAATTCGAAATGACCCATACTAAATAGACAAGAAATTTAGAATAAATTGAATAAGAAAATTCCCATTCACAATCATCCATAAGGTTCTCAATTTTGCAGCAACATTAGTCATCTAAAAATACGATCATACATGGTACGAGTACAACAAAAAATCCATAGTAGTTATATCAATTAATAATTTTCATTTTAGATATTTATCTACAACACGAAAATATTCTTATAATCAAATATTCCTTAGCACTATCACTATGAGGAACAATTATTCGCATAACCATAATACTTAATCTGTTCGATCTCTCCCAAGCTTTATGGAGAATCTTTTCTTCCTCACTGTTTTTATCAGTAATAACGGTAAGTTTCTCAATTTAAAATGCTAAATCAAGATTTAACATATCTAAATTTTGAACTCAACTTACTCATTCCATTATGAGAAGTTAGTTATATTTAGAATCAGAACAGATATAACTATAGTGCCCCTTTGGGTGACAACTATAAAATACTAATAATGATGCTTATATGTATTTATATGTATACCTTTATTGGTGATGCATTATTTAATTAAACAAATAAGTTACCTTTGGATATCCTATATTTACCTAATAAAAAAAAAAATACATACGACCCTTTAATTTTTATTTAATCACTTGAAAATCAATTCCCTTTGAGGAATTATTTCTCATAATTAAATAAAATCAATATTCATGAATATCACAAAAAATTATAAGCATCATAATTCATGAAATATTGCAATTATGTTTACTACTAAAATTAATATTCATCAACTATTATGGTTAGGCCACTTTGGTAGCTACCAACCTTTACATAATATGAATATTAAATTAGATAATAACTAATTTATGATTAATTATGTCTATTACAAAAATTAATATTCATCAATCATTATGATTGAGCCACTTTAGTAGCTACCAATCTTCACATAATATGAATATTAAATTAGACAGTAATTAATTCATCATTAAGTTATATTTACTACTAAAATTAATATTCATCGACCATTATGGTTAGGCCACTTTGGTAGCTACTAACCCACACATAATATGAATATTAAATTAACTAGTAATTAATTAATTATTAATTTACCCATTTAACATTATACACACATACTAATAATTGTCGATTAAAGTTTAAGCAACTTCGATCTCAAAAACTTAATAGTCCGAAATTTCATAAAAAATATCTTTTTATTTTATATACATAATAAAATATATTATTTTATTTTCGGACTTAAAGATCATAATTGAATCAATTTAAAATTGATTCTACAATATGTATGTATGTTTGGGTACGAAACAATAAGTTATTTACATGTCTAATTTATTAGATTAAATTTCTAAACTCACAAATTATTCTAGAAATTCAAATTCCTAAAATAAATAAATCAATACATTTATTTTATGTATTCAATAACTTTAATTTTAATTTATTTTAAATTAAAATCAGAATCTTCAAATCATTGGACAAATACTTATAACAATAATTTAAACCTCTTTAATAAAATAAATAAATACACAAACTTTATGTATTTATTAATTTTTAAATAATAATAATAATGAGTCTTTCTAATCCTTTCACAACTTATTGTTTCTATAAAACAATAGCAAGACAAATGTTATTATTATTATTATTATTTTAATTCAATGTTTTTTATTAGTCATGCACGAAAATCAGTAACCTAAAGCATTGAAGTTGTTTGTCTTACACACATTATGCATACATTTGTACTATTACACATATGTAAACTATGTATCAGTAACCAACTTTCATAATTCAATTTTGGCTCAGAAATTGAGGTACCTAAACCCAAAAACCACACGGACTGATCTAAAAATACGATTCTAAAAGAATGGATTATACAATCATTTAATTTTAAAATTATACATATTATTTATACAACTTTAATGAAAAATAATGAGTTCCTAAACCGTTAGCTCTGATACCACATGTAAACTATAATAATTCGTGTTAAGCCATTAATCACAAATTTACATGAATCCCATATCTTAGAACTTCATGATTTTCACATATCTATAATGCATAAATAAATACTAGTTAGATATAAATACCTGGATTCATGATATCAAACCTTGTTGAGATTAAATCCAACTTCTACATCCTTTAACCACGAACTAATCTGCAACTCTGATCAACAGGCAAATATGAAAACTGGTTTCTCTCTCTTGACCTTTTGCACACATAAAACTTTTATGTGTTGTATCATTAATTGTACATAATTCATGGAGTATATGCACTTTTATAAAAGCAGAGAGAGGACCAGTTTTTCTTATAGTAACATAATTCTACTTTCCATCAAAGTAAGGAATAAGAAAGGAAAACACTTCTCCAATAAGTAATTACCAAAAAAGGTAATTATAAGTTGACCAAAAATAAATAATATTAATTGATATCTATTTACTTACCCACCAAGTAATATGTTACATGTCCAAATCATGTGGGCCACAATTAAATAAATAATCTTACACCTTGTACCCATTTCTTACATCAGATGAAGCTCCATTAATTGCACATATAAATACCAATTCCTTGTCCCTATTTTTTACATCAGACGAAGCTTCACGCTTTATCTTCTTGATTTTTGTGGCTCAATATGTTTGTATATATAGCAATTGCTCATAGATTTTAATAGTTCATCAAACTTTGAGTGTTATTGCCAGTGATTGCCATTGTGGACGAGGTAGATGTGGCTAGGGATTCCATGATGAGCACAGTGAGGAAGCTTTCAGGCGGATTTCTCAGCACAGGGAAAACGCTGCCTTCGCCGAAATCTGAAGGACGCACCGACCGGCCGTCAAAGCAAAACCGATTGCAGCGGCAGAATAGGTGCTTTTAACCGTTAAAGGCCTCCAAGCAAAACCTATCTCGGCGGCGGAGAGAGAGGAACAATGATGGTGGTGGTGGTTGTGGTGGAGGGAGAGGAATAGTGATGGTGGTGGCGGTTGTTGTTGTGGAGAGAGAGAATGGTGGTGGTGGAGAGAGAGAGGAGTATATATATATATATATATATGTGTGTGTGTGAATATACACACATATATATATATATATATATATATATATATATAATTTGTAAATTTTTAAAGTTTTAGGAATATTTTAGTCTTTTAATCTAATCATTTAGACAAAAGAGTTATTTTAACAAAATTAAAAAATATTTAAGTCATTTTATAACGTGTCCAAACTACTCAATTAATCGTTAGGGTGTGAAAGTTTGTAAAAAATATATTTAAGAGTGATATTTAGTAAGAGATATCAATAAAATTAACCTAAAAATTTATTATATTGTTTTTTTAAAATTAATATTTAAATTTAAACCCATATCATATTTGAGACATATTTGTTTGGAATATTTTATAATTTTTTTTTTCTTTTTTTTGGACTTAAAATTCATATTAATTAATGATATCGTGCATTTTGATATTATAACGGAAAAACTAAAACAAATTTTTGTTATCATAACATGATTCTAATTTTTATCCAAAACACCACTGTAACAAAACGACTTAAAACACATCGCAGGCCCTAAAAATTTTGTGATTTGTTATGAAAAAAATTTCTTGCCAAATATGATTTCCTATAGTTTAACATTTCTTTTCCTATTTAACTAAAAAAACATTTCTTTTCCTATCACTGCTCAAAGAATGATCATAAGTTTCTCTCCGTCACTTAGTTTTTTTTTTTTTGGGGTAAGTAGTGAGTCGAGCGTATTTGTATCAAATTAGTATACTTGCAACAAATACAAGAAAAGAAAATGGCATAAATTACAAAAACTCAGTCCATTTATTACAATTTTGGTTTTTGGAAATCGGCCTTGTTAATTTGATCCAACAACCTGCTTCCAATCTTTAAACTAGCTTTGCTTCGAGCTAAAGTTCTAAAAATATTATATGGCCAAATTTATGATAAAAGAGTATCGAATTTTTATGAAACGAAATTCTGAAAATGTATAAAAAAATATAAATTGAAATATGTAAGGAGGCGATAAGATTACACAATAGCTCAAAAAAGCAGCCCACAAATAACATCAACATTAACGACTGAAGATATTAAAATAAAAAAATAATAATTACAATTTGGTAAGCCTTCATTGATATTTCATTGTACTCCATTTCTTGCTAAGCTTTGTACCCAGCTAAATTATAACCCTAAACAAAAAGAATTTAATATTTTCAATAGCACATTTATAAAATAAAATAAAAAATAAAAAACTAACAGATAACAATTTAAATGTTACTTAAAAGTTGGAATCCTAAGTAGTATTTCACATACTCTAAACTAAAAAAAATTAGTTTCATTAAGTTTCAAACCACAGCCAAATTCTTTTGGTTGTTAACAACACACTAAAACCCCCAACATTCCACCATTTTTCACTTCTACCGTGCAGGAAAAATAAAATTCTGATGTGAAGTGGTAGAATTGCCTTCGAACTCCGGATCCACATCCACATCTTCAAAACCTGAGTGAGAGATAACTTTTCCATTTTCCCTCTCAGGAAACAATGTGCCAAAACAACTTGAAAGCAGTAGGATGGGAATTTCAAATGATTAAAATCTCTTCCTAAAAAAACTTGAAAAAGAACTCAATAATTACCCAGGCAAAAATATCTAAGGCGGCGGCAGTGCTTCTAATCTTCAATAATTACCCAGGCAAAACTGCAAAGAAAGGTATCCACAAATAATCTTAGAACCTACAATGCTTAACCTCAAATACGCTTCAAGCCTCTCCTAAGTAAAAACTTATTTTCATCTCTTCCCACATATTACCACCCTAATGTAGCACAGAGACACGCCAAGACATTGCACAAAATACTTCTAAACTTCTAAACTAAAGGGAACCAAACAAAATACAAATTATACCTTCTCATTTGATGTACTTGTTACTGAAAAGCACCGAAGAACTTGTAAGGATCATGCAAAACGAATTTTCAGCTACAAGAATGGTTACATCTGTAAGACTTTTCTCTGCAACAGTCATTTAAGCAATAGCCCTAATTTTGGTGAAGGTACGGTGGTTGAAGAACAAGGACTAATAAAGTAAATTAGGAATATCTAATTGATCTGACCTTCATTGAACAGAATTCAGCTGACAAAAACCTAAAATCAAATTCCAGACACATCATTAAATGCCCAATAATCACAACGTGCATTCAGATGTGCTGCCCACTCCTTTGCATAAGAAGCTACCAGCAATCAAATTTCAGGAAACAACTTTGAGTTTCTATTAATAAAAATAAAAAGAAAAAGAAAAAGAAGGGGCAAGTGTTTCACAGACCAAACGGCAATAATAAATAAAATATGCACCAGCATACACCCTACTTGGATGGCTTGTATTCTCTTCTGCTCTCAACCAAAACCTTCTTCCTAGTGTCAGAGTCAACCATGTCAAGATCAGAAACAGTTCCTAGATGACCGTAAAAGACCCTCTTCTTTTCCCCGGTCCTCTCATCCACCTTAACAAGGTTTGGATTATTGTCATCATCCTTTCCTGATGTCAAGGACTGTACGCGGGTCCAACCTCTACGCCCATGATTGTCTTTCTCAAAATATTCTGCCAGCCGCACAGCCTCTTTCAGTCCTGATTGGTCAGCTGCAAACTTAACCAAAGTAACGCCCAGATGACCATCTCTTCCATATAGGGACTTCGACTTGCCACCACCGAATCCAAGATCTAAAAAGGCGAGAGTCAGAAAAGAGATGCAAAAACATGTGTAAGAATTTAAGGATCAAATAGTGGTGGCACAGGGAAGTCAAACAAACATCATGGTGGGAACATATCATCTCTGGTTCCACCTGTCCATTTTTGTTTTTGTAATATTTGTGTCTGACGGTAGCCAACCCGGCAGCTTAAAAATCACCAAATCACAACATTGGATCCTGCGAAGCAGAAATCCCAGACTGGCCCAATGCTTTTTACCAACAAAAACTCCCAAAAAAAAAAAAGTTTATACAAGGTCTTCCATGAGAGTCGAATAGTGTACAAACCATTTCTAATACAGGTCAAGCAAGAATCAATCAACACATGCTGGAACCTTGTATAAATTGAAAAAAAAAAAATTGTATTCTGCAATTTAAGGACACTGCACTGAATAGAAAACAGCATTGCAAACACGAGGAACTGAGTATTTAACCAGAGAGACAAGAATCACAGGGAAAAAGTTAAGTACAACAAAGAAGGACCAAAACACTGAACATAAAGCAGACAGACTACAAATTCCCATCATTTCAAAGAATCCACTTGAACAAACAACCGACACCCGCCAAAACAAAACCCCCCCTGTTGCAACTATAGTCCTAAATTATAGAATCTTAAACACAACCATACCATTAAAGGAAACGAACAAAAAACTAATGGCAATTTCAAAAACCAGAAAAAATCAATGAAATAATTAAAATTCACCACCCATTGTTTTTTTTGCGCAAGGAATTCTCCACCTAAAGTAGTCATGCAAGACACTTCCAGAATTTTTGACAATAAAAAAAAAACTCAATGCAGTACTTAGTGTTATTGTTTTTTAGATAATGCCTTGACATTAAACTTCAATCTCCTTCCAATACCTCTAGGGGCTCCAGGAAGGAAGGCAAATGCATGTATAGGCTATCATACCCAAGTACAATCAAAGTACTAAACTTAACCTCTTCAATGTTGAAATTGCCTGCTATAGTCAGGCTTGGACGTGGTGCAACAAAAAGAGAATTCATAAATGCTTAAAAACAATGAAAAGAATTAGATAAAAACATAAAATTGTCCACCCTCGGAAAAGATTCTGTATCTCCAAAATGGAACAAAGACAACTTTAATCCATCACTACAAGCCCCAAACCACTCAACAATGCCCAAAACTTTTTGCTTCAGCAAGCCACCTACCATGAATAACAACAATCGAAAAGAACAAAAGGTGATAATGGATTCACTTGTCTCAACCCAATCTTTCTACAATCAACCAGTACTACAACATAGTAGATTCCACCCATAACTTGAACCCCATCCTTCACCTGATGCCAAATCCTTTATGGTTTAAGACCCGTTCAGGAAACACCATATCAGTATACTAACAGTTCCAACCCCCAAGTAAAACTATCCAATTCGAGTTAAAATTAGCAATCAATACTGCTAGCAATAATTATTAGCAAGTGGTCTCATTGAAATTTTTCAGATCCCTCTGAGGATGTTAGCAATAATTATTAGCAACTATGATCTGATAAAATTAATCACCAGACTAATGATGGAAAGAGACATCTTAAATGGATAGGATTTCTGTTTCTTACAGATTAAAGCTATGAAAGTGGCATTTCACTACTATTTCCACTTTTTTTTTTGAAAATTTTCCTTAAGCTTGGCTGGATCAGGCATCACCACTTTCCATTAGTCCTAAAAACCGTAACTTACCAGGTCGGTGCGCTATATCCTTATCCATCTCAATTTTACATCTTGGATTTATTCTCCTTGAAGGATCTATCGAGCCACTCGACACTACTAAAATTTCTGAGGCTCCAATCTATGTTATCAACAAGATGTTTAGAGGAAGTACCAAAAGTTTTCATACTATATCACTATGACTCTCAAAAGCTATGTTCCCAAAGATGCTATAGACAAAATTTAGCAATAAGAAAAACTACTTAAAGAGCGGAAAAGTGATATATCCAAATAAACTTGTATTCAACCGCGCAAAGAAACATATGTGTTAATTCACACAGTGGACACACTATTCTATATCCCTAAACAATCGGTTAATCCTTTGTTGAAAAAATAAAAATAAAAACTCAGTAACGATAAGAGCAATGATAAGCAGTATAACAAATTCCATAGAGACAACTGAGTAGAAAGTACAGAAACAATGGCCTAAGTTGTTTAAAAAAAATAATTAATTAATAATTCATACTTCAATAACATAAGGGAACTATTTAAATACCAAATGGTAAAACTACACAAATGACAGAAAATATGTTGGCAAATGACCAAAAGGTAGGTGAGCAAATGAATAAATTAAATAAACCCAATTTCACACAAGTCTCTCCATCACTTTAACAGAAACTTAACAAAGCTTACACAGTAATGAATTTACACCACAAATCCAAGCAACCTTAAGGGAGCATGTTACTTTCAATAACAACGGTCGAAGAACTTTCAACAACCATTTATGTAGAAACAATAGCTGTTTAGGCGAAAATAATCCCAAATAGAAATGCAACTTACACTGCCAATAAGATTTATGACAAATACTCTCGTCGAAATACATAAATGGATCTAAAATCTTCTAAATTGGTACTTTCGCAATTAAGCAAAATATTGGTCTATTATACAAATCAGACAAGAAACGTCAACACAGCAGGCTCGAGATGGGCGAAGTACAATATTTTCATACTTATAATTTAACCTCTATGAGAATCTCTGGGATCAGAACTCAAAATGAGTTAATTGCAAATCATATACAACAGAGCAGCAGTAAAAAATAGAATGAGTAAAATAATATATTAATTAATAAAGTTTTAAAGTACTCAACTGAAAATGTTGTAGAAAAAACAAAATTTTGAACGACAATTATGGGCAACCCATGGTTGTATAGTCTCGAATATTATCACGCTTCACTTGTCAAATTCCATGCAGTGCCCATCCATGTAATATACTCTCATACTCGCAACAACAGATTTGGCAACTAAAGCAAACCCATGTAGAATATTTCTTCAAATCAATATTTTTTTGAAATATCTCAATGAATACACTCAATAGAAGCCATCAATACTTACTGCTGCATGACAAGTACAGTTAGAAGCCCCAATATTAATATAGTTGCCATTCTTTTTATGAGGTGTAAGTTGATCTATGTGATATAACACGACAATTAATATCATTACAGTTCTTTTTTTACATGTAGCCTGATCTATGTACAACACATTTCAGATCCAAGATAAGAGATGACTTCTTGAGTCACCTTTAGGTTATCATCTTACCCGTAAACATCAAGATTTATAACATAAGCATTAAGAATAACCACAATAATGACAGTAACGTAACAACACTAATTATGATGGTGGTGATGATGCTTAGCGAAAGTGCACAAGGCACAAACAAAAATCATTCTACTTCACCTAAGAAAAATCCAACCAACCCAACCTAATCCAAACTTAATCACCTTAAGTTAAGTTGGCCAATCACTTGAAATCTAACTAAGAGTCATGTTAAGCAGGAGGCAGGTTCATCAACTCTAGAGTTTAGCTTGCCCACCCAAATCGCAAGTTGCAACCATGTAAATAATAATAATGTATAAATAAGTTAATAAATAGTTTTAAAAAGAAACATAAAACACTTAATAATCAGCACACTTGGAAAATGATATTTACTGGGGGTTAAGATGGACCCAGTAAGTTTCATAAATAGATAGCAATGGTCCAAAAAGGTGTAGAATTGTGCCAAGGGAAATGCAAGCTTTCATTTATGAAAAACAGCAGTTGAGATATAAACAGCCAGATATTTTTCAGCCAGTCTTGAAAACCAATATTGATTATGACAAGTTAGTTTTGCAAGACAAATGGTGAATCTTTTTACTAAGAGAATAAATAAAGAAAGAAAAAAGGAAAAGGGGAATGGAGCAGAAACTATGAAAACATGAAAACTCCTCTGCAAAAGCCTCATTATGATGTTTCTCTTGAAAGGACAAAAAACTATTATCTAATTCATCACTAATGATAGTCATATGAATCCATTTCTCTAACCTACAAAAAAGTTCAGTTCAACAAATGAACTCAATGTCTATACAAATCTATTACATCATTAGCTATAAGGGCAGAAAGTATATGAAAGTTCAAGGCACACTATGGGTATTCAGGAGGCCACATTCCAAAGGGGAAAAAAGAAAGTATTCAAGAGGCATGTATTAACAGTTTCTCATTCATGGAGCCCATTGTTGGGGTAACCAGGACTAGTTGACTGCATGTCACAGTATGGATAAAAGATGTAATGCTCATGAAAACCATTAGGTTTTTCTTCCAGGGAGCCATTGGTTAACTTTATGCCAGCCGTATTGGGGACCTTCCGAACTGGTCAGTGAATCCTCTAACGAATACCAACAGGATTGAGCAAGAGAGTTCTTGTTCAGAAAAACAATGTTGATAGTGGTCCTATACTCTCCTTCCGAATGCTATGACAATTCAACTCACTCGTGACTCAAGGGTGGATCATGATTGCACACACCAATGTTCGAAGTATCAATGAGTTGAGAAAGCAGCAACTTCCTAAACTAGAAAAGAATAAACGATGACTGGGGAAGGGCAGATTAAATAACTCCATTTCATAAATTGTACAAGTAGGAGTCTTACAACCACCGAAAAAAACATTAGCCATAATAAACCAGGAAGGAATTGTACAGAAATTCTCGAGAAAACGAAATTCATTGACGAAAGAAGACGATGCAGTGAATTAACTGTAGATGGTGAGAGAATCAAGATATAGGCAGCATATGACCAAAATGAGAGTGGTGTCCAAGGCCAAGAAGGCGATACAACATGGGAAGAAGGGCAAAAGAAGACGACGACGATACAGTGAATTAACTGTAGATAGTGAAAGAATCGAGATATAGGCAGCATATGACCAAAATGACAGTACAATAACAAGTTTGTGTCCAACGCCAAAGAGGTAACACAACATGGGAAGAAGGGCAAAAAAAGAACTTCCTCCATTAAGAAACCAATTGCTCTTGCAATGCGAGGAAAACTCCTAATGAAAATATTCAAGATATTGAGAATGAAAAATACCTAAAATTGAATCAAAGGTCATAAAGAGAATAGAGAATGCCTCTATGAGATGTTCAACAGTATACAACAATAATTTAATAAAACCAGTGCATGAACAAAAGTATTAAAGCACTTACTAGTGTGTGTGTGTGTATATATATATATTAAAAATAATAATAAATAAATAAAAAGGGCAGCAGGGGAATAACACGGGACAAATGCATAGCATGAAAAATGACAGAATGAAGGGGCACATGATACCTCTAAGTTTAATATCCATTGCCTTGTTCCCCAACCCCTCCATGCGCCCCTCTCTACCCTTTCCTGTAATTGTATTATGAATGACCACCACAGGCGGCCATAAAATCAGATCGTCCAGGTTAGCTGCTGCTTCATCAGAAGATAATAACTGATATGCCTTTGAGTTGTCAGGAGGCTTTGAATAGTTCCAGCCCATCAGAACACATAATGCTTTGTGTAAGCCCAAGTGATCCGCACGCATGTCAACACTATCAGAGTAGTAAGTGTGCATGATAAGATCATGCATATCTCGAAAATCTTTAGAAGACCTGTAATTTTATCAAAGGATTGAATAATTCAGGTTTATATTGGAGGCGCCACCATTGATTTACAAAATGGGTATCAGAAACAACAGATTACCAGTTTAAGAAGGAATTTAAACCATATTTAGACAGGAATAAAAATATTGTGTACATAATCACAATCATCCAGTTTCATCAACCTATATAGCAGCGTCAACTTAAAAACCAAGAAAACAGATGTCTGAACATCATTAAACAATTCTTGAAGCAAGGCATATTAATTTCTGAGGCATTACTTTAATAGATTTATTTTCATTGCACATGGAGGATCAGACTCTTTATAGTTGTTCCAAAACAGCATCCATCAGTAGTTTGCTTTGGCCCCAATATCCAGAAACAAGCAAACAGCTTATTGAAATGGCCCCAATATCCAGTAACAGGCTAACAGCTTCATTCCAATAAGGATCAATTTCGCCTTCCAAATTTATGGATAAAGGCCATTTGTTCAGTATTGATCCCATTGATGGGAGGGCTAGGAGGGTGAACTGGGTATAGACATATATATAACATTATTTGTTCATAAGTGACTGCTCCTGTACTTGTAATCACATTATCATGCTTGGCAGTTCGGGCATTTTAATAATACAGCAAGAAACATTAAATTTATGGTAAAAGACTGTAGGACATCCAACACACTCAAAACAAAATTTCGAACCCAACAAGCAACAATGGGTTGACATAAAAACTAAGGAGCATTCTACTACAATAGGAGTTCATTTCCAATATCAAAGGAACTATTATCATTATCACCATTCAGAACAATGGTTCGCAGAGTGAGACAACCGAATGGTTCTGTAGGAGCTGCTGACAAGGGAAAGCTGCTGTCAGTGTTACTCAAACAGCTGTTCAAGCTAATGAACTACTGGTTTGAGCTAATACATAGTACTGGTGGAGGGCATTGAGCCAACAAAGTGCTTTAATGGCCTTCTCCTTCATCTTAAAGAAAAAAGTAAAAGTAGTAAACCTTACAACAATAGCTAAAGGCAGAAGTAAACCTTACTACAATAACTAACCATTGTCAAGAGGGCTTCAATAACAAAGCCTACAGATGCACCCGTGAGGAGAGGAAGATTGATTTACATAGAGGGTAAAGACAAAGGAGGTCAACCAAAACTAAAATGGAATAAAGTGATAAGAAATTATTAAAAAAAATTAAATCTAGTGGAAGATATGGCTTATGATAGAAAATAGTGGAAAAAGAGAATCCATGAGGCCGACCCCGTTTGTCGGTATAAAGGAAAGGATGATGATGATGATCAAGAGGGCTTCAACAAATCATGTCAGAATCAGAGTATACCCGGGTAAAGCATATGAGGCTTATGAGCTACTTCCTACGAAGACCATGCAAACGGATTACACTATCCCAATTCGCATCAGTTCATGCTAATATGTGGTGTTTAGCATTCCAACCACTCCCCATAGAAGAAAAACAAAGAAGAGAGAGAGAAAGAAATGATATTGCCAGTACCATATAACCAGAACATTTTCAGCCAAATATACCTACATGCAAAAAGCGATATCTAATGAACCCTAAAATCAGAACCAAAACCTAAATGGGATTGAAATTCTAGACTAAAACACAAAAGAAATCAGTCATATTGAGGAATTTGACAACCCATGATTGAGTATGGTTAATCCGTCTCTTTTAAAGTAAAACTTGCATCAGAAATCCATAACCAAGTAAACCCATGCATTCACATGATTGAGTATGGTTAATCCTTCTCTTTTAAAGTAAAAATTGCATCAGAAATCCATAAGCAAGTAAACCCATGCATTCACAAAATATACAAAAAAACTGTACAAAGATACACTCTCGTCTAACTCAAAAACTTTTAGAAACTAACAATCTTACCAATTATACGAACTTAAAAAAGTACCCGAATCTTGTATATCATATTTCGGTCACAAAACGAATTGGATAGGGAAGTTCTTTATATTATAATTTGTTAATGGATCTATTTTTTGCCATTAATGCAATACATAATTAAAAACAAAATTATAACAAAAGAGGGAGAAACTATGATTAACAAGACAAAAGCAACAACAGATGCCTAACATAGATATGTCGTAAGTCAAAGCAGCTCTGCATGCATGAGAACAAGCTGATAAAAAAAGTAACCAGCAAAAAGGTGTAAGTAACAGGAACTCAAAGAGCCTGACAAAAATGGTTATAAGACAACCACTTTGGCATAAAGAATAAGTATGGTACTAAACAATGTGAAAGAATATTTTAAAAAAACAAAAATCTCTCTATTTAGTAATTTCTACGTAGTATCTTTTTTTTTTTTTTTTTGACAAGTAATTTCTACGTAGTATCTGACTGGCATAATTATGTATGACCTTATCATAGTTGCCAAACTAATAAATCTATAAAAATTTAAAACATAAATAAGGATCAAACAAGAAATTGAACCAATGCACAATAACGCTACCAACAGAAGGGCCACCACTCCCTTCTGTTGCAAGCTGAAGGTTAGCTTTTGCAAATGATTTGCAAACTTAATTATGATGAAACAAACATTAGCGGAACGAATCTCATCCACACAAAAAAAAAAAAAGCAAGCTAACAGAGAAAAAAAAATAGCATACATGCCAAGGAAATGGAACGAATGAGAAAATCATGTCATACTAAATTAGATTTGCAACGAAGTAACTACCCAACTCATCACGCAAGTTGACTAGTACCAATATGGGACACACAATACAAAAGGTGATATCATCCATCCGATTGAACATAAGGTATTGTGCGGAAGAATATACAAAACAAATTATTATCATTTCATTAATACTATAACACCAAACGGTGGGCCAACGCTTTTCGGTCAAGGAACTCCCCGGTTCAATTAACATGTAACATTTCATTAATACCATAACGCCAAACGGTGGGCCAATGCTTTCAGTCAAGGAATTCCCTGGTTCAAGTAACATTTATATACCCACAAGGTTTTTTTTTTTTTTTTTTTAAAAAAAAAAATAAGTATATACCCCTAGCTATAGGCCAAAATCCTTCAAATTTCTAGTGTCTTCCTCTTTACATAGATCCGGAGATTCTTGAATAGATCAACCTTTCAAATTGCAGCTGAATCCATGGGCAGGTAAGGGACAACCTGGCAAACTGAAACATCTCAATACTTTAGGTGTGAAGTGGAAGTGCAGTGACGTATGCAGCTGAGGCAATCCTAATAGACCGGTAGTCTTGAACCTTGTTTATACACCTTTTAATTAAGGTATTCTAAATTTGATTAAGGGGATCCATTATTAGAAGGGAAGTAGACTACGCAAGAATTTCACGTTCCATTTATGTTTGTTTAGCCAAATCAAATTAACAAACAATCAAGTTACATACGTAACAGAGGGATTTTCTTTGGATCAAGGTAAATACTTCAGAAAAATTTGTGTCATACTAAATTAGAATTGCAACCAAGTAACAACCCAACTCATCACGTGAGTTGACTAGTACCAATATCAGAGCTTACACATAATACAAAAGGTGATATCATCCAATATGAACATAAGGTCTTGTGCAAAAGAATATACAAAACAAATTATTATCATTTCATTAATACTATTACACCAAACGGTGGGCCAATGCTTTTTGGTAGAGGAACTCCCTGGTTAAAGTAACATGTATGTACCCCCCAAGTTACTTTTTTTTTTTTTTTTTAGAAGTATATTATAGCCCAAAATCCTTCAAATTTATAGTGTCTTCTGCTTTAAATTCCATCACTATCTTAAATACAAAAGACAACGCGTTAGAACTTTCCAAAACATCAAATTGCATTGTATTGGACACATTGCAACAAAATTGAAGAAACAAAGTTCAAGAAAACCAATAATTTAAAGGTAAAACAGCTACTCAGTAAAGTTTCTATCACAATAAAAAGTCTCATTTTGTTCTCTTGGAATGGTTCCACCATCCATGCAAACCGAACCCACAAAGATTTGACTGGGCTGGAACAGTATGCACAATGATGCAGAACTTAAACATGCATTGAATGAGTTAAATCTCCCGTCAATATAAGATAAACATCCAGATCACAAGAAAAGATACTACAACACGCAAGCCATAAAGTATAATTATTTAAGAGTGTCAACTCAACCAAGTTCACTTCAAAACCCAACACATGATTAGAAAGGTAGTTTAGTCTTTCAAACAATCCTAAAAACCAAAGGTGTTAGAAAACTATATATCGCTCTTCTGAATTGTTAGCATATTACATTTTCCAAACAAATACGGGATAGTTGGGTGCATCTTATGTCCAACAAGCCCAGGAATAGGAGAGAGAAATACTAAACAATGTATGTGCGCAACCAGAATTGCATTTACAAACAGAAGTGAATGAATTTTGGCAAGATATTCAAATCAAGATCATCCTCAATAAGCCTAATCAGCTGAATGACGGTAAACTAATTAAATTCCAAGTTTTAAATGAAACTTTACAATTGCATACATGAATCTCATATCACAATCCACAAGCTGACAACTGTTCCCAAAAAGATAAAAAAGGAATAAGAAAAAGAAAAATAAGGTCATGGCCCATGGATGAGAAAAAAAAACGTATATATATATACATATATATATATATATATAATAGAAAATGCGACAACTACTTGAAACAAAACCAAGTACAAGCTCACTAGCATAAGGAACCAACGAAATTCAGTCCATGGAGAATGGTAACTTCAAGGCCAAGCGAATCACAAGTGGGTTTACAGAAAATTGGTCTTCTTCTCTAGTCAAATTAACTTTCCCCTCTATAAAGTTAGCCACATGACAATTTGTAAAATTTGGCTAGTGCACCTAAAGATAGGTGATAACCATTATCCATCTATCGAGCACACAAACCAAAAGAAGATTTAGGAAGCAGTAAATGGACACAGAACCACTACTTTCTAAAGCCATTGACCCATTAGTGCTCAGCCAATCTACCTGAGCCAAGCTCATTAAAGCTGCTTTGTTCATTACCAAACTAAATTTTAGAGACTCGACCTTCAGGTCAATTTGGTCCCGCAACACTAAGAAAAACACTAGACCAACACACCTTTAAAAAAATCTCTGCAAGTTGACCATACATGATACAAGTAACCTAGGTTACATGGACTTGGATATATCAGTGCCAGGTCCAAGTATATGTATCTAAGCATCAGATTTATGTATCTAAGCATCAAATTCAACGACAGAACTAAATATTCCATTTTTTATAATCTTCTTTTACTGCATGGTGTAAAATGATAATTATACGAAACATCAAGTGTCACTTAACTCGTTTTCAAGCAATAATGTAACCGGGGGGAAAATAACATAATAAGAGAGTTATTTTGATGAGCTTGCTAGGTGCATATTCTACCATACATGTTAGGTGCATATTTAAAGGACTCAATGTAATATAGAATACAATTGCGCATACACAGGTTAACGCTGTGCCAGCCCAGTGTCACCAAATTGCATTTTGTTCACCACTCTTGAACAACTGCATCCACAACTGGTTAACTAACTCATATTCTTCCAGCATAAAATACCCTAGATTATTCCACTTCCCAAGGTCAAGGATGATGCCTAATACTCATAATTCGTGGAAGATCTATTTTAAAAAATCATTTGCTCCATCTTCTGAATCCTTCTATCTTTCTTGTGTAATCTTCCTTCTCCCTACACAAACAAGAGCTTAACAAAATTTACTGTAAATCAATGACATGGCGTGACACCTGCTTACGGGGAAAAGCTGCACCACAAAGACAGATGGGAGCAAGTTGAGCAACTATAATGAATACTTCCTAGCAATCACCTTCCACATGACAAAAACATTAAATGAATGGCTCAAAAACAAAGTTTGTATGAAATTTAGCAATAATCTTAGAGCACGTTATACTATGATAGAAAATGGAAACCCTTCTTCTAAAATTTGCACACAATCATTTACCGTAATTTTGACAACCTCAATGGGAATAATCTCATCAATCAAAACCAATCAAATTAGTTCATCTTCCCCTTTATGAGTAAGCAGCAGGCGCCATATTTTCAAGGGACGCTCAAGAGTTCCTCTAATCAAATTGCATCTATAGCAAATGCACATGTAAGCAACCATATGCATGTACATGGTTACTCTCATAAAGGAAATCCTCCTTCAATCTTTCACCAAACAAATCCCAATATCTTAAAATTTAGATTGCAAATTCTAATTTCAAAACATGATTAAAAAAAACCCATGTTCAATAAATTTTGTAATACATTCATTCCTCCTCACAGCTATGAGAAGTTCAATAGATGTAAGGGCAGATCATAAATGGAAAGCAACAACTAAATAATCATCCAATCAAATAAAGGTGTACATGTAAAGTAGTTGATAATTTCTATCAATTCATTTCCTCTTTCATCTTCATAATGTCTAGAGGTGTAATGATAGTGAACATGCAGCATGTTTCAATGTAATGGTCCAATAAAGAAAGGTGCATCTATAGTGGTACATAATAATATTTATAAAACCCACAATATATCCATTCAATTTCAAGTGATACTGCAACTAAAGCCAGGTTCACTACAGTTACTATATTTGCATGTTCATTACAATTTCCAAACTGTATGTAAGGATGGAAAATCATGTTAACAGGTCGTGCCAGTGTTGAGACAAGTGTATTCTGATATACATGTCAACCCAATCATGAGCAGTTTATTATTAAACACGTACACAACATGAGCCGTGTAACTAGTTTAATATTAAAATACGCTTGCAGAAAGCTTAACATGTATGCCATTATTCTATGTCTACAGCCTATGTTACATGGACTCTTCAAAAATCGTGAAGTACCCATGTCGGACACATATTGCTTGGACGTGGGTATGGGATATGTATCCGACACTTTTTTTTTTGATAAGTATGTGTCCGACACTTTTTTTTTTTTTGATAAGTATGTGTCCCACACTTTTACTTGGACATGTACTTAAAAAGCATATCCAATCATTCAATTATATTGTATTATTACTTTAAAATGAGTTAAAAGCCTATATTATATTGAACACTATATTAGATAAAAACATTACTTTACTCTAGAAAATCAAATGAATATTTAGCAGTGTCCGTGTGTCCCTTTGTTTAGAGATTCAACACGTCTAATGCATGAATACATACCCATACTATATACACATACCCAGTCCACATAACATAGTATACAGCCACTCAATCTGCAATTACATATGGTGCCACCATCCATAAATAAAGCTAAGATCACCACACACGGTGGTTGCACCTAATTTGGAAAAGCGGAACTAAAAGAGCTTTATTGAGAATAGTAACCTACCGACCTTGCAACCCGGAAAAAACAAGACTCCAAATCAGCAAATAAAATAGAAGTGAATGGAAGGCACCATCTATTTTGGTAAAGGAAACCTTCAACAATTCCACGCCACCCCCTCCACCCTCCAAAAAAAAATCTTTTTGCTATTTATTGCACTTGCATAAAATGTAAAACTCAGCACAATTTCTGCCTCGTTGAGAAGAAAATGAAATGTTACTCGATAATTGCTCCTCGGCATATATATAAAATAAAAAAAAAAAGGAAAACATCAACCAAGTTTCACGGTACTATAATAGAATTTGATCATCGTCATCAAACCGAGTATTTCTAGATCAGCTTTGCGCTTTGACTAAGAAATAAAAACTACTAACATACAGTGTTTAAATTCAATAAAATCAAAATGATCAGGTTTCAAATATATTGCAATTCAAACTTGGTAATACCTCATCAACTCTGAATCTCTTATCAGTATTCCCCCCACTTTATACCCACCTATGGACTAATATGTTTGTCTCTACTTCAAGACCCTCGGGAATTCTTTAGGACTATTACTAAAAAGCTTTAGAGCAAAAGCATCTTTATACGCATACCTTCCTAAAGTCACTATACAAACTACATCATAACACACTTCTAAAGATCTCTAAGTCTGACTAATTGAATACAAAGGACACAAGTGACAAGGTACTTGAACACCTATCCAGAATGTTCTGGTAATGTCAGAAAAGGAAGAAAGAAGCATCTAGGGATCTACCTTGTCCACTGGAATTTTTTATAACAACACATAATTGTCAGATATGATAACCGTAGAGGGTTGTGCAACGTTGGGCGCCCCCTATCACCATAGTATCATTATAAGTCAAGGGCCTCCTCTCTAACAAAAAACCTCATTACACTACTCAACTCTTGCATAGAGGCCCCTATGCCATTGTCTGGGCCTCCTTCTGTGGCTCTGCGCTCCTTCAAGATACTCCTCTCTGCAGATAAGCCCTGAAGTGTTTAAGATGCTCGGGAAATTCCTCCCTACGGATTAAGCCCATAACAATGACGAGTGACCACCGGGGAAGCTCGATCGAGGGGAGGGGATTTGAATGACTGGGACCACAGAAGGCAAGGTCTGGCCAATTACCCATCCCCCTTTACTACAAATTCAGGAGTCTGAGAGGTATTGGGTGGTTGGCTGAGTTCCAAGAATTGCCCAAAGGGAGGTCACCGTTGATGTCATCGGTGCCAAGGGCAACGCCCAGGAGCTACACAAAGGAGGGAGAAAGCTTGATACCTAGTAATTAAGCACAAGAAGTGAAGAGAAAAAGACACTCGAACTCACTATAAGGGTATTAAGCAAGCTTGTCTTCTCTTCCTATCTCCCCTACCTAAGGAGCGTGTCCTCTGTGCTAGCTTGCCTCCACTCAGACCCTTCTCTATGTACTCCTAACAGATGTAAAACTAACTCATAATCTATCTGGAACCTGACTTCAACACTTACTTTACAAGAAATTGCCTAAAAAGCTTCTCTATTTTTTTAGGAATAATGTACTAATATCAAACATGATATCTTAGGTAGAAACTTTATTTTTATCCAAGAAGCAGAGTATCAAAACCTCGAACTTCAAAGTTTCAGCTCAGCGTCTCTGTGTCCTAAAACTTTTCAAAAAAATAAATAAATAAAATAGTGTCCCCTAAAAGTTTGTGTCAAACATCAGCACCTAGACACAAACCCAGTATTTATAACTTAAAGTCCAAGTAGCATTGCAAATGATTAGCAACACAATCCCGAGGGCAAACAAAATTCTATATGTAAGTGTGTATATATGTGTATCTAAAGAAACATGCATGTCTGACCCAATTTTATCAAACCTGCCGCAGGCAACACATTGAAGAGGTCCCAGCTTTCCATCCTCCAAGTAGTTCCGCCTCTGATTCGCACTCTCATTAACCAACTTCGCAAAATGCAAAAATGCCTTCTTCAAGGCACCCTGATCAACCGCACTATGCTTCAGACCCACGTTGTCACCACCAACACCACCTTGCCTGCGAAAACTGTCATAATCACCACCAATTCTCATAGACTTCGCTGCTCTCAATTCGTCACCCCTAGCCATATCTGCCAAGTCCCTACTTGTTCCCGCCATAAAATCACCCCTTTCGCCAGGAAACCCACTCGGATTCAAGCCTGCATTCCCATACTGCAAAAGCTGCTGCCGTTGTCTCACAAAATCGTCCTTTGCTTCCCTCTCTTCTCTCCGACCCCTTTCACCCTCCTCTCCAAACTTCCTCTTTAGCAAATTTTCAGGGCCGAGAGAATTCCAATAATCTTGGTTTCGAGCGCGCATGAATAGATCCTCGCGCTCACGATCGCGGAATTCGGGACTCATCGGCCCAGCAGGAGGAAATCGCTTATCGAACCCTAACTCCTGACCGTGAGGCAACATTCGACCGGAAGGGTCCATCGGCCGTGTCGGAGGAGTGAAGTCTTGATAATCGGGCGGCAGAGCGAAGTAAGATCTGACGCTACCGTCAGCGAGGGCGACGGTCCTTCGTTCGAGCATGTGAAACCCATATGCTGGTGGTGGTGGTGGCCCTAGACCGTCCGGGAACGGGAAACGGAACGGAGATCCGGAAGACGTCGGGCCGAATCCTGGGTGAGGAACCGGATCGGCTGGCGGCTTGGGTTGGCTGGGGCTAGGGGAGGGACCAGGTTTGGAGGTTGGGTTGGCTTTAGGGTTTGAGGAGGATTTGGGTGGTGGCTTGGAATCGCTGCCGGCGGAGGGTTTTTCGTCGGCAGGAGTATTATTGCCAGACTCCCACCGGGATTTCCGATGAGATGAAGAAGAAGAAGGCTTATGGGATGAGCCCTTGTGATGGTTGCCTCCGGCCATCCTCTCTATTGTTTTAGAAGAACTAGGGTTTCAGCAACGGCGCTATTATCACGTTGATGGAGACGGAGGGTATTTTGCCACCAGAATAAGCGTTCACTTGGGACTTCAATTTAAGGACATTCTCGTATCACTTTGCATGTGCTTGCCCTATTCAACAAAAACCACAACACACGCACACGCGCGCACACAAACAAAAATAAAAAATAGTATTCCTTTGTCCCATATTAATAATTCAATAATTTTTTTTACATATTTCAAATTTATTGTCCCTTTAAAAGGTCAAAACAATTAAATTCTATATTTCTATTATTGTCTTTTTATCATTTTAAAAAATTTCAAATTTTGTAACTATATATATTTAAATTAGAAGAGACAAGTTGGTAATATTAAAAGGGGACAATGCATTAAATGCATGTCCCCTTAAAAACTCCAATTTCTATAAATGGACTTTTAATGTGGGACGGAGGGAGTAAACATTTTTGAAACGAAGAGCAATTTTTTAAATGTTGAAATAAATACGTACAACTTATTTTGAAAACACATTAGAAATAAACATTTGAAGCTTTTTTTTTAGTTTTTTTATGGGGCTCAAGAGTGTATAGACAATTTTGTATATCAAATAAACAAGGAAAGTTTGAGCTTTATTTTTTTGCTCATTTAATTTGTTAGATTATAAAAATATTATAATATCTCTTACTTATAAATTAAGGTTTACACAACTACTCAGTTACCATGTATACTCCACATACCTATTTACCACATATAACATGGTATTTGTTGTAAACAGTTTATCAATTATGACACCATCAAGCCCATCCCAGCGCTGGTAAACAGTTTATTAGTTTCACCGCGGGGATGACACCATCAACCCCATCCCCCGCGGCAGTCAACTGGCAAACTCACGCTTCTACACGCCTTCATATGCCCCGTCCAGGAAGCCTCATTGTTTAATTATTCCTCTAGGGAACCAATGAGTTACCTCGTTTAGAGAAGCCCCACCTAAGGATGCCTTGTATAAGGAAGCCTCGTTGTTTAGGAACCCAACGAGATGTCTCGTTCAGAGATGCTAAATGTTTCGAATCAGCTTCGTCACCGCACATCATGCACCTCAAATAGTAATCCCGCTCTTCCGTATGTTTCCACAAGCAATAGCGGTAATCCCTCACTACGCGCCACGCGCCATCACTGGTCATTATGCGCTCACACGCGCCTCAATGTGCCAGATCTTCATAGCTCCGTCACCGCGTCACCATGCACCTCAAATGGTAATTGCATTTTTCCTTCCACGCGCAACAACAGTAATCCTACACCTTAACATGTCTGATCAGCTCCCTCACGGCGCCGTTACGCGCCATCAATGGTCATCACGCACTCACGCGTTCCTTAATGTATCGGATCTTCACAACTCTGTCACCGCGTGACGACGCCATCAGTGGTCATCGTGCCTTTCCCAAAGCATTATCATCGTGGTGAATCTTTACAAATTCGTCACCCATACGCCACCGCAGTTTAATGTGCCTCATGTAGTCTTTACACTCCACCGTTGTTTTTATGATTTCATTTTCAAACTTAAGTTGGTTTCATAGGATTTTTTTAAATAAAAAAAAAATTATATATATATATATATAAATACTATAATATCTTTTACTTACAAATGAATGTTTACACACCTGTACCAACACCTACCCAGTCTCATGTATACCTCCACATACCTAGTCTCCAAATTTTCTTATATATATATATATATAGGACCTTCATGTATTCCTTTTTTTTTTTTTTTTTTTTTCCTTGAACGATAAAGCAAATATATTGATTAAAAATAAGATATACAGATGGGCCTAAGAAAGGCCCGAAAAAAAGATGCAGCACAAACCCAAACCCAAACTGAGCATTGGAGAAATCAAGAGCTAGAAAAAGCCCAACAAATTGAGAGAGACAGCCATTGATAACAACTGTAGCTGTCAGGAATGGATGTCCGAACAAATCCAACAACAACAAATTCTGGTAACAAGACTGGTTACAGCTAAACTGAGACTTGGCCTCTTCCTACAAGTCAGGGGGAAGTGGCGGACAAACTGCAGCTGGAGAGTAGACCCATTTTATAGCTAATTGAGAGAAGTTTTCATTATTGTGGGATCTAAAGGCATCTGCAATTGAATTACATATGAGCTTCAAGACTGATGATTGTGAAGAAGAGGAAGTTCTAAATACCCTGTTGTTCATTTTCCTACCAAATATGATACACCATAGAGGCTAAGGCTAGTCGACACATATGGGTTCTGGGATTAGATTGATTCCAGTGATGCGTAGCCCAAGTAACAAATTGCGGCCAATTACTGCTTCTTGTGTAAAACATGCACTTGTCTTGAATAAACCTCCAAATAGTGGAGACGAATTCACAATTAAAGAATAGATGGGAATGTGATTCAGGAAGGGATGAGCAAAGATGGCATACATTGGGTGATTCAAGGTAAGACATGCATTTGGAGTCTAGAGTGGGAAGTTTAGATTGGACTGTAATCCACAAAATCAGTTTTTGCTTAGGAATGGCAATGGAGTTCCAAACTAACCTGGACCAAGGTGCTGGGTTATGGGATTGGGAAATGGTTGCTATGTTATGTTTAAGGCTGTATTTCCCTGTGGGTCATGTTGTCCAAATGAATTGGTCTGGTGTTAAGGGATTAGGAGGTTGGATGTTGTTTAGTTTAGGGAGGGTGGAGTTGAGTGTGGGAGGGAAGCTCCATGAAGTACCATTGATAAAGTCTCCTACCATTGCATTGGATGAGATATCTGCTAATTGGATGATGGAGGAGGGATAGTTTAGGGAGAGGGGACCCCTGTCAAGCCAAAAATCATACCAGGAGTGGGTGGATTCTCCATTGCCTACCATGTGCTTGATTAGTTTCCTTGTAAGTGGTCTCAGTTGTAGTATCTTCCTCCAACTCTAAGAGCATAATTGTGGAATTTTGAGTGCCCAAAAACATTGATCCTTGATAAGATAAGTCTTGCACCAGAGAATCCAAATTCTTTGATTGCTACCTGTTTTAAGCTCCCAAATGTGTTTAAGGATTGCAGCTCTGTTTGCGGCTTCAAGGTTGGGAAGACCTAGACCTCCATTGGTGACAGACTTATAAACATTGCACCATTTTACCCTAGCACCAGTCTTCTTAAGGTCTGGACCAGTCCATATAAATCTTCTAAGTAGTGCAGTGAGCTCGTTAATTACCTTCTGTGGCAGTATGAAGATACTAGACCAGTACAGTTGTGTGGATACAAGCACAGTTATGTGGATACAAGCACAGATTTGATGAGAACAAGTCTTCCAGCATATGAGAGGCTTTTATAGGACCAATGGTGAATTCTTGCTGTGATTTTCTTAATCAAAATGTTACAATCTGCAACTTTGAGTCTTGTAAAAATGAGAGGAACACCAAGGTGCTTTATGGGGAGAAAGCCAATTCCAACACCAAGAAAATTAGAGTAGAAAAGCTCATTTGTGTGGTCAATGCCTGAAAAGAAGACTGAACTTTTTGTTGGGTTTATGGTTAGTCCAGAAAGTGAGGAGAAAAGATCCAGGGCTAACTTGAGGATGGATATGGATGTGATATCAGCATGGCAAAAGAGACGAAGTGTGATACCCCTCGGATCCGAGACACGGGTTGATCAGGCCCAGGCCCAAACCCGAGGGATATCAAATAATTTATATGTAACCGAACACAAAATACAAGATAAAATAAGAAAAAATAATAATAAGCTGAAAGAATGCTAATTGAAAATCCTCAAAATAATATAATTATTGAAATCCGTTAAATCCAAACTCCGTAGGTTTACAACTTGGGAATCCATCCATTGGACCCCTTATTAAAGATTCTTAAACCAAAACTGAAATAATAGAAATAAAGTCTAAAGTTAACATAAAGAAGATTCTTACATAGTCGAAGGAATGAATATCTGTATCTGCTCTACATGTCCAAGCTCTAACCCTGGAACTAACGAACATCTGAAAAATAAAGAAGTGGGTCAGGCCCACATGCAAGTCCTGATCTACTACAATCCAAATAGTAATCTGATATGCAGATACATCATAAGAAGACTCAACAATATCTAGAGTAGTCCATATAAGTATATAGTACACCCTATAGGACGTTCGCTAGTCCAGTAGGTCTGTCTCAGCCTGAATAGAAGGCAACATGCGAATACGCACCCTAAGGTGGGCATGAGTACCTAGACCTACCAGGGAACACACCTATGTCCAGTTATCCATCTCAGGCGATATACGCGCTCTAACCATGGTCATGAGACTCAAGCTCATACCACGGCACCATATAATATATATATAAAGTCCGTACTCCTCCTAATACAGTATACCATCCATCTGTGAAGTGGTCTGATATATGTATAACAAATCCATCCTGAAACATAGTAGGTTATTCAATTCACAATTGATATGACACATGTAGGTGATGGACTTAACCTTTATGATTAATCCATACCTTAATCCAAATTTAGGTAGGCCTAGTGTCTGAACTAGTCCATACCTAGTATGTCACCGTCCCATACCGGTACATACCATCCTCCAGTTAACAGAGTTGATAAAACAATACTAGATAGTCATCAACCCAACTCCCAAAATATGCACAAACCAAATTAATCCATAAATATAATACTTAGGCATTCAGTTCAGGCCTAGAAATTATATTCCAACCATTAAATTTGCTAATTATGAAACATAGCATTTACATCATGCATCAAATCCACTAATTGATAAAATTAACTGAACTGTTATATCAATTTACTTCCAACCACACATAGATAATTCCAAGAATTTACTATGCTTATAAAACTGTCTAAATATAATTAAAACAGTATTAAACAAAAATCCTAATTTCAGTCCGTTAAATGACAAAACAAAAGTATACAATTTACTTCTCCAAACAGTGCCATAACTGATGAAATTTATATTCAGTTTTAATCATCAGTTAATTCCATCCATATTTACATCTAGTTATACTACTATATGCTTATACCATAACAAAAAATATATAACTAGCAGTTTAAGATTATACATAGAAATCAAAATTTCAAAGATAGTAGACAAAAGAAAATTAATTCTTCAATCATCCTCCTACGATTCTCTGTTTAAACTAAAGTTAATTCCATCCTCAATACCTACTTGTAACCATGCTTCCAAACATTTTTATAAATCTTTGGCAATGATTTACACTCTCCAGTAGCTTTTAAACAACTTTAGAAAACCAATTTTCAGTCCAAACGGACCTTAAAATCAAAGTTTTGGGCAAGTAAAAAGAGAGCAGGCTCTAGAAAAAATTTGAGCCTGCTCTTTCCATCTAGAGCCGGCTCTAGACTTTTTAGAGCCTACTCTAGTACACCAAGAGCCGGCTCCTCCTCTTTGGGAGCCGGCTCTAAGGGTTTTGGAAGCTAGTTCTTCCTCCCTTAGCAGCCTTCTGTCCGTTTAAACTTCGTCTTCTCCGATTCCTGTGAGTACAAGTTCTCTGTAGTACTTTTATTACATGTTTTTAAGGTCTATTCCAATTCTAGATTTATTATAAAATAAGGATATACAATGATATTTAATCAAGACTTGAATTGAAAAACAAATTGTTACCTAACGGAGCAAGGTTACAAAGTTACAGTTTTTATTACTATCTTTTTAAACCAACCAAGAACAGGTTTATTCCATGAATTGAAACATTGATTAAACATGCATAAAGGTTATAATTAAGCCTTAGTTTAATTCCTGGAGTCTTCCTAAACACGCACAGAACATAGATTAAAGAGATAGAGCAGAACAGAACTTGCCTTGAGTTTCAGACTTTGAAACTCTAATTCCACAGTTTCTGTATTCTCCCTTGAACTGCTCTACCAATTTCCCAAGTTCACGCTCTGTTTCTTAGCAGCCCCTTGTGTTACAGACGTAACCTTATGTTTGTCTAAAACCCTAAACCCCAGTACGTGTATGTATTTATAAACTTAACATTAACCCTAATCCATAAATAACTTGGCCCATTGAACAACCTAAGTTTAAAACAGTGTCGGCTAAACTGAAAACATAAAACCCTAAATTCAGATAAATTAAATAACTACACCGTGAAAAACTAAATAACCTAGTTAACCAATTAAGGTGAGTCAAACAAATGACACAATAATAAGCAATTAATTTAATTTAACTCAGTGAAAGAATTCAAATAAGTAATTACACCAAATAGAAACAATTAAGCCCATCAATTAAATTCAAGTACCAAAACAATTAAACCAATTAAATAATTAAATTAAAGCAAGTAAGTAATTAAATATACTAAAACAATTTAACACAATTAAACCACACCAAAGAAAACAAATGCAATTTAACCAACAAAATAAATACCAGGACTATTCTTTTGAAATTAGGGGTATTACACGAAGGTCATCGGCAAATGTAAGACGTGTGATTCTAACCTCCTTACATCTCCAATGGTATTTGAATCTTGGTGCTTGGGAGATAATCTTTTTGAGGATATGATAAGCGCCGAATATTGTATATTCAAGCGCCCTAAATTGCATTAGTTAAGTTCTTTATTTGTGTATTTTATATAGATTATCTCCAATTGTATGTTTTTGCACATTTTCAGGTTAAATTGCAAAAAGGAAGCAAAAAATGATGCTTTGTGGAGTTTTGAACATAGGAAGGTGCAATGCTGAATTCTGGCAGCAGTGAAATCTAGATTTTCTTATCATTTTTGACCTACCAAACTCGATAATTGGACTTCCCTCATAACATGAAAGATTTAGAGCTCTGAATCAGTTTTCCAAATCTTTAAACGGTTCATCATTCGGAGTTTGGAGCGCAAAGTTATGGCTGTTTTACCAAAGTAGGTCCGGGCGAAGCAAAGCAAGCATGGAGCAATCTGCTCCATTTTCGAGTGCTCGAGGCCCTATTTCGAGCACTCGAAATTCAGGCAGATTGCACTTCGGAAATGGCTCATTTCAGCCCACTTGCACCTTGGTTTCTTCATTTTGTTTTCCTCTTTAATGAAGTGGTTGGAGATGTTGGTTGGTAGCCTCTTGGAGTGGATAAGATATCTAATAAAGGGAAGCAAGGCCACACATATCATTAAGCTACATTTTGCAAGATAGAGGAGAGAGAAGAGAGTAAGAAAAGAAGGTGTTCTTAAAGCTTAAAGGAGGGAGCTCGAAAATTGGAGATGGAGTTCAAGCTTCTTCTTCATTCTAAGGCTCCAATGGGTAACTAACTCTTCTTCTAGGGAGGTGATGAAGTCCCTCCCTTGTAAGCATGTTCTAGTGTAGATTTTATTTTGGGATTTCAATGTATAACCTATGGTCTTTTCATGGTCTAGAGCATTTTGCTTCTTGTAATGGATCTTCATGTATTTTAATGATTATTGTTGAATTAATTATCTATCTTAGATGGTTTATTCTTTTAATCATAGTGCTTGCACTCTCATGGTGACAATGGTAGTGAGATCATGGAATAGTTTTAATGGCATGAAGTTGGAGAACTTTGATAGTCCATTGCTTAGGTTCCCCCTTTAATGGTCTATTCTTTATTCCTAACTTTATGTACTTTCATCATTCAATTAAGGGCTTGATAATCTTTGGCTTAGGGAGCATGTTGAAGACTACACCCTAGTTTAGGTAGTTTAAGCATGTATTTCTTTGATGGATTATTCTTGTTTTTGATTCAATGAACCTCTTGAGGATATTATAGCAACCAAGGGTTGTTATGTATCATGACCATCGTTTATGTTGATTTCCCGAATTTAAATTTTGCCTAGCATGTGCATAGGGATGGAGACGAATTCACTTCCTTAGTTTTTCTTACTCGTATCTTATCTCGCTTCAATTCTTGCAAGTTTCTATTTCATGCACTTTACATATTCAATTTAGTGACAAACAAACAACTCCTTATTTCCCCTTCATCATTCTAAGAACGATTCTAGACATTTAGGTTGCCTTAGACTAGCGCAGTCCCAGTGGTTCGACTTACCCGACCAATAGCCCTATTTTACAATGATTCATGCTGTTGCGAAGGTTGATGTATAATTGACCAACCGACCAATTTTTGGCGCCGTTGCCGGAGACTTGCATACGGTTTAGCAACCAAAGTTTTAGGGTTAAACTTAGTGTGATTGTTAATATTGTGTTTTGTGCATATTTCTCGTGTGGTTTAACCATTTTTATGTTGTAAGATTCTAGGGACTCGACTCTCGCCGTGGGAACGCTAGCAAAGTGTAAGTCTAGAGGACCCTAGGTAAGCTTCTTGACCTTTTAGTTTCGCATTGTTATATTTTGTGCATGTGTTAAGCTTAGAAGTAGTTAATTTATTTGCAAGCCCTTGTTGAGGCTATATTATTGTTTTAATTTTGTGTTCAAGCATCGGTCCTTATCGTGGCCATTTATTTTCTGTCTTGATAATTGAGGAGAAAGGGAATATCGTATGTGGAGTTGTGGTTGATGAATTGCTTTGTTGAGTATATGCTTTGTTGTTGATGTTCGGTCGTAGGTCACTTTCCTTACCCACAATCGATTATCCCATTGATATTAACTCTCTTGAAAGAACTCTTAGACGGAACCCTAGGGAACCTACTCTTACACGGGATCTTGAAACTAAATTTAATACAATGGGGGATAATATAGGAAATCCGGGGAATGAAAGGGCTGAAATTCCTAATATCGAGCCAATGACTCTTAGAGATCATTTCATCCCTACCACCTATGCTTCTCCATCTTGCATAGTGATGCCAAACATCGATGCAGCTCAATATGAGATCAAATCTAGTACCGTCCGAATGCTTCCATCTTTTCATGGTTTTGATAATGAAGATCCATATAAGCATCTCGATGAGTTCCTTGAAATCTGTTCGACCATCCGGTTGAGAGGATTTCCTGAAAATGCACTCCACTTACATCTTTTCCCATTCTCCCTAAATGATAGGGCAAAATATTGGTTGAACTCCCTCGCTCCCAACTCTATTACTTCTTGGGCTCAACTGCAACAAGAATTTCTTAAGAAGTATTATCCGGTGAGTAAAACCAACCAAATGAGGCGTTCCATTCTAAGCTTTTTTCAAGTTGATGGAGAACAACTCCACGAGACTTGGGAAAGGTTACAAGATCTTCTTCGGAAGTGTCCTCATCATTTGATCCCAAAATGGCAATTAGTGCAGGCTTTCTATGCCGGCTTGACCGACACCCATAGATTCATGGTTGACTCTTCTTGTGGTGGGATGTTCATGTCCAAGAATGCGGATGAGGCTTGGACCTTACTTGAGAATTTGAGTGAAAATTCACTTCAACACAATTCTCGTAGGGCTCCGACCTCAATCACTCCAAAGAACACCAATCCTTGTCAACAAAAATCAATAAGGGAGGAATCATCTCAAGTGGATACCATTGCTCATAAATTCTACCAATTGATGGCACCACATCTTCCCCCTTCATTGTCTCAAAATTCGGCAAGTTCAGTTTGTGCTTCATGTACTAGTCCATTCCATCTCTCGGAAGATTGCCCCACACCGGAGCAATTTCCCAATCCCAACCAAGAGCAAGCTAATGCCATGTTCTCAAGGCCCGAGCATAACCCGTATTCCAATACATATAATCCAAGTTGGAGGGACCGTCCGAATTTTTCGTGGAGGCAACAAGCCCCACAAAATTCCCAACTTCAAAATCAAGGGCCTCAAAATCAGCCCTCTTCTCAATATCAAGGTAGGCCTTTCCAAGCCTCTTCAAGCTACCAACCTCCATACAATCCAAATGTCTCCACTCAACCTCCTGTGAATCCAATTGATGAGATAGTGGCTGCAAACAAGCAAATGATGGAATCATTAAATGTGCAAATGATGGAATCATTAAACAAACAAATCATGGATTCCAACAAGCATCTCTTGACATCCTTGCAACCTACTCTCTAAATGGTTCACTCCTATACTCAATCCATAGCTAGGCTCAAAAATCAAATGGGACAAATAGCTAACCAAGTGAACCAACTTCTTCAAAAAGACAAGGTTAAGCTTCCCGCTCAACCATTTGAAAATCCTAGAGGGATACATGCAATTAATGAAACCCCTCTTCCGAGTGGGTCGAGTCTTGAGCATGTTCAAGCTATCACCACCCTTCGGAGTGGTAAAGTGGTTGACAACAAGGTCGATGGAGACAAAAGTGAACAAAATCCTCCTTTGAAAAATCCAAATTCAAGCTCTTCCAATCCAAATCCAAGTTCTTCTTGTCCAAATACCATTCATGGAAATCCCACGCATGTCACCCCAAATGTGGAAACTACTTATGAGCCAAAAGCTCCATTCCCTCAACGTCTTCAAGAGTCGACACATTTTGGGAATAAGAATTGCAAAATTCAAGACATGTGGGAGGTCTTTAGGCAAGTAAAGATCAATCTTCCTCTCCTGGATGCTATCAAGCAAATTCCTCCCTATGCAAAATTCCTTAAGGATTTGTGCACTCAAAAGCGCACTTCCAGAAGTCATTTACCAAAGAAAGTGAGGTTAACCGAAAATGTTAGTGCGATCATTCAGTACAGCACTCCTCCGAAGTATAAGGATCCGGGTGCCCCCACAATCTCTTGTGTCATCGGTGACAACAAAATCGAGAGGGCCCTCCTTGACTTAGGAGCTAGTGTGAATTTGATTCCATATTCGGTTTACCTACAACTTGGTTTGGGAGATTTTAAACCAATTCCGATAGTATTGCAACTTGCTGATAGATCTATTAAGCAACCACGGGGAATCATTGAAGATGTTACCATAAAGGTGGATAGGTTCTACTTCCCGGTAGACTTCGTGGTTCTTAATACGGAACCAGTCCACGACCCAAGAAAACACATTCCCATAATTCTCGGACGTCCTTTTCTAGCTACAGCTAATGCTTCTATTAACTGTAGAACCGGATTGATGGATATCTCTTTTGGGAATATGAATGTTAAGCTCAATATTTTCAATGTTGTGCATCTTTCTCTGGATGAGAGTGAGTGTTTTGCAATCACTATTGCTGATGAACTCATTGAAAATCCAATTCCATCTCCTTCAACGGAGGATCCCCTATAAGCTTGCTTGGTCCACTCTGATTTTGAGGATTTTGATGAGGAAAAATCCATTCGGAAAGTCAACTCCTTACTTGATATTCCATCACCATTTTCCTCTCCTTTATGGGTAGCACCAAACCCATCTCTATCTTGGGAATGTCCATCTCCTTCCATTTCTTCACCGGAGTTACCTTAACATTTTGGTAAGGAGAATGTTGACAAGTTGCTGGAAATTCTTCCAATCATTCCGGCCCAATCTAGAATCATTGTCCATGATACTCAACCTATGAACAAACCATTGAAGTACAATGAGGTATATGACTTGGAGATTGCAAATATGAAAGGTCATGATCCTCCCATTGTTAGTCAAGACAATGACATTCAACGAGCCTCCATAATCTCGAACAAGCAACACCTTTGCTTAAATCTGAAAATAAAAGAAGTGAGATTAAAAGCGATGCTCAAATCCTCTAAGGCCAAACTTGTTTCTCTTCGGAAGGATCAATATCCCTCACCATTCATTGATCCAAGTTTGAGACCATATGAAGGAGGCAAGTTGCATACGGAGCGTTAAGGATCCATCTCTCCAATGGATCTCGATCCTGGTTCGTCTAGCTATCGACATTAAATTTAGCAAAGTAAGGGAAGAAATTCTTTCGATGTTCCAAGCTTCCATGCCTTCTCAAATTGCTCGTGCCTTGAAATTTTCTGGGAAATGGTTTAGAAAAGCCAAAAATTTGATTTTTCTAAAATGGTCTTCAGTTGTGTTCCGCAATTTTAGACCGGCCTCAAACCTTCTCAGCTCTAATTTTCATTCCTGAAAATTTCCATCGCTTTTTAGCAATTTCATAGGATCTTTGGCATGCAACTCATGTGCACAACCTCTCATTTTCAATGCATTGTTGGATCATGGTTCCCCAAAATTTTCCATACATTGGAGATGAAGTGCAAGGTTTAAAAAAAAAATTCCTACATTCATCCATGCATTTGAAGAGACCAAATCCCATCCATGCATTGAAGAGATGTTCCAAGGTTTAAAAATTTTCTCAAAATCATCCATGCATTGTGTGAGGTTGCAAAAGTTGGGAAATCTTCTTGAAATCATCCATGCACTCATTGAAAAAAAATTTGCACAATTTGAAAAATTTCCTAAATTTTCCATGCATTGCAATGAAGTGTAAAGTTTGACAATTTTCCCTCCTTGCATTAGAATGGATTGAAGTTCAAAAGTTTGAAAAATTTCCCATGCATTGGAATAGAATGAATTTGCAAAGTTAAAAAAAATTTCTCCAGAAATTTCATTTATCCATGCCCTGTGTGATGTTGTAACAGTTGGAAATTTTTCCATGCAATTGAAATTTATGCATGCATCATTACAGAAAAAAAAAAATTTCCATGAAAAATTTTCCATGAAATTTTTGTAATGTTGTGCAATTTAAACATTTTCCATGAAATTTTCCATGAAATTTTTTCCATGAATTTCCATGCATTTGTAATGTTGTGCAATTTAAACATTTCCCCATCCATCCATCCATGCAAGCTCACTGCCATCTATGCAAGCTCATTGCCTTCATATTGCAAACATTCAATTTCCATGATGAACAACTTCATTGCTATGCTCATTGTCTTCATTTTGAGCAATCACATTTCCAATTTGAGTGCTCGCAGCTTTCAAAGCATCAATCCAAGCTCACTGCCTCAATTTCGAGCAATCCAATTTCCATGTGGAGTGCTCGAAATTCCTTGCAGCTGCAATCAAGATTCAACACCAAAATTCCGAGCCTACTGTCTCAATGTCAAGCACTCGACCTCCCCCTTGCGAGTGCTCGAAGCACCTCAACCCAACACCTCTACTTCGAAGCAAACCCACTGCCTTCAATTCGAGTGCTCGCCGGCTCAGTTCGAGCACTCGAATCTGCTACCAACACTCTCATCCATCAACTCCCTGCGTGCATGCCCACTCTCGGCCACACCATACCAACTCACAACCTCCACAGCCATGCACAGAATCTCACCAACCCAACCCAATTACCTTCCATCACCTTTAACCTCCCCAACCTCCACCATGCTCTCTCTCTTTCTCACCCAAGCCAACAACCACCACAATCAACCACCATCACCACACCCATCTCGGCAAATCCAAGCAAACCACCCCTCCACCTGCAAACCCACACCTAAATGTCCACCATGCAATCAACCAAACCAACCTTTCTCTATCTCTCGGTAACTTACAAAACCAAACCATCCTAACCCAAGCAAACTCACTCCATGCACCAACCTTCTTTAGCTCTCGGCATTTCTCCCCTCTCTCTGCACACTCACCACCTTGCATGCAACTCACCCCCATTCACCCACTCTCGGCACCAACCTAGGCTACCACCCCCATGCAACACAAACCCACAAACCACCTCAAAACCAACAACCCAATCTCACAACCAACTTACCTCTCGGCACCACCCCATGCATGCCCCTCTTACCCCTCTCAAACCAACCATGCCAACCACTTAACCAACCCAACTCATCAACCCAACAACCATGCCAACACCATGCAAACCAACACCATCACCCAACAGCCGAGCCCTTTGCTTGTTTTTCGAGCACACGTCGCGCCTAGCTCGAGTGCTCGAACCACTTCAAGTCCCACTCCTCATCCTCTCGGCTCCAACCAAACAACCTCACCTCCTGCAACCATGCACACCACACCTCCTCTCGGCAACCATGCACACCATGCACCATGTCAACCACTTAACCAACCTATCTCCTCAACCTCCAACCCACCTCACCATGCCACCCACCAACCCCACACACCCCCACCATCTTGGCTTCACCCATTCCCACCCCTTCACCCAACCACCACCTTCTCTCTTTCTCTCCTCAACCCACACCCTGCATGCCCATAAACCCACCAACACCATCACCTCTCGGCATCTCTCTCTCACTCTCATGCCATGCAAACCATGAATCAAAAAAAAAAAGAATACAAACCACCCTCTTCCTCTAACCCCCTCGGAACCAAACCACCCTCATGCATGCTTCAAAAAAAAAAAAAAAAAAAAAAGAAGAAGAAGAAATTGTATAGATCTCTATCTTACATTAACATTCATGTTTGTATTCTTATTTATATTTTGATTTTTCTTAAAAGACCTGTGCTTTTACCTGTGTACATTAGTTGTGTTTGGATAGGTCTTCATATCCAAGTTTGGGGGACGCCGTTGCGCACTCACATAGCTGAACATCTACGTCGTCGTCACTCCACTTGGTATTATTGTTCTTTTACCCTTTTTGCGCTTATTTTGATTTACTTGTCTTCTCACATTGAGGACAATGTGACATGCAAGTTTCGGGGTGCATTTATGCATTTTTGGTTTTACATTTTTGCTAAGCAATGATAATGGAATTTGAAACCTGTTGGAGATGAAAGCATATGTTTAAAACTTTGTGTATAGAAGCAACTGATATTTTTGAAAATAAAGAAAATTTGAGTTGAAATGATCATGTAGATTCAAATTAGTCTGTATAAATGTCTCAATTAAATTCTCGCTGGATTTGACACTCTTTTAAGCTTCACAATGCACAGATGCATATTAGAAACTTAACTGTGAGGCATGCAACTTGATTGACCTTGACCTTGGCCTAGTTAATCTGATTTGATGAACCTAATGGATGAATACTTTTGGCATGAATCTAAAAAAAAAAAAAAAAAAACTGAGAAAGAAAGAAAATAATGATCAGTTGACGTTCGTAGCCTTTCCAACTTATAATACCCCTAATTTTAAAAAGGATATCCCGGGGATTTTAATTTAGTAGTTAATTGCATTTTATTTGATTATGTGTGATTAGTTGAATTAATTTGATTATTTAATTGTTTAAGTGTTGTAATTAGTAAATTGATTTAATTGTTTTAATTTAATTGAGTTAATTGTTTTGATTTAATTTATTTAATTATAGTTAATTATTTAAGTGGTAAATTTATTTGTTTTGTTTAATTTGGTTTTCACGGGACTGTATGGGACACATATAGTTATATTAGGGTTTCAGTTTATAGCCGGCAATGTATATATCATAGGTCAGTTTATGGGCCAAGGAGGGCTCTGTCTCTATTAAACAAGGATTAGGGTTTGGGATTTGTATGCCTATATATATATACATGCTTCTTGGTATTAAGGATTGGAAAAAAAAAAAAAGACTCTACTCGCGTAACATAAAAACAGGGAGATACAGAGTGAGGTTTTGAGAGAACAGATTTTGTTTGGTGTGGGATTCGACGGGGATTTCAGGGTTGGACCTAGGAGAAGGGAAGGGCAGAGGTATTAGGAGGCTAGACAGTGTTGCAGTGGTTACCGGACGTTGGGAAGACGGCGACAAGTTTTGAGTCTAAAACTTCAGGCAAGTTCTTTTCTTCCTCCTTCCCGTTGGCCTGTGTTCTGTGCACCTAGACATGCTCTAGGGTTTTAATGGATCAATAATTGAATTAAGCATGTTTTTATATGTCAATTTAACCTTATCTTTGCCTTGAATAAATTCGGTGATGGGTTTTTGAAAGTTCATTACAGTAGTTATTTTTTTAGCATGATTTGTCTGTGAAACTTGTAGTTTTTGTTTTTGATTTCAACTGTTGTAAACACTCCATGGGGATTATACTGGACATAGTTAGGACCCTTGGGAACAGTCTAAAACTAAATAGAATGGGTGGGAAGCGGCCGGCGTTGAAGAAGAAGGTTGCAGAAGTCACATACGGACAGACGGCTCTCAGAGAGGGAGAGAGCCGGCTCCATGGAGGAGGGAGCCGGCTCCCCCCTAGTGTAGAGCCGGCTCTAGGAGGTGTAGAACCGGCTCTACCTAAGTAGAGCAGGCTCCAATAAAAATTGGAGCCGGCTCCACCTTTGTTCATAACCTGTTCTCGCTCAGTTTGCTTCCGAAAGGTGTTTAATGCACTGTTTGAAGCTGTTGTGTGTTTGAACTGTTTTAAAAAAAATATTGGGACTTACCATAGTGATTAAAAAGTTAACTTTGGGTATTAATAGGACTTTTAATTGATTAAAGTTTACCTCTAAATTATGGAACAAACTGTATAAAATTTATGCACATTGTACACGATTAAGGGATGGAAGAAGACTTAATTGCTCAAGCTTATTTTTGAGCATTCCAGTGGGATCTAATATGTTTATAAATTGTTCTAAATACATTATAGGGTCATTGATGTATTGAAGTTGACCTACGCATGCTTTGGAGGCTAATTGTTGAAATAGTAAATACTTTCTGCAATGATATGGATTATCGTTTGGATTTTTAATTGCTAGAACATCAAATATCTTCCTGCAATTATTTGGATAATGTTTTGGAATGTAATTTACTAAATTATGATTTCTATATTGTAATTGGCATTGATATGGAGGATTATATGCACTGGTATGGGACGGTGGCATACTAGGGATGGTTTAACTTCAAAACGCTAAGACCTAACCTAATGGATTAATGGAATGGATTGTAAGATATCGAATCCTAATTGTGACTAAGTCAGATCAGCTGTAACTAAGTTGGATGACTTCCTGGTTTAACGGATGGTAGTTAAGTCATATCAACTGAATAAGTTGAGTGACTAACTAGTTGGTTTATTGTAGGTCAGTTTAATAAATAGTTGAACTGCTTACCCTGGATTTGGACGGACTTTATATATATGTTTATGGTACCACGAGTTAAGCTTGAGTCTCAGACTCGTTGGTTAGGGTGCGTATATGCAGTGGATGCGTAGCTGGTTATAATAGGTTGAGGTGTACCCTGTTAGGTCTAGGTACTCATGCCCACCTTTGGGTGCGTATTCGCATGTTGCCTTCTATTCAGGTTGAGACCCCTATTATAGACTAGTGAATGTCCCTTAGTGTGGATATATTTATACGTGTGGACTAGATAGATATTGTGAGGTGTCTACGGTGTATCTGCGTATCGGGTCACTGTATGGATTGCAGTTAGATTAGAACTTGCTCGTGGGTCTGACCCACTCCTTTATTATTCTTTTCAGGTACAGGACGGTTCCAGCCTTAGAGCTTGATCGTGCTTGTCGAGGACAGTCTCACTTTCATCGGATTACGTAGGACTTCCCCCGATGTTTCTAGTATTATCTATTTTCAGTTTCAGTTTCAGTTGAATTTTTAGTTAGGGGTCCATCAGTGGATTCCTAATTTGTAACTTTGAAGTTTTGGAGGATTGGAGTTTTAAATTTTCAGTTACTTGGAGAATTTTACTATTATTATTTCTTTCAGTTTTATTCTATCTTTATTGGTTTTGTCATCTGTGTTCGTTTTAAAATACTTTAATTGTTTGATATTCCTTCGGGTTTGGGCCTGGGCCTGATCAACCCGTGTCTCGGATCCGAGGGGTATCACACAACTCGAGTTATTAAGCCCTAGGAGTGTCTCTACACTTAGCACCCTAAAACCGTCTGGTTTGGGAGTTGTTGGCCAAACGTTTGCTACAGGGGTTGGTTAGAAAGCTTAAGGGACTTAAACATTGCACGGTCATTCAAAAAATAAACTGGTAATAAACATGGTTCGTTGGAGTTCGTAGCCTTTCCAACTTGAGCTATTAAGCCCTATGGAGTGTCTCTATACTTAACACCCTAAAGCCATCTGGTTTGGGAGTTGTTGGCCTAACACTTGCTACATAGGTTGGTTAGAAAGCTTAAGGAACTTCAGCATTGCACAACCATTCTATGTTTCGCTTATGAGTTACAATAAATTGTCAACAAGCAACAAAAGTTGTCTTGTAAATAAAATCATGCCTTAGGGACCTCATTTAAAGGGGAATTCAATGATTTGAAAACTTGTGCTTTGGAATTGGAAAAGAAAGTAAAAGCCGCATGTTGAGAATCCAATTCACTTTCATTGAAGCTAGAGTTGATTTCCATTCAAGAGATGATAATTGAGTTATTTATATAGACTTTGATGTTGATGCATGTATGTGGAAATGTATTTAGCCAATTTTTGTATCAATACTTCATATATGCAAGGTAGTTTTCCCAATGACCCCATCTCCAGTTTTTGTCTATTTCAAGTTGTATTTGAGCTATGTATCTATTTTATTTTACCATGGTAGATATTTTTGTAGTAGCAGTCCCATGTTTGTCATTCCATTGAGTTTTGCATTTTGGTTTTGCTAAGGGACTAGCAAAATGTAAGTTTGGGGGTGTGATAAGCGCCGAATATTGTATTCAAGCGCCCTAAATTGCATTAGTTAAGTTCTTTATTTGTGTATTTTATATAGATTATCTCCAATTGTATATTTTTGCACATTTTCAGGTTAAATTGCAAAAGGAAGCAAAAAATGATGCTTTGTGGAGTTTTGAACATAGGAAGGTGCAATGCTGAATTCTGGCAGTAGTGAAATCCGGATTTGCTCACCATTTTTGACCTACCAAACTCGAGAACTGGACTTCCCTCATAACATGAAAGATTTAGAGCTCTGAATCAGTTTTCCAAATCTTCAAACGGTTTATCATTCGGAGTTTGGAGCGTAAAGTTATGGCTGTTTTACCAAAGTAGGTCCGGGCGAAGCAAAGCAAGCATGGAGCAATTTGCTCCATTTTCGAGTGCTCGAGGCCCTATTTTGAGCACTCGAAATTCAGGCAGATTGCACTTCAGAAATGGTTCATTTCAGCCCACTTGCACCTTGGTTTCTTCATTTTGTTTTCCTCTTTAATGAAGTGGTTGGAGATGTTGGTTGGTAGCCTCTTGGAGTGGATAAGATATCTAATAAAGGGAAGCAAGGCCACACATATCATTAAGCTACATTTTGCAAGATAGAGTAGAGAGAAGAGAGCAAGAAAAGAAGATGTTCTTAAAGCTTAAAGGAGGGAGCTCGAAAATTGGAGATGGAGTTCAAGCTTCTTCTTCATTCTAAGGCTCCAATGGGTAACTAACTCTTCTTCTAGAAAGGTGATGAAGTCCATCCCTTGTAAGCATGTTCTAGTATAGATTTTATTTTGGGATTTCAATGTATAACCTATGGTCTTTTCATGGTCTAGAGCATTTTGCTTCTTGTAATGGATCTTCATGTATTTTAATGATTATTGTTGAATTAATTATCTATCTTAGATGGTTTATTCTTTTAATCATAGTGCTTGCACTCTCATGGTGACAATGGTAGTGAGATCATGGAATAGTTTTAATGGCATGAAGTTGGAGAACTTTGATAGTCCATTGCTTAGGTTCCCCCTTTGATGGTCTATTCTTGATTCCTAACTTTATGTGCTTTCATCATTCAATTAAGGGCTTGATAATCTTTGGCTTATGGAGCATGTTGAAGACTACACCCTAGTTTAGGTAGTTTAAGCATGTATTTCTTTGATGGATTATTCTTGTTTTTGATTCAATGAACCTCTTAAGGATATTATAGCAACCAAGGGTTGTTATGTATCATGACCATCGTTTATGTTGATTTCCCGAATTTAAATTTTGCCTAGCATGTGTATAGGGATGGAGACGGATTCACTTCCTTAGTTTTTCTTACTCGTATCTTATCTCGCTTCAATTCTTGCAAGTTTCTATTTCATGCATTTCATATATTCAATTTAGTGACAAACAAACAACTCCTTATTTCCCCTTCATCATTCTAAGAACGATTCTAGACATTTAGGTTGCCTTAGACTAGCACAGTCCCAGTGGTTCGACTTACCCGACCAATAGCCCTATTTTACAATGATTCGTGCTATTAAGAAGGTTGATGTATAATTGACCAACTGATCAGGATACCTGAAAGAATTTCCATGAAGATGACAAAACAGTGTAGGGGACGATGGATCTCCTTACCTTAAGCCCTTAACACTATTAAAGTGACCATGGAATTCTCCATTGATGGCTATGGTAAAGGAAGGAGTTGTGATACAGCCTTAATCCATTGTATAGTTTTGGCTGGGAAGCCAAACAGTGTAAGGGAATCAAGGATGAAGTTCCAACTGACTGTGTCAAATGCTTTCATAAGATCAACTTTCCAAGCACATCTAGGGGATGGTGTAGAGGCATGATATCCCCTCATCAGTTATTGAGCAAGGAGAACAAAATCTGTGATTTTCCTTCCCTAGACAAAGGCAGTTTGTGTTGGCTTAATTATATATGGGAAAGATGGATGCATTTTCATTACAATGAGTTTTGCAATATATTTATAAATAACATTGCAATAGCTGATTGGTCTGAAGTCATGGAGAGTGGTTGGATTTTGGCACTTGGGAACCAGGGATAAGTAGGTAGAATTGTATTCTTTAAGAAGCTTACCATTTTGAAAGAACTCCTTGACTGCCTTGGTGATAATACCACCAATAATTGGCCAGGCTTTGTGGAAAAAATAGGCATTAAAGCCATCTGGACCAGGTGCTTTGTCTTTACTGATAGAGAAGATGCATTGCTTAATTTCAAGGTCTGTGGGAATTGATTCAAGGAGTGGGATGTGCTGGGGAGGGATGGTTTTGGTTATGAATGGTCTGAGGACTTCTTGGCCATGGTGAATAGGTGCATTATCACCTAGGAGGTGCTTGAAGTAATTGAGTGCTTCATTTTTAATGCCTTCTTGAGTGGTTATAGGGTCACCAGTGGTTGAGGTGAGACTCAGGATCTGTTTTTGTTAGTATTGGAATCGCCAAGTTCCAGCCAAGTGACCTTTTACTTTTGTCTGATTACATCTTCCTCAGCTAACAGAAGTTTGGAATGTTCTAATGAGAGGGCTTTTTCAAGGTTCCTGAGGACTATATCTGAGGGATTGTGGTCAAGCTCTGATTGGCAGTAGTCAAGTTCCACCTTGATCTTGGAGATTCCTTCTGTAGGTTTGTGAATTTTTCTCTACATACTTCTCTTAGAGGCTGTTTTAAGGATTTAAGTTTTTGGACAGCTTGGAACATTGAGGTGCCATGAATGAAGACCTTCCATTTTCTGTCAACAATGGGGGGAAAAAAGGGATGGGAGCACCATGCATTGAAGAATTTAAATGGGATTGCTTTGTGAAAGTTTTGTGCAATGGTGGGGCAGTGGTATGAGCCCCTTGTGGGAGAAAGGTACATTCTGATTGGGGAAACATAATGTGCCATAGGGGGTTAATAAACACCTTGTTAAACTTTTTGGCAATGTAGGCATCACCATGACTTTGGTTATTCTATGTGAAGAAGATTCCCTTGTATCTCAGATCTTCAAGCTCGGCATCAATAAGGCAGTCTCTGAATTCAGCTATTGCAGGTATGATTCTGTTGGAGCCTCCATTTTTCTCATTGGTATTGGTAATGGTGTTGAAATCCCCTATTACAAGCCATGGGGATGAAGAGGAGAAGGTGGAGTGTGAAGTGAGGTCCAGCCAAAGAGCCCTTCTTTCAATTGCACAGTTGGAGCCATAAACAAATGAGATGTTAAATGAGATAGATGAGCCAATGATGGAAGTGGTGCAATGAATAACTTATCTTGACTCAGAGAGAACAATAAGATTGATCTAATTTGGATTCCACATTACCCATATCCTTCTTAAGTGGGAGTGAGTATAGTTGTGAATGATTCACCAGTGTGCAACAATTATGTTGTGAATGGAATTGATTTTTGCCAAGGCAACCTTGGTTTCAATAATGGAGAGAATGTCAATCTTGTGCTCAGATATCAATTTTTTGATCTCCAACTGTTTTAATAAGCCATTTAGACCTCTAATATTCCAACTAAGGATGGAAATCATTGGGAAGGGGGTTTAGTGTTACCTCTCAGGTACCTTAGACCATTGGAGCTGGAAGGTTACTCTTGGATGAACTTAACTTTTTTGCTTTTGAATTTCTATAGTTCATTTTTTTTTTGTTGTAGCTGCAGGTTCATCATGCCGAAGTGTTGCCTCATTTAGATTTCCTGGGGGTACATTCTCATCCTGAACACTGGAGGGAGGTGAATTATCTGTGGACACAGCTTCTTTAATCATGCATCCATTTTAGAGCGGAGAAAACATATTCCTGAATGCAGCAAAGGTTGAATCAGTGGGATTTGGGATGCTGGTTTCTTGTTTGTTATTGGTTTGGTTAGTGATAACTTGGATGTTAAAGGAGGAGAGATCAATTATAATCTTGTTTTCCCCATGGGAGTGGTCCAAAGGGGAGTTGAGAGTGGTGTTTGAGGCCTTGTGAGGAGTTTTAATGGTGAGGTGGGAAGTGAGTTTTGTTAGGGAGATGGTGGGATGGAGTGTGACGGTGAGTCATTGGATGGGGAGGGATCAGAAGTGATTGTTTTCCCCTTCATCTTTTTATAAACAATTTCCTAATTATCATGATGATTATTGGGTAAGATTGGTGCTGTGGAGCTTGGATTGTACAGAGTAGTAGCATGGCAGGTTGACTCATTGTGGAAAAGGGTATTGCAGGTCCTACAGAACTTAGGAAGCCACTGATATTCAACACCAATGGCAATAAAGGAGTTGCAGTCCATCTTGAGCTTGACAGTGCTTGGCAACGGTTGAGCCATGTTGACTTCAATGCAAATTCGTGGAAATTTTAGCTTTTCCCTATCTTTAATTGCTCTGTCAGCATAAAGGGGGATGCCAATATTGCTTGCAATGATACTGAGCCCTTTACCAATCTAGTAATTCTTTGGGATATTATAGAACTTGACCCATATTGGTAAAGTTGTGTTGGGGTTAGAGGATAGAGTAGAGGGTGAAGATTGATCCGTTTTTCTGAGAATGAGAGGCTTGCCTGCTATGGACCATGGGCCATAAGCAAGGATATTATCAATAACTCTTTTGAACTTTAACCTGAATAAGCAGAAGCCATAAAAGCATTCGACAACTCATCTACATTCTTCACAGCATTCCACTTAGTAGTGAATAGAGCAGAAAGACTACCAACAGGTCGGCGACTGAGTGCATCCGCCACTACATTCGCTTTCCCTGGATGGTACTGTATAGAAAAATGATAGTCTTTTACAAACTCCAACCACCTACGCTGTTTCATATTCAGCTCCCGCTGAGTGAACAAGTACTGCAGACTCTTGTGATCACTGAATAATCTGAAGGACTCACCCAACAGATAATGCCTCCAAATACGCAAGGCAAAGACCACTGCTGTCAACTCCAAATCATGTGTTTGATAATTAAGCTCATGAGGCTTAAGTTTTCGAGATCCATAAGAAATCGGCCGCTCCTCCTGCATCAATACACATCCAAGACCCTGCAACGAAGCATCCGTGTAAACAAGATACTCTATCCCGCTCTGCGGAGTAGCCAGAACCTGTACAGAAGTCAGCTTCCTTTTCAGCTCATCAAAAGCTTGCTGACAGTGTTCATCCTACACGAACTGTACACCCTTCTTGGTCAGATGAGTGAGTGGTCCTGCTATCTTGGAGAACCCCTGGATGAATCTCCTGTAATATCCTGCCAGACCGAGAAAACTCCGAATCTCAGTAGGTGATGTAGGCTGTCCCCACTCAACCACCGCTGAAACCTTGGTCGGATCCACTGCTATCCCCTTTTCTGACACCACGTGACCCAGAAATTTCATCTCTCGCTGCCAAAATTCACACTTCTCGAATTTGGCATATAACTGGTGCTCACGAAGCATCTGCAAGACTATGCGAAGATGTCTAGCATGATCGTCCTCCGACCGAGAATAAATCAAGATGTCATCAATAAAGACAATAACAAACTGATCCAAATAAGCCCGGAAGACTCTATTCATTAAGTCCATGAATACTGCAGGTGCATCAGTCGTCCCAAACGGCATAACACGAAACTCATAAGAACCATATCTCGTGAGAAATGCTGTCTTAGGAACATCCTGCTCCCTAACCCTCAGCTGATGATACCCAGAACGCAGATCAATCTTGGAGAAGTATGTGGCTCCCCTTAACTGATCTAACAAGTCATCAATCCTGGGCAAAGGATACTTGTTACGAATCGTAACCTTGTTCAACTCCCTGTAATCTATACACAGACGAAGCGAACCATCCTTCTTCTTCACAAATAGCACCGGTGCTCCCCAAGGTGATGTACTTCTACGAATAAAACCCTGGCTGAGTAACTGCTGAATCTGATCCCTCAGCTCTCTCATCTCCAACGGTGCCATCCTATAGGGTGCCCTAGCAATAGGTGCAGTGCCTGGAGCTAAGTCTATCACAAAATCAATCTTTCGACTAGGTGGCAACCCTGGAATCTCCTGAAATACATCCGGAAAATCCTGTACAATCGGTATATTATCCAATGGCACAGTAATCCCCTCCTCATTTTCCTCCTCCACATGGAACAAATAGGTACTACCGCCCCCTTTAGAACGTGGCATAGCTACTACATACATATCTTGATCAGGTATGGTAAAAATAATAGATCTATCAAAACAATCAACTTGGGCATGGTAGTGAGACAACCAATCCATCCCAAGTATCACATCATAAGTGTGCATGTCCAGGACCAATAGATTGGCTAGAAATCTGAGTCTGCCAATATCTAGTGTCACAGGCCCATCACTCTCATGTATAATAGCTGTATCACTCAATGGTGTAGAAATACCCTGAAGTCTAGTGCATACCCTCGTCCTCATCCCAGATAAAATAATAAAAGTCCTAGTTACAAATGAGTGTGTAGCACCTGTATCAAATAAAACACGTCTATGCAAACCATGAATAGGAAACTTACCCTCAATAGTCTGAGGTGCCTGAACATCTTGTGGCATGGGGTTATACACCCTGCCATAGTGCAACTGCTATGGTGCCTGTCCCTGAGTCTGCGGCGGTGCCGGTAAAGCCAGATATGTCTGTCCCTGAATCCGTGGAACCTGTGGAGCTAGTAGAGGCACTGACGCCTTCTGTCCCTGCTGCACATACTGTCTCTGTCCCTGTCCTTGTCCTGCTTTAGGACACTGCCTGGTGCTATGACCATACTCTCCACAAGTGTAACAATTACCCTGGAAAGTACCAAATGGCCTCCTCTGTCGGTTAGCCTGTGGCTGACCCTGTCCTGCCTGTGGTCCCCCATTCTGTTGTCTCTGAATAGGTGCCCCATTCCGATGAGCATCTGAACCACCCTTGTGCTTCTTCCAAGGCTCTTATCCCTGGAACTTGCCTTTGTCATTCTGCTGGTGACCATTGCCGTTCCCCTTTTCAGCTGACTGATTAGTAGAGTCTTTATCACCCCGCTTCTCACCACGAGCCTGTCTGATGTCCACAGTCAACTGATACTGTTGTAGAGCGGCGTCTACCACCTGAGCATAGGTAGTATAGGCTGGACTACCTGTAATAGCTCTCTTGATAGACTACATCAGTCCCTTGACGAAACTATTGCGCTTCTTCTCCTCTGTATCCACCTCCTCCGGTGCAAAGAGAGACAAGCGTGTGAACTGCTGCTCATATTCCGCCACTGTCATATTTCCCTGCTACAGACTTAGAAACTCGATCTTCATAGTTGCCCTGACCGCATAGGGAAAATATTTCTGGTCAAAGCGAGCACTAAACTCATCATAAGTCATTGTCATCCTCTCCTCTGAGGTGGTAACTGACTCTCACCACCGTAGTGCATCCCCAACTAACTTGAAAGTAGTAAGCATCTGCTTCTGAACCTCCGTGCACTGAACCAAACGAAGATGACGCTCAATGTCCTGTTTCCACTGGTGAGCTGCTCTCGCATCGGTTGAGCCTGAGAACACAGGTGGACTCCCCTTTGTGAAAGAGCTCCTAGCTTTTCCCCAAGAATCCGTCTGAACAATCGGTGCTGGTAGCCGTGCCGGCTGTACCTGAGGTTGATTCCGAAGTGCAGCTGTTACCCCAGCTTCTATAGCCCGAGCAACGAGGTCATTGAGGTGAGGAGGAATCTCTGGATCTCTGACCTGGTCCAGAGTCTGTTGAACATTCTCCTGTTCCTCTTGAAACTGATCCATGTCATCTTGAAACCTAAGCCTTTGCTGCTCTTCCTCCATTTGCTGACGCCGTAGGAGATATTGTTGCCAACGTGCCGCTCTCCTTTCCTTCCTAGTTCCTTGCATGTTCTGTCCATTTTTAGCGTTAACCATCTGTTAACACGAAAAAACAGACGTCAGTACCATTTCTATACGAACCATAAGGAATACAATGAATCCTAACTTAAGCTCTATTCAAGAGAACACTACGCGGAAGACTTAATGCGAAAACATCCTAAAGACACTTGAACCTGGAGTGCTCTGATACCAACTGTGATACCCCTCGGATCCGAGACACGGGTTGATCAGGCCCAGGCCCGAGCCTGAGGGAATATCAAACAATTAATATTTTATAATGAACACGGAATACAAAACGAATTAAGAAATGAAATTAAAGCTGAAAGGAAGCTAAAAATAGAATCAGCAAAATAATATAATTATTAAAATCCATCAAACCCAAACTCCAAAACTCCATCAGTTTACAACTCGAGAATCCATCTCTAGTGGACCCCTATTAAACATCCAAACGGAAAATAAAGCAACTGTAATAAACATCCAGAAATAAACTATGGAGTGAGTCCTACATCGTCGGAAGAGTGAATAGGGACCTCTGCACAACACAAACACGTCTAAGCCTGGAACTGTCGTGTACCTGAAAAATAGAAGTGGATCAGGCCCACGCGCAAGTTCTATACTACTACAATCCAAACAGAGGCCCGATACGCATGTATATCCTAAACAATTTAACAATAGCTAATTGTCCGTAAATATATATATAGTCGCACTAAAGGACTCTCACTGGACTACAGGCCGGTCTCAACCTGAATAGAGGTAACATGCTAAAATGCATATGAAGTTGGCATATGTACCTATACCTAAACAGGGTACACCTCTAACCATCATATCCAGCTATGCATCCCAATGCATATACGCTTCCTAACCGTCGATCCTGAGACTCAAGCTCATATCGAGGTACCATAACAATATATTTAAAGTCCATCCCGAATCCTGGTAGTGCCGCTCAACTAGTCGTTGCCATGACACTACAATTAATATGACTTAACTTTTAGTTAATCCAATTCTTAATCCAGAGTAGATTGGTTTTGGTATTTTGAAACCAAACCATCCCTAGTATATCACCGTCCCATACCGGTGTATATTATCCAATCATCCAGCAGTTGATAATACAGACAACTACCATAAATATCAACTCAATCCATATCTCCCTTTCTGATACTAATAGTCATATTGGAAGCATCAATAACACAGTCAACCATATCCATAAACAGGCTCAGTTTTATATCCATTACTGATACTCTCAATTAAGCACAGTCAAAATATTTTCTACACATGCTCAGTTTATAGTGTTCCACAAAATCTGATTTAGTGCTAAGTTTAAATCTTATTAGTATCCAACATCCAGCAGTTGGTATTACAGTCAGTTAAGATAACCATTAGCTATGTCCATTCCTCCAACAAGTGATACTAGCAGTGGTAAGATAAGCATCAACAGCAGAAACCACAGTATGTACATAAACATGCTTAATTTAAGTTGTTTTACAAAATTTCCTTTAGTGCCAAGTTTAAGACTTAATCTCATTCAACTCTAACACATCCCAGAAGAGTATAATTCAGATACATGCTCATGTTATAGAGTTTAACAAGTTCCAGTTATATCATCCGTCTCACAAGATTTCTATTGCAGAGAGAGTTAAACACTCCTAGCTTCACAGATTTAAACATAGTTTAAATACCTGATTAAGTCCCTACTGTCCAAGCTAATCTAAGTAAGCAGACTTAATTAACACCACAACAGAAGCTTTAATCTAACCATATACATCAATTAAACCCTCCATAATCACCCTGTATTCAATTGAATACTCCAAAAACAACTACTGCATGCAAAACTTACTGGAGAACAAAGGAAAAAAATAAAAATTCACCAAAGGAGACGTCTCCGAAAAGTGGAGCCGCCTCCTTTAGACCTTGGAGCCGGCTCCACTTTTTGGAGCCGCCTCCACCTAAAAAGGGAGCCGGATCTCTCCAACGGAGAGCCGGCTCTCTCCCTCTTTGTCTCGTTTCTTCGCCCTCTATCTTCGTTTTTACGCCTTTGCTACCTCACGCCATGATTTTCGGAAACTGTAACCCACTCCCAGTACATCCCAGTTCGTGCTTAAGTCCAGTTAACATTACACACATTGCTTTAAACAGAGATTCATGCAAGCAAACAACAGGTTCTTAACAGTTTTACAAAGCGTGAAAACTTGTAGACCAGTTTCGGTTTAAGCACAAACAAAGAATGTTTTAATTGATCTGATTAATCCTAAAATTATTTAAGAATGCAAAGAACATGAAACCTAAGGGAGAGAGTGAGGATAGAACTTGCCTTACACCGACGTTCGTCCAAATCGTCCGACCGAATCCTCTGTTTACTTTCTGTTTTCCTCCCAGCCGTCTCTAAACTCTTTGTATCTTACTGTGGCATAATATCCTTCTAAAAACCCTAGGCAGACACCCTAGAGGAGTATTTATAGGCCACATTAATCCTAGACTCTCTTAAACCCTAAGTGGATTTGCTCGGCCCATAGAGAAAATTAGGTTAAATGCACTGTCGGTTGTGAGCTATGATTCTAATTTATAACCATCCATATGCAACCTTCCCTACAGCCACGTTAAAAACAGAAACTAATTTAAACTAATAATGAAAACTATCAATTAATTCAAATGAAACAAATAATAACAATTAAAGCAAATAATTCCCATAACTAAACAATTAACCAGTCAAATTGCAAACAAACAGTTAAACAATAAATAAATAAAAAAACAATCAAAACAAATAAAACAGAGTTACAATTAAATCACAATTAATTAATGCCAACCAATTCATCATTTAAACAAATAAAACTCAACTTAAACAATTAAATAAATTTCCAGGTCTATCCTTTTAAATTAGGGGTATTACAGCTCCAGAGCCTTTGTGTTGCAGCTTGCATAGCTTTGAATGGGAGTCTTTTGTGGGGGTATATACCAACAATATGGTAGGAAGACCAAAAGAAATTTCCTTCTTACACAATCTCCAGCGGAGGATCAACGTAACCTACTGAGGGGGGTGCAATAAATTCAAGGGACATTACATCTATGGGACTGTGAGTTCTAACAATATCCACCCAGGCTTTGTTAAATTGGTGGATAGAGGCAACAGTGGTAATGGTGATGGGGAGTTGGTAGATGTGGTGAGGGGTTCACTGTGGGGGCCACTGTAGGAATGATAGTGTCACAGTCAATACTTTTGACTAAACAGCCATTTGGGTTAGAACAAATAATCTTTTGGTGAGTTGGTAAGTTGTCAGAGCATACAATAAGGGTGAGGCTATGATGTACCTGTGACATGGGGGGACATGTGGGTGAGTTTGAATTCTGATTCAAATTTGAATTTGCATGTGGAGGTGTGTGACTGACGTGGTGGTTGGGGTAGTGGTGGAGGGTTGTGCAGTTTTGCTGCTGCTGTTCCGGTAGAGGAGGTGGATGAAAGGATTCATCATCATGAGGGGAGGTGATGTGGTTTGTAGTGACGATTTGATCGCCGAGGGTTGGGTTATTTAGTGCGTGAGGTTCATTCTCGGTAAAAAGCTTGGTTACTCTATCCTCACCAGCCCGTGGTTGCCTAAGTTCAGCGACTATCTTTTTCAGCTCAAGGAACAGAGTCAAGAACCTAGAAGCCTCCTTTAACATACCTTGGACCTTCACCAGCTCCAGTTCCTTTTCTTGAAGAAGAGACTTGAGCCTTGCAATTTCTTCAATGAGCTCAATTTTTTCAGCATCCATAACCGCCGTATCAATGCCATCAGGAAGTAGGACCACATTGCTAACTTCAAGCCCAGAGGGGTTTAAGAGCCTGTCATTTTGCAATGCACGCCTAACCTTTTTTTTCATAAATCCTGTAACTGAAGGTGAACGTGGAAGTAGGTGATTAGGATAATTATGTCTTGATGTGTTGGAGGAATTTTTCTTGTCCACAATATTTTTTGTGGGTGGAAGTGGTGGTTTGGCTGTATTAAGGGTTTTGAGATAGGTGACAACTTTTTCTTGTGTAGGACGGGAGGGTATTGTTTTGTGACTATTGTTTAGGTTGGGTGGAGTCTGATACAGTTTGAGAGGGTGGTGGAGGGATTTTGAATTGTTAGCTGGTAAGAATGGTGGTTTTAGATGATTCGGTGGCCGGCGATGGAACTCAGGGGGTTTCATGATAGAGAGAGAGAGAGGGGTTGATCCTTAATCCCCACTACTGGTTGTGAGATGAAGAGTTTCATGTATTCCTTCATGTATTCAATACAATATACAATATAATATTTTCCCATTCCTTTATTTATAACGTAATTAACGAATCAGCCCAAAGGCGGATCCAGGGGTGGGCGAAGGTGGGCTTCAGCCGACCGTAAAAAAAAAAAAAAAAAAAAAAAAAAAAAAAAATATATATATATATATATATATATATATATATATATATATATATATATATATAAATGGTAGCCCACCCCAAATTAGTCCAATCTAAAGTTAGCTCACCTCATTCAGAAATGCTTGATCAGCCCTTGAATCAGCCCCATAAATGTTTAAACTGTTCATCACTAACTTTGTATGTGTTCATGAGCATAAACAATTTAGAATTGACTTATTTAAAATTCAACTTGATTTTGTCTATTAAGTAAACAAGTTAGGTTCAAGCTTAATTTTTTAGCTCATTTAATAAAAAATTAGTCCCTTAAGCTTGCCTCATATGAACTCATGAACGCTAACCTCCTGTAGATTTACGTGTGTTTATATAGATTTATGAACACTTTCATAAATAAAAATGCGTTGAACATGCACAAAATCTTTCGTCTACGAACGCATTCAAAGGTGTAAATAGTGTAATACCTTCATTTTGAAAGACATAATTAAAAATATGTTGAACATGTACAAAATGGAAAGAATACATGTTGAGTAATGTAGGGATTTTTGGTTTAACTTTCATAAAACATTTCTCAAAGACTCAATAAAATAAAAACGAATTTTAAAGAATAATAACAGATTTTTCCTTGAAAATATACAATTTTATAACTAATTTTTTTTAAAAATAATTTATAAAACTAGCACCCAAAAAAGACAGTTTTATGATTTTTTAAATTGTTCTTAAAAAACTGAACTTAAAAGACTTCTCTTAAATTTGCAACTACGTGAGGGTCAATCTAGAATACTGAAAGAATATAAGGGTATTTACAGAAATCTCAATATCTCAATGAAGTGACTAATATATCCTCCATCTTTAGGAAAATTATCTTTTGTGTCTATTGGGATAAAATCAACCCAACTTCTGATACCCGTTTGAACAAGAAGGAAGAAGATAGGGCCTTGAAGCAGAGAAAAGCAACCAAGGTAAGCTTCAAAGTCTGATCAAACTCCAATAAATGAGTTTGTCTAGTATCCATATGACTGTGTTAACTTACTTGTATTTCAATCTTTAAACTCCACACAACATTAATTAATTGTACCCAACTCTGTCATTATACAATTGTTGTAATGGGATTATGTATTACCCGTTGTTTCTACATCTTTCGCTCCCTTTCTTTTCTAAAATTGTGTGTGTTTGTGTGTGTGTATTGAATTATATGTCTGAATCAAGAATTGATTTACACTATATGCAACTTTATGTGGCTCTGGGTTTTTTTTGGCTTCTTTTTATTTTTTTTGGATACAAAATTATAGATTGATTGTACCTGAATGAAGTTATGGCATAGTACTGTTTAACCAATAATTTTCTATAAATATGGAAAATTCATTAAAGGCTCAAATTTATCATGATGGAACAATTAGAAAATTTAAAGTCATTGGAATATGAGAAATAATATACTAAGCTTCGGCTTATCACCTGGACTTTCAGAATAAAATGCTTAGTTTATACATTTATTTTGCATAAAATTTACTTCTTGATGCATTTCCTCACCCCTGAATGAGAATGTAGTTTGTAGTAGTAAGAAAACCGCTATATATGTTATGACACCAATCTTTGTTTCATGAAGGTAGATGGCATGCTCATTTTGTGTTGGTACTTAAAGAGGTAGCTGTGGTGTGTCGAATGCACTGGACGTAGCTTATCTGTTTGTTGAAATTTGGAGCCAGGATGGCTGCTTTTCTTGCAGTGAAGAGATGCCCCACAATTGTTTCCAATTCGATTGAGAAAGTTTCAGAACCTGTTAACAAGTGTAAGTAGCTGTTTTCATATAAGGACTTTTGTTTGAAAGAAGGAACAAGTCTGTTTAGATGGGGGACTGGAACTTTTCGTAGTTTTGATAATAGTCTTTTCATAGTTTTCCTTTCCTTTAATGCTGTTTGCCTAGATAAAATGTGTTTAGTCATCCACCGTGAAATTGAAAACCACGAGGAGGAAGTTTGTAATAATTTTAAATGTTCAACATGGAATCTGACTTTTCGTAATTTTTCTCATAGTTACAACATTTCCCAATTTTGTTCACAAATATGAAACACATGGTGTCCTTAGTCGTTTGTCCCATGAAGGTAAGTACGGTAAGAAATATTAGGACACGAAGTATCAATCTTTCACCAATTGTCTGCACTGCATGGCCTTTTTGTGTACCAATTCACCGGGATTATTCAAATGCATTTTATTGTATCAAATTACCTGAATTGCAATTTTGCTGAAAATCCTGAACTTATCTCTAGCTCACATAGTGTTTTTGCGTTCCCTGATTATGTTGTTTGTGTGTCCTTTTGCCACAGAGGCACTGAGATGATTTCTTTATCTATTTCCATCCAGATGCAGTTGTTCGTCATGTTCATTTTGTTTTTCTTTGACTGTTTTCTGCAACATAACAGATGAACAGCAATCCAGATGTCAGCTAGTGCTACCCTCCCAACGAACACCTTCTCGTCGGCAACTTGTTTTAGCATGTGGTAGTGTTTCATTAGTTACCATTGTGAACCTCAACTGTAGCTTAACGCCATTACCAGCTTGGGCAGGAGATGAGTCAGATAGCCAAGAGGACAAGGATGAGGGCGTCGTTGGGGCCGTAAAATCGTTATTTGACCCTGACGAGAAAACAAAGTCTGGGAAAGTGTTGCCAAAGGCTTACTTGAAGTCAGCTAGAGAGGTGGTGAAGACACTGCGTGAATCATTAAATGAAGACCCCAAGGACATTGCTAAATTTAGACGGACTGCAGAAGCAGCAAAGGAGTCAATCCGAGAGTACTTGAGTGGTTGGAAGGGGCAACTAAAAGTAGTCAATGAGGTACCTTCCTTTGCTAGCTTGTCTGAGTTCAATGCACATGGTGATTTCTCATTCACCTATCTTGAGATTTGGTCCGGTATTGTTAGCAGTGATTTCTAAGGAGAATAAGAACAAAATTTTAAGACTCATCCTTGCCTTCGTTACATCTTTTTGGACCATTTTACAGTCATATAATTTTGTTAGATCTTTATGATCTCTTGAATTGCTTAACTTTCTGTTTTCTCAGGCACATCTTATTATTTCTTTAAATATATATATATAAACTAGAAGGGTACGTGTGCAATGGTTCTATTTCTTTCTGCACTGTTGATTTCTTAAGCTTTATAATTGTTCTTCACCATATAGTTACTTGACCACATTGCTCCAGTCCACTGCTTGTTACCATTTTAACCTCAAATGTTGGTAAATTTCTGTTTTCCTTTTCTTCTGGTGCTCTTTTGGCAACCATAAACCAGATCACAGTACTCTTTCAAGAGAGTAATTTCCTTCTTGAAAAATTGAAATTGAAAGATATTCTTCACGGAAAATTCATTGTGTTTGATGAGTAATATCTGACTTGAATGCATGGATTGAATAATTGTTTTCTGTGCAAATTTTTTTTTTTTTTTTTTTTTAAGTTATGTTTACCATTTTTAGCACCTTTTACTCTCTTTTTTCGTGGATATTTTTATATTGTGGCTCTTCTTGCAGGAATCTTACGTTGAGATTGAGAAAGCAATCAGATCCCTTGCCAGCTTCTACTCAAATGCAGGTCCATCTGCGCCGCTTCCAGAGGGGGTCAAATCCCAAATTATTAACAGTTTAGACGCAGCCGAGGAATTTTTGTAACAAGAATTGTGCCATTATATCATGTCAACTACATCAAGTGTCCAACCAGCACACTTGCAGATGGAAATTCAGCCTCAATCTTTTGCTGTATCCATTTTTCTTTGGTTAATTAAGTCTCGGAATATTTTTGTATTGATACAGTTTTTTGATGTAATTCAATACGTGCAACTAGATTTGTCATTTATATTTCTTCTTGACATGTTTAAAAGATGGTGCAAGCGACAGTTTAGTGGTAACAAGATTGTAATCATACAAAACACTGAAAAATACAAAGTAATAAGAAAGGGAGGATTATACTACTTTTTGCATGGATTAGCAAATACAATTTGATGTTAGTTTTGTGACTCTTCGGAAATTCTTGGAAACTATAAGATCTGTTTGGTTCAGTCTGTTGTGTGTTTTACAATTCTCATAAAACAGAAGTGTTTTCAGAAACCAATGCCATGGTTGTTTATGGATCCGGGGGATTACATTACTACACTGTGAGAACTATGGTTTAATGTTTATAGATTCGGGCAACAATGTCAAATCAAGGTCATATATATTTCTAAATAAGTGAGAGGGTTATTACAATGTGTTTCAATGCGATTGGTTTTTTTTTTTTTTTTTTTTTTTTTTTTTTTTCACTATTGGACTAAAGTATTTGGATTGGAATGAGTTTCATCTTTAATTTAAACAGCAGAACTTGCAGGAGTGCTAATCAATTGTAGAAATACCATGAACAATGCAGTGCTTTTGTCTCAGGCAGTAACAAATGACATAGAGCAAGATGGTACCTATCAGGAAAAGGAAAAATACAACATCATGGTTTAATATTAAAACAGGATGTTTCAAGTCCAAACACCTCACAAATCCAGTAAACAGATTTATTGGTAATTTTGTAGGAAACTAAGCACAACTGGCAAATGAAGAACCCAGCGTGTAAAATTATTAGAAAAATAAATTACGTCAAATGAAAGACAACACTACTATTTTATTCTCTAGCTTTAACGGGGCCAATAACCTAAAACAAGAATCTGTCTGCCTTCTGCACTTCTAATGTCTTTAACATCCCTTGCCAGAACAGGAAAGACAACAGCATATTAGACCATTTTTTGCGAGAGATTATTATATGGTCCGGGACTACATGGTCTAGGCTAATCACAACCCGCCACAAAAGCAAAAAACTGAATAAAGCTGACACATTTCCTTGCATGGCGGGTTGTGATTGGCCAGCACCATGTAATAATTTCTCTTTTTTTGCCTCGTACTTCATCGAATGATAGTAACTGCAAAAGATGAGCAATCATCAGAACAATCTCAATGTTGTATATTTCGGGAAAAAAAGGAGGTTGGATACTACCTTATGGTTACCATAATCCACTTTTGGCATCATGACTTTGAAGAATCAAGAACGGGATAGAACACCTTTTGAGCTGCACATAGACAATAACCACTGCAACTTTAGATTGAGTTTTACATGCCATGATACTAAGCATGAAGGTCAATGAACAGTTTTAGAAAATGCAGGGGAAGACTCGATTGTTTCCAAGCAGGCAAGGAAACAATTTATTGTACTTCATATTTACTCAAGCAGGCGAACCTACAACACTGAAAGCTTACAATACCTATTAGCCCCCTATTTAGTTGGAAACATGTTCAAAATACACCAAATTGAAAAAGAACCGACTCCAACAATCAGTTTAAAAAACACGGAATAAAATTTTTCAGCTTTAAACCTGCAAATCAGAACACGGTCATCAAAGATAACCCTCACTCATAAAGGAATTATCCAAGGTTTATCTGAATAAAAAGGCACACTTCCTAGGCACACCTAGAAGTGAAAATGGAAACAAAAAACTATTAAGCACTAGCTATACACCGAGGAAGCAAGAAAAGTTTTTCATAACAAAGCCACTGTAATTAAATAGTAATGTAAACTTCCATTTAGCAAGCCAGATTTAAGAGACGAAAACACACCCCAATTAATAGTAGAACAGACTAGTGTGGAATTTGAGGGTAATTGAGAATCAAGCAATCTCTTTAATCAAATAAAAATTCATACCTTGGCACAGTCCCATGACGACGAGGATCATATTCTGTTGCTTGCCGAAGAGCTCTTGCAAAAGCCTTGAATGTTGCCTCAATGATATGGTGAGAATTCTTTCCAGCAAGCTGCTTCCACCAAAATTAAGATATTATGAGAATACTGGAGCTCAAATAAAAAAACCATTAGAACATCCTAGCCAATTTCTTTAAGATTTACTGGCAAAATTAACTAAAATAAGTAACAATAGTCCTGGCCTAAAGTGTGCCTGAAAAATGACAGTAACATTCACATCAAATTAAATGTATTATGAAAATTTATTTAACGAATAACAATTCACTCATTACAAAGTTTTTTTTTCGATAAGTCAATTTTTGTGACCAGAAAATAAATGATGTACAATAAGTTTCAAAATATGCTTTCGGTTACAGAGATACTAAAACAGGAGAGGAAAACACCTAACAATAAAAAAGTTTACTCAAACCTCAAGAGGTTAGGAAACAAACAACAAACTCATTTGATATTGAAGATTTACAATCAGACCAATTGCCTAGGCTTTTGAACTGTATCTCAATTGGGATCCTCAACATAAAGCCCATTTTGGAGCTCATCCAAGTAGTGGAATGATTCCTCTTGAACCTCAACAACAATGGGCCCCGTCGACTCTTGAATGATGTGCTCCGATTCTTTAAGAATGACTGAAGCCAACTCAAAAGAAGATAAACAGAAATATATTGGACGATGAAGCAAGAGGATTAGCTTTTTCAGAGCTATCCTCCTTTCCTTGGAAGAATTACAACATCTTTCCCTTTTTTCCTTTTTACTTCCTCCCACTCACTCAAATTTTGTTGAGAAATTGAATTCTCCTTCGCTCTCCATTCTTGTTTTGGATGAGTAGTAGGTTTGGAAAGGCGTGATGGAATGGTATGGCCAAAAGAATTACAATTAACACATCTTTGAGGCGTCCATGGAACCTCAATCCTTATTTGAAAAGGATCCCCCCATTGACCATAAGTGAATTGACAGAGTTTAATATTTCTTCCTAAGAATGTATTGTCTCCTAATAATGTATTGTCACGTCAAATTCAGTAAATAGATGTAAGGAACTTTCAGTATTGTTACCTGCCGAATGTGGAGTGTCATACCAGAAGTATTGACCAGAGACTGAAAAAAGTGCTCCACCAGCTGAGCATAACAGAGTTCCATAAATGCATCAGTTAATTACATTGGATAAATGTTTAAATGGGAAACAGGGAAAAGGGAATTAAATAAATAGAATTAAATATAAAAATATAAAATTACAAAAAAAGTATAGAAGATTATTAAACAATATTTGAAAATTTATATGAAGCAACTTAAACTAAAAGCACACCATTGTGTGAACCAAAAATAAAAATTACATGGAAGATTGATTAATACTGATGCTAAGCCAATGTTCCCGTGCAAAACCCTAACCATGCATAACATGTTTCACCCCACACTAAAGAGGCAGAATGAGAAATGGTGGAAAAGAGATTTGTGAATGTGGACGTAACAAAAGAATAATCTACCTGAGTGTCATATGTTCCAACTCTGTCAGTGGGTATGTGTAAATCATAACTTAAATGCGGCCGTCCAGATAAATCCTAAAGCAGACATAATAACAAAATAAGTAAATATATCAAGTTTGCACAAGAAATTAAATAAATAATTTCTGTTGAAACCCACAATAAATCATCAAAAAAAAGTAACAAAAAAAAGTTTATATGGTTCTACTTCTTTTTTTCAATAATCGTAAGCGATAAGAAATTGAACGCTTGCCCACCTCCCATTAAGATGCTGTGGGAGCACCTTCCCCACTGTGAATCCGTGATACAAACAGCTTTGGGAAAGAGCATCAGGGAGCACTTGTAGAGTTTTATCAAGACAATTCACACCTAGGACAAATGTGTGTGTACTTGCATGTATGTATTGGTATGGTCATAATTTGGTGGAAAGCTTCCACCAAGCTGTCCCTTAGGTAGTTTTCTATAGTTACCTTGTTCTTGCCACAACAACCTCTATATATCTTCCACTCGAGGTATGCTTTCTACATTGTTAGTTCTGTAATTAGTATGGATTAAATGCTTTACAGTCCAAGGAGAATAGAAGGGCTTATCCTATACTGCCTTAAAGAAGTCTTTTGCTATACTATACAATACTAATATATAATAGTATATTGTATAGCACATAGTTGACAAAGGCACGCTGGGTGTGTGCCTCAGGCACTAGGCGCATCAAGGCCCAGCCTTTGCGTCTGGCATAGCCTCAAGCGAGGCGACTTCAATCAGGCGCGCCTATTGGCAAGCCGCAGCAAGCGTAGGGCACATATGGGGCGCGTCTGATTGAAACTCTCTTTCTTTTTGTTTTTTCTAATGGTTGTTCAAATCTGATTGGTGCACATATATCTGACAGTGGACTTTACCACATATTAGAGATGTAAATAAGAGGGTAAAGTACCCAAAGACCTCAAGTTCAAACACACTAGGTTGATTTCGATTTAAAGCAAGCACACACAACCACCCCACCCCCCCCCCCCCCCCCCCCCCCCTCTCCTCGCTATTGCAGTGATTGTCTCTCCACGCGCGCGCGCGCGGGGGCGGGGGGGGGAGGGCTTGAACAACACAAGATAAAAAATTTATTGCATCAAAATATAACTTCTCATATAAGATTACCAGTCAAATGAATTGGTGGAATCCTCTTGATTGCACTGCTGAGCAAATTTTTTAATCACTCCCTCTCATCATTTAAGATTATCATCATAATCATTTTTACTCCGTGTCAATCTTAAAGACCACTAACATTCTACTTATATATTGCTCGAGTAAATCAACAGCCTATACCAAATTTTTTTTTTTTTTTGATAAGTCTCATCATAATATATGCATCCTCATCGTGCCAAACAGTCTACCAAATTAAATCAGCCCCAGACATAGTTTTTAAAATTTTACAATATAATTGAATTTTAATTGGATTTGAATCATTTGATAGAATCCTCATTCTATTTGAGAAATCACACAATCACTTCAAGATATAGTTTTTATATTTTCCCTCACACAATAAGATTATGACTGAAACCAATAATCAGCACTACTAAAAACATAAATCATACACATAGCAATTACTGAACCATAGCGATTTAATCATGTGATAAGAAATATAATCAACGAACTCTCTACTACAAAATCAGATAAAATTTAAAGCTCAAATCTCGAAAATTGAAGGACAATAAGTACAGAAAGGATAAATATAACTGAAATATCAAAACCATATCTTTTTACAGTCACATAACTAAAATACAGTATTACAATCAACGCTCAAATGATAGAATTATACAAAAGCACTTCTCGTTTCTTATGGAAAATGGAGTTCCTTGCTCATTCACTCCAACAATATAGTAATTCAACGCAGAAATCCTTCTAGCATAAAGAACTTCCATATTATGATATATTATTATTTTTATAAGTAATATTATGATATATTAACATACCAGTGAAACATGTATTAATGCTTCATCAAGAGGAGCTGAGAAGTCACCAAAGCGGTTAATTCCTTTTCTATCGCCGAGTGCCTTTAGCAAAGCCTACATAAATTAGAAAAGTTAAACTATTACTTTCAATACCCAAAGTAATGAAAATGAATGTGACATTACGTAAACACTAGCAAATGAGCAGCTATTTAGATGCCCATGATCCCATGAGGAATTAAACCAATCCATTGTGCTCTACAAAGTTTGGCAAAATACAATTCAACATATATTAAAAGGCATAACCAAATTCACCCTTATAAGATAGCAATGAGACATTTATTGAAATCTTAGATGATCAAGAAACACATAACAATAATTGAAAGCTCACTAATATAAAAGAGATTCTGAACAAATGACATGTAAAACACAGTGGACAAAATACAATATATGTTAGACGTCCAAACAACCATGAAAGGCATACAGAAAAGTTCACTAGCATTTGGAAGATTACCGTTCCAATAGCAAGGGCAACATCTTCATTCGTGTGATGATCATCGATATGAATGTCACCGGTAGCCTTTACATGCACGTCAAATAACCCATGCGATGCAAGTTGCTAACATAAACATCAAGAAGGAAAAAACACATCAAACAAAATTCAAAACAGAAGAGAAGATCATGACAAAATAAAAGCCTTTCGTTTGGATGCAGATAAAACAGGGGACAGAAAATATTCATATTAGGCCCAGTTGAATGTAGTTCTAAAAACTGAGAAGTATAACATTATTTTTTCCCTTCTCTACATTTCCTGGGCAAAAAAATGGAGAATAAGTTTCCACTATTTGAAGTATGAAGGTTTAATACCTAAAAAAATTCAAATCTCCTCCGGCAAAAATTTCCCATCAAACCAAAGAGGGAGTTAACCAAACTAAATTAGAAATTAGGTAAGAAGTACATACATCCAACATGTGATCAAGAAATGGGATTCCAGTACTGCTATCAGCAACACCCGTACCATCCAAGTTCATTTTCACCGACACATTGGTCTCATTTGTTACTCTTTTCACCTCTCCGATTCGATCAACAACTGGAAGTCGAAAACAATTAGTATTCATATTCAACAACGAATCTTTCAGAACCTCAGAATCGATATCAAATTGAAGAAAAATTAGGTTAGGGTTTTACCGGTATCATTTGGAAAAGATGTCACTGGAGAGCCGTTGTCACCGACCACGGAAGCGCGAGGGATTGTTCTCTGAGCGTCCATGAGACGAAGTCTGTCGTGGTGACGCAACGTGGAGAATAGTTGCTGGGGGTGGGAAGGGATGAGAGTGGTCTGCGAAACCCTAACCCTAGTTTTCAGTAATTGCGATGAAGAAGAACAGTTTAGAAGATGAGAAGGAGACAGCTCCATCCCAGACGATTGAGAATTGCAACCACACGACAGGCAATGTTTGATCGGCAAAGACCACAGTGGTCTTGCTTCACGACGCCGTTTAATTACTTATGACGTCGTAACCTCGTAATTATTCCTAGATAAAGTGTGTGGTAATTAACAGTAATTATTTATCTTGATGATGTGTTAATTAACAGTAATTTTTATAATTTAAGGTAAATTGCAGAAAACACTCATTTACTTTAAAATTTTCGTAGATTCCCCCTTGAACCTTCGTTTTGGTACAAAGTCCCCCTAAAACTATTCGAAGATGCTGCAAATCACCTCTTGCTATTTGGAACCATTACAAAGTTGATGCTGAAATTTCTATAAGAAATAATCTCAAAATCATTTTATTTATAATTTGACCCGTAAAGTAAATGGGTTATTGATTTCGATCTTATAATTCTCTCACACATATTCATATAGAGAAATAATAGGCTCTCTGAAAATGAAGGTCAAACTTGTATCTGAATGCACCAGCACCGCTGGATGCTTTCAAGTGAGATTCACATGAATCCAACGTGAAAGCACCTAATGACTTCTGTTCAGCCTTCCACTTTAGTCAATTTATAAATCATGATGCAAAGTCCTAATTTAAGTTGCAATTGACAAAATTTCTAATTTGAGAAAGATAGGTCTTGAATAACAGTTATATTATAATTCAATGGTTAATGATAATTACTTGATTGTTTGTTTACTAATAACATCATCAATAAGTACTAAGGTAACTTTCCTGGTCATTCTCTTGAGCATCAGTGCTTCCTTGTTAGATCATCTTATTCATAATGCATGTATTTCTTTTTTAGAATTGTGATTTAAGTAGGTGTTTTGTCTCGTCAAAAACTAAAGGGCATTATAATCCATCAACCAAAACTGTACTACCCAGAATACTTTTATACAGCGAAGCCTAACCAAACCAGATTGTGCACCAAACCAGATTGTGTCTTAAAATTATGAATTGATCGAATACCTGCTCATAAAATCATAATGTTGCAAATTATTAACCAGCCCAAGCCTATTCCAATATGTCCAGGTTTGTGAAGCAAGCCAGAGTTAGCCCCAGTGCATGAGACTTTGGTAATTGTAGGGTCCTTATTGGGACATAGCGGAAGCAAAAGAAAGAAAGAAAACAGCAATTCTAGCCACAACACAAGATATATACGTGGTTCACCCAAAATCAGGGTTACATCCACGGATGAGAAGAGATTTATTATATATGTAGAGATATTACAATAATAGAGAATTTCAACACCGGACCATGCACACAAACTCTTGACCGAGTTCTTCGTGTACGCCACGAAACTCCCTCTCGCCATCAGTGTTCACTCTACCAAACCCGTAACTCACCCCTACCATCATTGTACTCCCTCATGAGGCTACATCTCTTTCAACTCATAACTCTCAACAATAGCCTAAGTGTCTATTTATAGAGTCACATACCCAATTCTTTTGTGGACAAGAATTACAATTTCTTAGAACCCAATTCACGTTTTTATAAGAAACTACCATAAAAAATACACTCTAAAATAGAAACTAATAATAATGGAAAGTTGAGACATAATTCCTAACAGCCCTTAGAATGTCAGATGTATGCAATTTTATTTCTGCATGGAGGCAACTAATGATATACGTACCTGCCATTAATACAAGATTACATATTAAAAATTGCATTGCATCTCTCTACAAGTGCTTTAACACATTTATTTATTTATTTTTTTCTCCTCCTCCAAGCAGTAAACCTCAAGCACAAGAGGAAAGATCCTCATTGAGTACAGAAACAAGCCATGACGGCCAAACTTGCCAATGCAAGTCTCCCTCCCCTTGATTAAAGGCCCATTTACCCACTTGATGAGCAACTTTGTTACATAATTTAGGACACCATAAGAGCTTAAATCCTAAATTATTAAGTAACAGAGACTCAATATCCTGAGTAATAGCCATACAAAGAGAGTTAGATGGCCGCAAATTTGCCACGGATTGACAATCCACTTCAACGTCAACATAAGCGTAACCCCACTAACAAAGCAACTGTAGTCCTTCTGTTAAGACCAGAGCTTCCGCGGCCTCTGCACTGAAAGCTGTATCAAAAAATACGGATGCCACCTTGATAGCTTCTCCTTTTGCATTTCTAAGCACCAAGCCTCCCTTAGACCTACCAGAAATGGCGTCGAAAGCTGCATCAGTGTTAAGTTTAACTCTACCATTGGAAGGGGCAATCCATTTGTTCCCAAGAGATGGCCATTGTTGGGTTTGTAAGGAAGAGAGGGTTGATGGAGAGGATTCCACGGAATTATGAAATTCATGAAAATAAAAAACTACTTTTTCCATAATGAAGGTGGGATCCCAAGCAATTTTATTAAACATCCAATTATTTCTACCCTTCCAAAGTTGCCAAAGTAAGAAGGAGGCCAAGCTGAAGAGTGAAAACATTTCCTCACTATTCCGCCACATTGAAAATAACTCCCTCCATCTAGAAACCCAAGACCCACTGAAACCTTGAAACTGAATTCTCAAAGGACTAAAGCGCCAAATAAAGCGAACCTTTGGGCAGTAAAAAAAAAGATGGCAAATAGATTCATGTGATTCGCCACAAAGACTACATACTGTTATATGAATGATACGTCTTCTTTTCAGATTAAGTAATACTGGGAGGCGTTCATGTAAGCATTGCCATAGAAAAAAATGAAGCTTTCTAGGTAATGGGATCTTCCATATAAAGTGCCAAAAAAAATCTTTTACGGGCGAAGAACTTGTGCTTGCAGTATCAATAAAATGCGGAGATGGATTAGGGAGGTGTAAAGCAATTTTGTAGGTTGACTTAACAGAAAATTTACCATCTGCTTTAGAAAATTTACCATCTGCTTTAACACATTTACTACATTCCTTGAGACACCCTTCTTTGCTGGTGTCCCTAAACTCAATTTGATTATGTATAGACCCTTGATCTAACCAAAGACTTCAGATACTGCAGAAACTAGGAAGAGTACCTAATCAACCACGTGGTTTCAGGATTAGGACCCAATACCTAACATGCGGATTTTTTGAAACATCTAAAAACATATTGTATTAGTCCCTTTTGCTGTCGCAAGCTCATGTACTGACATATCTCGCAAGCTCATGTACTGATATTTCTCTTGGCAAATCAATCTTCGAGGTTCATCAATACTATACGATTGTTTTACCCTTACTAGTTTAATTGGAATCATCTTAGCCAGAGCAATGCTATGTTAGACGATACCAAACAAGATTAATCGAGTATCTCACATAACTGTGGACTCCCATCACAACAGTCGTTGTAGGCTTCACAACTACACGAGACAACCAAATGTCAAGTGTGCTAGATTAACTTTTAAGTTTCTACATTCAATTTTGACCACTACACTTCTGAAATGGAATCTGTCAAACTTCATAGTCCAAGTCCCTTACACGTGCGCGGACCATGCAATTTCTTAGTGGTTCATTCTCTGCCCAATTCAAATTTGAACGAAAGTTTGTCCACCTCTCTAAGGGCAAACATTTTCAGCTTTAGATAGATTTTGCCTAAACAATGGGTTGTAGACTTGTAGTTGGGTGTGCCATTAAAGTCACCCAACAAGAAAAAAACTGCATACTCTTTCATAGACATCGTTCAAACATTGCAATCCGAGGGTGCATTTGATGTCCAATTAATGAAAATTGTTTCTTCTTTTACTCTATGGAGCCATTATAGAACATAGGTAAAAAATGACTAGTCTAGTACACGAGACTGTCACTTTGGAGATTTGAAAAATATTACACATACGTAATTTTACCTTCACGCACGAAAAGATTCTATTAATTGAGATTCACTTCTGAATAACATCATCGTTTATGATGAATTGGTACCCTCTGAATATTATATAAAATATGGTAATAAGTCATGCAAAATTTGGGGGTTGAGAATTATACAAACATCACTTAAAGAAATTATATGTTGAACAATGTGGATTATACAAACAAATTAATAGAAAATAAGTGGAGGGTTGATGTCAACATGAGTGCTGTTTGTACGGTGCCTAACTGGATTTTTCTTGCTTTTCTTTTTCGGTGTTACAATTCAACATGGGAAGGTTGGTATGTAAAGACACTTTAAAAACGAGAGCAATAAAGGTGCTCAGTCTACGTGTGATTATCATTACGTGGCACTAGCTTTTATGTGTGATACACACACTTGAGAATTAAGCATGAAGTTGTTGGAGAAAAAAAGTTGCACTTCTAACACATTATTTATGTGATTACTTAAGTCTATTACTTTTCATCTTGTGCTCAAAGCTAACCACACAATTAAAAATTAAAATCCCATTTAACAATTCTAATATCTGTCACAATCACTCCTACGTGCTCTCCTCACTGATTGATTGAATCCTTAAGCTATTAATAACAAAAGAGGAATGGAAATTAATATGTAGTTGTACCCTTCATTTATGATAAATGATAGGCACATACAATTCATTGCATTAACACTATAAATATCTTACCTAAAAGTTGGCAACTTGAGCTATGAAATGTTACCAAGAAATCAGGATTAGGATTAGGATCTTTCATGTGCCGTGCAACAGAAATGGCTCAAATCGCTTACACGTGTTTCAAACAGAACAATCTGAGTCAGTCTTGCTGTACAACACGCTGCTACACATGAGTGATATGAGGTGTCTGTGTTGTACAGCAGGGGATCTTGGTTAGGCCATGTCCTGTTCACGAACCATCCATACCACCAGGTGTCTTGGACCATTTCCATTCTACCTTCTTTCAAGAACCACAACATAATTATGCTCAACCAATTATGTAAAAAACATAATTGTGCTGAACCAAAAAGTTGGGTTCATCACATGCATCTACAATAATATAGAATTAAACAACACTCTCTCTACACACATACACACACCGATACATGTATGTATATGTAAGCATCCAATTGAAAATTTGAGGAACTCATGCTTAATGTAATGTTAGTGGGTAATGTACATCAACTCATTTCAACCCCAAGTGGAACTGATTTTCACTAGGGTTGATAGTCTTGACATTCTACAAGCTCTAAAAGAATACATATATGCTCATTACACCATGTATCCATCGCTTTATTTTACACATCAAAAGAGAAAGGAAACATGTTAGTTAATTTGGGGGTGTTGTGTGGACTTGGTGAAACAATAACAAAGATAACTCATTTAGAAATCTATTGAATCAACTGGAAGAGAGGTCGCCCTTTGAAGAGTGTGTGGCAGCAATGCCCCTGAATAATAACTCTTGGCAGTGATCATTTGCTCTGGACTACAAGATCCGTAAGTGGACTCATAATCTCGGATCGTTTGGTTAACACATTTCTTCTCACCATTGACAGGAAAATATGAAGTGAGATGCTTACCAGAAGCAAAAGATTTTAGCAGAAGCTCACTATTCTCTTCCTCTGATGGTGTTGAAACTGACGATAATCTGAAGCTACTATCCTTCCTGTATTTTTTGTTGTTAAAAACAACAGTTGAAGATGAAGATTTTGATGGGACTCCTAATTGTTGATCTCTAAGCTCCCCCAACTGGATTTGATACTTAGCCTTGAGCCATCTTAATTCCTGCCTTATCTCATTCTCATAATCCTCTGCAAGAGCACGAGCTACTGAAGGATCAACGGACGGAGAAGCTCTCACATTGGACCTTTTCTCATTGTCCATATTTGTAACACACTCAACTTTTCTCAAAGTTGATTTATCAAATGATTCTTGTTCATCACCAGAGTGGAAGTCCCTGGAATATCCATCCGAGCTTAATTCCGGTCCATCATGTTGTGCCCAAATATCAGCATAATGTATGCCATCAGATTGGCTTGACACCACCGGTGCACCCTCGGTATCACATTGTTCAGACCCTTCAAATTGGTATGTGATCTCTTCAAACCGGCCATGTACAGCAGCGCATCCATGGTTAGAACATTGAATAATTTGCAGGTCCTTGGAACCTTGATTATTTGATGACATATAGTCCACAAAGGCACCATTTGAATTACAATTGTGGCAGAGTTTTTCACTTGTGTAATGAGAACTTTCATCCCTGCCTAGCCCTCTCTTCCACTCTGGTACCAAAGAAGCAATTTCACCGTCAATCATATCTGCTATCTTAGTCACGTCCTGGTCAATGATATCCAGCTCGGCTACCATTTCAGTAGCAACACTAAATGCAGTGTCACTCTCGGTGTCAAAAGGGAAGTAGATGTTTCGAACACGGCCTGCACAGAGAAATGTAATACTAGGTTGGTCTTATTCCCTTGTTGACAATTATATATTTACAGGCAATGTAAAACCAACAATATATAGAAACAGATCAATAATTAAAAAAAAAAAAAAAACCTTCTTTATCGCCAATTCTGAGCCTTAAAAAGATTCCATCATCTTCTTTCCTCCTCCCTTTGATGGTAATGTCAATGTGTGCCAAATGCTCATCCTCTTGATTAGTGAATAAATCAATTTCTTTCGTTCTAAACTCGACTGGATGGTAATCCAAGTCATTCTCGGTTCTGTAACCAAGATAATTAGAGCAACCATTGACTAAAGAGCTGCCATTGTGACGATTTATTAAGAGAGGCTGTCTGAAAAGAGGACCTACTTCATCAAAATCTCTGCAATATTTAATCCGCGTTAAATCCGAACTATAATCATCAATTTGGAGAAAAGGGTCTCTCAGGAGCTCCTTAGCAGTTAGCCTATGGGACACTGTAGCTAAGCATTTGTCAACAAATTGTCGCACTTCAAGATCCTCAACTTTGTACAAAGCCTCTGGTTTTCTCCCCTATTTGAAAAATGAAACTAGTTTAATGGTGAAGATAAGAAAATATACTTCAATGAGAGAAAGCAAGACAAAAGTTTCGATTTCGTACGGATATAACTTTCTTGTAAATCTGAGCAGGGTGAGTGCATTCACTATATGGATATTCAAAGGTGACCATTTCCAATATGCACATTCCAAATGAATATATGTCTACTAATTCATTGTATTCCTCTGCATAAACCTCTGGTGCCATAAACTCTGGTGTTCCTGATATGACACAATAAAATACCCCCCAAAAAAAAACTTAAATCCCCAAAGCTCTCTTAAATTGGTTCAATTCATCATTTCAGAACATGATACACTAAGGCAAATTCAGATTGGATAAATTTGCATTATGGTAAAAATTTCACATGGAAGTTGGAAAATTTCGAACTCACCTACACACCGAGCAGCGTGGGATTTTCGGAGGATTGCAGCCAGACCAAGATCACCAATCTTAACTTCCCCTTGATTCCCATTCACAAAAATGTTATCACACTTGAGATCTCTGTGGATTATCGGGGGGTCATGGCTGTGGAGGTAGTGGAGGCCTGTCAAGATCTGCCTACACCAATTCTTTATTGCCCTAATGTTAACTCTCTTGTGTTTTAGCCTATACCTAACAAAGAAAATGAATATAAACATTAGGACTAATAATAAAAAAAAGAGCAAATCAAAGAGAGAAATTGAGATTATGGAGCTTCCATAGTACTTACTGTCTGAGAGTACCAGAGGTGAACATTTCAGTGACGAAGTTTATGTTCCTGTTGGCAGTATCCACCCAAGAAGTGTAGAACTTCATGATGTTGATGTGTTTCAAGGTCTTGAGAAGATGAATTTCACAATACAACCTCTCTAGATCTTCAGGACTTTCAAGGAAATCATAAAGCTTTACCTGATTCCAAGCCACTTCAATCCCTTCATACTCATCGAAAGCTCTATAACTGCAACAACAAACAAACCAACCCACAAATGAAAAACACACAAAAACACCTGAAATGACAAACTAGGGAAATTCAATCGCAGGGTGCCAAAAATGATGTAAATTTGCAGAAATTTGAAAAGGGTTTTCAGAAAAGAGGTTCATACACCGTCTTTGAAGCTCCTTTGCCTAGAATTTCATTGTACTGAAAAAAGTAGGAACATAGAAATCAAAGCCATACTTGTTATACAAGGAAAATAAAATGAAAGTTAGAACAGTAAAATGGGAAATGAAAAAAAAAAAAAAAAAATTACCCTTCCATATCTTCCAGTTGGATCAACTTCAACAAATTCAGAGGAATCTGGTTCCAGGACAGTAACACCATTCATAACTTATTTTTCTCTATACCTTCTGTTCTATTATATTTTTCTCACTCCTGGGATAATTGAAATTACTTAGGAAGAAGAGAGAAAAAGATGATATGTGCACTCATATAAAGTTCACAATACTAGAAGACGAATTTAGTGGAATATAATAGGGTTGTTATAAAAAAAAATAGTATTATTTTTATGTGAAAGAAGAGGCCTCGGTGAATCCATCAAAAGGACAAGGTATTCTCAACCAACTCATCGACAACGAGGCAGAGGTTTCTGAAGGCTATGGACTACTCTACCCCCACACACAAATCATGACAAAACACACACACACACACTTACTTTTATCTGTCAGTGACTCTACCTGTGTCCTTCACGAGCTGTAAAACCAAACACGGACGTACACAAATCACTTTCTCTCTGTCTCTAGTCTCTACCCGTAACATGGCCTGCAACAACTTTACTAGACAATATTTAAGGGATTTAATTGTACCTAGTACCAGCCTCTGGTAGACAGCAATGTAAATATTTAAATTTACGTTTTGGAAAGAGAGACTATGGTTATGATAGTTTCACGAAGCCACTCTAATTGAATCATCATATATATATAGATTTTCGACCATTGCATGAACATTAATGTATATATACGCATATATACAAGGTATTTGATACAATGACAATACAGTATTTCTTTCCCACATTAATACGTGATAGACTTGCAAGGATTAATTTGCAAAGTTGTGTTTATTTCTTTTACAATTATTCAATGCAGCTTTGACTAATTGCATTTACTAACTTAGCAGATTCTAAAACTGAATTATTAATATGTTTTGTGCTTTAACATGAAATTCAGGTCAGTTTTATGGGCTTTAAAATGAAGTACACACCAGTTTCAGGTAAAAGCTTCAAACTATTGAAAACTGGTTCAATCCTTGAAATTAGCTAAAGTAATCAATTTCACAAATTAATTTTTGGAAGAGTTATATTAAGTAGCAGTAAGTTATTTTTGGACAAAAAATTACATCACAAGTAAATCCTACTTAAGATCGACAAATTAAGCAGTTACTATATATATATATATTTGGAAATGAAATTATGTCACAAGTAAATCCTACTTTGACTAATTTAACCGAGCTTAATTTGTTTTAAATGGAACATCCAATATTCATAATATGTAATTGATAATGCAGTTTAGTGAAGATGATGGATGACTCCAAATCTTACTAAAAATTTGATCCAATTGTGATTGTTAGGAGCAGTCAAACTAGTGTGAGCTGTGTGGAGAATGAGGTTCATTTGTTTAATAACCCTAATCTCACCTACCCCAAAACCTTTTCAAAAGGTGGGGGATCACTATCCAACCCCACCCCCACGCCCACGCCCAAACTCTGAGATTTCCAAGATGGAACATATTTCATCCTTATCTTAATCATTTTCACTTTTGATTTCAATCGCTTACACCTCCATCTTTTTACATATGGTAACATGCAAACCAATAAATAAATTTTTTTTTATTTAAAAAAGGGGTCTTCTTCATCATGGTAATTAGTGAGCATGGTTTTCACCCTTTAATTTAATAATATTGGAGTTAAGCACAGGTTAATTGACATTGTGGATTCAAGAATTTTAGTCGATTTTTATAACTGATAGATGTATGAGATCTTGTTAGACACTATTTATCGGAAACGCTCGATTCATTTGAATGTAGGAACATTAGTCTTCTTAATTATAACAATGAAATCTTATTATATTATAATTTGAAGGACACGAGTTAATCAGATAACGTTGCATATATCATCATTCTCTACAATGACGGGTCTTTATGCACTGAACCAGCACTGACCTATTTCACCTTTTTTCACATGTGCCTATCCCAACCTTTTTCATGTATGTTTGTCCCAATTTTTACCTTGTCTACATAATTTTGAGGCCCAAACTTTGTTTTTGCAACATGACAAATGTACTTTTACTAATTTTGTCTTGCAGTGAAAAAAGCGAAATGAGATCAATTTCTATTTAACAAGGAAAGTAGTTGATTATATTAAAAGTTCCGTCTATTTGTTCCGGTGACGAAATCTTTAAATAAATTTTGGATTTGGTTTCTGTCAATGAAAGATACTGCATTTTGATTGGTTTTTTTGTTAAGATTTGTCCAAATTCTCCTCCTATTATTTTATTCTTTGTAATTCAAATGCATAGTTTGATAGTTATCTGCAGATTGGAGCTTTTACGGACCTTGAATTTGTCTGAAGTAGTTTGGACCATGTGTAAATTTTGTCCTTTACATTTGAAGTAGACTAAATATTAAATTAAAGGTGCTACAAATTTTTATCTTAAGTGACAACTTTGTACAAAATAAACTTTTATTTGAACACCAATTAAGAAGTAAGAGAAAAGAAATATATATATATATATATATATATATATATTTACATTATTTTCACCTTAGCCATAATGAATGGTCAAAATGATGTAACTAATCAAATTAAACGTCACTCGTTAAATTTCCCTCTCATAAGATTAGTTTTCATGAGATTTTCTAACTTACCTAACACAAGTTTCTTAATTTAATCTCACGCGGCACATAATTTTATAAGTATTATTCCCACTTAAAATATGAAATAAACTCTTAACAATTAAATAAAAAATAAAAAAATTTACTACTAATTTTCTTGGTAATATAACACATGTTGCTCTTAAAAACATTGAAATTACTTGTTAGTCTATGGAGAAGCAACAAACAATGTGAAAGTGGAGTAATTTGGCTACGGGTGCGATTGTGTGGTAGTTTGGAGGGTAGGGTGCATATGGATATGGATGCATGCCAATTCACCTAACATGTTATATTGTACGCATACGTTAGTGTAAACGTAGGGACCCTGATAATCATGTTTTTAGGTCCATCCAAACTGTCTTTATTTTCTTGTATATATATGCTTTTTATGTGTGTGTGATGTGTGTGTGTGTATATATATATATATATATATGTATATATTTGTGGGCAAGTATGCATGCTAGTTAAAACACGTGCAAGGGTTTGAAAGCGATAAAATCTAACTCAAATAAGTTGGGAGCGGAAATAAGAACGCGTTCAAAGAGTGAAAACAAAAATGCACACGAAACGTAAGAGTGACATTTGGTGAAAATAATTGTGTGACTTAGAGAATTATAAATATCCTTTTTTAAGGCAATGCATATGGATATTCATTCATCAATGGCCATGTAGTTAGTCATACTTCTTTACCTTTCAAAGTATAAGGTGAAGAGTTTAAATCCTTATATTATCAAAAGTGAGTGTGTGTTAAGTGGATACACCCAAGATACTGAACATCCATCAAAATGCTTTGGATCTATGAAGCACACAAACTACATTTGGGTGCCGTAGCAGTTTCAAACACTCGGATACTGGACATGTGTTGGACACGACTAGAAGTGTCCTGAAATTTGAATATTTTATTTTCTGGTTCGAAAAGGTTGAGACACGTTATGGACATGTTTTGGACATCTTCTCGACCTGGCAGGATAATTTTGTAACTATTTTTTAAAAATAATAAAATTCAATGCAATTTTAAATATATTAAGGACTAAAACAAAAAATAATATAAAATTTAAAATAACAAACATTTAATGCTAAATTCCAAATTAATGCTTTCATGAATAATTATGCGGATGGAATGAATAAAAATAATATTATATATATATAAAATAAAATATTATATTATTATTTTTTTAACGTATCTATATTGTATCCTTGTCATATTTTAAAAAGATTTACAATATCCCATAACATGTTGTATCCGTAAATGTGGTTTCTAGCTCCGATGAAATATATATATATATATATATATATATAGAGAGAGAGAGAGAGAGAGAGAGAGAGAGTATGTATATCAGTATATATATAAAGAGAGATAGTATTGATCGATAGCTGGAAAGATGGGTAGGCTTCACTTTGTAGCTTTTGACATTTAATTGTTAGGATTTAGGAGTGGAATTGCTTTATCGCAATCTATGGAGCCTAACTCCAACATGTCATATAGCTGATAGCCCACATATGAAACTCTTATCTGTAAACATGGGAACGTGGAGAGGACATAGTTATAGATTTGAAGAAACGTTATCCTTGTACCAAACTAATTTAACTTAGGTGCCATCTAACACGAGAATATAGTACAAGTTTTAATTAATTTCTTTTTTTTCAACATTTGGAATATCTATCATTTAGTACTTCCTGCCAGTGAACATTAAACACGGAAAGGTATAATTTTGTCGATGAAAATTAAGATGATGTTTAGACAAATTTTTTTCTTCTGATTTCTCGCATGCAAGCTTGTTCATGTGCACATTTTTTTTAGGCAAATAAGAAAGGTAAACCTAGAAAAACTCAAAACAAAAAGGACAAAAATTGAAGTTTAAATTCACTGTGAAAACATAGTTTAAGAAAAATAAAGATGACAATGAACATTAAACATAATTTTTAAGTATATTTTGAGAACCCGAGTTCATTGGTCACATTTTGATAGATATCATAAGGAGGATGCGTGACATATGCTGTGATTTTGTCGTTTTCATTGTACTTTTGTTTTATGTAATGGATAAACAACATCAAGTGTTATAAGAGATCAATGCCTTCTTTTCTTTACTATTTTATTTTGAGATCAAGTGTTAAAGTATTAGTCAAGTTCAATGTCTTCTTTTCTTTACTATTTTATTCTTTTTTTTAAAAATTTAAATTTGTTGAGAGGTGACAACACAATGCCCGCAAGAAAATGATCAGTCAATTGAAAAAGTTCATTCTAATATAGCTGTCAAATGACTAATTATCCTTCAATATTCAACTGACTTGAAGACGTGGTCTCGTAAATTATCAACAAGTGAAGCATAGTAGCACCGTTCTTATTTCCCTTCATACTTAGTCTCAAGCACGATATTCTCCAAAGTCATTTACTGTATATATTTTTTAACACTTAGCTATAACCGATAAGCACTTAATGATACTTTCAACGTTTAAACTGAAACACTTCAGAAGTAATATTCGGCCGAACATTCCTCTTTAAGTGGTTTTATCTCATTTTCAAACAAATATGAAATAATCACTTTTTGACAGGATTTAGGCTCCCTTTGTTTGGAAGTAAAATATTTTTCACAAAATATTTTTTTATTTTCTAATATTTGATTATCATAAAATACAAGAAGTGATTAGTTCATACATTTGTTTGAAAATAAGATGAAATCACAAACAGAAATAGAAATTGAAATTGAAATTGAAGTTGGTCTTTTCAATTTCTGTTTGGGCTCAGCTTATCCACAGTGTAGCCTAAATCGGCCCTTTAAGGCCCATCCATTTAACCTCGGGCTGACTTTATGGGCTGTGTGGTCAAACTTGGTCCACTAACCCATACAGGTTAAACGAAATTCAGTCTCTCCCTCACTTTCATTTGTTTGCCAATCACATTTTCCCCGGAAATGGAAGGTAATGTTAGTTCCGATTACCCGCGGATGATTGCGCCGACCAAAGACTAGGGTTTCAATTCACCTCATTTGCGAGTACTGGTTCGCGTCTGCGCCCCTGATTCGTACGTGACTCTCTCTCTCTCCACATATACACACACACACACACGCACACACACATACATGCGTGTGTATGTATGTATCTCTGTGTGTGTTAATATATATATATATATATATATATATATATATATATATATATATATATTTACTAAGGCCTGCTATTGTATTGAACTCATGTGTGATTTTGCTGGCTGAAAGTTTAAGCTAGATGATTTTAGATTTCATAATGGTATAACTTGAGGCATTATATCTCTCAAAGTGTTATGGCAATGCATGGTTAAGATTATGTTCTAAGCGATTGTTTGAAGTCTATGAATGTTTATAACAAAAATTTCAGGTCTCATTATTGATTTTGAAGGGATTAATATTTTAGGATTTTTATAACTACTTGTGAGATGTCAGATAAAAACGACAATGGAATTTCCATAAGAATTGTCATGTAAATTTGGGATCAGTCACTTAGGAAAAACATTATTATTAGTATTTTACTATTACTATCATTATATATAAGTGGCAGAGTACTGTAGTATGCCTGCTAATAACAATTTACTAGCTATATACATCAACATGTTCTATCACAACCATAAAAAGACACCGACATTCCAAAGGTCTCGCGCCAAACATTCTTGAGCCTTTAGCTTGTGAATCAGAGACTTGGAGCTCATAATTCCTCTTGGAATATATCCACACCGAGCAATGTGTCATTAGGGGACTTGTTGCATTTGCGGGTCTAACAACATTTGTTAGCTTGCTCCTATCTACAAATGATCAAAATGTTGTCCAAAACTTTGGTCTAATTATACTATATACTATAGTATTATTTATTTAAATATTATCTGTAAATATAAAATAATAATCTATAATTATATAATTTCTTATAATATATAGTTTAATATAATCAAATAAAACTATAAAATAAATGAACCTAATTAAAAGTCGAGGCTAGAATTTGATTCTATGTTATTAAGACAGATTCGCCTCGCTATGGTGCTAACGGACTCAGTGGCGTCTATCTCCTAGGATACAACGACTTGTCTTCCTTCGGTAGTAGCACTGCAAACCAAAGGAATAGGCGAACCGGCTCGGTGTAGTACTCTCTGACTCGAACTCGGACTCGGAGTGACTGACTAAGGCGTTCACAGACTAAAGAGAGAAGGAGGAAGAAGAAAATTCAGAAGAAGAGAAGAATTCTCTGAATTTTGGTGTGATTTGGAATGAACCCAAGGAGGGGTATTTATAGGCTAGATGGTGCCTTTTCCGAATAGGTGCAACCATTGGTTCACAATGGTTCAGAAAAAACTGCAAGTGGTTTAATTTGCAAAAGGGTGCAACTATTGGTTCATAATAAAAAAAAAGTGTTTTATGGTTTTAATTTAAATTAAATACCAAAACTGTTTTAATCCATTATGAAGCCCAGCAAACAGGCTTAATTCGGCCATCTTAATAAGCCCAGCAAAAATAAAAAATAAAATTCAATCACACAAGCCCAATTTCGTTTAATAAAAAATTAAACATATTTTACAATCAAACCCCGCCCCTCCTCGGATCGGGCGGGCGGCGCGCGCGTGTGTGGTAGTTGGTTCGAATTCAAGCTTGCCTAGGTCCTCCCCCTCTTAAAAACTTTGGTGCCCTTCGCCCAAACTCAAATCCCATACTGGGCTTATTTAAACTTAAATTGGTTTTAATAATTTTCCGATGTGGGACAAACATTTATCACATTTTGCAAACCCATTTAGGCTTTATCAAACACCTTACTTTGGAGCTAATTTCTCATTCACCCGGAAACAGATTTGAGAAAGTAAATATAGCACGTTCATCTCCTTGCAGAGAGGAACGCGCTCGTTTATAGATCCGTAAAAAATTATTAGCAGAATCTATTCAAAATCTCTTCTAAAGTTTATGTTTTTTAATGCTCATGTTTCTAACAATCCCCCACATGAATGAAAATTTGCGTAAATTGAAAATGAAGAAGATACAGATATCAGAGAGAGTACTATTGGAAAGTAACTGCATCGAGATAGGTAGCTTTTGGCCTTGAACCTTCCCTAGTGTATTACTATCGGATTTACTGGCTAACCAGTGAACATGATGCCTTGAACTGTTCAGCCGTTGATGTAAACTTATGTTACCTGGACTCGCCATTTTCGGCGAAAGTGTCCGTGTCGACACGACACGGATACAGACACGAGATATGTGTCGGACTCTCCATCTTCTCTGTCGGATACGGCTGCTCAGTCTTCATCTGTTTAGGCACCTCAAGGTATGTTTATGGTGGTGTGGTTATGACTGGTTCGAAATAGGGTTTAGAAAGGAAAGGTTGAAGATGACTTGGTATCAGCGGCCCTTCTCTTCTGCGTTGAATCTTTACCGCTTGTACCTTTCTTTGTTTTTCAATTCTTTTTGTCTGACATGGTACACGTGGGTGGGCTGTAACCCACATAAGTTTGTAATAAATAATGGGTTACAACCTTACAGCTGCAACCCACTAACAGTATTTATTACCATTGTTTATTATACCCTGTATAAGCTGTAACTCATGTGGCCCACTGCTTTAAACTAGTATTTATTACAAATAATATAATATTATATAAACTTATACTTCGTAATATGTTGGTTACAGTTGTAACCCACCATCTATATATATTATATATACTATTATTACTTTTTAAAGGATTTCAATTTTTTTTTTTAATCTAGTTACCTAGTTACTTTCACAGTTTAAGTTACAAATTCAGTCTTTTTTCAAACTATGGAACAAGAAGAAAGTATAATATGCATTTTAACATTGTGAGAATACTTTACATGTAGTGTCCAAGTGTCCGTGTCTGATTTTTGGACACTTTAAATTCGTTTCCCCATGTCCGATAATTTGATAGATAGAAGGATCCGACCTTTAGACCCGTACCTGTGTCCGACACCCGTATCCGAGTCCGGGTAACATAGATGTAAACCAAGACAATAGCAAACACACAATTCCTTTCCACACAAAGTCGGTTCTCACGGTTGTGTTCATATGGCCCCGAACAACTCCTGGTATTTCATGAGTGCTTTATAAAACTTAGCCTTAGAAGTTCTCATAGAAACGGCCCCACTTCACACTTATATAGGTGACTTCTTATTAAGAGTATCCTACTATACCCCACTTGATTTTTCAAGGTATAAGAGTCATTGCAAGCATAGCTTATCCTACTTATCACTGTAGGTAGCACTGTCTCATCATAGAAATGGGTAGAAGATTAAATCTTCCCAGTGCTTCTGGTGAGCCATTCAGAATTTCTGTTATCCCTTTGAACCTAGATCTTGGGATCTCCAGTCAACTAGGTTGGGTTTCCATTAAGATGACTCGTTAGCTTTCGGCTTTAATCCCATTCCCCTCGATGAACTATACACTTGCTCTCTTGTCAAACCTTTTGTAAACGGATCCGCTAAATTATCTTTTGACCTGATATAATATATTGAGATTATCCCACTTGAGAGCAATTGTCTAACGGTATTATGTCGTCGACGTATATGTCGAGACTTACCGTTATACATATTACTTTGTGCCTTTCCAATTGTAGATTGATTATCGCAATGTATATATATAGCGGGCACAGGTTTAGGCCAATTTGGAATATCTTCTAAGAAATTACGAAGCCACTCAGCTTCTTCACCAGCTTTATCCAAAGCAATAAATTCAAATTCCATAGTGGATCTGGCAATACAAGTTTGTTTAGAAGATTTCCAAGATATGGCACCTCCTCCAATAGTAAAGACATAGCCACTCGTGGATTTAGAATCTTTCGTATCTGATATCCAATTAGCATCACTGTATCCTTCAAGTACTGCTGGATATCTAGAATAATGTAATCCATAACTTATGGTATATTTTAAATACCTTAGAACCCTGTTTATTGCAGTCCAATGGTTCTTTCCTGGATTACTTGTATATCTACTCAATTTATTAACTGAGTATGCTATGTCTGGTCGTGTGCAATTCATCAAATACATTAAGCTTCCTATAATGCGAGAATACTCAAGTTGTGATATGCTAGGACCAGTATTTTTCGATAAATGAAGATTTACATCAACAAGAGTCTTTACAAGACTACTATCTTCCTTGTTAAACTTTTCTAATATTTTCTCAATATAGTGAGATTGAGATAATACTAGACCGTCTAATGTTCTAAAAATCTTGATTCCTAGTATTTTATCAGCTATGCCTAAATCTTTCATATCAAAAGTTTTGGTCAATATCTTTTTAGTAGTTTTGATTATAACATCATTACTACCCATTATTAGCATATCATCCACATATAGGCACACAATGACATATCCATTTAGAGTGTTTTTCACATAAACACATTTATCACACTCAATAATTTTAAAACCATTTGACAACATCACTTTGTGAAAATTTTCATGCCATTGTTTAGGTGCTTGTTTCAATCTATGTAAGGATTTTACAAGCTTGCACACCTTATTTTCTTTTCCTGGAACTATAAAGCTTTCAGGTTGTTCCATATAGATTTCCTCCTCTAATTCACCATTCAAGAAGGCAGTTTTAACATCAATTTGATGTATTTTTAAATTTTGCAATGCTGCAATAGCTAGTAACAATCTAATGGATGTTATTCTTGTGACTGGTGAATATGTATCCTTTAGCAACAAGTCGGGCTTTATATTTATCAATTGAACCATTAAGCTTCATCTTCCTCTTGAAAATCCACTTATACCCTAAAAGTTTAGTACCAGGAGGAAGATCCACCAGCTCCCAAGTATGATTTTGCATGATGGATTCAATTTCACTATTTATGGCTTCTTTCCATAAAGGAGCTTCAGGAGAAGACATAGCTTCTTTATAGCTTTGTGGCTCATTCTTCAATATATATATCAGAAAATCAGGACCAAATGACTTAGACATTTTAGCTCTTTTGCTACGTCTAGGTTCTTCCTTATTTTCATCATCTATAGACTCTTGGTCTATATTCTCTTGTATATTACTATTAGCAATATCATGATTTCTTTTAAGAGGATTTTTACAAGGAAATATATCCTCAAAGAAACAAGCATTCATTGACTCAATAATTGTATTGACATGGATGTCAGGAATGTCTGATTTATGCACAAGGAAACGATATGCACTACTATTTTGTGCATAGCCTATGAAAATACCATCAAAGGTTTTTGGTCCTATCTTAACTTTCTTAAGAATAGGAACCGCAACCTTAGCTAAACATCCCCACACTTTAAAAAATTTATAGGAAGGTTTTTGACCTTTCCATAATTCATAAGGTGTCATATTTGTTTTCTTTTGAGATATTTTGTTGAGAATATAATTAGCAGAGAGCAAAGCTTCCCCCCACAAATTCTGGGTTAAACCAGAACTTATCAACATAGCATTCATCATTTCTTTTAAGGTACGGTTTTTGCGTTCAGCAACACCGTTCTATTGAGGTGAATAAGGAGCGGTAGTTTGGTGAATAATACCATGTTCTGAGCAAATGTCAGCGAATGTTGCTTCGTATTCACCACCTCTATCACTTCTAAACACCTTTATCTTTTTACCAAGTTGATTCTCAACCTCATTCTTGTAATGTTTAAACATTTCTAAGGCTTCATCTTTACTTCTTAACAAGTATACATAACAGTATTTTGTGCAATCATCAATAAAAGTAATGAAATACTTTTTCCCACCTCTAGTTGGCACAGATTTAAAGTCACAGATATCACTGTGAATTAATGCTAGAGGTACAGTACTTCGCTCTATAGAGTGAAATGAGGTTCTAGTCAATTTTGCTTCTACACATGTTTGACATTTTTGATTTAAATCAATATTAAATTTAGGTATAGACTCATGTTAATTAATCTACGAATCGTATCATAATTAGCATGTCCTAACCTACCATGCCACACATCAGATGATTCAATCATATAAGTAGAAGAAACATTAGTTTTATTATTATTATTTATAGCTTTGGGTACAACAGTCATTACATTGAACCTAAATAGTCCATTACTTAGATACCCTTTGCCTACATACACCTCATTCTTAGTCAGCACAAACGTGTCAGATACAAAGACCAGCTTGAACCCATTCTTGCTTAGAAGTGACCCAGAGACCAAGTTCTTCCTGATGTCTGGTACATGCAGCACCATATTAAGAGTGAGCTCTTTCCCTGAGGTCATTAGTAGCTTGATCTTTCCTTGTCCTTCAACCTTTGCAGAGAAGAGTTCCCTATATAGAGTTGTTCTTCATTATCTATAGCTTCATAGGTAGTGAACATTCTTTTTTCAGAGCAAACATGACGAGTAGCTCCTGTGTCCACCCACCATTCTCTATTGTTGCTCACCAGGTTGATTTCAGAAACCACAGCAGAAAGATTTAGGTCTGACACATTAGTTATCAACTTATTTTCCTCAGCAATATGCACCTCAGTGGTCTTTTTCTTGTGCTTGTGTTGTACTTTGCGGCTACGACAGTCTTTAGCTCGGTGTCCTAGCTTGCTGCATATGAAGCACTTCCCAATGAACCTCTTGTAGTTTCCTTGGCTAGGGCCTTCGCCAGAGTACTTCCTCTTCTTATTCTTCTGTCCAGCTTTCACTACATTTGCTTTTGACACCATTGAAGAATTCCCGGCTTTCTTTTCAGATGTGCGGTTATCTTCTTCAATTCTTAGCCTGACAATCAGGTCTTCGATCCCCATTTCCTTGCGCTTATGCTTCAAGTAGTTTTTGAAATCTTTCCAAGTAGGTGGCAGCTTTTCAAGCTACTTAAAAGGATTCACTCAATGTCATCTTCTCAGCATGTATCTCATGTAGGATCAATGTCATCTTCTCAGCATGTATCTCATGTAGGATCGGCTGGAGTTCCTGCACTTGGCTCATAATTGTCTTGGAGTCTATCATTTTGAAGTCTAGAAATCGTCCAACCACGAACTTCTTCAAGCCAGCATCCTCTGTTTTATACTTTTTGTCTAGTGACTCCCAGAGCTCTTTAGCAGTATTTATTGGACTGTACACATTATACAAAGTGTTGTCCAATCCATTGAGGATATAGTTCTTGCATAGGAAGTCTCCATGCTTCCATGTATCAATAGCTCCTAGCTTGGTAACGTCAGTCTCACCCTCATCTAGCACTGGGGCAGTCTCAGTTAGATACTTGCTTAGATTCAGAGTTGTAAGGTAGAACATTATTTTCTGTTGCCACCTTTTAAACTCCGCCCTATTGAATTTTTCGAGTTTCTCCCCATGACTGACGGGAACATTAGGCATAGTAGTACTCGTACTTGCCATTTGTCTGATATATATTAAATATACAGACCACAGTCAAATTTACAGAAATAAAATAACAACAATATTTAAATAATTAAACTATAGTATAAGGCGATTCTGTCTTAAGATTGTTGTCCAAAACTTCGGTCTAATTATACTATATACTATAGTATTATTTATTTAAATATTATCTGTAAATATAAAATAATAATCTATAATTATATAATTTCTTATAATATATAGTTTAATATAATCAAATAAAACTATAAAATAAATGAACCTGATTAAAAGTCGAAGCTAGAATTTGATTCTATGTCCTTAACACAGATTCACCCCGCTATGGTGTTAACGGACTCAGTGGCGTCTATCTCCCAGGATATAACGACTTGTCTTCCTTCGGTAGTAGCACTGCAAACCAAAGGAATAGGCGAACCGGCTCGGTGTAGTACTCTCTGACTCAAACTCGGATTCGGAGTGACTGACTAAGGCTCGAACCCACAGACTAAAGAGAGAAGGAGGAAGAAGAAATTCAGAAGAAGAGAAGAATTCTCTAAATTTTAGTATGATTTGGAATGAACCCAAGGAGGGGTATTTATAGGCTAGATGGTGCCTTTTCCGATGAGTGCAATCATTGGTTCACAATGGTTCAGGAAAAACTGCAAGTGGTTTATTTTGCAAAAGGGTGCAACCGTTGGTTCATAATAAAAAAAAAAAAAAACTGTTTTATGGTTTTAATTTAAATTAAATACCAAAACTGTTTTAATCCATTATGAAGCTCAGCAAACAGGCCCAATTCGGCCATCTTAATAAGCCCAACAAAAATAAAAACAAAATCCAATCACACAAGCCCAATTTCGTTTAATAAAAAATTAAATATATTGCACAATCAAGCCCCGCCCCGGGTCGGGTGGGCGGCGTGCGTGTGTGGTAGTTGGTTCAGACCCAAGCTTGCCTAGGTCCTTCCCCCTCTTAAAAACTTGGGTGCCCTTGGGCCCAAACCTAAATCCCATATTAGGTTTATTTAAACTTAAATTGGTTTTCATAATTTTCCGATGTGGGACAAACATTTCCCACATTTTGCAAACCCATTTAGGCTTTATCAAACACCTTACTTTGGAGCTAATTTCTCATTCACCCGGAAACGGATTTGAGAAAGTAAATATACCACGTTCATCTCCTTGCAGAGAGGAACACGCTCGTCTATAGATCCGCAAAAAATTCTTTGCGGAATCTATTCAAAATCTCTTCCAAAGTTTATGTTTTTTAATGCCCCTGTTTCCAACACAAAAAGATGCTGAAATTGAAGGAAAATCCTCAACACAGTGAAAAACTTAAAGTGTCTTCGTACTGATCTATTATGGACAACGGAACTATTGCTAAATCATCCCCGTCAAAAATCAGCTAAAAAGGTGGTATGGACTAGCAGATTGTGCCACTTCGTTGATTCGTGGTATGATATCATAAAATTCCATACTCATGAAACCTATCCAGTATAAACTGTCACTTGAAAGGACCTCATAACTTTTGGAGAGCAACAGGATATGTTAGGAAGGCACATAATATATCTTTTCCCATCTGTATTTGCTGCCTCTTATGAGCTGTAAAAAGTTAAAAACGTCAAGGCAAACTGAAATTCTTGGTATAACTTGTGACATTATATCTCAAAGTATTGTGGCAACACATGGTTAAGATTATGTTCTAAGCGATTGTTTAAATGCTAATTATGTTTATGACAAAATTCTCACTGACTGAAGTTCTGGTACCAATCTCTATTGCCTTTGACGATCACATGATTGAATTTAGAGGGATTAAGTTTTTAGGATTTTTATAAGTACTTATGAGACGTCATAGAAAAAAGACAATGGAATTTTCATTAGGATTGTTATGTAAATTTTGGACACGTCAATAGGAAAAACCTTTCAATACAAGGATTGTTAATGTATAGTATTACACTATCGCTAACATTATATATAAGTCGTAGAGTGTAGTATGCTTGCCAAGAACAATTTACTAGCTATATACATCAAAATGCTCTATCACAACCTTAAAAAAGGCACCGACAATCCAAAGGTCCTGCGGCAGACATGATTGAGCCTTTAGCTTGTGAATGAGAGTTCAAGAAAGGTGCAATGTATTGTGGTATCAGAAACTTGGAGCTCATAATTCCTCTTGGAACATATCCATATCGATCAATGTGTCATTAGGGGACTCGTTGCATTTGAGGGTCTAATAACGTTTGCAAGGTTGCTCCTATCCACAAATGATCAAAAAGATGTTGACATTGAAGGACAATCTTCAACAATTAGAAAAACCCAAAGCATATTCGTACTGATCTATTATGGACAACAGAACTATTTTTAAATCATCCCCTTCAAAGTTCAGCTAAAAAGGTGGTATGTAGTAGCAGATTGTGCCACTTCATTGGTATTTGGTGTGATATCATAAATTCCCAACCTCATGAAACCTATCCAGTATAACTGCCACCTAAAAGGACCTCATAACTGTTGGAGAGCAACAGGACGCGTAAGGAAAGCACATAATATATCTTTTCTCATCTGTATTTGCTGCCTCTTATGGGCTGTAAACACGCCAAGGCAAACTGAAATACTGGCCAAAAAGCCCTGTATCATTCGGGTGTTACATACATTGATCAAAATAATATTATTTTTAATTATTATTGTGATTGTGCATGTTCCACTGAACTTGGTGATATTCTTCCTACGTCTAATTGTTTTGATACTGCCAATTATTTCCCCATCGTTGTGCTTATGCTCTTTTCCTAAAATAGTTCATTTGAATAATCTTCATGGAGGTGCATCAGCTTACTTATATGGACTGATGCTGTAAGATCATAAACTTGAATAACCCAACCTAACCGGATACTAAAGATGGCTTTGCCAAGGACTCATAATAAAAAGCAAAAAAAAAAAAAAAAGAAAAGAAAAAGAAAAGGAAATAAAGGAAGGAAGAAAGAAAGGATGTAAATAAGATCTGTTTTCAACTTTTCATATCTGTTACATAAATTATTAATATTCAACTACAGAATTAGTTATTGAGTTATATAGATAACGACATTCGATCGCTTGTCATATCATTAAACTTCTTAGAAGGTCAAGTTTGTCAAAGCACATGAATAACTAAAATTTATGTCCTAAAGACTTTTTTCTATGTTTTCTTTTTTCACTTTTTTTAGATCAGGTTTTAGATGAGTTTTTTCACTTTTTTTTAGATGAGTTGTGTGTTATGTGGAGTAGGATTGTTATTTCACGCGATTGTGGTTTTCCCTGGGGACTTGTTTGCTTATTTCTTTCCTATTTACTGGTTGTTTTGTTATATCTGTTGATTAATGCTCTAAATTCTACTCCTGCAAAATTTTTGAAATGATACCTTTATTTCCATGCCTACAATCTACTTTATCGATGTCTATTTCTTTCCTATTTACTGATTGTTTTGTTATATCTGTTGATTTATGCTCTAAAGTCTACTCCTGAGACAATCTCCTTTTTAATAAACTTGTGTTACAGATTTCCTTACTGCTTTCGTGAACAGTCATGATACATTCTCATTGAGCTGCTTGCTTAGAATTTAGAAGTTTATAATTATTAAAAAGGATGGTGTGTATTACATGCAAATTGTGTAGGTTGTCCCATCCATTCTGTAGTTTTCATAGGTCAACCTCAATGTTATCTCCTAAAGGTTGTGCAAAAGAAGAATCAAACTGCCACTTCAACTGCTAGAAACTGACAAAGCAACAAGAAACTGACAAATAAGTCAGAAATGAAATACCCATAAGCCTTCTAGTCCTTTTTCTCTTTTTCCTATTTATTTGAGAAAAGATAGAAGAGAGAGAATGTTTCAATGGTAATCCAATTTTAATCCACTCGTTTTTAATTTAGTTTATTCCTTCTAGGAACCACATGGAGCCTAAGGAAATGCTCTTCCAATTATTGTAATCTGATTGTAAACATGCTGGGATTGAAGAAAGAGTTTTCTGGATTGAGCCAAACAGAAGTTCAATAATTTAAAAGCACATTCTAAGGTGGAGTACACTTACAAGAAAGTAAAGAAACAAAAAAGAAAAAGAAATACAAAACTTATACCAGTGCAAGACAGTTTTCGTAACTTATGTACATGAGTGAGAATCTCTCATTTTTCTGCCATGTTTCTGTGTGCACATGTAAGAGCATTCATTTTGGTGACAGGAAAAGACAGATCCTTCATTTTGGTGACGGAAGAGCAGCCGGATGTGACTCAACTAGTATCGACCATAGCACGTGCACATCTTCGTAGGGGCAGGACTTGACATCTTCATACAGGATGTATATCCCTCTGCCTGAGGAACGAAAAACAAAATGCAGTTTAGTTGAACCTAGGGTGTATAGATTAGGAAGAAATGCTACAAAAATTATCTGAAAAACAAAGAATGGCGCTGAGAAAAGAAAATGAGAGAAAAACTGTCATGCCAATTTGTTGTTTACATTCAAAGAGAGCTAGTTAGTCATTTGACAATGCATATTCAGGAAAAGCAATTCAAAAGACTCGAAATCTGTGAAGCGAAAGCTTGTGCAATAAGAAGATTGATTTGCATATTCTTTTTTTTTTTTTTTTTTCCTAGTTGGTACTCACACACACATGCCTCCACCGAGATTCGAACCCCTTACCTCCCTTTGGAAAGTAGGGGCCTGGTACCGTCAGGCCACTGGCCTGTTGGTGATTTGCATATTCTTATGTGTTTTGAACATATAAAAAATTCATGTTGAAACAATGCGAAGAAAACAGGAGGAGAAGATGAAAGAAGAGCGATTAATGATAGCAAAATTGGTATGTAGAGATGAGAATGTAGTGAAAATGGAGTTATTTGAGTGATAGAGGACATACTTTTCTTGTGAGCTGAGTGCAGCCGAACCCAAAGCTTCTTCAATGGAGTGAAGAAGGATTGCAGCCACCCCATTTGGAGAAGTGGGTGTGGCTCATGGTAGGTGAAAGAATGGTGAGGAAATAGAGAAAAGAGGTAAGAGAGAGAAATCTAGGTTTGCTTAGACAAGGGTGAAGTTAAGGTCAGTATTCTATTTACATTCACTTGAAGTTGCAGGCGAATCATGCATATCATATTTTGTGTTGGGTGCACTGTCTCTGTCGCACCTTTTTCCCTTGTAGTAGAAGGAGCCATCCTACCAATCATCAGTTCTTTTCACACTTCTCAAATCCCTTCACACCCTTTCCTCCCGAACAACCCTTATAACTGAAGCCACGTATTTAATATATATATATATATATATATATATACACACTATTCACTATTTTTCTAAGTTTTTTGACTTGCCATTCCTTAAGAAAACAATCCCTCTCTGGAGTCTTTTACAAGTATTAATTTCCCATTCGTCCAATTGTATGGCTACAGTTTCTACGCATTTTAGTAGTTTGTTGACTATGAAATTTCACTCATTTTTAGAAGAGACCATGAGTTGGCACAGCTGATCTTTTTCTTATTTTTCTTTTTTAAGCTAAGCATTTAATGATTTTTCGGTCATATGAAAATATACAAATTTTCCCCAAAATCGAAATGCAACAGGAAATTAGCATTCTTGATTGATTAAAGAGACTTAATGGAAGGACTAGGAGCACAGCAGAGCTAGTTTTACTGTTTTTCTTCTTCTTTTATTATTACAACTAAAAGGCAGTACAGGGATTTGGGAATTATTTAGCACCAGGATGGTCAAAAAGTTGCACACACTAATAATTATTTAATTAGAGCAATGACACTATATAGTTAACAAAATAGATTGACCAAATAATGTGAATGAAAAAGCGATCAATTGATATATTCATCCGCGTGTTACATGGTGTCATCTTATTATTATATATTGAACATTTTGTTTTCTGTTTTTTTTGTTTTTTTTTCATTGATAATTAGGTTTTAAGTATTTGATATTTGGTTAAAGCATATGCTACTTTTATGAAATTATTTGTAGTAAATCTAAGGAAGAAATGCTGTTAAAGAATTAGTATCTAGTTTGGTTGTCCTTAACTGACGGTGCCGGCCTTGGATTAGACTAATTCCAGCAATAGGCATGTTATAGGAAATAATTTTCTGTCTATGATTCAAAACATTGAAGTTGGAAAAAATCAACATCACTTCCAGAAGAAAATAGAGGTGGTGTTGGGGCCTATTAGTCTTTTTAAAGTTTATATTAATGGCCGTGTTTCACAGTAGAAGGTTCAATTTCAGCGTCAAAGCAGATGGATGTAACACCTGGTTGTTCTTTCTTAATTTTTCTTTATAAATGTATTTGACACATGAAGCTGACACATAGGCAAATTAATTATTGACGGAAAATATTTTACGCCCTTTTCAGATATTCTAGAACTAATACTTGCCAATAAAAATAAATAAATTAATTGTTCTTACCTATGCCTTGTGCGGAGATGCACTACCCTCTTCAGGCACGTCCCGTTATTACGAGAAACGAGAGTCTCGTGTACTAGACTAAATTTTTGTAATATACCGGCCATACATCACCATTCACTGTTGTTAAGACTAGAAAGCAAGCATTCCAACCATGCTATCAGAATATTTATAGCCTTCTTGTTTAATGCATGGCATTTCCCCAGAAGGCTGGCCTAAAATGTTTTGAATCAGGCCCATCTCTGTGTTATGTACCGAATTTTCATGGGCCAACATTTCTTTAGAAGCCCACTAAGCTCATTGAATAGAAGACTAATACTTGGACTTTGTAAAATCTTTGTACGTGGGCTGTCACTAGTGGAGTCCATTAAATTTGGAGGAACATCAGTTCTTTTGCAAAAAAGATTATATTTTAGTACGTTATTTCTATAAGTCGTCCTCATGTGGTCCAACTTATGGACATAATGAGGCATTTTATGTGGGTTTAATTCTTTTGATCCACAACGTAAAAACTACTAGGTTCTGTTACGAATTGTATCGAGTTTAAATTTATTAGCCAAAAAAAAAAAAAAAAAAAAAGGTCATGTAAATTTAACCAACTAGAATAGCAAAAAGCTGATTTTATTGCATTTGGTTTGGTTTTAGGTTCCAAATACGTGCAAAGAACCCCTTATTGCTGGCATTCATGGACAAAATTTGAAGCTGTTGAGGACTAGCAATGGCAAAACACAAATTAGTGCAACGAGGTACCATAGGCTGAAGAAAATTTGAATTTTTATTGTGATAATTGTCATGAGTGTTACACTGTGGCATCTCGCTAAAAGTAATTATAACGGCCCTCACTTTAGCCAGACACAGTATTGTCCGCTTTTGACTCTCTCAGACAAAAAACTTCTTAGGGGGTCGCTGATTCTGGTATTACTCCATGTTAAGCAGGCTTAATTTCGGATTTCTGATAGGTTTATGACCAGTACGGCTTTAAAACGTGTTGTGTTATAGAAAGGTGTTGAATTTACATATAACACTTGTTCCATGCACATATTGTGCAACTTTAGCTCGTTCAATGTGATAACTTACTGGTGTCATCTGCACACTCGCAAACAATGTCGCCACACACAAGATTGTCATAGTAATATTCTATTGGGTTTGGAAGTATGGAGTCAACACTTTGAATCTGAATCCGAAAAAAATTTAATTCAAAATCAAAATTAAATTTTATCCAATTCTATAGTACCCATTTAGTTCTCCCAAAAAATAATATCCTACCGTGTGCGTTAAGTCTCTTGTCAATGTGTTGGGGTCTAATCACTTGGCTATGTCAAATTTTAAGTCTAATCACACTATTCATTGCCTCATGAAAACGTTATTGCTTGTGACTGTTGCAACATTTTGCACTATTTTAAGTCTAATCACACCATTCATTGCCTCACGAAAGGGCTATTACTTATGTCTGTTACAACAATTTGCACTACTACTTTACACCCAAAAAGGGTGTTAAAGAATTTTATTTTATTTTTTTTTAAAAAGACTCCTTAGGTTTTCATTCAAATTCCATTATGATTACTCGAAAGCACTCGAATGTTATATTCTCAATTGCCTATAACTTTTTTCTGAATCACAATTACTCTTGGATGGTTGTTACTTTATATTTGATAGCAATTGGCGGATAACAGAACTTCAATAGCTTTACAAATATTTGATTCACATTCATATGTCCGTTTAATTTCTACTTTTCATTACTCAGACACCTTAATATATCATTGGAGTACCGGTAGACATTGGTTTAGATGGTATGATATCTCATTTTTAAAGGAGGAATAAAAAAAATTCGACCCAGTTGAGAACAATATTGTGAGTGTGTGCGCGCTTGCTTGAACTTAAAAAATAAAAAAATAAAAAAAAAATCATTGAATTTATATTAAGTAACTATTAAAGTGAGATATAATATTATACATTACAGTTGTAAAGTTAAAAATTTTAAGTCTCTGCTCATCCATTATCAGAGAAATTTAATCCTAAAATGGGAAGAAGTTTCTAGAAAACAAAACTTGTTTTCAAGAGTTAAAAAACTTTGTAGGTAGCTTTAGGACCTTATGAGGTTTTGTTACAGGTGGCTAGACCCCTTTGTGCTTCACATAGCTACTACTACTAGTCCAGAGTTCAGAGAGAACATAAGAAGGAAACAAAGCATGTTGTTAGATATTTTATTCTTTCTTAAACAACTAAACATAATAAAAAGGTGCCCCTGCTATGTGCATGCAATTTACTTTGTAGAACCGGTATCTTTGCCTTTATTTCATATCGGACGAAGTCGGCAACATAATTTTAATTTTTTTTTTTTTTTTCTATTATATATAATGTCTTCTTCTAGATTTAATTTTTAAAAATCATTTTTAATTACTTCATTCCATATAAATTTTGCAAGTCTACATTTTACTTATCAATTTTTTTTTTTTTTTTTTTTTTCAAGTCTGCATTTCAACATTGAATTTAAATTTAAATTTAAATTTGAAAGACAAAATTCAATACCTTGCTCACAAATCACAAATGTCTCAAGAAAGTGGAAAACCAGATTTATATGTGGGTAATTCTGGTTTCCCTACAGTGGTACACACAAGATTTTACTTGTACTATCTCAGTTTAGTTGCCAAACACAAACAAAGAGGTCCTACTTTACTATCATTATCCTTTTTAGTTCTCATGTCGCATCATCTATATAGAATAGGATCTAGATACATGTGTATCTAACTATTATATATATATAGAGAGAGAGAGAGAGAGTACAAGCCAGAGAGGTAAGCAATATTATGTGATTTGAATTTGAAATGTAATGATTCAACCATGATATAATGGAATATTTAGATGTTGTGGGGGTGTGGGGTTAGGGGTAGGGGTTGGTGCGTAATTGAGCAGCAGCAGCAGCAGCACTATATAGATTTAAAATCAAACGTATGGATTAGGAATTTTAGGTTGGTACAAGGTTGAAAAAATCTTTGGGACACTTGTGCCACATGGAATGATATTATATATATACACACACACATTATCTAGAGGGAGAGAAACAGAATCATATCACAAAGTCTCTTTTGGTAGGTAACTTAAAGTCATCGTCCCATCTCAACCAGCCAATCTGACACATAGTTGGCAAAAATCAAATACATGTTTATTAAGCTAGCTTAGAGAGAGAAAGCTATGCACTATGTGTGTGTGTGTGTGTGTGACAGAGAGAGAGAGAGAGAGAGAGAGACAGAGAGAGGGGGGTGGGAGAATCTATCACCTATTTGAATGAGGCAAGTGAAACAAATCTTACACAAAGCACTACTTACATATTACTATTAGTTTAATTATAACGATAAAGCTTACTTATTTTGGCTTTGGGAAGTCAAATTTCATCAGACTAAACTATGCTTTGCTCATGTCTAACCACATTAACCCAACTCCCAAAATTACTTTTATAAGGGTTAGGCGACGAGAACTTTTCTTTTTTTTTTTTTTTTTTTTTTTTTTTTTTTTTTTTTTTGTGATCATCTTTTCTCACTTCCCTTGGTCTGTGAATTTAATCATTTTTTTTAACATTAGAGAAGAGATGAGCTTATCGTTGTCATCGCAACTCAGCTGTTCTAAGAGAAAGTAATTGTTTTTAGATTGGATGTTGGAATTTTTTTTTTAATATTCTGAATACTTTATACGAAATCAGAATTTTTTAATGAGCAGAGAATATGATGCTGTTTGATAACTCAATTCAACGTTTATCTAATTAAGTGCGTTTGATTACTGTAAACAATAAACGCTACTTAAAATAGGATAAATTATTAGTTAAAAACTTCAATATTTAAAATTTTCACTTCTTAAACGACATTTATACAAATTCCGAATGTTGATCACATTTTGGTGGGAAAATTTTACTAGTTGATTGTCTGATGGCCAGATTTCAGTTTTCGCTATCACTCAAGACACGCATGTGGCATCAAGGACACTTTTTCTTATGATTTATTTGGAGACTTCTATTTTACAAGACACATGCCTGAAATGACAGGTTGTTTATGTAATCATATAAAGCACTGTAGTTTCTTTTTTTCTTTAAGGGCAAAAAAAAAAAAAAAAATTGTGATTCACATTCGATATGCTTTTGTGGGGGTTGATTTTGACTTTAACCTTTTTTAAAAATTGAAGAAATGCTGATCACAAACTCTTTTGTCTATTTCATATTACCGTTGCAATATGAATATTAAAAAGAAAAAAAAGAAAAGAAAGAGGTTTAGAAATGTAGAATGTTTTTGGGGCATTGTGGTCTTTGCAAAGGTGTAAAAATGAATGGGGTCTCCGCCGTAATGAGGACGGACTCGCCACTGTGTTTTTATTGATAATGGGGACGACAATTATCAAGGTTTTGACTTATGGAACTATGTGATTTTTTATATAAATGTTGTCCGTCAACCTCGAAGTCTTTGCATGTTCAATAATATATATTAAAAATAAGAAGAAAGAAAAACATTAAATAGGCCATAACGATTGATTTTTAATTTTTATAGTTGTTTTAATTTGTGGCCCTTTTGAAAAATATTAAAAATTAAAAAAAATTGTGGCACTTGAAGATAGGCAAGATTTATATCCAAAACAAAACCAAACCAAAGATCTAGAATGGCAACACTTTGAGACCAAATTATTATTATTATTATTTTAAAGTTAAAATCAAATTCCGAATTAAAATTAGATTTTTAATATAAAAATACATATTTATTTTTAAAAACAATCACTTTATACAAATAATAAAAATTAGTTATATAAAGTGCATGGGTGGTTCCCTCATTGAATAAAGGTCTTTATCATCAATATCATTTGGAAAAGACAATTATACCCTCAACACACAGCAGTTTCATCGTCTAATTTTCATTAGTTTGTGATCGTCTTTTGTATTGGACAAAGTGTTTTTCAGATGAATTTGAAAGGCATAAATGTAGGTTAAGAAACTTACCACAACGTAAACTGTCTTTAATCATAAATGAAATTAACAATATAAATTGGATAAAATGTTTTCACACCAATTTAAAAGAGTAAATACTTGGAGTATTCGGTGCACCAGACACATTAGAATCGTTTGTGTACAGCACGTACAGACACACCGAATATATATATTCTCCTATTGGTACACCAATTTAAAAGACATTTGTTAATCGAGTCAACATTGACCATTAGTGAAATTCAAAACATGGGTTGTTATATTTACACACAATTGACTAGAGATTGAGGAGGTAATTTACCTCACTAAAAAAATGTAGCCAATAAAATAGTGTTATAAGGACACAATGCAAGCTAAAAAGAACATGTAGTAAACAACAGGAAAAGTGTTTTCTCACATGGAAGAGAAATAAAAGTGCATGGGAAATGTACCCAACTCTTGGGTAAAAGGCCCATCATATTCTGTCCAAGTAGATAGTGTGAGCAATATTTTCACACCAGTTTGAAAGAATAGGTAGCCGGTGTGTTCAGTTTCTTGGGCACATCAAAACTATCGGTGCATAACACGCGTAAAAATGAACGGCTCTGATAGTGTACCGGCACACCAAATATATTTTCAATTTAAAGAATGGTACAAAGAGTCAACATTGACCATCGGTATATTACACACTCAATTGACCGGAGAGGAGGTAATTTACCTGCTAAAAAATGTAACCAATAAAATAGTGTTTTTTTTTTGGCGCAATAAAATAGTGTTGTAGGACACAAAGCAAGCTAAAGAACATGAAGTAAACAACACGAAGAGTGTTTGTATTGACATGGAAGAGAAATAAAAGTGTATGGGAAATGTACCCAACTCTTAGGTAAAAGGCCCATTATATTCTGTCAAAGTACATATTGTGAATAGAAGAAGAACAGCAGCAGCATTAATAATTTTAGGTTTATAAATCCCACAAAATCCGTTCACGGGTTCAATTCTCTTGGACACATTCCCATATATCACAGGACTCACTGTAGTCTCATTTTCTCTACATCATCATTACTCTGTACCCTCCAATTTAATCAACCAACTCCTTCCATCACTTTTAATAGTAACATCCTATAAATGAACTACAACCTCAAACTCTTACTTTCCCACTGTTCATATTCATACATTTGGAAGACCTACTGCAAGGACGCCTTTTATTTTCAGAATTACGGATATTCTTGACCTGTCCAATACTGATATTTTTTGAATATTCGTGAATATGTTTGATATTTTTTTAATCAAATTTAATATTCTTGAGAATGCTTGTTTTATGTATTGTGCATTGTACTCTGGTTTAAAAGGTTAAGTACCTCTCTTGAATTTTGATAAAATCAAGGTTAAATAGCAAATAATTCGATTTAATAATTAATTTAAACAACCGACTCCTTCTATCACTTTTAATAGTAACATCCTATAAATGAACTACAATCTCAAACTCACACTTTCCCATTGTTCATATTCATACACAAGGAAACCACACTGCAAGGACGCCTTTTATTTTTAGAATTACGGATATTCGTGACCTGTCCGATATTGATATCTTTTGAATACTCGTGAATGTGTTCGATATTTTTTTTAATGGTATTTCATACTTTTGAGAATGCTTGTTTTATGTATTGTTAAGTAATGATTGAGAATGCTTGTTTTATGTATTGTGCATTTGTGCATGGTTCTATGGTTCAAAAGGTTAAATTCGTGTCTTAAATTTTAATAAAATCGAGGCCAAATAGCAGATAATTCATGTAGTTAATTAAGAAAAGGATGTCATTTTTATATACGATTTAATAATTAATTTTGTAAACTTGGACTGGACTTAATATTTTTAATAAAAGAAATGAAACAATTATATGCTCGATACGAAACTAGGTGTTATGCTAGTTACTTCGAAATTTATTTTCGAAGAAATTACTACTACTGTTTTCTTGGCTAAAGTGTGTGAGCCTAGAAAAAGTTGTAATGATTCATAGCATGTAGTAATAAAGGGTAAGGGCAAAAACGGAAAGTAATAATAATGGGCCCAACATTTTCCGTTACGAATCACTTTCGGGCCGTCATGACTCATTGACATGGACTCGAGAGTGAGCTGGTAACATAACGGCTTCCGTCACCGCTATAAATACGGGCTCTAATCTCCCAGTCTTCCAACACACTTCCACTCTCATCCACACACACACACACACACACACACACACACACTCTCTCTCTCTCTAAATCTAAATCTAAATCTAAATCACTTTCTCTCTCTACTGCGTGTAATTGCAAAGCAAGTTTTAAAATGGTTGCGTGAAGAAGAAGTCTGGTATCTCTGTGTTTCCTTGATAGATTACATTGCATTTACACCATACACAGTGTCTTTGTTTGTCGGAGTCTTGAGAATGGGAAAGAAAGGTCAGAACTATGAAGAGAAAGAGAGAGTTGATGCCGTACTTGAGCTACTCAGAAAACAAGCCCCTCTCACTCTCAAACAGGTATATATTTGTATATATATGTATGTGTATGCATCACAGTACTGTTTATTTGTGTTTCTGTATGTACTGTATACATTTGAGTTGTTCAGATCTAGATTTTGTTACTGTATTCTTGCTTTTGGTTGTTGAGATTCTAGTAATCTACAGGATATTTGAGATATATATATATATATATATATATATATAATGTTATATACATACGTACATTACGTGTGATTCTTCTTTGCAGGAGAAGTTCTGCAACTATGGTTGTGTTGAACGGTTTCTCAAAGCAAAAGGCAATAGTGTGAAGAAGGCCACAAAGCAACTTCGTGCTTGTCTATCTTGGAGAGAGAGTATCGACACTGGTAAGATCACAATCTACTTCTTCTACTTTTCTCATAAATTCATATTTTGAATCTGTTGTGGATTTTTAATTTTGGATCCAAAAAAAAAAAAAAATTATTTGTTTAGTTTTCTTTTTCGCTTTTCACTGGAATCTTTTGCTTTTGTTTTATTCTTGGAAATTTTTTGTTTTTGAATTTGCCGTCAAAGAATCGTAATGATTAAAGTTAAATTCTTCTAAAAAGAAGAAAAGCTGATGCCTCTCATTTTCATGTGTCTTGAGTACAGAGCATTTGACTGCTGATGAGTTCTCCGCCGAGCTCGCCGAAGGCCTAGCTTATGTTGCCGGTCACGACGAAGAATCCAGACCGGTAATGGTAATTTTCTCTCACTTTCTCCCTACTTTCTCTGGGGAAAAGCAAAGGAAAACTTATGACTCCAGTGTTTAATTTGTATATTTCTCACAGATTTTTCGAATCAAGCAAGACTACCAGAAGTTCCATTCGCAGAAACTGTGAGTCATCTCTGAAAAATCAAGTTCGATAGACAGTATGAGTGTGTGTATATATATATATATAATTTTGATTACTGATAATATTTTTTTAAAATTTTTTTAGGTTTAATCGTTTGCTGGTGTTTACACTGGAGGTTGCAATTCAAAGCATGCCCAGAAACATTGAGCAATTTGTGATTCTCTTTGATGCAAGTATGTTGCTGATTCTCCAATAATGACTGCATTGTCCTTTGTGTACACGTTGTAAAGTAAAATTTGAATTTATAGTGGTATATTAGTCATTTCGACTCCTCACCCCCACAACTGGTTGGGCAGTAGTAATAAATGCACATTCCATCTGTATTCTGGTGGGGTCCGCCGACATGGTCTGAAATCCCCCAACACGCTTGATATTTCTCGCTTTAATTTCCAAAGTTCGCACTCCTAACGACTTAATTAATGTGTAATCACCTAAAGTAACACAAAATAAATAAAGTGTGATAGTGAAAATCACCTAAAGTAACACATAATAAATAAAGTGTGATAGTGATTTGGCATGTGTATATATACGTGATTGCGCATGTATATGTGTATACATATGTTGCAAAGCCGGCAAGGTTCTGACTGTTTATCAGCAACGTGTGGTGGACCTCGTGGTTGAGGTTGTAAAAATGGTCGGCTTGTACCGCTGCAGGGCTATAACCAGTCATTATCCGAGTTCCGTAACCTAAAGAAAATTCTTTTCTTTTTTTCCTACTGCCAATATTCCTATAATTATAATTCTAATTTGAATTATTTGTCATTGTTATACTACTAACAATACTAAAATTGATCAATTGCGCACAAATGTATTGGTCATGCTCTCTCAAGTACTAGAGAGGGAGGGGGTTTGAGTACGACTGTAATTTATGTGTGTGAGTTTTTATTTAGAAAAAAAAAAAAAAAAAAAAAAGAAAAAAAGTTGAATATGAGTATGGATTAAGACTTGTATGGTTCCCATGTTCATGTGGGTGGAACCTCTCATAAGATTCTCTCTCTTGTCCTTGTTAAAAAGGTCTGGCAAAACAGACCTAGTGATATTCAAGTTTTATTGTATGGATTAATAATGGGGTGTTTGACTATATTAATGAATGGCGCGAAATTGCAGGCTTTTTCAGATCAGCATCAGCTTTCATGAACATATTGCTGGCCACACTGAAAATCACAGCAGAGTACTACCCAGGCCGCCTACACAAGGCTTTTATCATAGACCCTCCCTCTCTCTTTTCTTATCTTTGGAAGGTAGACTGCACTGTACATTCATTTCAATTTATTTTGTCCAATTTTGCCCGTTTTAGTACTTTTCCTTTGTCAACTATCGTTTCTGGTATCGTTTCTATAGTTTAACCCCGCAATTTCCGGTGATTGATCTGGTGGGCACATGTCCTTTTTAGTCATCAAAAGAATTGGTGCCCACATGCCTAGATTAGATCACAAACAACCGTTAAAGTAATCCTTTATTAAACTGAGTCAATTTAATTGACCTTGTACCCAATTTTTTTTGTTTCCATTCATATAAAATCCAATTGTGTTTTACATTAATATTTTTAAAGCATAATAGGAGGCCAGCACATTTTACCGCTACTTTTGGTTTGAATATAACACATTTTTTTCTTTGTTTTTCTTATGAAAACTTGAAAGTGACTCCTATTTTTGAATGCAAGAAGATAACTAGGGATTAAAAATTTTAGTTAATTTTAATAAATTCGTGAAAATCTCTATGTAGTTGAGAATTTAGTGAGACAAAAATTCTTCATTTTTCCTTCCTCCCATAAACGAAATTATAAATTTTTTCAAAAAAAAAAAAAAACTAAATTGACATGTAGAAATAAGTTTTTACGTTCTTATTTTTTCATTACAGCTGAATAAAGAAAATTACATAAACACTATCATATAATTTAATGTGATTTATTATATACTACAGGGAGTTCGGCCATTTGTGGAGCTATCACCGGTGACTACGGTGGTATCATCGTTGGATTTCGAAGAGTCATTGGAGTTCAACGACTTCACATCCTATCCACGAGCCTCATCCCTCCGATTCGACCCCTCGTCAGTACCATCAACGGCCAAGATTGGGTCGTGCTCATCCTCTCGTTTCTCATTCACCGTCTCGCATCACTTTGACTCACTCAAGCCCTGGTACCTCACCTTGACTGACACGTCAGGATCCAAAGTAGGCCCCACTAGCATCGCCCAATCTAATATGGGCCCCGCCCTCGTCTCCCCTCTCAATGCCCGTTCCTTCTCCTTCGCATCACCCGTGGCCAGGACGCCACGTGGCAACCTCAACGGCAGCCTGCGAAAAGGTTTCTTCCCATCAACCCCACTCCCGGAGAAAACCCAAAAGATGGACTTCACAAACATCAACCCTCCGAGGACTCCAAGACCCTCATTCCTCCGATCTCCGGCGGTGTTCTTCAAGAGGGAGTGCCACGTCAGCAGCGCCGACAAATCCAGGGACTCGTTCGTCCCGTTTCTGAAATTCTACAGATGGCCGTACGATGAGATGACCTACAGGTCAAAGATGCGACCCCCGCTCGGTGGCCTCATCTCCATCGTCTCTCCCCATCTCATGAGGCGCCGCCACATGTCAATCTCTCAACGGTTTTGATCATCCAGCAGTACATAATATTACCTATATTGACCATAGTGTGACACTGCTACTAATAATCGACCTTTTAATTTCTCAAACCCAATGCCTTCTTTATATTAGTGTCATTATCTTTTTTTTTTTCAAAGTCAATTAATATGGTGCGTTAAATGAAGAAAGAAAAAAAAAATGAAAAAAAAGAAGAGACAACGTGCTAAGTGGGATGTGAATTAGTGTGCGAGATGTTTGATTTTGAGCACTGGAATAGCAATGCATGGGAACAAGATAGCGTGGTCGAGACGGTGAACATGGCATTGGAAATCATATACCAAATCATCAAAAAGCTATGTATCTGTTTGAATCAAATATTAACTTATATTGTAATTTTTAATTCATGTGAAAATTTGAGTTTGGGGTAGGTTGGTAGATTATTAGACCTACTTGGTTGGACTTTGTTACCTTACTATATATAATATATATATATATAATATAATAATAATAATAATAATAATAATAATAAAAAAATAGACCAAAGTTTGAAAAACTTCAATTTTGTAAGCTTGTTTTTGTATTTGTTGGTCGGTCCATTTTCTTTCAGTATGTGGTGTTTTCAACGATGCCAGGGCAAGTATATGTGTCGTGTATTGTTGTTTGAGAAAGTCAAAATGGAGATTCTCCAAGCTTAGGAAGTGAGAGTGTGTACGTGTGGGAGAGGCTTGGAAATTTAAACATCGCACATAGATATATGTACAACTACAGTTATTATATATGTAAAAACATAAACTATACAGCTAGTCATATATTAATATATATATTATATGATAATATTTGTTTGGTAGCCATGTGTCGTCAAGGGATCAAGGCTTGTTCTGGTGTTTAGGGCTGACGTTGACATGAACTTTGTTTGGAAGCAATTGTTTGATTCAATTCTTTCTGATATTGGTTTGTTTCCTAGTTTATGATTTGAGTTTCAAAGTGGACAAAAGACAGTGTTGGTACTATTATTGATTAAGATTTGGAGTACGTGTTTTGTTGGTTGTGGGTTTAAAGGGTCTATTTCAAATATTCTTTTCCGAGATGTTGAGAGGATCGAACATAGAGACTGGGGAAGTGATAGATTTAGTGGTGGTTTGTAATGCTTACACTTCTGAACTTATGGATTTGAGTGGTACTGGAAGATTCCTTTACAATTAGGACCCGTCCAAGAGGAACTTAAGACCAGTAGGGTACCCTTTGGACAATTCATGATCAGAAATGTAGGGTACCCTTACCCTTTTCTTACAATTGCTGAAATCCATCATATCAATGCTGTGTAATTTCTGATTTAAAACTGCTGAGTTCTGCCATTCAGGCCGAATTCTTAGACCGAATCCATCCAGGCTTTTAATGACCAGCTTGACACATAATAGGCCAAAGTATTCGACCTTCAAAGCATTTCCCTATACGATTATAATGTTCACTCATCGCCAAGACTAATATGGCTTAGTTATATTTCTTCTACTCCGAAAGTGGATGGTAGAAGATTCAAATCTTTCCGCTCATGGAGTTAACATGTTCAATATAGTACTATATTTTCCTATTAGTTGTTCATTTTTGGTTTTATAACTTTTTAAAGGAACATGTAATTAATGCATTGTCCCCTTTTAAAATTAACAAATTGTCATTTTTAATTTAAATATATAATTATAAAGTGTAAAATTTTTTAAAAAGATAAATAATGATGAAAATATAAAGAAAAGATATTTGACTTTTCAAAGAGGATAACTTATTTGGGATATGTAAAAGAAAAAAAATAGACTATTAATAAGAGCCGGAGGGAGTATTGTTTATTGTACCAGTTGCATGGATGTGGATAAAGTCAAAAGTTTCATTGATGGGCCTCGAGAAAAACTAGTGGATTCTGTATTTTGTTCCCTCCAGATGATGGTCCAAAAAAAATTCTTGATATATTTAGCTAATGATCCAATTAGAGGAAATCAGAATTGATTGATATATTTATCGAAACAAACGAAATTGGAGTCGAATACATAAATTTTTTTACTAGATTCCCTTTTCCATATTTTATTATTGCAATTTCCCGAGTGGTCGGAGGATGTAAAACATCTGGAACATTTCGTTTCGGAGCTCGGAGCAAAAGAGTTGTTTCTTGACAGTGGTATATGTTGTATATATAAATCCTAAATGTGAAAATATGTGGAATAGTGCAGGTTAAAAATTTTGGGGACAAAACCAAGATTGATGGGCCATAAATGGATTGAGAATATGGGCCTAAATGGTTAAGCAAAGCAACTAAGATAGTATGGAGTCACCAGATACACACAAGTTCTTATTTAAATTTTAAGGCTGTCACTTCTTTTGTATACAAGGGTTAAATGGCATATTATCATCTTCTTCCAACCCCACCACAGAGCCACCATCATTATTCTTTCCTTAATCATAGTTAAAGCGGAGCTAAAATTTAATGTTAGGGGGCATTATGTAATACTTTACAAATTAGATACTTTTATTCAATCTCTTTCCTTCTTAATTTTTACCATCTTTCTTGTAATTTCAATCATCACAGCTACCATCTTCACCACTATAATTATAACACAACTACCATATTCATTCTCCAACATATGAGAATTAAAAAACAAAAAATACATAAATTTGAAAATATATATAAATTAAAAATATTATTTTTTCTACATATAAAAATAAATACGTGATTTTATGTTGTCTAAAGGTCTTCGTGATGTTATATTGTAATTATAAAATTAATGGGAGGGTAAAGTAAAGTTTTTGATTGTTAAAAAAAAAAAAAAAGAAGCAAAATTTGAACAGGTTCCATACTATTTGAGTCTCGTGATTATGTTTCCCGTGTGTAGTTTTATTGTGGGGAAAACAAAAGAAATGGGATGAAGAAGGGCTCTTATTAAATGTATATTCAGATACAAAATACATTGTTGCCTGCCTATACTCTATATATTTGTTTCTTCTCACTCATTTCCTTCCTTTTCACTGGTCTAGAAAATGGTAGATGCCGTAAAAATCGATTCATGTGTCGATATCAAAACTATAAAAAATCGTCTTGAATTAGCAACGAATTTGACCCGTGTTATAGAATAAATTGACTATTAAAGTTAACATTATTAACTATATAGAATAAATTGACTATTAAAGTTAACATTATTAACTATATAGAATAAATTGACTATTAAAGTTAACATTATTAACTATGGTTAAGTCTGATAAAGTAATAAAGTGTAACTGACTAATTGAGTTTTTGTCTGTTAAAAAGTCCGTTATTTTGGACCGCATGAGAGTCTTCCGATAAATATATATAAATTAGTTATTTTGGACCGCATGAGAGTCTTCCGATAAATATATATAAATTAGTGAGCCAGCCTAGGCAAGGGGGGCTTTTTAGGAAAAAAGTAATTTCAAGGGGCGCTACGTAATAACATATATATTATATGTTATATATATATAAATTTTAATGGGCCAACATGGCCCAGACACTAAGCTGGCTCCATCCTTGGAGTCAGCCACATGAATTTCACATAATATATTTAACTTTTTTAAAGTTATTTTTAATAATTTCATCCCATGTTATTTTTGATTGACCAGCTGTCTCTTATCTTCTATTATAACTATTTTTCCTCGTTTAACTGGTACATCTTTTAATCTTTGAATATATCCAAATCATATAAATCTACTTTATCTAATTTTTCACCCGGGTGAGACACCTCATTTTCCTCCCAACTGACCCAATAAAAAAAATGGTAAAGTGCATTAAACTCCCCTGAACTTTCTTCTCTTTCTCAAAAAACCCCCCCTAAACTTTAAGAAATACACTTAACCCCCTAAACTATTTAGTTTGTTGCAAAATTTGGATCTACGTTAGTTGGCCGGCTAAGAATTAACAGTAAGAGGAGACACATGACCCATGTGGCTTGGTTAAAATATAAAATATCATATATACCCTTATAACAGTTAAAGACTATATATATATATATATATATCCCATTCGTACCAGAGAATCCCTAAATTCGAAGCTCTAACTTTCAGCCTCAGCAATTCCTCTTGTTCAGCATCGATTTTCAGCAATTCCCACTCAAATTTTCATATCCAGGTGACTCTCTCTCTCTTTATCCACTGGTGGTAGCCATGTCCATCCGGCCATCACCGCCCCTCCTCTGTCTCTCCACCTCCTCACTAGTATTTCTTGGCGCCAACAAGAAATTGGAAGAGATCGATGAGGGAAAAGTGTAGAGTAATACCATCAGAATATCAAAATGGGTTCCAATTTAAAACAGGTTATAAATTGGGGTTGATCGGATTTGGTGCGTGATGAGTCTCTCTCCATTGACGGTGATGTTGGTAATGGACGTTGTCTTTCTCCATTGACAACATCATACGCTGAGAACGAACCTATAAATTGCAAGCAAGGAATCGGTCTTGAGTTCGGCGAAAGAACAATGATCTTAGGGTTGATTTGAATCAAGATGTGAATTTGTTATAAAAGATGATGATAATTGAAGGAACAGAATTACAGACACATATGGTGGATTTTTTTTAAAAAAAATTCCCTGATCATATGGTGAAGTTACTTTTACAGGAAATGGGTTTTCAAACCCTAGGCTTCAACGGTCGTTGCCACATCTTTCGCGTCGGATTGGAGTTCTTTGGATCGATCTTGTCAACAAAAGCAAATCTCCGTTGAATGATTTTCCACCTCTTCGAAGTTCTTGTCGTCGCTTGAGTTGGAGGACAACGAGAGAGAAAAAAAAAAGAGAGAGGTGGGTTGGAGATAGGGCGGGTATGGTGGCGGCCATGGCAGTGGAAGTGGTTATGAGAGAAGAATATTCTTTGTGGGGGAGAGAGAGTAGTGGTGGCGATAACCATGGATAGATCGTGGATGTGGTAGCCATGGACGGGACGGTGAAGGTCGTTGGAGAGATATGAGGGATGTATATGTATATATATATTTGTATATCTAATTCACATTCAATGGCCATAATTTTGTCAAATACAATTGAGAACCAAGAACTGAGAGCAACGAAAACAGATTGTTGATTGCGATGGAATATGTTTGGCGCCATCAAATGTTGCTGGGTGATGTTATTGATAAGGTTAGGTGTCGCATCTTTATTGGTTCTCATATTATATAGCCATCAATAGCAAAATAGAACTAAAACAACGCTCTTCAAAGTAAGGGCTAAACGGTCATTTCCTTTTTCCGTTAACGGCTGCAGACGGATTGTCTTTGTGTGCAACACAATCATACTTTAAGGGGGTTTTACTTACTTCAGGAGGGTTTATTGCAATTGGGTCATACTTCAGGGGGGTTTAGTGCACTTTATCCTAAAAAAAATTGACTATTAAACACAAGTTAAAAGTTAATTACACCAAAGCCAGAAACCTTCCTCAACTTTCAACTCAACTCGATAGGATAAAACAAAATACAACCAAAACCAGAAAAAGTATACTAATTGCTGGTGATAGTATCAACATACTCCTTTTAAGAAGCTGCAATCAAAATGTTCATGTTCAGCAGCAAAGGCGAAATATAAAACATAAAGAGTTATTTCTCATAACTAGATCACAGCTGTCGTTGCTTTCTCACCATTATATAGGCAACACCATTAATTCATGATACAATTTTTTTCTTAATTATTATTATTATTATTTTTCTGCAAACATTCTACAAATTCAATCACTATGAATGTAAGGTTCCACCACCAAATAAACCTAAATCCTGTAAATTGCACAATTTCTAATCCACTGCAGCCAGAATCCTATTAGCATGACATGCCAAAGCTACCCTGCAATACCAAAGGCATAAATTGTGCAAAAAAAGCTCTGAGCATACACACTAGGCTCATTCTTCCCTCCTGAACATTGATCTAAATAGAATCCATTTCATCTGAACTATATTATAGAGAAGAAACAGTGTCAAACTGCCGATGAAAAACATCATACAAACATCCTTCGTATTATTTATTTGGTAACTTATTTGTCTATCAAACACAGCCTTAAAGTACAACATTAGAGTAGTACAACTAGAATACAACATTAACAAACTTAGCACCTAAAGATACCAAACAAGAACTGTATTTTACAAAAAAGATGAACATTCAGTATTCCAACACAGAACTATCATTTTTGCATAAAACACACGGGGGGCTGGCTATTTACCTCACTTCTGAATATTCTTCTGCACTGTAATCAAGTCTAAAGTAGATCCATAAGTTCGGAGAAGAGCTTCAGCACACCAACCGTGGCCATCATCAACCGTTGGCATCCTAACTTCCATAGAAGGAGTCACCGGATGTTGTGTCCCAGGCATTATGACACCAGCCAGAACTCTTAGCACATTTGAAGCATCGATGTCCATGCACATGCTAATTGCTGGAACCCCTTTAGGAGCTGAAGGAATCCCTCTGATCTTAAAATAGCCGAGGAGGTGGTTCTTTTCCACCGACTCTTCATCACCTTCATACACAACAATTAGCGCTTCAGCTTGGTTGTCTTGAACGGTTGTGAAGGTCAGCTCTTTCCGTGCAGGCATTGTTGTGTTTCGATGTATGATGGGCACAAAGTTGTTTCCATCCGCTCGAATCCCTATGCTCAGAGGAGTAGCTTGAATGGTTAACAAGTCCAAATTCCCAAAAGGATCACTGATTCCAGAAGCTACTGCTCCTTCCAGTGCTGCCCCACAAACTGCAGCCTCCAATGGATCCATCCCCTTATAAATTTCTCTTTTACATATACCCATAACAAGATTCCTAATTTTTGGAATATTTGAACAGCCACCTACAGTTATGACATCGTTCACATCCTCCGCTTCCACCTTAGCATCGTGCAAGCACTGGACTATGAGAGACTCGCATTTCTCAAACACTTTCCAGTTTACTTCTTCAAATTCCTCCCGATTAACAAGCTTGGATATTTTCAACCCGTTTTTCAAGTCAACATCAACTTGAACACTGGTTTGAAAGGAAAGCTTGTGAATTGCATCCTGGGTTGCGACTCGAAGCAGGCCCATCGACTTGATCTCATTTATTCCATGGCTTGAGAAAAGACTGTCCATATTTGGCAAGAGATACTGCATCATATTCTGAAGCATGTCTTCTCCTCCAATGGAACTTCCTGATAAGGCTTTAATCTGTGAAACTCCTCCTGCTGTGGCAGTTAATGCCACATCACAATATCCCGCACCCATATTGAAGATAAGAGCAATCTTTTCACTTTCACTGCCCATATTCTCATGAAAGGTCCGTTGCTGCTGCTGCTGTGCATATAACAGAGCTACTGCTGTAGGTTCAGGCATCAATCTTAGGACATGAAGGCCAGCCATGGCACTGGCTCGCTCAATCCGGGTTAGTTGGAACCGGCTAAATGAAACTGGAATAGTGTAAACAACGTTTCTTACAGGGCGCTTTAGTTGGATTTCTGCCATAGCTCTTAACTCAACCAGAAATATTGCAAGAACTTCTTCAGGGGTGGTGGATCTCCACACATTATTTACCAAGGCTGCAATATATGGCCGGACACCAATATCCAGAGTTTGTACCAAAAAAGGAAGGCCTTTGCTTGCATGAACAACTGGGTCAGTGTCAACTCTACCGATCAGACGTTTCATATTGAAGATTGCAGCTCCAGATAACATTTCATATTCATGAGACAGTTGATTGCTTACTCCACCTGAAGGAATTTCGTCTTTGAAGGTGACATACGACCGCATTATCTTCTGGTTCCTAGTGTTTCTAAGGAGCTCCACCTGGGAGCCGTTCCATACTGCAACGCTACATTGAGAAGTGCCAATGTCTATCCCAATTGCAATTTCTGGAAAAGCAGAGGAAGATTTCTCCTCCCCAGTGGTTTCACTATCAGATGCCACAGTGTATGCTGGTTCAGTCATTTCCTGCAATTTGAACAGTTATCTCATAAGAAAAAGATACCCAACACGTCCAAAATTAAAGTTCAAAGAGAGAAACTATAAATATGTCCAATTCATTAGGAACCAGTACAATAAGGGTAAAGGACATATTTGAAAGCACATATTCTAATATTCATTAGTTACAAAAAATTCTCATTTCTTCAGAAGTCTTCACGGTTTCTTGTCTTGAATAACTTTGTACCACTGAACAATAAAGAACTAATTATACAAACATAAAGTTGCTGGGGATTAAAGTAGGGTTGTTCAATTCACACCATTCCAGGAACTTATTAGTTCAATTCTCTAATTTCAAAAACTCTGGAAACAGAAAATTCAGATAACTTAACAGAGTGTTATTTGGAATCGAGTATTTTTAACTCTATTTTTATACAAAAGCTTTCAGAAAACTATCAACAAAACCAGCTCTAAAATCATTCTTCTTTCTCTGAGATGAGAAAAAAATTCTCATAAAACTTAAGGAAACAGGCTTTTTTTAACTCTATTTTTATACAACAGCTTTCAGAAAACTATCAACAAAACCAGCTCTTAAATCGTTCTTTGTTCTCTGAGAGGAGAAAACAATTCTCAGAAAACTTAAGGAAACAGGCTTCAATAGATCTACTGAACTTCTAGTTATATTCACAAACCAGTAATAAAATAATAATAAACCACAAAGTACTAGCTACAACAGAGTATATATGGCAATGGCATTCTTAGCTGGGAATCATTTACCTATGACTTCATTTAAACAATAGCAAAACCATGAGAAAACAATATCACAGTGATGCAAACCTGGCCAGGAGTTGACACTAATGGGGACAAAGACAAGGCCCTCTCTTAACCATAACTACTCCTGAGTTCTGATATTATATAATAAAATTTTCTTGTATTATGATTGAGGATGTCATATCCATGATCAATAGAATTGACTATTAAAGAAATAATCCAAAAATAAATAAATAAACCTCAAATCCTTAAAGTCTGAACAGATCATTTAATTACCATCATTGAGAGTCATACAAAGTAGTACAGCTCATTAATTTCAGATAGTTTAAATGTATCTCCAAACAAAGGATTAAGCAAGAAAGATGAAAATGATTCCAAAGATGAGAACGAATCTACTGCCAGGAATAGTAGCATGCAACAAAACATACCGACTCTGGACGCAAAACCCATGGCTATCTTGTTCAACAAGTAAAATAATTCATTTGACCTATAAAATAAAATCATGTCAACATTATGTCCTTTATTGAGCACATACTCCGTGCAATGCCTACCTTGAAATGCTTCAATAAACGAAAAAAAAGACATGCATATGGAGCTAACAGCAGAAAAAATAAACTCTCATCCATGCTCCAAATAGGAAGTACATGAGACCCAGTAATTGAAAAGCAGGTAATATGGTTGAGAGGGTGCAAGCCTGTCGGAAGATAGCATGAAGGTGCTTGAGTCAAAGATTGTATTGTTATTGTTTTATGCCCCAAAAGTTGTGGCATAAATGCCAAGGCTAGAAGAGGCTTGTCATTTACTTCTCTTGTTCTTACTATTATTCTTTAGATATTGGGGAACAGAAAACATTAAATCAGAACAAGTTTCTGGAAGCTAGAAACTAGCAATACCTAACATTAAAGCTCGTTCGATTCACACCGTCTGATGTAAAACAGAGCTCTACGAATATAAAGGTTGGTTGCAGCTATGTTACTTTCACACTAAGCAGCATCCTTATGGTATTTATTAAGTAAAACACCTTCTATGGATTGTTTCTTATTTCTTCTTACCATTCTTCTAAGTTCTGTAGTGTTCCAATTAAGGATCACGGGGTATTACCTTAAAGAACTACAAAAGCAAAACCACATATATTTGAAAAGGGAAAGAGCTGATAGACAACTGCAGATCCTTAGTGAGGATTGGTTCTTGAGCCTAACACAATTATTCAATTAAATCCAATAATGTACAACCTTCTAACAGAATAACATTTCCAAACTCTAATGTGTTCTTACAGTCAAGAATTTATAGAAGTATGTTCCATACAGATATTAAAACAAACATCGGCAAGATATAAATGTTCCTTGTCAATAAATTCACATTAAAATATCAAGAATCCACTGAAGTATGTTTCATACAGGTATTAAAACAAACACCTACAAGATATATATGTTCCTTGTCAATAAATTCACATTAGAATGTAAGACCTATGTGCTACATATCTGGGCTGATACGGGAACAGAATAAATGGTGAAATTAAGTCCAGAATTCTTCAAAATATGTGCTAGTGTTATTAATGCATTATACAGTAAATTACCCTATTTACCAAGAAACCATCAACAAAGCCTCTTTTTTATTGATAAGGACCATCCTATTAGTATATAAATTCAGAAGAATGCATTTATCACTATAAGACGAGTTTGAGCTCTTACGGCAATTGGATGAATCAAGGCATTTGAAATGAAGGTATTTAGATTTTAAATAATATTGACAATCAGAGTTAACTCGGGAGGCTAAAGGGAGTGCTATGGTGCGAAAGACACATATTTTTTAAAGATCATTCTGCAACTAGAATCTTGTTAGAATTGGATTGCAAATAAGATCTCTCACATTATCATTTGAAATCCACACATATAAAATCTCAAATTAATCTATACATCCGGTTGAAATCTGAACTTAGTTTTTAAATTTTAATCTAACCTATGCTTCCTAAATAATTGAACCCAAAACCATTCATTATAAATTAACCCAAATTGGACCTCAACAAAAGCTATTTAACAGACTAATAAACAATATGATTAAAACCGAAAAAAAAAAAAAAACCAATATTTCACAAGATTAACAATAATAATCCATCAAACCACACGAACCCACCTCTAGACATGGAAAATTAGATTAACATAGTAAAAACTATAATGTAATAAAGAAAGATAACAATTTCAAAGTGAAAAATGTTAATAAAGAAAAAGAAAAAGAGAAAGAAGCTAATAATTGTTGAAAAGACATTCTCATACTAAATAAATAAGCGAGAAATGATATACCCAATTTAGCGACGATGATTAAATAAATGGGTATCAATTAAGATGACAAGAAAGGTTAAGAGAACACTAATCGTATGATAGACAAGTTATATGATCAATCGGTAAAGGAATTATTCAATTTAGAGGCACACAATTACACAAATGAAGAAAAGACAGAGAGAGAGAGAGAGAGAGAGAGAGAGAGAGAGAGCGAAAACAACACATTGAAAGAAGAAAAATGTAGAGAGGGAAAGAAAACTTACTGTTGAGAGAGTAATAGGAGAGAGAGGCGAGCTATAAGCAGATAAGAAACTGCGAGATTTCCTCTTCGGTGCTGAGAAATTAAAATGCAAGGTGCTGGCGAAGTGGCGCTCACTTTCTAGAGCTTCCTAGAGAGAGAAAGAGAGAGGGAGAGAAATACAAATGTGTAATATATATATGTATGTTATAAGCTGAATCATATTCATATCATCTACGAGATTCTAGAGTGCACCGGCGATTGATGACAGGCGCTGTGGTGTGGGCCCGCCTTTGGTCCAAATCTGAAATTTCACAATTACTTGCTAGGAAAACAAAATTTAAAATATTTTTCTGATCAAAATAAAGAAAATAATATTTTAAAAATAGTTTTTAGAACCAATTCTTTTAACAAATGAAAGAAGCAATGAAAAAAAAAACTTACATGAAATTGAAATTGGTCTTAGTAAATGTACTGAATAATTATATTTTAATTAATTTGTATGATTGGCTTATAATATACGTGGAACGTGATAGTAATTTTTATTTATATATATATATTTTAACACCAAACAGAGGAACTAAAAATAAAAAAGAAGGAAATACATAATTGGAAAGAAGAGTATTTAACAACTATGAAGGCCATATACTCCACTCTAAATCGCCACATGCGGCTTTAAAAGCATGTTTGCTTAACAAGTGAGCAACCATATTACCCCCACAAGGAGTCCAAGCTAAGGACGAACCCTCACAGTCCTGAAGCAAAGAGAGAATATCATTAAAAATTACATTAAGTGTATCATTAGCAGCTTCCAATCGCATAACAGGCCTGCAATCACCTTCGACAACCACCTTGTGATATCCCCACCACCGAAGCTAAACAAGAGCCTCACGAAGAACCAACCGCTCTGCCATGGAAGGGCTAATCACATGTTCAAGGAAAATGGAGGCAACCTTAACAGGACGACCGATGTGGTCACGAAATCATTCCTCCACCACACACACGATCAGAAAGACAGAACGAAACATCAAAATTAAGCTTAAAGCATTCGAAATCCAGCACTAACCATCGCACAACAGTTGGAGAAAACATTGGCAAAGGCGACATGAACATCCGACGGGAAAGACGAGCCTGCTCCTGAAATTCCTAGAAAGCATGAAAGGCCAGTAAACTAGCTTCATAAGGATCCCACCATTTTTTTCTTAAAAACTAAATCATTGCAGCATTTCCATATAGCCCAGCAGACAGAAGCCACCAAACCCATACACTCATCCAAGGCAGTAGAGGCGGACCACTTCTCACAAAGAGATACCCATCTCAATGGCCAAAAGGACGGCTGCACCCCAGTGAAATCAACACGCAAGGGACACAGTTGCCACACTAGACACGCAAACAGGCAGACACAAAGGAGATGGTCTACGGTTTCAACATTGGACTCACAAATAGGACATAACGGATTTTCCACTACCCGTCTCTGTCAAATAAGTTCATTAACAGGAACACGGTCATGAAGAGACTGCCATAAGAACAATTGAATCTTCCTATGCGCACGGAGTCGCCCTACTTGTTTCCACATTGAACTTCGATTAACATCAAAGTTACACTCTTCCGCCGAAGGAAAAGAAACGGCTTTGTAAAGAAGTGATTCCGCAACATAATAGGCACTCTTAACTGAAAAGTACCCATTTTTAGAAACACCCCAAACCTTACAGTCCAAGCCACCCGAAACACTCAACGAAATTTGCAAAATCAAGTTACGATCTCTTTAGTTGAAGAACCTACCAATTAAGGCAGAGTTCCATTGATGCAAATCAAGAAGAATTAAGTCAGCCACTGAAGAGAAAAGAGCCCCTTGAGTCCGAGAAAGCACAGAGCAATTAATAGGATCGGGGAGCCAATTATCATGCTAACAGTGAACAGAAGAACCATCCCTAATACGTCACCCCATAATTTACTTAATAACTTCCTTAGAAAACACAATACTCTTTCAAATCTATGAAGCAGTTGGACGATGAGGTGCATCCACAAAATTACAGAATTTGAAATATTTGTGTTTGAAAGATTTATAAAGAAGAGACCCGTCCTTAACTTCCATCCGCCAAACAATCTTAGCAAGGAGAGCAAGATTGAAAGCCTCAATATTTTTAAAGGCGAGCTCACCACCTTGTTTAGATTTGCATAAATTATCCTAACTTTTCCATTTGATTGTATGTGACTTCTCCAAACCACTCCACCAAAAATTGGAAAAAGAACATGACAAATCCTCACAGTTCTTTTTAGGTAATTTGAAGCATTGCATTGAATAAGTGGGAAGAGCAGAAAGGACAAACTTCACCATAATTTCCTTTCCTGCCTTGGATGATAAATGTAATGTTTATGATTTGTTTTATATATATATATATGTGTGTGTGTGTGTTAACAGAATTTTTTTATGTTAGCTGTGGGACCCACTATTTCTTTAAGTCATTTCATTTTTTGCAGATCCATTTTGTTTCTCTTTCTTCACTCTACGAAATATCTCTCCCTCTCGGCATTTCATTTTTTTTTTTCCCCCCTTCCACATTTTAGGCTTGATCTAGCTTTATCCCTTTAGAATTTGTTAGAACCTTGTGAAGCAAAGTCGGAGAACTCGTTGAGACCGTCAATTTGATAGGAGCCAAGCACCATTTAGCCCAACCCCTGGATTTCGAAATTAGGGCTTGATTTTGGGGATTTTCTTCAATTAAGAGGTAGGGTTTTCTAATCCACAATTTCTTGGACTTTGCGAGTTAATTCTTCATAATTTGTGCTATAACATGCCTAATTTGTGTATATTTCATACAATATTTGTTATGTGTTGTATATGGGGTGTGAATAATTGTTAGTTGGTATATGATGAATAACTATGCTAAAGTAATGATAATTTCATGCCTATTGTGTTTTATGTACTGAATTTTGTGACTTAGAAATATAATGTAAAAATTTAGAAAATTTCTACAAGGCATGTATATTGTGAATATTTGACTTGCAAAGAATGAAATTGTTTATTGGCATGACATTGTGAAGCATGAAGCATCCATGCACTTCATTGGGAAAGAAATGGGAATATGGTTTTGGAAGAAATGAAATGAGTTTTTGGGGAAAAGTTTTAAAAGAGTTTGCGAAAACCCGGTTGCCTAAGAATTGCCTAGGGACCGTAGCGTTAGTGTGGCCTAGAGGGAATTGGGGAGAATGCCCTAGCGTGGTTGAGTTACCTGAGCCCCAAATAACGCCATGGAGTTGTCATGGGTCAGAGACTGTAGTACCCCTAATTTCAAAAGGATAGTCCTGGTACTTAATTTATTGTTTTAATTGAATTTTAAATTGTTTAAATTGTTGATTGGCGTGTTTATGTGCAATAATTAATGACTTGTTATTTAATGGTGATTTTGTGACTTAATTAATTATTAAATTGTATTTTATTTCTATATTAATTATAAACTTGTTTTTATTTTTATTTTCTGTATTATGTTAAATTGGAGTTTATTGTTTTTCTTTAATTGAATTGATTATTGAATGTTTTAATTGAAGTGATTATTGAATGTTTTAATTTAAGAAGTTTTTTTTAATTAATTTTTCGTTATGAAAATTTAATTAGGGTTTTGTTTTTAGAAGGCACGTAGGTAGCCGACGCAGGGTTTAAATTAAGTTTACTCTGGGCCGGTTAGGATTCTGTTAGGGCTTAATTAGTTTAGGTTTTGTATACCTCTATAAATAAACATATTAACGTTAGGCCTAGGGTTTAGAACCCTATTCACGTCTGTGGAGGTAGAGAAAGAATAGAGGAGGGCTTTCAGTTGGGATCGCCGGAACCTTTGAAGACGACGTTGAGATTTTGAACAAAAGTCTCAAAGGCAAGTTCTAGTCATATATCTATTCCTTAGACTCGTGTTCTTTGCATCTCTAATACAATTCCAGTATAATATAAAGTTTAAAATTCAATTGATATGCATGTTTGAGTTTTAAAACTGGACATGGTTGCAAGATGTGACTGTTGGTTTAATTTTCCTCTTTGCATAACTTCTGATTTAAATTCATGTTAATTGGTGTTTTAAGAGTGTAATTAGGCTGGAACCTGTTGGTGACTACTAGAAGTGATCTGAATTACAGAGTTTGAATTGTTTAAACAGTAAGCGTTTGCAAACTGTAGGTTGTCTGTGTTAAATCCTTAATGTATAATTGGGGTTTAAATCATTATTGGTCACTAGACAAAGAGGTTAATGGTCTCTGGAACACCTTAGAGTTTAGTTCAGACCTTTTTGAACCTTAGGTTAGGAGGACAAACAAACTGGACGTCGTCGAAATAGACACAGGAGAAGACGTAGTTGATGAGATGAAGCAGAGATGAGGGGAGAAGTTGGAGGCGGCTCTAAAAGGGTTTGGAGCCGGCTCAAAGTGTCTTAGAGGCGGCTCCAAGTGGGTTGGAGCCGGCTCCATCTAGGTTGGAGGCGGCTCCAACTTGTTTGGAGCAGCCTCTTTCCAGTTCTTCCATTTTCTGAGTTTTTAGGCAACCGTTTGGGCTGTGGAACTCGGATTTTAGGATTTTCTGATTCTGGAGGAAGCTATCCTTGGGTGTTTTGAGATGTTCTAAGTCTAGTTAACACTTGAGAGAGTGGATTAATGCTTAATAAACCAGTAGGAGTTTATAGCTTGATCACTAGTAAGTCTCGCCGAAAAGTGTTTTGTTTCAGTGCAGAGAGTTTCAATATTTCTGAACCTTGGGTTAATTGTTCTCTGTGATTGGAAACTTGACTAATTTGGTATTTTTAATAGTGGACAAGCATGATAATTAATATAATTTTTATTATACTTGTCATGGAATAATGGACGAAGAGATGGAATGGTTGCATGTTCAGGTGTGAGATCATTCTGTAACAGAGATATAAGATAAACATGATTGTTTATTCATTTAATTTATGTTCATCATGGAATTAATTGATACATCTTATTATTTTGATCTATCAGTTATTGGAGTAAGCATGATAGTCTATATTTCTATTTATGCTTATTATGTTTCAGTTGTTATGTGCATTGATTATGTATGCTATCAACTGTTAGATGGATTGGATTGTATGCACCGGTATGGGACGGTGACATACTAGGTTTGGATTAGCTCAAAGTGCTAAGTCCTACCTACTTTGAAATAAGGGAACGGATCACAAAAATAGAATCCTCCTTATGTGTAAGTCTGTGCAGTTGAATAAGCTGAACGACATAAGTCTGTGCAGTTGAATAAGCTGAACGACTTACTGGATTTTGTATGGATGAATGTGAACGGACTTTAAATATATTATTATGGTACCGTGACTTGAGCTTGAGGCTCAGAGTCAACGGTTAGGGAGCGTATATGCAATAGGACGCGTAACTGGCTATGGTAGTTGAGGTGTACCATGTTAGGCTTAGGTAGTCATGCCCACTCAGGTGCGTTTTGCATGTTACCTTCTACTCAAGGTTGAGACCCGTATCATAGTCCAGTGAGAGTCCATAGTGTGGATATATATATATATATATATATATATATATATATATATATATATATATAGACACGGACTATATAGTTATTGTTGAGTTGATTAGAGTGTATATGTGTATCGAGTCTCTACTTGGATTGTAGTAGATTAGAACTTGTTCGTGGGCCTGACCCACTTCTATTTTTTAGGTGTACGTCAGTTCCAGGCTTGAGCTTGTTCGTACTGAGCAAAGACGATCTTCCATTCTACCGACGATGTAGGATTTCCTTCCTGATATTGGATTTGGATTTTATCTTTAGTTTTACTTTCATTCAGTTGGGATTTTTATTTGGGGTCCACTAGAGATGGATTTCCGAGTTGTTTAACTTATGGAGGTTTTGGATTGGTTTTGGAGTATTGGGATTTAAGTGTATTTAATTTTAAAGGATTTTATATTTTAGTTTCTTCCAGCTCTTATGTTTTATTTTTAAATTCATTTTGTCATCTGTGTTCGTTATAACATATTAATTGTTCGATATCTCTCGGGTTTGGGCCTAGGCCTAATCAATCCGTATCCCGGATCCGAGGGGTATCACAGAGACAGTTAGCCAATCCTTTTCTTGTGGTGCCATGGAGTTGTTATGGGCCAAGTTGCACTAACGGTTTGGAAATGATGACGAAAAAGGTTTTGAAAAAAAAAATGGGGAGCGATATTGCAAGGCATTACACTCTATAACATGGTATGGTTCGTTCATGACTTTAGTTATTGTGGTTGATGTTATTTTATTTTCATGGAATGGTATGATCCTATTTCTCTTTCCTCTATTCTTTGTTTAGATTCACAGGGTTTTAAGAGGTGTGTCTTAGGCACCTTCTACTGAGTGGCTGGCTCACCCATCTATTTATTAACATTTTTCAGGAAACGGAAAAGAAGTGGCGGATGACATTCCACCATAGGCCTAGTATGGATTCGATGATCATTTTATTATTTTTGTATCTAAGTCGCACTAATTTTGTAAAACTAAGCATATTGTATTCTGTACTGAGACTTATGGACTCTTATTATTGTAATTATATTCATGAGCTGTAACTTTAATATAAGTTGTCTAAACATTGTAAGACATGAATTTTTATATATATACGATTTAATTAATTAATGATTAATTATGGAAGGTATATATATATATATATATAATTACCCAAAAACGATCATTTAAATAATCACTTAACCATGGGCCTTTATTAATTAACCCAACAAGGTTTTATCCAAGCCTAAGACCATATCCATTGGGTCCTCTCCTCTTAAGCCCAAACCCATTAACATAAATAAGTAAAATAATCCAATTAAGTCTAATAATTATAATTAATTCACAATAAAATCACACTAGCATAAAAATCACACGTAGTCAAATAAGAAACTTAAAACAACACAATCATGATATTATCATAAAGCAAACCAACACACCAATTCATCAAGTACAATCACGAAACAAAATTTAATAAAAATAAGACCATTAACCATAACACTCAATTAAATAAAATAAATTATTTAAAAATAAAATAAAAGCAATTAATTCCAATTAAATCAAACAAATCATTTTAAAATCAAATAAAAGTAATTAATCCTAATTAATAAATCCTTTAAAATATTGGGGTATTACATTTTACCACCGCCATCGCCTTTGATCGCCATTTCCTTCGAATGCCACCACCGCCGCCGCCGCCTTCCACCACCGTCGCCGCCGCCACTGCCTTCCATCACCACTACCACCACCGTCTTCCTCTACCGCTACCACCTTCAATAATCATAACCACCACCGCCACCTACACCACTATCTCCTTCCACCACCACCACAATACTACTACCATGCCTTCCACCAACACCACTGCCGCTATCCAACACCACTGCCACCATCCACCACTACTGCCTTCCACCATTGCCACCACTACCGCCTTCTAACACCACCACCTAAACAACTACCACTTTCCACCTCCACCACCATCGTCACCACCATCCACCACCGCCACTGCCACCATTTACTTTTAAAAAATTATTATAGAATATCATTTTGTTAATTTAATTTATTTTTTACTGAGAGGGATATTTTAGATAATTCAATTTGAAATTAATTCCATTCTAAATTTTAAATTGGTCAAACCAAACACTACAATAATAATAATCATTCTATTCCTACACATTTCATATTTACAACCAAACAATAGATAAAGAATGACCATTTCATTTCATTCTCATTCACATTCCATTCCCACTTGCATTCATTTTCATTTATGCACACCAAATACAACATAAAGGAATTTATTTTCTTATTAAGGATGATGATTGATGATAAGCTAGGTCTTTAGAGGGAGAAATGACACAATTAATCTTTAAAATGAAGTGTCAAAATATGAATTTTTTTTAGATGATTCTATTTGTGTACAACATAATACTTTTGTCTCACACTTCATTGAAATGTACACTGGAAAAACTTTTCTCTCGCCTCTCTCTACCCTAGCCGCCGCTCCTCGCCTTCATCCATCTGCTTCTTCCCCACTCCCTCCCATGGGAATGGGGAGGTCCCGATCCCAGCCACCCACTGATTAATAATATCAGTGTGCTGTACATAGCCTATTTGGTGGGTAGATTCATGCCCTTTTTTGTTATTTTTCCTCGCTGTTATCGAGGTTTCGCTGTGAGCGGCTCTCTCACGTTTTATCGTGAGTTTTTGTTTCCGATCTCCTGATCTGCACCATTTTTTAGGGTCGCTGGTTGCTGGGTCGCCGGAGTTGGGGTTTGTTTGTCTGCTCCTTTATGGAGCTTTTTGGTGTTTTGTGCTGGGAGTGGATCTGATGCATCTGCGTCCTTTGACGACGTACGCCTGTAAGATTATTTATTTAATTGTGGCCCACATGATTTGGACATATGACATATTACTTGGTGGCTAAGTAAATAGATATCAATTAATATTATTTATTTATGGTCAACTTATAATTACCTTTTTGGTAATTACTTATTGAAGAAGTATTTTCCTTTCTTATTTCTTACTTTGATGGAAAGTAGAATTATGTTACTAATAGGAAAACTGGTCCTCTCTCTGCCTTTATAAAAGTGCATATACTCCATCAATTATGTATAATTAATGATACAACACGTAAAAGTTTTATGTGTACAAAAGGCCAAGAGAGAGAAACCAGTTTCTACCTTTGCCTGTGATAAGAGTTGCAGATTAGTTCGTGGTTAAAGGATCTAGAAGTTGGATTTAATCTCAACAAGGTTTGATATCATGAATCGATGTATTTATATCTGACTATTTATTTATGCATTATAGATATGTGAAAATCATGAAGTTCTAAGATATGTGATTCATGTAAATTTGTGATTAATGGCTTAACACGAATTATTATAGTTTACATGTGGTATCAGAGCTAACGGTTTAGGAACTCATTATTTTTCATTAAAGTTGCATAAATAATATGTATAAATTTAAAATTAAATGATTGTACAATCCATTCTTTTAGAATCGTATGTTTAGATCAGTCCGTGTGGTTTTTGGGTTTGGGTACCTCAATTTCCGAGCCAAAATTAAATTATGAAAGTTGGTTACTGATACATAGTTTACATATGTGTAATAGTACAAACGTATGCATAATGTGTGTAAGACAAACAACTTCAATGCTTTAGGTTACTGATTTTCGTGCATGACTAATAAAGAACTTTGAATTAGAATAATAATAATAATAATAATAATAACATTTGTCTTGCTATTGTTTTATAGAAACAGTCAGTTGTGAAAGGATTACAAAGACTCATTATTATTATTATTTAAAAATTAATAAATACATAAAGTTTGTGTATTTATTTATTTTATTAAAGAGGTTTAAATTATTGTTATAAGTATTTGTCCAATGATTTGAAGATTCTGATTTTAATTTAAAATAAATTAAAATTAAAGTTATTGAATATATAAAATATATGTATTGATTTATTTATTTTAGGAATTTGAATTTCTAGAATAATTTGTGAGTTTAGAAATTTAATCTAATAAATTAGACATGCAAATAACTTGTTGTTTCGTACCCAAACATACATACATATTGTAGAATCAATTCTTAATTGATTCAATTATGATTTTTAAGTCCGAAAAATAAAGTAATATATTTTATTATGTATATAAAATAAAAAGATATTTTCTATGAAATTTCGGACTATTAAGTTTTTGAGATCGAAGTTGCTTAAACTTTAATTGACAATTATGAGTATGTGTGTATAATGTTAAATGGATAAATTAATAATTAATTAATTACTACTTAATTTAATATTCATATTATGTGTGGGTTAGTAGCTACCAAAGTGGCCTAACCATAATGGTCGATGAATATTAATTTTAGTAGTAAATATAACTTAATGATGAATTAATTACTGTCTAATTTAATATTCATATTATGTGAAGATTGGTAGCTACTAAAGTGACCCAATCATAATAATTGGTGAATATTAATTTTTGTAATAGACATAATTAATCATAAATTAATTACTATCTAATTTAATATTCATATTATATAAAGGTTGGTAGCTACCAAAGTGGCCTAACCATAATAGTTGATGAATATTAATTTTAGTAGTAAACATAATTGCAGTATTTCATGAATTATGATGCTTATAATTTTTTGTAATATTCATGAATATTGATTTTATTTAATTATGAGAAATAATTCCTCAAAGGGAATTGATTTTCGAGTGATTAAATAAAAATTAAAGGATCGTATGTATTTTTTTTTTTAATTAGGTAAATATAAGATATCCAAAGGTAACTTATTTGTTTAATTAAATAATGCATCACCAATAAAGGTATACATATAAATACATGTAAGCATCATTATTAGTATTTTATAGTTGCCACCCAAAAGGGTACTATAGTTATACATTGTATTTATATTTTTAAATTATATATACGTGTTGTTAACTCAAAGCATTATTGTTGTTAAGATTTTATCTTGTTATATTTGTTTTATTACATCCCTTAGTGCGCATGCTACATCTGTTCTGATTCTCAATATAACTAACTTCTCATAATGAAATGAGTAAGTTGAGTTCAAATGATAAAGACAGTGAGTGAGAAATTTTTTTCCATAAAGCTTGGGAGATATTGAATAGATTAAGCATTATAGTTATGCGAATAATTGTTTTCCATAGTTATAGTGCTAAGGAATATTTTAACTAGAAGAATGTTTTCGTATTATAAATAAATATCTAAAACGAAAATTATTAATTGATATCACTACTATACATTTTTGTTGGTACTCTAACCATGTAGGGGTATGTTCTTAGAATGACTAATGTTGCTACCAAATTGAGAACCTTATGGATGATTGTGGATAAGAATTTTCTTATTCAATTTATCTCAATTTTTGTCTACTCGGTATGGGTCATTTCGAATTAACACTATTAAGACAAGTGGAAAGTAAAAGAATTGACCATTATGTTAATTTAGGAGGAGACAAAGCTTAAGCAGCAAGTAATCATTATGTTCATCTGATGACTCAAGAAACTAGAAAGAAATTTGGGAATAAGTCAGAAAAGGCATTAAGTGAGTAACACCAAAAATTAAAAGATTTAGGTCAATCTACTAAAAGAAAGTAATGTAATAATGAAAAAGTGTCATTAATGTATTGAACACTTTTAGAAAGATTACATGACATATAAAGAATGATTCGAAAAAGAAAAGTACGCTTTTGGCTTTTGTATATTACGAATTACTTGTTAAAATTCTTTTTAATACATGATAGGTTGACTTAAGTACTAATATTTATGTTTCTAATAGATGCAAGAATTTTTTATGGCCTAAACCACAAATTCAAATAAGAATTTCTTATTTATGATAATTGGGAAAAAGTTTTGTTAAAACCATTGTGACACTATGTTTAATATTAGACAATGGATTTTATTTAAATTATTATTTTAAATTTTTTATGTTTATTCAATTTCCCATAATTTGATTTTATTTCAAAAACTTTATATTAATGGTTTTTCATTTAAATTTGGTAATGATATTTATTTAAGAAATTATAATTTGTGAGTTATGGTATTGTTGTTGATGATTTCTGTAAATTCAAATTTGATGATTTATTTATTAAAATTCTTTTGATCTTGTATCATAATGTTAGAATTAAGCGTAGCTCAATTAATAGAAAATTTATCTTTGGCATAAAAGACTAGGTCAATATCTAGTGAAAGGTTAGGAAAATTAGTAAAGGATGTGATTTTTCTAAATCTAAACTTTATTGATTTTGATGTGTGTGTAGATTGTATTAAGCGTAGACAAACTAAACGCACAAAGAAATGAGCCACAATAAGTACATAGCTTCTTGAAATTATTTGTAGACCTTCTGATGTTCCATCTTTTGGAGGAGAAAAGTATTTTATCGCCTTTATAGTTGATTTTTCACGTTATGGATATATTTATTTGTTGAATGAAAAATCTCAAACAGTGGGTACTCTTGAAGTATACATAAATGAGGTTCAAAAACAACTAGATAGAAAGTGAAAATCATAAGGTCATATAGAGGTGGTGAATATTATGTAAAGTATGATGAAACAGGTTAATACTCTAACCGTTTGTTAAACTCCTTGAAATGTATGCCATTTGTGTTCAATACACTTTGCTATACATGCTACAGCAGAAGCGTGTACCTGTAAAGCGTAATCGTACTCTTATGGAATTGGTTAGGAGTATGTTAAGTAATTCCTCGTTACCCATAATGTTGTGGATATTAAGTAATCTAAAGGGTACAAGTTTTAGTATCCGAAACATAGTACGATAATTATTGAAACTGGTAATATCAGATTCATTAAGAATGGTGAAATCAGTGGGAGTGATAAAAATAAGAATTTGATCATTTCAGAAGTTAGGGTACAAATATCTTTACCCATAACTTATAAGGAAATAATTGTTCCTTCAGTTGTTGAACCGTATAACAACGAAGAACAATTAAATGATCAACAACTCTATAATGAGATTGTCACCAATGAATAGATTGTAGAAGAATCATAAGGAATAACATTAAGATGATCTTAAAAAGAAATGAGATCTGCTATTCCGGATGACTATGTGATATATCTGCAAGAATCTGATTTTGATATATAGTAAGATATATACGGATCCGGTTACATATTCACAAGCCATTAACAGTAATGATTTTACTAAATGGATTAGTGTCATGAATGAAGAGATTATAAAGAAATCTTCTTTCTAGTATTTAAGAAGAAATCTTTTAAAATATCATGGCATTAATAGCTTATTATGATTTAGAATTACATCAAATGGATGTGAATACAATTTTTATGAATAGGAGTTTATAAGAGGAAGTCCATATGGAACAACTTGAAGACTTCATATTAGAGGGTAAAGAATTCATGGTCCGTAAACTTAAGAAGCCAATATATGGATTTAAACAAACTTCCTAACAATGGTATATTAAGTTTAATGATACCATTATTTCTTTTGGTTTTAAGAAAAATACTATTAATCAGTGTATATACTAGAAGGTTAGTGGGAGTAAGTTTATATTTCTGATTCTATATATTGATGATATTTATTTGTTAGTAGTGATCTTAGTTTATTATATGAAACTAAAAGTTATCTCTAAGAACTTTGAAATGAAATATATGGATTAGGCATCCTATGTGATAGGAATAGAAATATTTCATTATAGATCACATTGATTTGTTTTTAGAATTGTCTCATAAAGCATATATTGAAAGAGTTCTAGAAGATTTGGTTGGAGGAACAATATTATGAAAAAGTGTAAAGTAATTTATGATTACTTTGTCTATTATGAAATTTTAATTTGTAGTATGCTTTGAGGTTATAATTTATGGTTGCAGAATTTATTTCAGGACTTGGAGTTATGGGTACCGTTTTCAGATTGCTGAAAATTTATGCTGCAATTGTTGATCTTCTTGTATGAAAAATGATAAGTATTCTAAAGTTGAAATACTTTATCATTAAAGAAGATATTTAGAAACAACGAATGTCTATTGAAATTATAAGCACACAACTTATGATTGCAATCCATTAATGAATGGACTACCATCCAAGACATTTATGGAACATGTTGAAAGAATGGATCTTAAATGTAGTCAATGATGATTATTTTTTAATTGTGAATTACTTAAATATTGCTTATATATATTTGACATTTTGCGCTGATTAAATGTGTTTCTGATATTTCCTATTAATTAATGTACATGTACGTATTACTTTAATAAGTGGTAATAGGAATAGTCTTGGAAAAGACATTATTGTTAGATCATTATTGATACTTCTCATTTATAAACTATGTTGAATAGATTACTAGTGTTGTGGTGCATGGAAGGGACTGTGTCATTTAAGGACATACAGCCGCCATGACTCACATTAGTAGTTTATTTACCATAGTATTTATGATAACCAACTTAATGCCTTAATTTGATTTATGGTGCACACTAATGACTATTTTACTAAATCACTACAGAAGTTATCATATGTGCCAAGTAGGAGAATGTAAGATTATTTATTTAATTGTGGCCCACATGATTTGGACATGTGACATATTACTTGGTGGCTAAGTAAATAGATATCAATTAATATTATTTATTTATGGTCAACTTATAATTACCTTTTTGGTAATTACTTATTGAAGAAGTGTTTTCCTTTCTTATTTCTTACTTTGATGGAAAGTAGAATTATATTACTAATAGGAAAACTGGTCCTCTCTCTGCCTTTATAAAAGTGCATATACTCCATCAATTATGTATAATTAATGATACAACACGTAAAAGTTTTATGTGTACAAAAGGCCAAGAGAGAGAAATCAGTTTTTACCTTTGCCTGTTGATCAGAGTTGCAGATTAATTCGTGGTTAAAGGATCTAGAAGTTGGATTTAATCTCAACAAGGTTTGAAATCATGAATCGAGGTATTTATATCTAACTATTTATTTATGCATTATAGATATGTGAAAATCATGAAGTTCTAAGATATGGGATTCATGTAAATTTGTGATTAATGGCTTAACACGAATTATTATAGTTTACAACGCCGTCTCTGGTGCCTGCACTGGTGTGTTTGGTTCTCTTGGCGGTGGGTTTTTTCGGTGGGTTCATCACTGACGTCATGGGTGACCTCATGGGGTTTTTCTCTAGCACTGTTTTTTTCTTTTGTTGTGGTGGTTTTCCTTCTATAGCTGGCACATTTTCTTTGGCTTGTCAAGACAGTTGATCTTGACTATAAGTGGTGTTAATTAGTTTGGGATGGTGTTTTATGCATTTTTGATCTTCTATATCTGCTTGATGATCTTGTTGTAAATGCCGTATGCCGTATAATATGTTTTCTTGCCAGGGTGAAAAAAAAAAAAAAAAAGGTGTACATTACTTAGAGAGTGGGCTCTCTTATGATTGTACACTGTCTGTTTATATTAGTCATGCCATATTCTCCCTGTGAAAATATGACGCATATGGCCCATTGAAAGTTTTCTTCAAGTTGGGCTCATTCTGGTCCAGTTTTTTACCGTTTTTGGGCACGACCTGAAGAAACGACATACTATAATTATTACTACTATTAGTTAAGAACTGTACAATTAACAACTCTACCGAGATAATAATGAACTTTGATATATACATATTTCTTAATTGGTACTCACATTCACCTTTTCAAAGAATTATTTACATCCACACATATATATGTGGATATATATATACATGCTCATAGTTTGAGTCGTTTGACTATTGTTTCACTAATAGTTGCTTGATCGAGTATGAACTAATTTTAAATAACTTTATATTGAAAACACTGTAAGTTTGTAAAATAATGACAATAAAAAATTTAATTCCATTGCAATAGATTATTAATAGAACCAACTTTATATTGATAACACTGTAAGTTTGTAACATAATAACAATAAAAAATTAATTTAATTCCATTGCAATATATTATTAATAGAACCAACATCAAGAAATTACTATTGTGTATGAATTTACGCGACTTTATTTAGCCAGTTGTCACTGCAAAATTTAGAGAGAATTGTCCATAATTTTATTTCGATGAGAAGTTATTTGTCATTTTAAACCGACAAATTTTAAATTATAGTGAAGTAACCTTACTTTATTATTATGTCATTTTTTTTATTCGTATACATGACATCTTCTTATGTATGTATATATTTTGTATTTTAAGGAAACAAAAGAAGTTTTATCATTGATATGCACGGTTCTTCAAATTTAAGGAAAAATGAGTGGAAAAATAAAAACAAATTCTTAGAACATCTCCGGCGGTTCGTTAAAAAATTCTTTTGCGTAAAATATACACTGTCACATGTGATTTATAATTTTTTTTCATCTCCAACAGTCTTTTAAGATACACTGTCAGATCACCAATGTGTAAAAGGGTTATGTATTTTACACAGCCACGTAAACATATTTTCTCTCTCCTCCCCATTTTCCACTTGCAAATCTCTTTCTTCTCTCTCATTCCTTTACGCCTCTTTGTTTCCCACTTTTAGAGTGCCATAAATAAGAATCTGCAACTCGCGGCAAGGTAAGAAACCATCTTTTATGTTCTTTTTTTCTTTTTTAACAAAAGTAGTTTGATTTATCACTTTCGTTTCATCTTATCTTCTATAATCATCACCATAGATTATAGGTTTTTTTAAATTTTTTATCCTTTTACAATCTATTCTAATGAGATAAATATGTACTAGCCAAAGATTCGATATATATTTTAATCATGATTTTATATAATTGTTGTTTGATACAGTTATACAAATTAATTTTTTTTTTCTTTTTTGGTGATTAGTCAATTCAATCGCAATTGTTTTTGCATATTTTTTGTGTGTGTAGAAAGTGAAATATAAGGGGAAATTATTAATTTTTTCCTAATTGAGGGAGGGTTGGGACATGAGGTTTAATCGCAAAAAAGTAAATGAATTAAGTAAGTTTGTAAAAGTTATGTAAAGCCTTGGGTATGACACGTGGTTGGTTGTTAGCGGGGGATATTTTTTTACACAGAAGGTATAAAATAACCGTTGGAGCTAAAAATAGGTAATACAAAATTTTTGTGTAAATCTACTCTGACACATCAGATTTACACAAAAATATATACACGACGGTTGAAAATGCTCTTATACATTCATCTTTCAATTTAATTATTTCGATTTCAAATTTTGAAAATTTGAAGAAAAAGTCAAAACATACCATTCCTCATTGCTTTAAGTTTTCTCCAAAATTGGGCAGATGGAAAGAGAAAAAGAATGAATAATTACCTAAATACTTATATAAAATATCAATTTAACCTTTCAACTAAAAAAAACTTGATTTTTTATAATTTAATATAATGAGCGTATATTGGTAAAAAGAAATAAAATTTTTTCCTTTCCTCCTTTCAACCAAAAAAAGAAAAAGAAAAAGAAAAAAAAAAAGGAGTACCCCATCCATCATTTCCATTATCACTTACATTCAATCAAAAAGTGGGGGAAATAACTTATATTGCTATGCCAAGAGATGCCTCGACCATCATCCCCCTCTTCCTTTCTTTCATTTCTCATTCACTCCAACCGAACAGGACATTAAAAGTCCTTGAGTTAGGTGTCCTCGAGTATGAAAAAGTGAGCATTTTATTTTCAAGTTAGGTATGAATTTGAGGGTTAAAATGTAATTGAACTTATTTTCTCCTCCATTGACGATGACTCTTATCGAGTTTCTTCATCATTAATGTGCATGGTGCTTCAAATTTAAGAAAAAGAAAAACTGTAACAAAACAAATTCCTAATATAGATTTCAAATTTAGAGGTGGAAGATATCCATACCACATGCCTGTTAAGTCCTTGAGTTAGGTGTGAGTGGGTAGCGTTGTTCTCAAGTCTTAATTATCATGTATAAGAAAAATAACAAACAATAGTTTAAATTGTACTACTAATCCATGAGGCATGTGGTTTAATGGTATTTACTTTTAAAAACAAAAAATAAAAAATGAAAGGTAAGAGGGAAGTGTCTATAAGAATAAATGAGTATGACTTTTTTTTCTTGAGAAAAGGAAAAAATAAAAGGTGAGCCAAATATTTAAGTTTGTACACCATAAACAAATTCAATATAATAAGCAAAATTATACAATATTTAAATTGGAGCTCTTTTAGCAGCCACATGCTACATCAGGTTCAATTCTTCTTCGATTCTAAATCAAGCTTAAATTCATTAATTTTTTTTTTTTTTTTTTTTTTTTTTTTTTTTTTTACCGTTTTATCACATATGTGAATATTTGTGTGTGTGTGGTGTGTGCGCGCGCGTTTGTGTGTGTAATTGTGTATTATTCGCAATGTGGTATGTCACCAAGGACTCCAATGTATGAAACTTGGCTCACCCTAGCTTCTGATAAAACTGGTTCAAATTGTCGACATTTCAACTCGGTAAAATCTACTTAAATTCCAATACTTGAGTAGCAAATGTCAATGACAACGAAAATTATAACCAAAAAAAAAAAAAAAAAAAACCTTAACCACTTTTTTAATAATAATAATAAATAAAGAATAACACAAATTAAGTTAGTTTGTGCTGCCTCTCTCAAAAATTATTGTAAGACTTCTAACATATGGTAATTAAAAAAACATTAGTACGTAATATACAAAGTTAGCCTGTATTAACTCTCAAAAATCATGATAAGACGTATAACAAACGGTAGCACACTTAACTTGTGATACAATTGATTCAATTTGTCATCATTTCACCAAATTTGTCCATCATTTCAACATGGTAAAACCTAATAAAATGTCAAATATTGAGTAGAAAATGTCAATGACAATCAACGAAAGAAACACATTTTTTTAATAAAAAATAATATATGAAGGGAGTTAGTTTTTGTCGACTCTCAAAATAATATTTGTCGATTCTAAATCAAGCTTAAATTTATTTATTTATTTATTATTATTTATTTATTTACCACATATGTGAATATTTGTGTGTGTGTGTGTGTGTAATTGTGTATTCTTCGCAATGTGGCATGTCATCAAGGACTCCAATGTATGAAACTTGGCTCACCCTAGCTTCTGATAAAACTGGTTCAAAATGTCGACATTTCAACTGGGTAAAATCTACTTAAATTCCAATCCTTGAGTAGCAAATGTCAATGACAACGAAAATTAGAAAAAAAAAAAAAAAAAAAAAAAAAAAAAAAAAACCCTTAAGCACTTTTTTAATAATAATAATAAAAAATAAAGAATAGCACAAATTAAGTTAGTTTGTGCTGCCTCTGTCAAAAATTATTGTGAGACTTGCACCATATGGTAATTTAAAAAAGACAGTAATATTTAGAGTTAGCTTGTATTAACTCTCAAAAATTATGATAAGACTTATAATAAACGGTGGCGCATGTAATTTGTGACATAATTGATTCAATGTGTCATTATTTGAACATGGTGAAACGAATTTATCCATCATTTCAACATAGTAAAATCTAATAAAATGACAAATATTAAGTAAAAAATGTCAATGACAATCAATAAAGAAGCACATTTTGAGAGTTAGTTTTTGTCGACTATCTCAAAATAATAATTAGTCTACTTCACAATGCATGATTTTGTCAAAGAATTGATACCAATCCACTCTCATATAACACACTTATTGTACAATTCTCCCATTAATCCTAGTCAGAAAAGTACAAATATACATAAATAAACACATAAAGGTAAACAAACACATGAGGCAAATTGACAAATTGTTAGAACAGCAAATTGAGTAATGTGTAATCAGACATTATGAGGTATGAGGGACAAAATGAATCACTTTTGAGGTGCAGCAGACAATTAAGGTTTAATAAATCAAATGAATCATTTGATGAGTGACTCAGGGGCTGTCATGCCTACTTTTAAAATTTAAAAATTATAATGAGGTTATCCAGATCTGTGAATGGAAAAATAAATTAAGAATAATCTTATTTCAATCTTAATAAAGAGAATTCATTTGATAGCATTACTTTAATTTGGTGTGTTTTTTTTTTTTCCAAAAGAAATGATGGTTGCAGTGAAACAAATAACGTCCTAAAATTCAAGATCAAATGGCTTATAGCCATTTGATGCCTTAGTCTGGGATCCATTTGGGCCACTTAGTAAGAAATTATTGCATCGACCCGAACCATTCGTTTATATCAATCAACAGTTGACATCTAAGCAAAAAGTTGAATAAAGCCTACACTTTGCTGACACATTTCTTTAAGTGTCGAATGATCATTAACACAGGACTATATAATAGTTTCTTTGCATGCATCTATTGGCTACCGAGTATGAGAACTATTTATTTATCGTTGGAGTGGGTATAAATTTAAATTTTACACCCATTGCGGGTTATAGGAAAAATCGCAAAAAAGAATCAATGTAATCAATCAAGCTATTCGGTTTGCTATTTCAACGGGTTTTTTTTTTTTTTTTGCTGAAATAGCATATATGTAACGACCCGAACTCGTGGGTCAGAATCGCTATCCAGGTTTAATTTACGGGTTCAGGTCGTTACAAGTTTGGTACACCGAGGTAGTGGAGAGAGCCTAGGCTAGTGATAGATGCTGAAGCTAAGAACCGGAATGAAAACCCCTAGCCGTGGAAGCAGAAAAGGAACGTGGGGCCATCTTCTGAGGGCCAGGTAGGAAAGAAGCACAAGGGTGGTTCTTCGCAGTTTCAGAGGCAGCAGCCTACACGATCCGCTCCTACTATTCCTATACCAGCTAGGTCAGTTAGCAATGGAGTCGTTTTTTTCAGTACCAGCAACCTGGACATTACAAGTCTAATTGTCCTATGAATTCGTCCACAATTTCTATGGCATCGAGAACTTGTTATGGGTGTGACCAGCAGGGCTATATGATTCGGGATTGTTCACAACGAGGTGGAGACACATGAAGTGACAAGGGATCACAGTAGAGGCCGGCACACTCAGCTACAATTCAATCAAGTTTTAAACCACCACCACAGCCTGCTCTGTCTTCTCATAGTTCTCGACTTGCTAGGAGGGGAACTCCTACTATGACCGCACAACAGTCGGGCATTAAGGTTGCCAACTTTCCTTTACAGGCACCTCAGGGTCGTAACAATATATAATTCTTTCTTGAACACTACTACGTAGGTTGATAATTTAGGAATAAAATATAAAGGCTAATGAGAATAATGTGTCCCACTTAATATATAAAGGCTTTTATGCCTATAGATATATTTTTAATGAGAATAATGTGTCTCACCTAAAATCATGGTTTGCCCGTGTAACAGATTCGGACAAATATCAGTGTAAACCGATTGGTTTATGAAAGTATGTAACAGTATTAAACCCTTAAAAAAGGTTATGAACAGACCGAAAACCATGCTTAAAGCATACATTATCTAACAGACACATGACATAAGGTTTCGACTTATCTTTATTTTTTTTATTATTTTTACAAGTTATAAGTAGGGTAACATAAGAAAGAAGCAATGGAGCTTTGTGGGCATCATAACTTTCCAAAACAAGAGGTGGGTGAATCCATCATCAACCCCCACCAAAGAGACATAAAACCCTATAGAGATGATTCTTTGTATTCATAGTTGGCCTGCAATGCATCCCATGAACAATATTTAACAACTCTTACCATGCTCTCCAGAGGGGGCAGAAGGGGGGCATGCACATCATTCTGATGCAACATTGACATCAGCAGTTAAACTATGCTTGTGGGTCCCTCTGGGGCCCACAATGTTGTCACATAAGGAGATCATCAGCTGACAAGTGGCAAACAGAATGGTGGAGAGAGAGAGACACACAGACACTCTGTAACTCATATTGGCTATTGGGCATTAGAGTAAAAAATGGGCATCAAGTGTTTTTACATTGGGCATTTGATGGTGGGGTTGAAATCTTTTTTGTGTTGGGTTGGGAGGATTGATGTTGATGGTGATGGTGATGATGAGGTACCCCTGGCTTGGCACGCCGTTTATCTTTTTAGCAAAGAGAATATGAATCATTATTTCCACTGCACGCCCCCCTCAAAAACCAAGAATCCCAACAATTCTCTAAAGATGAAAGAATAACCCTAATTTTCGGTATTTGTCACCCCCTCAATCATCATCTTTTATCCTTTTCCTCCATGTAAGATCAACTCTAATCTGCTTCGAGGATAAATATCTCTCTCTCTCTCTCTCTCTCTCTCTCTCTCTATATATATATATATATATATAAATACACACACAGAGATACACACACATTACATGATATATGATACTATTTATTTAGCGGCATTAACAGCTTATTTCATGCCATTCTTTGTCTACATATCATCACATAGAAAGTCCTACGTGGGAAGAGCCTATTGGACTGCGCACGTGAAACTTATAGTCCACCAGCTAATTAAACAATTAGAAGAACGATATATACTAGGTAAATTATGGTAGACCTAAACAATACGTAAACCTATGCATAAAGGCTTACACCAGCAACTTGGGGCTCACCGATTTCTTTGTGTGTTCAAAAGGCCCAAAATTCAGACTCCTCTCTCACCCACTCGTTAATATATGCAAAGCTAGATATGTCTGTACAATCAATACATAAATTATATATGGTCATATTAATCATAAAAATCAATTAATGTTCCATACACAAAGTGAATTTATATTCCCATTGTATATTATATACAATTAATGTCTTAGATTTGAAATTGAATAAAATTTAGTATAAGACTTCCAATCCAAGATGTCTATTTGTGCTCACATACACGTATTGTGTCCTTGACACATAAAAATACACAAGTTTATACCGAGAAAATATTATCATTAGCATTATTCTTACCTTTATCTTATATTAATTGAATTAATTGGTGATATTAATTTTATTTTTTACACATCTTGTCACATTCATTGATCCATTCATCGTATATATATTTTATCATATATGATTACCACCCACAAAGAGAAGAGCCCCACGCGAGCAAATCAACCTTAGAAACCGCAACTTCTAATAGTCATTTCACTTTCTCATTTCTTTTTCTGTTAGTTACGAACATCCATGAAGATTTTTTATTATCTTTTTAGTAGAGTATTTGAAGACGCCCACTTCAATAGATTTCATACCCAACCAAAATCATACCCCTTTTCGATTTCTCTGCCACCTTTTCTTCTTTATATTGTGCACTTACCCTTCACTTCTCTCCATCCCTTCTCACTCTCTCTCTCTCTCTCTCTCTCTCTCTCTATAGTGCGCCATATTGAGCTTTCTCTATCTATCTAGTGAGAAATCATATTGAGCTGTAAGAAAATGGCTGATATTTCTTGCTCTAACGGGATTAATCTTAATGGAAATGGAAATGGTGTCGTTAATGGCCATGGTCACGCTGTCGTTAACGGCAATGGTCACACAGTGGTAGCAGGAGGAGGTCAGAGGAAGAGCTGTTGGTATGAAGAAGAGATTGAAGAGAACTTGAGATGGTGTTTTGCTCTCAACCGGTATTAATATCTATTCATATTGTGAAATCCAAAAAATACACCATTTCCTAGTTGTTTGAGATCAATCTCACATACAATAAAACCACACAAATGTGTGTTGTTTTGTTTTTCTTCTTTCTCATATTTTCAATATTCACGCTTATGCCTAAAAATGACTAGCCTGGAGTTTTTATCCATTAGATGAAGTGGATAAGCTTAAAGATAAAATTTATTCACTCCATCCAAAATTCATTGGTTAAGGTTCTGTTAAAGTTTTAGGTCTAAATAGTATTGCCTTTATTTTTTAAATTTATTATTATTATTTTTTTGAAATTAAATATAGGAAAGTTGTGTGGAAAAGAATATATTATCTTGTTTTATATGGAACCCTGTGAGATTTCAACAAAAATAATAATAAGGCTATATGAAGGCAAAGGAAGCCATCTTTTCACTGAGTGAGACAAAACAAAAGTTCCTTCCAATTGTCTGCTAGGTGTTTTTCTAGATTTTGGATCATCTTTTTATATAACCTTATAGTGCTCTGATCAGCAAAGCTTTTGTAGCCTAAACAAGTAGCATTCTTAAAAGCAGAGAAGTTTCTATGGTTCTTTTTTCCTCAAAATTTAACGATTTAAAAGTCAGAAGACTATTGCTATTGAAATTTAAACTTGCCTTTGAATATCAAAATTATTACTATTATTTCATATTTTTTGCTGCAGTATTTTGCATACAGGAGCAACTCAGTTCCAGGACATTCAACTTTTGGACACAAAGCCCTTTGGAAAGGTTCACAATTTATACTAACATTTCAAACATTATTACACACACACACATATATACATACAAAATGATACACACCTAATTACTTATTATGTTTTTGTACATGAGAGAGTTTAGTATATTCTTGTTTCTTTGGTTATGCTAAATCATCTCTGTTTTTATACAACAGGCTCTAGTTATTGATGGAAAGCTTCAAAGTGCTGAGATAGATGAGTTCATTTACCATGAATCTCTTGTTCATCCAGCACTTCTTCATCACTCAAAGTACTTTTTCTCAATCTGTAAATGTTTTCTAGCCACTTCAATTTTTACAAGTCCCTTCTAGCTTATTGTCTGGTTTATGTAGATTCCTACCATCTAATTATGTATGCATTATGCAATTTCAGTCCGAAAACCATCTTCATCATGGGAGGAGGTGAAGGTTCCACCGCAAGAGAATTACTTAGACACAAGACAGTGGAGAAGGTTCTCATGTGCGACATTGATGAGGTACCTCTTTTTTCCTTCCTTTACTCTCCCTTTTCTTTTCTTTTTTTCATGTATGCTCAACTTTTAATTCCTTCTCTTCATCTTGTATGTTTTACTTTATGGTTTTCCAAGACAAGAAAATGACTAATTTACTCTTTGTCTTGTACCCTTATATGACTTTTAGCACAATAGATAAGATCACAATTAGTGTTAAGCAAGAAAAATCTGCCTTTGATGTGGCCTTTATCACATGTAACACAAAAATTAGTATGAACAACGAAATTTTTTTGGCTCATGTCGCGCTTTTTCTAAAAATTACTCGGACAAAGCAACAGCGAAAGAAGGTAAAATGGAATTAGAGTAGTATTTATTAATACTGCATATTCTATGGTGCAGGAGGTGGTGGATTTTTGCAAGTCATACTTGGTGGTAAACAGAGAAGCCTTTTGTGATCCAAGACTCGAGCTCATTATCAATGATGCCAGGTTCCTATTATTCACTGCCTATTTAGGTGTCACTGTTTTTTATGGTTGACTAACTCTTAAGTACTTTATTAAGCATTCATATATATATATATATATATATAAGCATTCATATTATTATATGTGTTGCAGGGCTGAGCTTGAAAGCAGAGAAGAGTGCTATGATGTGATCATAGGAGACCTTGCTGACCCAATAGAAGGAGGCCCATGTTACCAACTCTACACAAAATCCTTCTATGAATCCATTATTAAACCTAAACTTAACCAGGGTGGCATTTTTGTGACACAGGCATGTATATGTATCTGCTTATGTATTCTATGTCTGTGTTTGTGTAGACAGAAAAAGAAAGGGAAAATTAAATAGTTTTTCTTTTTACGTGTTGCAGGCAGGACCAGCTGGAGTGTTCAGTCACACAGAAGTTTTCTCTTGCATTTACAATACTCTAAGGCAGGTTTTCAAATGTAAGTGACATTAGAAAACATAAGGCATATCTGCCTTAATACACTCTTCTGTTTGATTTTTTCTTAAATCAGATTGAAAAGCCAACTGGTTGTTTACTTCACCCTTTTTCACTTGCAGATGTTGTGCCTTATTCTGCTCATATTCCTTCCTATGCTGACATTTGGGGATGGGTCATGGTATAATAACTCGGACTCTATTCATCTTTGTTGAAAATTTTCCCATCATCCTGTTTGGAGAACAAGAAAATTTGTGCTAATTTGGATCTCCAAAATGGAAGAAATGAGCTTCTAAACTTTTAGATGATGTGTGCGCGCGTGTGTGTGTTTGTAAAACATGTGAGGCAAGGATTTCCGATATAGTAGCAGCATAATATCAATACATCAGGGCATTAGTAGAAACACTGATAAACCTACTCGGACTTTTGTATCGATTAACAACAATGCCTATGAAATGTAATAATTGACAGGCATCGGATGCTCCATTTGTGCTGAATGCCAATGAATTGGACCAAAGAATGGAACAGAGGATCAAGGGGGAGAACAGATATCTTGACGGCAAAACATTCACATCAGCCTCTACCTTGAGCAAAGCTGTTCGGAAATCGTAAGGCCTATCCAATTTAATTCTCATTCTACGCCTTTACAGTTTTCTTTAAAGTTTATATGATTTAACTAATAATTTGAGATTGTTTGACAGACTGGATAACGAGACTCATGTCTACACAGAGGGAACTGCAAGGTTCATATATGGCCATGGTACCGCCTACAAACACAATCAAGCTTGAGAGTTGAAATAGAAGGGAGCCCCTAACAAAATCACAGAGACACAGAAAGACTGCAAGTTGAAAGCAAACTTGCCCTTTTAAAATGTTTTTTTATTGGTTTCAAAAAGAAGTGTCTTTCTTCTTCTTTATCCCACCTTTGTTTTCCATTTGCTTATGTAGTTACTTGAAAGGAATGATATAATGGTAATGGATCCTTGTTTGTTTCATTAGAAAGATGTGTTATGGAACTATATTGTTTGAACCTGAATCTGAGATCCAAGATATGTTACATGGACTCTTCAAAAGGAGTGAGATTCAAGCATATCTAACAATTCAAGATTTATATATGTATAAAACTCTTTTATCGTACTAACTTTCTCACATTATTTTTGCAAAACAATTGAAATGATTATGTTAAGTGTTTCTGTTTAATATAAGTGTTATTATGTTTTAAAAATGAAAATAAGAACATTGAATAATACAGATATTTTGCCATATCTCCATATTCTTGGGTTTAGAATCTGAAAACTTAGATATATATATATATATATATGAATCAAACACAAGTACTTCAACGATACAACATATTATATAAATTACTTTCAAAACATAACCCATAGAAACAGATACAATTAAAGCTAAAAAAGGATGATCATATAAAATTAAAAATTGACCCACTGAATCCTATTATATCATGGGCCAGCCTAAAGAGCTGTGGTCATTCAAAGAGGGAACATGTCAAGTTTAAGTGTTTGATCCACCTTATAGTATATCATTAGTGTTTGATAATTACACATTAGCCCACTAAATCCGTGGTCCTGTCCCACCCTAAAAAACTATGGTGTTGCTAAGGCAGAGCATACCGAGAATATTATGAAGTATAAACAAATTATTTAAAGTTACTAGACTCCTCAATTATTAATGCAGACTGATGTTTTTATATGTTTGGTTTTTAATATTGGGATGTTACCCAGGCGCAGGCAGTCCACATTTTCAGACACATTTCTGGAAACCCGTCTTTAGGGTAGATGCTCTGTCTTGAATAAAAAAGGTCTGCTAATAGAGCACCCTAATATCAGAGACTACAAGTCTTGGCATGCACTAAGCTATTCAAAGCAGGTTCCAACTTGCAAAAACCTAACAAACCATACAGAAGGAGCACTAAGGTCTTCAAAGTAGGTTCAAAATTGCAAAAACCTAATAAACCATACATAAGGAGCCAAACAAGGCCTTATGTGACACTCCGCCTTGAAAGTTTAAGCCACACGCCCAAATAGGATGATTGACATGGGTAGTCTGCATGGCAGTAATATTCTTATCTACACAAGTGTGGACTTGTATGGAATTCACCAGAGTTATGCAGACTTATCTAGAGTTGTACATAGCACTCTAGAGTAGCCTAGAGTCTAACCCAATTCTAGAATACTTCAGTTGGATTGTAGACACTTAGATAGATCATAACCATTTGTTGTAAGGCTCTTGGCCTATAAATAGGGGGAGGGAGCCCATTTGCTACTCACCAAGCAAGCAAGTCTTTGTAAAGTATTCTTCAAACAATAAAAACTACATTCACACAAATTCTTTCTGACTCATTAGGACACTAAAGATAGGTAGTTGGGCATAGTTGGCATTTCTTATACCTCTACTCCTACCATTATTAATCAGTGAAAACTATCATGCTCAATTTCATTCCCTTTTCTTTGGATATGATTTACTTGGTTATTAGGATGACTCTCATCCATGTCCATCCTCCGCTATTATCACCCATGGTACTACCTAAGATACTTTTCTTTTGTAAGAATTATCTCTGGTTGAATGTATAATTCTAAAATATTTTAAAGAATTTGAGAAATAATAAACACCGTCACATTCCATTAATTTTAGATTTCTGGATGAATTAACAAATATTATACCTAATAAAATTAGTTAATGCAGGAAAAAAAAAAAAAATTGTGTTCATATGAAAGGAAATTCGAAAAATTACCTTCATTCTTATACACAAATATAAAAAAATAACCTTATTTTTCATTTTTTTTTGTTTTAAATTTGATGGATAATTTTTTTATTTAATAGCGATGTAAAACACAATTTTCATACAATATGAAAACACAATCATCACCCAAAGTTCATCTTCATTCTTAATTCTTATACACTGACACACAGAAAAAAATAATAATAAATCAAAAATAAATGCGATGGATAATTTTTTATATATTATTATTATTATTATTATTATTTTGTAGCTATGTAAAACACAAATTTCATAGAACATGAAAACACAATCCATCACCCAGTTCATGAACAATATTGATATATGTAAAGTGTATGGGATTAGTCTACTAGATGGCAAATAGTAACACTTCCAAAACAAGAAGTGATTATGAATGTCAACAATAACAGTCAAATAGCACGCAATTAAAGGCTTTCAGTCACCAAATCCGAACTTTGAAAATGATAGGAGAGAATGAACCCTATGCCTAGCCTCCTTGTGAAAGAGCCCGTGCAAGTAATTCTCAATATGTCACGGTTTTTGATGACACACAATATACAATCCATGTTTTGTAATGTAGCTTCATGGAGAAATAAAATACAAGTACAACAAACAAACACTAAAATAATCACATAGTCACACACATACAAACATGTCACCAATAATTAATCACCTCTAACCTCACAAGTCATACACTTGCTTGCCGGTGAACTTGACCTCAATGGGGTTCACATTCTTCCCAATTGATCGCAAATTGACCCCGACCCCTTGACGTCCCGGGTTCACCTTCTCCGGGTAGACTCCATCCTTGGGGTGCAAATATTGGACCTCACCATTAGGAAACACCCTGTAAAATTGGTAGTTAATCTTATACTTAGACCTTAGTCTAGTGCCAAGTGCCAGACACTGCTCTTTCCTAGCCAATTTGAGCAAGTTAGGACCCTGTCTCATTATGGCTGCACCACCAGTGACCATTTCAAATATTTGTTCCTTGGGTGAGTCCCAAGTGATGACATAAAACTCCTCAACTTGGGCCTTCCTTAGTAGCCCACCAGTGCTGCCACCAAAGATTGGTGAGGGGGTGTTTGGGTCCAATTCAGGTGGGGTGAACCCAACTGGTGCCTCTTTTGGTGGTGCCTCGGTCTTTCCCTCCGCGGCGGCAACCTTAACGGTCCTTTGTGCCACGGTGAATTTGAGTGGTTTAGTGGTGGTGAATGGGACGAGGGATGATTGTTTCCATGGGGCGGCGACACGGTCACCGGATTTTTGGGCGGAGAGAGTTGGGGTGAAGAGGGAAGCTTGGGTTGCCATGGCCATGGGAGGGATTGAGAGAGGAGGTTGTTAGTGATTGTGGTAATTGGTTTATGAGTGTGTGTGTGTGTGTATGGACAATGTCATTGCGTAGTGAGATCTTAGATGGGTGGTGGGAATGTGGGTATTGATTGGGATAAGGTGATAGGGCTGGAACCAATTGAAATGCGTTATCTGATAGCCTGATAGGGTAGTCTTACCCACACCTCAACCTTCTTTTTCTTGTTTTGCCAAGTCCTTTTTGGTCAATGTTCATTTTCTTTTTGGCAATTATCATTTTTTTTTTTATATACGAAAACTGTATGCAATCTGGTGAGTGCATGGAGTGCTGCTTCTAGGAAAAAATAAAAAAACAAACCTTCCGGAAAAAAAAAAAAACAAAAAACAAAATTTGCACTTTATATTTTTATTGAAATTATGTATGCTAAAAATCATTAGGACCGTCACTTATGCTCTGTTCTGTTCTGTATTTTTATTTTTTTTGTTCGGTTAAATAGAAGTGAAGAATAAACTTAAGAATAATGATAAGGAAATCGATGAATTAAGTCCGAATAAGTATTGAATCTGACGAGTTTTTGTCCACCTCATCTGCTTAAACAGTTTCTAAAAATAATTGTTTAACACGTGATAAGAATAACCAATCACGTCAAATTCGATATTAATTCGGTGATTCTTTTCCTGTTTTCCTGTTCTCCTATCATTACTCCAAACTTAAAAGAGAAAATTTTAATTATTTTTACTATTATATTTAATAATATTTATAATATTATAATTCAAACATCTTTTGCTTTTTGAAGCCTTTATTTGTTGATCCCAAACTTGTACTCAATTATGATTAGACGTATCTTAGTGGGAGCGATATCCAAGTCCCGTTGATGAATAAAAATTAAAAAATGAACAGATTTCAATTTCCTATTTACCTCACAATTCAAATAAGTGTTTGCCATATAAGAGTAAATACGTAATAATATTCTACATCCACAAATTGAAGGAAAAAATAATAATATAAAAAAACTTTGTTAGCCCTTCAGCCAAAAATTTCAACCTAACACCAATGGATTCAAAAACCCATAAGCAAATTTGGGAAAGATGTGAAATACTTTTGTCGAATCCCATAGGCAAACGCTGTCGTTTGCAATGAGGAGAAAGACACCTAGCACAAATGAACACACACAGGAGGAGACCACACTCCATGGTTGGCTTTTCGGATTAATGTTATTGAAAAATATTTCATTGCGAGAGAGAGAATGTATTTGGTAATGACATCGTGAGGATGATTAAATTCGCAGGTTTTGCTGCAAGATTCATCGACTGCTTCAACTTTTCCAAATCTCTCTCGTAACATATGGGTAAGTCTTCTGTTTTAAAATCTCTCACACGCCATCTATGTTTGTTGATTGACGTGCTCTATATATATAACACACAAAAATACATACATATGTATTAAATATTATTGCTGTTTTATACTGTCTAATTAAGCAGTGTGCTCTTCAACATCCCATTTTTTATTCAAAATGAAGTAATTTTTCACCTCAAGTTCTGTTTTTGTTAGTCCCACCAAATGATTGTAATAATGAATGAAAGAAAAAAAAATTAATAATTGGAGGGATAGTACCAAGTTACTGTTTTTTTTTTTTTTTGCTGTTTCATAATCTCAAGTCCCAATTGGAAGTTGTTTGTTGTTTTGGAGAAGAAGCATAGATTTTTTCTTCTGGGGAAATAAAAATAAAAAATAAAAACCTAAGAGTGAATAAAATTATGATTTTCATGAGAACTAAAGTAGCTTTCTTAGGATTGAGAAGAAAAAAAGAGAAGGTCTCGAGTCGAATTCACATCAACAAGTTCAAGAAAAGAAAAAAAAGAAGCATCAAACCACACCGATTGGATTGCATTTGACAAAGTGGAACTTTGATAAGAAAGGAATTGGACTACTTTGAATGCACAAAGTCAAGGGAAAGGAAATGCAAATAATAGTGATGAGACTGCCGAAATTATAACCACTCAATAGTGGAGCACAAATCAAGTGGCAACACTATTAACTTTCCAACTTAAGTTTCACCAATCACAACTTTTCTGATGTGAATCTTATGTTTACTCATGGGTTTCTCGTCTCTGTGCTTTTGATGTATTTTTTTGCTTCATTACTTTTACTGGCTATTACAGTTGCACTTAGTTGGATCAAGACCAATCCTAGTTCAATGTCAAGTGTGTTGCCAATTGGCTAACCTGGACTCACTGCAGGCAGATCTTTAACTGGTTTTCAGGTTTCAATTCTAGTGTTTTTTTCGAATTCTGTTATTGTTAATCCAATACAACTGTTGCAACTTGTTGAAGCATTTTTTTCTTATCAAAACATTTGTATCCCCTCTTCACTCATGTTTGAACAAATGATCCATTTAATGTTATTGTGTTCATCAAAATATCTAGCAGATATTATCTATGCAAGCGCAAACCTTACTTATTATATTCGTAATAACCAAATAGGGGAATATTACAATAATGAAGAACTTAGTTGAGGCGTTTAATGCCTGTTCATAGTGGTTATACTGAAAATAAGCATATCTCCCCAATCAAAATGGCCTTCTAGGGAACTTTATCTGGTTTGCAGTTGCAATTGTTGATTTCAAACAGTTGCTGTTTTGCTTCCATTTTAGGTATGACCTTATCAAGTAGACATAGCTAGTTTTACCTGAACTTTTAAATTGCTGATGACTACCTTTGGGCTTAAACCACTTAACTAAGATGTGCAGGGCAAAAAAATGGGAAAAGAGCAGCTAAGATATAAGATATAGCATGTATAATTATAGGGAACATCTTGAATACCTTCATTAATACTTGCCTCCAATAAGATTCACAGAAAATGATAATACAAAAACCTAATCTCACCTTATATAGTACAACATACTGACAATATCGTAGCTTAAAAACCACTTGTTAACCAATTGCTTCAAAGATTCAGATTGAGACACTGTTTGGAATTCCCTTGCCAGTAAGGCCACTAGCTCCACTGTAATCTGAGGCGTTGGGATAGAGCAAGGTATAAGGCACCTTGACAGGCCCACATCGGTTCTTCAATCTCTCATCATTGTTTCTATGCATTATTCTGTTTTCGATTTCTACCAGCTTCACCCCAAACCTCTCAAATGCCTCTCGGGGCTGAGCGTCAGTAGTCCACTCAGAAGTGTCTCTCTGCCCAAGATAGACCTCATCAGCAGAATGCCGGGACAACATCTCTATCAGGGACACACCAAGAAGGGTTTGAAGTTGGCTTGTAATTGTTTTCAAAAAGGCCACTTCTGGGTTTGACTCAAGCTCGGCATATTCAGGAGTACCTGGTTCGGGCATAAAGCGGCGGCTTATGGTCGGGCGGTTTGGGAGGTAACCAGCATAAGGGTATTGCCCAAAATTGACAGCTGCATGGAGGGCCGAAGCCACCCATATGATGATGGTGCATGTTTGGATGAGGTCAGCTTGTGTCTGCATTTTAGGCCACCATGGCTCATCTTTCTTATCACCATGGCCCACGGTACGGAGCTCCAACCACCATGACTGGAGTTCAGAGTCATCTTGGATAAACTCATCTGTGGGGTAGTAGAAAGAACAATATTCACTGACCCAAGTTTCAATTGCAGACCAAATTTCAAGTCCATCAACAGCATAGGGGTAATCCTCTATCAGAAGTCTGAGGCCATGAGGCTGGCTTGAGTCTCGGACTGCCATTCCTCTGCAATGAAGCAAAAAATAGAACCAAATGTCATTTTTATAAAGATCAAAATTATGGACATTTTTTCTCATTTAAAGCTTTTGTAATTGACCTTTTGAGAAGATCTTCAGGAAGTGCCTGCTCAGTGAAAACCCAGTCCTTATAAATAACGGCAGACATTTCCATGGCAAATCTACCTGGGAAGACTGTTATCTCAAGCACCCCACCGGCATTGATGAGGATCTGTCTTGCCAAGGCATTTATGTACATTGTATCACGGAAGTGGGGTTTCAAGAGCTTATATATCGGGTGAAGCACACTTAATTGTCTATTGGTTGCAATAACAAATGGCTCTATTACGGCATGGGTGTTCAACCTGCACCAAATTTAAAAGCCTTCAGGTACACGTTCTCAACTACAGAAAGCTATTATTATTGCCCATCTTGCAGCATTATGATTATGGAATCATACCAGTGGCTAATGAGCTGATGACAGCCCGAATCATTTACAGCAGCATAAGCTTTGGCCAGCTGCCACACTGAACCTTCAATACCATTCTCTGCTGGAGTGAATACTTGGCTGGTGACACCATGTAGGTCACCTTGGGGATGAGGTAAGCTCAACTCAATTGCTAGCGGTTTCAATGTCCCATCATCTTGCAGTAAGAGGAGTGTTCTGCTGGCATAGGTTTTTGTGGTGGTGGTGTTTATCCGTCTCAGGTATAGCATCAGTGCATCATGATGATCTAGTATGAACAGCTTGTTGTCCTTAATTGCCTGTACTTGTCCAGAATTAAATAATAATTAGATTTGATAAATGATAATGCAGACACAAATAAAACAGCTTTATGGATATGTAGCATGTTTTTTTTGCCCCACTTTCCAATGTATAGTTTAGCAGAAAACAAATGAAGCAGAAATAGTACTTGATCTATGGTTAACCCATTCATGTTTTTCTCAATATGCTCTGTACTCATTGAACTCGTCTGGTTGCCATATAGCTCAGGGTCTAGCTTGCTAGCAGGTGGGAACTCCTGGCAGATTGAAATTCAATAAATATTTGAGTAAACAATAGAAACCATTAGCAAATAACTTATCAAATGAAAGTTATTTCTTACCTGGAGGCAACTGATGACAACAGGATTCACTCCAGCAAGCATTTCTCGCGCAAATTCTTCATCTGTCCTCCAGGCAGACTTATCCTCTAAAAATTATCCATGAAAACTCATATTTTTAATATAAGCAAGTAGATATATGTTACAGGATTTAAAATTTTAGACTATGAAAAGCTAAATGCGATATGAAAATTGTATATACCTTTGATTACATCAGGCATTGGGAAGTTGTGGTGCCGCTCACCATCAGAACGAATGAGCTCCTTGATCAGCTCCAATGGGACGCACTCCCCAAGTTTATTGTGTGTGTCCCCGTTTGGAAGCTTAACCTTACCTTCATACAGGTTGATTATATCCTGGAAAGTGTCAAACTCGCTAGGCGTTTTGTCAAATAAAGTGATTTCTGCGCGCATTATTTGACACAAGGATTTTAGAGAATAGGCAAGGAAATCCGACATCTTCACTTGAGTAAAACGTTCATCTTTTGGAACATATATATCTAAACTTAGAAGTGGCAATCTGCTTTCCGACTTGGGATCTGCAAAGACAACTCAAGAAGATTGAAGTGCTGATAAAAATTATCAAAACTTGATTGCTGCTAAAAAAAAATTATAAAATCAGAAAGCTTGAATACTAGTAGAGTTTATTGATGCTTGAAGTGCTCTGTGCTGTAATGGTATTTGAAACCATTTAGAGTTTACAATAAATAAATTTGAGCCTTTAACCTTTTTTTGTAGGTGGGCGGCCAGTTTTGCCCCTACGAGGATATGGGTACTCCTCAGATCCACCAAGAACAGGGCGTTCATACTCCTTGCCCTTGTCTGGACTTCCCAGATCATTGTAATATGCATAGTCGTAGACTCTGTCCCATTCCTTGAGCATGCCTGACCCATTTCCACTACGAAGATTAATAAGTTCTTCTTCCCTATACTGGCGTAGCGGTTCTGGTGTATTACATGGCAGGTAGGTCTGTTAAACAAAAACATAGTGTCATTGTTTAGTGCTTTTACTTACTGTCTAACCTTTTCTTAACATATATAAAACAACTTTCCCGTGAATCAACTATTGAAGCACAATTAAGCTATGCTATTCTATCAAAAGTTATGTATCTATAGCTGATCCTAGTACTGTTAGAAAAATGCTCCAGAACAAATTGTCTCTTGCTACTCTATGAAAAGTCATGTGCCTATAGCTAATTCTAATCTATTTTATTTAAAATAAAAAATAAATAAATACAATAAATAAATAAAATAAAATAAAACACTAGAATTGGATTATTTAGTTTGTCAAAAATGCCACATAAAAAGGAAGCAAATTATAAGGTTTCAATTATTGAGGTGAAAAAGAACCATCATGATAAAAAGCATTACCAATATGGGACAGATGTGATGCTAATGAAAAAATCATAAAGTTATGATGACTGGGGATTGAGTCTCCATGCTATTATGATCATACATGACCATAATATTTATGAAAAAAAAATAGATACAAATTAGTTGTCTTTTACATGTTTTTTATGTTACATAGATTAGAAATACCTTATTTGCAAAGAAGACTCGATTGTATTTGTATCGATGTTTTGGGTAAACCCAAGAATTGCATTCGAAAATGACTGGACCATCGTGCCCAGGAACATCGTCTAAGATGACTGTCTTGAGGTATAACTGGCTGTGGTGGTGGTTTCTAATGATGAAAGCACCAGGAATACCCATGGTCTCATCCCAGTCAAATTTGATGTTGAATGTAGCTTCTCTGGCTCTTACTGAGGTGATTGTCGCAATCCAATTTTCCAAATAGGATATTTTCCCGAGCTTCCCCCGCGATCCATTTTCTAAGACATTTACCCAAAACAAAATTTCAGCTTAATAAAACTCAATTAATTGTAATACCAACTTAATTGGAAATATCCAAATTAAGCTTTTGTAGTTTTTTTCGGTCAAGTCTTCCCTAATTATTGTTATTTGCAGAACATGAACAAGACATTGAAGAATGACAAGCTTTGGTTTGGATCAGTCAAGTTCAACATCTTTGTTTGCTTGAAGAGAACAGAGGAAAAGAAAAGGCAAAAAACTTATTCAACTAAGCCAAATAACTGAATTAAGCTTCTGTTAATTTGCGTTATACATGCATACACATTTACTCAATCTTGAATAGTTTAGTACGACGGCATTTCATATATATGTTCCAAAATTTTCTCATCAACCAAACCGTGCTTATAATTTCTTCTTGTCCGATCTTTCTTGAATTAGCAAGAGAAGAAATGAACAGTGACCGAAATAGGACCTCCGATGTGTGATTCTTGATTAGTCCTTTGTCTATATGCAAGAACCACCATGACAGCCCTCTCTCTCTCACTTATTCTTGCAATTCAAGAAAGTTTTTAGAGAGACAGTGAGGAAGTTGAGGAGACAGACTGACCTGGGTCGCCATGAACAGCGCTGATAAGCTGAAGTGAGACGCCTTTGCCGAAAACCTCGTGAACCCGATCAAGAATCGACGCTCCTAGATCGGTCACGTCCAGTACATTCTTCTTCATCAACTTCACAGTCCCTTTAATCTTATTGCCTTTGTCTTCAATGGGCGCCTCTCGATTCTTGCCACAAACCGTTCCAAGAATCTTGTTAAGCATCTCCGAAGACCATGGATGATACGCCATTGGAGAAGCTCTGATCAGCAGAAACAAGTTAACAGAATATGTTCTGTGGATTGAAAGGTAAAGAGCCTCCCACAATATTTATGCTACACCTGCAGGTACTTTCTCTGCCCTCATTGACTTGAATAGACTTCGTTTCTCATATATATATATACACACACACACACACACACACATAGACATACATAGAGAGATGGGGTCGTTAAGGCGTATTTTCTATTTTTTCTCCTTGTGGAAAGTTAAAGTAAATGCCCTGATTCGCCCGTCCCACATGGCATATTTTTTTTAGGATTTGTCTATTTCCACCTAAATGATGGATCAATATATATAATCGAAGTTTAACGGCCTTTCAATTCATCAACGTGGGTCCTATTTTCGTGAAATCAAAGGCTGTAAAAATATCATATCATTTCATTTTTTTTTTGGTTTATAGTTTCGGTTAAAATATCATTTCTTTTTTTTAATTGAATTAAGAATTAGATATTGCTCTGTTTAATATCTACTGCTATATAATTGTATATTATAGTTCTTCACACGTATTCTCTCGTTCACGGGTGTGATGAAACTTTGTTCCTCGGTTGGCTGCTAAGTAATATAATAATGTGACATGTTTTTCCTAGAAAACGAGATTCGTAACTCTGGTTGGTTGGTGCAAGGAAAGAATAGATTGGACCACTCTGTGACATTTAGTTTGGTTATCACATGTTGTTCAGGTCTTTCTCCATTTTTCATGTAATGTGAAAGTGTATTAATATGAATAGGGAACCCGTAGAGCTGTTGGATTCAGACACTGGCAGTTTCCAGTTGTCTCTCTCTCTCTCTCTCTCTCTCACACACACACATACTCCCTTGTCCCAAAAATAGATGTCATGTTTTCTTTTTAGGTCTGTCTTTGTCTACTTTTTTTTTTAAACAATATATTTTACATCTTTCCATATATGTTCTTAGAGTTTAAAATTTCAAATTTGAATATAAGGACAAATTAGTAACTTTTTAAGGAGACAAAGCATGTCCTACATGTTCTCTTAAAAATTCCTACTTCCCAAAAGCGACATCTAAATTGGGACATAGGGAGTATAATGTAAAGAAAATGTTTTGAAAGGCTGTTGTTACTTGAATTAAACTAGTTTTAATTAACTAAAACAAATACAACAAAATAGAACATCGGGAAAGATTGAGGAGAGGGAGGGTACCAACCACATTGTACCAGAACATCGCGGTATACTCGCTAATTTTTTTTATTTATTTATAGCTTTGAGGATTAGAGCACGCAGCTACGAACCACGGTGTCAAGTGTTCGAATCCCTTCTCACCCACAACTGGAACAAAAGGGAAGGACCTTTCCCTACGAGGGCAGGGGAATTATGATGGGATAACAAACCCAAAGTTATTGAAATTAGATGTGGGTCTTTTGTCGAATTTATTGTGAATAATGGAATCATTATACCCTGTCCTCGTTAGTGTAATTTTTTTTTTTGGTTTAACGCTCCCCAACTCTTCCTCAGCCACTTCTCACCTGCCCTTTTAGGGAGGAGAGATTTTATTCGGAGAGGTTATAAAATCTCTGCTAATGGCCCAATTGTAGCATAGAGGTGAATTTAATTGAAAGCAAAGGGCATGCATGCTTCATTCTTGAAATGATAGGCTTATCACAAATATTGATGTTTTTGTTTATTTGTTTTATTTTTATGACGACGAAGGACTGTTCTTGGATGCCTTGTTCATGTTTTAGTCTGAGTCTTATTGGGGAAGAGTGAGTGGAGGACAAACCTGTCCTTTTAACTTTTTTTAACCAACCATTCGATATAAAAGGCCATAACCCAAAAGTAACCCTAATGTGTCAGTTGTCTCCCAAATTCTGTGGAAGATGAATTATTAAGGATGTTGTACCCTAGCAATTAGGAGTGTTGGTGTCCTTTGGCATTGGACTTTGGAGAAATTAGTAGTAATGGTTTTTTATATCGACTTTGAACAAATTAAATTTGGACATGTGAAAACAAAATGGCCATGCCATGTACATCATAAAATTTAACAAGGGATAAAAAGTTGCAAGGATAGATATGACGTGTTTGGATGTAGACATGTTTGGCCTGCATTCGTTGCATTGTCACATTCTCAGGGATGATGAAAGCGCAATGTGTTGCGCGTTGGACCAACTTTTCTCTATATTTCATTCTCGCTTTGTCCTTTTATGAGAATTTGAACCCTAGGCAAATTCACGGAAACATGAAAAAAGAGTGTAGGAAAATTCCGCATGGTTTAAAGTGGTGGAGAGAACTCCATTTTTATTAACAAGAAATATATTTATACATTTTTTTTTTAACCTATACTCGGGTTCAAACTCTCTCTCTCCTCTTTGAGGATGGTTTAAAGAGGTGGTGGTGGGAACTCCATTTTCTTTCATCTCGAGTTTTTTTTTTTTTTTTTTTTGACAAGAAATACCCTTACACTTACTTGCAAACACAATTCTATCTACACCCGGTCTCAAACCCTTTCTCTCTTCTTTAAAGATGAAGAGATTATATAATTGGCCTGGTATCTTGAATCAATTTAATTAAAATATAGAAGTAGCAGCAGGTATGGTGATTTATTATTTCAATCACCGATGAGAGAAAGGGGGGATTTGAAAAAAGGTTATTTTCATTTTATTAGGTTTTGCATGTGAGAGGTGGTCGTAATGGTGTGTTTGAACACTTCTGCTCTTTCTCGTACAATGGATGTGGATGTCTGCGTCAGATTGAATAGAATTAATGTTAATGCATTCTAATAATGGTGAATTTGAATATAAACATGTTGGTCAATTCAAAAGCTATTTTTATTAATTGCTTTTTTTGATGAATAATTCGCACCTTAAATAAAATTTTGTTTTGTTTTGGAACCAATAAGCTTTTTTGGTAAACTTTGTCCTTTGGCACGTTACATTATTATTTTCTTTTGGTTATTGGTGGATCCCATATTATAAATATATTGTCTATATATAATTTATACTCACATGGTCTAAAGTTCTAATGTTAAGATGTCATAGAGTCAAGGCCACCACCACCATTATGTCCTTTAGCTTTAAGAGAACAAGTGCTTATCCATGAAATAATAATGCCTATTCTACCAATGTGTGTGTGTGTGTGTGTGAGAGAGAGAGAGAGAGTTTACCTGCCCTGGCCTCTGTGAACATGTATCCTTTTCTTGTCTGTCATGAAAGGAATCATGGCCAAAATGAAGATTTAAGCTTAATGAGATGTGATTAAAAATTAAAAAGTAGAAACTAAAAAAAGGGAAAAGGGGATTTACAAAAATTGAAGGTGATGGTGGTGGTATATGTTCTTTACTTGCAGCAATATCAAATTTGTAAATGCTAAGAATAAATTATGGTAAAGGTGAATGTTCCTTAGTCTCCTATCCCATATTCGAACCTATATATATATATACACACACACATACACACATAGTGTTCTTATCCCATATTCAAACCTATATATATATATATATACATACACACATATAACACTATGGATTAAGGTCCATTGTTGGTTAATGCCTTAGTTGAAAGAATAAGGGTGCAATTTGGGTTAGGTAATCCAAACCTAAATCCAATTTGAGTCTAGCTCGATTTTTTATTAGTTTGGGTAATTATTTTTACAATTAAGGCTAGACTTGGATTGAAAAATCTAAATCTGAATTTAATTAGGGTTGGACTTGGGTTGAAGTGCTAGCAACCCGAGACATCCCGAACCCAAATTCTAATATTATTTTTATATATATTTTTACTTTTAAATACATTATATATAATATTTAAACTATGATTACTTTTTTTCTTTTCAACTTTTTTTTTTAAATCTTAACTTATTGTTTGTTAACATTTAGGGGAATTAATTTTTAAAAAAATTTGTTTATAATTTATTAAAAATCTACAAAAAGTCTTTAAACTTTTTCTTGTTTAAGAGTAATTTAATTTAAAACTAATTCAAGATCATATTAAATTTTCGGTGTAAGGATTAGTCATATGAGTAACCCGAATTAATCAGAAGTTTTTACCTGAAATCTAAACTCGAGTTGTAGGCCCGAATTTAAAAGTAAAAGGATGGGTTGGGCTTAGGTTGAGTAGTTAAGGTTGAGGATAATGTTAGGGTTGGGTTTGGTTTTAACATTTCATACTGTGAGTTAGGCTCAAATTATACCTCAAATTCGCCCAATCCACCCGAATTGCAGCCCTAAAAAGAACACAGGAAAATAAAAGGTTTAATAGTCAAGGAACCCGACTGAGATATCAAAAATTCTACAAGATACCCTTCTGTTGAGTTCCTGTTTTGCCCTTTTTTGGATTAATTGCATAACATTCTCCTCAACTATTAAAATAAATAAATAAAAAATAAATAAATAAATTTGTGACCCTTGTGAAATTAATTTGAAGGACGATTTAGTAATTGTCAACACATGAAATGATCAACAAACTGCAATTAAAATGGTGGTTGGCATGATTTGTAACCTTTTAAGGGTTTATGGGGTAACAGTTTTAGGTGGGAGAAATCATGTGCAATTAACTCAAAATCATTATTTTAAATTAGAAGGCAAAAGAGGCCCTCCATTCAATTGTGCAATTGTAAAAATTGAATTAATAACAAGATTTATGAACTCTTCATATTTAAGTATTATTTTAAAAAATTATATTAATAATACTTTTTAATTCTCTTGATAGCATTTTACAGTCAAGAAATGGTCCTCTAGGAGAGAGAAACAATAGAATATAAACAATCCCTACGTAGGATTTTATCAAGTTGTAGATAATATACAAATCCGGATTAGAATAAGATTCGAGACAGGGTTGTAGAGGAGTAGAAAACCTTCCACTCGCGAGCAGTATTCCATGTGTGGATCCAATAATATTTTTTATGAAAATTGTGGCATCATTAATATGCTTCCTCAAACCGGCAAGTATAGAGTCGGTGGCCCAAGCACTGGCCCACACTTAGTTATAGTTCTACGATCCATTATTCATATGATTTAGGTAGTTAGTAAGGCCTGTTTGGTTGGGTTTTGATTTTTTTGCGCTTTGTTTTAATCGAAACAAAAAAAGTGTTTTGAATAGTAATTGAAAATATATTTGGTAACGTTCATTGTAAGATTTTTTTAAAATAAAAATATAAAAGCATAGTTGGTAAAAAAAGTAATGTAAGTTTGAAAAATATAATAATTAGTTTAAAATTATTATTTAAGAGTTTTTCAAAAAAAAAAAATTAAATGTTCATCGTTACAGTGCGAAAACATATAAAAATATCAAATTAATGTTTCGATTTTTGGCCATCATTTACTAAACATTTCACCACTGTGTAAAACAAAACAGTTATTACCAAATGTGTTTTTTTCATTGTTCACTATTACAATACTCAACAAAAATAAAAATACCAAAAACAAAACGAACGCTAAACATGCCACAAATATTTGCATTGTGTAAATTTAACTGAATGCTCATAATTTATGTGGATATATGGAGAAGGAAAATGATGAGTGGTTCAGAGTTCCGACTATGTTTGCGTTAGTTCTGTCCAATTTTTGAATTCTGTATTACATCTGTCTAAAAAAAATTCTCTCTCTCTCTCTCTCTCTCTCTCTCTCTATATATATATATATATATATATATATATATCATAAAAGCACCCTCTAGCACACTACATACAGAAAGGAAAAAAAAAAAAAAGGAAGGTGTGAATGGAAATTTAAATGGCCTATAATTGCTAGTGAATGCTTCATGAGCTCATTTGACATGCGATGTGTTTTAGGCATTATATTTTTGGTTAATATCAAAACAAATATGTTGTTGTAGGAGTGTTTTGAGTAGAAATTAAAATCATATTTGGTAACGAAAATTTATTTTAAAAAATTCAAAAATTTGCTTTAATTCCTTCAATTCAATACCAAAACACACAATATCACTAATTTAGTGATATGAATTTGAACAAAAAAATTTGATATGTCGTGAACTACTCTAAATTAATATTAACCATCTCAAATATGATATGAATTTAAATTTAAATATTAATATTAAAAAAATAATATCATAACAATATTAAAAAAATAATATCATAACATATGTGAAACGGGGCTTAATATTCAATCTCTCTCTTATTCCCCCGAAATAATTGGCGTGAGTATAATGAGGAATAAAGAATAGATTGGTGACATTGGTCAGATCATTATTGGGTTTACAGTTCCATAGAAAAAAGACACGTTTTGAAGACTACATTTTGGTGAATAATTATAAAGACTGCATTTTCTTCGGGCCAATATGACCCATCCACATGTGGGCACCATGTTTTATGATCCATGAATTTGTGTTGAGACCCGCATACATATGTCTATATGTATATGAATGCATGTCTGTGATTGAATAAGAAGGTAGGTGAAAGGTGTCCATTTGTTGTTATCAATCCAATCCCTTGCCGGAATGGAAAGGAACAGGACATGCATTAATCAAGTAGAATTGGATCACAACCTACAAGGCATAATAAATTCCCTCACCTTCACAATCCACATATTTTGCATTTTTATTTACAATACATGGTCCCACCACAATCAATACCCATACTTGAATCATATAAGAGTTTGAGATAACATAATGTTAAGAAATTATGTAAATCAGGACTACTAATTTTCCTTCCAACAAATATATAAACAAATGGACAACAATGAGTAGATGAGTGAGTAGATGTTTTTTACTGATCGATAACGTGATACAATAATATACACATAGCTTCTAATTGTAAAATCGAGATAGAGGTGATTGAATTTATTCTAAGAAAAAAAAATTATTTTCTTATTTATTAATTTTTTATTTTGAAATAGCATATTATGTGTACATTTGTGATTGAATCACATATTAAGAATATTTTTTCAGACCCACAAGACTTGTAGCATTATGCAATAAATCCTTTTTAAAATTTTTTGCCAATAAGTCAATTTGACCAATTATATGAATTCGACCAAGTCAAGTTATGAGTAGGTTTTATCCTTAAGGCTTGAATTAACCTTCACTAGAAATTACACTGGCTTTTATTTTTTTATTTTTTTAAAAAAATTTGTCTCTTCTTCATACCTTTGAAAACCCTAATCCAACTTAATGGACCACTCTCACATGGCATCACTCTTTTGATCAAAAGAAAATTTGACTTCTCTCCTTAGCTACAGCTACAGGTTTTTGGATAGGCATTGTAGTGGTTGATGATCAGACAAGTCTTCTTTTCTCAACATTAGTTGGACCGCGACACATATCATTAAGGCATGTCAAATTGTCAATTAATGACAATCCGTACCAGAAGCTATTATCATAACACTGTGCCAGTTGCATCCAATCCATACAAATTATTGATCATTTTACTTTAAGTAAAGTATTTGTATTTGATGGTTTGTAACAATAATAACTTGGCAGTAACTTGCCTTATGATTAGTCGGTTCTATTTCTAGATGAGGGTAGGAAAAGGATATACCTCAGCGGTAGAGTGTCGCCTTAACATGGTGGAAGTCATCAGTTCGAGCCTGATTATCCTTAAATTCAATGTGAGTTTTTCTATTTTGAGTTACTCCCCCGCTGCAATTGAATGAGAGTGGATGAGAGGCTCGTGGGATTGATGTAAGGCGGGAGGGATGGCTATATTTCTGGGAGTGAACTCCAGACGAATATGAAGCATATGGATACAAGTATTGTCTTGGAAACCCAATTGGTAATATATCTATAATTATTACTTGGATCATAAAGAATTCCTATTTATAAAGAGAAGTGATCTCAAACTCTTAATCAATCGAGAAATGAAATATAGAGAAATACATAAAAATTTTGGCGAAAAGCATGAAATGAATTGAAAAAAAAAAGGGGGAGTCATAACAAAAAGAAGTGGTAGTGAGAACATTTGTCCTATATGTACAAATAGAAATCGGACAAATCTTTACTCGGAGTAAATCATAAACCAAAAAAGGTATGTGGCCTAGCGATACCAAATTCTTATTTTCTAAAAGGAGGTCAGGGTTCAAGCCTCCATGGAAATATATGTGTGTAAGTACCAACTAAAAATAAAAATAAAAAAAAAACTTGGCAGTAATTTTTCATTATCTAAAAGTTCATATTAATTTTATATTTTATATTTATAATTACAAATAACTCACCTTAATTTTGTCCACACTTTCAGATCTTTCATTAGAAAATAAATAAAATATTTTATTTGTCCCAAAAAGAATGTCTTTTTTAGGAATTTGTAACTCTCACATATTGAAGAATCACACATCAATACAAAATGGGACGAAAGTTGTACTCTTTTTAAGACGAAAGAAATACCAACCATAACTCATACTTTAGAAAAATCCCAAAGTGGCTTAGCGAGTGACCGTCGGGATGGTCACAGACTGTTACATCAATAAAAGGCTGGGAATGTACCAAGCTTGGACGCTCGGTCATGGTACAAAATAGAGAGATCATAGCCCGAAATTTCCTAGACTGTCTTTATATGCTGTTGGTTGGCTGGGCCCTAGACACTTGAGCTCAGGTTGTACAGCACTTGGATGGACTTTGTAGTGGCTATTATTCGTTGTGGGCCCAGCCCAAGGCCCAATTTCAACTCATGGAAAGCTGGCCCGCCTGTAGCTTCTAGCTCCTCCTTATCCCTCTTTCAATTCTACAATGCTTCTGAATTCTGATATGTGCCTGCACAAAATGTAATTATAAAGTATCCTGGAAACCAAATTAACTCAACGTCCCCAAACACACACTCACTATATATAACTACATATATATATATATATATGCTTCTTCCACCGTTTGAACACTCAACCCTCCCCATTTGTAGTTGAGTTTATACCATCTTGGCCAGTATCCATTGGTAATTGTCAAATTACTTTGTGTGTGGCTCTCTCTCTCTCTCTCTCTCTCTCTCTGTGTTGGGGGGGGGGGATAAGAACAACTCCAATGGTGTGTTAAATGGGCTGTCAATCTCAAAATATAACAGATGGGTTTAAAATGGGCTACCAATTTATAACTTTGTCAAATCTTATGCCAAATGTAGCACAACAAATAGCAACTTGCTATTTCTCTAGGGCGACAGAAATAGAAGAAAACCGCTGCTATTTCTCTAGAGCAACAGAAAGAGAAGAGAACGGCGATACAAAGAGAAGAAAAGGGGCGACAACAAGAGAACGGTGTTTCCTGTACTTTCTCTTCTCATATCTGTACTTTCTCTTCCCCTCTCATCCTCATATATGTATATATATATATATCTCTTTTTAGATCTGTATTTTTTTTTATGTATATATATGCCGTTTTCCCTCGCTGTTCAATTTCCTCTCTCTCAAAATCTATTGCTTGCAGTTTCACTTAATCTCGTTATTCAATTTTCGGAGATATGTATATCTTTGATTTTTTGTTCTCCTTTTATTTGTTAATCTCTCTTATAATTTTCGTTTAATTATGCTATTTAGTGCATTAATTTTTTAAGATGGGGTCTAAAGTAAAATAAAAAATAAAAAATCACTCTTTGGTCACCAAAATCAAAATTTCCCAATATGTTATATTGCAATCTGACGAAACTATAATACAAGGGAGAGAATATGATGCTCAGATTAGTTATTGTTTTTTGGATTTACAAATAGCAAACTCCATTATTTGATATAATTGGATGTAAATTCTTCAATTTCACTTGTTTCCTTGATAACGATTTCTTTTATGCACTCACAGTGTCTTGAATAATCCTCATATGTTCATCTTGGAACAATTCTTATAAATAACAATACAAGTCTATTATCATCACCATTGCAGGATTGATAATCGATTTGGTCGAACTGACTATCAAGTTAACCAAACCAGTTAGGAATTGAACCATGAAGCAAGAATGTAAAAGAATTTATAAATAAAAACACACACACACACACCTCAAAGATAAGAACATAAAAAACAGATATCATTGTAATAAGAACTAAAATTAAATATCAATGAATCAATTTAAATTCAGATCTTAAAGGAAACAAAATCAGATTATTTACAAAAAGAAAAAAAAAATTACAAATTCTCTACTATTTACCAATACTCAATTGCATAAAGAAAATCAAATTGATAAGGAACAAAACCCAGTATACAGGAATCCCCTCTATTGTTAGCAATTCTCAAAATGCTTTTGTTGCTAAACGACATATTGCTGATAATATTTTGATTGCGTATGAGGTCTTGCATTATCTTAAAAATAAGCACAAAGGTAAGCATTCTTTTCTTGCCTTAAAACTTGACATGAGTAAGGCTTATGATGGCATTGAATGGCTTTTTTTATCAGCAATGCTTGCTAAATTGGGGTTTCATCCTCATTGGCTTTGCTAAATTGGGGTTTCATCCTCATTGGCTTAAAATTATTCATGCTTGTATCTCTACAGTGTCTTTTTCTTTAATTATTAATGGTTAATTTGTAAGGTTGTTTACTCCTACTCGTGGATTACGCCAAGGGGATCCTTTATCCCCTTATCTGTTTATATTGTGTGCAAAGGCCCTTTCTCTTTCTTTGCAGAGAGCAATTCAGCATCAAGTCCTATTAGGTATTTACATTTGTCCGCAGGCGCTAGTTATCTCTAATTTATTTTTTGCGAATGATTCGATTCTGTTTTGTAAGGCTGCTTTCCCAGAAGTTCATTTTCTTAAGACTTTCCTGAAGCGGTATAAAAAAGCTTCAAGACAACATTTCAATTTTTCAAAATCTTCTATTTTCTTCTCGAAAAATACTTCTGTGGAGGTCAAATCCTGTTTATGTCAATTGTTAGAGATTCGAGAGGAAGGACTATGTGCTAAGTATCTCGGTATTCCAGCGGTTATTGGCCGCTCCAAATGGGATGTGTTTCAATATATTGTTCAACGGGTTTCTGATCGCTTAGCATCCTGGAAATCTCTTTTATTGAGTCCAACTAGGAATGAAGTATTAATTAAAGTTGTTCTGGGAGCTTTACCAATATATGTGATGTCATGCTTCAAGTTGACTCGTAAGTTATGCTTATCTATTCTGAAGCATGTTCGTCGGTTTTGGTGGGCAAAGTCGGGTGCTTCTTCTAGTGTTAACTAGGTGGCATGGGAAGATTTATGTAAGCCTAAGGCGAGCAGGGGATTAGGTTTTCGTAATTTCAAAGCCTTTAATTTAGCTTTATTGGCTAAGCATGGATGAAATTTTTAGGCGCTTCATCAAGGGCTGGCGAATCAACTTTACAAAGCTAAATATTTTCCAAATTGTTCCCTTTTGGAAGCTGCTTTGGGATCTAATCCTTCCTGGGCTGGAGAAGCATTTGGTCCACGCAATCTATTATATCAGCCGAGTCATGGTGGATTGTGGGAAATGGTAGTCAATCTATACAGATTTGGGCTGATCGTTGGCTTCCAAACCATTCCTTTCTGTTACCCTGATCGACAATTTCAGCACTGCCTAAATTCGTGTCAGAATTGTTGGATGTATCTTCTTATGGTTGGAATGTATCTTTTTTGCATCAATTATTTCCGCCTGTCACTGTGGATGCTATTAAAAAAATACAGTTTTAGCTTCTGCTCCAAATCGGATCGGTTGGCTTGGGACTTAGAGACTAATGGGTTGTTTTCTGTGAAGTCCGCCTATTATTTAGCGTATTGCCTTTTGAATGGTGGACGATGTTCTTCTGGAGATAATGCTTCCTCTTCTTCCTATAAGCTTCTGTAGAAAAGTATTTGGTCGGGAACAATGCCACCTAAGATACAACATTTCTTGTGGAAATGTTTCAAGCTTGCTGTTCCGGTTCGTGAACGTTTGATTGCTCGTGGGATTGTTGTTTCTATTGTGTGTCCTCGTTGTGGTTTTCAGCCGGAAACTATTGAACATTTGTTTTTTTAATGTTTCCATTCACTTCAGGTTTGGAAGCTCTCTCATCTGCGGTCCCCCCCCCCCCCCCCCAACCCCCGCGCGCGCGCGCGCGCTTTCCTTCGCAATTTGGTGGTTAAGTTTGGTTCGTCAATAGGGATCAACAGACGTAGGGGCAGATGTGTTGGGGTTTATTGCTTGTTGTTGTTGATTAATTTGGAAAGCTCGTAACAAATTTATTTTTCCTGGGGAGTTTTGGGATGCTTCTTGAGTGGTTCGGCTGGCGGGGTCTTTTTTTTCTGGGAATTTAAAGAGGTTTCCCTTTTATCACGTTCGCATCTGCCAGTGGGAAGGTTTGTTGTTTCTTCTCATTTTTCGCATTCTTTTTCTTTGCCGGGTTGGTTGCCTCCGTCTCCAGGAGTTATTAAATGTAATGTAGATGTCTCATTCTCTCTTTCATCTCATTTGGGAGGAGGTGGAGCTGTTTTTCGTGACTCTTCAGGGACTATTTTGGAGGATGTGCTTTTTAGTCAATTCCCGGCTTCTAATGCGACTTTGGCTGAGGCTTTATGCCTTCGTAAGGTTGTTTTCTGGGCGTTGTCTTTTCACTACTCTCATGTTTGGTTTGAATCTGATTCGTTGGCGGTGGTAAATGTTGTTTTGGATAATAATTCTAGGCCTTTGGATATTCAAGCTATTATCTTTGATGTGCAGGTGGCGCTTCGGAGTTTCTCCTCATCCAGTCTTAGTCATGTTCACAGGCATGGCAATGAGGTGGCTTATGCTCTTGCAGCGCTGTCTAGAGGTCATCTGATCAAGGATGTTGCTCTTGTCTCTATTCCTTTTCATATTAGATGTCTAACAGCCAAGGATTGTTCATGTTAATTTTTGTGCTGCTTCTTGTGGTGTGTTTGCCGGGTTAAATATATATATATATATATATATATATATATATATATATATATATATAGGAATCAAATTGATGGTGATGGGGCCTAATTCCTAATAATAGAAGGTTGTACGTGATAATGATGGGCTTCCCCACTTTTGCATTTTCACTTTAAAACATGGTGGTTATGTCAAAAAATAACATTTTAAATAAAATGTATCATTAGAGCAAAATTACTAATATATAGTATTTTATCACTATAACGTATCTCAAAATATAACTTTAACATGCAAAAATAACTCAGAATATAACTTTAACATGCAAAAATAACTTTTTTACATCGAAGATGCTCCCAGTCTTTCTTTGCCAATTAGGCATTAGCGTCCAAGCAAACAAATCTTTAATGGTTGACATTTTCAAAAGACATTATGGCTGATCTCAAGTGTCTAGGGCCCAGCCAGGCAACATATAAGAGTCTTTTTCGGTATATATTTATATAATATATACATACATTTATATATATATTAACAACTATATATATATATATACATATATTAGATGTCCAAACTCCAAAGAAAAGCAATTGTGCTTCATGAGAATATGGCATGGAAATCGAAAACTATGTACATCTTTGATTTAATTTTTTCTAAATTTCATAATGGCTAACTCTTTTTTAATTTTTTAAAATTTCATATCGTGGCTGAACAATTCTTTAAAATCAAAATATGTAAACTAATGATATCTATTCTACCCCTATCATAGAAAGGTAGGGTTGAAGTTAGATAATGAGTGTAAATTTCTTGTTATTAAAAAAAATAATAATAATAAAAAGAATAGCGGTGGCTGAATAATTTTTTAAAATCAAAATATGTAATCTAATGATATCTATTATGCCCTTTATCATATAAAGGTAGGGTTGAAATCAAATAATGAGTGTAAATTTCTTGTTTTAAAAAATAATAATAATAATAAAAAGAATTAGTCAAGTTGAAAATAGCATGTGTACCATTACGCTACTGGTGTCTTTATCTTGTGAGCAGGTCAAAGTGTCACAATAAACGCAATCAAATACAATACTCAACATCAGAGTAAAGCTATCTCTACTCATCATTCTTTGTGGATGTTTTTCGTATCTTATTATAGGGTTTGGATATATGAAGACATATAATTGGATGTGCTATTTCATCAGACAGAAGATACCTCCCTCCCAATATTGTTGACTAATAATAACAAACGTTAAAACTCTTTCATTGTTTTTAGCTGCTACTTTACTTGCATTGTTGCACGTGACCTCTAATTGTATATTTAGATTTGCAACCTTTCTTGGCTTTAGATGCAAATTTAAGGCCTATTATGTGTGTAAATTACACTCACTCCAACATTGTTTTCCTTGTCTTGGTGGATACATTCATATTCAACAATCAAACAGCATAAAAGTCTAATGATGTTCCTATTGTCAAAGAAATATATTTTGAAAACGACACATATTTAATATATTTTGAAAATAACATATTTATTGGGTCATTTATTTTAAAAAGAAAAGCTATCAAAGATGTGTTTCGCGATAAGAGTTATGACTTCTTTACTTATAACAACGGAGTTAAAATCATATTTTGACATTGATAAAATTTCAAATGAATTATTTAATACATCTTTTAATTTAGTGACTGGAAAAAAAAATTTAATAATAATGTGTAAAAATTAAAAATAAACTTCTTAAAATGGCATATAGTAGGGTGATGATACCATCATGATATCATTAAATGTGATAACGTCATTATTTCTTGTTTAAATAAATTTAATTAAATTTGTCACATTATATATCGAACTCTCTATCATTACTCTTTTGAAAATGACATAAGTACTGTGTCACCTGTTTTAAAAATTAAAGAGCAATCCTATCAAGAGTGTTCTTTGCAACCAGATATGTGAACTCTTTATTTATAAAATTTTAAATGAATTCTTTAATACAATTTTCAATTTAGTGACTAAAAAAATAAAATTTATAAATGAAACTCTTATAACTACATTACTCAGATTTAAGCATCATCCAAGTTATAATAGCAACAAATTTTTTTTTTTTTAAATTAGTACTCACGCAAGGAATTGTTTAAAAACAAAAGCTCTTTTAATTTGTACAGATCGTGACTTAATAGTAACCATTTCACCAAAAAAAGAAAAAGGAAAATTACTAATCATCAAACCTGTTTGGGTCCACCATTATGGATTAAGTGTCTGCTTTATGACACATTTAACCAAGCCAAGTTAATGATTTACCATACAGAAGCTATTACAATAAGAACGATGTCGTGTTAAACTACAATATATATTTGTATTTACATAATTTAACTGGATATGCTAATATTAACTTAAATAAATCATTCAAACACTCTCTTTTTCTGTGGGTGTACTGTTCTAGCATTCAACCATTTTATTAAGCATTCAACCATTTTATTAAACACTCGCGGTCGGGTGTCACTTTAATTTATTAATTTTAATCGATATAAATATTCTAGCTGATTATAAATATGTGATTCTAACTGGATGAAAATTAAAATGTTTAATCATAATTGTTTGGGATTCTTTACATTAAGTGTTCAATTAATATATATATTTTTTTAAAAAATTAAATTAAATAAGTAAAATTGTAGATTCATTTACATATCTAATATTTTTTATCCCATAATTTGAGTGTGAGTAATAAAATTGTTTACGGAGTACTTTATTCTGCCCTCTATTTTCATTACATAATTACATATATTTCTAATTTTGTTTAACATATTTAATTTTAATCATTCTCATCTCGATAGATCAAAATCATAAAATTGTAGAACTTCAATTCAAAATATGTTTCATAATTCACAAATAAAGGAAGCAAAAATACAAAAGTTTCATGCTACCACTATTAACCCATCAGAGTTGATCAAATAGTGATCTCACAATGCCAATCTTACGGAGTCGTAATTTAACTAATATTTGTGATTTGAGAGTAAATGTTTGTAATTTATATCATTACTATGTATTTTTGCTAATGACATATTTAGAGATTTATTAAATACAAAAATATAGAAATTAGAAAAATATTTTTCTTTTTAAGAGTATTTTTTTTTTTTTTAAGATTCATTTTTCTCTCTATTATTCATGTTTGGACTTTATATTATTATAATTACATTGTAATATTAAAATTAAATATATTAGGTTGACTTCGACCTTTGTTTAGATGATGGCAATGCTCTTCATTTACATTGTAATAATTTGATTTCCATAAAGTTGTTTGGAGATATATATATATATATATATATATATCCGGCTTATTCGTCAGTTGTTTAATTAACTTGGTGATGATGTTATTTCACCTCTAATTTATCATATATATGTTGAGAGAGGGCTCAAACGGTGGATCTTTACGCAACGACTTCGTCTTCGTCTTCCACATCGCACCAAATAGATCTGCGATTCGACCACAATATCTTTCACAATCGATTCGCTTTCTTGTATTGAACCAACCATTGATTGATCCATCGATTTTAATCTCATTTTCTCAATTTCCAAATGTCTTCATAACATTAAGAATTAATTAAATATCTACTACTTCACGTCCATGAGTTTCGCGTTCGTCTGCGATATATTGTAGTCACATATATATACATATATCGCAGCATATGTATATATTCGTTTGCTAGTAAGCATTAAGAATGGGCTCGAAGAAGAAAGCCACGTCGCATAAATCTCCTCGTTCTCCTTCTCAAGATACGGATACGTTGGTCTCAGGCAAGTGTTTATTATTATTATTATTATTAATTTTTATATGTTAGTCAAGTTTGTGGGGATTTGATTATTGTATTTTGAACTGTCTTTTTGTCTTCGAATTTGGTGATTGATGGAGTGTTTGCGGTGACTCTTTACATTTGTATGAAAAATTTGGGTCTTATATATAAATTGTTTGAATTTCCAAAAAAAATTATATATTTTGGGGCTTATATGTTGTATGCATAGCTATTTCCTTGATTAGAGTGTGAATTTCAATATTGTGGATGAGGAGGGTTTAATTTACTGCATAATCCGAACCATAATAAAAATGTCTTCTCCAAAACCCTCATCATTTAGATTATGCCCTCTCATAAATTTGGTTTTTTTAAGCCGTTAAATGACAACTTTATTAGTGTCACGGCCTCCTGGGTGGTTTTTGGTTAATCCTAGTACGTTCAGTTTAATGGGGATTAGAGTTGAAATTATTTATCATGTATGGTTAGGGTATATACTACAAACTTCTCATGGAGGCTATTTTTATGAATTTCCAGTTTTCCATCTTGAAGAACCGAGGTTATACAACTGTAGGGAAAACTGGTAATGTGTTAGGAGGAACTATCTTCACATTAGACTAGCTTACTCACGATGTTGCAATTTATTTGTAACTAATATTCTCTGCTACATAATATGTCTTTCAGAAACAATATAATATTTTCAGACAATAATTAAGGAATTTATTGTTACAGAACTTTAGCTTAAATATATGCAAAAAGCTTGGAAAATAGGACCTCATTAGGCAAGGTTGAGGCAAATCTTAGACGACAAAAGGAGAAAACAAGTGTACATATGAAGTCTTGATCTTGTTGATTCCAAATTGGTGTATGCACTGCAATAGTGACACCATGCTGGCGAATCAAGCAGGCATTTGGGAATGATATTTTGTTAGATTGATGCTTTTATGGTCTATGTTATCTTTACTATTTGGACTCTTTGATTGTTGGTTCTACCAAGTTTGTACACCAAGGCTGTATTCTATGAAAGAGTTCTTTTTATATCTTTTATTTATTTATTTAAAATTTTGGCAAATGGCCTCTAACAAGAAGATTTTTAATGGGTTGGGTACATTTGTAAGTGAAATATATCTATCCAGAGAGTACAGTTGGCCTATAAATTACTGAGAGTGTGATGCTACTGTACTATGTGTGTGTGCACGTGCGTGTGGGTGCATTTGTGTGTAGGCTTTTTGTTAAGAGAAAATTAGTGTTCTCATTTTTTTAAGCGGTACCTGTAAATGTTAGCCATTATTTTGGCCAACCTGGGAAAAGAAGTAGGATCCTTATTGATAATTGTAGTACCTTTGACTTTATTCTTAATAAAATTAACAGGTCTATTCATGGGCATTTTAAACCAAGTTTAGAGGCATTGTAATAGTTATCCCTTTTAGTGGCTAAACAGTAGTAGTATATCGTTTACTTGATATCCTGCCTGTCCTGCAATTTATCATTGTTGGATTTCCCTTCCAATTCACGAGCTTAAATAAATTGGCAGATTAATGTTCAATAATAATAATAATAATAATAAATTGGCAGATTTGAGTTTGTCAGAAAGAAGGAACTTTGGACAAGTCCGTTATGGTTCCATCAGTGAAATGCCTAATCTTTCTTCTGCTTTCAAATCTTTTTTGCTAAATATTTTTCAGTTCCTTCTCAACTTTCCCTGTGTGACAACAACAAATCAACCCACATGTATAAACCCTACGGCGAGTGTGGTTTGGGAGAGAGAATAAAATAAGAGAATAATTCATTAATCATTACACATTGTGGTCTCCAACAATTGAGGATGCAAAGAGGGACAGATATGGTGTATTGGCAGAAAGTGGTACCCTTAGCTGGAATCTGCATTTTTACACATGGCAGAAAGTGGAGAGAGATCAACAATGGGCAAAAAAAAAATTCTCAAAATGCTCTTTTCCGTTTTGATAGGCATCATCCAGTTTTGATTGTGGCCATTGGAAGTACAACAAACTAACCTGGAGTTAAACTTCATTTTTTCTTGAAAGCAAGCATCATTTGCTTCCTTTGGGGAATGTGTTACACTTTTATTTGCATTCTCTATCTCAAATTTCATGTTCATCTAAGACTAGTAATTGTATTTGCAGTGCTCTGTTTGCTGCCAGATAAAGGATAGAAAAAGAGAAATAAAAGAATGAGTACATAGTAACATTTTAATATCAGAAGGAAGCTTTTGAGATCCCATAGAATTCCATGAGCTAATACTATTGCTACTTCTTGCAGGACTCCATGCGAAGTATCAAGGGGAACTAGAAAATTTAAAATTAACAACACAACCTCTCAGAACATTAAAGCTTTTCATTTTGGCTAGTATTCAATATTTTAAACGATCAGCAAAATATCTTTTGGCGCATGGTGTCTGGCTTATCCTTTTGAGTACCTGCATGGTGATTCTTGGAATACTACTTGTGACCATTGATGGTCCTCATGGAAAGGTACTTCACTTTTTCGATTATCTTAGTAGCTTTTTATTTTGGTGCATTTTACATTCACATATAGAGCTACAAATACCTTTTACTATGTGGATAAAAATTTAACTTACGACCACTTGCAAGGTTGGTTTCTTATTGAATAATTATTGTTATATTCTAAATCAAGAAACTCTATCAGTTTGCCATGACCTTCAAGTCATTAAGCTTATGGTGGCTCCATGGCCACTTTGCAAAATTGAGTTAAGCTCGAATCTCATTGTGTTGTATGTTAAGGATGATAAATATCATGAACATTTTATTTTATGTTTATTTATATAGTGGTAAGTAAGACATCCACACCCCCATCACTTGAACCTCCATCTTTTCTTTTGGAGAAGGCAGGAGAAATCACTTTAGCATACAACATGTGGTATTCTTTTTGTGACTTACAATAATTCCTTTTGTTTTCGGCATACATAATGAACGTTATTTGGGTTCTTATTATTCAGTCTGTTGTTCACCTTTATCTGCAGCATGTTGAGGAGCTTCTTCAATATTTACGGTTTGGGTTGTGGTGGGTGGGCCTTGGTGTTGCATCTTCTATTGGTCTTGGTGAGCAAAATAAATCTGCACAAAGTTTATGCATTGTTGTACATTGACAAGTATGTCGTTGATGGTTGTTGACGTTTCTATGTTGGTCTGAACATTTAATTGTTTATTAAAACTTCTGCAGCCAACTATTAAATTGTTTTGGCATCAAAATTATTCTTGTGTTTTTCATAACCCGTTATTTTAGAAGTTTAAGCACAATTAGAGAGGATTGCAAATTTTTTTATTTAATTTAACACTCTCGTTATGTGTAGCACATCACGAGTGGGCCATATACATGAATTTGTTGTATGCAGAAATGCTGTAATGGTGAAGTTTGTGTTTCAAACGCAGGACTTTTTTAGTTGGCTACCAACTACTCTAGAAGGCAATTTATTAAAGAGATGTAATTTAAGTATCAATATACTGAATATGCCCCTCATGTAGGTAGTGAGATTTGAGTTTAAACCTTCGTGCTCTAGTACCATGTTAGCAACTGGCTGCTCTAAAAGCTTAAATTGTCAGAAAATGTTCAAGTGTCTATATTATTACTTGCTTCCTTGGGCTTGGACGGATCTTTATTCATGAGTGGATCAAGTACATACATGTTAAAAATTGTCAGGAAAGAGGTGAATTCAAGTCTAGAACTTACATGCTCTAATGCCATGTTAGCAGTCAACTATCCTAAAAAGCTTAAATTGATTGAAGCATTATGATTTATTTCATTATTTCATACATTATAATGTAAATGTAGGTTTGTCATGGTGGACTCTTCACTTTGTAAACTAGTTTGCAGTTATGTCAATCTCCTAACTCTTAATCTGATGGATCTTTGTGTTGTTTGATAAACTTAAAAATTAAGTACTAAAAATTTTAAGAGCTGAATTTTAAGTGTTGTTTTTAAATCGCAATTAAAAATTGAGATTTTCTTAAAATCTTTTTTATTGTTAGTGTTCAGTATTCATTGATGAGTGGAGTCATTGTCACTTAAAATTTTACCACATTTTAAGTGGCATTTACCTTTTCAAGTGATATTCAAATTGCTTATCAAACACAATTAGATAACCACAATTAAGTGTTGAATTGGGTTATCAAACAAAACCGTACTAGCTAAATGTAAATGTAAGTTTGGCTAAGTGACCTCTTCACTCCATAGCTGGTTTGTGGTCATGTCAGTCCACCTACGCCCATATTGTTATACTAGCGTATCTGATGCTGGCAAGCTTGCAAAATTTAGATGATGTCATTCAGCTGCTAGGGTGTGAATCAATTAATAATTATTTGTTAAAAAGACTCAATTATTTATTTGTTCTTTTGTTATTTGATTGAATATATGTGCGGAATGATAGATATCTATCTCATCTCTGATAGCATATTCACCGATACACCTTGACCTGCCCTGTAATAATTAGCACTAACAAGACTAATTGCATTATCTGCCCTATTTTGTCCAGGATCTGGTTTGCACACTTTTGTTCTTTATTTGGGTCCTCATGTTGCCTTGTTCACTATAAAAGCAATGCATTGCGGCCGAGTTGATATCAAAAGTGCTCCATATGATACGATACAATTGAAAAGAAGGCCTTCATGGCTTGATAAGGATTGCTCAGAATTTGGGGCTCCATTGTTTTCATCGTTAGATGGTTCACGGGTACCACTTAGCAGTATATTGCTACAGGTCCAGTTAGAGGCTTTTCTGTGGGGCATTGGGACTGCGCTTGGAGAGCTTCCTCCATATTTCATTTCAAGAGCAGGTTTGAGTGCTGAAGACATTTTTATATATTCTTATATTACTAAATTTTTCTAACGCTTATTAAGGAATTTAATGTGACGTTACATTGGTAGAAAATATTAGCCCATATACACTTTATTTCTTACCTTTCCAAAGGATTGAAATGGCAGTCATAGTTCTAATATGAGGATTACTAAAAGATTTATTTATCTTTCTTATATATATACTTTGTTAAAATGTTCCCACTTTACATTTCAAGAGCAGGTTTGACGGCTGAAGGTTTGACGGCTGAAGCATTATTATATATTGTTAGATTACTAAAATTTTCTAACACAAACTTTATTAAATAATTTTGGCTGAAAGGATCTATGATGAATATTGAATGCCAGTAATCCCGGAATTTATGGAACATCATTTGATTAAAGAGTAAAGTTGTAAGCATTAGCTTATAAAATTCAATGCTTGCATTGTGGTTTCTTCATATTCTGTGTCATAGTTTGTATTTAGGAATGCGTTTGGCCTCATTCATGTCTTTCTAAATTGTAATGTTAAGATTTTGGTCATAAACTTTCATAAATATTGACAGGTCTTTACTAGTTCCACTTCCGGTTTTTTTTTCTTTCCTTTTACTTTTTGTGCAGGTAATCTGTCTATATAAATTTTTAGTGTGTTAATGGGAAAGCACATATGATCTCATTTTATGTTCCAAAATCTGATGAATCATGGTATTGTCAAATATGTTAACTTGTCAGTGTGTGTGTGGGAGGGAGAATATGTGGGGGAATGGAGATGATGTGATTTTATTTATATAAACTGACGTATGTTTAGGGTGGTAGTTCAAACAGTTAAATCTTTATATTGCACAAAAAAAGAAAAAAAAAAAAAAAAAAGTACCTTTCATATGCTCACATGCAAATTATGTAATGATGCGCATAATCTCCGCACACCCCCCCCCCCCCCCCCTCCCCCAAGGGCGGGCGCGGGCGCGCACGTTGCTATGCCTAAGCTCTATTGGACATCAAATTGCATAGACATCGCAGCAGCTACTAGGAGTTATGTAATCGTTCTTTAGTTTTGCTTTCATTTGAACCAAGTGATGTGTGCCGCAGGATATTGATATAACCATTTCAAAAAGAATGCCTCACTCTCATGTTTGCAGCACAGAAGGTGCCCCAAGTATACAACCTCAGCTCTCATCCCTTTTCTGTCTCTCTCATAACTAACCCCTTCTGCATACTGGTTTTCAGCTAGTGCTCATGCAGAGCTTCTATAACAAGATTCAAACCTATATTTTTTGCAGCCTTGCTGGAGCTTCCCATCTCCAGGTGTTTCCTGTTGGCTACCTTGAGGTCTGGAGTCATTCTTTTGTGGAGTTTTGCAACACTAGTTGAATTTTTATTAATCTGGAGAATTGTTAAGTTGCAGCCTGAATATGCATGGTGGTTGACGATGAAACATTTTGATGCATATATGGCGTTTCTGACATTTATTTGTATATGTACAAGTATGCTGTAATCACACGATTTTGTGGTATGCTTTTATGTTTCTCTTACAAGGCAGCTTCTCATTACTAGGTCGTACTGTTCAGCGTGTGTTTGACATGAGTAGTATCAGATCTTCTCTTAATAATTTGAAGGACTTTTGCAATTTGATCACTTCTACAATTCTGCATCTTCATGCAGCACTAGCGTCAGGTGGCAAATTGGATGCCATGGAAGAATTGGATGCTTCCTCAACTGAAGATAATGGAGTCATAGCTACTTGCCTGAATCAAATGAAGCGCTGGTTCCTATCACACTCGCAATGTTTGAACTTCTTTACAATTTTACTGCTTGCTTCGGTTAGTTTTGATTCCCTACCCTTATTTTCTAGCATCACTTCATTGCAAAATAGTGTAGTCAAATTTATGCTGATTGACATTGTTAGCACATGACTTATTAATTAATTGTTAATGTCTGTTTAAGCACTGTTGACTGTTTTTATGATTCCTCCTGGCTTTTTATTGGGTGGGGGAAAGAGAAGAGGGATGGGGCTGGGGGAGGATGTTTTACACGATGTTGAGCTTTTGCCACAGCGTATATGTTAAACTATTAATATGTATTCTCTTGGTTAACTGAAGCATTTTTTAGGTGCCAAATCCTTTATTTGACCTAGCTGGCATCATGTGCGGACAATTCGGAATTCCTTTCTGGAAGTTTTTTCTTTCAACATTGGTTGGAAAGGCAATTATTAAAACTCACATACAGGTTTGTGAAGGTCTGATCCTCATACTTCTTATACCTTGGAAACTGTTTAGACCAACTGTGGGTGGTGCTATTACTGCCTAGAGATCTTTGGGAACTTATAAATTTTTGCCCAAGATTTGTACAGGCACTTCATTTTATTTGATTGAGAAAAACAAATTATATGGCTATAATGAAATGGATAAATATCTAAAGGAAAACAAACCGGATCAGCTTGAGCCGAGTAGACACAATCCTGATGTGTGGCACATCGTTGTTGGGCTTGTCTCTATTCGTCTCAAGCCAATTTCGGCCTGAAATGCACAGTCCATAGCTCAAACTTCTTGCCGTCACCAGGAAGCTATATAGTTCAATCTTAAAAACATCATGTGTTGACTTCTGATTAGTTGTTTTGTTGATTACTCTTATGCAGACGATATTTATTATTTCAATTTGCAATAATCAACTTCTTGACTGGATAGAAAATGAGTTGATTTGGGTGCTTAGCTTTATACCTGGTTTTGCTGCTGCCCTGCCCAACCTCGTCGCCAAAGTGCATGCAATGAAAGCCAAGTATATGGCAACCCATCCTCCCGTTCCCTCGGATATGAAGGTGCTTCCTCTTTTTGGATGGGATTTGGCTGTTCTCTCTGGTTTATCATTTTTGAATTTGGATTTAGTCACATTTGCTGAAGTTCGTTTTTAATATTTTTCTCAGGTTAAGAGCTGGGAATTGTCATTTGCTTCAATTTGGAACACAGTCGTATGGCTCATGCTTATGAACTTTTTCATTAAGATTGTGACTGCAACTGCACAGGGGTATCTTAAAGAGCAACAGGAAAAGGATTTGGCTGCTCGGAGAAACAAATTATCAGCATCAAGGGACTCGAATGAGTCTGAACCTTCATTCATCTAGAAGAACTTGAAAAGTAACCTATTATGCCCTCTGTTTTTTTTCTTTTATTCTAGCTTACAATTAGAGATGATGAAATTTGAGTGAGAATCCCCATTCATGAGTCGCCATTAAAGCCACCTGAAAACTATCTGTTTGTCACAAGTCAACAGAAGTTGAAGGAATGTTGGGGAAGTATTGTCTGTGGGGGGAAATTCAAGTGCCATATTTAGCTACTCTTGGGATTTGGTGATTAGAAACTTACCATTCTTTGGCAATGCAAGGCAAATTTTTTAGCTTGTTCATCTTTATGCTTTGCGATTTCAGTATGTGTAAGTAATAATTGTAATATATAGAGACAAACATCTTGGGATTGTTGTTGAGGTTTTGGAACAGAGTTTTTCAAATCTTCAGCATGTAATGAATTAAGCAGTCAATGCAAAGCAGATAGCCATGTCAGAATGCATATAATTATTATCATTATCTTTCTTTTTTCTTTTTCTTTTTCTTTTTTTCTTGCGATCAGGTAAGTACTTACACATTTTTATTTCACAAGCTTGAACCTTTCCCCTCATCTTTGAAGATGGGAAAGTTATCCAACTGGGTTCATGCATATAAGTTGTCAAAACAACTTCCCTATTTTTATAAACAAAATGTGTTGAAGGATTTAAATATTAAAAGATATTCCATCACTTTCCTATTGGACTAAAAGATGATCACCCGTATAGAGTATCTATTAAAAAATTTAAATATTAAAGTTAAACATTTTAAAAAAAGAAAAAAAAAATGGTTTTTGTTCCTAGTACTTCTCCACTATGAACACAGACCTACAAGGTCCCTCGTCTGCATTTACTTGGTTTCTGTCTTAACCCCACGTTGAGATGTTAGTGGACGCATAATGGGTTTATTAGTTTCCAAATCCAATATTCTTTTAGGCTCCATTTGGTTGGATGGAAACAGCTAGAAAGGAAAAGAAATGGAAAATGAAAAGAAAAGTGAAGTGGATGAAAAGAAAAGTGAAGTGGATGAAAAGAAAATTAATTTTCTAGTATGTATTTGGTTAGGATGAAAATTTATTCAAGAAAATTGTAGAAAAATATCATATTATAGTTTGGATACCTAAATTACCCTTATTTTATAAAATAATAGAGAATTAGTAATAAAATATATTTAAAAAAATAATAAAATTTTCAATTAAAAATTTAAATTAATTGAAAAACAACTAAGAATGGAAGTCAAATTAATTAAAAATTTATCAATGATAAAGTTGTTAATGGACTCCAATTTTTTGAAACTTAGTAAAAAATTGTTATTGTTTCCAAATATAAAATAAAGTTGTTGGGTAAAATAATATTAATGAAGTTGTTGGGTAAAATAGGAATACTAAATAAAAAGACACGCTTTCGCAGGAAAATAAAATTTCCCCGTGTTTTGTGAAAGAAACAATTTGGAGAAAATAAAGGGTTACAAGAATCATAATTTTCTAGAACTTTTCCTTTTCTATCTAATCAAATTATAAAAAAATTTTAAAATTTTCTATTTCCTTTCTTTTCCTGTTGATTCTATCCAACTAAACGAAGCCTTAGGATAAAATTGTGCCTATTTAGTATTTACTATTATCCAACCAAAATCTTGAATTCCACGTGGGTCTCTCAATGTAACACTCACTTGGTGTAACGGATGAGATTTGATACTAGTATTGTCAAAGCTGTTAGGCTTCAAATGGGTGATAATTATTGTGATTAGATTATCATAATCATTCATTACTCATGTTTCAAATTTTAAATAAATATAAACAATGAATCATGCGTCCAGGTAGCATAAAAGACAATTTAATCTAATCTAATCTATGTCTTGGGTATTAAGTATTATCATTAAGCAAAGCATAGGGTTATTCCCCACCATATTAGATTATTCCTGGGGAATAAATTAATGATATATAATCTTTGGCCAGTGAGCATAGTTGATTGATTCCCTTTATATATATATAACCTAAAGTAATAGTAATAAATTATTGAAATCTAGAAACTATGACTTACCATTTGATGGGCCCACTAATTTAAAACATATTAAATTGACTAACTTTTTAACTTACAAGTTCCCCCTTATGATCCAAAACCCCTCAAATAATTAATTATGTCTTAAAAGAAACAGTTTGACTCCCACCTCAATAGATATGTTTGTTTGTGTGTCTATACAATAAATATATATATGTGTGTGTGTGTATATATAGAGAGAGAGAGAGAGGGCCACCACATAAAACAATAATTTGGTCAATAAATAAAGTATGGAGGTTAGTTCAAAATATACTCTGGTCTCCAAATAAACAAACGCATTATATGGTATGTGTGAGTTGATGGGTTCCAATTGCTAAGTGAATTATATTGTCAAGAACCACTAATTGTTACTCCATTTTTTTTAGTGGCAGATCCAATGTTTTAGTTTTACACATCGTACCTAAGCATTTTAAATGTATTTTATAACTTTTCTCTTCTTCTTTTTCCCCCGCTAATTTTTTCATCTCTATCTTTGACATATACACACACACACACATACACACTGGGTAAGTAGAAAATAATACGTAAATTTCGAGACCAATCCACCAAATTCAGTTTAATTTTTGTGAATTTAATTCGTTATTATTTATTAGGAAGCTCCACAAACAGTGCCAAGTCTCCAAATAAATAACATTGAGTTTTTAATTCTCTTGCATTTTCTTCTCTATATCTTAAATTCAACAAATTTCTGAGCAACTTGTCCATTATTATTATTATTTTACTCTACCTTCCTACCAAATAAATAAATAAATTATATGACAGGAGCACAAACATCATGATACAATGTAAATTTTTAATAGAAATTACGAACTTAATTTTGCAAAATTTCTCTTTATGGCCGTGAAGACATACAATTTTCAAGCACAAGACCTAATTATAATTACTTTGTAGTTCTTGTTGAGAAGAAATGCATTTTTAATTTTACCCAAAAAAAAAAAAAAAATTTGCACTTTATAATAATGGGTTCACTAGATTCTTTAATTAAGATCAAAATCAAAATCTGAGTAGAGTAACATGCATGATTTGATCTAATTATTCACATTTTTTAAATATATATATTTATTTTAAGTATTTTATGGGTCAGGTATCATATACTTGGGAGTAATTTTAAAAATAATATGTAGGTCATTCCATAGTATTATATTGGTTGTATAGAATCTTTGAATTATAAAAAGAACTAGTTTTAATAAATTGAATCAAAATGCTTTGCAACAATAAAGAAATGCTTGTGAGAGTGTGGGTCCTTAAAATAAACAACCTGAATTGTGGGTCCTTAAAATAAACAACCTGAATAGTTTATCTAAATTAAAATATAATATTGAAATTTCTTTTAGTTTGTGGCTGGCTTATTAAATTAACAAATTCATTTCTTTAGATTATTCTTAAGATAGAAGATCAGCATGACTGAGAACACATGCATCTAGACTTGTTGTAGAAAATCCTCATCTTTTTGGAATATTTTGAAAGTGCCCTTATATTTATTGAATTTGCATTTGCACCACCCAACTTTGGGAACTTTGTTGTATGGATCTACATATCTTCTAAAACTAAATAATAGCTTTATCTTTTGCCAAATATTAATCTATAATAGAAAATTAGATGTACAATAATTAATTCCTAAAATAAGATATTGAATTGTGATTAACAAAAGATGGAGGTAATGATATCAAAAACAAAAAATGAGTTACGGATGTAACAACCCTCAGGCCGATACAATGTTGTCAAGTTTTAAAATTTTCAGACTAGACTTCTCATGAGATCTACCTATCATGAGATACAATAGTATCTAACTGAATAGACAATATTATCTAACTGAATAGACTTCTCAACAAATCATCTATCCTGATACTACTCATGCATAAGGAGGTTTAACAACGGAATCCTAATGAATTCATTTATGGCCATCACGACTGTAAAACGTATTGTATTAGAAAAGAATATTGAACCTACATATAGCACTTCACATTCACCTTTCTTAAGTGATGCGAGATCATGACATAATCTGACAGTGTGGTAACCTAAGACACACAATCCTTCGCAATGGGTGTCGCATAATCCATCTCTCATGCTCCACGCGCACTCCATCTCTCACGCTTCACGTGCACTCTTGCTCAAATTCTCACAATTTGTGATTTAATTTTGTTGTTTTCACGCTCCCGCTCCCACTCTCGCTTTATACAACTTAGATGATAACTCGTCCGGTATCTTGCACACGTCACATTGGCCCATATCAGTATATCACATGGGCCCACGGAGCTTATATATATCTATATATATAGATTGAGTTAAGGGTAAAGCTTACATAAAACAATAATGTAATGTTTTGAATAAAGAGTTTACAGTTTATACACCTGGGAGGCATGACATGAATAGACCCTTTTGGGGCCTATTAGCCACATCCACTCAATATGTGAACCAAGCCCAGGTAGCCCAACCAATTAAAATATTATTTGTGGGTGTGGAGTGGAGCCCACCACTAATCCATACAGGTAGGAGGGTCCATTATGTTGAATGGTGGGGCGGCGCAGATTGAATGCAGGCCCACTTACAGATTTCAAAGTCTGTGTGTTGTGTGATGGCGTTAAAAAAGTACTACTACTACTCTACACAATGAATCTCTTTCTTCTGTCTCTAACCCTATATCTACCGTGGAATTTTAAGGCACTGACAAACAAACACTGTCACTGTGGGTCCCATTTCCCCCCTGATTTTCTGGTTATTATCTTATTTGCAACATTTCTTTCTCATCTATTATAGCCCATCTTGTGCGCACACATCTGTGTGTCCCCTGTAGACTGTAGAGATATATATATATATATATATATATACACACACATAATTATAATACGATAAATGCACACACACGAGGTGGAAACAATATTGGGTCCCACCCACCAACCTTTTCCAAAGTGTAGAGTAGATTTCAACAGCATGAGATAATAAAGTGGGAATAAAAGGAAAGAAACAAACTTCTCTCTCATTCTCACTTTTTAGAATTAAAAAATCAAAGAATCATCTGAATGTGAGTTTTTGGTCGAGATAAAAAAAATAATAATAATTTTTTTAAAAAAAAGACCTAAAAGTAAACCTTTAATTTTTAAGAGGTTGAAAGAATTTTATAATTTCAATTTTTTTTCAATAATTGTTTGATGAATGTGAAAGAAATTATATATGTATGTTGGTGAATTAGTATGAAGTGTTCCGAAATGGTTGAAAAAAAAAATGAAACTCTATTCTAACTGCCATTAATAAGATCTAATGCTGATTAATTAAAAAAATAATACTTCTAATTTTAATAATTCTATCTTTATAATGTTTGTGTCTGTTCTATATAAATCTGTATATAGAGTAATATTAACCTTGTATATAGAATAATAACCATCTGATTTCTTAATAATAAATCTGTATATAGATTTACCTTTTATATGTGCATATCATCTATAACTAGCGAAATAATAATAATAATAATAATAATATCCCTTACTCCATTTTAGAACTTGCTTTGTACATTTTAGTATAATAATATATACTAACATGGACCACCACATACGAGTACAATTAAAAAATGTACAATGTTTAAGCCAATAATAGTTGTTGTAGGTTGGAAAACAAGAATCAGTCCTGGTGTCCAAACAACTTAAACAAGCACTATTACAAGTAATTCCCTTTCCTTTCACCATCCGTATCTTCTTTAAATGTATAAAATGATACCATTTGGATGGGTCAAATGTTCCACATTCATCAGACAAAAGTCTGATTAACATCCAAGTATCGTTTTTGATTTTCGTTCTTAACAGTTGTATCGATTCTTTGTGCATCTCTACTTAAATTTTTTATTTTGGTCTTCGTTCTCAACAGTTCCATCGATTCTTCATGCACAAATTCTTGATTTTGGTTTTCGTTCTTAACCGTTCTATCGGTTCTTTGTGCACCTGTACTTAAATTTTCGTTAATTTTGATTCCTAACAGTTTATCAATTTGTTATGCACCCCTACTCAAATGTTAAATTCTCCTAAAATAGAAAAAATACCATTATAATATAACCTTTGATCCCATTACAGAAATTAATATATTAATATTAAGACTTAAGAAATAAGAGGGTGAACTCAAACTTTATGTTTTAAAATACTTGATGATAAAATTTCAAATATCTACAAGATACCTTTTTTCTAGTGCATTTATTTCTTTACAGTAAATTTATTTGTGCTTTTAATTTAAACACTTTATTAATACTTTTGGTTATTAGAACTTAGAATGAAATAAGTCAGAGTTTGCAAAAAGTGTTGGTAGATAATTAGGCATAATCCCTGTCAAAAGTGGATTCCTAATTTATACAAAGAAAAGACAGAGATAGGACTTTGAATTTTCCGCCACTGCAAAATTGACATCAATTCACACACCAACCAGCATGCCACTTTGAGTCCATTTCATACCCCTCTCTCTCTCTCTCTCTCTCTCTCTATATATATATATAGAGAGAGAGAGAGGTAGATAGGTATAAAGAGGTATATAGGTATATATTGTATTGTGGGGCCTGAAGTGTGATAAACTAACTAAATGAAGGCAGATGGGGTTGTGGGACCTCTCACGAAAAATAATAGCATAAAATAAATCTTTTTTGGTACCGTCCAAAATATTCAAATATTGAGCATGATTAGATTGGATCCGTTCTTAGGCACTTCACTTTTAAGCTTTGTTCCATCAATTCTCAAATCATTTAATAATTTTCATCATTTGAATGTAGAAAATAGAAAATAGAAAATAGAAAATATAAAAAAGGATCAACTAGCTGATGAAAACTATACTACCTAATAATTATAAAATAAATGTCATAATCACACGTCAAGTAACCGGTCTAATTTGTTAGATAATTAGGATCCATCATATAACATATTCTTATGCTGCAATATAAATAGAACTGTGAATATATATATATATATATATAAATAAATAGAAGTACAGTAATTGCAAATTAAAAGAACCAAATCTAATGAAAGTAAGTGAAACCTTGACCAATTGTGTGAACACAAACGCAACATATTGGTTATGGAATGATAGTGAAACCTCTTGCCGCCTTGTTCCCCATTTGAACATATTTAGAGCTTTTCTGTTATGATAATTTAATTAACAAAACTAAATTTTAAACAAGTCAAATATAGAATTACTTAAAAATAAATCTAAATTTAACAAATTAATAATAAATTTGTTAGATATGTTGCCACAAATCTAAAAAGTAATAAGGAGAATAAAATCTCAAATAACAAAATACTTATCCATGTATAACTTTAAGCAATTAGGAGTGAGATGTTCTGACTCTTATTTCCAAATTCGTCTCTAACCTGCTATGGATAAAGTGACTCTTTAGGTCACTCCAACACCCGTTAGTCACATTGATTCAACCAAAATGGTCACGTAGGAATAGGCATGACCCTTTACAACTCTCCTATCAACTCTCGCAGACGAATGGGGTGACATTCGTATTGCTCGTCTGACTTGATATACATGGACAACTAAAGTCAAATTTACGTTGTTGGTCTAACGTGATATACATGAACAATCAAAATTTTTCTTTATATAAGACATTGTAACACGACTATTTCCCAACAGAATATACATTAAGTTTCATTCACACAAATATTCTAACAAACAATGCTTGCGAGGACACCATTGAAGGTGGGTGGGTCTAGGAATAACAACAGGACAGGTTTAGGCCGTTATACCCTTTCAGCATCCCTATTTCCTTTTAACAAATAGAAATTGATTACCTTGAGAGCACCGAGGATATAATACCTCTAACAAATGAAGAATTCTCATTTCCTATTATCAAAGTTTTTGGACCGCATTAAAAATAAAAATAAAAAAAATCCCCTTTTAACATAACATTCTCCATCCTCACCAAAATCCGATAGGCAAAAATTCACGCTTCTCCATAATTGTCCATGCTTAAATTCTCACTCAAATATCTATTAAAAAAATTGTGCATATTTAAATTTTGTTAAGCGGGACTGGATATCTTTCATTAGAGCTGTAATCGAGCCGAGCTAAGCCGAGTTTTGTAGTGTTCAGGCTCGGCTCGGCAAATCCTAGTCATGTTCGAGCTCGGCTCGAGTTCCGTCGAGCCTAGCTCAGCCATGATCAAGCTCGGCTCGAAGTTAATGAGCTCAAGTACGACTCGAATCAAGCTAGTTTTACACTGTAATCCATCATCGAAACAACACCGATCTTCGATGATCGGCGTCGTCGAAACCTAAGCACCAATTTTCAGTATTCACTGCGATGATACTCAAATTCACAAATACCCCATTACCATCGGATATAGGAGAAAGGAGAGAGGTAACATAAGAAAAGAAAGAAGGGTTGATGAGATGATAAAATATAAGAAAAGAAAGAGAGAGAAGTAAGATTCATTGATAAAATACAAAAAGAGAGAGACAGAAGATCAAGTCGTTGAAGTGTCCATGGAATCTGGTGTTCGCTGGCAGATTGCTGAGTGTGTTGCCGTTGCTGCTTGGACTAACGATAATTTTAGAAAAAGGGAAGATGATTAGCGTTAGACATAAGATATAGACTTGGGTTGGATTGTACAGATGAGCTTGATTTTTGTTTTAAAATGAATAAATGATAAAATTGGGTCTAAAACAAAAAGGACTAAACGATTTAATGGGCCTGTGGACTAAGCCTACATAACATAAAATTATATATTATAATTGGATATATATATTATAATCGAGTATGTTCGTGAATGCATTATCGAGCCTAGTTTGTGAACGGTTCATGAACAAACGAGTCGAGTCTACTGATGTTCAGACTGGGCTCGTTTGTAAATCGAGCCGAATAATTTACGAACCAAGTCCGAATTATTCGTAAACGGCTCGATTCCTTTGCAACCCTATTTTTTACCATCATGGTCCAAACCCGTTCCAATAGGAAAAGGGTTGTAGGGTAATTTGCCACTCTTAGGTGGCCCCTACCATTGGGAGTTCTGGAGAGAAAAATAAAGAGGTGGAAATGAGTACACGTGTAAAGTCGAAGTTTGAAAAGGTTATCCAGTATTTTAGGCAGGAAATGTGGACACATGTGGCACCTCTTGACTTTGTACAAGTAGAATGGAAAGAGGAGGAGAAACCAAACCCTTGAGCTTTCATTGCACTGCTGACTGACTGCCCATTTAATTTTTGAAACCATTGTTATTCATATGCACGTACATATGAGGTAGGAGTAACCAACAAGAAAGTAGAATATTTTATCATTATTTTTTTTTGTATCTGATTTAAGTAGTAACTATATTATTATTATTAATAATAATAAAGAAAGTTATCATATCTATAATCTATTGAATAGGCAACGGCCACATGTAAAATAATACTAAAAAGAAAAGAGTCACGCCATCTTCAATAACCTACTTTTGTCAACCAAAAATGGTGATACACCCAATATAGACATTAGACAGCTTTTCAATGATGCCAAAAGAGGATTTTTTTTTTTTTTTTTTTCCTTTTCTTTTTTCTTTTTCTTTTTTTTTGTTTGTTTGCCAAAACATAGACTCATATTTTTGTCTTAAATAACTGTTTTGCGGTAAAATGAGATATTTTATTAAAACCTGTTTGGCTTCAGTAAACCTATTATTCCCCCAAGACAACCACTAAATAACAAAATGCTAATGGATCACACAAGATAGATACTGGGCATATTCTTAATCCTTAATTTTTATTCATAGAAAATGACATTGCCCAAATTACCCACCAATTAAACATCATCCGAACCAATCAATTTAGGGCTTCAAATCAACCCAACTGCTCTAACAACTCGTTTAAAGCACGAAGAAAAAAAGGCGAGCTCAAACTCATTTTCTTGGTTTGTTTAGTATAGTAAACAAGTTAATTCTAAACTTGACTTCGGCTTGTATATAGGACTGTGAATATGTTCATAAACATAGATTTGTATCCCATATAATTTCATGAAGCTCTTAAACACGGGCCTGAAGCTCTTAAACACAGCTCAAACTAATTTTGTTGTCAAACAAGCTGAGTCCAAGCTCAGAGGCTTTTGAGCTCATCCCGAGACAAAGCTCAGGTTTTTGAGCTCATTACGATCCCGAGACAAACCCACCAACGAATGAATGAGCCGAGCTCGTATAAGTTCATTTGCAACTCGAATCATCATCATTGCCTTTGTACCGAGTAAATATATAAACAATAATTCCCTTGAAATGAATGGAACCAACTTCTGAAGGTGTCAAAACAAAAATATAGATGTTTTGCTAAACAGTTTTCCTTCTGCAGAGAGAAAAACTACATAGCAGCAACGTTTTCCTTCTGCAGAGAGAAAAACTACATAGCAGCAAAAATACACAACAGCTTCAGTAAACTAAAAAAGGGAGAAGGAAATATATAAACCATCAAATGTTTTTTCTTCTTTCTTAAATCTAAAATCCCTCATTAACCCTATAGATAATTAACCACCACCACCACAAAATAAATACCTAACAAAAACAAAGGACAAATACAAGGATAAAAATATCCCAAACAGATGAATCCAGGAAGAAGGTCCAAGCTAAGGAAATACCAAACAAGAGGCATTTTAAATCAAATGTGTATTAAACTACAAAACCAAATCACCAACAAACCATTAAAAAAGAAGACGACATTACCAAAGAGGTTTCAAATCCCTTTAATGAAACATTCTGACAATAGAACCAAAGACCTAAAACTACTTATAATCAAAATCCAAATTCACTTACCTCATCAAATATAGATAAAAACAGCAGCCTCCTTAATCCTAATACCCAATCAGAATCCCTACTGTGATCTCCCCCATTGACCAAGAAGACGATACAATGCCAGAAGACCACGAGCAAGAGCAGCTTGCCAAGGAAGATGATCCACACTAGCTTCGGCAGAAAGCTCTTCCGAATGCCCAAGCTCTAAACACAGGAACATCCCAAAAGTTTGGGTAAAAGCCAAAAGCGACTATTCGAAAGCAGTCCCAAGCAGGCCCACCAAATCAACTTCCTAAGACTTCTATACAACATTCATATAAATGTCAAGGGTAGTAATATTAAAGATAGGATGAGCAAAGAAACAAGACACTTCACCATCAAACCCTCCCAATTTCTATGTACAAACAAAAGATATTATCATCACCACAGTATAATACAAAAACTCCTCTCTCCAATTTGGGGTTCAAAAAAATTGTAACAGCATCATAATCAACACACCATACAATATAAATATAGGGACTCCAGACTAAATAAAAAAATTTAGAGGTTAATTTCATATGTGCCAGACATATCCATGTACACCCTCACCACACATATATAAGAGGAAAGATACTGTTTTCAACTGATCTTTCAGAGGATTAAACCTTCAGAAAAAGGGAAACAAAAAGATTAGCAAAGTAGAAAAGAAACCTCCATTTACGCCCCAAAAAAGGAAGAAATTTGTCTTTCATTCGTCTGCTTTCCCAATTTCCTTTATCAACTTCCCTCTTTTCCATACAAATAACATAAATGAATTTTCACTTTTCTTTCCATAGCCCAACCTCTCATCATCAGAAACCAACCGGATTAATTAGAGAATTCACCATCAACCCTGTCAGATTATAGACACAAGTTCACATAGATACAATTCAATTCATTCACAATCCAATAAAATTCTATGGAGGACCATCTTTCACCCCACTATATTCAACTTCTTTCCAAAATTGTGGGTTGTTCATTCCAAGAGTTCAGCCTGTTTGTGTCCCATCGTTCCGAGAAGCTCTTGCAGGTTTGAACGCGCACATCAAATGCGGAATAATGTCAACATTGACTCATTGCCATGCTTCATTTCTTCTCAGGCTGCCAGCATGCATGCAAATTATCATTTCCTGGTCAAGAAATCGTGTTCGGTTCATAAATTTGCTATGTCCATTTTAATCTAAAACTTTATGAACTTAAATATAAATATAAATAGGGTATGCATTATACAGGGTAAAAAAGAACTACTACATAAATAGAGATGTAGTGCTCACCAGCTGGTTGTTTCTGCTCCGCTGATTTCACCTGAACTGCGGCCGGAACAGAGTGAACATATGGGAAGCCTGCAAGCTGATGTGGGTTCCCGGAGGACTGTCCTGCAAACTGGGCTGTATGGAGAATACCCTGCGAGGGTAAGCCGCCCCCTTTCATATTGCTAGCAGCAGCAGCAACGACTGCTTTTGCTGGGTCAGAAGTACCTAGAGTGACTGGAGGGCACAAAGACAACATCCCAGTTGAAGACGTAGCAGATGAACCCTGTGGCTGATCGGGACGCCGTCTTTGAAGATAATAAGCATTAGGTCCTGAAGCGGCAGAACTCGAGCTGGTAGAATGAGGACCTTGGGCTTGCATGAAAGCAGTAGAGAAGAAAAGCTGTTGCTGCTGCAATGCCTTTGGTAACTGCTGCTGCTGTTGTTGTTGCTGCATCATTTGAGGCTTAGTTCCAGAGTTTGAAGAAGAGGTAATATGAGGGTTGCCAAGAATTGAAGGAACATTCTTTCCACCAACTGGAGAAGACTTCTGGCTGGCTCCAGATGGCGAGTTCTTGGTTTGTTGAGACGACAATGTAGAAGGTTGGGCAGCTTTGATGCCTGTGGAAGTGGAAGTCGTCGTCCTTGGGCTTCCACTAGCACCTTTGGAGATCGAAGAAGTTGTTGGAGAGCCAACCACTGGAGGAGATGGGGACTGATTACTATTGAGAGCCTGTTGCCCTTGTGATGCAGCCGATGATTTGGGGTTAGTGCCGAAAGATATCTGTGTATGACTTTGCTGGGATCTCGCCTGCTGTTGGGAAATGCTTTTGAGGGATGATGGGGTTGATGAAGCCAGTGATGATGGAACTTGGGAGGTCGTGGTTTTGACAGAGTTTTTCCATTGCGGCGACTGAGCCGGACTGCTGCCACTGCTTTGGACAATGCTTTGTGGAAAAGGGGAGAGCACATTTTGGAACTTGGCAGTCATTGAAGACGAAGTTAAGCGATCAGAGTATACACTGCCATTACTAGTGACCGGTGTCTTACTCCGAGCTGCTGCAGCTGCCATATGATGTTGCTGCTGCTGCTGCTGCTGCTGCTGCTGTTGTTGCTGCTGGTGCTGCTGCTGCTGCTGCTGCTTTTGAAGCTGAATCATCTGTTGCTGATGTTGCAGTTGAGCTTGCAGCTGAGAATTAGGAGTACTTACAGTGCCCATTGCACTCGGTAAAGGAGAACGAGAAGTTCGGCCAGAAGTAGATGGAATGTGTAGAGTTCGAGCAGAGCTATCAATGACTGTGTTGCCTGAGATAGATGAAACAGATACATCTGTTAATTCTGATCTTGAGAAAGCAATTGACTGCTGCCCGATAGTTGCTGGAGCTTTCCCAGCTAAGCCTTTTTTCTCGTCATCCCCATTATTAGAGGAATCACCACCTCCAGTTTTACCTTCTTCAGAGACTTGGAAATTCTTCTGCTGCGCTACTGCTGCTGCCATAAGCTGATAGCCATGTTGTCTGGTGGCCTCAGGGAGGCTCTGGATAAATGCATGACTCTGCGCAATGGATGAAATGTCAATACCAGGAGCTGTAGTAGCACTATTGATAGAAGCAAATGACATGGCAAAAGTTTGGGGCGGCAGCGCTTCAACTCCGGCCTTCAAGCCTTGCTGTTGTGATTGTTGCTGTTTCTTTTCATTTTGATTGCCACCAGCACTGACACTTGTACCAGCTAATACTGAAGGAGGGGTCGTCAACAAAGCAAAGTTCTGGGGGTGAATGGGCATTGCAAAATTCTGACCATATACATTCATTGGGGCACGAGAAACTCGACTATCAGCTGTTGAAGGGCTATCTTCGCCACCCACCTCAGTTTCAAGCTGGCGTGCTTGATGTGAATGTGTAATTTGCTGATTTGACTGCTGCTGCTGAGATGGCCTGCTTTTTGGGGCAGGAAAACTATTCAAGTTTCCATTTCCACTCCCACCATTGGTGCTACTGCTTTGAGGCCTCTGCTGCTGGCTCTGCATATGCTTCTGGGACGAGGAGGCACTGGAAATGCTGTTGTTTTGATGCCCTTGTTGCATTAGCTGTGGCTGAGAAGGTGGTTGTTGCTGGTGCTGAAGCTGCGATGGATGAATCATCTGAGAAGAATAGAAAGACCCATTGAAGTAGGGCATTGCCTGAGGATGGCTTCCTCTATAAGTGGGTGGTGCTGCCACGGCAGGAATTGGAAACGGGTATCCATTGTTCTGCAATATCGCCAAGTACTGGGTATCATTGGTTGTCATATTTGGGTAGTTGAAACTCACTGCAGCAGCAGTGGTGGCCGCCGTTGCTGAGGCACTCACTGAAGCAGAACTAGATGATGCATTAGATGAAGATATACCGCCTGCTGTGGTTGGAGACTTCATAGACCCAGGTCGAGCAGACACAGCTGCAGTTGCTGCATGCTGCTGACTCAGGGGGAAGATGAAAGCAGGTCCATGCTGAAGGTTTGAAACCCAAAAGAACACGTAAGTGCCTAAAAAAACCCATATATCCTAAATGAACAATTTGACAATTAAAAATCAATGCAGTTCGGAATTAAGAAGCATACCAGTATATTATTAGGAGGGACACCAGGGGGCAAAGCCTGATGGAGCAAAATCTGTGGCTTTCTCTGTGCGGCATCTGCAATGTTGCCAGCTTGAGAGCCTTTGTCTTTCCCAGTAGGACCAGGGAAAATACCAAGACCCTGCCCTTTGTCCTGCAAAGAGTTAACACTTCTCCCAGCAACGTTTCCATGCAATTCTACAGGGGGAACAACATTGAGATTGCTGGGCTTAGCAGCTCCAAACAAAGATGCAGAACCAGCAGCAGCAGCAGGCCAGAAAGGATTCATCTTCATCAGTTGTTGGAGATTGTGAATATTCCGAGCAATGTAGCAATGTGTTGCACACCTTTTAAACTGGGGTAGAGAGAAAATGGGCGATCAATGAAAAGGGAAAATTAAAATGCCTTACAATTACTCCCAAAGACTTCAAGAAGAAATGAAGAGTTTTGAAAGTAATCAAAAGCACAATGTGATACCTGTAGAGGCGTAGAAGATACGGTGCTCCCATCCATGGATACAACTCCTTGAAAAGGTGCCATATATCTGCTGATAAGAATAAAAAGTATTTCCCCAGAGTTATAAGCATCTAAATCATCAATAAACACTGAGCATTGAAACAGAAAAAATCAATCCGACCATACCCCACTGGAGGAAGCCCACCGGGCCAGCTTGCCATAGACATCGGCAAGGGCAAAGGTCTGGATTGAGCTGAGAAAGGAAAAAAGAAAATCACTCGATCAGCAAAATCCCACTAAGAAGCAGATTGATGGCTGGCTCACTAGAGAAATAACAAATTCAAATTAACTTACCAATTTTCTCTGCGTGTGGCTCTTCTTCCTTTGCAGATTTTAGTGGTTGCAGCTGTTGCTGTTTCGGAAAATGTTGGTGTACATTGTTGCCAATTGCACTACCCACACCGTCACTATCTCTATCAGGCTTTTCTAAATCAAATTGAAGATCAATTTTCCTCTCCTTGTTAACAACTGGCTTATGTGATTCAGCGTCTTCCACCATTGTTTTGGCTTTTTTCTCCTCAGGTTCTACATTCACCGCACTGTCCTTGCCATTTTTTACAGCATCGCCGTAGTCCTTGTCCACGGTAATGTGTCTCGTCTCCTACACAAAATTCATTGATAGAATTTGAGTTACACTGCACCAAACCAAACAAGATGAAATAAGGAACTGAAAAGCGCCATCAACTCACTGCATCAGCACGGGATGCCATTCCTTTACGATCCGCTTCTTTAGCAACTAAATCGATCTGGCCTTCCCTTTCCGGTGATGATCTTAATTGAGGAGGTGGTGCCTACAAAGATAATTTATTAAAAAAATATTATTTTCTTTTCAAATTTCCAAGTTGAAAAAGTCAAAACAAAAAAGTTTCTTGCAATCTTCTTCCTCACCATCAGATCTATCTGAAACTTCTCCTCTCGTTGGCTCTCAATCTCGTTGGCTCTGAAATTATCAAACATAGAATTAACATAAAAGAAACTTAGGACACAGAAAATTTACTCTACGAAAAAGGGAATAGTAAAAGAAAAAGTGGAAACGTTTGGATGCTCACGCTTTGGTCGCTGTCACGTCCTCACCATCATTGTCTGCTCTCGTCGCAGGAGATTCTTTCTTCGGTGAGGTGACCTCCTCCTTGGTTGCAACCACATCTCTTCTGGTTTCGCCTACAGTTTCCATCAAAGGCTTTGATTGCGAGAAGGCACTGCTCTCCGGCTTACTCAACTCCGGCGGTGGTTCCGGCGACGGCGTAACAGTTTCAGATTTAGACAAATCGTATGGAACACCGCCATTTTCAGCTGCAGATCCTGAGGTTTTCTCCAAATTGGGAGACGAAATTTCGGCCTTCGGTGGCTGATCCATCTCCACCTTTGTCGTCGAACTCATATTGTTCCGAACACCAAGATTACCCAGATTGTCAGACACTTGCCGGGGTCTTTTCCTCTTTGGAGCTGCAGATTCAAACCAAAAGACATATTCAGATCAGCAAATTGCCAAAGTCCAAATATATATATTATATACATATATATTGGAAATCAATACTAGCTCAAAACTCACCAACAGCCGATAAAGGAGCTGCTGGGGAGCTAGAATTCTGCGCTAACATCGCAGATGACTGAGCTGCCGTTGACGGCGAGTTTGATATCGGAGATGAAACTCTTGACTTTGCATCGCTACTTGATTTGTTTGTCTCTCTCGAATCGAACTTGGCGGAATTGTTAGCCACAGTTTCTTTCTTAGAAGGTCCCTGCGACTGTGTCATCAGTCCATACAATACCTCAGCAATCTCTATCTCCAGCTCCTCCGGGTTCGAAGAAGATGACTTCGATGTAGATTTTGGCGGTCTCGGCTTGGATCCATTGGGCTTCTACAACAGCAGAAGCTAGTGTTATTATTCAATCAAAAAAAATCAAATGGGTCAGTAAAAATATATATATCTGTATATATATAGAGAGGCAGGGGCTGACCATTTTCTTCCGAGCTGAAGCATTGGAAGAAGACGGAGATGCTGGAGCCGGATAAGGGGTAGACGTCGATGCAAGGCTTGGTCTCAACGGAGAAGTCGAAGTTTGCCGGTAAATTGTATCTCCTACAACTCCACTACCTGAAACCCAGCATTCATGTGACCTCTTCGTTGACGCTAAAACCACACAAAAAAGAGACCAATTAGAAAATCTCAAACCTTTACAATACAATACCAAACCAGTTATTATCAAAAGTACCCTGTCTCGACAATCTACCTGACCGAGCTTTCCTCGGTACCGACACACCGATCATTTCGTCAGCTGCTTTCCACGCCGACGCAGGTCTCGGAAGTTTAGCAACCGGTGGGAAGCTCTTCCGGTGGTGATGATTCAGCGTCGACGACGACGTCATCAACACCGCCGGATTGGGTGGCAGCGCACTCAACTCATCATCCTCCAACTCATCTTCATCGTTCACACTCTCCTCCGTACTGTCCTCTCCGCCGTCCTCTCTATTACTCCCATGCATCAATCTATCACCTCTCCGCCTCTTGCTCCGACTCAACCTGTCTCGATCTCGATCTCGATCCCGATCTCGATCTTTCCTTACTCCTCGCTCTCGTAACCGGAGCGCCGGCTCCGGTAACTCCACCAGTCCATCTTCCTCTGCAATTATCAAACCAAGCAAGGAAAAACTGTCAAAAAACCCCAATCAAATCGATACAAAGATCGATATATAAAATTAGATCTGAACAAGTTCTAACCTGGTGAATCTCTCAGACTGTTGCTTCTGTGTCTTCGTCTCGACAAACCATTTGTGGCAGCAATATTAGCTCTTCTAGCCTCTCTATTTCTGTCCATGATAATTTTCTCATAAAATCAACAAAACTCAGGTGTTAGAACGCAATTCGCCGGAATTTGCAGATTCAGAGTTGTCGCCGGTGAAAAAAACCCGATTCGAATCAAACATCTTCCGCAAAGAAATTGCTTTCAAAGATCTCTCTCTATCTCTCTCACACACACAGACCGTGTGTTTTTGCTCCTCCAGTACTCTGCCCTTCTCTCTCTACTTTCTCTCTCTATCCTCTCCTCCTATCTCTCTCTGTCTTTCTGCTCTCTATGACTCTATCTCATCATCTTTTTGGTATTTCACTATCTGCGAAACCCACTCCAAACCCTCGTGGAAGGCTGTGATTAATCTCTTTTGACATATACCCCAATCTTAGCCGTTCATTCGACGACACATCCAACAGCCACCGTCTCCCCCATTTGCCAACTTGGCAAAATAATATCCGTCCGATACACAGCACTAACTCCTTGCGCCGCTCACGGACACGTGCCAGTTTTTACTTTCTCTATAAGCTTCGTTCTCAGTCCTAACAATCCGCAAAATAAATAAATAAAAACCCATTAATTAAAAAACGTAAAAAAAAACTTTTAAAATATTATTATTTATTAAAAAATATTTAAAAACTTTTAAAATATTCACTTTTCATGATCAAACAAGCAAATGCCCTCACTTCCTTCGAGAGGTGTCTTTTTTACCGGCTATAGCCAGTCACAGAGGGACCTTGGTAAAAGCAACATGACGATCACAAGGAATCTAATGTGACCGCAGAAAATATCGACCAGCCGGTCAAATTCATTACTTCCGGTTCCCACTTTTTTTTAATATTAATTATTAGTAATTGGTTAGTTAGTACTGAATAGTGTGTGTATATATAAATATATATTTATAAAAAATACCAGTAGGGCCCACATGAATGAGGAAAATGAACGGACGAGATCCTCCAAGTTCGGTGTTGGAAATTTCCTCTGCCGTTAGAGGGATGTCGGACGTTTTCGGAAGGTAGACGTGGCGTATCATTCTTTAAACAAAACAAGATTCCAATGAACGAACCAGTCCGAGCTGGCAACGAACCGAACAGGTTCGTGGGCGTCGTGTAACGCGCCTGATCTGGACCGTCCGTGGAGAAGATCGGACGGTGAAGGTGAGTGGAGCGGTGTAGGAAGAAAACTGGACCACGAAACTTCCGAGATGTGTTGGGTCCCACGTTCGAGCTGCCGATCTAGAAATTATTTCCTTGAGTTTGCCTTATTGTCACGTTCTATAGGTGTGGCAACCGTGGTGACGTGTGTGGCCCTACTTAAAATTTTACCAAGGTATTAGTGCTTTAAAACCATAAAGTTTCTTCTCTATCTCCAAAATAAAAAATAATAATAATAATAATAATAAATAAATAAATAAATAAAAATTCCTAAATTATAAAGTAGATATTTAACCCCTAAATTATACCATTTGTTGCAACATATCAAATTCTCTTAGTTGGACGTCTCATATTGACGCCAAGTGGAGGCACGTGACTCATGTGCTTTGGGCAAAATTTATTATTCCAAATATAGCCTTATGACCGTTATGCCATTGTATATACACCTAGACTGACCCCGCAGTTTGCTCTATTCATCCCATTTCGGTACACAACGACTAAGACAGAGAAGACGCAAATACAAATGATGGTTACAGCGGAACAAAAACCCATGTGAATCGTGGTGAGAGAGATCGGATATTGCCGGTTGTAGAGCTTACGATCGAGGATGTACTTGTTGTAGACGATGACGATGAAGATGAATCATGTAAGATGTTGTTGCTCACACACACTGAAACTTATTGGACCAAGTCTCACTAGATTGGTTCTGTATGCAATGCATGAAGCTTACAGCAGGGTTAATACTGGAACGAGATTAACTGAGCTTGCTGGTTTAAATTGGGCTTCCCCAGATTTGGGGCTCGTTGAATTTAACTATGTGTTGTCGATGTAGGTCGACAACACTCATAGCTTCGCCATTGTGGCGGTTTGAGCTTCTTGATTCTATCATGTTTGAAATCTCATACGACAACGTGAAACTCACTTGAATGGGTTTGTGGATGTGGTAAAGCCACGTCACCTAGTCAAATCTAGGTGGCCCCACGACATCATTATTCCAACCAGGAAAGACAAAATCACAATTGAATTCAAAAAAAAAAATAAGATTGGGTCGAGGAGTATAGCGACCCAACCATGACTTGTCGATCGAAGGGCCTAGAATATCGATCCAACCCGACCACGAATCGTCGATCGACGGGTCTAAAACCTCTTTCCAACCAACCACAAATCGTCTATCGACGGGCCCAGAACCTTGATCCGACCAACCATGAATCGTCGATCGACGGGCCTAGAACATCGACCCGACCCGATCACGAATAATGGATCGACTGGCCTAGAACCTCGATTCGACCCAACCACGAATCATCGATGAACGGCCCTACAACCTCGATCCGACCTAACCAAAACGAATAGTAAATGGTAGGACTTCTTCGTTATCAGGGGAATACAAAAGGGGCTTTGGAATGGATGAAAGAAAGCTAGTCAAGTCTTGCAAAGATAAGACCCAATTCAAGGACCAAAGTGTGAGATAGCCGGAGTAAATATCACTATCGTTACGTATAATCCTACCTTGGTCACTTAAGGATGAGCGTTACACTTATTAAATAGTCCTGAAGGATAGGGATTAGGGCAGTGTGATTTTTAAAATTACATGGGCCCTACCCTATTTAGAAGGAGGCCCAATAAATGCTTCTTAAATGACCTAAGGCTATAAAATGAAGGAATGGAAAAAGATTACAGGCAGGGCTGTTCGAACCACGCACTCTAGGCATCATCTTTCCTACCATTACTCCAGTTCTCGCTTTGGGCTAGCTTTCCCCCCCTTCCTTAGTTATTCTGCTTTCCTTACATTGTTTTAAGTAATATATCCCAGACCCTTTGACTTTTCAACTACATCGTATAAATAGGTATCTAAAGGGTTTTACCGGAATTGTTCACTTGAAGGTATTTTGCCATAGTTGATGGATGCTGTAATTATGTGCTCTTGAATTATGGACTTCAATTGGAGCTCATACAGGTATTTGAGTAATTTAGTTGATCTGTTTTATCTCTGGCCCTATAAGAACTGACGAACTATGTTACGTCGGAGTTGAGCAAGCTCACCGAACTAGTTCTATGAACTTCACTGAATTGGCTCTATGAGTTGCACTATTGGGTGGGTATTTCGAACTATACAGAAGTTCATTGGAATTGGTTTTCTTGGTTCAGTCACCATAGAAACTTGCAAATAGAGCTGTAACTTCTGTCACTTGTACTACTCGTCAAACTGGACTAAAATTGTCGGTCAAACGCATGTGAAAGAGATAAATAGGGAGAAAAACAATGGCGGGTTGATGAAATGGAGGTAGGTTGAGGAGATGGGTGCGCATGATAAACATGGAGGGGTGGTATGATTAGAGGTATATATATATACCTAGATGAACATATACATATATACATATATATATATATATATATATATATCTTCTCTTTTTGGGGTTAGGTGTCGCTTCTTTATTGGTTCTGAAAAATACATCGCCATATTAGCATTTCAACAATATAAAAAAATTAAAACAACGTAGTTTAACTAAGGGCTAAACGGTAATTTGGTTTTTCTGTTAACAACTCGTTTATGGTTGCAACAAAATGATAGTTGAGGCGGTTTTTTCTTAATTCAAGATGGTTTCTTGCAATCCGGTCATACTTTTTTTTGTGGGGGGGGGGGGGTGGGGGTTCCATTGTGAGTCACAGTTTCCGAAGTACCTAATTATTTTGGGACGAAATGAATACTATTTATACACACGTCGTAAATAAAGAAAAGATTTCTCTAATATATATATATATATATTTGACAAGAAATTCACTCAGCCGTTGAAAATTATTTCACTTAATAAAAAAATTAAAAAAGAGTTTTTTATTAATTCTGTTCTTTTTGCATGAACAAACGATGAAATGGTGCAAATGGAACAAATAGTTTGATGACTATCAAAAGCCTTATTGCTTATCACAAGTTAATATTTATGATCTCTTGCTGTAAAAGGACCTTTAACAGTAAAATGATAATTAAACACTGTGCATTGAAAATTGAGATCAAAAATGAAGATTTTTAAAACTAAACATATTATTTTATTAATAAAATTACAAAATTTAATTATTTTGACTTTTTAAATTTTGTTTGACTATGTTGATATAGTTTAAGAATAAATGATACCTACAAAACTTCTCTTTAACCTACAAAGTATACTCCCTCCATTACATTCACTCCCTTATGAAACTTCTCACTCCCACATTGGCTTTCTTATAAAAACTTCTCCTATGAAAACTTCTCACTCTCACCCATGCAGTTCCTAATCAACGGTTACGATTTAGTTTCTAAAATTATTCATTTAAATATTTGTATATTGATATTTTTTTACTATTTTGAAATCTTTTCTAATCTATACAAAATTTTCAATGTTTGAGAATCTTTTATTTACAACAATACATACTTCTTTATTATTTATAATCTTTTATGTTTTTGAAATGAAAATATATTAGTCTTTAGAAAAGAAATAGTAAATGTGTTGTCAAAATTTTATTGCCAAATTTCTTTTAAAAAAAAGTTTATACCCAAAAATATCAACACTCAATAGTTGTAATAAATTGTTAGGCATATTTTTTTTAATTGGTCAATTATATAATAAATAAAAAAGTGGAGCCCTCCATTTAGTTTTATTTGGTATAAATGGCTAATTAAAAATGATTCTGTTAAACAATTCACTGCAAGTATTCAATATGAGTATCACTACTCAGTTTGTTAAGATACACACCAATGTGTAAACCTTTTTACATCGTAGACATCATCATATATCATTTTACACCGTAGACATCATCATATATCATTTATCCTCCCTCTTTATCATTCCATTAACGAATATTAAGTAGGTTTGTAAAAATTATGTAGGTTCAATGCATGACACTGGTTTGTTATTCTTGCTGGATATATTTTTACATAAAAGGTATAAAATAACCGTTATAGTTAAAAATAAATAATCTAAAATTTTTGTATAAATTTATTATGAGAGATCAGATTTACAATATATATATATATATATATATATATATATATATTGTATTTTAATATTTGTATGTACTTATTTTACTGACATGATTGTGATTGCTACCAAAAGCCTTTGACCTAATAGTATAATCTTCTCGTGATTGTTTAATCTTATAATTTTAGTGGCTTATCAAATATAAATATATATATATATATAATTTTAGTGATAATTAATTTTATTTAGATCATTGCATTAATTACATCAAGTGCTTATAAGCTGGATCACTAAATTCAGTAAGATCTGATACATTTTCGTAAAAAGTAACCGAATCAGGCCTCCGTTTTATCGGGTTCTTTTTTCTCACGTGGTTATGACAAAGATTAGATGAAAGAACCAAACCATATGTCCGACGTGGCGTGATCGCTTTCCCTACGTGTCAACATCCTATTCGAAACACGTAGAACTAGTCTCGGGATCGTGTTATCTTCCACTTTTTTCTGAGTTTGCCAGCAAATATCTTTTCTAAACAGAAATGATAAAGTGACTTGCTTGTCTTACTTCTAGTTTCACTGGCAGCTCGATCTTGCCACGTAGATATTGATTGAGATATTCATATTTTTATTTATTTTGCGTAATTTGATTGAGATATTTGTGATCGATAGATGGTGCGTGTTGATAAAGCATAATACAGCCTCGTTACACAGTATAAAAAACTTATAATAAAAAAAGTGGATTTATTAGCATTGTGACCATGTCACGCAGTGGGACCCACCAAAAATTGGTGACCCCACCATAATGGATGCTTTTTCCTTTTCTTTTGTCGCTTCTCAGTTTTTCCCTCGCTATCGTGAAATCACGAGCTATGCCACATATACACCCACCTTGCTACGTCACCAAGCCTACGTGGCTACCTTTGTGCCCGTGTACATAAGACTAGCTAGCCATCAACAACAGCACAACCCATTAGCTAATGTCTCTCACAATAAAATACTCAATAAATGCCACCTAGGAATTTTATAATATGAAGCTTTGCTTATCTTTGGAGACAAATCTTTAAAGAATAAGTGGGACATATTTTATAGTCATGTGAAGGTCATTACATTTTAAAATCCGGAGATAATTTTAGGTGCAAAAACTCTCCTATCCTGTACATATACATATATGTATACTGTTATATACTCCGTCTATATATATACAGGATGAAGAAATTCATCCACATTTACCTTCCTAAAATAAATTTTGTCCACATCATGCATGGATGATTCTTGTATGTAATTTCTTTACTATATATAGTTTTTTTTATAGTTACCTGTTTTATATCCAATGTTGTGGATGGATTTTTAGCTAACGTATTTTATATCCAATTGTGCAGATGAATTTTTGCTCACGTATTTAACCAAGAGATAATTAATGTATATATATATATATAGTAAATATCATTATATGAGTGGAAATACTAAACATTCACATTTTCTTGTGTGGATTTAAATTAGTTGTTAACAAATATTTAGAGTCTTAAATTATTCCAGAATTTTTGTATTTATATTTTGTTTTTTGACAGATAATAAGAAATCCATTTTTTGATATTACAGTAGTTTATAATAATATTCGCATACTCAAACACATGAGAAATAAAAAGTTTAATAAGATATTGATAAGAAACATAAATATTGTTTTGGTCCGATTGTATCACTAATTATGTATGATTCAGATCATTCAAACAATCTCATCAATTTATTGTAAAATTGCACGATTATGAAAAAGAACCTTTTTTATCAAACATTTGAAAATGCATGAGTTCCGTAAATTCTTGTCATGAAAGCCTTGTTTAACTTTTATTGGGATAAGAAAATGAAGAGTACATAACATAGTCATGTATGTATTTTTTATTTATATAGTTTATCTTATTAAAAGAAAAATAAATAAATAAATAAATAAAATGAGACCATCTTTGAGGTCTATTAAAATTTGGACATAACAAAGTATTTTAAAAAGAAAATTACAGAAAGTCCACATAATGCGACAAAGGATGTATAGTTATTTTCACACCAAATTGTATTGTATTTAATATTTTTAATCATACTTTTAATAAGTAAGTTTGTTGGGCTCTCTTGTGATCTTATCTATAAATTCAACCAAGATGTGTAAAGAAGGTTGCTTTCGTATTGGGGAAATGTTACATAATATAATTAATAATTGATTGAATTTTAAATAAGATGATGCTTTGTTTGTTTTATCGAAATTTGTATTATTTGACCTAACTTAAACTTAAAAATAATAATATTTTGTTTTATATAAAAATATTTTAAATTTCCTAGTGGCACACGACAACGTGGTCTAATGCTTTATTATTAAAAAAAGGAGAAAGAAACATAATTATGTTGTACTAAATCACAAGAATGAAACTTCCATTGTATAGACAAACAAAATAATATATTTATCTCCTGAGTGTATATAATTTGGGGGATGAGTCTTGATGTGCCACGTGGATCTTTCTCGATGGTCAAGCTGCTCTCATTAATGGCCGTTTATTGCCTCATGTATCGAAGCGGTCATGCAAGTGGCAAAAGAGACGGTATACTTGAAGAAGGGGTAAATTATAGAGATTTGGGCACTCGAGTTGTCGGGTGTCTTATATACAGTAAAGACTCAAATTATGACCTTCCGAAAAAAAAAAAAAAAAATAAAAATAAATAGAAAGACTCAAATTATGTGAGACGCGTCTCAATTCGGTGTTACAGTATTTTAAATTTTTTGATAAATAAATTGTACTACATCTAGTTGATTTATTGTATACTAATTAGGTGTCTCACGTATTAAAGATTCAAATTAGTCAAGACGTATATCAGTTCAGTTTATAATATTTTAATTTTTTTGATACATAAGTTGCGTTACATATAATTGATAGATTATGTATATCTCCGGCTAGGTTGAATTATGAGGGTTTTTATTTTTTTAACATATGTATCGATCTCATAACACACACGTAGCATTCAACTCAAGAATGCGATTTTAAAACGAGATCTCAAAAATTTACCTTTCGAATCTACCAACTCTACTATGCCATTGATAAATTATGACGTCCTTTTACTCAATGATAATACAATGTGATTAATAAACAAGAAATCTATGACTTAATATTAGAAGTTTACTTTAAATTATAGTTATAATTGGTAATATAGTAGTATTAATTATTCCATGCTACTTAATGTTGGTAACACATAGGTGCTATTTTATATTATAGTTATAGTGTTGGTTAAGAATTCAGATCGTGAAACATACAACGTTTATAAAATTTATATGCATTAAACAAAAAGAAAACAGAAAAATAACATAACATGTGACACTGCCTATATCATCCACACACCAAAAAGAAAAAAAAAATGCAATCATAAATCATTTATTTACCATTATGCATTACATTAAACAGACTTTTCCTTCACACTTGGTGTAACCAATTAAGGATAAAAAAAATAAAAATAAAAATAAAAAAGCCTAATAAATTTCTTAATGAGAAAAAGAGTGTGCACAATAAGAATGAATATAATAATCTAAATTCATTAGCATTGATGAAGGCTTGTAGCCTGATAGTAATTTATACCCTTTAAATTTGCAAGGTAGAATAGTTAATTGTAATGAAAAAAGAAATTGGTCCATATTTGTCCTAAATTTTTTTCGTAACTTGCTGTTGATAAATTCACGAGTGGAAAAATTCATTTTGAACAATTGAACATTTTCGAACGGTTTATTTTAAGAGTCAAAAAAAATTTGTGGCAAAGTAATAGATGTTAAGGCTTTGAACACGTAATGGATGTTGAAGTACTATTTTTGCATCTCCCTGATCAAATTCGCAAAAATTTAAATCAATTGCTAATGGTTAATCAAATTTGATAAATTTATCCAAACTGCCAAGGTCAATGTTTCGTGACTAATAAAGAATGAAGAAAGAGAAACCTTTCAGGAGGAAATATTGATGAAAAATTTATCCTTGAGATTGAGAACCATGAGGTCAAGTATGCTAACAGCATTGAAATGCCTCATAAATTTGCGATTCATTTCATCACTTCACAAGACATATGATTTATTTTTATTTTTATTTATTTATTTATATTTATTTATTTATTTTTTTTTTCCTACATCTGATTGATTTATGCAACAAAGATTCTTTGTTGTTGTAATTTTATGAAAAATGGTAAATAGTAGTGGGAAAGAATATAGCTTTATGGACTTTATAACTCATGTTTTGACGGCAAAAACTTTGAAATTATAGATCACAGTACAATGCTTTTATTTTAAAGTGATAGGACTCAAATTAGTCATATATATCTACATTGATATACTGTATACAAGTTTTGTTTGAACATACTTTTGAAATTGACAAAAGCTTCTGAAATTGTTGACAATAATATGGATGGTTCATGGGATAAAAAGAAAATAAATATATTACGTCTTTTTATTTTGTATCCAAAATTCTAGTGTCTTAAGGCCAATGTTAGGTAGGACTGTAAGAAATAAATTTTTCATGAAAATGAAAGAAGAAGAGATGAATGAGATATTATTGGAGAAAAGATTATATTCTTTCCTTTTTTTTGTTTGGTTACATTAAAAAAAAAACACAATTTAATATGTTGATTAAGAGAGAATGAAAGAAATAATTTTGAAAAATTTTTATCGTTATATTTTTCACTATATAGTATTATAATTTATAGAGGATAATAGAATAATTTAAAACTCACCCCTCTCATCCGCTCATATTTGAAGGGGTACAAAAATTTATAAAGCGATGCAAATTTATAATGGATAAAGAATGACTCAAGTTTGTGGCCTTTTGCATGTTATATTATTTTCCTTTGTCTCAAGTTTGTGACCTTTTGCATGTTATATTACATTAGTCATATAATACATACCTCCATTAAAGTTTGAACCCTTAACTTTTCTTTAAGAAGTAAGAATATGATATCGCTAGACCACTGCCCGTTGATTTTATAAGTTATCTTAATTACATGCTATCTTCTCTCTACTTAAAGAAGGAAGTTTATTCTTTCCATGCTTCCTATCTTCCCACCACCATTTTCCTTCTTACGGAACAAAAATATTAAGATTTACTTTTTACCAAAAATGATGTAGCCGTATGAAACTGAGGATTCAAGTTTCCATAAGAATAAACGTGTGTGAGTTGTTTCTTGCAAACGTTAAACAGTGTTAATGTAAATAACAGGCCAAGCCCACAATTAGCATGTTAGAGTGCTTAAACTTTAAACTAACACCAGGATTTGCACTGTTCGAACCCAAAGCTGCAAAGCTGGTCCTAGTATGGACCCTATGGTGAATAGACACTGGATCATCTTGCCTCTTGGATGGACTGTGGGCCTGGTGGTCCTCATAAAATATGAGCAGTTAGATTAAAACAAATTGATGGGCTTTTAAGAGGACAATAGTGAAATAGGTCCACTCTCTGTTTAGACGACTAGAGAGGGTATTAGGTAAGGCACATGTTTGACATTATAAATAAACCCTTTTTCGGTTTTGGATTTAAAATTCGCACCGAGATACTGTTTTCTATTTCAAATCTGACTTTTCAGATTACAATAGAACAATTTTAGCACCAAAGTTTACTCTTTTTTTTTTCGGTTTTGAATTTAATATTTTAATTTATGAATTAAAATACATTTGATAATCTATTTCGGATATGGATATGATTGGGCATAATACTGAGTTTGTTCGAGCCAAAAATATGGATCATTAAAGGCGGCCATGAAGCTAGGACGAGCATCTCTATTTGATGTTGTGCGATGGAAAGCTCCTTGAAACTGAATTTTGATGTTGTTTATAGAGATCACACTAAATATGCTGCTACTAACTTAGTTCTTCAAGATTGTAGGAGTAAGGTTTTAAAAACAGCCATTCACTTCTTCCCAAAAGTGGCTTCTACACTAGTAGTTGAAGCCATGTTTGCAAGATTAACCTTAAACTGGGCTCAAGTATGGGAATTACTAGAAGTGGAGATTGTAGTTTGGTGATTAATCCGTCAAAAGTTTCAGTTGATATTGATATTATTTGGGGAGATATTCATGCTATATTCAACTACATGATCGATGGAAGATTGGTTAGGTGAAGAGGCAGACAGATGTTTTGGCTCATAATCTTGCCCAATATGTTATGTAGAGAAGAGTAACGGTATGTTTTTGTGATACTTTTCTTACTTTTATATAAGAGAAAGCTTATGAAAAATTTTCTTGCCTTTTAAAAAAAAAAGAAAAAGAAAAAAGAGAGAGGATCATTTTAGCAGCACATTAATGTTATATATATTTCAATAAAAATTCAAAATATAAATTATTGACTAGAAGTCTAGAATTATGATAATTTATTATCATTATTATATTGTTTTAATTCTGTAATAATAATATATTAAAACAGTCCAACTCCAAACCTTATAAACATGGGTATAAATGTCTAATCTATACGCCGGATGTATTCTTGGAAATCTCTCTCTCTCTATATAAAAATCTTTCTACTATTTACTTTTGTTTACATAATAGGATTTATTATTATTATGTCCAAATCATTCAATTTCACACGTTTAATGTTTCTCTGTATATTACAAATGTTACGAATCATCTTTATATTTGTATTTATTACCATCATCAAAATGTGTTCTTATTAACATGTGTTTTATATTTATTAACCGTGTAAAATGATAAAAATATATATTTAGAAAAAACATGGAATTTTTCTAATGTTCTTATTATACTTTTTTTAATCAACTTGAATTCTCTATCTCACATTTAATTACCATTTTCACTATCCTACCAAAAAATAACTAGACTCGTGACCAGAATTAAATAATTCATTTAAATTGGAGCACAAAATAGTTCACACTAATTTTATACAACCGAAAATAACATGAAAGAAATGTTGTCCGTTTCACCAAAATTTCAAAAGTTATAATTTACATATATTTTTGAATTTATCAATGTATTAGTTATATAATATATATCTCCTATGAATCTATGATTGTGGGACTGGTCTTATTCATTTTCAACGAACATGATTTCATGCTTGAAATTTTCTAGTAACGCATGGCTAAGTGGAATTGATCCGAGGAATAATTTATATGTCCACTGCACATTTAAAACATGGTCTTAATTATGGCAGTAGGCCCTTTGTTGCAACACTGATACTTACTTTCTCAACAGCCAAACAAAAAAGCGAAAGAGAGAAGAAAGTTTGTTTTACCTACTTTGTAACAGTGTGGAACATTGAATTTTTCTTCTAGAATCCAATCATCTAATAGGTACTTTACATTATTCCAAAGTGGTACAATGTTGTCACATTTTCCGATAGTTTAATTGCATTATTATCAGGATAAGATTATAATTAGTCTAATCATTATGATTGTGTATGCCATCTTATATATATATATATATATATTTCATTAACTAAAAACTCACACACTCACTTTACTTATTTGGAGACTCAAACCATCAACCATTCACTTTAAAAGATAAATGAGATACCTATGAGTCACAAGACACTTGATCATATATATATATATATATATATATATATACTGAAATCATTATATATATATATACTGAAATCATTTGAGTGTTAAATAGATAATTACTCTATAAATATAGTACCATCTTTTCATTTTCGGATGTTTCAAAATACATATTTCATTCTAAAATTGAATGCATTATTTTTTATAACATTATCAAACTATCCATTTAACAAAAAGACTGCACTAATTATGGAGTACTTGTACTATTTTGTCTTTTAGTAAGGGCATATTTGAAACTTCACTCTTATTATTACAATAAAAAACTATTAAAACTCCACTATCATAAAAAGTTATATTTTTCATACAGAACATGTATTTTAAGACGGAGAAAGTATTCAAATCTAAATGGCGTAGATAATTTTTTTTGTTCATTAGTAACCAAATTATTATTATTATTTTTATTCGAAAACGGAACTCTCCCTTAAAATCTCTTCACCACTGAATTAGCTGTGTAAATTGCAAGAGATCATTTTTATGTGTGTGTGTGTATATATATATATAAACGCATACATATGTATATACAGATAGGAGATCCTATTAACCAATTATCCCATGATTTTAACGTTCAGTATTTGAATTGATGTCACTACAAAACATAGCTTAATTTCTTCCTTGTATATTGCAAGACATGTCATTTCGTTGGGTGCCAACTTTTTGCCTTTTGCATTTAATTAAATGGATAAAGCGCAATTGTACTCCTGATTAATTAAAAGTGAAAATATAAAAAAACATTGTGCTTGTCGTTTTCTATGTTAAACAAAATTTGATAATTGATAATTGATAATGCAACAACCAATTAATGGATTAATTAAAGGATTATCAGTCACATGCTGGACTGTATCCAATGAACCTGGCATTTTTTGGAGCAGTGAATGAATGCAAGCCCAATCTCTTCACCAAACATTCTGTTATGGTACAATATCCACCTCAACAAACCTATCACTTATATAGATACTATAATACTAGAATTGATTTGGCATAGCATTTTTTTGAACAATGTTACAAGTAACCATTTGTTTATTTATTTATTTTGTAGAACTAGAATTTATTAAAGAGTTTATCTCAGTGTCATATCAGCCAGTAACAAAATTAATTGTAATTTTTATCATTTATCTATTTTCTTAATTTTTTTTTTTTGTTTTACCTAGAACTGTATGCTCGGTTTCTAATGCATGTGAATCATTCTTCCTTATTTTTAGAGGTCAAAATCAAGAAAAAAAAATGTGAAAATTTATTTTGTATCATGAACTTGGAAGATAAATAACATCATGCATGAACTTGATTTAATCAAAAATAAAAACTTCTTGATAGTTTTGTTATATAAATAAGGCTATTAATGATAACCAACCAAAAAAAAAAAAAAAAAAAGAAAAAAATAATTATGGTTATTGTTTATTTTCCAAAAATTACTATCATTGATGAACTTTTGAGTTTTATAATTACTAATGCACAATAAATTTAAAAACTAATGATGTTTGAACTCAAAATTGTTCTTCGGAGTTATAATCAATATGGGATGGTGCAGAAGAGTTCAATTCTTACTATTTTTTTTTTTTTGGGAACAATTAAAAACATTTAAAATTTTAAATAAGACTAATAATGATAACCAACCAAAAAAAAAAAAAAAAAGAAAGAAAAAATAATTATGGTTATTGTTTATTTTTCAAAAATTACTATCATTGATGAACTTTTGAGTTATATAATTACTAATGCACAATAAATTAAAAAACTAATGATGTTTAAACTCAAAATTGTTCTTCGGAGTTATGATGGTGCAGAAGAGTTCAATTCTTACTATTTTTTTTTTGGGAACAATTAAAAACGTTTAAAACATGGCAACTGATAAGTAATGGAGTTTAGGATAAGCATGGCCTCACCTTAGGATAGAGCACGGTGCAGCTACGGAGAGGCGACTTAGCTTGGGCCGACGTTGCTTGCTTTCCCCGTGACTGTGTGTGAATGGCGAAAGGCCTCTCCAACCCCCATTATTTATCATCATCGATCTGATCTTATCTTATCTTATTCTTATATATATATATATATATATCTATATATCTATATATCTTATCCAATAATGTAACATAAGTTTGAATTCTAATACCGGATCTTAAAATGCTTTCCTATTGTTTTGGACTATATATATATATATATATATATCTTATCCAATATTATAACATAAGTTTGGATTCTAATACCGGATCCTAAAATGCTTTCCTATTGTTTTGGACTTCAATAAACATGGTCATATTCGTTGTGTCCTCCTACCGACACAACATACACGTTTTTTTTTCTCTCTCCATCTCATTCACTAATATCATCCTTTACGTCATCAGTCATCACTTATGAGTTTGTTGACCTTTAAGAAGATTATCTACACTCACGTCATTAATTAAGACTGTTAATTAAATTGGTATTGTTGGAATTGAGAGCTTTCTCTCTTCACAAAAGAAACGTTTTCTTCATATAATAAAAAGACGTATTTGACTTTATATAGATCTAAGCTATCTTAATTTAATAATTAAATATTTAAATCGAGTTCATACCTTTTACCAGAAAAGATTTCTTTTGATAAATTATTTGTAAAATCAAAAAACATTACTTGCAAACTTAATTTTTATTGTATAAAAAAATTATTTTTGGATTTGTTACCCTCGGGTATAATGCCATCAATGATACAACAATACAGTTTTTTTAGTCTTGAAAGTACGTGAGATAAAAATAAAAAAAAATTTAACGACTTTTATCAAACGGTCATCTTCCGAATCCAATTGTTTAATGCAAAATCACACGAACAATACAGTTTTTATTTTTTTATTTTATTCTGTTAAGACTTAGAGATCCTTAATTAGTTTGTAACTATATGTTAGCTAATCAAACTTGAATTCTATATTAGAGCCTCCATTTTTTAACATTTCAAACCCAATTTCGTACAACGTGCTTAGCAAAGTTTGCTTACAGAGAAAAGGTACGTATGTGGACTTCAATAAGTTTCATTTTCTAAGTACATAATTTCCATGGTTTTGATGTCATATGAGAACGAATAGATTGAAAAAAACTGCATAATTTTCAAATCTCAGGCTTGCTAGTGGCACGTTGTATTTCATAATTTAATGACTGATAAGATGTTTGTTGTGGTAATTAAATTTTTTTTTTTTTTAAGTAATTAAATTTTTTGTCCACGATTAAAATTTGCATTCAACGAATCTATACGAAGATATAGAGTTTTTCTCTATATTACGTGATTCAACGATTTATATTATACAGAACTAATTAAAGTGACGGAGGGCACAAAAAAGCAAAAGTTGTTGAACTCTTTTTCTATTTTAAAGCATATATTTAAAGCAACGTATATGCTTTTGAAAATAAAAAGTTAAGGGAAAGGTCCTAACCTATTTTCATTGAAATCTGGTAATTTGTTTACGGAATTTGGAAATTAAGCATCACCCACCTGATGTTAGGCCATTTTATGGGCCCCAGAAAAAGGGAGAGAGACAAACTATGGCGATCACACAGTACATAACCTCCCACTATGTGAAAACATATGTTGATGATTGTCACACCATTTGATCTGATGGTGCTAGATATCTCTATATCTGTATTCATGTAGACATCAAGAGATCCATAATTCAACTGTTGTTTGGGATGGAGTATAATAATTTGTATTTTAATAGCTATCACTACCTATTTTATCTAGTTTTTGTTGTGTCATATTGTTAGGTGGAGTAACTTTTATTTATTTTTTGAAAGTGACATATATTTAAATGATGAAGTAATGAAACTTGAAAATAACAAGTAAGATTTGAGATTAGAAATATTATGTGGGCTACGAAAAGATTAATGAAAGTCGAACAAGACTCTCTTTAAATCTTATTTTGAGAAAGTTTATATGCATGTAATAAAATGAAGTATTACTCCCAATTAGTACGGTCTTGTGTTTTCGAAGTTTTGTTCTAATTTGCAAGACACAAATATGCACCGTCCTAAACTAATTTATTGCATGTAAGGATTAGCTTTTTTATTTGAATAAATCTTTTGAAATTAACATACCTAAACGATTAAGTAATGTGAATTAAAAAATCATAAAAAATTAAAGAGATATTAAGTGTACCTCACATAAAAATAAATTTTTGTTAGTCATTAAAGAGATATTAGGTGCACCCCACATAAAGATACATTTGGATTAGTCTTAATTGGTATTTAATTATTTATTCGAACAAAAGTTTCACTTTGTGTAGGGTTGCTCTTTTAATTTTTCACCTTTTACAATGACATACGATATTAAATTACAGTACCATCTAATCAGTCATCCAATAGGAGTCCATAAAGTAGCTTTAATTGTGGAAGTCGTAACCAACGGTTGTATAACTTCCGCTTAAATTATAGCTGAGATATTTATTAAGCTTCCTGAAATTGTTTAATTAATTATGGTTTATAGTATATTTTAAATTAAAAAGGTATTGATAGATTAAAAGCATCTTCAAGGGTTATATATATATATATATATATAGTGTATAAATATGATGTTATATATTTTGTGTAAAAATAATAACAACCAATCATGTATTATGTCCAAAATTTTACAAAATTTTTACAAACTTATTGGGTTGATTTATTAATGGCATGAAAAATGGAAGGAAAAAGAAAATATGTTGTTGTGCAAAAAAGTTATGCAAAATAGGTGCAATGTATTAGCTTAGAGATAAAAAAAAATACATAAATTAGGTATATTTTACACAAAAATATTTTTTTAAATGGAGATGCTCTAATTCGTAGCAATATATATATTTTTTCAACTTTTTTTTTAAACATATAGTTGACTTGAATTTTAGCATCCCCTACCATAAAAGTCACAGTCAGACAACTTGAGCATTTGGCTCTCTCTCTCTCTCTAACAGAACCAAACGAATTTGACAACTTCGATTCTCACACACGGCTAAATGCAGACGTTCACACACACAAAATAGTTAAAATACACATACACATACACATACACATAGAGGAGTTACATGTCCAGACTCCAGACAGAGAGTGACAGATGTCAGAAACTGTTGATACAGAGATAGAGATATATAGAGAGAGACGTTATTGGCTAGAATAGCCGCCAAGTAGGAACGAAGTAGTGTGTGTACACGTGTAAAGCTGTGGGCGGTTGACTGATCAACCAATGCATCTATCTTCTTAGACAGCTCGTGGCTCGTGCTCTTTTATGGTCCCATCACTCCATCTATATAAACCCATCCCAATTGCATAAACCATTTCCATCTCTCATTAAATCAGCTGTCTCTTCTTCTTCTTCCTCCTAACCGTATATTATACATATACACAGAAATTATATATATAGTTTCCACTATATATTACAGTTATGGCTGGTGGAGGATTCGCGGCTACGGCCGGTGGAACCGAGTTCGAGGCCAAGATCACTCCCATCGTCATCATCTCCTGCATTATGGCCGCCACCGGTGGACTCATGTTTGGTTACGACGTCGGCGTTTCAGGTTTATTATTAATCCTTCTCAATATATATATTTGGTCACTGATGATTATTCTTGCACTAATGCAGTAATCTTTGATGTTTAGATTTGGGTAATTCAACTGCGTGTAAGAATATATATATATATGTATATATTATGTATGAGAAATTTTTTAAGCAAATGATATTATATATTTTTTATTTATTAATATATAAACGTACAAATGTTGTGAATAAAAATTTTGGATATAAATTATTTATTTATTTTAGTGATTACCCTTTTTACGATTAAATCATATTGTGAATCTCTCTATCTTCACAAGATAATACTCTCTATATATTTATTGGGATTAATTTGGTAATTCGATGTTTATTATGGGCATTAAATCATTGTTTTTAAAAAGTGTTTGGTTTTTAGTCACTTAAGTGACGATTATTACTATAATAAAGGGCTTTATAATTATATAAAGGTAATCTGTCTATTTTCAGATTCGTTTATTTGTGTGTGTGTATATATATATATGTTATGTTGTTCAAATTCCTCGTTAAAGATATGCTTAAAAATAGGTAGCTGTTATGCCTGAAATATTGACTCCATCATCACCAGCTGTCAGAATTAATTTAAAAAAGAGAGGAAAATCCAAATTTCTATTACAAAATCTACAGTACTAAAAAATTCAGAGAAAGATTTTTGATTTACTCCATACTTTGAAACTCGGGTCATGATTGTTGAACTAAAATATAATTATTGATGAATAATTATGCGATTTCTTAATTAATTAATTACAGGTGGTGTTACTTCAATGCCCGATTTCTTGAAGAAGTTTTTTCCGGTGGTTTACCGGAAGACTCAAGAGGGACTGGACAGTAACTACTGCAAATACGACAATCAAGGACTACAATTATTCACATCATCTCTGTATTTAGCTGGTTTAACGGCGACGTTCTTCGCTTCCTACACGACGAGGAATCTTGGCCGGAAGCCCACCATGTTGATTGCCGGGATTTTCTTCATCATCGGAGTGGTGCTGAATGCTGGAGCTCAGGACCTTGCTATGCTCATTATTGGGAGGATCTTGCTTGGTTGTGGAGTTGGTTTTGCTAATCAGGTTTGTTAATTTCAATTAATCTCTCACTTTACATTTTTATCAATCAAGGTTATTTTTGTAATATTAGCACTTATGGATAAAGAAAAACAGTGAAAAATATCTTAGCTTCTCTATTATTTGTGGCCTAAAGTTCGTCGAACAACACTGGTCGTATGGAAAGTGGGGATAAAGTACAAAAATAGGTGGTCCCCCAAAACTATCTTAACAACTAACTTACAAGAAATTATTTAGTAAAGAATAAACCCTAAATTTATATATATATTATCCCCCTAAGGTAATAAATATGTGGATATTTTTTTTGGGACAATGAGTACTCCATGTGGATAATTTTTTTTTTTTTTTTTGTGAGAGAGCGAGAGTATCTTCTAAAAAATTTAAGTTATTTGGGAGGTGTAACTTCGAAAACTTGAATTATTGGTAGATTTTTTTATTTTATTTTTTGAGCATATTGAATCATTTGATGTTGTGATTAAGAATTTGTATGGAATAAAATAAGGATAAGATTATAAAATTAAAGGTGGACAAGATATTTTTTTTTTTCAGATAAATCTTTCAAATCATATTCCAATGCCTCTTCCTTTTTAGAAGAGGTAAAAACAACTCTTCTTTAGCCACTTTGCTTTTCATACTTTATTCAAAAGTTAGCAATGATTAGGGGCTATGAATCTCAGTGGTGTTTTTGCTTTTTGAATCATTCTCTCTTTGAAAAATCTTTACCCTTACTCTTTAACGTGATCATATTTAGTCCTTTTCACTCCAACTTATTTGTAACGTTCAATTTAACTTTTATTTATTTATTTATTTTTATTTTTTATTCTGAGGACTAAATTAATTACTTGTGATATGAATTAATGCAAAGGTTGTGCAACTTTAATAAAATTATATATATACATACATTTATATATATATATATATATATATATATATATTTCTGAGGATTAAATTAATTACTGTGTTATTTGCATGAATTTCAGGCTGTTCCTCTGTTCCTATCAGAGATAGCACCCACAAGAATTCGCGGTGGACTCAACATTTTGTTCCAGCTTAATGTCACAATCGGCATTCTGTTTGCTAATCTTGTCAATTACGGTACTGCAAAGTAAGTTCATTTTTCTATTTCAATCAATCCCTTCTGAACAATTTTTTGAAATAGTTGAATTGAAATATCTTCCCTAGCTTAATTTGGAATTTTTAATTATTTCAGTCAACGTTACGAATATTATATTAACTTTTCTTACTCGAGATTCACGTATAAAGTAAGATTAGTTAATTATACACGTAATCTGGAGACGGTGGTGTCATTACTAGAGGAAGGTTGCTACTGTTAGAAAAACTACCATTTTTTAAGTTCAAATTCTTTGATCACTTGTTGACTTTTTGGTTTATATCAAACCCATCCTTGCATTAAAATTTCAGCTTCATGCCTCAAAGTCATTAGTGTATGGTCCACTAATTGAAAAATGAGAACACTAACAAAAAGATGACCCAAGTGTGTGGAGTAGCACACAATTAGTGCAGTAAATCAGAACAGATACACCCTAATGTTTACTTTTATATGAAGACCACACACAACACCGAGACTCACATCTCATCATACATTTTGAACTTTGAACTTCCTTATTTGAGATGTCCAATTTGAACGTTGCACTATCTCCTTTGAAAAGTCAAAAGAGAAACCACACATATAGGCTACACAAAAAATTTAAGGATAAACGAATCTCATAGGATTTGTCATCTGAAGTGTTTGAGATGCTTGATTTGTCACTTAAAAAATAGAAAACAAAATACTGTTTTCAAACAATTATAAAAGACAATTATCTAAAAATAAATAATTTTTTTTTAAACTGAGTTTCATGGGGCAACAAGTTGCAGGAGTCTCATTAATTCTTTCTGTTTTTATTTGCTGATCTATCACTCTTGTTTTCATTACAACCACAGGATCAAAGGAGGATGGGGTTGGAGGCTGTCATTGGGGTTGGCTGGAATTCCTGCACTCCTTCTAACTGTAGGATCCCTCCTGGTGGTGGACACCCCTAACAGCCTGATAGAGCGTGATCGCTTGGAGGAAGGAAAAGCAGTGCTCAGAAGGATTCGAGGCACTGACAATATTGAACCAGAGTACTTGGAGCTTGTCGAGGCCAGCCGTATAGCTAAAGAAGTCAAACACCCCTTCAGGAATCTCCTCATGAGGAGGAACCGTCCTCAACTAGTCATTGCAGTGGCTTTACAGGTTACCTTCTTTGCATTATTTTTATCTTTACCTTAATCCCATATGAATAGGGTCAGTCACATTTTCTATGCAACTTACCTTAACCTTTTTTTGTTTGATTGAAATGTATAACAGATATTCCAGCAATTCACAGGCATCAATGCAATCATGTTTTATGCACCGGTGTTGTTCAACACATTAGGATTTGGAGGTGATGCGTCGCTTTACTCAGCCGTCATTACAGGAGCTGTAAATGTGCTATCAACCATTGTATCCATCTATTCCGTGGACAAAGCAGGCCGTCGCGTGCTCTTACTGGAAGCTGGGGTCCAAATGTTCATTTCACAAACAGCGATTGCCGTTATACTGGGACTCAAGGTCAAAGACCACTCAGAAAACCTTGAAAAAGGCTTCGCAGTCATGGTTGTGGTTTTGATATGCACATATGTGGCTGCTTTTGCCTGGTCTTGGGGGCCACTAGGATGGCTCATTCCTAGTGAGACATTCCCCTTAGAGACTCGCTCAGCCGGACAGAGCGTGACAGTTTGTGTCAACTTGGTCTTCACCTTTGTGATAGCACAGGCCTTTCTCTCCATGCTGTGTCATTTCAAGTATGGCATATTCTTGTTCTTCTCGGGTTGGGTGCTCATCATGTCTTTCTTTGTGCTGTTTCTGCTCCCGGAGACTAAAAATATTCCGATTGAGGAGATGACGGAGAGAGTGTGGAAGCGTCACTGGTACTGGAAGAGGTTCATGGATGACGATGTGAAGGGAGAAATTGGCATTACTAGCATTGATGCAACGAAAAACGGTCATACCAATGGAGTTTGATCCTGCTTCCCAATTGTTATAAACCTTGACAACATTGGGCAACTTTTTGGGCTATGTAATGTATGCTAGTTGGATACATAAATAAATGAATAGGAACGTATACAAATTTCATTTGTTGTCTATATTTTGATCTTAGGAACTTGGAATGTTTTATGTTATTCTGCTACTATCATCCCATGCGTTCGCGAATGCAGATTGAAAATTGTTGGGGGAGCAGAATCAGTACTTTGAAATTTTATTTTATTTTATTTTTTTAATTTTAATTTTGGGAATTGATAATGTTGACTGGTTGACTTATTGACCATATATGAGGTATTTCATGGTCCTCCTCTCTCTGGAGCCTTGTCTATGCGACAAAGTCATAAAAAATTAATGGTTAAACTCTTTCCATTTCAAATAAAAGTCAATTCTTTTCTTGTTCTCCTCCTTCATTCTAATCATATATATACTGAGAAACCTTAACTATTACAACCATGGCGGGAGGAGGAATCTTTGGCCCAGCGGCTGGTGGAACCCAGTTGGAGGCGAAGACCACTCCGATCATCATCATCTTCTCTATCCGTATTGAAATCTGATAATTTGTTCACGGAATCTGGAAATTAAGCATCACCCACTTGATGTTATAGGTAGGGGTAGCAATATTTGACACGACACGCTAACATGACACGAATACGAGATAAACGGGTTAGGGTTTGGGTTAATCGTGTTCGTGTCATAATCGTGTCGATACGGATTGACCCACTAACTAAACGTGTCGTGTTCGTGTTTGACCCTATAAACACGATTATAACATGATTAACTCGATTAACTAAACGTGTCATGTTCGTGTCAAAAATGACCCATTTAGCAAAATATGTCGTATTCGTGTCGAAAATGACTTAAATGTGTCTTTTCGCGTCGTGTCAAATCTTGACCCATAACTTAAATGTGTCTTTTCGCGTCGTGTCAAATCTTGACCCATTTATTAAACAGGTTATGCGTGTTGTGTCGTGTTACACGTATAATAATCATATCGTGTTCTTGTCAAGGGTCTTAGATACGATTAATAATCATGTCGTGTTCGTGTCAACTCTAATCGTGTCTGTGTTGTAATCGTGTTGACAGGCTGCTTGATGCGGGGTTTGTAAGAGAAGTGTACTACCCTGACTGGTTATCAAATGTTGTCGTTGTGCAGAAGAAGAATGGGAAATGGCGAGTGTGCATTGATTTCACCAATTTAAACAAAGCCTGTCCGAATGATAGCTTCCCGCTGCCAAAGATTGATCAAATGGTGGATGCAACTACTGGATATGAACGTTTGACCTTTTTAGATGCTTATTTAGGTTATAATCAGATCTCCATGGACCTTGCTGATGAAGAAAAAATTACTTTCGTTACCGAGCGCGGGACGTATTGCTACAAAGTCATGCCATTCGGACTGAAGAACTGTAATACCCCTAATTTTAAAAGGATAGTCTCGGCATTTATTTATTATTTTTATTATATTTTTGCGTGATTATTTAGTTTAATTATTTTATTTAATTGTTTACCTATGTGACATGTATTTAATTGGTATTTATTTATTTGTTTAATTGCATTTTATTTTATTTAATTGTTTATTTAATTGCGTTTTAATTATTAGATGTAATTGTTTTCTTTAAATAGAATTAATTATTTTTCTTGAAATTGATTTAAGTGTTAAATGATTTAATATAGTATAAATGGATTTTTTATAAATAGAGTTGTATGTTAGTAGGATTAATTAAGGGTTTTGGTTTTAGAAGTCACGTATGTAGCCGACAAAATTAAGCATTAATTAGGTTTCATATGGGTCGACTAAGGATTTAGTTTAGGGTTTAAATTAAACTAGGGTTTTGGGTAAACTTATAAACCTATAAATATATCTGTATAAGGCTGTCAAGGGTTTAGAACCCTAACCACGTTGTGAAGACAGAAGAAACAGAGGGAGGAAAACCTAAGGGGCGCCGGGAAAACTTAGAAGAAAGACGTTGAGATTTCTGAACCGAGTCTCACAGGCAAGTTTTATTACTAACTCTATCTCTTTGGCCTGTGTTCTTTGCATCTCTAATTCAGTTCCAGGAAGAAATAAAGCTAAATTAATTTGGTTGTAATTATTTGTTTCAAACAGTATGGGTTATTGTATGTATTTTCCGTTCGTGATGAAACTGTTTGTGCTTGGTCTTGTTTTAATTGAATTTGATTAACAAGTAATGAACTTAAATAACTTTAGAGCACTTTGGGACTTAGTTTTAATCCATAGGAAACTTGGGTTGGAGGAACAAAGTTGCCAGAGTTGGAGAAGAAGTTGAACAGCATGTTTTCTTTTAGGTACATGTTAAGTGTTTTTAAATTATTTTGTTTAATTCTTGTTCCCACTGAATGTGGTTATTAATCAAGGAAGTTAATTAACTTTTGAACACCCAAGGACTTAATTTTAATCAGCAAGAAATTTGGTTTGGAGGATCAACACAGCCGGACATCGCCGGAATTGGAAAAACGACGCACAGGGGAAGGAGCCTGCTCTATTTCAAGTAGAGCAGGCTCAATTAAAAAGTGGAGCAGGTTCTACTTTGTAGTAGAGCCGGCTCTACTTGGTAGTGGAGGCGGCTCCACTTTGGGTGGAGCCGGCTCCTTTATGCAATTTTTATTTTTTTTCGTTTTCAGGCAGTTTTAGTTGCAGTGGTAGGTTCTCTGTGGTTCCAGTTGGGTTTAGGGCTATGTGTGAGGTGTATGGATGGTACTTGGAGACAATTCTAACACTTCAGGAGGCATGTTAATAACCTAACTATGGTTGTCACTTGAACAATATATGTTTTAAACAATTTAAAACACTGTAGTTGGAGTCGGAAGAGTTAGATTGGTTTAATCCTTTATGTTTTGTATTCTTCAGAGACAAATAATATAATTAATACATGTGTCACCATATAACATGATCAAGTGTCTAAATTATATTGGTTTTGGATGCATTGGAGTTGAGTGATATTAAGATTTAAACATACTTAGCACTCTACTGAGTCTGTGAAACATTAGAGATTAAGCATGCCTATGTATATGCTAAAGTTTTGTTTTGATGCTTTCATTAGTACTGCTAGTATCAATTTTTGGAGCATGGACCTTGTTGATATTTACCCCAAATGTCTGTGATATCAACTACTGGATGTGGAATACTATTAATATTTAAACTTAGTATTATATCGGATTTTGTGTAACAGTATGTACTGACTATGTTTACTCTACTTATTGATGCTCACATCACTATTGTTGTTATCAGTTATTGGATGTATGGAATTAGTTGATATTCGCTTCAGTTGCCGATCTTATCAACTGCTGGATGGTTGGATAGTATACACCAGTATGGGACGGTGGTATACTAGGGATGGTTTGGTTTCAAAATACCAAAACCTACCTATTCTGGATTAATGAATGGATTAACTAAAAGTTAAATCCTATGGATTTGTAGTGTCATGGCAACAACTAGTTGAGCGGCACTACTATGGATTTTGAATGGATTTTAAATATATTACTTTTATGGTACCTCGATATGAGCTTGAGACTCAGGATCGATGGTTAGGGAGCATATATGCATTGGGATGCATAGCTGGATACGATGGTTAAAGGTGTACCCTGTTTAGGTTTAGGTACACATGCCCACTTCGTGTGCGTTTTAGCATGTTACCTCTATTCAGGTTGAGACCAGCCTGTAGTCCAGTGAGAGTCCTTTAGTGTGACTATATATATATTTACGGACTATTAGCTATTATTGAATTGTTTATGATGTACATGCGTATCGGGCCTCTGTTTGGATTGTAATAGTATAGAACTTGTGCGTGGGCCTGACCCACTTCTATTTTTTCAGGAACACGACAGTTCCAGGCTTAGACGTGTTCGTGCTGAGCAGAGGTCTCTATTCACTCTTCCGACGATGTAGGATTCTCTCCATAGTTTATTTCTGGATGTTTATTACAGTTGTTTTAGTTTCCGGTTGGATGTTGAATAGGGGTCCACTAGAGATGGATTCCCGAGTTGTAAACTGATGGGGTTTTGGAGTTTGGGTTTGATGGATTTTAATAATTATAATATTTTGCGGATTCTATTTTTAGTTCCTTTCAGCTTTAATTTCATTTCTTAATTCATTTTGTATTCCGTGTTCATTTTAAAATATTTATTGTTTGATATTCCCTCAGGCTCGGGCCTGGGCCTGATCAACCCGTGTCTCGGATCCGAGGGGTATCACAAGAACGCCGGAGCAACTTCCCAAAAACTTATTAGCAAAATTTTTAAGGGAAAAATAGGGAAGACCGTGGAAGCTTACATTGATGACATGGTGGTAAAAAGTAAGAAGAAAGTTGACCATTTGAAACATCTACGAGACGTATTTGATGTGTTGAGGCAATATGGAATGAAGCTCAATCCAACCAAGTGCTCATTCGGTGTAAGTTCTGGCCAATTCCTGGGGCACGTGGTTAATCTTAGAGGCATCGAGGCAAGCCCTGCCCAAGCAAAAGCTCTGACTAAGAATGCCGAGCTGACGATAGTCAAAGAAGTGCAAACACTTACGGGACGGATCGTTGCACTGAGCCGGTTCATTTCCAAATTGTCAGATCATTGCAAACCATTTTTTGACACAATACGAAGCCATGGCAGGCAAGTTTGGGGGGATGAACAGCGCCTAGCGTTAACTGCTCTGAAAAAGTATATGCAGAACCTTCCGGTCCTATCAGCTCCAGAACCGGGCGAAAAGCTATTTTTATATCTCGGAGTATCCAGCATCGCGACAAGTGGTGTTTTGATCCGCTATGCAGAAGGGAAACAATATCCAGTGTTCTACGTTAGCAAGACAATGATTGAGGCCGAAAGGCATTATTCAAAGGCAAAGCGGGTGATACTCTCGCTAGTGCATGCGAAAAAAAAGTTCAGGCATTATTTTGAATCCCATCCTATCATCGTTCTAACCACTTTCCATATCAGAATAATCCTGCACAAACCAGATCTCTCAGGAAGAATGACGAAGTGGGCCATAGAGTTAAGCTCATTTGATATCACATACGAACCCAGAACAGTAGTCAAAGGGCAAGCGGTGGCAGATTTTTTACTAGAATGTGATTCAGAGGACATGGAGGAAGACCTTCGTGGTTGCTTATGGAAACTCTTCGTCGATAGATCCTCAAATCAGATGGGTGCAGGCATTGGGATCAAACTGCAGATGCCAGAAGGACATCCTTAAGTCAAGCACTTTGGCTTGAATTCGGAGCCACAAACAATGAGGCGGAATATGAAACACTGCTGGTAGGAATTAAGCTTGCAAAGGAGCTGAAGGTCAGGAATTTGACTGTTTTTAGTGACTCGCAGTTAATTGTTCGGCAGGTGAATGGCGAGTATGAAACTAAGGATGAAACGATGGAAACATATCATTCTGCTGTTATGCGGGATGCCAAAAACTTTGAAAAAATTGAATTTATTCAAATTCCAAGGGAGCATAACGAGGATACCGATCGGCTAGCATGTAGTGCCTCGGGTTCTGGAGAAACATTGGCAAGGGTGATTCTAGAAGGAATATTAAAGTAGCCATCCATTTTCGAAGAACCTTCGGGCTCAGATCCTTGGCAAGTGAATGTTATTCCATATGAGCCAAGCTGGATTGATCTGATCATAACTTACATCCGGGATGATACTCTACTTGAGCAAAGAGATGAGGCTAGGAAAATCAAATCGAATGCTGCAAAGTATGCCATAGTGCATAACCAGTTGTACAGAAGATCTTTTTCCGGACCGTACTTAAAGTGCGTCACCCCCACAGAGGCTCGGCAGGTACTACGAGCTATTCATGAAGGTGTATGTGGAAATCACTCAGGGGGGAGGTCTTTAGCGCACAAAGCAATGACGCAAGGGTACTTTTGGCCGAACATGTCGCGAGATGCGGAAGAATTGTCCAGAAGGTGCGATAAGTGCCAAAGGTTCGGACCACTGATTCACCAACCACCTGAGGACTTGCACGTAATGGCCACACCATGGCCTTTCGCACAGTGGGGGATGGATGTGGTTGGTCTTCTACCAACTGCAAGAGCTCAGAACAAGTATGTGCTGCTGGCTACAGATTACTTTACTAAGTGGGTGGAAGCAGAGCCGTACCCGAGCGTTACTCAAACTCATGTGAGACGGTTCATTTGGAGTAATATTATTTGCCGGTTTGGTGTTCCGTGGTCAATCGTCATGGATAATGGGACCAACCTTGACAGCAAGCAAGTAAGAGGGTTGTTGGAGGAATACAAAATTAATCAAAAGCTAGCGACAGTAAGTCACCCCCAGGCCAATGGACAGGCGAAAATCACAAATAGGACAATCTTTACTTGTATCAAGAAGAAGCTTGAAGAAAAGAAAGGAAAATGGTTAGATGAACTGCCGAACGTCCTATGGGCTTACAAAACGACCCCAAGGCGACCGACCGGAGAAAGCCCATTCACCATGGTGTATGGTACCGAGGCAGTTATACCGGTCGAGCACTTGGTTCCAACTGTTCGAAGCTTGGCATGGAACCGATAGCATAATGACAGTATGTTGAGGTTTAACCTCGATTTGTTGGAGGAAAAAAGAGATGCAGCGGCGGTAAGGCTCGCATCCTACCAGCAGACGCTTGCGAATAGTCATAACAAAAAAATAAAGCACAGAGACTTTACACCGGGTGATCTGGTTCTGAAAAAGAAGGTGGGGATAGTCAAAAAGATGATGCCACCATGGGAAGGTCCATACAGAATTGCAGAAGCCATAGGAAAGGGGGCATATACCTTAGAGACCATGGCCGGAAGGCTAGTTAACAAGCCTTGGAACGCTACTTCTCTGAAGAGGTATTATCAATAAAAGTTGAATTTCAATATTGAATTTTGTTCATTTTCAATTAAATACAGGCAAATGTACAAGTTTATGAGATTTATAAAAATAGTATTCCTCTTTAAGAGGTTGATTAAGTAAAAATAGCAAAGCTAAGTGGCATTCTAGCCGAGCGCCAGACACTTAAGCAAAGTAAGTGGCAGCTGGCACTATGAGTCGAACGCCAAACACTTGCCAAGAAATAAAAAGCCAAGTGGCAAGTGGCATTCTAGCCGAGCGCCAAGCACCTAAGCAAAGTAAGTGGCAGCTGGCACTATGAGCCGAACGCTAAAAACTTGCTAAGAAATAAAAAGCCAAATGGCAAGTGGCATTCTAGCCGAGCGCCAGGCACTTAAGCAAAGTAAGTGGCAGCTGGCACTATGAACCAAACGCCAAAAACTTGCCAAAAGAAATAAAAGAGTGAAAGTGGCAAGTGGCATTCTAGCCGAGCGCCAACCACTCAGCAAAGTAAGTGGTAGTTGGCACTATGAGTCGAACGCCAAAAACTTGCTAAGAAATAAAAAGCCAAGTGGCAAGTGACATTCTAGCCTAGCGCCAAGCACCTAAGCAAAGTAAGTGGCAGCTGGCACTATGAGCCGAAGGCAAAAAACTTGCAAAAAAAAAAAAAAAAAATGGGTAAGTGGCGTTCTGGCCGAGCGCCAACCGCTTAGCAAAGTAAGTGGCCTTCGGCATTATGAGCTGAACGCCAAAAACTTACACAAAAAACTACTTTTGCTGTGACACACTAGTTGAAAGCCAGCCACTGACATACAGGGAAGAACTAGATCAGATCATTAAATTAGAGAATTTACAGAAAGAGTTTGATAAGAAGTCGGCCATTTCATTAATAATAAAGTTTAAAGAGTTACAAAAATGATGAGGTATACAGATGGCAAAAATACAAAAGAACGAAAATCAATACATCAAAAAGGTTCTAACTAAGAAGCGTTTGCCTCTTGATGGTGCTGGACGGTCTCCTCATCATTGTTGGTGTCACCATCCTCACGAGGAGGAGAGTCGAGCTGAATGACAGAATTATTCTGCTGAGTCCTACCCTCAATAGTGTTGGAAGAATCATTCCGCTGAGGGTTATCTTCAGCAGCAGTAACAGATGGAGTCACGGTGGACAGAGGAAGAATGTCCAAAGTCAGAGTAGTAGAAGGAGTAGGAGTGATCCGGGAAGAGGCAATCTCTTGGCACTCATCAAATATGCCCTCAACAGCGGTGGAGTCTGGATCGGCATAAATACCCGGAGGGTCAATCTCCAGCTCCCTGTCAACATCATCAGGGGTAGAACCAGTCTGACCCTCACCCGGATTACGATCGGCATAACCCTCTCGGAACCCCTGAGCATATCTGAGGGCCCCAACTCTGGAAAACCGAGCATGCAGAGCTAGCATACCACCATTTACCTTACTAATGGTGTCGAGTAAAGCATTGCGCTCGTCCAAAGCCCTTTTCTCAAAGGCCATCCGAACGGATTGCTCATCATTCAGAAGGCGTAGAAGTTTTTCCTTTTAAGCCTTAAGGGATTCCCGCTCGGTATGCCAGACGCTCTTCTCGAGCTACAATGCATTCCTCTCATCCTGAAGAGAGTCGATCTCCTTCCTCAGCGAGTCCCTCTTCTTTTAAACCTTGCCAAGCTGAACATCAACCCGGTCTTCTGAGCAACCAAAGCATCGTTCTCCTTGTTCGCTGCATTAAGGTTGTCAGAGAACGTACGAACGTTGGCGTTCACAAGCTCAACTTGCTTCTGCATAGCCATCATCCCGTACAGGGTCTGTAGAGATATACAGGACAACTGGTTAATCCGAGCAGATGGTTAAAAGAAACTAAGTGTAAAGACTGTATAAAGATTTATTGATTAAGAGGCAGAAGTTACCTCCATGGCAGATAAGGGAAATCGGCTGAACACTTCTTTCTGAGACAGACCCTTGGCTACCTCAATGTCCTTGGGAGTCCACATGCTCCTGTAGTATGCCATAGCGGTCTGACCATCCTTGAACATGGTCTCGTTCGGTTTTACAGACGACCCGTCTGTTCGAATGAAGCGAAGGTTCCATGGTGCCATTCCTAAGGCAGAGGCATACCCAGAAGGGGTAGGGGGCCTAGTCTGAGGAGGCCTTGCTAGAGATAGCACATTCGGCCCAGAGGGCCTAAGCCTCTGTGACAAAGGAACATCATCGACGCTGAGGGCACTATCAGGCTGGTGCCTTTTTCCTCTTGCCTTTTCCCGTGCGGAAGCAGTAGTAGAGCCGGGAAAATTGCTGATAGAGGGGGTCACGTTCGGACTGGCGGTAGCTGTGTTGGAGATCGGGTCAGTAGTCGTCACGATCGGATCGGTGGAAGGAGTGGTATCAGAAAGGGTAGCAGAGGAAGCTGGTGAAGAATTTGTTGTGGGGGTGATAACAGGCCTGGGGGCAGTTTTCCTCCTGCCAAAGGAAGGGATATGGAGTTGACTCATTATCTTGCAGAGGGCTGAGAGAGCAAGAAGGTTGTTTGAAGTGAGGAGGTCCGAGTAGGAGGGAACGTTGGTCAGAACGTACTGCTTCAGGTAGTTATCCCTATCCCTGCACACATCGTAGCTCAAATCATCACAAGGAATGCCTAAGGAATGGCACAAGAAAGAACAAAAACGGGGAATGCAAATCTCGCAAGGACAGTCACTTTTATGGGTTTTGTATTTCTTGTAAGAAGAGACAGCACTCTCCAAAAGCGCTCGGGATAGGGAAATCCTCTGCAGCTGGAGAAAACCAGGCTCCCCTAACCCCAATTATATTTTTCCTCCAACCCTTCTCGGATTTGATTTTTTCTGTGCAGATGGACCTCTTCTCAATGGGGAAAAAGTAGTAAAACGGTTCATCAGTTCTGATCTTGCTAACCTTGTAACAGAGGAGAAGATCTATGAGGTCTAGATCTAGACCTCTGTCACGGATCAGAAGTAGCATAACAGACAAAATCCTAAGGAAATTTGGGTTTACTTGCAAAGGGGAAAGTTTCAGTTTGTTGAAAACGTAGCAAAAAAAGGGATGCAAAGGGAACCTAAGGAGGTTAAGATGAAGGTGTGAAAACAGAACCTCGCCGGGAAGAAGGCCAGCACCGGTTCTAATATTCACCTCTTTAGGGCACTTTCTAATTTGTATATCGTCAGGGAGGTGAAGTTTCATGTGAAGAACATCTAGATCTACAGTCATAGTGAGAATGAATGAAGATTTTAAGGAAGAGAAAGAGGTCTTCCGAAAGAAAAATGCAAATGAAACTAACCTCAGAAACTGAGAACGGCAAAGAGTACTGCAAGGTCGCTGGAAGGAGAATCTTTTGTAAGAAATCGCCGGAGAAGATTCGAACAACAGAAAGTGAGATGGAGACGGTAAAGAGAATCGATGGAACATTTGTGACACCCCCTAACTTCAGAACACGGGTTGATTAGGTCCGCGCACAAAATGAGGGAATATCAGCTAATCAATAATAAACAAGCACAGAATACAAGGGGGAAAAAATAAAAAAATAAATAAATAGCGCTGAAAGGAAAATCTAAATTAATAATTAAATAGTAAATCCTCTAATACATTAATCTCCAATAAATTCTCATTTTAAGAATAAAACCTTCAGAGTACAACTTGGGAATCCATACAATGTGGACCCCTAATAAAAATCCCAACTAAAGACGAAACAAATAAATGTCCAACTCAGAAATAATAAATGATAGCGAAAACATAGTGGAGGTCCTACGTCTATGACACCGGAAGAGTGGTGAAGTCTGGCCTCTGCTCTGCACAAACTGACTCTATGTTTGGAACTGTTGAGGACCTGAAAAGATAACAACAAAGGTGGGTCAAAACCCACGAACAAGTCCTTTCTACTACATCCCAAACAGAAACCCGAGAAACGGTACATCCTAGTCTGACTCATGCAATAACTACGTAGGTCAATATATATAAGTATACACACTATAGACTTTCATTGGATCATAAGACAGCCTCAACCGGATAGTAGGTCTCATGCAAGCGCACACAAGGTGGTCACGAGTATCTCTTCTACCAGGGCAAACACATCCCTATAACCAGCTACTCATCTCATCTGGCAGTATATGCTAACCCTAACCATCGATCCCGAGATCTCACACTCGTATCACGGTACCCAATTAAAATATATTTAAGTAACTGTAGCCATATCCTGACAATGACACAATTAAAGGTCATAACCATATCCTGACAACGGTATGACAAAACGTATAGGTCTAGACTTAAGAGCTAGTCCATATATGTCAGCAAACCATATCCTAACAATGGTGCTGCTAAGACCATATCCTAACAATGGTCCTCCATTATACACTCCTATACAAGTATGTATACTAAAAATTAATATACATTATTAATAGAATTTTATCTGAGTATTTTAAATGGCGGCATAGGCTTCTATACTTATCATGCAATTAACTTAATGCAATTAACATTATTTATATTAACACTGGCGTGATCAATTATTATATTACCACCAAAATATATAAAAATAAATTTTCAAGCTATTAAAAGTTTCATGCTGATAACTTAAAATGCAACCAATGCCATTTATTGTTTACTGAACAATTATAATAGCATTATCTCTACAATAATTTTTTTCTAACCACACTATGATAATAAAATGTCAACATACTATTAAAATTACCCAACCTGTAGGTGCTACCTTAGATTGATATTAAATTGCCCACATGCTATAATATAATTACACAAACTATAAACGCTACCATAGCTTGATATTAAATTGCCCACATGCTATAATATAATTACACAACCTGTAAATGCTACTGTAGCTTGATATTAAATTGCTCACATGATATAATACAATTACACAAACAGTAGATGCCCAGTTCACCACGGATACCCTCTGTGGTCACATGATTTCACAACCTCAAATAACCCACTTCAGTATGGTCACAGGGATTTCGTAAGCCCCAAAGAACCCAACTCCTAGCATGAGTCGGCTCCTCCATCCTAAGCTTGGTAAAATAGATTTAAAACACTATGTCTAGAATGATCTCTAAAACTAATACTAAGCTTGGTAAAGTAAATTTAAAGCACTCAGTCATGCATAGGTACATCTAAATTTCAGAAAATAATAACTATGCTCATGAATATATATATATATATATACACCAATATAATTTCATACTCTCTGTTGATTTATATTTACAATTAAATCCTAACATCATTCTAGAGATGAACCGATCACGCAATCTAAGAGAATGAATAGAACAAGGACTTGCCTTTTATTTTCGGGTCAAAATTCAACACTGTTCGTCACCAATTTCCTTTGACGCCGGCGGCCTTCGGGTCGCCGTTAACTACCTTTGTTGCTCCGGTTAATCCCTACAACAGCTGGCCTCACTAGTCTCCTCCTCCGCCTCTTTCTTTCTCTCTTTCTTTTCTTCTCTTTTCTCACCTGTTCACGCCGCCCCTGGGTTTTTTTTCTTTTCTATTTCGTAACACCCAGTAACATACATATATATATATATATATATATAATGCAATGACTAACCTTTTTCTAACCTAAGCACTATCAGGCCCACTAATCACAACAATCCAAGATCATTGAAAGCTAACACATGTAAAGTAATAAAATTAAAATTAAAGAATTAATAATCATACTAAGGTAACATACACCATATAACTACCATATACCCATTACAAATCAACCACATACTGCCAGGTTTGGCTTTTAAAGCCACCAAAAGCAATTTAACACTACAATTTAAATAAAAATAAATATATATATTACTATAATACTAACCATTAGATTAGTAACCATATATATATATATATATATAAATTCGTACTACATATAAAATTCCTTTAATATTTTAAACTCAAATCTAAAATAAAGTAATTAATTTAACACCCTAAACATCTAACTAAACAAAATTAAACAAACAATTAAATTGTAGTACCCCTAATTTAAAAATGAATATAATTGGAATTTTACTGTTTATTTTATTATTTTTATTATTATTATTATTATTATTTTATTATTTTTGGGAGCTTACATGGCTATGTGTTGATGTGTTTATTTAATTTAATTAATTATTAATTTGCATTTATTATTTGCAATTTGAATTAGTTAGATGGATTTAATTGCTTTATGTGAATTATTTAAATTGTTAATTGTATTGTTCTATTTCTTTTTCCACTATGGTAAGAATAGGTTAAGGTTTTAGTGTTATTATCACCCTCAATTATGCAGCCGACGTTGGTATAATATAGGTTGGTCTATGGGCCGGATAAATCATTTAGGGTTTAATGGAACCTAGAATTAGTGGTCTATAAATATACCAGTGATGTTCTGCCTAGGGTTGAGGGTTATATTCACGATATAGAAATGGCAGAAGTAATTTGGAAGAAGTCTGGGAAGCAACAGAGAGGGAAGAAACAAAGAGGCTTGGCCGGAGACTTTAGGACGATGTCGGTGTAAGGCAAGTTCTAATCATATCTCTATTTCTTAGACTTGTGTTCTTTGCATGTCTAATTCAACTCCAGGATTAAACAAGAATCAAACTTAAATTGGATTACATGTCTCTGTTATATTTCACTGAAGGTAGCCATCAGTTATATGTAATACGCCTAATTTTCAAAAGGATAGTCTCGGTATTTTGTTTAATTGTTTTCTGTTCATTAATTGTTTTTGGTTCATTAATTGTTTTGAATTATGTTTTAATTGACTTTTTAATTATTTGATTTACTTGACTTATTTGTGTTATTTGAATTAATTAGTTGGTTTATTTGTTTTCTTTGGTTTAATTAATTATTTGAATTATTTACATTAATTGTGATAATTGTGATTATTTAAGTTAATTGTTTAGTTATGTGTTTAATTGTAATGGTGTTATATTTAATTCTTTATTGTAAATTTAGATTGGTAATTGTCTTGATTTAATAATTAGGGTTAAATTGGTAATTGTCTTGATTTAATAAGTAGGGTTTTACTTTTAATCAGTTTGTAAGCCGTCGTAGGTTTCTCAGTATGTTGGATGGGCCGGTTAGGATTTCAGTTGGGGCTTGAATTAATTTAGGGTTTAGTAAAATCCTATAAATATATATTAGATGTTTGGTTAGGGTTTGAGAAACATAACAAAACCAAGTATACGACTGTGGAGACAAAGGAAGAACAAAGAGTGTTCACGTTGGTTTTCGTCGGAACTTTAGAGACGGCGTAGAGATTTTTGGACAAAGATCTCAAAGGCAAGTTCTAACCTTACTCTCTCCCTTATACTCGTGTTCTTTGCATACTCAATAGTTCCAGGATGAATTACATGTTTAAAAATAAAAACGTTATCTATTTCATGTTTAGAGGTTAACTGAAACTGAATTTGTTTTAAAATTGTTAAACTGGTTAACTTTGAACTTTCTTGTTTAATTCTTGGTTTAATCCATATTAGTAGCATAATAAGGACTGAATTAAGGGTTAAGTTAAACTCTCTGAAAACCTATACTGTGAAGTGTCGGAGGCGTAAACGACGACTGGAGAGGAGAACACGAAGAAGAGGAGGGAGAGAGCCGGCTCCTATTGGGTTGGAGGCGGCTCTCCTTAGATTGGAGGCGGCTCCAATGGTCTAGGAGCCGGCTCCAAGGCCATTGGAGGCGGCTCCAATATTCTGGAGCAGGCTCCAGGTTGTTTTCTACGTGGGTTTTTGGTTCTGTTGTTTGTTTTTCCACTTTTCAGTGATTAGGCTTCATAGTGATTGTTTTAATATGTTTTAGTGGAGAATGAATACTGTAATGGATGGTTTAGGAGTGGTTTAGAGTAAACATAAATATTCAAAGATCAGATTAACATAGAATTGGACACAAAGCATTAATCATTAGGATTACATGGAGTTAATTACGAATGTCTTGTAGACTTGTGTGGATTTGGAGTTTCTAACTTCTAGATTATAATGTAAAATTTCTTGTGAGAGTTTGTGCACTGCTAATTGCAAATTCTTAGAATATACATTCATACAAGGAATCGGTATTTTTGCTAAAGATTAATTGGTGATTAAACTTAACATTTAATTCGTCAATTTTGTTGAATAGGAGCTTAACAGTATGATAAATTGTCTAGATTTATTATGCATGCCATGGAAATAAATATTATAACATTTGTTTAAGCTCTGTTAATTATGGATACCGGGAATAAACTTATATTTACAGACACAGTCCTGTGGGTGATCAGGTAATGGCTTATTGTTGGATTAATTAAGCATGTTAATGTGCTTAGTTTGGAACTGTGGGTTTTGACACTGATACTGTTAGTACTTAATCAATGGTTGGATTTATTAAAGCATGATGGTTAATCTATTCTAACATGGTTAGGTTGGAATTGTTGGTTTTGGCATTTATAAATTATTTAAATGCGTGGAATAGAGTAATTAATATTGATATTTATGTTTCCAATGTTAATCAATTTGTTTGGACTATGCCAGAACGGTTGTTAATACATTCTGATATGCTTGATATGGACTCATTGATATTGTTATGTACTTGTATATGCTTTATCAACTATTGGACGGATTGGATTGTATGTACCGGTATGGGACGGTGACATACTAGGTTTGGATTAGCTCAAATTGCTAAGTCCTACCTATTTTGGAGTAAGGGCACGGGTTATAAAGTACAATCCTCCTTATATATATAAGTTGGGACGGTTGAATACGCCGAGTGACTTACTGGATTTCTTGTGGATGGTTAGAAACGGAGTTTAGATATATTTTTATGTTACCGTGTCATGAGCTTGAGTCTCAGTGTCGACGGTTAGGGTGCGTATATGCAGTTGGATGTGTAGCTGATTGTGAAGGTTGAGGTATACCCTGTTTAGGTTTAGGTACTCATGCCCACTCAGGTGCGTATTGTGTGATGCCTTCTATCCAGGTTGAGACCCCCCTTCATGGCCTAGCGAGAGTCCAATAGTGTGGATATATTTATGTACGGATTATTAGTTATTGTTGAACTATTTAGTATGTACATGCGTATCGAGTATCTGCTTGGATTGTAATAGGATAGAACTTGTTCGTGGGCCTGACCCACTCCTATTTTTCAGGTGTACGTTAGTTCCAGGCTTGAGCTTGTTCGTGCTGAGCAGAGACGAGCTTCCATTCTACCGACGATGTAGGATTTCTTTCCAGATCTTGGATTTGGATTTTATCTTTCATTTTACTTTCATTCAGTGTGAGATTTTTATTAGGGGTCCACTAGAGATGGATTCCCGAGTTGTTCAAATTTTGGATATTTGGTTTATCAAATTTAAGTATTTAATTATTTAAGGATTATCTTTTAGTTTTCTTTTCAGCTTTAAACTTTCATTTCTTAATTCATTTTGTATTCCGTGTTCGTTATAAAATATTAATTGTTTGATATTCCCTCGGGTTTGGGCCTGGGCCTGATCAACCCGTGTCTCAGATCCGAGGGGTATCACACGGCTCCATCTAGGTTGGAGGCGGCTCCAACTTGTTTGGAGCAGCCTCTTTTCAATTCTTCAGTTTCCTGAGTTTTTGGGCGACTGTTTGGGCTGTGGTGCTCAGATTTTGGGATTTTTAAGTTCTGGTAGGAGCTATATTGAGGTGTTTTGGGATGATCTAAGTTCATATTATAACTTTCAAGAGTTGATTACTGAGTATTAAAACACCATTGTTCAGGGTGATACAGAACATAAGTCGGAATATGAAAATCCGGATACTGTCATTGGAGATGAAGAGTTTAATCACTTAAAAAACTAATTTAGCAGATTACTATGGATGGTTACAATATGTTAATCATGGAACAGTGGTAGGAACAAGTATGTTTAAGTTTTAAACTACTGCTAGCTACGGATTAACTGACATATAGAATTTAACTCGTTTCAGTTTTTGAGCATAAAGACATGTTAAGTCGATTGTTGTTTTGATGTCGTATTTAATTTCAATTGTTGTTTTTAAACCATTGGGATGCTATTTGGTATTAATAAGACCCTTAGGATTAGTTTTAGAAACCAACTGAAGGGTAGAAAGTGGTCGGGGTCGAAGCAGATCATCGGAAATGAAGAAGGAAGCGGACCAGTGGGCTTCCCCTCTCTTGGAGGCGGCTCCAAAATATTTTGGAGGCGGCTCCAAGCACTTTGAGCCTGCTCCAAAAGTTTTTGGAGCAGGCCGGCTCAATGTTGGTTTGAGCCTGCTCTATTTTTTTTTAGAGCAGGCTCTTTCCATTTTAATGTGTACTGTAGGTTTTCAGCTACTGTTTGGGCACTTGGGGTTTCTGAACAGTTTTGAAACTTTAATGGGGTTTTCAATAATTATTTTAGGATTAAATTAAGGTCTTATATTGCATAAAATACCCTCTTTGTATTAATAGAATTATCAGTACGCTATTTGACAATTTCGCGTGCAGTTAACGGCTGGAAGGAGATTTACTGATTAGTTTTAATCTGACAGTTTAGGGAGCTATAAAATGATTCTAAATTTATTTTAAATGCACTGTGAAGTCTTTTAATTAATAAATTGGACTTGTGGCATAGGGTGTGGTTCTGTGCTAAAAGATAAAATAGAAGATAAGTATACAACTTAGTATGCTGTTACAGGATGGAAGGAATTAAATTGCTTAAATTAATTTAGCGATTTATTGGACTATAATATGATTATAGAACTTATTTTAAATACATGATAGAGTCATTGTTATATTAAATTGGAACTATGCATGTTTTGGATGTTAATTGTTAGAATATTAAATTCTTTGATGCAATTACATGGATTAATATTGGATTTTAATTACGAGATTTTTAATCTTCTTTCTGCAATTATTTGGATTTTGGTTTTGGATTATAAATTGCTAAACTGTTATGTATCGGTTGTAATTTACATGGTTTTGGATCTAAATTGCTGAAATACTAAATACTTTTCTGCAATGGTAGGAATATTTGGTTTTGGACTGTAAATTACTGGCTTATTATTTATTGTAATTTACACGGATATGGAGGATTGTATGCACCGGTATGGGACGGTGACATACTAGGTATGGTTTAGCTCAAAGCGCTAATTCCTACCTTATGGATGTTAATTGGTGAATAGTTTTACCTGTTCTATCAATTATATGGATTTTGTGGATTGTATGTGCCGGTATGGGATGGTGGCATACTAGGGACCGACTGATTCAAAATACTCAGTTCAACCTATTTTGGAATAAGGGTACGGGTTATTAAATAAAATCCTACTTATATTTATGAGTCGGTGCGGTTGAATACGCCGAACGACTTATTGGATTTATTGTGGATGGTTAGGAACGGAGTTTAAATATAGTTTTATGATACTGCGATGTGAGCTTAAGTCTCAGCGTCGACGGTTAGGGTGCATATATGCAATAGGATGCGTAGCTGGCTGTGAGGGTTGAGGTATACCCTGTTTAGGTTTAGGTACTCATGCCCACCTATGGGTGCGTTTTCGCATGTTGCCTTCTATTTAGGTTGAGACCCTCTTCATAGCCCAGTGAGAGTCCTGTAATGTGAATATACATACGTACGGACTATTAGCTATGGTTGAGTTGGTTAGAATGTATATGCGTATCGAGTCTCTGCTTGGATTGTAGTAGATTAGAACTTGTTCGTGGGCCTGACCCACTACTATTTTTCAGGTACTCATCAGTTCCAGACTTAGACTTATTCGTGCTGAGTAGAGACGGTCACTCACTCTACCGACGACGTAGGAGTATTCCTCATGGTTTAGCATTGGATTTCTTTTCAGTTGTTCATTTTTCAGTATTGGATTTTTAGTAGGGGTCCACGAGTTGGATTCCCGAGTTGTATTAGAAGTGGAGAAGAAGTTGGATGTATCAAACTAGTTCTTATTTATAAAATTTTTATTTCTGAGGATTTTCAATAAAGGATATTCGTTTTAGTTTCTTTTTAGCAAAATTTTTATTCGTTCCTATTATATTAATGTATTCTGTGTTCGTTAATTGCTAATTGGTTTGATATCTTCAGGTAATCGGGCGTGGGCCTGACCAACCCGCATCCGAAAATCCGAGGGTATAATTTAAATAAAAATAAATATATATATTACTATAATACTAACCATTAGATTAGTAACCATATATATATATATATGTGTGTGTGTGTGTGTGTGTAAATTCGTACTACATATAAAATTCCTTTAATATTTTAAACTCAAATCTAAAATAAAGTAATTAATTTAACACCCTAAACATCTAACTAAACAAAATTAAACAAACAATTAAATAACCAAAGCTTAATAACAATTAATTACACATTAAATAAATAAAATTTAAAGAACAAATAATTCACATAATTTAAAGAACAAATAATTCACATAGCCACGTAGATAATTAAAACAAATAAAATAAATAACTAAATAATAATTCACATAGCCATGTAGTTAAATAAAACAAAATAAAATAAATAAATAAATAAATAAAAGCCTTAAAATTTAGGGGTATTACAACATCTATGAGGCTTATAAAGACAAGGTGGGCCTGAGGGCCGAGGAGTCAGGAAAACGAGGAGTTTTTTTAATCTCGAAACGCCGACCCCCAAATCTAACCGTCCATTCTCCCACGTGATCTTCTCGAGCCGTCAGGTCATGATTAACAGCCTCTAATAATTACCCCCTAATCAATATGGAGTAATTATGGGAGCAGTTGAGGATGCAATAAGTGGTATGGGCCGGTTATAGCTCGCTTGCATGGGATCGAGTCAAACAATTGAAGTATGGCCCATGCAAAAGCACCATGGAATGGGCCGAGCTTGGAGGATCCACTGAAGAAAATCAAGCCCATTGGAAATTTAGGCCCAAAAGGAAGAAAACCCTTGAATAGGAGCCCAATGTAATCAGTTACTTAGAAAATTTGTAATGGTCTGTAAATAGACCATTACGGGTGAATAAAAAGGGAATTTTTTCTATTGAAGTGTAAGAATTCTAGAGAGAGAAAGGAGAACGAACTTCTTGCATCTTCAATTTAACATATTTCAAGTGTACACTAGATATGCAAACAATTGGTGGTAAACTTAATTTTACATTCAAAGCATAGGTTTTCTATAACATATGTCAACATTCAGAAATATAATATCACATCTTTCACCTAACATATCCACTGAAAATTTAATTTTACATTACTATAATGCATTAACACTGACACAAAAACTTTGTAACATATGGCATATGTTTTCATAACAAATAAATCTAACACAATTCAAATGTACACTAGATATGCAAACAATTGGTGACAAATATAATTTTACATTCACAGCACAACCTTTCTATAACATATGTAATACCCCGATATTTTAAATGATGTATTAATTGTAATTAATTACTTTTATTTTATTTTTAAATGAATTATTTGATTTAATTTTAATTAATTACGTTTAATTTTTAATTGATTTGTTTTATTGAGTACTTAGATTAATTATTTTATTTAATTTATATTTCGTGAATTATTGATATGATGATTGTGGTGTGTGTGCTTAATTATTGATTGAATTGTTGGCGTGTTTATTTTATTAGTATAGTATGACTTAGTTGAAAATTCTTACGTGTTTATGTGCTTTATGTAATTAGTTATTTTAATTTAAGTATTTATTTAATTATTTGATTTAGTTAAATTAATTGGATTTGGGCTTAAGGGAAGTTGGACCAAAAGATGTGGTCTTGGGCTTGTATGAAGCCTTATTGGGTTAATTATTAAAGGCCCATGGTTATTCGATTTTTTTAAAATGATAATTTTTTTTTGGATAATTATATATATATATATATATATATATATATATATATATATATTGATATATATAGGTATATATGATTTAATTAACCAATGGTTAATTATGGAAGGAATATATATATGTAATATAATATATGTTTATGGATATATATTATTTAAAGATTGTTATTTTAATTCATAGTCGTGGTTGGAATGGGATTTAAAATTTTATATGTATAAATATACACATAAGGTTTTAGGGTTAAAAGTTACACGTTAGAGAAATAAGAGAAATAGAGAGAGAAAAGGGAGAAGACCAACATAGAGGACGTCGGATTTGGAAGAGGCAATCAAGGCTTGAAACGTCAGTTTCATTTCGAAACATTCAGGCAAGTTCTTTTCTAACTCTCCTCTTAGAACCCATAAGTTTATCACCTTGAGTATCAATATTTAGATTAAATTTGTTTGTTTAAAAATCATGATTAGATAGGATTAATTAAATGAATAAATTATTATAATTGATCTTTTAGAATTTTGGAGTTTAAATTGATATATATTAGGTGTTGTATATATATATTTTAAAATCATGTATAGGTGAATTTGTGACCCAAGAGGATTAATTAGGGTTTTTATAGTTTTTGGTATTTTTCTGAAATTTTTTGGTATTTTTTTTTTTTTTATAATTTTCTGGAATTATTAATTGGTTGAAAATTTACTATATATATATATATATATACGGTTTATATATATACGCTGGGAAGTTTGGATTCGGCGCCTCCAATAAGGGGTACGCTAGAGTGCGGCGCGGCATACAGCGCTACAGTGCGCTCAAAATTAGGACCTTAGGATGGTCCTGATAATTAGAGGAAGATTCAGCGTGGTGCGGCGCATGGAGTGAGGGTGCGGACGCAACCTGGGCCGTGGATGAAGATGATGGATGATGGAATGATTTAGTAGGGGTGTAAGCATGGGAAAGGGTTACAATCACTGATGTGGACCATATATGAGGTCCAGTCATCATTAAAATATTCTGGTGCGGCCAAGCGCACCAGAACACACAGGGATGGACAATAGGAGTAAGCCATCACACGTCGTGTAATACCCCTAATTTCAAAAGGGATAAAAATGGAATTTAAATTTTATTTTTGTGCATTTTAAATTGATTTTGTATCTATATGCTTATGTGTCCAATTGTTTGTTTATTTTAATTCATTGTGTTATTTTTTTTTAATTGTTTGTTTATTTTAATTAAGGGTGTAATTATTTATTTGTTTGTTTATTTTAATTAATTGTTTTATTTATTTTATGTGTTTTAAGTGATTCGTTGCTTGCTTATTTGATTTAATTAATGGGTTTTATTAAATTAATTATTTATTAAGTATTTAATTTTTGAACAGGGTAATTATGTAATTCCCATTAATTGGGGTTTTAGATACGTTTTAGTTAGGGTTTTTGGAGCTGTCTCATAAGCATCTGATATGTAACTAAACTGGGTTACTTTGTGGGCCGACGAAGTTAGGGCTCTGTGGATTAGGGTTTTAATCTTGCAATTATAAATACCTCAGTATATGTTAAACCTAGGGTTACATATTGTCGTAGCTTTTACACGGAAAAGTCTGCCAAATAAAGAGAGTTACAGAGGGAGTTTTGGTTAGAACAGAGCAGTTTGTGAGAATTGCGACTGGGGTTCCAAGGTTTAACCAAGGAGAAGGAAGGAGCAGAGGTTAGACAAGTTTCAGTGGATGTCGGAAAAAACTGAGACCAACGGCAACAAGGGTTTGTTTGCAAACCTATGCAGGCAAGTTCTATCTTCCTCTTTCCCTTTGAGCCGTGTTCTGTGCACCTAGATATGCTCTAGGGTTTTAAAGAAATTAACAACTAAATCATTCATGTATGTTATACATCAAATTAATCATATGTATGCTTTGAATTATTTCTGTGATAATTTCTACAATATCTGTTACAGTGCATGCAAGTTGGTTCAGTTTTATGTCCTTTAAGCATGAGGGTTCTTATCGTAGTTTTGTCTGTGTTTTTTTATTGCAACTACTGCAAACTAAGTACGGAAAGACTACGGGAGTTATGTAAATCTCATAGGAAGGTTGCTATTTCTGTTTTAGATCTCTGTTGCATTTTGCTTTGTTGTAATCCATGCATGAGGTTTCAGTTTTTGCACAAGTTTACTTTTGTTAATTGATTTAAATTGCTATAATCAAACCTTAGGGATGCTATCAGGAGGGTGTTAGATCCTTTAGATCAGTTTAAGAAACAAGCAGAGGGGTAGGAATTGATCGGAACAGGGATGAACTGGAGGCTCTCAAGAGGGAGAGAGCCGGCTCTAGAAAGTCAAGAGCCGGCTCCCCTTCAGCAAGAGCCGGCTCCTAGGGAATTGGAGCCGGCTCCAATAAGGGAAGAGCCGGCTCTTCCATTCCAAGAGCCGGCTCCAATTTGTTTTACGTCCAGAAAGTGTTTTCTAGGGCTCTGTTTGGTGTTTTGAGCACTATTTGAGCTTCTGAGTGATGCTAATGAACGGTAGGGACTTAACAGATGATCTAAGTAGTTAATTTTAAGTGTTATTAAACTTATTGTTGTATGGTTTAAGTCTCTAAGATAAAGGATGAAACAGTGTAAAAATATACAACGGTGTATGCTACTAACAGAAGAAAGGAACTAAATGGCTTGATTAAATTTTAGAAATTTAATGAGACTTCACAGAGGGATTAAATAGTTAATTTTTGGGTGTTATTAAGACCCTAACTTGATTTAAGGTTAATTCTAAATTAACGGATCAAACTGTATAACACTTATGTACATTGTATACGGTTAGTGGATAGATGGAGTTTTAAATACTTAAGCTTATTTTTAGGCATTCCAGTGGGATTTAATATATTTATAAAATGGTTTTAAATATATTATAGGGTCATTGATGTGTTAGATGTGATCTATGCAGGCTCTGGATGTTAGTTGTTGATTTATTAAATCATCTCCTGCAACTATATGGTTAATTGTTTGGATTTAAATTGCTGAAACATTTAAAAATCTTCTGTAATTAATTGGATATTGGTTTTGGATTTTAAATTGCTGTACTATCATTCATAGTCTGTAATTTACATGGTTTTGGTTTTAAGTTGTTGAAATACTAAATACGATTCTGCAACGATGTGGATGTTTGGTTTTGGACTATAAATTACGTGCTTATTATTTATGCCTTGTAATTTACTTGGAATCATATATTGGATTATAATTGCTGAATTCTTATATTAAATTTGGTCAATTATTTAGAATTATGTATTGGATTTTAATTGCTGAATTCTCACATTAAAATTCTGTCAATTATCTGGGTTTGGCTTTGGATTGTAAATTACTTGCTTATCATTTGAATGTTGTAATTTACATGGATATGGAGGATTGTATGCACCGGTATGGGACGGTGACATATTAGGTATGGTTTAGCTTAAAATGCTAATTACTACCTTATGGATTTTAATTGGTGAACAGTTTTACCTGTTCTATCAATTATATGGATTTTGTGGATTGTATGCACCGGTATGGGACGATGGCATACTAGGGACGGACTGATTCAAAATACTCAGTCCTACCTATTTTGGAAAGAAGGGTACGAATTATAAAAACATAATTCTCCTTATATTTAAGTCTGTGCAGTTGAATAAACTGGACGACTTATTGGATCTCTTATAAGTCTGTGCAGCTGAATAAGCTGAACGATTTATTGGAGTTCCTATGGATGGATTTGAATGGACTTTAAATATATGGTTATGGTACCACGAGATGGGCTTGAGTCTCAGACTCGTTGGTTAGGACGCGTATATGCAGTGGATGCGTAGCTAGCTATAGTAGGTTGAGGTGTATCCTGTTAGGTCTAGGTACTCATGCCCACCTTTGGGTGCGTCTTCGCATGTTGCCTTCTATTCAGGTTGAGACCCCTATTGTAGTTCAGTGAATGTCCCATAGTGTGGATATATATATGTATGGACTAGATAGATATTGTGAGGTATCTATGGTGTATCTGCGTATCGGGTCACTGTATGGATTGCAGCTAGATTAGAACTTGCTCGTGGGCCTGACCCACTCTTCTATTATTTTTTCAGGTGTTCGTCAGTCCAAGCTGTAGAGCTTGATCGTGCTGGGCAGATACAGTTATTCACTGCACCGATGGCATAGGATTCTATTTCAAGTTAAGACTTGAGTTTTATTTCCAGTTCTTTTGAATACAGTTGGGATTTGAATAGGGGTCCACTAGATGGATTCCCGAGTTGTATATGGAGGATCAGTTGTAGCATAAAGGTTATTTATTAATGAAATTTTATTTCTGAGGTTTTCAAATATTGGATTACTTTTTTAGTTTTCATTTTAGCAAATTTTATTTATCTCTTTTGATATAATTATTCTGTGTTCGATTATTGCTAATTGTTTTGATATCCTCGGGTAATCGGGCGTGGGCCTGGCCAACCCGCATCCGGAAATCCGGGGGTGTTACACGTCGCGAGTACAACAGGTACGTGCAGGCGCGTGGACGCGCCTGCCAAGGAGTGGAAGCGCGTGCAGGCGCGTACTGTAATACCTCTAATTTTAAGAGGATAGTCCTGGTATTTTAATTAAGTATTTATTTGTATTTTTAATTATTTAAATGGTTTTGTTGCTTGTTTATTTGAAATTATTTGAATTATTTGCATTTATTTGAATTATTTGAGTTAAATGAGTTTCCTTGATTATTTTTATTTAGTTGTTTTGTTTAATTAAATTGTTGTGTTTATTTTAATTGAATGTTTTAATTATCTAACGTGGATTTTATTAGTTTTTTTTTATTAATAAATAAGTTAAATGTTTTGGTTATGCAAGTAGGTTTTCACGTATGTTTTAGGAGTTGTGTATTGATAGTCGACAAAATATGACTTAGGTTTTCTATGGGTCGATTAAATTACAGTCTAGGGTTTTAAGTAGACTTAGGTTATTTTTGTGCCTATAAATACACGGTTATAATTTGTATCAAGGGTTGGAAAAACCCTATTCACGTACCAAAGATACAGAAAGAGAAACAGAGAGCATTTGTGAGGAAATAGAGCGAGGCTTAAGTGGAATTGTACAGAGAGGACCAAGGAGGTTGATTAAGGATTAGAGACGGAGTAGTAGGAAGCTTGACGGCGTTCAGAATTGCCGGAAAACTTAGAGACGACGCCGGGATTTCATAATTGAAATCACAAGCAAGTTCTTCTCTTTCTCCTTCTCTTTGGCTCGTGTTCTGTGCACCTAGATAATCTATAGGGTTTAATCAATCAATAACTGAAAGTTATATGTTTAATATATGTCATATGAATGATCTGTTTATGTTGAAAACCAATCGGTTACAATTCATGCATGTCTCGTTTCAATTTTCTGTTCTTTAAGCATGTTGCTCTGTTGTAACTTTAGTCTTTGGAATTGTTTTTAATCTCTGTAAATGAACCATGGGGATGTTAATGGGATGATATAAGATCCTTAGGTTCAGTGGTGAAGAGGAACAGAGGGTTTGGAAGAGAACTAAAACTTCTTAAATTAGTTTTCAGTGTTGTTCTTCAAGCATACTAGTTTAATGGCTTTGTTTAATCTCTGTAATTGGTTTCAAATTATTGTAATCAAACCTTGGGGATGATACTAGGCTTAAATAAGACTCTTAAATTAGTTTTAAAACCAAACAGAAAGGTTGCAACTGGTCGGAGTTGGAACAGAGGTCAGAACGAAGTTGAAACGGAGGGGAAGCTCACAGGGGGAGAGAGAGCCGGCTCTGGAATGCCAAGAGTCGGCTCCCACCTGTTTAGAGCCGGCTCTATACTGATTTGGAGCCTGCTTTATTTTTCTAGAGCAGGCTCTTTCATTATTTGGTGCGTACAATGACTTTTCAGCTACTGTTTGGGCATTTGGGGGTTCTTGAACAGTTTTAGAAATTTAATGGGGTTTTAAATAATTGGTTTAACATGTAACTAAGGTCTTGAATTGCATAAATTTACCCCTTAGTTTTAATGGAATTAACAGTACGCTATGTGACAACTTTGCGTGCGGTTAACGGCTGGAAGGAGAATTACTGTCTAGTTTTAATCTGATAGTTTAGGGTGCTATAAAATGATTCTAAATTTATTTTAAATGCACGGTGAAGTCTTTTAATTAATAAATTGGACTTGTGGCATAGTGTGTGGCTCTGTGCTAAAAGATAAAACAGAAAGAAAGTATACAACTTAGTACGCTGTTACCGGATGGAAGGAACTAAATCGCTTAAATTAATTTAGCGATTTATTGGACTATAATATTATTATAGAACTTATTTTAAATACATGATAGGGTCATTGTTATATTAAATTTGAACAATGCATGTTTTGGATGTTAATTGTTAGAATATTCAATTCTTTGATGCAATTACATGGATTAATACTGGATTTTAATTGCTAGATTGTTAATCTTCTTTCTGCAATTATTTGGATATTAGTTTTGGATTTTAAATTACTAAACTGTTATATATATGATGTAATTTACAAGGATATGGAGGATTGTATGCACCGGTATGGGACGGTAACATACTAGGGACGGTTTAGCTCAAAACGCCTAAACCTAACCTAACGGAAGGAATGGATTTATAAATATTAAATCCTAATTGTGTATAAGTCAAATCAACTGCAACTAAGTTGAGTGGCTTCCTGGATTAATGGATTATAGTTAAGTCATATCAACTGAATAAGTTGAGTGATTAACTAATTTGTTATTGTATGTCAGTTCGATAAATAATTGAACTACATACCCTGGTTTTGGACGGACTTTATATATATGTTTATGGTACCACGAGATGAGCTTGAGTTTCAGACTCGTTGGTTAGGGTGCGTATATGTAGTGGATGCGTAGCTGGTTATAATAGATTGAGATGTACCCTGTTAGGTCTAGGTACTCATGCCCACCTTTGGGTGCGTTTTAGCATGTTGCCTTCTATCCAGGTTGAGACCCCTGTTATAGACCAGTGAATGTCCCTTAGTGTGGATATACTTATATATATGGACTAGATAGATATTGTGAGGTGTCTACGGTGTATCTGCGTATCGGGTCACTATGTGGATTACAGTTAGATTAGAACTTGCTCGTGGGTCTGACCCACTGCTTTATTATTCTTTTCAGGTATTGGACAGTTCCAGTCTCAAGCTTGATCGTGCTAAGCAGAGACTCTCATTCATTCCACCAGCAACATTGGATTTCATTTCACGCTTTAGTCTTGGATTATTTTTATTTTCAGTTATTCAGTTTCAGTTGAAGTTTTATTTCGGGGTCCACTAGTTGGATTCCCAAGTTGTAACCTTGGAGGTTTTGGAAGGATTGGATTATTAATATTTTCAGTTTGGAGGATTTTATATTTCTTTTGGTTCTTTATTTAAATTCTTAAATTTCTATTCTGTGTTTACTTTAAAATACTTTAATTGTTTGATATTCCTTCGGGTTTGGGCCTGGGTCTGATCAACCCGTGTCTCAGATCCGAGGGGTATCACACATACAGCATGTCTAGGAGAGTGTGGCGGAGCGTGGGGGCGTGTGCAGATGTGTTTGAGGTCCCGGGAAGCTACTGTGGAGTCCGGTGATGTCCCAGAATTGATTTCAAGTTTATAAATGTTGAAATTAATTGTTAGAGGATGTATTTTAGATATTTGAGGGTTGTAGGATGCTACTACAACAATTTGTTGCATTTAATTAGCGTAATTATAATTAATAAATATTTTGGTTATTGAAGGAAGTGTACATATATATATTTTTATTTTATATGTATATGAATTAACTAATATATATATATAGGTATATATATATATATATGTATTGATATATATATATATATATATATATGTATGTATATGTTTTAAATATATATATATAATATGTGTGTATATATATATCATTTAAGATGATTAATATTATTATTCTTATTTGGTATATCTTGGTAGGTTGATTATTAAATTAAGGATATGCGTACAATACACATGAGATGGCTATGTATGATTTAGTGTATTGTTAAGTTTAAAGTTGATTCATGGTTAAAGTGTAGGCGTAGATGAATTGTCAAAGGATTAAATATATTACTTAAATATTTGTATGAATAGAATACATATATGGGAAGTATGGAAGAGTTGCTAATTAAATGTATGAATAAATATACTTGTGGAGGTATGGTTGAATTGCCAAAGTATAAAGAAATATACTTTATGAGGCATGGTTGAGTTGCCAATATTTAAATGAAAATATTTATAATGGCATGGTTAATTTGCCAAAGCATAATTAAATTGCTATGTGTTAGATGACTAAAACATCATCTATGGTTATTGTATGTATATATTGGATTAGGATTATATATTCTTAAATTAGAATAATCTAGTACTTAATAGTTAATGTATTATTTTATATTAATAAAATAATATTAGCGGAGATATAGATGATTTGTCAAAGCTTAAATTTTGGATTTGTGATTTAAATAATTAAAATCATTATCGGGTTTGGGATTAAATATAATTTTCCTTTTATTATAATTTATTGTTTAAATGATTAAACAACTGACTAAGATAGGATTAAGATTAAAGGAGTTTTTTTCAAAAGAAATGGTGCGTTGGTCTAGGTATGATTATTATTTTAATCATTATTTAATAGGTTTTGAAATTTAATAAATCTATTAATGGATATGATTAGTGTAGTATTTATAATTATTTATATATGTATATCATGTTGTATTAAAGTTAAAATTCTTTATTAGGTTTGGTTTTGATCAGAGATAATCTACTTATTGGTTTTCAGAGGTCTGGTAGAGAGAACTTACTCGTAGGGTTTAACACACGATTTATTTTTTCAGGTTATTAGAAGTTCAAATCTCAAGGTTGGGGATTCGCAGCTGGAGGATTTATCAATTCTTTCTTTTTATTTCAATGTAGGATATTTTTTTTATTATTAGATGATATATTTTATTTAGAGATCACTGGATTATTGGATTATGTTATCAGGGGTCCTTGATTTACGGGATTCCCGAGTTGTAACTTTTGGGAGAATTATTAATAGAATTTTTATTTAATAGATTTTCCTTCAGCGAATTATTTTTTTATTTTTATTTTTTTTTGTACTTTGTACTTGTTTGAAATACTTTAATTGTTTTAGATGTCCCCTGTTTTTGTGCGCAGATTTGATCAACTCGTATTCCGAAATCAGGGGGTATCACAACATATGTCACTAGTTTCATAAGTACAACATCACATATTTAACATAATATATCCACAAAAAATTTAGTTGCACACTACTATAATACATTCAGCCAAGAATTTTGTAACATGTGCCATATGTTGCCATAATAAATAAATGTAACATAATTCAAGTGTACACAAGATATTCAAACAATTGGTGGCAAATATAATTTTACATTCATAGCACAACCTTTCTATATCATATGTCACCAATTTCATAAATACAGTATCACATATTTCACCTAACATATCCACATCAAATCTACTACTACACTACTATAATGCATTATCATTCATGCATCCATTTTCTAACAGGTTGCATATGTTGTCAGATCAAATACATATAACAAATTTCAATTGTACATTAGATATAAAAACAATTGGTGTCAAACATAATTTTACATTCTCACCACAACTTTTCTATAACATATGTTAACAAGTTCATAAATACAATATCACATATTTGACCTAATATAGCCATTAAAAATTAACTTCTACACTACTATTATGAATTACCATTCATGCAACTTTTTTCTAACATGTGACATATGTTGCCTTAACAAATACATTTAATATAATTCAACTGTACATTAGATATGTAAATAATTGGTGTCAAACGTAATTTGACATTCACAGCACGACTTTTTTATAGCACATACCAGCAGTTTCATAATTACAATATCATATCTTTCACCTAACATATTCACATAAAATTTACTTCTACACTAGTATAATGCTTTACCATTCATGCAACCATTTTCTAACATTTGCCCATATTTTAACAGATCAAATTCATATAACAAACTTCAATTGTACATTAGATAATAAAACAATTTGTGTTAAACATAATTTGACTTTCTCACCACAACTTTTATATAACATATGTTAACAAGTACATAAATACAACATCACATATTTCACCTAACATATCCATTAAAAATTAATTTCTACATTACTACAATGAATTACCATTAATACAACTTTTTTCTAACATGTGACATATGTTGCCATAACAAATACATCTAACATAATTGAAGTTTAAATTAGATATGCAAATAATTGGTGGCAAACATAATTTGACATTCACATCACATTTTTTTTATAACATATGCCAACAGTTTCATAAATACAATATCATATCTTTCACCTAACATATTCACATAAAATTTATTTATACACTAGTATAATGCTTTACCATTCATGCAACCATTTTCTAATATGTGCCATATGTTAACAGATCAAATTCATATAACAAATTTCAACTGTACATTAGATATCAAAACAATTGGTGTTAAATATAATTTGACTTTCTCATTATAACTTTTATATAACATATGTTAACAAGTTCATAAAGATAACATCACATATTTCACCTAACATATCCATTAAAAATTTACTTGTACACTATTATAATGAATTATCATTAATGCAATTTTTTTCTAACATGTGGCATATGTTGCCATAACAAATATATTTAACATAATTCTAGTTAAATTACATATACAAACAATTGGTGACAAACATAATTTGACCTTCACAGTATAACTTTTTTATAACATGTGCTAACAGTTTCATAAATACAACATCACATCTTTCACCTAATATATTCACATAAAATTTATTTCTACACTAGTATAATGTTTTATCATTCACGCAACAATTTTTTAATATGTGCCATATGTTAACAGATCAAGTTCATATAACAAATTTCAACTGTACATTATACATCAAAACAATTAGTATCAAATATAATTCGACTTTCACACAACTTTTATATAACATATGTCAACAACTTTATAAATACATTTAACATATCCATTAAAAATTTACTTAGACATTACTATAATTTATTACCATTAATACAACTTTTTTCTAATATATGGCATATGTTGCCATAACAAATACATCTAACATAATTCGAGTTTAAATTAGATATGCAAATAATTGCTGGCAAACATAATTTTACCTTCACAATACAACTTTTTTATAACATATGTCAACAGTTTTATAAATACAATATCACATCTTTCACCTGACATATTCACAAAAAATTTACTTCTACACTACTAAAATGCTTTACCATTGATACAACCATTTCTTAATATGTGCCATATGTTAAGAAATCAAATACATCTCAAATACGGCAACTGTACACTAGATATGAACACAATTGGTGGCAAACCTAACATATGCACATATAATTGACTTCTACGCTATTATAATGCATTACCATTAATGCAACTGTTTTATAACATGTGGCATATGTTGACAGATCAAATACATCTAACATACTTAAACTGTACACTTTATATGAAAAGAATTGGTGCAATACATATTTTAACCCTCACAGCACAACTTTTCTATAATATATGTTTACACTTTCATAAATACAATATCATATCTTTCAATATTCGGATATACAAAAACAATTCTACAATTTTATTCAAACTGAAAAGTAATAAAGTTTAGGATTGAAGAAGGCTAAAACAGATAAATATGAACATAACATTGGCACAAGAACAAGCTTCAAAATAGTATATGCATATACAATCCTAAACTTTTATTATAACTGATGACTAATAGAGTTCATTCACAAATAAAGTTATTTCACAAAGGCTAAAACAGATAAATATGGACATATCATAGGCACAAGAACAAGCTTCAAAATCTAGTATATGCATATATAATCGTAAAATTTTTTTGTTCACTAATGACTAATGGGGTTCATTTAGAAATAGAGAACAAGGCTAAAACAGATAAATATGAACATAAAATACGCACAAGAACAAGTTTCCCAATTCTCGAGTTGCCTAAAAATAAGATGAATTCATGCCCATCAGGACTAATAACCCAGCCTTTAAATTTTTGGATTGCCAATAATCACCACCGGATTTGATATATCATTATGAATAAAGTTACAAGAAATTCAAAATAACAACCTAATGCTTATAATGATCAGAGCTTCAGCTTCTCGCCAGACTGGATGATCGGAGCTTCAGTTTTTCACCGGAATGGATGATCGGGCCTTCACCTTCTTGCCGGAATCGATGATCGCAGTTTTGGCTTCTCGTCGGAAGGGATGATCGGAACTTCAGCTTCTCGTCAGAATTTATGGTGATTTTTTCGAACGGAGCTTCTGAACAGGGACCTTCTCTTCAAAAATCTTTATCGTTATGTGTCTAAACAGGAACCTTCTCTTTAAAATTTTTTATCTTTGTGTCTAATGTCTTGGTTGCCTTCTTTCTCGATTTCTCTTTCCATTAGAGTTCAGTTTGAATGTTTGAAAAGAGAGTTCTCGATTTACAAAGCAAAGGCATATATTTGTATATATATATATCAGTATCAGTTTTAGGAAACTTCAATTTTGGTTTTGAGAAAGAATTTTAACTTGAAAATCAAACACACAAAGGAAAAGTGTACAAAAAGAAAAGAAGTATTATAAACAAATATGTACCAAAAATGATATACCATAAACTACAATAAGTACTCATTTTATTACTTTTGTCACATCAGTTGAGGGGCTGAGCGCTGGACAAGTTCCAGTGAGATGCAAATGGAGACGATTTTCTTCCAAGAAAGTTACATGTCCTGACTCCAGACAGTGACCGACAGAATTCAGATACAGAGATGGAGTTGTATACATATAGAGAGAGAGAGACGTTATTGGCTATAATCGGCGCCAATTAGGAACGGAGTAGTATGTGGACACGGTAAAGCTGTGGGCGGTTGACTGATTGACCAATACATCTATCTTCTTGGACAGCTCGTGGCTCGTGCTCTTTTATGGTCCCATCGCTCTGTCTATATAAACCCATCCAAATTGCATAAACCATTTCCATTTCTCATTGAATCATCAGTCTCTTCTTCTTCCTCCTAACCATATATTATATATATACACAGAAATTATATATATAGTTTCCACTATATATTACAGTTATGGCTGGTGGAGGATTCGCGGCCACGGCCGGTGGAACCGAATTCGAGGCCAAGATCACTCCCATCGTCATCATCTCCTGCATTATGGCCGCCACCGGTGGACTCATGTTCGGTTACGACGTCGGCGTTTCAGGTTTATTATTAATCCTTCTCAATATATATATATATATATATATATATATATATATATAGTAATATCTGTTCAATTATGTTTCTTGTTGATTTCCTCTGACTCGGCACATTTATATACATGATTTTGTCACTGATTTGTTCTTGCACCGATGCAGTAATCTTTGATGTTTACATTTGGGTAATTCAACTGCGTGTGTGTATATATATATATATTTTATGTATGAGAAAATTTTTAAGCAAATGAGTTATATATTTTTATTTATGAATAGAGCCACATCAAACATTTTGGATATAAATTTTTATGTTTTTTTTTAGTAATTGCCCTTTTTACGATTAAATCATATCCAACTGTCGCCAATTATGGTGTAGAGAAAGTTTCATATCATTACTCTCTGAATCTCTCTATCTTCACAAGATAGTAATACTCTCTATATATTTTAACTGGGAATTAATTTGGTAATTCGATATTTATTATGGGCATTAAATCATTGTTTTAAAAAAGTGTTTGGTTTTTAGTCTCTTAAGTGACGGGTAATCTGTCTATTTTCTGATTCGTTTATTTGTGTGTGTGTGTATATATATATGTATATGTTATGTTGTTCAAATTCCTCATTAAAGATATGCTTAAAAATAGGTAGCTGTTATGCCTGAAATATTGACTCCATCATCACCAGCTGTCAGAATTAATTTTAAAAAGAGAGGAAAATCCAAATTTCTATTACAAAATCTACAGTAATAAAAAATTCGGAGAAAGATTTTTGATTTACTCCATACTTTGAAACTTGGGTCATGATTGTTGAACTAAAATATAATTATTGATGAATAATTATGCGATTTCTTAATTAATTAATTACAGGTGGGGTTACTTCAATGCCCGATTTCTTGAAGAAGTTTTTTCCGGTGGTTCACCGGAAGACTCAAGAGGGACTGGACAGTAACTACTGCAAATACGACAATCAAGGACTACAATTATTCACATCATCTCTGTATTTAGCTGGTTTAACGGCGACGTTCTTCGCTTCCTACACGACGAGGAATCTTGGCCGGAAGCCCACCATGTTGATTGCCGGGATTTTCTTCATCATCGGAGTGGTGCTGAATGCTGGAGCTCAGGACCTTGCTATGCTCATTATTGGGAGGATCTTGCTTGGTTGTGGAGTAGGTTTTGCTAATCAGGTTTGTTAATTTCAATTAATCTCTCAATTTATATTTTTATCAATCAAGGTTATTTTTGTAATATTAGCACTTATGGACAAAGGAAAAAGTTAAAAATATCTTAGCTTCTCTATTATTATGTGTGGCCTAAAGTTCGTCGAACACACCGGTCGTATGGAAAGTGTGGAGAAAGTACAAAAAAATAGGTGGTCCTCCAAAACTATCTTAACAACTAACTTTCAAGAAATTATTTAGCAAAAAATAAACCCTAAATATATATATATATATATATATATATATATCCCCCTAGATATATTTTTTTGGGACAATGAGTACTCTGTGTGGATAATTTTTTTTTTTTGGGATGGTGGGAGGATATTCTAAAAAATTTAAGTTATTTGGGAGGTGTAACTTTGAAAACTTAAATTATCGATGGACTTATTATTATTTTTTTGAGCATATTGAATCATTTGAGTACTCTATGTGGATAATTTTTTTTTTTTTTTTGTGGGAATGGTGGGAGTATATTCTAAAAAATTTAAGTTATTTGGAAGGTGTAACTTCGAAAACTTGAATTATTGATAGATTTTTTATTATTTTTTGATGATATTGAATCATTTGATGTTGTGATTAAGAATTTGTATGGAATAAAATAAGGATAAGATTATAAAATTAAAGGTGAGGACAAGATTTTTTTATATTTTAAGATAAGTCTTTCAAATCATATTCCAATGCCTCTTCCTTTCTATAAAAGGTCAAAACAACACTTCTTTAGCCACTTTGCTTTTCATACTTTATTCCAGAGTTAGCAAATGATCAGGGGCTATGAATCTCGGTGGTGTTTTTGCTTTTTGAATCATTCTCTCTTTGAAAAATCTTTACCCTTACTCTTTAACGTGATCATATTTAGTCCTTTTCACTCCCAACTTATTTGTACTATTCCATTTAATTCACATATTATACCTATATGACCTTTTCATGATCTTATCAGATAAAAAGTTCAATTGAACTTCTTTTTTTAATTTTTCTGAGGACTAAATTAATTACTTGTGATGTGAATTAATGCAAAGGTTGTGCAACTTTAATAAAATTATATACATACATACATCTTTTTTTTTTTTTTTTTCTTTTTTTCTGAGGACTAAATTAATTACTTGTGATGTGAATTAATGCAAATGTTGTGCAACTTTAATAAAATTATATACATACATACATACATACATATATATATATGTATATATATATATATTTCTGAGGATTAAATTAATTACTGTATTATTTGCATGAATTTCAGGCGGTTCCTCTGTTCCTATCAGAGATAGCACCCACAAGAATTCGTGGTGGACTCAACATTTTATTCCAGCTTAATGTCACAATCGGCATTCTGTTTGCTAATCTTGTCAATTACGGTACTGCAAAGTAAGTTCATTTTTCTATTTCAATCAATCCCTTTTGAACAATTTTTTGAAATAGTTGAATTGAAATATCTTCCCTAGCTTAATTTGGAATTTTTAATTGTTTCAGGTTATGAGTATTATATTATCTTTTCTTACTCGAAATTGAAAAAAAAATTATATATATATATATCTACAAGTATTATGATATTGTTGATTTAAGTATAAAGTAATATTAGTTAGTTATATAATATTAGTTATATAATACACGTAATCCGTGGCCGGTAGTGTCACTATTAGAGGAAGGTTGCTACTGTTAGAAAAACCACCATTTTTTTAGTTCAAATTCTTTGATCACTTGTTGACTTTAATTTGTTGGTATATGTCAAACCCTATCCTTGCATTAAAATTTCAGCTTCATTGCCTGTCATTAGTGTATGGTCCATTAATTGAAAAATGAGAACACTAACAAAAAGATGACGTAAGTGCGTGGAGTAGCACACAATTAGTGTAATGAATCAGAACAGAGACACCCTAATGTTTACTTCTATGTGAAGACCACACGCAACACCAAGACTCATATCTCATCATACCTTTGAACTTTGAACTTCCCTACTTGAGATGTCTAATTTGAACTATGCACTTACTCCATTGAAATGTCAAAAGAGAAACCACACATATAGGGCACACAAAAAACTAAGGATAGATGAATCTTATATATGATTGTCTAAGTCTGCTTGGTTTGTCACTTAGAAAATAGAAAATAGAATATTATTTTTAGACAATTATAAAAGATAGAGATTTAAATATATATATATATATATATATATATATATATATATAATTTAGTTTCAAAAAACATTTATAATACATTGTTGACCAAACATATTTTTATAGAATATTTTAGTTTTCAATTCTTTGAAAATAAAAAAGTGTTATCAAAAAATAGAATCAAACAAACCCTTTATTTATGGTGCTCAAAAGTGTTTGTTTTTGTAATTCGAACACAAAGGCTAGTTTACAAAAAAATTTGCAGGACTCAAAATTCCCAAGATCTATGCTCACATTTTCCCCAAAAAGTCAAAAGTATTAAGGGATGGATCAGTAATTTTTATCAACCTCTCACATTGGCCTACAAAGCATTAAAATGTTGTCGGAAAAAAAAAAAATCATTCCAACTTCAAAAGGCAACAAGTTGCAGGAGATTCATTAATTCTTTCTGTTTTTATTTGCTGATCTATCACTCTTGTTTTCATTGCAACCACAGGATCAAAGGAGGATGGGGTTGGAGGCTGTCATTGGGGTTGGCTGGAATTCCTGCACTCCTCCTAACTGTGGGATCCCTCCTGGTGGTGGACACCCCTAACAGCCTGATAGAGCGTGGTCGCTTGGAGGAAGGAAAAGCAGTGCTCAGAAGGATTCGAGGCACTGACAATATTGAACCAGAGTACTTGGAGCTTGTCGAGGCCAGCCGTATAGCTAAAGAAGTCAAACACCCCTTCAGGAATCTCCTCATGAGGAGGAACCGTCCCCAACTAGTCATTGCAGTGGCCTTACAGGTTACCTTCTTTGCATTATTTTTATCCTTACCTTAATCCCATATAAATAGGGTCGGTCACATTTTCTATGCAACTTACCTTAATCTTTTTTTGTTTGATTGAAATGTATAACAGATATTCCAGCAATTCACAGGCATCAATGCAATCATGTTTTATGCACCGGTGTTGTTCAAATCATTAGGATTTGGAGGTGATGCGTCGCTTTACTCAGCCGTCATTACAGGAGCTGTAAATGTGCTATCAACCATTGTATCCATCTATTCAGTGGACAAAGCAGGCCGTCGCGTGCTCTTACTGGAAGCTGGGGTCCAAATGTTCATTTCACAAACAGCGATTGCCGTTATACTGGGACTCAAGGTCAAAGACCACTCAGAAAACCTTGACAAAGGCTTTGCAATCATGGTTGTGGTTTTGGTGTGCACATATGTGGCAGCTTTTGCCTGGTCTTGGGGGCCACTGGGATGGCTCATTCCTAGTGAGACATTCCCCTTAGAGACTCGCTCAGCGGGACAGAGCGTGACAGTTTGTGTCAACTTGGTCTTCACCTTTGTGATAGCACAGGCCTTTCTCTCCATGCTGTGTCATTTCAAGTATGGCATATTCTTGTTCTTCTCGGGCTGGGTGCTCATCATGTCTTTCTTTGTGCTGTTTCTGCTCCCGGAGACTAAAAATATTCCGATTGAGGAGATGACGGAGAGAGTGTGGAAGCGTCACTGGTACTGGAAGAGATTCATGGATGACGATGTGAAGGGAGAAATTGGCATTACTAGCACTGATGCAACGAAAAAGGGGCGATCCTGCTTCCCAATTGATATAAACCTCAACATTGGGTTGGATGTATAAATAAATGAATAGGAACGTCTACAAAATTTCATTTGTTGTCTATAGTTTGATCTTAGGAACTTGGAGTGTTTTATGTCATTCTGATACTATCACCCCATGCGTTCGCGAATGCAGATTGAAAATTGTTGGGGGAGCAGAATCGAGATGTGTAAGCAACTTCAAATGTATTACTGGAAATTAAAAGAAATTATATAGCAATACATGACTAGCTTTTCACCTTAGTTTTTCGGATGAAGCTGAAATGGATTTCAAATTGAAATGAAACCCAATTTGCTCTGTTTACATGTTTTTAATCAATATTTACTATAAAACATCCGATAAGATCCGTCATAAATAAAAACCTAAAAGAAGTTGGTGTTTAACTAGTGAACTTAAAAAAGTTGGTGTTTAACTAGTGAACTATGAGAATTCAATCTCATGGTTCTTCAGTTCTGATGCCTTTGGAGGATTAACTAATTCTAATTTAGAATTGGAAGAAATTTAATTGAATTTATTTTTAATTTAAACAATAAAATCAGTACTTTGAATTTTTTTTTTTTTTAATTTCAATTTTGGGAATTGATAATGTTGACTGGTTGACTTATTGACCATAGATGACGTCTTTCATGGTCCTCCTCTCTCTGGAGCCTTGTCTATGCAACAAAGTCATAAAAAATTAATGGATAAACTCTTTTCATCTCAAATAAAAGTCAAATTATTTTCTTGCTCTTCTCCTTCATCCTAATCATATATATACTGAGAAACCTTAACTATTACAACCATGGCGGGAGGAGGAATCTTTGGCCCAGCGGCTGGTGGAACCCAGTTGGAGGCGAAGATCACTCCGATTGTCATCATCTTCTCCATTATGGCCGCCACCGGTGGCCTCATGTTTGGTTATGACATCGGCGTTACAGGTTTATTATTAAATATTAATCCTTCTAACTATTATACAGTGTATATATATATATTCTGTTTAGCTTTGTGTATACTTTATATATTTTTATTTATGATATAAAATAGGAAAAATCTGACTGAACGGATGTTTTTGAGTTCACAAAAAAAAAAAAAAAAAAAAAAAAAAAAAAAAATCTCTGAGTCCGCAATATTTTTAGCAAAGAGAATCTAAAATATTTATTAATCAATGTAAGAATAAATAATTCTGCTCTTACCATACATATACTTATAATCGTATAGAAAGTCTAACAGTATTATTAAACCTTAAAAAAAACAATAATAATAAAGGCCTAAAATGATGCTATCTCTAAAAGTTATGAAAACAATATTTGAAGAGTAGTTCTAATCACTAAACTAAGATAAGTACCAAAATTCAGAAGAATACAAATCTACTTAGACCTTTAATAAAAATACTGAAATATGCAGCTGTCTTTCTATAGAAATGAAAATGTGTTTTCTGGATCCTGAAAAGAAAAGAAAATGTACAAGAAAAAAAAAAAAAAAAAAGCATTTTCGGGATCATAAAGATGAAATTTGTTAAAAAAAAAAAAATGGTTTTATGGGCCACAAGACTAGGGGTTTTGATTGGTAACGCTTTCCAATGGCGAAAAGGTCTCTGCAATTTGAAACTGGTTGATCAAACTGTGTCAGAAAATTTCAGTTACATGATCTGCATACAGAAAAGAACTCGTTCTCAAGTTTGATTGCAGATAAATTTACTTATTATATATGAGCATGAACAATATATTTTTTGACAAGTAAAGCATGAACAAAATTTTATACCATTGAGAACTTGATCTTTAGCCTTCGTAAACTTGCTTCAACTTTTCGTCCATTTATCTTTCCTTTTCTTTTGCTACTTTGGATAATCTTCTTCATTCTTATTTCATATATAATGTTGGATTTGAATTTTGTTCTAGTATCTCCAATTCTCCAGCCAATAATAAAAAAAACTCCACGACATCATTTGTGTAATTTACCTATATTTCATACACAGTTTGTTCCATGCAAAAATGATAATATGTTTTTGTAACCATTAGATTTAGGTTTGGTTGAGAGAAAATTTTGGTAAATATCCATCACTAAAATATAATTGACAGAAAGCATTGTTGTTATTCATATGATTTTTCTTAATTAATGCAGGTGGGGTTACTTCAATGAGCGATTTCTTGGAAAGGTTTTTTCCGTTGGTTTACCGGAGTATTCAAGAATCGGAACCGAACAGTAATTATTGCAAGCAGGAAAATCAAGGACTTCAATTGTTCATAACGTCTCTGTATTTAGCTGGTTTAACGGCAACATTCTTGGCTTCCTACACGACGAGGAGGCTAGGCCGAAAGCCCACCATGTTGATTGCCGGGCTTTTCTTCGTCGTGGGAGTGGTGCTGAATGCTGGAGCTCAGGACCTTGCAATGCTCATTATTGGGAGGATCTTGCTTGGTTGTGGAGTTGGTTTCGCTAATCAGGTTTGTTCTTTCATTCATTACTCTTGTGATGACTTGGATTTCCGAACAAAAAAACTCTTATTAATGATGTTATAATACTGTATCTATTTGCATGAATTTCAGGCGGTTCCACTGTTCCTGTCGGAGATAGCACCAACAAGAATACGTGGTGGACTCAACATATTGTTCCAGCTTAATGTCACAATCGGCATTCTTTTTGGCTTTCTTGTTGACAATCACGCTGCAAAGTAATTTTGGTTTTTTCTATTTCAATCAATCCCATGTTCTTCATTTCTTAGTCCCTTCAATTGTTATTAATTTGATATTTGATCAGATCGAATTATTATCAAACCACATCGACTATAATTCATTTCGGGTTTTTTTTAGCTAATAAATTATTGAATTCCAATAGCTACCATTTATGGATGGAGTGTTTACTTCTTAGTACTCAAAATTGTTTGTTCTTTTGGGGATGGAGTGTTTACTTCTTACTACTCAAAAGTAGGTGTTCTTTTGGTTCTAGCGAGGAGGTTAATTTGCCAAAAAAAAAAAAAAAATTCCAGGACTCGAAACATCCCCAAGACCCATGCTCACCTTTAGCCCAAATGATCAAAACTATTAACTGGTGAATCAGTAATTTAAATAACCCCACACATTGGCCTCTAAAGCATTTAAATGTTGTTAACCAAAAAAAAAATCATTCCAACGTAGTTGGGCAACAAGTTGCATTGCAGGAGTTGCATTTGATTCTTTCCGGTCATTTGTGTTTCCCTTGCAACTACAGGATCAAGGGAGGATGGGGCTGGAGGTTGTCGTTGGGGCTGGGTGCGATTCCTGCTCTCCTCCTAACTGTTGGAGCCCTCCTGGTGGTGGAGACACCCAACAGCCTGATCGAGCGTGGTCGCTTGGATGAAGGAAAATTGGTGCTTAGAAAGATTCGAGGCACTGACAAAATTGAACCAGAGTTCTTGGAGCTTGTTGAGGCCAGCCGTGTAGCTAAAAAAGTAAAACACCCCTTTAAGAATCTCCTCATGAGGAGGAACCGTCCCCAACTGGTCATTGCAGTGTCCTTACAGGTTAGCTTCTTTACCACATCATCGTCCATGCTTCAATTCCATATTAATAGGGTCGGCCAAATGAATTCTCATTTTTTTTTTTTTTCTATTACAAATCATCTCTCCTACAGTAGTTCACTTTTCTAGTTCAATTTTCTAAATCTTTTCATCTCTCATTTTCTTTCCACATTTCTTCAATTTCATGGCTGTGGTCGAAATTTTTTGTTAGCACAACCACAATGTAACTCAGCAACTTACCTTACTCTTTTTTTGTTTTATCGAAAATGTTTAACAGGTCTTCCAGCAATTCACAGGCATAAATGCGATGGTCTTTTATACACCAGTGTTGTTTAACACATTAGGATTTGGAAATGATGCATCATTTTACTCAGCCATTATTACAGGAGCTGTCAATGTGGTATCCACCATTGTATCCATCTATCCAGTGGACAAAGTGGGACGTCGCGTGCTCTTACTGGAGGGTGGCGTCCAAATGTTCTTCTCACAAACTGCGATTGCCATTATACTGGGAATCAAGGTCAAAGATCACTCGGACAATTTCAGCAATGGCTTTGCAATCCTGTTTGTCATTATGGTGTGGACATATGTGTCTGCTTTTGCCTGGTCTTGGGGGCCACTAGGATGGCTCATTCCTAGTGAGACATTCCCATTAGCAACTCGCTCAGCCGGGCAGAGCGTGGCAGTTTGTGTCAACTTGCTCTTCACCACTTTGATAGCACATGCCTTTCTCCCCATGCTCTGTCATTTCAAGTATGGCATATTCTTCTTCTTCTCGGGCTGGGTGTTCATCATGTCCTTCTTCGTGCTGTTTCTGCTCCCGGAGACTAAAAATATTCCGATTGAGGAGATGACGGAGAGAGTGTGGAAGCGCCATTGGTTCTGGAAAAGGTTCATGGATGACAATGTGGAGGGAGAAAATGGGCATACCAATGGATTTGATCCTGCTTCCCGATTCTAAATCTTTAGAATATTGGGGGACATTTTGAACTATGCCAATTGTTTTGTGTGTGGATGGGAGTTTATCTGTTTTTTTTTTTTTTCAGCTTCTCTTTTTTTTTTTTTTTTTTCAGTTTCTGGAAATGGTTATCTTCAATTGTAATTTGAGGATACTTCCTGTGTCTTACGACTCTTACCCTTGTATTCTTTGTTTTGGTTGATTAATGAAAGCTTCAGAAAAAAAAAAAATATCATTGTTGTCAATAGTTTGAACTTGGGAACTTGGAGTAATGCAGAATGAAAATTTGTTGGGGGAGCAGAGTTGGGGTCGAATGAATTGCAGATGTGTAAGCAAATTCAAACGTGCTAATGGGAAAAGAAATTAATATAACAAGACATGTTTTTTTCACCTTAATTTTTCGGCTGAAGCTGATTTGGATTTCAATTCCACAAGTTTCTGCGATTACATGTCTTCATCAACATATAAACCTACCAAAAGATCCAACGCATATATATAAAGAACTAAAAGAAGTAGGTGAAGTGTTTGCTGTTACAGATGGTTGATGGACGGTGCACATCTGAAATTTATATATGTTTCACCAAACTTGAAGGCTGCTTCTTCGTCTAGTTGTCTGTCTTGGCAGTAAGAACTTGGTATATTCACCCCATACCACCAACCCTACTATTGCTGATAATAATGAATGGCTCAATTGACACCATCACTAAGAGTGCATGAGATGATGAAAAGAAATTTCACTAAATAGTCTATTAATAACACCATCAAAATTGACTGCCAAAGCCTTGTTAAATACAGTATCCTCTGTTTTCTTCTTAAACCGCGGTCTACGTAGTTGAAGCAATGTATAGAAACTACATACATGTCCCAAGTATAAAGCAATAGGTTGAAGTAGAAAAATGAAAGAAAATCAGATAGTGGGCAAAATGTCATCAATCATCATGGCACTCGATCTCCAATTCTCTATCGTGAAGACAGACAGACCATTGCCATGCTATTACCAACCAACACGCATAACATTCTTCCCTTCCAAGTTCTCCAAACAGACAGACCTTTTCTGCTTTTAGATCTTAAATGTATCAATTTAAATTGTATTATACATTGTCCAATATGCTTGGTGTGGAAAATCATCTAAGAAATTAAAAATTCGCGCCACTGATCGCACCAGTCTCCCACAGGAAAGTTACATGCCCAAATATATTTTGGAAGATATACTTGGGACAATTCAAAATCTTCAATTCTACTAATTCTCAGGTTCAATTTTAAGTACAAAACTGAATTCATGAGTTGCTTTTAGCTAGAATGTTGAGAGGTGCATGGAAATGGTTTATAGAATACGCTACAAGCATCCAAATTTGTTCATTTGAAAAAAATACATGAAATTGAAAATAATGACTCAAAAGGCATCAAAAATAAAAATCAAATCAAATCAAATCAAATCAAATTGTTTTTGTTAAAGAAGACAGAGAAAAAAAGTTGGAAAGATGAAAAATAATTGGATTAATGGAGGACCACAACTGTCATTTCACAAAAGAGTCATCAAAACATGCACCCCTTTTGTAAAGAAAGATTAAAACATCCAAATCAGTAGTGAGTTCAAATATTTATAAACAGCAGAGGAGACCCTTCAATTCTACATCCCAACGCAGGCTCTGTGACCTTTCAAATTCTCTTCAAATCCTTCAACAGAAAAATAAAAAAAATTCTTTTCAAGGGTTTGGAGCTAGCCATGGCTTTGGCTGTGGAGAAGAGAGTCGTGGCTATGTTGTTGGTCATGTTAGGTGCGATGCAGGTGTCCATTGCAGCTGTGTACAAGGTTGGAGACTCTGCTGGTTGGACCACCATTGGCAATGTTGACTACAAGGCGTGGGCTGCTACTAAGACCTTTCAAGTTGGAGATATCATTCGTAAGTTCATATATATATATATATATATATATATATATACTGTATGTATGTATGTGAAGTATTTATCATTTTCTGTGTTGATTTGCAGTTTGTGGGTAATTGGATAATTGGGTTCTCACCCTCCATTCTATATTCTTGATCTTTAACTGGTTTTCACTATTACTCCGTTTGGTTGTTAAGAAAAAATTGGAAGAATATATACATATAAAGGCAAACAAAAATTTTTATACTGGAAAAGGCTAAAATGGTTTGGGGAAAAGGAAAAAAAAAACCCTAAACTGCACAGGTAATTTCTAATCCAAACAGGGTATAACCCCCTTCAATTCATCATGCACATGGAAAAATTGGAAAATGTAATACCAGGGATTTTAATTGATCACATGGGTATTTTACTTTTTATGGTCCCAACATCTTTTACACCCAACATATCTTACTCTCATATCCGTGTCAACATCATAAACCATCACAAATGCCTCTTCTCAAATTGGGGCTAAGATAACCATGTGATGTGATCTTGTTCATGTTACTTGAAAAATAAAAAAAAAATAAAAAATAAATCAAATCAAATTTTGTTGAACTTAAAATCTTTTAAAAACTTTTTACGGTGTGGGATCCTCTCGAGTGGAGCGAATTTAGTCCTAATTTTTAGTACGAGTCCCAAAAATGCAAAAAAATTCTTTCTTTTCCCCTCAGTAGTTTTCTTGCTACCAAACAGGAAATAAAACCTCTTTTACTAGTCTAATACTCTCTGTCCCAAAATAAAACCTATTTTTCTCCCATTTTCAGATCATTTCAAGAAGAAGCATGGTCTCTGTATATTTGTTTGTTTGTCTGTTCATATGCCTTGGTGGTCATATGTTAATGAGTGACCTGCCATTGGCTATTTGGCTTATAGGAAAAGTAACCCTTTTGTGTTTGGGGCAGTATGATGACACTCAGATTCTAATCTGCCACCTGGCAAACATCCAATGGCTCTTTTTGTTTGGGACCATACCCCATTGACCCCCATGTTTGTCTTGTCCCACATCATGAATACCGTCCCCACCCAACTCATCATCATGCACACATTCAATGGTGATGCCCATCATTACTTCAACATTAAACATAGCCCCACCACTTTTGTTTCAGTTGCAGTAATTGTCTATCCATGCTTTGTTGGTCTGACAGAGAACAATCCATATAAAAAATTCGAAACATAGTTAAAAAAAAACTTTACAGAACAGAGGAATACAGGAACTATGAGTTCCAAAACGACTTTCTTGTGTAAAATTGTAATGATATACAGGTGTAGTGCTAGACCTGGACATGAGTCACCATTGACCATTCCCACTCAATCCTGTATTTGAATATGTGTGCGAACTGGAAAACTTATGTATAGTTTGGACCGAAGTCTGTTTTAGACTAATGTTGTATTTGAAAGTGAAATGATAATTTAGATCAAAATTTTAATTAAATTTTTTCAAATTCTAAATCTAAATTATTGATTCGGTGCTTACAAATATAACATAAATATTTTTCCTTTTGCTTTACTGGGAATGTATTAGTTTGCAGCCCAAATGAGTGTCAATTGGAGAAGTGAAACAATTTGCAGGAACTCTCTAATTTTGCTATGTTACCTTGTTAGAGGAAACTGTCTGGCCTCTGCTTCTATCTGAACCCCTAGCATGAGGCAACCTGCCCGATATCAAGTCTCACCGAGCATGGCAATTTGGGGCTTTGCTATTGCCAATTGCAGCATCGTTGCTGCTCCTGTAACATTGTCATGGTGATGACTCTACCTTGCCCCGTTTTGCCTTTTTTAAAAAAAAGTTGCGGAATATTTCTTGTACTACAAATGCAGTACATTGAATGCTAGTTTAGAAATTTCCTTGCCAACTGCAATGCTAGCTCAATCAAATATATGTCCTTTCTTGCTTTTATAGCGTCCAACTTTTGTGGACACCAACCATGTCCTCCATCAATTGGATTTTCACCCCTATAAAACTTTTCCTCCATTTGGTTGCCTTGAATGGGACAAGACATTGTACAAGGCCATAACTGATTTGAGCATTTACTGGACCTCTGTGCTTTTCCCTGAGCCCCTCAAATCATGTCAAGTGTCTCTCCGGAAAAAAAATAAAATAAAATCCATAATTAAATGCCTGTCAAACATTTGCGAAATAAATAGTCAAGTCTTCTTTTTTGTAGTCTCTTTTTCTTTCCATGGCAGATTTTGAGGTTTCAAAGCATCATTGAAACTAACCATGTTCTAACTTCTAATTAATTTTCTCTCCATTGAAAATTATTTGATATTGTACATTAAACCGTTTATATTTTTTGTGATTTATGAATTCTAGGTATTATTTTTTTATTTTTTGCTTAGATTCCTACTTATGTATATGCGTGGTTGGATGTTCAGCAAGATATACTCAAATCATGCTAGTTACTTTATTTAATATGTTTTGATCGTTTGATCTAATTTCTTCTTGTGGTTGCTGCATCAGATTTTCAGTACAGTCCTCAGTTCCACAATGTGATGCAAGTCACACACGCCGAGTACAGGTCTTGTAATACAACTGCCCCCATCTCTACTCACACCACCGGCAATGACTCCATCACCATCACCACTCGTGGTCACCACTACTTCCTCTGTGGTGTCCCTGGTCACTGCCAAATTGGACAGAAGGTTGACATCAACGTGCCTCGCATTTCTTCAATGGCTCCAACTCCTTCAGCATTGTCCAATTCTTCGGTTCCTTCTGCCACAGTTCCCGCGCCTTCCCCTAGCGCTGCTGCTCCATTCTCTGCTTTAAAGGGTCCCCTTGCTAAGGTTGGATTCGCCATTGCAGTTTTTGCAGCTTCTGCTTCTATTTTTGCTTAATCAGGCGAAAGTTTTTGGTTTTTTTGTGAGTGTATTATGTTAATTGGAATTTCCTGGGTGAATTATTGAAGCGGTTCAAGTACAGATCGTGCAAATATTCAGATATAGGCATATGTATTTTGTATTAGAAAATTATTTCAATAATTTATCACATTTCATGCACTTTGTTTGTGATTGGAGTGAGTTTGATTAGAAGAGCACATCTGTTTTGTTTCTTTTGGACTGAACTACCAAAAAAGCAAATTTAACAAATAATCCAAAATCTGTTCCTTGTCTATTTATCTCTTCCAATTTTGGGTTGTTTGAATTATAGAGTTATCTAAAATTTGGGAGAATGTACCTCAATGCATACCATACCAACCATTTGGCTTGCTTAGTTGCACTTGCACATGAATTACATACAACATCAAAACCTAAAAATTGTATTACTTGACAATCTATGTTGTTTGAACCTTTGTATTGGCCTGGGTGTTCGGTTTGCAATCTAGGCATTAGTTTAAGCTTCTTGGACATAATTTATTTTTGTCAGGTTTGTCCCTTTGGGGAATATAGTGGTAATGACCTTTTAAGATTGACCTCCGTTAATTGTTCTAAAAAGAACTAAGCCAATCAAACCCTATTAGGTCTACATGTTCCGTTTAGCACTTACCAATGAGGCTCTATCGATTAAGTATTACACATAAGAAATCAATTATAGACACTAATACAATTAAATTCGTTCTTCATAAACAAACTTGGGATTTGCAATTCCAGATAAGATCGGTTGAGAATCATGGGATCCTATTCTATCACATAGGAACGGCTGTTGCACAAAAACGAAAGGGATTTTTATTTGTACAAATGGTACTTTGAACTTGGAACGAGCATGAAGAATTAACAATACTTTTTTATCTTTTGAGTTGTTCTGCCGGATCGGTCACTCAAGATTTTTGGTCTATACCCGACCCCGATGAAAGAAATGGGATAACTTCATATGGACTCACTAATAATTATTCTGATTTGGTTCATAACTTAATAGAAGTAAAAGGCACTCAGGTGAGATCCGCGAGTCACGGACATAAAAAGATTGTAGTCAATTTGATAATGATCAAGTGACATTGCTTCTTCGGCCTGAACCAATAAATTCCTTAAATACGATAAAAATATATCTTGTTCTATCCTTTATCAAAATTTTCTCTATGAAAAATACAAAATATACAAATCAAAATTTGAAGAAGGGGAAGGAAAGTGAGCCATCGCCCGCAACGAAAAAGATATTCACTCACAAAGGTTTTTTATTTTTTATTTTTATTTTTTTTTATTTTTTATTTTTTTGGCAATCACATAATTTGGACTCCTCCAATATGGCACCCCGGGCTTTCTGATTGATGGCATCGAAAAGGCCCAATGAATTGGGATTTTTCTATTGATCCAGTCATATGGCAAGCGGATTTATATAGAATTGAGGGGTTTGATTTCCTCATATATTGTACCTAATAATCATATGAAAAAAAAAAATATAATAAATAAATAATAAATAAAAAAGCAAACCAATCCCAAGCACTGTCTAGGAGATGACACTAGACGGTAAAGAAAATAAAAAAATATAAATATAAATTTGCAGACTCATGGATTTGAATGAATTTTTACTTTGTTTTTATTTTTTATCTTTTATAATTTTAAAAAAATAAGTTTTAGTGTCCATAACTTGTGGGAGCCCACTATATTACCAATATTGCATATAAGTTAGTATAAATCAAAATTTTTCTTTTTTTTTTTTTCAGCATAAAAAGCTTTATATTTACTTTACAAAATACACTCCTCAACTATTAATTATTTCAATCAAGTCTTTCAATTTTTAAAGTACTCCTACTGCATTTCCAAGGATGATTAAGTGATGTATGAAATTATATAAAAGTACTAAATAGCTATTTTTTGTAATCAAAATAAAATAGAATGCAAAATTACATTTATAACCTTAAAGAACTATGGTTTGATTTATATTTTATTTATAAAAAATTACCCTAAAGAATTACCAGGTAAACCAAAAGAGACAGCACACATCCCAGAACATGAAATGCCTGGACTAAACTAACACTTCATATGAGTTGAAGCTGAAAAGGGCAATGAAAGGCATAAAAACACTGATCCCCATTTCGGTTGCCAAGAAACCCTAAGAAAATAAATCCAATATATATATTGTAGTAAATTTCTCAGTTCTCACCTCTCTCTGCAATCAAACGGACTTTCAAGAGTAAAATGAAGATAATGGGAAAGAGAAAGATGGAATTTTTTGACGAGCCAGGGATTTATACGTTTGAAGGAGGAGACATCGGTTCGCCGCTTGTCGTCAGAGGTTCGACGAGGAGGAGGAGTTTGAGATCAATGATAGTATTTTTGTGGGTCTCTTTCTTTGAGTATGTGGACTTAATTTGCTGAATATTTTGCTCTACTGATGATGTGTTAATAGACTTTATGTGGTTGTTATCCTCCATGTTTTACTCTGTTATTTTACGAGCAAGTCATATGATGCAAGCCTAATTGCTATCTGGAATGGTTTTTTTGGGTTTTTTTCTTTACCTCATCATCATGATACATTGGAGATTTATTGACAAAATAATTTTGATGCAAGACACTGGTGGTCCTTTGAAATTGGAATTGAAAAAAATTTAGTTCAAAGTTTCAATTAATTTTTTCTCAATTCCAAATCAAAGACTTTAATTCGGTGCTCCCAAAAACAATAATAGTGTCATTCGTGAACCTGTTTTGTATAAAATTACAATGACACCCCCTGAAGTTTGCTATATTGACAGTCATATACAACTTAGCCCTTTTTTGAACAAAGACACCCCTGTGAGAATTTCTGATCCAAACAAGCCCTTAACACATTTGAAAAGACGAAATTGCCCTTTAATGTTTAATTATTTTTATTGTAAAATATTATAACTCATGAAAAGTCAAATTTGCCCTTATATATATTCACTATTACATTAATACCATTATATATATATATATATATATATATATATATAAATATATATATACACATAACCAAATCTCAAAGCCTCCTTCATCTAGATCCGCCACCGTCACCATCTTGATCCGTCGTCTCCTCTGCGTCTTGATCTGCCGTTGTCGTCGCCGCCTCTTGATCTGCCGCCATTTTGACCCGCCGTCGTTGTCGCCTCTGCGTCTTGATCCACCGCCGTGGCCGCTTCATGATCAACAACAGCTGTCGTCGCCCTTCTCAACAACAGCCGTCGTCGCCGCTTCATGATCAACAACAGCCGTCGCCGCCCTTCTCAACCATAGCCGTCGCCGTCGCCGCCCTTCTCAACAACAGCTGTCTCTCCAACGCCAACAACAGCCGCTGTCTCTCTGACGCCAACAACAACCGCCACCTCTCCCCAACAACCACAGCCGTCGCCACCACTTCTCATCCACAGCCACCACCATCGCACCGACACTAACAACAGTCGCCACCGCCTCTCCCCAACAATCACAGCCGCTGCCATTGCACCGACGCTAACCCACCACCAAACAAAAGCTTATAATCCAACCGTGATTCTCGACGACGGCAACGACCAGTGGAAGCTTCAACGAAGGCGACCATCATACCAGACAACGTTGATGGCTAGAGAAAACAACGACCTGATGCTGAGGCTCCACTGCTCCGACGAGAAGAACGATGATGGCGGTGGTGGTTTGATTAATCACAATCTATATATATATATATATATATATATATATATATATTGTAGGAAGAAGATAGATTACAGCTATGTTACCTGGACTCGGGTGCGGGTGTCGGACACGGGTGCGTGTCCAGAGGTCTGATCCATCCATCTATCGAATTATAGGACACGGGGACACGGAATAAAAGTGTCCAAAAGTTGGACACGGACACTTGGACACTTGTAGGAAAAGAAAAAAATGTACCCTTTTTTATGTTAGATCTCAGTTTTTTAATGAAAAATTGAATAAATATATAGATGTAAAGATAGCAGCGTGGAGCCTTCCAAGCTCTATTTTTTTGTGATGCAGGTTTTCTTTTTTGCTCTGTTGTTGCACTTGTACCTGTTCTTACAGTTGTGGATGCAACTGCAATGTGCTCCTGTGTGGGCCTGTTTTAGTTTTGTTTTTCTGGGCTGCCTTTGGGCTAGGCCTTTCCTTGTACAATTTCTTTTTTTTAATGAATGGATTTACTGTAAAAAACAAAAAAAACAAAAAAAAAAAATGTAATACAACTATTATAATAATATTACCTTATTTATAAAGTGTAATACCCCTAATTTCAAAAGGGATAAAAATGGAATTTAAATTTTCTTTTTGTACATTTTAAATTGATTTTGTATCTATATGCTTATGTGTCCAATTGTTTGTTTATTTTAATTCATTGTGTTCTTTTTTTTTTTTTAATTGTTTGTTTATTTTAATTAAGGGTGTAATTCTTTATTTGTTGGTTTATTTTAATTAATTGTTTTATTTATTTTATGTGTTTTAAGTGATTCGTTGCTTGCTTATTTGATTTAATTAATGGGTTTTATTAAATTAATTATTTATTAAGTATTTAATTTTTGGAACAGGGTAATTATGTAATTCCCATTAACTAGGGTTTTAGATACGTTTTAGTTAGGGTTTTTGGAGCCGTCTCGTAAGCATCTGATATGTATCTAAACTGGGTTACTTTGTGGGCCGACGAAGTTAGGGCTCTATGGATTAGGGTTTTAATCTTGCAATTATAAATACCTCAGTATATGTTAAACCTAGGGTTACATATTGTCATAACTTTTACACGGAAAAGTCTACCAAATAGAGAGAGTTACAGAGGGAGTTTTGGTGAGAACAGAGCAGTTTGTGAGAATTTCGACTGGGGTTCCAAGGTTTAACCAAGGAGAAGGAAGGAGCAGAGGTTCTAGGAGGTTAGACAAGTTTCCGTGGATGTCGGAAAAACTGAGACCAACGGCAACAAGGGTTTGTTTGCAAACCTATTCAGGCAAATTCTATCTTCCTCTTTCCCTTTGAGCCGTGTTCTGTGCACCTAGATATGCTCTAGGGTTTTAAGGAAATTGAAAACTAAATCATTCATGTATGTTATACATCAAATTAATCATATGTATGCTTTGAATTATTTCTGTGATGATTTCTGCAATATCTGTTACAGTGCATGCAAGTTGGTTCAGTTTTACGTCCTTTAAGCATGAGGGTTCTTGTCGTAGTTTTTGTCTCTGTTTTTTTTGCAACTACTGTAAACTAAGTATGGAAAGACTACGGGAGTTATGTAAATCTCGTAGGATGGGTGCTATTTCTATTTTAGATCTCTGTTGCATTTTGCTTCGTTGTAATCCATGCATGAGGTTTCAGTTTTTGCATAAGTTTACTTCTATTAATTGATTTAAATTGCTATAATCAAACCTTGGGGATGCTATCAGGAAGGTGTTAGATCCTTTAGATCAGTTTAAGAAACAAGCAGAGGGGTAGGAATTGATCGGAGAGGGAGCAGATTGACGGAAACGGAGCAGAGACTGAACTGGAGGCTCTCAAGAGGGAGAGAGCCGGCTCTAGAAAGTCAAGAGCCGGCTCCCCTTCAGCAAGAGCCGGCTCCTAGGGGATTGGAGCCGGCTCCAATAGGGGAAGAGCCGGCTCTTCCATTCCAAGAGCTGGCTCCAATTTGTTTTTACGTCCAGAAAGTGGTTTTAGGGCTCTGTTTGGTGTTTTGAGCACTGTTTGAGCTTCTGAGTGATGCTAATGAACTGTAGGGACTTAACAGAAGATCTAAGTAGTTAATTTTAAGTGTTATTAAACTTAATGTTGCATGGTTTAAGTCTTTAAGACAAGGGATGAAGCAGTGTAAAAATATATAATGGTGTATGCTACTAACAGAGAAAGGAACTGAATGGCTTGATTAAATTTTAGAAATTTAATGAGACTTCACGGAGGGATTAAATAGTTAATTTTTGGGTGTTATTAAGACACTAAATTAATTTAAGGTTAATTCTAAATTAACAGATCAAACTGTATAACACTTATGTACAATTGTATACGATTGGTGGATGGATGAAGTTTTAAATGCTTAAGCTTATTTTTAGGCATTCGAGCGGGATGTAATATATTTATAAAATGGTCTTAAATATATTATAGGGTCATTGATGTGTTAGATGTAATCTATGCAGGCTCTGGATGTTAGTTGTTGATTTATTAAATCATCCCCTGCAACTATATGGTTAATTGTTTGGATTTAAATTGCTGAAACTTTTAAAAATCTTCAGTAATTAATTAGATATTGGTTTTGGATTTTAAATTGCGGTACTATCATTCTTAGTCTATAATTTACATAGTTTTGGTTTTAAGTTGTTGAAATACTCAATACTATTCTGCAACGATGTGGATGGTTGGTTTTGGACTATAAATTACGTGCTTATTATTTATGCCTTGTAATTTACCTGGAATTATGTATTGGAACATAATTACTGAATTCTTATACTTAATTCGGTCAATTATTTGGAATCATATATTGGATTATAATTGCTGAATTCTTATATTAAATTTGACCAATTATTTGGAATTATGTATTGGATTTTAATTGCTGAATTCTCACATTAAAATTCTGTCAATTATCTGGGTTTGGTTTTGCATTGTAAATTACTTGCTTATCATTTGAATGTTGTAATTTACATGGATATGGAGGATGGTATGCACCGGTATGGGACGGTGGCATACTAGGTATGGTTTAGTTCAAAATGCTAATTCCTACCTTATGGATTTTAATTGGTGAACAGTATGACTGGTTCTATCAATTATATGGACTTTGTGGATTGTATGCACCGGTATGGGACGGTGGCATATTAGGGACAGACTGATTTAAAATACTCAGTCCTACCTATTTTGGAATAAGGGAACGGGTTGTTAAATAAATCCTCCTTATATATATATAAGTCGGTACGGTTGAATACGCCGAATGACTTATTGGATTTCTTGTGAATGGTTAGGAACGGAGTTTAGATATATATGTTTATGGTACCACGAGTTGAGCTTGAGTCTCAAACTTGTTGGTTAGGGTACGTATATGCAGTGGATGTGTAGCTGGTTATAGTAGGTTGGGTGTACCCTGTTAGGTCTAGGTACTCATGCCCACTTTTGGGTGCGTATTCGCATGTTGCCTTCTATTCAGGTTGAGATCCCTACTGTAGTTCAGTGAAGGTCCCATAGTGTGGATATATATATGTATAGACTAGATAGATATTGTGAGGTATCTATGGTGTATCTGCGTATCGGGTCACTGTATGGATTGCAGTTAGATTAGAACTTGCTTGTGGGGCTGACCCACCCTTTTATTATTTTTTTCAGGTGTTCGTCAGTTCTGGGCTGTAGAGCTTGATCGTGCTGAGCAGATACAGTTATTCACTCTACTGATGGCGTAGGATTTTATTTCATGTTAAGACTTGGGTTTTGTTCCAGTCTTTTGAGTACCATTGGATATTTTAGGGGTCCACTAGATGGATTCCCGAGTTGTATAAATTGGAGAACGATTTTCATTCGTGGTGGATCAGTTGTATCAAAATAGTTTTAATTATCAATGAAATTATTTATTCTGAGGTTTTCAATTATTGGATTATCATTCTAGGTTCTTTTCAGCAAAATTTTATTCATTCTTGTTTTCTATATTGTATTCTGTGTTCATTAAATTGCTAATTGTTTTTGATATCCTCGGGTAATCGGGCGTGGGCCTGGCCAACCCGCATCCGGAAATCCGGGGGTATCACATAAAGTCAAACTGTCAGGTCAAAAAATTTACTTGAGATTGACCGATAGATATTACTTAAATAAAATAATACAGTTGTACAGTTGTAAATTGTTCATAGCTTAGATGGTGTTTTACAGCTGTAAAACATTATCCTTGTTAAAAGACCAAACTCTCCCATATTTTTACATCCAAATTGACAAGTGGCATGATTGTGACCGTTGAAGGGTATTAAAAGCATTAGTAAGAATGTGAAAACACGCTCGGCTGTTACAAAATTTTGTACAAACAAAGCACGTACACTTCAGTCTTCTCTAACCTTCGAAAGACGCTACTTTTGAAGCAAACCGCCATTGTTGTACCAGTAAGTTTTCTGATCTCATTAATGGCAACCTATTTAACAAATAAAGTATGAAGAAAGTTCGCAATCCTTCACAACTACCAACCCAAACATCTTTGTTTGAGTTTTCGTTATCTATCAACCGTGTCCGGTAGACGCCATGAAGGATCCGACTCAGATCCAGTGTCCGTGTCCGTGTCGTGTCGTGTCGACACGGACACTTCGGCCTGAACAGGCGAGTCCAGGTAACACAGGATTACAGGAATTTGGGGGAAGTGGATTTGGGAAAGATGATGGATTACGGGTTATAAATACACATATATGTTTGTATATTATACAGAGAGATTAGGAGTTGATCTTTGCACTTTCTATTTTGTATTTTGTGATCCTTGATAGCTTTATTTCGAGCAACATGGTGGCGGCGGCAGTGCGGCAACGGTGGCTATGGTAGGGCTGTGAAATGGTGGTGGTGGGTGTGAACTGGTATGAGTATAGTTTCTAGAGTATTTTGGTCAATAAAAAATAGTTGTATTGGGTAAATTGGTAATTGAATGTGTCAAAGAACAATAATGTCAATTCACGACCATTGGGGTGTCTTTGTTAACTTTATCAAATCTAATGGGGTGTCTTTGTTCAAAAAACGACTAAGTTATATATGACTGTCAATAGGGTAAACTTCAGGGGGTGTCGTTGTAATTAATCCATAAAATTAATTAACTGATCACTTATCTTTGTTGATGTTTAAAATTAGAAATGTAATTTGGCATTCTATTTTATTTTGACAATTTTTTTTTAACTGTTAAGGACTTTTACGGGTGCAATGTGAGTCTTTTGAAAATTGAAAGACTTAATTACTCAATTAATAGTTAATGGTGTTTTTTACAACAAGTCAAAGGATGTTTACTATTTAGTGCACTTTTGCCTTGTCAAAAATGAAAGAGAGAAGAAAGAAAAAAAAAAAAAAAAAAAGTAATAAACAAATTAGAGGAAGGAAAATTCTAAAGTGAGGTAATTATGATATTGACGAGGATCTCATGTAGTTGTGGCCCTTTCCTCCACAACTGTTATGGTGTAGTCTACAACTATGTGACACCATACTAATGAAGTGTTAGGGGTGCATACTGTAACAACTCACTCCACCACATAGTATGATATTGTCCGCTTTGGGCCTGAGTCCGCACGGTTTTTGCTCTTGGGCTTCACCCCAAAAGGCCTCATACCAATTGGAGATGACACACTTACATATAAGCACTTCACCTTTCCCTCTACCCAGGCGATGTGGGACTTGTGCACCCGTAACTCACCAGTGTGGTAGCCTGTCAGTATCTCTCACACCCTCCCACGGCACACCCGCCCACAAGGTTATCACAATCCACCCCCCTTGGAGGCCCGACATCCTCGTCGGCACACTTCCGGCTGGGTCAGGCTCTGTTACCATTTGTAACAATCCACTCCACCACATGGTATGATATTGTCCACTTTGGACCTGAGCCCGCACGGTTTTTGCTCTTGAGCTTCACCCCAAAAGACCTCATACCAATTGGAGATGACACACTTACATTTGTACACCCGTAGCTCGCCAGTGTGGTAGCCTGTCAGTATCTCTCTCACCCGCCCACAGCACACCCGCCCACAAGGTCATCAGACACACGGTCTAGTTCGATATGGTTTCCGACTAAATCAAAATTCAACCGTTCCCAAAAAATTAGAATTGGGATCGGAACCGTTGGGACATAGAACTGAACCAAACCGTGAAACATCGACCCGGTTCAGTTCCATAGTTATCTAGATAAATTGAGGGGAAAATCTGTTTTACTTATTCGAAAAAAAAGGTACATTGTAGGAACAAACAAGATATTAACACCAAATTTTTGTGTAAATCAATTATTACACATCAGATTTACAAAAAAAAAAAAAAACACAATGGTTGGAGATGCTCTATAAGGATTTATATATAGTTATCCTTAATATTTAGCCATACTTTGGAGATTAATATGAGAATATATTTATCAGACCCTTCAACAAAGGAACCAAGACAAAATCTAGATTTATGGGTTAGCAATTTTTGAGTAGAAGCATTATGTGCACAGGGTCACACCCTCATAATCTTCAATGCAATTGATTTCCTTTTCAATCATGCTATCTTAGCTTTGTCATTCTTAATTTTCTAGTTTAATTCAAATCCTTTTTAGTTAATAATTTTAGTTTGATTCTATTTATTTTAGTAGTTATTTCCTTTTGAATGTATTCCTTTTGCAATATTAATTCTCATATTTTTCAGATTCTTGCAAATTCAATTCACGTTAACTCATTACTAGAAGCTACTTTGGGTTTTATTTCAATCTCAATTTTCATTTTAATTCAAATTTCAATTTCATTGCAATTCGTTCTTCCCTTCATAGTCCTTTTCACTTAAAAGGCAATTGAACCCATTAAAGAAAGTTCAATGTTCACTATTTCTACAATAGCCTGGTTAATTATTTTCCAAAAGAGACTCAGTTTGACCAAGATCTCTAACTTGAAGTTTTGAACTAGCCCATTGGTTCCGACACGTATTAGCCAATTTCTGAATACTTTTAAAGGGTCAACAGTTGGAAAGGAGCATTGTCTACTACTTCACTGTTCTCTGCATCAATTTTACAGCAAAATGAGTGTGCGCGCCTGAGAAATTATCTGATTCAATTATATATATATATATATATATATATATATATATTGTAGCAAATAGTGATATTATTAATAGGAAAAACAAAAGGACTGTGATTTGGAGATCACCTCTATGCTTACTGGGGATATGTTGTGAACTATTGAATCGTGCTGTTAATCCATTGACTGGTAAAGAAAATGACAGACAACTCTTTGCATGCACTAATAAAAATAGGATATTATTGTGACGGTGATTTACTCAAAATAAAACTTCAAAGATAATTTTTGTTATTGTTATTATTTTTCATGAGTCAAAGATAATTAACCTACCTGCATTATCTAAAGAAAAAGGGAGTTTATGACCCCTTTAAATAGCAAACACTGCCAGCAGGCCCAGCACACACCACTGTTTAAAACAGAAAAGTCCATTAAGCTTATTACACGTACTTTCTTAAATTACAACTATTGTTAGATAAAAACAATCTTATTTACGTAGATTTTGTCAAATATCTATTCTGAAACGACCCAAATTTGAAAACAAAAATGTCTACAAATACCCATACCTGTCCTCATAACACATTACCATTAGGACCATACCTCCTCTTCCTCCTCCATAACCATACCTCCAACAAGGTGAAGAAGAGAGCGCCTGCCCTCTTCTACCTTGTTCTCAACTTTGAGTAATTCGGTTTTTGTTTGCTACATCTTCGAGAATTCGCAAAGATGGCAGGACCAGACGCCCGTTTCAATTCCAAAACCACGGGTTATGTGTTTGCATGTTGGATTATTGCTGCCTTTGGTGGCTTAATGTTTGGTTATGACATAGGAATTTCTGGTATGTTTCATTTTGTCAATATTTCATAAACCAATTAATGTAATAGATATACATACAAATGTAAAAATATAGATATATTGTTGCATGCATGTATAGATTTTAATTAAGAATGAGCATGTAAGATGATGGCCTATTATATATCTTATAGAAATGATACAAAACTAACAAATTGTAGACTACACTAATTAGATGGCATTTGAAAATATTTATATATGATAAAGTTATTTTTGCTTTTCATGATTTTAGGGGGAGTGTCCGCTATGGACGATTTCTTGATCAAATTTTTCCCACAAATTCATGAAAAAAAGCTTCATGCAAAGGAAGACAATTACTGCAAGTACGATGATCAAATGCTCCAGCTTTTCACATCTTCCCTCTACCTCGCTGCACTAGTCGCCAGCTTCGGTGCATCAAAGGCCTGTACTGTATTAGGTCGCAAACCCACAATCCTAGTTGCATCAGCCTTTTTCTTGATCGGAGCCGGTTTAAGTGCAGGAGCTCAAGTTAAATGGATGCTCATTCTTGGGAGGATTTTTTTTGGAATTGGAGTAGGATTTGGCAATGAGGTATACATACATACATATATATATACATATTTTCATCGCAAATATGAATAGTATACTAAACTCGGATAAATGTAAAAAGTGTTACTATTAATCCAATGTTTCTTATTAAATTGAGTGCTTAAATATATACATACATTGCAGGCTGTTCCTGTGTTCTTGTCAGAGGTTGCACCGGTCCATCAACGTGGGGCTGTGAACATTCTCTTCCAACTCTTTATAACAATTGGAATTCTGATTGCAAATCTTGTGAACTATGCCACATCATCAATGCATCCATACGGATGGAGGGTATCTCTAGGAGTAGCAGCTGTTCCTGCCGTGGTCCTATTTTTTGGTTCATTGGTGATCACTGAAACACCGACGAGTCTGGTTGAACGCGGGAAGGATCATGTAGGTAAAGCAGCACTGAAGAAGATCAGGGGTGTGGACGATGTTGATGCTGAATTCGAACAGATTGTGGATGCCTGTGAGCAAGCCAAACTAGTCAAGCATCCATTCAGGAGCCTCATGAAGAAGCAGAGCATGCCCCCATTGATCATTGGCATTATGTTGCAAGTGTTCCAGCAGTTCACTGGTATTAATGCCATCATGTTCTACGCCCCCGTTCTATTCCAAACCATGGGATTCAAGAATGATGCTTCCTTACTGTCCGCAGTCATCACTGGGATTGTCAATGTGGGCAGCACTTTCGTTTCAATCATCTTTGTTGACAAGCTTGGAAGAAGAAAATTACTTCTCCAAGCTTGTGTCCAGATGTTAATATGCCAGGTACGTACCTTCATTGTCCAGCTTGAACTTAATTTCTCGACAATGGGCATTAGCCCAGATGGTATATATGATCTCTCATACCCAAGAGAGAGTTTGAGATTTCGAACCCTGCTAGAGGAAATATTGTGGGAGTGTGTGTGTTTACTTGAACTTTGGGTAGTAACTAGGTACTTACATTGGTGAATTGCAAATGCAGGTGGCAATTGGATCAATTTTGCATGTGCACTTGAAAGCCACAGGCTCAACACTTGACAAAGGACTAGCTGCTGTTGTGGTGGTGCTAGTGTGCTTGTATGTGATGTCGTTCGCGTGGTCATGGGGACCTCTAGGTTGGTTGATACCCAGTGAGACATTCCCTCTGGAGACGAGAACAGCAGGGTTTGCATTTGCTGTTAGCACCAACATGTTGTTCACATTCATCATTGCTCAGGCATTCTTGTCAATGCTGTGCCATATGAAAGCCTTTATATTCTTCTTCTTCTCGGCTTGGATTTTCATCATGGGGATGTTTGTGTTGTTCCTCTTGCCGGAGACAAAGGGTGTGCACATCGATTCCATGGCTGATAAGGTCTGGAAGCAACATCCAGTCTGGAAGAAGTTTATGGACTAGTTAAGTCAAGTCCAGAAAATTAAATTGTCTGAATATCACAACTTGTGACAATGAAATTGTAGCCTCTTTGCTTTGAAGCTTTCTGTTTGAAATTTGTTAATGTTCATGGAAAAAAAAATGTTGGTTCAAATGCTTAAAATCATAATCCAATCTTTATATATTACCATGTGAGTCTGTTTGTTGGATGATGCTTTATAACAATTATTACTTAATTTATTGAATAATTCGAAAATTAGATATGGATCAGGCTGGCATACTCAAAAAATTGCTGATATTGTTGCATTCTAGCCTATGAAAAGGATGGGTCCATTACAATATTTTCAGTAATGTACGGTACTGCAATCAACAAAATGATGAACAAAATTGTGATACTTCTATATATATATATATATATATATATATATATATATATATATATATATATGCTGTAATACAGGTCAATTTTGTAACTTTTAAATGAGTGTTTTTCTCGCCTATAATGTTTACTTTTAAGATATTGAATTAAACCATTTTTAAAAAAAATATGTGATAATTAAATGTCTAATATCATCTACCAAGTAAACTCAGAGCCAACTTTAGACACATTTCTACACATTATATACTTAATTTCAAGCAAGTTGTTAGTTCCAGATAGTTGGTATGGTAATTTTGCAATACAGGTTGATTTATATATGCCACAAATTTTTTCCATTACATGTTGGAAAGTAAATGAACGCGAGGTAAAATTTGGTTTAGTTTTTCCCTAACTTAATAAGTATTATAGTCTTTTATATTATTGAAATAAATAGTAAAAAATATTTCAATATTTAATAATTACTAAAATATTTCAAACAAAGTATTATATCCGAATATATTCGTTTTTATATATTTTTTACATCATATCCTACATTTACAACACCCTATTTTACTAACTATATAATAGGCAATTGTTTACTCAATAAAAATGTGTCATATAATAAAATTAGCCCTAATATTGCTTGCTTTGTAGGCTTTGTGTAGTGAAGGGCCGGCTATATGGGTAGGTATGGGCCTTTCACTTGAAACGGACAGGCGGCCCATAAATACCGTTGCGCATAGCCCATGCTCGATGACTTCTAGGGACGTAAGGCATGGCTCTAACACGTCTCCGCATGCCCGTGCCAATCCGATTAAGGCGCCAAACAATACGCCACTTAATCACTGCGTATAATCTCTGTTCTTTGTATAAAATGTAACATAATATATATGGACAATACTTAGCTACTGACCGGTAGGATGAAGTTACTCATTCTTACGTGATCCAATAACAAAATAATACATCACTTTTAATAATAAAATAATTTACACCTTTCTCTGCTTTTTCAGATCAACTATTAAATAAACTCATATATAGTGTTTTTATATATGAATTATTTTATAATTAAATGTAATGTGTTATTTTATTATTGGATCATAGTATCACTAATTTTTTACTTGAAAATCATTTTTCAATGTCAAAGTAATAAATGTCGATTTGTTGGATCCCCAGAATTCTAAAAGGCAAGATTGAGGAGATAAAGTAATAAATGTCGAATCCTCAGAATTCTAAAACAAGATTGAGGAGATAAGTAATAAATGTCCAATTGTTGGACCACCAGAATTCTAAACGGTAAGATTGAGGAGATAAGTAATAAATGTCGGCGAGATTGAGGAGATAAGTAAAAATACAAGATTATTGGTACAGTTTTGTTGAATCCTTTTCCATTCGGAAGACACATTTCCGAACAAAAGTGATTAACAAACAGCAAGGATAACAATATTATTAGTACAGTTTCAACTAATCCCTATTTTAGGACGTAAACAAATACTCATAAGCTATATATGCTTTCATATTTTTGTGTTATCCAATAACTAGGATTGGTTTGATTTTTGGTGGTTATCCTAATTTAGTCATTAGGAACAGTCTTATTCCGATTTTTCATATTTCTAGTGTGCAAAATTGGGTAGTTTTTAGGATTTCTATACATATATAAATATTAGTTATAAGTATTCTTAAAATTATCATTATTTATCAATAAGAAATCAATTTTCTTATTACTCAGCTTTATAAATTCGAAATTGTCCTAGTTGTTTGCTTGCTTTCACATGGAGCAATTGATGAAATGCACTACTTGTACTATTAAAAATCTTCAATCAACAAATTAGTAAAAGCATATTCTTGAATTTTCTTTCCATTTCCAATAAAACAAACGGGTACAGATAATTCTGCTAATTCAACACAAGAATATTGACCTCCCAAACATTTCCATGGAAAGAAAAGAAGAATTAAAAATGCTAAACAAAAAATAATTATATTGGGGGAGTGTCTAGGCAAATTTCTATCTAGGCCATGACAAATGCCTCCAATTCCCGACCCCCAAATCATCAATCCATGAACTTTCTCCACACCGGATGTTGCTTCCACACCCTCTCGTTCATGACATCGATGGGGACACCCTTTGTTTCCGGCAACAGGAACACCACAAACAACCCCATCACGAAAATCCAAGCCGAGAAGAAGAAGAATATGAAAGCTTTCATATGGCACAACATTGACAAGAATGCCTGAGCAATGAGGAAAGTGAACAACATGTTGGTGCTCACAGCAAATGCAAACCCTGCTGTTCTCGTCTCCACTGGGAATGTCTCACTAGGTATCAACCAACCTAGAGGTCCCCATGACCACGCAAACGACATCACATACATACACACCAGCACCACCACAACAGCAGCTAGTCCTTTGCTAAGTGTCGACCCTGTGGCTTTCAAGTGAACATGCAAAATTGATCCAATTGCCACCTGAGATTTTTTCAAATTAAAAAATATAAGTACCTACTTAATTTTCTGGAAGTTCAAGTAAACGCGCACACATTCACAATAATCAAGGTATGTACCTGGCATATGAACATCTGGACACAAGCTTGAAGAAGTAATTTTCTCCTTCCAAGCTTGTCAACTGCGTAGATGGACACGAAAGTGCTGCCCACATTGACAAGTCCAGTGATGACGGAGGACAGCAACGATGCATCATTCTTGAACCCGACAGTCTGGAACAGAACTGGCGCATAGAACATGATGGCATTAATCCCAGTGAACTGCTGGAACACTTGCATCAAAATGCCAATGATCAACGGAGGCCTGCTCTCGCGCTTCATGAGCTTCTTGAACGGATGCTTCACTTGTTTGGCTTCCTCGCAGGCCATCAAGATTTGTTGGTATTCAGCATCAACGTTGTCCACACCCCTGATCTTCTTCAGTGCTGCTTTACCCTTTTGTTCCTTCCCGCGCTCCGCCAGGCTCGTCGGTGTTTCACTGATCACCAATGAGCCCAACAATAGGATCAATGCAGGAATACCTGCTAGCCCTAGAGATAGCCTCCATCCATGTGGATGAATCTTTGACGTGCCGTAGTTCACCAGATTTGCAATCAGAATTCCAATTGTTACAAAGAGTTGGAAGAGAATGTTGACAGCACCACGATGCTGGACCGGTGCAATCTCTGACAAGAACACTGGAACAGACTGCAAAAACAATCCAAATTTAGTATTCATATTAGAAAAAGAGAAAAGTGCAAAAAAGACCCCTGAATTATAAAAAAAATTCTTCTAAATTATTATTTTGTTGCAGTTTACTCCAGTAGCAAAGATTCCGGCACCGAAAAACCAAAAGACTCTGTTACCCTTACAGAAAAAGGGCACAGTTTCAAACTTTATAGACTTAAAACATGCTGACATGGACCGTGAAATCTCAATAACCAATTAAATAGGGACAACACACCATTCAGCTTGGTGACCTGGTATGTGTATATTACATTAACGCATTTTAGAGAGAGAAAGAGGAGCCATAGATGGTAACAGGGGCAGAAGATGAAGAATAATTGAAGGGTCTTTATAAGAGAGAAATAGCAACAGAGGTTGAAGGAGAAATAGGAATTCAAATTTGATTTTTTTCGCATTGGATGGATAAACCCCCGTCTTCTTCTTAGATGCTTGAACCTAGGGCATGAAGTTGTAGAGTTTTTTCTTTTGTCAAATAAGTTGCAGAGATGGAAATTATATTTTCAGTGTTTCTGGATTACCAAATTAAATTAGTTATTACCATAATTTACCTGTATATATATGGTTTGGATTACCAATTATTTTTTTTTTGTTTTTCCTTGCAATAGAACTGGAGTGACAATTTTTTTTCTCCCTTTTTTTTCTGGCAACAAAAGGGCATTACGGGCTTATATATATATATATATCTGTAGAGAGAGAAAGTTCTGCTAGAGAGAAAAATTGTATATATATATCTATCTGTAGAGAGAGAAAGTTCTGCTAGAGAGAGAAATTGTATATATATATATATATTTATATATCTCTATCTATAGAGAGAGAAAGTTCTGCTAGAGACATAAATTGGGAGAAGGTCTAAGAACCCAAAATTGACATGACAGCAACGAAAAATCCGTTTAAATGATGGCTTCCAACACTATATATATATATATCATACAGATAGAGGGAGGGAGAGAGAGGGGTTTAGGTAGAAATAGATGAACAGAAAGAGGAAGAAGATGAACAGTAACCATAACGCGTGTTTGGGTGTTAATATAATTTGTGTTTTTTAAGAGGGGCAAATTAGACTTTTCAAATTTATAAGGACAATATTGTCCATATTTTTATATATCATATCACGACACGTGCTCCGATGACGGTCAAATTTTGGTCGGCTGTTCACCAAATTGTATAGTTCAGAGGTTAGTTGTATTTTTGATAGTTCAGGCAGATATAGCAAAAGTTATATAATCCGACAAAATCATCCGACAATCAGACTAATTCAACTGTTGTTTCATGTGAGCATATCCTCCACTCATATAAAAACAGTCAGAAATGTATATATATGTATACCTCATTGCCAAATCCGACTCCGACGCCAAAAAGAATTCGGCCAACAATGAGCATCCATTTAGCTTGAGCTGCTGCACTTACAATGGCACCAGCCAAGAAAAAGGCTGATGCAATGAGGATTGTGGGTTTGCGACCCAATTTAGTACAAGCCTTTGAAGCGCCAAAGCTCGAGACTAGTGCAGCAAGGTAGAGGGAAGATGTGAAAAGCTGGAGCAATTGATCGTCGTATTTGCAGTAATTGTCTTCCTTTGCGTGAAGCTTTTTCTCATGGACTTTTGGGAAAAATTTTATCAAGAAATCATCAAACGCAGTCACTCCCCCTAAAACCAACCACAATCAATCAAAACAAAATTTCCCCTTATAAAAACTGATATATATACATATATATATATATATATGATAGTCATTTAATTTTGTATAAATGATATCAAGATTATAGCACTTTTTTTCCTTAACTAGAGAGTTTCATTTAATTTTGTATAAATGATATCAAGATTATAGCACTTTTTTTCCTTAACTAGAGAGTTTAATCTGAAAATCTATATATATATATATATATTAAATGCATATATATATATATATATATAGATAGTCATTTAATTTTGTATAAATGATATCAAGATTATAGCACCTTTTTTCCTTATCTAGAGAGTTTAATCTGAAAATCTATATATATATATATATATATATATATATACGATAGTCATTTAATTTTGTATAAATGATATCAAGATTATAGCTCCTTTTTTTTCCTTAACTAGAGAGTTTAATCTGAAAATCTATATATATATTAAATGCATATATATATATATATATATATATATATATATATATATATATATTGTAAATTAAGGATAAATAACAAACTGGTTAGCATTTTTACTTTGAAAAAAAAATAATTCGTAATAAAAAAATTCACCCAACAAAAAATGGAGTTATGTATTCATTTGTGTGTATATCTATATCGGTTAGAGTAAAAACATTAAACATACCTGAAATTCCAATATCATAACCAAACATTAAACCTCCAAAGGCTGCAAGAATCCAACACGCTACCACATAAAATGTGATTTTTGAATTGAACACCGGACTACCTGTTTTTTCCATTTCCATCTTTGCTTTTCTTAACTATCCAAGATCTACAAAACACAAAATTTAATCCTTTTTTGGGTCAATAAAACGTAATTTGCACACCCAGAATATAAACAACATATATGTAAAAATGTTGCTAAGAAAAAGGATCGATGCCAGCGGTGGAGATGCAGAGTGATGAGAGAAAGGGGTTCTTTCTTTCTCCCTTGCTCTGCAACCTGTTTGGTTACGAAAGAGTTTTACACTAACATAAGATAATGAGAATGAGAGAAATAATGAGAGTTTTTATAATGAAACTAATTACTAATTTGGAATGCCTTAGAGTCGGATAATTAGTGGATTAACAAAGGCTGTTGGAGAATTGATGATTTCTCAGAAAAAGGAAGAAATCTTAATTAATTATTAGTATTAATTTTTACAGGAATCATTTCTTTAATAATCTTTTTTACTGGATTACGCACCATTAATACATATTCATCCACCACGTTATCCTTTTATTCAATTTTGTCTCTTGCAATTTTAAATTCAAAAACAAAATTAATTTCAAATGATGAAATGGAAGGTTAAGAATGAATCTATCTTGTGTTGGAGAATGAAAGGCAATGCCATGATTTGTGGCCAATGCACTACATATCTACGTCCCTATCATTTTGGTTTAGACTAAAATATACACTGAATCTATTTATATAAAGTTGGTTGGGAAAATCTACTTTGGATAACCGGGTTCGGGTGGGGAGGTGCCCTTTCAGGTCTTCGAAAATTAGTCGAGTTGTTGAGTGGTCCTAAAGATTCGTGTCATTCCGGACATCCGAGTTAACAAAAAAAAAAAAAAAGTTGGTTTGGAAAAACAATATGTAGTGGTGAAAATGGGGAGGCCTGCAAAGTCAAACACATGTATGATTATAGTAATGCACGATTCTAGAAATGTCCCTATTAGTGAGTATGATCAGATACTTTAATTGTAAGATATATATACATATATATATGCTCTTTCACAAATACACCAAGAATACGTACTTGACCGTAATGTAATGGGCGTATTAGTGGATATGATCTGATACTTTAATGGTAAGACATTTATAAGCACATTCACGCACACACTAAGGATATCAAGATTATAGCACTTTTTTTTATTGGATTACGCACCATTAATACATATTCAGCCACCACGTCATCCTTTTATTCAATTTTATCTCTTACAATTTTAAATTTAAAAACAAAATTAATTTTAAATGATGAAATGAAAGATTGAGAATGAATCTAATTTTGCGTTGGAGAATTGAAGGCAATACCATGATTTGTGACCAATGCACTACATATCTACGAGACTACGGCCCTACCATTTTCGTCTATATTTAAATATAAACTGAATTTATTGATATAAAAAGTTGGTTGGGAAAAACAATATGTAGTGCTGAAAATGGGGAGGCCTGCATAGTCAACACGAGTATGATTATAGTAATGCATGATTTTAGGAAAGTCCCTCTATTAGTGAATATGATCAGATAGTACAAAAAAATAATAATAATAATAATAAATAATTAAAAAAAAAATCAAATACTTTAATTGTAATATATATATATATATATACACACAAATGCACCTTCACAAATACACCAAGGATACGTACTTGACCGCAATGTAATGTGCCTATTAGTAAATATGATCTGATAATTTAACGGTAAGGTATATATAAGCACTTTCACGCACACAGTAAGGATGCATACTTGGCCCATCACCATCCTCTCGCACAATTGGTAAGGCATATGCACGCGCGCACACACACTAAGGATGCATACTTGGCCCACCACCATCCTCTCGCACCATTGGAGTCATTGGACCATCCTCACTACTTAAAAAATTGGTTGTCCGAATTTTGTTTCATCTGGGTCACAACGCGACCCGGTTTTGACCTGAAATTTTCACTCTGTGTGGGTCTAAGTCCACCAAAGCCACTGGGTTCAGACAGGGTGGCTGGAGTCTTAGCCAAGTTAGTTGGTTGTTCATATATATATATATATATATATATATAACGGGTAAGTGGCATAGCGATATCAGAATTTTATTTTTTAAAAAGAGATTAAGGGTTCAAATCTTTATGGAGACATGTGTGTATGAATATCAACTATGAAAAAAAAATAATAAAAATATTTTGGACTCACCGTTACATTTCTTTGTTAGTTGAGCTTTAATAATAAAAGAAAATATAATTTGTGATTTTATTACGAAAATGTTAACATTATGAATCTATTAATGTTATGCTGCTTAGTATAATTTTCTTAATATAGAAAAGAGAAAAAAAATAGAAAAACAAATGATTATAGAATCCAAACTTTAATATAACTTAATAATTTAAATTCAATCTTAGTAAGTATATATCTTCTTTTGGGACTCTTTCTATTAAATTTTCAAATAATTAAAACCAGAAGTTACAAATTTTTACCATGAATGAGTAATCTCTTTTTGATGAATAAGAACCCTAATTTACATAATTCATTTAAGACTTTTTATAATTATATTTTGATTTGGTATTTTTTAATTACGATTAAATTTTAAAGAAATACCCAACAAAGATATAGAGTTGTTGAAAAACATAGAGAGGGTATAAGAGAATATATATATATATATTATATACACACACTCCTATATATATTTGACACTTGTATATATATATATATTGAAAAAGATTAGTGGAGGAAAACAAATTAAAGATAGAGAGAGAAAACCTAGTGTAATTATTCATTCTTTCCTTTTTTTTCTTCAATTGGACAATTCCATTCTTGTTTGCTAAAATAGGAAACACACATATGTACTATGTATTAAATTAAAGAATATTAATGAGTGTAATATATTTTAAATTAAAGAATATTAATGTCTCTTTAGATATCGCCTCATCAAATTGAAGATCAAATATGGAATTTTAATTCGAAATGTGTAGCACTGCTCTTTTTTCTCCTCTTTCATTTAAATTTTTTTTTTCTCTTCTCCAGTTAGTACTCATTACAATTTACAATTTCACTATATATGTCATTCCGTCAAAAGATTTTAAATACATTTTTATTGTAATGAAGAATTTGTTGAAACATTGGAGCAAATTTTTTGAAATAAGTTTCTATTGTTTTATAACTTCAAATATTTTATAATTTTATTAATTTTTGTTGTCATAAACTTATATATTTTGCTTGTGAGTTGTTATCATTTTTATTTATATTATTGAATGTGTCTAGTAGTTAGCACAAAGCTAATTAACTAGCGATGGAACTAGAGACTGAAAAATTTTTAGTGCTAAGTTTAAAAATCACGAAAGAAATAATGAGCATATTTGATATAGGTATGAATATCAAAAGACCACTTTATATTTTTCGTCCAAGGCTACAAATTATATTAAGCTGCTACTGGGTTAAGAGGTAATAACTCCGAGAAAAAAAATTTGACTAGTTTTTCGGTTTGCAATTTCTGAATCTTGTTTAGAGTTCTCTTATAACTTGATATATAAAAGCGTTTAGGATTGGAGTATGATTAGAAAAAATACTGAAAATCGTAAGAAAGAAGAGACTGAAAATTAGAGTTTGAAGACTAAAACTTATAATATCTTACTCTTTATTAATTAAAATCTTTTGTCGATCATAGACATAGGCTTAGACTTAAGCCAAACCACATAAATTCTCGTGTTTATTTTATTTTTATTTTTTTTTCAAAGAGGTTTAATAAGAGACAGAAATTAAAGGGAGAGGGACCTTGGACTGACTAAAAGATAAAGTTACCATCAACTGCCATAAACATTTGAATACCTAGTACGTGATTATATTATAGAAGTCAATAAATAAATAAGAAATGAGAGAGAGGATCCAACTAACGAGATGGTGGTCACCGCGGCTAGGGGTGGTTGGGGGTGGTGGCAGGAGGTTCAGAGAAGAGAGAGAAAACAAAGAGGGAACAGTATGGAGGAAAGAGAGGAAATAATTTTAATATGGATTGTGGGCAAAAATGTCAATTCATAATCCCAGATTTATTTCTTTATTTTATTATTAAAATTATCATGGTAAAAGAGCAATTTTACCTTGAATTTTAGTCTCAAGTCAAATGAGAGAGTGTAAGAGTTTTTAAAAGTTTTATCTGAGTGTAGGGTCGTGAGCTCTCTATCTCAATATGACCTCTCTATCTCAATCCTTCTTTAAAACAATCTCATCTCCAAACAAAACTCTCTTCAATCATAGTTCCATCAAGTTAGAGATACAATTTACAAAAATATTAAGAAATAAGTTAGAAATTATAACTTTTTTTGTAAGGTGTTTTCTTAACTTAATGGAACCGAAGCACTGTTCTAATTTTGGTCCATCCCACCCCACCTATTGACCTAGCCTCACCTTTATTCCAACTCTAGACTTGCTTCTTCGCATTTCATCAGTAAAAGTGCTGGTCCCAAATGTGCTTTTGTACCTGGTTGGCCTTTGGACCTTGGGCCTCTTTTTTCCTTTGAGAACTTCTGTACAATTGTCTTTTGTTTTTAATACTTGCCCAAGCCCAACACAAGAACAGATTTTTCACACTTCAAAAGATCTAGCCCAAACTTTCCAGGCCCATTGTGGACTAGACTACTAGTATTAAACAATAAACATCCGTTAGTAACGGCTAGTTGAGGTGACCGTCACGACTGCATATTCAACTTTAGCATTCAATGATCACAACCCCACTAAAGTTAAGAGCAAGTGGTGTGGGGGCTAAAAGGTTATTGGATCTTTTCCAATATCAACCCATACTTTGCATAATGTTTCATCTTCTTCAATAGACTAATTTGTTTTCGTACCCTAAAATTATGTTGGGATTGACATGGTTGGAATTGAGATGGTTAGAATTGGTAATGAGTGGGAATTGGGGATATGGTACAAGTTGGAATTGAGAAGGTTGGAATGGGAAATAAGAGTATTGGAGTTGAGATGAATTTTCGGATTGAAAAAAAATTAAAGAATCCAAATTATAATTGGATTGCGGTGGTAATTCGGAGTTATGAGACTGGTTGAGTTAGGAGCAATGGAATGGAGGTTGAAGATCCATAAAAATGAATGTTAAAAAAATATTGAGAGAGAATTATTGAAGATGAAAATTAGTATTTATAGAGTAAATAGCTGTTAAAACTGCTGTTGAAAAAGTCATTTCTGTCTCCTTTTTACGTTGTATCAACTGATTCATTGTGATAATCTATACAAGACAGCAGCCAATTAAACAAAAGAAAAAAATTAATGCATATTCTACAAACACCTCTCTGTCTGTAGAGAACCCAATGGATTAGTGTTTGTGGGGCCCACAAAAAGACACTCCATTTGTTGTGCATACCGCCCCCCTCTCTCTCTATACTGACACACTATCTCTCTACAAGTACATGCGCCCCGGATGCTCTTACACATGTACACAGCCTTAAACTCAATATTGATTCTCCAAATATATATATATATGCACTTAAATGGCCTGAATATCAAGGGATATAAACTAAACTCAAATATGGCTACAATGCTCAAATGTTACTCAGTGATGTTGGCTACAATATCAAACAGTAGTTCGTGAAATGTTGTAATTGGTAAGTTTTTCGAGTTGGACACTGCTTAAAAATAAAAAATGGAAATGCCGGATCATCCTCTGTATTTGAGGCTGTATTTCACAACATGCTCTTGGGAGAGGGATCAGAAGTCGAAAGTTCCGCATACATGTCAGCAATTTCTTTGGCAAAATATGCCTTTGCTTGAGGTCTCTTGATCTGAAAGAAAAGAACAAAACACAGTTGAGTCTGTCATTCTCAGTTCATCTACAGCAGTAATATTTTGCTCCCAGATTTTTCACTTGCCTTAAATGTTGGAGTGAGCAGACCATTCTCCAATGTAAATGGTTCGACAACCAAAGTTACAGCTTTTGCAAATTCAAAACCCCTCAACTGCAGTGAAGTATACCCATATGAATATGTAAAGCAAAAGAAAAGAATACGCGTTTGTCAGTGACATAGAACACCTGAGCTTCCCTTCCAATGACGTCCATGTCAGTCAAGACAGCAGCCCTAGCTCTTGCATCACTGCGCAGTTGTCCTAGATCTTCATACTGCAGTTGCGTGTATAATTCCATGAAATACTAAGACAAAAATGCACGCCAAGACACTACCATACATCACAATAATATGTTGTGACCACAAAAATAATAAAGAATCAGCCATCTTTTGTTTTTGGAAGACAGTTTGGTACATTGGATGAGATAATCAAGTTCAAGGTATCCAGATTGAAAATACTTGTTTGGGCTTCCTGATGAACAATTTATATCCTTTCTACATCAAAATTTCCGTAGTCACAAATTTTAATTTCACAAGTTAAATGGTCGGATTAGTAGGAATATTGGAAGACTTGTATATTCAAAACAAACAAATTCCTTTCTGAACTTTATTTTTCAACATGATTATGCCTACAGGGAAACATTTTAGTACAAAAATATGGCAAAAAAGGTGATTTGAACTTTGGCTGTCACAGTCGTGCACTTGTAATCAATTTTTGAATAATTTTAAAAAGTAACTTCACAACTATGATGAATATCAATGTCATGTTTGCTAGACTAAGTGAAGAAATCACCTTGATGCCTTCAGTTGAAGCCCAAGCTTTCAACACATCCTGGTCGACCGAGACAACAGCAACCAAGGAAGAGTTCAGGCTGTCACCTACAAGCAAAAATAAATCAGCAGTCACACACACACCCACACACACAGAGACTTTTGTTCTTACCATATATAAAGCACTGTGCAATAAACTTGCATTTAGCATATACATTCTCGATTTTCTCTGGAGCTATATACTCTCCCTGTGCCAACTTAAAAATGTTCTTCTTCCTGTAATAATATTACACAACTGAGTACAATGCTCAAGTAAAAACTTTTTGCTTACACTCCTAAAACTGTAGTTAACATGTTCCAAACTCAATTAATGTAGGATGACATGGATGCTTTTGCATAAGTAACAGTAGTAGAAAAGAATGTTGTGTGAAAAACAAAAATGGAAAAAGAAAAATCATGTGGCCGACCCATTCATATGGTATTAAGGCAAGTATTGTGATTCAGACTCAAAACAAAAGGCAGACGTGAGAATATACTACAAATACATAGCCTTTGACAAAAGTGGACAGCCTGCATATGCAGACTAGATCACTAGAATCCATTTTACCACATCCATGCCAACAAATGAGGTAAGAGGCATGCCATTATGAATCTCATCAATAGATCTTACCTATCAATTATTTTTAGGCGACCTCCAGAGAACCACAAACCTATGTCTCCTGTATGAAGCCATCCATCTTCATCAATAACTTCTCTCCTGCCCAATTTTCTTAGGCCATTAGACGTTTTCAACTTTGACAAATTCAACATATTCAAATTATAATTTAGGACGTGAAACAGAAAGCGAAGGTGAGTACGTCTGCACTTCGTCTTTATGGTAACCTTGGAATACAGTAGGGCCCCTTACACAGATTTCTCCCCGTGGATAGGGCTGATCCTCAGACGTGTAGTTCATTTCCGGAACATCTACAAGCTTTATCTCTGAAACAGGAAAAGTAGAAAATAAAAATAACCCAGAGTGAGTAGAATTTTTCAAAAAAAATATAATGAAAAAACAAGTAACATAAGTGCAAAAAATGTTATGAAGAGAATATGAATCTTGCATTAAGAAACCCCTTTTTGTCAACTCATAATCATCTTCACAAATAAATTAGTTACTTACCAGTTAATACTTTCAATGCATAAATTCAATCCATTCACTTGATGTGTTTAGGGGTTATTGCTTGATGCAATGATAAAAGCTCAAGTTTTCAAGTGTGCTAACACGGGTTCAAGTGTAGAAGCAGTCATCATGTGCAAAATAAAACCAAAAGTTAGGTCTATCTCCAATCTTTCCTTCTTGATACCTCGTGTGGGTGGAACAAGCACCATGTAATGGCTTCTTTATAGGATAAAGACTTGAAGAAATCAAGTTGCCTATAATACTCCATAAATTCAGTACAATGCTTACGGCTTACGTATGTTACATGGACTTAGGTGTGTGTGTTGGTGGGTGTTAGTCTAAAATCGTCATATCCCCAAACATGAGACACTAGGTCATTGCTAAATATTCATATTTTAAAATTTTCTTATTTTATTTTTTAAGATGTAATAGTGCTCCAATTCAACATAGAGTGAGTCAGCACACACTCATTTTGAAGTAATAATGCGACATATGGAACACAAGAAGAGAGTTCTATGTGCATTTCTGTAGTGCTTGAATTATCAAATATGCTTTCTAGGTGCAGTCCAACTAGGCATGTTGGAAACACATCACAAACCCGTATGAGCTATATCCTGGTGTTGTGTGTTCAAGATGAGCACTTCATGCATTTAGAAGAGTCCATGTAATAAAAGAAATGACCGAAGAAGAAAAAGATGGGTATAACCACATCCATGAATGTAGGACAGATGTAAACAATACAAAACCACCACCACGACAACAGAAAGACAAGGAAGAGAAAAATTAAAGATCCATGTATGCATTTAATTCATAAATAATTCTATCTACACCCCATATCCATGAATGCACATTAGCCTTCCTCAATATATATTCATTAGTTAAGAGAATAATTGGGATGGGGGATGGGGAGAATCAGACTATTCAGCTGGTTGGTGATACATGAAAACAAACAAAAAATGGTTATGTAAAACTATGCCGACACAATTCAGCACAAAGTGGCATCTATTTGAAAATGCTCATTACAAACTGCGAATCTGAAACAGCTTAACCAGGTAATCAATAATTTTTTCTTACAATCAAGTGAATAACATACCGCAAGCAGGATTAGGAGAGCCAACATGACCAGATAGGTTGTCACCCTGATCCATAACGCTTATAACACAAGAGGCCTCAGTCATTCCGTATCCTTCTACAACTTGACAACCAAAGCACCTGTGAAGTAATCTCAAGTTATTAGCAAATTGATTAAAAAGAAAAGAAAAAAGAACTAGTTATTTTTTTCAACAAGTGAAAAAACTAGTCATAAAAACAATAATTCAATATATAGGTGGACATTCATGCCAAGAGAACCCATAAACTTACACCCTCAAGAAGTCCATGACATCAGGAGACAAGGGTGAGGCACCTGAAATCAAATAACGAACTCGGCCTCCAAGCTTTTCCTTTATTTTATTGAACACCAGTCTGTCCCACATTGGAGATGGATTCTTGCCTGAAACATGCAATAACATGTAACTGAACCTCTAAATCTAAGAAACAGCAGAAACTCATCACAAGTTTTCATTTTTCTTTTCCTCTTGTTTAGATTAAAGAAACAGGCAGATCAGAATAATTCAGAAAAGGACACCGCTAAAAAAGGGTGCTGAATCAGATTTGGAACTGTAACTAGATGAACAAATGAACAATTATCTTATTCAACACATAAACACAAAAGGATAAGCAACACAGGTGGATAGAGTTTTGTCTCCAAAAGTTTATAACAATTCAATTTACAAGAAGTATTCTACACGTAATTGTGTTATCCATTTAACAAATTCAATAATACAAAATCAAGTTTTCTTTTATTGAAAAAAATAGAAACAAGTTTTTTTTTATATGAAAAAAAAAAAAAAAAGGGAAGCCCACACAAGAAGAAGAAGAAGAAGTTTTTGTATGGGCACAAATAACTTGATCATACTTTGGAGCTTACTTATAAAGGCTGAAGGTTCACTAAGGCACTAAGATCTCCTGGAGCCTAAGCACAAGTCAAAACATAAGGAACAAATCTTAGCAAAGGCACATGTATCATAGAAATACATATTAAATATACTAATAATAGAAACTTAAAAAATGTAACACATACTAGTCAAAATCAAGATATAGGAACTTTTAAGCACATATCAGTTCAGTTGATTAGCTAAATCAGCATACGCCAAAGAATCTCATGAAAGTGCCTCATATGCTAAAATGCAATAGCAATCTAGTCAATCAAATACTTTACCACTCAATATCGCTTGCTTCTTAGCATTGTAGGCAGCATTAAATAGCCTCTCTCTCAGGACACCAGACATCTTTACAGTGTTCATGACACTGCAGCAATTGAAGCATCTGATTGAATTGTTGATAACTTTAATTGCAACTACATGAATAATTTGAGGATAATAATTATTACCCAGCATATATTCGATTGTACAAGCGTGGAACACTGCAAAATATAGTGGGTCTTAGAGCGGCAATATCATCCATTAATTCCAAATTGTCCTACAGACAAAGGTTAACAGAGCATGTAAGGCTCAAAGAATAAAAAATTCTAACAGGATACTTTTTCTCCTAATGTAGCATGTCAAACCAAGCTGATATTCTTATAGAAAGCATAAGCATTAAACTCCAATACCAACTGAATGTTATAAAAATAACAACGTCAAATCCAAGTTCTTTCAGCTATTTCTAATTTAACAAATGGTATGTCTTATGAGTTAATTATGTGCCACAATGGCCTCTGTGAAATTCCATATATGATGGAGACAAATATTGATGACAATATGTGATATTTGACGTGCACCATTTACTCAATATGATACACTCATAATGATGGTACAGGTTTATCATGATCCAAGTCACATAAAGTGGGAGCGGGAGAGCGTCAATTCTAATATATTAAATAATTGTATGTAATTACTCAAACAATACCCTTCACAAAGTGGAACTAGAAAAGAAAAAGAAAAAGAAAAAAATTGTATAGTTGAGGATCATACTCCCTGGTAAAATCCAACTGCGACTCCAAAATGTGCCGTCATCACCTGGTTAGCCCGTTCATATATGTGTGCCAAAGGAAGATATGATATGAAACTGCCAAAATAGGAGAGAATTTAGGAAAAATAAAATATTGAACATAACTATAAAAAATCACGGTGCACCAATAATGGTGTTATATGTTTTGGTAGACTAAATTATTGATACTCACACATCAGATGGATAGAATTTGACGGTAAGGAATACCCCAGCAACATTTGCAATCAAGTTTCCATGAGTCAATAGAGCTCCCTAACCATAATTACAAAGGAACGTACTTCATTCACTTACCATAGCAGCCAATTAAAAAAAAAAAAAAAAAAATTTCGCGTCAAAATCAGAAAGATATCATTTGCCCCACTTGGATTTGGGTGCGTTGTCTTACTAATAAAAAAATTAAAAAAAAAGGAAGCCATATTATCAGGTTGTACCACTTAAATTATCACCTTTGGTGTCCCAGTTGTACCGCTTGTATAGCAAATTGTGGCAACATCATCAGGTTTTGGTGAGCAGAATGGCTGAAGGCTTTTGCAGCCCTAAAGAAAACAATCCATAAATTTAGAGAACAATTGAACTTACAAAAGTAGAGAAAATTTTAAATAAATTTGCACATCGTCATTAAATATATCATAGGATTTGGAAGCAATACCTCTAAAAGAAACATGAATACATATGGCATCATATGATATCTGCAACTTATGTTCAATACATGCATGACATTGACAAGGGAAAACCTCACCTACCAAGGAAAAGAAGCAATGCTAATGTTCCTAGGAAACTGCATATGTAACCGTGTAGGACATGTGTCTTGCCTAGTCTTAGCAGATGTCATGTGTCTTCCAGATATAAGTTGAGTTTGGTTGGTTCTGCAGCATGTCATGTTTCCCCTAGTTAGCACCTCCAACTATTTATTTTTTCTTCAAGATTGCTATATGGTCTGCACTAGTTTTATAAATCGTCATTATCTCTACCGTCTTTCCCATCATGGAAAGTGAGGAGAGCGCAGTTGACTCTGTTGGAGTTGGTGGGCAAATGAACACAAATGGGATACACTCACATATATTCAACTGAATTAGTAAACACACAATTCAATTTAGAAACACTCACTTCTATAAAGCTGAATTCTTTATCTTGTATTGCTCAATTGTTTTTGTGTTGAAATACACTTACATGACTCACCTATTTATACTACTCAATGGATACTTCTAGTACATGAATTTAATACATGCAATGAACCACACAATGAACCAAAATATTTCATATACACCAAAATGTTCCATGGACTAGCAATTATTATGAGATTCTTTGCACCTTCTCAAGTATCACTTGGTCTTCATAGATGAATCTAGACAAGTCTAGATTCATCTTCCAACATCCCCCCTTAAGCTAGACTTGTGCAACTCCAAGTTTCTCCTTCAATTTAATAAAACTTTTTAACTTCAATGCTTTTGTAAAAATGTCTACAATCTGATCTTCGGTTTTGCACTGTTTGGTGACAATTTCTCCATCTTTAACCAAATCTCTAATGAAGTGATACTTGATTCTAATATGCTTGCTTCTGCCATGAAAAACTTGATTCTTGCTAAGTGTAATTGCTGAATTATTATCACAAAACAAAACAGTATCTTTCACCTGAAAATACTTCAAATCTTCTAATACCCATTTCAACCATAGTGCTTGGCAACCAGCTGTGGACAGAGAAATATATTCAGCTTCTGTCGTTGAAAGTGCTACTACAGGTTGCTTCTTTGATGCCCAAGATACTGCACCTGAACCAATGTTAAAGACATAACCAGAAGTACTTTTGTGATCATCTCCACTACCTCCCCAATCACTATCACTATATCCGATCAGAGTTGAATTTTGAACTCTCTTGTAATGAATTCCATGATCAATTGTACCTCGAATATATCTCAAAATTCTCTTTCCAGCATCCCAATGACTTTGCTTTGGTGCTGCCATGAACTTGCTTAGCATGCTAACTGAAAACATTAAATTTGGTCTTGTTGCGGTTAAGTACATAAGACTTCCCACAAGACTTCTATAGACAATAGCATCAAAATCTTCACTCACATCATTTTTGCTCAACTTCAAACCTACTTCCATGGGTGTTGTACTTGGCGAGGCTTCCTCAATTTTGAACTTTGCAAGCAAATCTTTTGCATATTTCTTTTGTGAAATTATGATCTTATCATTTTTTTGCTTAACTTCGATTCCAAGGAAATAATGAAGAAGCCCCATATCTGTCATCTTGAACTCATTCATCATCGACATCTTGAACTCATCACACATCTTCTTACAACTGCTGGTGAAAATTAAGTCATCAACATATAAGCAAACTATTAAAATATTTCCATTTTTGTCTTCCTTGGTGTAGAGAGCATGTTCATAAGGACATCTCCTGAACCCATTCTTTATGAAAAAACTATCAATGCGACTGTACCAAGCCCTTGGAGCTTGTTTTAAACCATATAAGGCCTTCTTCAAATGACATACCTTGCCTTCTTCACCTTTCTTCACATAACCTGGTGGTTGCTCAACATAAACTTCTTCTTTGATATAGCCATTTAAAAATGCTGATTTTACATCCATTTGATGTATTTTCCATCCTCTTTGAGCTGTTATTGCAAGAATTAATCGAACTATCTCCATTCGAGTCACCGGAGCAAAAATTTCTTCATAATCAATGCCATGTTTTTGTTTGTAACCTTTCACAACAAGTCTTGTGTTGTACTTGTCCACTTCTCCCTTCTCATTTAGCTTTGTTTTGTAAACCCACTCCACATTAAGTGGTTTCTTGTCTATTGGAAGCTCGGTCAATTCCCATGTCTTGTTCCTTTTGATTTCATCAATTTCTTGGTCCATAGCTTTCTTCCATTTCTTATCTTTTGCGGCGTCTTCAAAATTTATTGCATCAGCAAACATCACAAAATTTATCAAGTCATCCCCATCAATTCTTCTTGCTGCTTCATAAATTTACCGGATGTTTCTTGTTTTTGGAGGAGGCGATTCTTCATCACTTGATGATAATGAACTTGAGCTTGGAGAATTTGGTATGTTTTCAACATGCTGAACATCTTGATCTTCTTCTTTGCTTTCCATATCCACAACAGTTGAATTCCTTTCATGAATGGTATTTTCCCATTTCCATGCTTCTTTTTCATTGAACTTCACATCTCGGCTGATGATTATCTTCTTTGAGGTAGGATTATACAACCTATATGCCTTTGAGCTTTCACTATAGCCAACAAAAACACACTTTTCAGATTTATCATCTAATTTACCTCTCTTCTCGTCTGGAATATGGGAGTAAGCAATACTGCCAAAAATTCTTAGATGATTAACACGTGGCTTTAAACCGCTCCAAGCTTCATAAGGAGTCATTCCTTAAACAGCTTTTGTTGTAGCTCGATTTAGTAAATATACCACACATGATACTGCTTCACCCCAAAAAATCTTTGGCATCCCCTTTGTTGTCAACATATTTCGAGCCAACTCCATGATGGTTCTTTTTTTCCTTTCGGCAACTCCATTTTGTTGTGGAGTCCCTCGAACAGTTTTCTGATGTTGAATACCATGCTTGATCAAAAACTTCTTATAACTAATGTACTCACCACCTCGATCAGATCATATGGTTTTGATCTTGTAGCCACTATCATTTTCGACAAGGGCTTTGAATGCTTTAAATCTTTCAAATGCTTCACTCTTTTCTTTCAGCAAATAAATCCATGTTTTCCTGCTATAATCATCTATAAATGTCAGAAAGTAAGATTACCTCCTATTGACATGGTTCGCATTGGTCCACACAAATCTGCATATACCAACTCAAGTGGTTTTGAAGCTCTCCACGCCTTTCCAATGGGAAAAGGCTCTCGATGATGCTTTCCCAAAATGCAAGCTTCACAAACTCCATCTGCTCTATTGATTCTTGGCAAACCTTTCACCATGTTCTTTTGACGCATGTAGGATAATGAGTTGAAATTCACGTGCCCATATCTGTGATGCCATAGCCACGATTCTTCATTCATCACAGCACTAAAACTGACCATCTTCTCATACATAAGCTTCAATGGAAACATTCTGTTTTGTTTCATTTGTACCTTTGTAATCAGCCCACCATTTTTGCCTTTAACCACACAAACATCATTGTTGAAGTGTACATCATTTCCCTTTTTCAGAATCTGTCTAATACTCAAAAGATTGTATTTAAGACCTGGAGCATAATATACATCAGTAATCTTCTGCACTCCCTTCTTACTTTTGACAAGAATGTCGCATTTTCCTCTGACAAAATGTCTTTTATTATCACCAGTTTTGACTTTACTTTAGATAGATTCATCCAAATTTGCAAAGGCGTTCTATCTCCAGTAACGTGATTGCTACAACCACTGTCGATATACCATATATTTTCTGAAACTTCTTCTTGTGTATTGCAAGCCAACATGAAAACTCCTTCTTCCTTTTCTTCCTCCTTGTGTATGAATGTCGAACTGTTACTTGCTTCGTTATCATTCTTTTTGAACCAACAATCTGCTTGAAAATGCCCCAATTTTCCACAATTGAAACACTGGAGATGATATGAGTCACCGCGACCTCTACCTTGTCCTCTGCTTCGACCTCGGCCTCGACCTCTATTCATTCATCTTCCTCTATTAGGAGGAAAATTAGCATTTTCCTTAGACTCAAAAGTTCTTCCTTCACTATTTCTTCCTCTTCCTCGGCCACCTCGATCACTTCTTATTCCTCTCGAACCTTCTCTAAAAGAAGTTTGAGCATAAAATGCTTGTTCTAGAAGCATTGAATCAAAATTCTTTAATCGAAGCTCATGAGATTGGAAATCCCATCAAGCTATTTACTGACAAAGTCGACAAATCTTTTGACTCTTCAAGTGTTATAACGATGAGTTCGAATTTTCTGGGCATACTTCGGAGGATTTTTTCAACAATTCTTTGATATTGAATATATTCTCCATTCACCTTCAATTGGTTAGTGATCGAAAGAATACGATCAAAATATTCTTCTACACTTTCAGAATCTTTCATCTTAATCGTATCGAATTCAGCTCGAAAAGCTTGCAATCTCACCACTTTAACTTTATCTTCACCCTTATAAGTGGCCTGTAACGTATCACACGCTTGCTTTGCTGAAATGGCTGTCGAGATTCTTTCAAAAATTACTTCATCAACTGCTTGATAAATGAAGAACAACGCCTTCCTGTCATTCTTTCGATTCTCCTTCAACTCATTGAGTTGTGCTTGACTTAGCCCCGCTTGATTCTCCGGTTCTTCAAAACCGTTTTCAACAATTTCCCATAAATCTTGGGATCTATACAACACTTTCATTTGTATACTCCACTGGTTGTAATTCTTCCCACTAAACTTGGGAAGTTGGGGCTGCAACATGTTGTTAGACGCTATTTTTCTTTGCCGATCTTGTAACAAGGCTCTGATACCACTTTGTTGGAGTTGGAGGGCAAATGAACACAAATGGGATACACTCACATATATTCAACTGAATTAGTAAACACACAATTCAAAAACATTCATGTCTATAAAGCTGAATTCTTTATCTTGTATTGCTCAATTGTTTTTGTATTGAAATACACTTACATGACTCACCTATTTATACTACTAAATGGATACTTCTAGTACATGAATTTAATACATGCAATGAACCACACAATGAACCAAAATATTTCATATACACCTGTTTACACCATATATATTTTCCGGCTGGAAAGGTTTGTCGTGGCCAATCCCATTGGAAAGGTGATATGTAAAAGCGCAATCATGAAGCAACATCTGGCTTCATCAAATGAAGCCATTTGGTACAAGATCTGCAATTGGAAAGACGTGAACTTTCCAAGGGGACACGCGACAAACATCTGGAAAGCCATGTGTACCTTTGACCTAGTCATCAAGAATGATAACTTCCCCACTCCTATAATATCTCCTAGTTTGTAGGAGTCACTATAAGAATAAGGCAACCACTTGCCTTATTTAGGTGAAGAGATGGCTAAAAATCAGCAAAATTGGTTAAAAACGTGATGCATTTACCAAAGAAAGATGAGAAAAATGTGGGACACGTGGCATGATCTGGACCTTCCAGATAGAATTTCTCAACTGCTGGAACTGCTGCCTTTCCATCTGGGCAGTTACAAAATGTGGGATAAGGCCTACAAACATGCATTCAACCGCTAAAGTCCACTATCTATCAGTTATAAATCATGGGAGAACATGTTCTTACATGTGTCAACACTATGAGAAAACTAAGGAAGACATGGGACACGTGGCAAGATCTGGACCTTTCAGGTAGAAGTTCTCAACTGCTACTGTAACTGCTGCCTTTCCATCTGGGCAGTTCCAGAACGTGGGAGAAAGCTTGCAAGCATGTATTCAACCACCAAGTCCACCATCTATCAGTTATAAGTCATGGGAGAATATGATTTTACACTTGGCAACATTTAGAGAAAGTTGAAAGATCATGGGACACATGACAGTCCGAGATTTGGCCACGTGGAAGTTGCTGAAGCTGCCACATCAAGCTGCTAGATGCATGGAAGCTCTATAAATAGAGCACTTATGCTTCACTTGCAAACCCTGTTCAACACACACAACCAACAACACTTCAATTTCTTTATATTCATGTATCTTTACATTCATGTAATGCAATTTCAATATGTTTAATTCAAGTCCCGCACTTACTATTCCTACTTTTCAGCACTTTACTTCGAAGTCCTGCACTTTCAATACAGCTTTCCTTTCCACTAGCCATAGTTCAGTCCGAAAGTCCTTTTTCAAAGCAAAAAGAACCCTTGAAGGTGGTAATTCCAGTCCTTCATTCAATCGCCTGATCCCTACAATTTCCTACTGGATAGTTGTTCGGATATCCACTTTGGAACGACAGCAGTTCCTGACACGCCCGACGTTCACCCTCCTTTCCTAATTGGAAAGGACCCCGGTTTTTAGGAGCCGAACATAATTGGCACGCCCGGCGACATCTAAACAGATTGTTTAATGGCCGGTGGAAGAAGGCAAGGCAAGTCTGTCCAAGACCCTCCCGAACTAGAAGAGATGCAAGCCAGTGAACTTCCAGTGAAAAGTTCACGATTTGCACCTGATGAAAATGATATGGTGGAAAAATTTGCTCAAACAATGGCAAATGGACCCATCATGGACAACATCCGCATGATGGCAATGCAACAAGATAGGTTTGGGCAAAACCAAGCTAGAGTCGCCCAAGACTTAGCCATAGTTGTGTAAGACCAATCTAAGGCTAGTCAAGACCATGCAAAAGCCGCTTTTGCTAACGAGCGAAAGTTAGAAGAAATGGTAGACCGAATCTCTCAAAGGTTCAAGTCTATGTTGGAACGGACCCTTAGAAGCTCAAACCAAGGTTTAGCCCCTCGGCCAAACCACTCTGAAGGGTCTCAACAGTCGGCCTTCCAAGCTAGCAGGCCGGCCACGTTTATTAAAGAAAGTTCCTCTCAACAACATGCAGGGTCGTTCCCTCCAACTCAGCAGCAGGTGCAGTCCCTTCCAATGGAACAGACTTACACTCCAGCTGCACCTGTGACTGCTCCAGTGGCACAGATGACTGTTCCATAAGCTGCGCCCATGCCAACCATCCAGCAAGTTCAGAATCCTCCACATGTGGCATTTCTACAACAAACTTGGCATGATCAGCCTGGCCAACCATGGCCGTATCACAACCCTCAAGCACAACAGAATGTTCCACCTGTGAACATTCAGTCAGCCGCACCTGTTCCAGCAAGGCCACCCATGGTCATTCCTATAGCAGTTAGGGGGCAACCTTTTCCAAGGGAGCCACTTCTTGACCAAGGGGGAAGGAACCGTGGCAGGAACAACTATGAAGATGCCAACCCCTTGCTTATGGCAGGTGGGGGGCATCAAGTGGCCAATCAACCTCAAGGTTGGCCAGACAACAACTTTCTACAACCTATGGTGCTTGATAGAGGCCAATTTGCAGAATTCTTTTAACAGGAATTTGGCCTAACTCGAAGGGGTGGAAGGCCAACTTGCAGAAAGCCCTATCCAGAGTTCATTGATAAAGTTGAATTTCCAAGGAATTTCAGAGTTTGCAACGTTCAATGGAGAGGGCGAACAGTCTACCTTGGAACATATCAGTAAGTTCACTGTCCAATGTGGAAAAGCAATAGCCAATCCATGGTTGAAAGTACGCTTGTTTCCAAACACACTGACTGGATATGCTTTCAGGTGGTATTTCAACTTGCCAGCCAACTCCATTCAAAGTTGGTAGCAATTTGAGGATTTATTCCATACTAAGTTTTATAGAGCTGAGCTTGAAGTGTCTGTGGCAGACCTTTCCAGACTTCATCAACTACCTGGAGAGTCTGTGATGAGTTTCCTTTCCAGATTCAGGCGGGCCAAGTTTAAATGTAATTTGTCTTTGCCGCCAAAAGAATATGTGAAGATGGCTGTGAACGGCCTAGATTTTGAACTTTGCAAGAAGTTTGAAGGTGTAAAATTTCATGATTTGTTTGACTTGGCCGGCAGAGTGGCTAAGTATGAATAGCTTCTTCGTGAGGAACAAGACCGGAAGAGCTCTTCCAAGGGCACTTACTATCGTGATCCTAATTATGAGGTGTTTACCACTAAAACTGAAGGGGAGTTTGAAGTAAATGTACCAAGCTCAACATAAAGAAGGCTTATACTTGTGAGGCCTTGACAAAACCAAAGTCAGCCACGGCCAACTTGCAGGCCGCTTCTGGTTCCAAGTGGAAGGGAGCAAACCCCTCCAAGAGTTATTCTTTTGACATCTCTAAAGCCGAGCATATTTTTGATTTGCTCATGGCTGACAAGCAACTGATTTTCACAACAAGCCACAAGATGCCATCGGCCTCAGAAATGGCCATGAAAGAGTATTGCAAATTTCACAATTCATGGAGGCATTCCACTAATAATTGTGTGATTTTCCGTAACATAGTGCAAAAGGCGATTAAAGATGGCAGGTTGAAGTTTCCAGAAAAAATAGAAGTCATGGGTGTTGATGAAAATCCTTTCCCCAAGGTTGTTGCCACAATTGTTACTTCCCTTGCAGCAGAACACCCTAAGAAGAAGGTGGACTTGGCAGATTCAAGAGCTAGTGGAAAACTTGAAAGTCCTGAAGCCGCAGCGTCCTTGGAGAAAACAGTGGTCGAGTTGGAAAGGCAACTCCGTGAGGCTCAAATAGCCTTAATCCAGCAAGGTTGTTGCCCCAAGTGTAAGATTCAGAATGAAGGTTGTCATAGAAATGTTCTAGAGGAGAATCTGTCTAATGATGACCGAGGCAAAAAAAAGGAAGGTCCATGCCCGGTTGACTTTCCAAAAGGTAGAAAACACAGTTATTGTAACTATTCCAGAGAAGGAAAGCCGGATCCATCCAAAAAGAAAGGCAGCAGAAAGGAGATCAAAATTCCTTCCAAGGAGTATAGAAAGGAATAGAATTTCCTATCAAGCAGGGCCTCGTCCTAGCAGAAAGTTTGAAAGTAGTAGATGGCAAGACAGAGGTTCTGAAGGTGATAAGCATTCCAGGCCAAAAATGGCCTCGGAGGCATGGGTTAGAAGGGGGAGTGAACATCTCCGACCAAGAATGGTTAGACCTCCTACCTTGCAAGATGAGGGGTGGAGAAGACTTGATCATCCCAAGTTTTCCATTCATGATGACTCTTATATGACCCGCACACAAAAGCGAAGGAAGCAAAGGAAGAGGGCTGATGGAAGGAAATTATGGGAGAAAGACCATGGTTGGTCTAATTGGTCAAAGAAGACTACTAAGCTATCAAACTTGTCTGAACTTCCAGCTAAAGGAGGGGTTAGAGATCCTGATGATTTATTAGATTTGGTTTCAGAGGTTGGAAATTCCTTGACTGCAGACGACCCTCCTATAAAAGATAGAACAGACTTGGAAATCCCCAACAGTTCCAACAGCAGCAAAAAGATCTGTTTTGGGAGCCTTCCAGGTGAATTTACTTACAACTGGCATTTGAGGCCTTTCCATTCTTTGGCCTTGAAATTACTTTGCCAATTTGATGATTTCCAACTAAAATATTGGCCAAGACATTTGAACACGGAGGCTGATGATCTAGCACAACTAGCCTCTCGAGTGAAAGTCCCACTGGGCGTAGAAGAGACCATGATCACAATCAAAAGAAGGACTCTCCCTTCTATAGAGTCACGGCATGAGATGGCACGTCATTTCCAAGTTGACGAGCCAGAAATAATCAAACCTGCCAAGAAGACATGGGAGATTTTCAATGTTGATATAGATGGATTAGACTTGGAATATTGGAGAACACTAATTATCCAATTCTTGCAGGAGCCTAGTACCAATGTGGACAAGAGGGTTCAGCTTTTGGCGCCACATTACATTTTGATTGATGGAGGATGATCCCACAAGCATCCTGTGAATGGGGTATACTTGAAAGAGTATCACCCTTCCATCTATGAAAACTGGAAATCCACAATCATTCAACTGGCCAAGTAAAATGGCTGGTATCTTCTTTTCCAAGTAAACCGGAAAATTGGAAAGGCCATACTTCGACCATTCCAAGAAGGAAAAGCTAAGTACTTGGAAAAGTATATTGGCTAAAGTTATGAAGCAGACTTAGCTAAATTTCTAAGATCAGCTGATTTCCTAAATATGGAGCATTTCATTGAGAAGAGGCTACATTACATGGTCCAGGTTTTATTCATATTGGAAATTACTCATCTTGCTTATACATACATTTGAATGTTAGCAATTCCAAGCTAAGTCCAGCCATACTGAAAATATTTCAGAAACTTTTTCTTATCCCTTTACTTTATACAAAATATCCCCTCCTTCTTTCAATACTTCCACTTCCACTTCTTCTTCTTCAATTTCTTTTTCTTCTTCTTCATAATGGCGGAATTTAAATCCCACGCCTTGTGATCGAGTACTCCACAAGGCATGGAATTTGGGGGACATATGTTTACACCATATATATTTTCCGGCTGGAAAGGTTTGTCGTAGTTAATCCCATTGGAAAGGTAATATGTAAAAGCGCAATCATGAAGCAACATCTGGTTTCATCAAATAAAGCCATTTGGTACAAGATCTGCAGTTGGAAAGACGTGAACTTTCCAAAGGGACACATGACAAACATCTGGAAAGCCATGTGTACCTTTGACCTAGTCATCAAGAATGATAACTTCCCCACTCCTATAATATCTCTTAGTTTGTAGGAGTCACTCCAAGAATAAGGCAACCACTTACCTTATTTAGGTGAAGAGGTTGCTAAAAATCAGCAAAATGGGTTAAAAATATGATGCATTTACCAAAGAAATATGAGGAAAATATGGGACACGTGGCATTATCTGGACCTTCCAGATAGAATTTCTCAACTGCTAGAATTGCTGCCTTTCCATCTGGGCAGTTACAAAATGTGGGATAAGGCCTACAAACATGCATTCAACCGCCAAAGTCCACTATCTATCAGTTATAAATCATGGGAGAACATGTTCTTACATGTGTCAACACTATGAGAAGACTAAGGAACACATGGGACACGTGGCAAGATCTGGACCTTCTAGATAGAAGTTCTCAACTGCTGCTGTAACTGCTGCCTTTCCATCTGGGTAGTTCCAGAACGTGGGAGAAGGCTTGTAAGCATGTATTCAACCACCAAGTCCACCATCTATCAGTTATAAGTCATGAGAGAATATGGTTTTACACTTAGCAACATTTAGAGAAGGTTGAAAGATCATGGGACACATGGCAGTCCGAGATTTGGCCACGTGGAAGCTGCTGAAGCTGCCACATTAAGCCGCTACATGCATGGAAAGCTCTATAAATAAAGCACTTATGCTTCACTTGCAAACTCTGTTCAACACACACAACCAACAACACTTCAATTTCTTTACATTCATGTATCTTTACATTCATGTAATGCAATTTCAATATGTTTAATTTAAGTCCCGCACTTACTATTCCTACTTTCCAGCACTTTACTTCGAAGTCCTGCACTTTCAATACAGCTTTCCTTTTCACTAGCCATAGTTCAGTCCGAAAGTCCTTTTTCAAGGCAAAAAGAACCCTTGAAGGTGGTAATTCCAGTCCTTCATTCAATCGCCTAATCCTACAATTTCTTACTGGATAGTTGTTCAGATATCCACTTTGGAACGACAGCAGTTCCTGGCACGCTCGACGTTCACCCTCCTTTCCTAATTGGAAAGGACCCCAGTTTTTTGGAGCCGAACAACACCAAAATGATCCATGTACTAGCAATTATTATGAGATTCTTTGCACCTTCTCAAGTATCAGTTGGTCTTCATAGATGAATCTAGACAAGTCTAGATTAATCTTCCAACAAACTCAAGCACTAATTTGAGTTTGGAATCCACACCCTCCAACCCTCTACTGCCATTTCTTCCCCCCCCCCCCCCCCCCCCCGGCGGTCCGTCTCTCTCTCTCTCTCTCAAATTGCCTCGGCCACATCCAGTACCATTCTCCCAGACCCCACACCATATCTGTGTACCATCTCCTCTGCACAAACTCTAACGTATAGTCTACATATGCTTAACAACCAGCAACTTCATTGATATTTAGAAAGTAAGCGAAATTCAGGAAGCCAGATATGAGAAGGTCAGCTCTTCAGATAAAATACATCATGAAAGGCTTAACAAGTATTCAGTTTTCAAGTAGCTTTATTTTCCAAAAAAAAAAAAGTATTCGGTTTTCAAAAAATTGAAGTGCCACTCTAGTCCTAAAGCATTAACAGAATTTTATTATATAGAAAACAACAAATATGGAAGAAGCCACCAAGATTAGGTACTGAAAACAGAACAGTTATGCACAAATGTACCATGCAACTTTCTAGGACATGCATGATCTCTTAACTTCAGTATCATGATTTGTAATTCCATGTAATAATCCTTACAGCACCACTCTGTTCTTAAAGATGCTCTAATAAAAAAGCAGCGAAGATCAAATATGAGTGCAAGAATAAAATAATAAAGAATAGAAAAAAAAAATTAAGAAGAGGAAAAAAAAAAAAAAAAAAATGAAAGCTTTGAAGAAGAAAATTAGGGTTTTATTGAATAAAGTGAATGCAAATTTTTTGAAGGGATCAAAGAAACTTGAAAAAAAAAACAAAAAATTAAAAGAAAAAAGAAAGAAAGAGTTACAGAAATTCTTAGACAAGGAGAATTTTATAGGGACATTTTTTTAAAATTAAAAAAATTACATACACAAAGTAAATAAATAATTTATATATATATATTGAAGAGTCATATTGAGCCCAAGGGACAACTTTAGAAATAGAAAATTTTAGGAGGGGGGGTGATTGCACATAATAAAGTGTGTGTGTGTGTGTATGACGAGCCACGTTGGGCCCGGGCCCAAGATACCTCCGTCCCGGCATTCTTCAAAGGTGACCAGCTTTTATTACTATGAACCATCACGAGAGCATTGGCACCAAAAAACTCTAATGGAACTTTTAAAGGGAAGAACATGTAATCACCTGACTAAGTAGTTCTGAATATGTTACAACCTCAACTCCTGTTGTTGATGGAAGTGATGGCATTTGACTATCTACCCCTCCAACCACCTATGCAATAGTAAAGCAGATTAAAGCAACTTTAGGGAAAACTGACGAACCAGTATCAGGGTCAGTTTTAATTTGTGCAATTCACTTGACATACCACTATTAAACGTAGAGAAGGAATCTCAGACAAGAAGCTCAGCAGCTGCAAATTCCAAGTGAGAGAATAAGACAAGTGCACCATGACACTAAAATAAAGAAAGGTTTGCCAAATTAAGTTCTCAGATGTATCTTCCAACCATTAGTTATATCTATAGAAATCTAATAGTGATCGAAAATCACATCCATATTCCGGATTTCAAAAAAATTCAAAATCCACTATAATTTTCTAAATATTGGACATTACAAGATTAATATAAACTATATGCCAAAATTCCACACAAAGTTCTGAATTTGTCACATTTCTTTGGTAGAAAGGTAGTAACTGCATGAATATTTTACAGCTAAATTCCCATCCTTTAGAGAATTTGACTACAAACAAATTTCAACAATAAAGACTATCTTCTCCTGACACGAACAGCTTTATCAACAGAACATATAGCAAACTCACAGTATTCAATGTCTGCGGCACACAAAATATAGCTTGTACAACAGCATGATTCACAATATATTTTACAGCATCTGGACCTGCAAAGCAAACAAGGAATGATATTAACAACAGAAGGGTCTGGCCAAGTTGAACAAAGATTGTTTTACTGAACAATCAATGACAAACCAAGGGTGTCATATAAAGGAACTGATATATATGAATATGCAGAGCACGCATGATCGACTATTAGCCATTCTGGTCTGTTGATAAAATACAATCCAACACAAGCTCCCTGTAGTGACATCAACCAAATGGGTAATCAGATGTATAGTAGACAAAAGATGCAGGAAGTATAATTGAATGTCCTCATCAAAGCAGGCATCTACAGAAAACCACACAAAATTCAAATAACCTGATGGTCGAATCAAAAAGAGTGCAATGATATTCAAGAACTTGCCTTTGGTATCCCATGAAACACTAGACCAGAACCAACTTCTGATCGAGCAGTACCTGCTTCGCCATATGTCATCCATTTGTACCTTAAAGTGTAGAAGTAAATTCAAATGAATAAGGGAGCTTCAAATATGAATTGCAAGTTTAATTTGAATGCTAACTTACTCTCCAACTGTTCCATCTAAACGAACTCGAGTACCCAAATATTTATAATCTCGAAAAGTCTCAACTGAGTGCCTACGTTTACAAAATTAAGAGGAAATAACTTGGTGAATTCTTCTGAATGAAATTAGCACAGAGGTGGCAAAATATGGACACAAAACATATCAGTAGTAAAAACAGAGTTAAGGCGCGTTTTCAACCAAGTAACGGAGGGATGCTTACACAAAATTATCATGCAAGGTACCAATTTCAGGATGATCGGGGAATCCACTTAAAAGCTTCAAAGGAGTGCGTGCAGATCTGACATGAAAATAATCGTATATTAGCAACTGCCTCGGGGTGATGCTGAGTTAATAAAAATTAAACAGATAATTCCAACCTGTGTACATTCCACTTCCCTGTCCGCAATTTCTCTGGAAGCACAACACTGTACCCTTGCTCTGCTTAGAATTCCAGGCCAGCATTGACAACATTAATACGTGAAAGAAAAATGATGAAAATGGTGATGATAAACAGTTAAAAGAACCAGCCTAGAAAACTAGATTTGTTTTTCCGTTCTTCTCTTTCTACCCGTCTCGAAACCTTGACCTAGGGCTTGGGAGTTAAAATCTAAAGCCACTAAGACAAAAGTGGACCAGTTAGAAAACTAGAATTGACTAGTCAATTAAGACTAATGGAATCACAATGATTAGCGACAGCAATTGGCAACTGAGAGGTATATACTACATCCCGATCTTCTCACAAATAGACATTAGCACACATCTCTAGACTAGTTTCTCTATAATTTATAAATACATTCTACAATCCCCCTTGGAAATTACATTCCATATAAATTCCACAATCCCCCTTGGAAAGTACTTCAACCAATAGTTTGAACATCCTCTCTTGCAATTTTTGAGAATTTAAGTGTCATAACTCCCAAGGGTATTGATAGCATAAAAAACATATTCTTAAAATATTTAGCCAATTCATGTTCAAATCAACCAAACAAAATATGAAATGAATTTGAATAAAAACCCAAACCCCAATTCTAAAGTTCAACTTTTCAGTGTTCCAAGTTCCAGCACAATGTGCCAGCTATCAAGAAATTCAAATGAAGCAATTCCCTTGTAACAATTACCAGCAAAACTCAGATACCAATAAAGCAATTCCTTCCAGTCTTTTACTCCCAACCACTGTGTAGGAAGAACAAGGAATAATTAATGTCTTTTTGTCCATTCTTTTTGTTAATCAGTTCTTCAATACCATAACATAAAGAGAGATAGTTGAAGTTGTTAGGTTCTTTCTCTCGATAAGCACTTTTCAGTGGGTGAAAATGACCTATCCAAATACGAAAAATGTGGGACTTCTAAAACCCCACATCTCCTCTTGTTTCTTTCTATATCGACATCTCCACGTTGAAGAAACTCAGACTCCATTCCAAAAAATAAAATAAAATATATGACGTGATTCCACTTTTTTTTCCCCCTTTTTCTTGTAGGTTTACATTCACATTTCTCTTCAATAACATTAGCCTTCTCATTGGTGCCAAAATGTTCTACAGAATTTTTTTTTTTTTTTTTTTTTTTTTTTTTTTTTTGGGTCCCTTTTAGTCAAATACACACAATCCAATTTTCGAACCAATAAAATCTATATCTCCAAAAGCAACAATTAGAATTCTGGAACTGTCATCAACACTTCATCTTAAAGATTCCTGATCTTGTGTTAATAATAAAATTTTAATAGAAGTGTTTGCTTTGATTGATGCAAAGTTTTAATTTTTCAGATACCAAAACAAGTAAAAACAAAGCAATTCAAAACCTTTACAAAGCAACACGGTATCGTCAACTTGACCTCCAATATCAATAGACAAAACATCTACAGCTAGATAGAACATCATTCACGTAAAGATACATAAACACACCCATATATATATACACACATACATAGAGAGAGTACCAATAAAGAACTCGCCAGTGGTATGGTTGGTCCGGAGAAGAGGTTGTTGGGTGCCGGCGGTGTAGATGAGGTGGTTCTGAATTGCTCTAAGGCGGCGGCGTTGGGCTGTTGAATCCATGGAATTTTCGGCGGAAGAAATGGTGTCATGTGATGTAGGTATCATCATCATGTGCATAATGTTTTACAGAGAGTGAGAGGAGGACAGGGCAACGAATGCTTTACAAATATGGTGTCGTTACATAACTTACATGGTTCCAATAGGGAATGCGTGTTTATTGCTTATTACCATAATTACCATATTATGATTTTGGAGTAAGAAATCATGCTCATCGAATGCTAAATTAAGTAATTACTATACTATGATTTTGGAGTAAGAAATCATTCATAGTCATAAAATGCTAAATTTTGGACGTTAGTGCCGGCGGTTTATCCCAAACCATGCATTTGTCCAAACATTAACGGTATCTAATCAAATATTAAATTAAGGAAAAGTTATCTTTCAAGCCACAGTGAATAATTTATGAGAGAGTAATGCAATCACAGAGCGCTCTCACCGAAAAGTCAAAGAGTTCCCGCTTATAATCATATTTTAGGGATTTGGAAGAGAGAATTAATTAAGAAAGAATCTTTTTCAATAAGAAAAAAAATAATCCACTTTTCTCTCTCTTCCCTCCATGTTATCTCTTTCTCTCTCTTAGTTAACAACCTCAATCAATCTGTCTCTTTCTTGGTTAACCCTATGCAAGCCTTTAGTGTTAATAGCATTCTTAGACAATAATTTTTCAAGAAAACAATTAAAACACCATCCCCCCTCATTCATATCCATGGTAATTTTTTCGTTATCAAGAGATAATGAAAACGACTCAATTTGTTTAAGAGTCTTTTGATTCATAACTTAGAGAAAATCAAACCTTCAAGAAAACAAAGTCTCACCTATCTTCGATAATTGAATTGATGGCATAGGAGAGAGAAACCAAGGATAGAATGCAGGTGGAGAGATTCATTGACAGAAAGACAAATGGTGGGTTGCTCTTCAAGGAAAGGTGGCAAGGATTGAAGAAAAGATTTTTCAATTAAAGTTTGAACATAATTGATTCAAGCTCATGGAGTTTTGATAGTCAATTGTTGGTATTGATTCCTTGTGGTAAGCAAATCAAAGATCAAATCTTGGACTAGAAAAAACAAAAAACTCAATCTTTAATACACCAAGTTTTTGGGTGCAGTTAGAGAAATACGTGAGAAATTAAAGTTGGTAATAGATTTTTAAGCTTTGATTTTATTGAAATTCAATACACAGAATTAGAGGGAGGGTGTTAATCAAGAGTGAGAGAGAGAAAACGTGGAGAGAAGAAAAATAAAAAAAAGGATTATTTGTTTCCTTATTGCAAAAAATTCTTTCTTAATTAATTCTCACTCCCAAATCCCTAAAATAGGAATCATGTGACTTCTAAGCAGGAGTTAAACTTCTTGCGAGAGTCCAAATCCCTAAAAAAAAAGAATGGTGGAATCGTGTGACTTATAAGCGGAAGTTCTTTATACTTTTTGCGAGAGTGCTCTCGCACAATAGTATTACTCTTTCGGAAATGTGCCTGAAAGTACTTATTTAATAAATTAAAAAAAATTTAAAGATTAAATTGTTTTGGTTTTTCTGGGTTCCTAATTACATTATCCTAAACTAGACCCTACCGCTTAGACTTTTCTATTACATGTCCTTGATTCATTTCTAATTTTGTCCTCGTATTTTAAATGTTTAATTAGTAGACATATTTATTTCAGTCATTTGCCTTAATATCCTCAATTTTTATTAAATTATTAGCAAAATAATTGTTCAATAATTTTTTTTATATATAATTTATTTGTTATTCTTTTACTACATAAAATCACATGAGTAGATTTTCAGTGTCACCAATTTTACTAATTATATCTTTTATAAATGGTGATTTGGATAATCTTTTAATTTTAAATCATGAACAATGTATTATCAAAATCCGATTTTTTTACTAAATTTACATTTCATTTATTCAATCATATTAAATAATCATTGTAGCACATTTCTCCAACTTTATAAGCACGCATTGGAATCATATTAAATAATCATTGTATCACATTTCTCCAACTTTAAAAGTATGGATTGGATCCTGATATCCTTCTCAAATACAAGCTGATTTAAGACCGCTTTCGATGTTCACCGATGGTTCTTCGAAGAAAATGAAAAATTAATGATTTGAAGCTTGTAATGCACTCCAGACCCCAGAGGAGGTCTCGAATTTCAGTGGAAGTATATGTGTGAGCTCCAACTTAGAAGAAAGAAGAAGAAAAAAAACCCGCTTGTACAAATGCCCTCCATTCATACAAACTCTTTCTGGCCTGTATATGAATATCTTGCCCTTTGTCAAATGCATGCGTTTTAGATAATTCAACTACAAATATAAACCATTCAGATAGTAGAACACAAATTCTAAATAGAATTTGACAGTCAACTAACAAAACAATTCAAATTCGCTGAAGAAAAAAAAAAAAAAAAACAAACGAGTTTATGATATGATGATAAAGATAACGATGAGTTAACCTAATGAATGCAAAATTATCCGGAAAAGCAGAGGAGTTAGGTCAGGTAGACAAGAGGAGTACATCCGGCTGAGAGTCACGCCATGCCGTTAAACCAAGAAAGACCGTTTAAACGAAAGCTATTTACACAAACTGCCACCACAACCGGATAAACAAAAATCATGAACTCTCAATAACGTATATAAGTCATCACTTCCACATTTGTAAAAATTCAAATTACATACTCCTCAGACTAATTCTCCTACAGTGTAGGGAAAAGTGTTTGAAGCTATTCTCCCTCCTAAAAGCCTTCTCACATAAACCACTTTGACCACCAGCAGAAAACATATTATCCCGACTTAAATGACGCAGAGATCATCAGATTATATATATATGAACAAAACTAACATGTACTGTCGCGTTGAACCGATTGTAGTCATCTTTTGTATCTTCTAAAAGAGCTCCATCAACTGTTGTGCTACATCTGCTTCAAACAATCACATTATAATTTAAATCAGATATAAAGGAATGCACATACAATGTGGTTCCACAATAGAGAAGGAAGAGAATGAAAAACTGCCACAAGAAAGAATATGAAAGAAATTACTTAGGGAAAGGAATTAATCATGTAAACATAGATCAACAAGAAAGAAAAAAGAGACATGATTAAATACCTTGAAGAATATATGGTGGCGTCTGAAACTCTTGCCATATCCTTTGGTATGAAGTAAGGTCTATCTTTAACAATTTGGCAGCAAGGAATGCAGCTCCACCAGCAATCTCATGTGGCTTGAACTGTAGCCACAGTGAGCTCCGAAGCCTGCAAAATAACATCCATCAGTTATGAACTCAAAAGAAACAAGAAAACCATCATTGTTCAACATTAGCTGAGAAATTAATGAATAGAAAAACAAACCATCTGAAGCAACATTATAATGAATGGGATGTGTCTCATACAACATAAATAATAGCCACGTTAACAAAACATCAGCTTCAAAAACTTACAAAAAGGATGACTAATATACAATTGCGAGCATTTTAACTCCAAGAGTACTTTCATATTAAATTCTGAAGACAAGACCATAAAAATCAAAGTATCAAGTAAGAAAAGCAATCCAGGGCAATTTTCCCTTACCAACCACAAACAGCAACCCAGGTGAATTTTTTTCCATGAATCTTCTGCAGTATTGCCAATAAGAGTACCAAACTATAGCAAACATGTTATACCATCTAGACAACACATCAACTGGCAGGCCAAGTTCTGCTGCAGGGAAATTATGATTCCAACAGCATACACAATTCAAATGAAAAGGCAAACAGGAAGAAGCAACACATGTTGCAAGCAAGCAAACCTCTCATGGCAAGTGCAAGTGTCTTCTGCTCAATGCTTCAACCTGAGTAGAATTCCAAACATGCATGCTTTCTTGCTAAGGACATGAACACAAAAGTCTAGGGAATGCTGCCCGAATCCTCAAGTTATAGCTATAGTGCAGAGGCTTGAAAAGGCTTTAACTAGTAATTCATATAGTTAACTCATATCCATATATCCATAATATTGAACATAAATATATACACACGTGTTTTGAGAAATTAATAGCCAAGCCCTACATTGGCAGTTACCATATTTTGGAAAAGAGAGAATTAACCAATAAAACTTCTATTATGCAATTCCACCTCATTATGGTCATATGGTGGTTTTGCCCTTATGGTAAAAGATACTTGGGTGCCACCACAAACCTTCTGAGACATCAATCTCAGCTGCCAAGAGTAAAATAGCAAAATGTATTCACAATAGGTACTTGTTATTCTTTGCAAAATAAGTGCTTAGAGTTTTTAAAATTTTAAAAATATAGCAAAAGAAAAATGGGTTGAATTTTGGCTCTATAATAAAATATAAATGAGATGACAAAAAATAAAATAAAATAAAATTGCAGGAATCGCGAACTAGAAAAGAATGTCCATGATTAGCAAATTTTGCTGATGAATGGTACGTCTGGGTGTACTTGATGGAAATAAAGATGTCATTGTAATTTCACAATGTAAGAATGAAGTGTCAGAAAACTGTATAAACAAATAAATGCCAACTAATTCAGGGGGAAAAAAAGTAAATGCTAACTCTATATTTGTAATGATGTAATATTTTCATTAAATCCCAAACTATGCCACCAAACACCACTTCCTCCCAAACTATGCCACCAAGCTCTGTGACAATCAAAATTGAGCACAGACGTCCACATACATCCAAATGAATTACATTATTCTGTTCTAACAGATTCTTATCTAGTTTTCTCAAGAACCTTGTAGTTAATAACAACTGCCGCACCTTAAAAGATCACCCTCTTCAACTATGCTGGGGTAATTCTCCAATTAGAGATCAACAACAATTGGATGGATTTGAAAATTTAGAAAACATAGGAGCAACTTTAAAGAACTCAAAACAACAAAGAACAACCATTAAGCTGTATATATATAATAAATTATCAAAAGTATAATGAAGTTCTCCAACTTAATTGAAAAAAATAAAAAATAAAAAAATAAATAACTGTAACAAGGATCGATTAATTACCCCAAGCAATTGGGATAAGGCTTGGTCGTTATTGTTGTTTCAGAAAATTGAATGAAAGTCACAAAAATGACAACTAGAAGATAGTTTAAGGATAGATAGTGAAAAATAGAATATACTAAAAGGAAGCCATCATCTCGGCCCACAATAATAACAGACTCTGAACCATGAATTAAATAGAGGTGGCAATGAGCAACCAATAATAGTTTTAAATCCATTGTCTAGAAAACACTAAAAAATGGGTAGAGCATAGATCAATTAAAGAACCAGAAAGAAACAAGTTGACCAAATTAGTGCCCACCAGGCATGAAGCCTCATTTTTGTGCAAAATTGTGGCATAAATATATGTATGTTAACCCTTTAGGGTTCAATCTGAGCAATTAATCATGAAAAAAAAATTTGATTTGTAACTGATATATTTTTGAATTTACTACCGTTATGTTTGGAAGCACCGAACCTTGGATTTGGGATTGGAAATTCCAAGGCGCCGATTTGGTGAAGTAGATATGTGATTGTGGCAGGAGACAAAATAAACTAAAATAGTGAAAAGACTCGTGCAGAAACGTTTCCCTTCTTTTCTTTTGGGAAGAGGACAAAAGCAGGGGAAGAACATTTTATATAAAGTCTGTCTATGGAGTTGACTCTTTGTGGCATTCCTGTACCAAAAAAAAGGAATACTAAAAAACCTTTTACATGTGTCTGCAAAAGCATACAACCTCAAGCCTAAATAGGTACACACACACCCAGAGAAAATGAAGGGGGGGGGGGGGGGGGGGGGGGGGGGGGAAAGTCAAGGCTTCACAAAATAAACAGTAGTGTAGAATTAATTGTAGGTAATTATTACTTAATAAGAATAAAATAGGGTAAATATTTGAAATGCCCTCTAAAATAAATTTACTAGCATATATAAAAGTGTGTGTATGTGTGTGTTAAGGATCCAATTAACTCTTTCCCAATCCCATAAAGCCAAAAGTAAGCCTTCCCATGCCATTTCCTCCACCAATGACTGTTTAAAAGATAGCCTTTCGGACAAGAATGCCCGCATCTCTCAGTTATGGACTCCATGTAAGCTTTGTAAGTGAGAGAGAATCTGAAAGGAAAGATAAAGAGTGAATATCCGATGTGTGTGGCAAGTGAAAGACAATCGCATAGGAAGAGGACAAGGATTTCTAGTAGTTTAGGACACTCATGATGGGTAATTGCAAAAACACTGGGAATTCAGCAATTTGATGACAGAGTAGCAATTGGCACTAAGACTGTTGCAGTGGTGGCTATGATGGACATTGAAGATAATGATGAGAGAGCAATGACGGATGGTAGTCTGAGTAATGCTATCAATCACCAGCAACAATAGAAAAATAGGTGGTTACAAAAGCTAACAAAATAAATCGCCATCTTCTCTAGCATGTTCTTCCTACTCAATCTTTAAGCTTGCTCTTCCAAAAAGGTTCAATGAATATCTGGCCTTATCCCTCTTCTTAAAATTTGAATGAAGAAGAAATAACTCAACACCATTTCTTGATTTATTTGCCTACGCATAAGTATCCTCTAGATTACTTGGTATGGACACCAAGAATATAGGCAGCCATATCCTACGAAAGAAAATCGTGACGGGAATCAACACGAATCATCCAATGTTATCACAATAATGTAAAAGTGAAATGTCAATACTGGTTCTGGAGCTTCTGAGGCCATTCTGTATAACCAATAATCAAGTCAGATATATATATGCATGGAAAAGGCATGCACAACACATCGGTAGTTCAACTTCAGATGTAAAACAAAACTTTCCATGAACAGCATATCAATCCGCCAGCTAAGAATATCAAATAGGCGAGCATGCTAATCTTGTATAGACCCTGCAATTATATGCCAATCCAAAATAATCAATATCCATGGCAGAATGACACAGGGCAATTAATCAAGAAAATAGAATATAGAAATATTCACACAAGTAACAAACAATTCAAAATCCAAGAAAGCAAAAAGAGGAATCAAATTCTCCTCCATTTCGAACAGGCTCTTGACCTCAACAAATCTGCATTTCATTGAAGTTCAAACACCAACAGTCCACATCCATCAAAGCAGATTGATAAGCATAAACACGAGGAAATATACAACATTACAAGCAGAATTTGTATGGATATGAAGATAACAACAGATTCCAAATAATGGCAGAAGTGGAAGCAAGCTAAAGATCATCAAGAGAAAGATTGAATAAATTTCCGATGTACGCAATGAGGTAAACTTCAGAATGCACTAGATTCCGCACTTGTAATTTGTAAATAAATGAGATCCATAACTATAATTACAATAGTACAAACATCAAGAAACTAAGAAAGTACTGAAAGGGAAGAACTTACCCTTCGCTGACCAAGTTCAGTGCAAGATTCACCAAAAGTGATTGTGAATAGCCTAACTTGTTAAGAATGGATGTAAGCGGCACATATGGATGTTGCACATTAAGCTCAAAATTTAAAGTTGTCAATATCATTTGCTCAGCTTCAGTCACCCGTTCTCGATACTGCTCAAACCAGTTCTGTTCAATATGTAAGCCACTTTGTGAAAGCATGTTAAAGACAATTATTAAGAACTGTAATGTGCAACTGATGCTTATGATTAGGAAATGTTGCTAGTTGGACCATTACAGAAGTATATCTTGAAGTTTTCAACTGAGTTTCTAAAAGAGAGCACCTATGTTGTGATTTGATAATGTCAAAAATCCGAATTCATCCATAGCCATAAGAAATAACCAGTTCAAACTAAATAATTAATGATGGCACTCATGATGTGATTTGGCGAAGTTAGATATTAACACCAAATCAGTAATCATACACTTTAAAATTACACAGTCACATTGATTATTTGCACCATTGCTGCAAAATTTTCCGTTTCTTCTTTTCCTTCTTGTGAGTGTGTGTGTGTGTGTGTGTGTGTGTGGGGGGGGGGGGGGGGAGTTCCAAAAATACTTACAACAGGGAGCAGATGGAAGGGAAAAGCAAGATCCCAATTGTGAAAATTTTCACATGATGCACTCAATACATTGTTTAGAGGCCGTGGTGTCTCCTCAGACTTTGCAGCCAAGAAAAGTGCAGCAGTAGCAATCAACTGCAACATAAATATATCAGCAATTATTAACCTTCACAGCAACCGGGAGAAAATAACAATAACAAATACAGGAGCAGATAGGCAAAGGAGTAACAGACTGCAACCAGGTAATATACCATTTTTATTTTTTATAATTTATTCATACACCACCCCATCCACTACTGCCACTACTAGGGCTTGAACCCTCAACCTCCCGTGTGGGAGGAGGAGATAGCACTTGAGCTGTAGGCTTGGTCTTCAACTGATGTATCATATTTTGCATCAAGAGTCAAGATTTCATCATCATGAACTTGCAGGTAACAAAGCACAATCCCATGGCACCAGATAGTTAAACAACAATACATACATACTGAAATCTTTTCAACATTATTTATTTCTTATATAAGTAATAGACTAACAGGTTCTGAGAGCAGCAAAACCAGCTGAGGTATTTTACCTTTGGAAGATTGGAAGCAATTGTACTTAAGTCCCATTTAAAGATCCATCCATAAGAACGTAGTAAATATGATACAAATCATACAACTTAAACATGTTTCACAAAATATTTTGTAAATAAAATAGCATCCTGAGATGGAAGATTATAGAACTTCAGAAAATTTGAAGCATGAAAGATAGGAAACTCACAAATCTATCATGACAAGCATGAGACCTTCGAACAAAAAAGCGATGGCAAAGAACCATGGCGGTGCCTATAGTGGTTTGCGGCCTGCAAGTGAGTCCAAAAAAAAAGGGATTCATAAGACTAATTAATATACTTAAAATGATGGTTTTAAAATACAATCCATATCTACAACCAAGCCTGAGATTGTAGACAACATAAGTTTATAAATGTGAAGGGAAAGAACTTACAACTCCAGTCGCAATCCCAAATTCTGCAGGTAGGCACAGTATGAGTACCGCATATGTGTTTCAGAAAAAGCATCAATCCCATCTTTCCTTGATGGAGAGCAGCTGTCAATCTCATTCCTTGACATAAAGACCACATCATCATCCTCAAACTTTGACCGATCACGTTTCCCGGTGGTAGACGTATAAGCAATGGCATCTGTTCTTGTATGAGCAGGAAGGACAGAACTGCTGTTGCGGGTTGAAGGGTCACCATCATGTGTTTTGGGTTGTTGAAAATGTCTCCTGCTATCTTCCCAGGAAGAGGCTGTAAATTTTCTCCTTTTCACAGAAGGCACCATATCAAGCCTAAGATAATTAACATTGTAATTATCATCCCCAAACTTCCTAGAGAAATTAAGGGAATTGGCAAAATTCCTCGAGTGATGGTTGCTATTGTTGGTGTTAGTGGTGGTGGAGGTGTTGGATGAGGAGAGATTTCTACTGGAATATGACCTGTGGTCATCACTGATAGTGCCACCTTGTGGACGGTGATTTCGTCTAAACGCCATAGTTCCTGCTCAATTGTCAAAGGAAATAATAAGTTTGAGAACCCAAATGAATAAAGAAGTGTTTGCTTTATCAAGTTAATATTATTATCCACTAAGATGACACATCCTATGTGTATGTTTCCTGCCTCATTGTATTTCATTTTATGAATCTAAGTTAATTTTACCAATTAGAATTTCTCTAGAACTGCCAATTGTTAATTTTTAGAGAAGTAGCAAACAAAGATTGCCAGAAAGGGAAGGTTGATATTGAAGAATTGATTCATAGCGTTGGCCAAAAACCACTAATACTACTAGTCTACTAATTAATACAGCAACAACAACAATGATCTGCCATAGTTTGCAATAACAATATAGGTTAGAACTATGGACAATTTCACAGATTACAAAAATATAAAGGCGCCCTCATGTGGTAATCCTGATCAGGATAATACTAAATTAGACCAGATGCAGATATCCCAAATCTAATGCTATCACACTGCTCCAATCATTGTTCACTACCGGCCTTTAGCTATAACAAACTTCTTAAACTCAAATTTTCATATAAAGCATATAAACACATTTTTTTCAGCCGATTTACTGCTATAGATATCTGAAGTCAAGCAAATTTTCCCAATTCTCATTGTTCACTACCGGCCTTTAGCTATAACAAACTTCTTAAACTCAAATTTTCATATCAAAGCATATAAACACATTTTTTTCAGCCGATTTACTGCTATAGATATCTGAAGTCAAGCAAATTTTCCCAATTCAGAGAATTGGATGAGGTAGTCATTGCAATCAAAGACACCATTAACGCATATTAGAATAAGTTAAAAGTATATAGCAGCAAAAATGTATATATATATATATATATATATATATATATCACAAAAAAGATATAATCGTTTGATCCTCATAACCTAGAATCTGAAAACCCAAATGCCCTCCCAGTCAAATCCTAATAGAAACAAACATTGAGCAAAAAAAATGAAACTGTAAATGAATAAAATCAGATTAACCAAAAACAAGGATATTGTAAACGACGATAATAATAACAAAAATTACCTACTTAGCAGAGAGAATTAATAGGTCTGATGATTCTGTATTGTCAAATGAAAGACGTCGTCGCTATATATGATGAGATTGAAAGATGATGCTTGCTTGTGGTTAGGGTTTGAGTTTTGAAGACGAAACCTTTTGATAAAATTAATCGATGAAAAAGAAAAGAAAAGCAATATGAAGGTCTTGAAAGAAAGGCTGATAAAATCGAAGGCGTGCCAGATACTTTATATCTGTACGTATATGCGTGTATAGATAGAGAGGACTCTTCTTACCGTGCCAAAATTCTGTCCTTTGTTGGTTCGGTGAGGTGGACCTAATCCAAGATCCATACCCTCCAACCATTAGAATTTATACGATGCGCGTGTGTGCGCACTGCGCCAGCGCTTGACCAACAAAAGTTCAATTAAGGACAAAAAATAAAAAAAACATTTGATTTCAGATGTTTGAGTCAACATATGAAATATTTAATTTAAGTTCAACTCTAATCTTATTTTAAAATCTAATTACTCAATTCGAGTCTAATTCGTCCTTTTATTTTTAAACATGAGTTTGCAACTCGAACTTAGATTTCAGATTACCCATATGGCTAGTCTTCATACCAAAATTTTAATGCGTTCTTGAATTATAGTATCAATTCTAGTAAACAACAAAAAATAATAATAATAATAATAAATTATTGCAAATTTTTAATAAATTATATACAAATTCGTAGAAAATTAATTCTCTTAAATGTTAAGTTACAATAATTTAATATTTAACAAAGGATTTTAAAAAGAAAAAAGGTGATCATAATTTGAATATTATATAAAATGTATTTAAAATAAAATATATATGAAAATAATATTAGAATTCTAATATTAATATATTCAATCCAAGTTTGACCCTAATTGAGTTTGTGTTCAGATTTTTCAACCCAAACCTAATTTTAATTATAAAATGATTATTTAAACTCGTAAAATATCACACTGGGCTCGTGTTAGATTCGGGTTGCCCGACCCAAATTGCACCCCTGTATCTATCCTTCGAGTACTAACGCATAAAATTATTGTCTTCATCCGGAAAGGTCAATAATATATCACCACTTTTAAAATTTTTGATAACCAATAAATTTTCACAAATTTTTTTTAAAAAATATCTATATACGCATTGAATTTATAGAATAAAGTCCAACATTGAAAGGGTAATTTTGTCTTTAAAAAGTTATCACTTTTAATGTTCAAATAAAGGAAATACAATTTTTTTGGAAAATGATACAATAAAGGAAATACAAATTTTTTGGAAAATGATACAAGAGTAATGTTATTATAGTGAATTACCTTTTTGAAAATTTATTTATGCACAATACAAGTAAGTGAAAAGGTCACTTCTTTATTTGTTGCATATATGAACCAATTAAATTAAGCAAACTTGACAATTCATACAACAAATCGGTACAAGAATCAATTTCTATGATATAATTGTTTTTATTAAAAGTTACCATAGCAAATGTTGACTTCGCATTGTGTGCGCAAAAATCTGTGAATAGAGAAATTTACACAAACATCCGAAAATGTAACGAGGAATTTCTGCATTAGAAATGGCTAATAGCTTCTATAGTTTAATTCACCCAGAAATATATGTCTCTTTAGGGCCGGTTTTTGTTGTATTTGTTCTCATTTCGCTCCTACATTCTCCTTTGGCACTTTAAATTTGACAACATTACTCATATATCCTTTTATCTGCGAAACACTCTCCCCAACCCTAAATTAATATTGGAAAGAATTATTGTTGCAAAAGGCCAATCCGACACCATCACCAAAAATTCATTTTTTTTTTTATCACTTAGACAATGGTTGAAGCATCAATTGCCTTAGTCAAATGTCAATTGCCATGCTGAAATCATATATTCCTCGGGAGCAAATCCTCTTAAATCACTTTGCCATGTTGTCCCATGCAGTGCATATTGCTTAGCCTATAGTTGGTCACATCATTATTTATTTAAGTGCCATGAAACCATGTTTGGATGTGGCAATTACACAAAATAACTTACTCCCTCGTCACTATCTTCACCCCAAAACAAGGTATTCATATAGCGCCGGCTAAATAATGTCATACATAAATGTAACTCAATTCAACATATTATTTATGTTATTATTTGAAGTTAAATATATTTTACTACAAAAAAAATAGAGCATCATAAAAATCATTATCATAAGTTAATTTAAAGAGTTCCATCCCAAAGTTAAAGTTGTTTGGGCTAACTTTAGACAACATACAAAAATACTCGATGTTTACAAAATACTCAGTGTTTAGCAAAATAATGAAAAGAGTCATAGTCTTTTTTTTTTTTTTTTTTTCCATGTATATAGGACTCAGTCGACGTGAAGTGGCTATACATTGACCGGTTAAGGACTTTCGGTCGACGTCTGGTCCTTAGGCATCGGTCAATATCTCCAATTTTTTTGGTAAGATTTATGTGTGATATTAGTTATTAAGCACTATGTAAATACCTTCTTTTGATGGTGAAAGTGGTGAGTGTGGTTTTTCTTTTTAATGTATACGAGACTCGGTCGATGTGAACTGGCCACACGTTGACCAATTAGGGGATTTCGGTAGATGTCTAGTCCTTAAGCGTCGATCGGTATCTCCAAATTTTTGGGTTTGATTTATGTGTGACATTAGTTATTCAACACTATGTGAATACTTTCTTTTGATGGTGAAGGTACTGAGTGTGACAATTAATATTAATTTTTACCAATTTTTTTTCATAAATATCAAATAATAACATGTGAATACATTTATGTGTAATTGTCTCATGCATTGCCTCCAAGGGCAATGACGTTAGCAGGGATTTGGGAGGTAAGTCCTTGAGGTTTCGCTTTCGAATCGCACTCCTGACTTGAATGATGTATGTATTGTTGGGCTAATACATGTATTCTAAGAAATATATAAAAATAAATAAATTGCCGCATACATTTAATATCAAATAATAACATAAATAATATTGTCACACCCCTAATCCCCATGACCTGGTGCATAAGCGAAATAAATAAATCAAACTCGAAATCCAAACCCAAATGTGGGGACGAAGAGTGAAATAGTCATCAAGCGTGAATAAATTATCATGTAACATTTCAACTAGTTTCGAATCATCAACAGTATCCAAATGGATGGTATACAAGGCCTGTAATAGCTTTAAAAAGGGTTGGAGAAAGTCCTAGAGACAAATAATAATAAAAAATGTATAATAGTAGCAAGGGAGCCGGCTCCTTTTAGAGAAGTTGGCGTAAAAGCCTAATAGACAAAAAGGAGCTGGCTCCCTTAAAAAAAAATAGTCAGCTCCCCACCCAGGAAGCCTAAAATTGGCCATTTTAAATGCATTCAAAGCTAGACACTCAATCCCTCCTCAACTCCAACATACATGGATAGTCTAAAGTAAATTACCAAGCCAACTTATAGAGGCTACAACATGGCAACACAAAAAAACTTCAATTCCTCAATCATTAGCTTACATAAAAGTGCTTAAAATTGATAATTACAAACCCAAAAGAATAAAGTTACATTACCATTGCAACAATTACAAAACATTACAAGTTCGGGCCTTAATGCCACAAAATACAATGTTTTACAAAAAGTTTACAAAAATGCAACCATTGAATAAAAAAAGTTCACAAAATGCAACCATTAACCCCAACTAAGCTTGTGAGGTTGTGATACTCCCGGATTTCCGGATGCTGGTTAACCAGGCCCACACCCGATTACCCGAGGATATCAAACCAATTAGCAATAAATGAACACAGAATACAATTAAGAAAACAGGAATAAATAAATTGCTGAAAAGAAACTAGAATGATAAACCAAAACTGAAAACCTCAGAATAAAATTTTTATAAATAAAGTATTAATCTGATACATCCAACTTCTCCAATTCTAATACAACTCGGGAATCCATCTAGTGGACTTCTAATAAAACCAACACTGAGAAATGAACCACCGGAAAGGAATCCAATGCTAAATCATATAGGAACCGCCTATGTCGTCGGTAAAGTGAGTAGTCATCTCTGCTCAGCACGAACAAGCTCTAAGACCTGATACTGTCCGTTACTTGAAAAATAATAGTGGGTCAGGCCCACGAACAAGTTCTATCCTAATTACAATCCAAACTGAGACCCGATACGCAGATACATCGATGTCTCAACCATATCTATATAATCCGTAAATAGATATATACATATAACCACACTACAGGACTCTCACTAGGCTATACTGAAGGTCTCAACCTGAATAAAAGGTAACATGCAAAAACACACTTGAGTGGGCATGACTACCTAAGCCTAACAGGGTATACCTCAACCAACATAGCTAGCTACGCATCCTACTGCATATACGCTCCCTAACCGTCGACTATGAGACTCAAGCTCAGATCGCGGTACCATAATTTATATATATAAATTCCCATCCAAACCAATGTAGTGCCACTCAACAGTTCGTTGCCATGACACGACATAAAATTAGAATTTAAATGTTTTAATTAAATCCCAATCTATTCTACTAACAGAAAATATAAACAACCATCCAATATGTCGTTCAACTGTTTTAATTGACAGGACATGAAACCATGAAGGATTTAACTGTTTTAGTTAATCCATTCCGTATGTATGAACGGGTTGGAATTAGCGTTTTGATCTAATCCGTCCTTCCGTATACCACCGTCCCATACCGGTGCATACCATGCATATGATCCATAAATGATACAATAACTCAATCAGTACATCAAATAAATCCACATAATCCAACTAGTTGATAAAACAGAATTGAAACAGTACATCAACTATAATCCCAAAATACCATCCCTACAATTGCTAAAACAGTTTAATAGTCCAGCAATAAAAATCCCAATCCATAATCCAAGTAATTGCATAAATAATTTAATAATCCAGCAATTTGAATCCAAACATTTAATCCAAGTAATTGCATAAACAGTTTAATAATCCAGCAATTAGAATTCAAACATTTAATCAAAGTAATTGCAAAAACAGTTTAATAATCTAGCAATTAAAATCCCAAATCCATAGTCCAAGTAACTGCAGAAAAGAATATAGTACTTTAACCATTAACATCCAAGATATGCATAGATCAAACTTGTTAATTAAATGATCCTAGCATGCAACCAAAATAAGATTTATAAACATACTAGATCCTGCTGGATTGCCAAAATTAAGCTTAGGCAATTTAAGTGTTCTTTCATCCTTTAACCGTATAAATAAATGCATAAATTTTATATGGTTTGTTTCGTTAATTTAGGGGTAAACTTTAATCAATTAAAGTTCTATTAACACCTGAAATTAACTTCTTAATCATTCTGTGCAGTCCTAGAATTTTCGAGAACAATTCAGTTCCACCCGTCCGTTAACAGTATGTTAAATTGTATAGTTTAATACTGTTTCATCCACTAGTCTATGGGTATAATCTTTGCCATGTGAGACTTTAATAATTCATGAAAGTAGGTTTAAAACCCACAGTGCACTTCAAAAACCATTTCAGAACACCAAACAAGTACCCAAACAGGGCCCAAAAGTCCAGATTTCACGAAAACAAGGGATTCTGCTCTTAAACTCGTAGAGCAGGCTCCAAACAAACATTGAACAGGCTCAATTAAAAAAAAAAAAGAGCCGGCTCCAAACACTTTGAGCAGGCTCCATTAAAAAAAAGAGCCGGCTCTAAACACATTGAGCAGGCTCAATTAAAAAAAAAAAAAAAAAAAGGGCAGGCTCAATCATAAAAAAAAAAACCTGAACCTCCTCCGGCCTTCTTCTTTGTCTCCGGCCACTCTCAACCTGTCTGTTTGGTTTTACAACAGTTCCTAAGAGTCCCAACTATGTCCAGTATAATCCCCATGGTGTGTTTACAGCAGTTAAAATCAAATACATAAACTACAAGTTCTAAAGACTTTTCATGCTTTAAGAAACACACTGATATCAAATATGCACGAACTGTAATTACTCAGATTTTAACCCATACAGATCATCAATATAGCATCTATTATACATGTGAAACTCAGTTAATGATTAATTAAACCCTAGAGACCATCTAGATGCACAGAACACAAGCCAAAGGGAAGGATGAAGGAAATAACTTGCCTCTACAGTTTTTGATTCAAAACTTTGTTGTCGTCTTCCTAAGCTTTCCGGCGATGTCCGATTACTGTCCACTCCACCTCCTACTGCTCAGCCTTCCCTTCTCCTAAGTCCGACCCTTAAACCACAGCCAAGACCTTCACCCAGGTTGTTCTGTTTCCCCCACAACGTCTCTCTGTTTTCTCTCCATCCTACTATACGTGTATAGGGTTCTAAACCCTTTTGAAGACACATGACAGTATATATATAGGCACTAATCGAAACCCTAAGCCCAATCCTAATCCACCATGGAAAACCTAATTGAGTCGGCATGAGATATACCAACCTTAAACCCTAATTAACAGTACAATTTAATTCATTAATAATTTAAACTGAATTAACTCATTTAAATAAAATAACAAAGCATTTAAACAAGTTAAAATGAATTTAATTCAATTATAGAAAAAATAAAATACAATTAAACACATAATTAAAAAGTCAATTCAAACAACACGTAATTCAAATTTCACACATAGTCACGTAAGCACCTAAAAATAATAAAATAAATACTGAAAACAATAAAATAAATAATAAAATTTCAATTATATCCCTTTTAAAACTAGGGGTATTACAGAGGTGCCCTTCTTCAATTATTTCCTTGTCGTGACGTGAAAAATGGTAATAAAGGGATGAGCACAACGATTCAGTACGTAGTGTCTGAAACACACCTCTTAATGACCTCGTGAATCACAAACAAATAACGGAATATAGAGAAGGGATCATGCATACCTTGGGGAAAATAAATCAAGTAAATATCATTATGTCAATACGATCACCATCAATAATATGCAATGTAATGCTAATGTTAATCCCCATTTATTTCAAAATCTTTTCCAACATAATAACTGTCAAATCGTTAATGTAACCCAGCCCGAGGCAACTCCCCGGTACCACAAGAGAAGGATTGGTTAATTATCCCTGACCTAAGGCAACTCCTTAGTGTCATTTGGGACCTAGGTAACTCAACCACGTGTAGAGCAGTCTCCCTACGTTTCTTTAAGGTTCTATTAACGCCAGGGGTGGAGCCAATTAAGGCCTGGGGGCCCATGCCCCCTGGCCTGGCTCACCTAATAGAATATATATAGTTAATTTGTATTTTTTTTTCAAGTATGTATGAAAAATTATATATCATGCCCCCCAAAATTTTTTATCTAAATTATCTTAACTTTTATTTTCTTTTATTCTTTAAATTCCTTTAAAAAAAAAATTTTTTTAAAAGTCAAATTTCCCTTTTTGAATCACACTCTAATTTTTTTTCCATTCAAATTTATTTCAATTTTTTTTTTCTTTTTTCGTCGTAAAATTCTTCTTTTTGCGTGTTTATTTATTTATTTATTTGTTTTATAAATTGTGCCCCCTTTGAATTGAAATCCTGGCTCTACCGCTGATTAACGCCACTGACACAAGGTAACTCCTTGCCATCCGGTTTTCGCAAACATTATTTCAAAACTTTTCCCAAAATCGGCTTTTCATTTAAAAATCTAATTTTTTTTCACCTAATGCCAATGCATGAATGTTTCATGTATTGCAACCTCATACGAATACGAACAGTTCATATATTAGCTACAATCATACTTGCATGCTTTGGGAATAAGTAATACACCAATTCTCATACCATCAACCATTAATCATGGCATTTTTAACATGTAAAACATGAAGTAATATCATTTAAGCATTTATTTTTGCAATAATTGATACAAACATGCAAATACAAGGAAATTAGCTCATTAGAACCAAAGAATTAATGCTTTAGAAACCCTACCTCAATAGAAGAGCAAAGTCCCAATTTTCCCCAAAATTTTGAAATCCCAAGGTAGTCCAATTGAAAATCAACTTCGATCAAATTGTAGCCCTTGTCGAGCTCGTCAACTTTGCCTTCAATGGCAAAGTTTAAATCTCACAAGAAATGGATGAAATCAGGGCTTAAATGCTTAAATTGAGAGAGAGAGAGAGAGTTTGTAGAGAGAGAAGGAGCTTTGGGAGGAGGAAAAATGTAATACCCCTCGATTCTAGAGCCACGGGTGATCAAGTCCGAGCACAGATCCGAGGGATACCAAACAATTAATATGTAAACAAGCAGAAATAAAAAAAAAAAAATTGAATTAAAATTAAAATAATAAAACGCTGAAAGAATTCTAAAATAAAAATCCTCAACTTAAGATAATAAAATTAATAACATTTAAATCCTTCAAATCTGTACAACTCGGGAATCCACCTAGTGGACCCCTAATCCCAAATCCTTGAATAAATTTATAGTATTAAAATCCAAAACCAAAATAGAAAGGAAATCCTATGTAACCGGAAGAGTGAGTGTCCGTATCTGCATCAACACGATCAATCTCTAAGCCTGGTACTGGAGAATACCTGAAAAATAAAGGAGTGGGTCAGGCCTACATGCAAGTCCTGATCTATTACGATCCAAACAGGAATTCGATATGCAGATACATCTTAGATAGACTCAACAATATCTAGAGTAGTCCATATATGTATATATAGTACACACTATAGGACGCTTGTTAGTCCAGTAAGTCTGTCTCAGCCTGAATAGAAGGTAACATGCAAATACGCACCCTAAGGTGGGCATGGGTACCTAGACCTACCAGGGGACAACACCTATGTCCAGTTATCCATCCTAGGCGATATACGCGCCCTAACCATGGTCCTGAGACTCAGGCTTATACCATGGCACATATAATAAATGTATAAAGTCCGTTCAAAGTGTGTCATTCAAAAAGCTTATTGACCTGACACAAAGTTATAAGTAGGACTTAACTTTTGTAGTTAATCCATCTTATTTCAGAATAGGTAGGTCTTAGTATTTTTTTTAAACTAAGCCATCCCTAATATGCCACCGTCCCATACCGGTGCATATACATCCATACAAGTAGAACTTAACTTTTATAGTTAATTCAACTTATTCAAAAATAGGTAGGAGTTAGTATTTTAACTAATCCGTCCCTAATATGCCACCGTCCCATACCGGTGCATACAACCCTCCAAATAGCATAGTTTACAAATAACACAATGTATTCAACAACCATTCTCCAAAATATGCATCATTATAATTTAAATATATATATATCAATATTAGGCATTCATTATAAGGCCTAACTATAACATTCAAATAATGTAAACTGCCAAAATAATCTAAGCATTCACATTCCTCAATTTGTACATAAATCGATGCAGTTCCGTAGCAAGGTGTATATAAATTTGGTCCAACATAAATATAGTTAAACATGGGTGTAACTAAGCCATGCCTCCACTGAAAGACTTAGAACCCAAGTTTCAGTCCATTAAATTGATATAACAGGTTTATGCAACTTCCTTCTCCAAACAATACTATAATTGTGCATTTATGTACTGAATTAAGCATCAGACTATTCCAAACACACATACACATAATTGAATAACAACCTGCTTATAACAGAGCTGCCAACCATGCTTCAAAACCTAAGAACATGTAAAGAAATCAAATCTCTTCTAGACAGTGTTGTAGCAAATGAGATATATAATATATTTAAGCTATCAGTCAATCCCAACCAAGCATACATGTATTTAAATAACATAATGTTCATAACTCAACTACAGATCATAATTCAAAACTTAAGACCATGCAAAGAAAACAAATTGCACATCAGTCTGCAACACAAGCCAGTTGCTCCCTTAACCACATTTGGACCTTTGATCAAACTAATGTTAATTCTGTCCCAGATTCAGAATGTAAGCTTGGTTCTTAATTATTTCATACATCATAAGCAGTGTATTACCTCACTCAACAGCCTTTAAACCATTCCAGAAACCCAGACTCAGCCAAACAGAACATAAAATTTCAGTTTTACGCACCTTTAAGAGAAAGAGAAGGCTCTAAGTTTCACAGAGCCTTCTCTACTTTAGGAGAGCCAGCTCCCCTTCCTTGGGAGCCGGCTCTAGATGGGTGGGAGCCGGCTCTCACCCCTAGAGAGCCGGCTCTAGTGTTTTGGGAGCAGGCTCCCTCTATTTTTGGAGCCTGTTCTCACCCCTAAGAGCCCTGGCTTGTTCTGCATCTGTCATCTTCGACTCCGGCGGTTACAGTCTTTAAAAATAGTTTTATTACAGATTTTAAAGTCCTATCCTCATCCCAGATAAATCACCAGACAGAGTTATACCCCTTTTAGTTGAATAACAGATCAAAGTTTGAAACAACGGCAACCATACAAAAGACTGAACTTGTAGTCGATTGAGAAACAGATTCAATTCCATCATGCTAGAAACTTATTTAACATGTTTAATTTTAGTTTTTAAGATCCCACTCACATCCCAGAGTAACCACAAGACAGAGTTATACAAACAATAACGGAACTAAACATCAATTTGTAAAGCATCGACAATAAGATTTTAAGCTGAATGTGTAAAACTATGAAAACAGATTATATTCAATGATGTTTAATACTGTTATAACATGTATAAATAATGTCATTAAGTCTTACTTTAATTCCTGGAGTGTAACTAAGCATGCACAGAACACAAATTCCTGGGAAAGAGAAGATCAGAAACTTGCCTTGGAGTTTCAGATTTGAAACTCTAATTCCACAGTTTCTGTAAGATACGTTTGTGTCCTAACAGCAAGTCTGCTCCTCCAGTGCTTTAGTTCAACCTAGAAACACCCCATGCCTTCCTCTTTGAACTGCTTTAATAATCAACCAAGGATACTCTGCGTTTCTCTCTAACTCCTCCCTCTGTTTCTCCGAGAAATTTATTTGTTTGCAACCCTAGGTAGAATGTAAATATGTATATTTATAGACTTATAAACCCTAAACCCTAATTCTAGTTGTATTCCGAGAATAAAACATCTTAATAGGCAAAATAACAAGGCGGCTACATCTTGACATCTAAAACCCTAAGTCACGATACACCAGCTCCCATAAACCGTGAATTAACTATATTAAACAATTATGTAATTACAGTAATTAATAACAGCCAATTAATACACGTAAATAAATAAATCAAATACACCAATTAACTAAAAAAAAAATTAACAAATAATACAACACTTAATTCAAATAAGGAAACAAAACAATTAAAATCATTTAAGCAACCAGAATTAATCACTTAAAAAAACAAAACAACTAAGTCACATAACTAAATTAATTAATCAATGAAAAACAAAATTAAATTTCCAACTCTATCCTTTTGAAAACTAGGGGTATTACAAAAAACAACCCAAAAAAATCTGGAGGAGTGGTCTTTTACAATCCTATGGTCAAAGTGGGTCCTGCTTGACCTCTAAAATGCCTAAAAAGCCTCCTTATGCACATACACACACTAAACATGCTACCATGGTGTAATAAAATACACAACCACATAGATACACCCCAAATAATAATATATAAAATGCAACGACCCTAAAAAATAATTCCGAGTGCGAAAAAATCAGGTGCGGGACTTACCCGGGACCTCCCTGACAAAAAAATCCTTAAATTGGTGAAATGACAGTTCTAAACTCAAAGATATACCCCAAACCACTCTCGGTACCTTCATGGCACGCAAACCAGTGCATTACACGCAAAACAAGGCAAGAAAAAGAAAAATTATTCAAATATTCGAAAAATACCTGAAAAATAGAAAATTGAGAAACATTACAAATATGTTGAGTTACATTTATGTGTGACATTATTTAGTCGGCACTATGTAAATACCTTGTTTTGAGGGTGAAGGTGGTGGTGAGGGACTAAGCTATTTTGTGTAATTACCGCATCCAAATGCGGTCTCAATGGCACTTAAACAAATAAGGATGTGTGATGAGCACTGAAAAGTGCGCATTTAAACCCGTTAAGCTTAAGCATTCTAGTACCTTTATCTATCTTATTTTGCCGTTTTAAACTTATTACGTGTTATTTATATTTTCAGGCACTAATCCCAAAATTGAGCTAACTCAGCCAAATAAGAGCTTAATTGAAGCAATCCTGAGATAAACCAAAGGAGGGAGCAAAGTGGAGAAAGCAAGGAGCAAAAAGGAATCAAAGTTGTGCAGCTGAAAAGTTTGATCGATCCAACTTAGAGTTCGATCGATCGAACATCTATGATCGATCACAGTACTTCTCGATAGATCCAACCTTGGCCTTTGCTGAAATTCCAAGTTCGATCGATCCAACATCACCTTCGATCGATCGAACCCTATTTTGTCATATTCAAATGATTGATTTTATCCACAGCTGTACGCCTACCAACCACTTTTGTCCTTTTCCCCATAAATATCTTCGAAATATCTCAACCTTGTCCTTATCCGGAGGAGTCAGACCATTTCGATCGATCCAAGATGCAGTTCGATCGATCGAACCCATCTTCGATCGATCCAAGTTAAGGTTCGATCGATCGAACTTCCTCCAGCGAGAAAAAGTTAAAGTCCAGCTCATTTATTCCGTCCTTCACCCAATCATTGGAGAATATGCCTTGCACGACCACAGCTCATCATAGGGTGTATTTGACCTACCTATATAAGGAATATGATACACTGTTTGGAGAGGAGCCTAGAGTCTCTTGTCACACATTGAAAATCATCTTGGAGGCTCTTCTTGGAGAGGAGGAATGAGGGAAGCTAGAGCACCATTGGAGGAGATCTTCACCAACAAGGAGCAGCCATGGAGTTAGCCCTTGAGGGTTAGATCATCACTACCATGAGTGTCTAGACATCCTCTTGGGGCTAGAGTTAGCCCCAAGCATGCTTTCTATACTCTAATCTTATGTATTATTGAGGGATTAGTGTTGTATGATACATCTTGATATTCATGTATATATAAATCTTGATTATTTCATGGTTTGTATGGTTTAATGCTTCCAATTGACTATTTTATTCTACCCATATGTCTATGTATGCTAGAGTAGGATATTCATGTGCTTATCTCTAGATTTAGTATTTTTGATGCATGTCTATGTGTATTGATGCTATAGATCTAGAGATTATCAAGATGATATGCTTAATGAATGTTATTTTGGTTCATTTGATGGTTTATGCCTATTCTTGATGGCTTGTGCCTCTCCCCTAGTCTAGATAGCTTTATTTTCATGCTAGTAGTGTAGATTTAGTGTAGTGGTAATATAATGTTAGATGGGAGGACAATCTACTCTTGATGTTTGATGTTCCATGCTTGTGAGTCCAAATGGCATATTCCTCTAATATTGTGTTGCATGTGGATTGTGAGCTTAATGAAGGATTAATGACTAGTTATGATATGTTGTATCTTTCACATGTGTTTAGACAATTTATTCCTCTCCCAATAGATAAATTGTGGCCTCTCACATGATGTTTAGATAATGCATGTTTAACTAAGTCATCCTTATGGATTGCTTGGACTATGAGCTTAATGAAAGGTTCAATGACTTGATTTGATATTTTGTTCTCTTCACATGATGTCTAGACAATATATTCCTCTACCAATAGATGTATTGTGGCCTCACACATATTGATTGAGACAATTTGCACTTGTTGAGTCACCCTTACTAATTGAATGTCTTTTACACACACAACATTGTTGCAACACATTCATTTCCCTCATTAGTCACTTGATTATGGTTTAGAATAGTATTGTTTGGCGGTGATCTCTACACCCCAAGACCTTTCCTTCTTACTTACTCTTTATCTTAATGCATTTAAATTAATTCTTTTCTAGAAGTAATCAACCAACCCAATTCTCTTTTGCAATCATTTGGTACACTAGAGTCGAAGTTGAAATTCCAACACGTACAATCCCTTGGGACGATCCCTACTCACTCTTGCTACGTTAGTAGTAGTGTTGATAGTGGTTTTTATAAATTTAAATTTGACATAAAAGGCTTTTCTTGAACCACACATTCACTACATTCAGTTTGGCGTATTGGAACGGCCGTCGTCAATGTGGCCAAATATAGACCAAGTATGTGCACCACATGGGATAACAGGACAAAGTGACTTGAGAGGATTCGCGTCCATATTGCTTACTTACTTATGGTTGAAAATTGAAAGAGGTGAAATTTAGAATGCCGAAACCACCATTATTGTTCTTAAATTGGTAATGGAACAAAGAAAGCTTAAAAATTGAAAGAGGTTAAATTTAGAGTTTGATAAGATAATGCATCATGTTGGGCATCACAAACCTTCCAATATTATTGTAACTCACCAGATCTCTCCTTAGTCTCCCTTTACCGTTAAGACAAACAATGGTTATCTTTATTTCTCTTCATTGGTGTCTTCTCGTACAAACAATTTATTTTTTCCATCTTTGTATTCTCTCTACTCTGTTTGCCTCTATAATTTCTCTCAAAAATATTACTTTAAATGAAATATTGTGAGTGTTTTAAGTTGTTTTTTTTTTTTTTATTTATATATATATTTTTTGAGTTGTTAAGTTAATTTGTTTCGCCTTTTTGGAGTTCAGAGTAATGGGTTTTTTATAATGGTTTTCTTAAGTTTGTTTGCATAGTATGAAAGGGGAAAGATTACAGTTGAAAAAGAGAAAAGGAAATATATATATATATATATATATATATTATATAATAAATGAAAATTCATCTTTGTAAAAATAAGAAAGAGGGCAATACGATCCTTTTATTTTAATAATAAAGGGAGTTAGAGAGCGAGAGGAACACAGTGGAGCGTCAGTATCAACTCCTTTTTAATTTGAGCTGTTTGGCTATGTGTTGTATGTTCATTAAGATTCGTGAATGTTTTTTATCGATTGCTAAGTTGCATATGTCTTTCTTTAATTGGTTCGGACCTCTTGTTCCGACACAAATTCATAAATTATTTTTGAAATTTTGTTAAATACCGAAATAAAGGCGACGATGATGATGGTTATTGGGATAATGGTGTTGGGAAACGTGCTAGTTTTAAAAACTTTTTGAGGGATTTAAATTTATAGATCTTGATTCATCACATAGAGACAAGTTTTATGCAAAAAATAAAATAAAATATGATGTATTATTCAACTAAAAGATTGAATACTTACATCAAGGTTTGAGTAAACCTCAGATCTCTCCTCTAAAGTGAATGTTCTCACTTATTGTAGATCCCTTTTGCTAAACATCTTTTCCATGGATTTCCATCTTCTTGGTAATGGTCTTGCCTTTAGGAATCACTCATAAGCCTCCTTGAATGACCTTGGAAAACTAGGCTTGTGGGAGCCTCCATTAGATGAGAACATAAACCCTAATTTTCTAGAGAGAGAAAATTTATTCCTTTTTCCTTCTCATAAAAATCACCCCCTAAAATATACATAGACCATGTATATTTATAGGCAACATAAAAATAAAGAAAAGGAAACAACAAATCCTTCTCCATCTCTAATTCATATGTCTCAAATCTAATATGATTCCAATATCAAGTTGGGCTATGAGTGAGAATCCATTGGGCCTATTATTTTATTGGCTACAATGAATTAATAATTGGCCCGGTCCATGGACCCAATTCAATTAATTCATAAATTAATTTCTACTCCACTAAAAGAAATTAATTGAACTCCAATTAAATAATAAATAACCTCTAAGTCAATATTGCACTTTGACCCCTCTATGCATAATTAGTTATCGGATAAATATAGCCATCAATCCGACTACTTAATTAATATATTTATTTTGGTACCTTTGATTATTTCTGGCTCGATCACAATAAAACATTTGTTTGACAAAAATAATAATTTAAATAAATAAATATATAATAAATCATTTTGTCTAAAAACACACGAAGGCCTTCGAATTTACTTTGTGATCAACCATAATCAATACAAAATAAATACAAGTAGCAATGATGCAAATATTGAAAATATAACCCTCTAACTATTAATTACATAACTACCCAAGGTGTCGGTCTAAGGATCCCGAAGAATCCGCCGAACAAATCAAAGTAATTATTAATTAATAAAAGAGTCTATACTTTTCTCATGCTTAAGAGTCAAATGCCATGACGGTAATAGGGAGTAATTGCATACGACGGCTCTCGCAATATATCTCAACCTAACGCGGATCCAGTTCAAGTCTTAATTAATTATGAGTCCATCCATAATTACCGACTATGAACAATTTATAATTACTATTTATATATCATGCATTGATTGTCATCACATACATATATATAAATATTTTTTGTAATTAACTGGACACTATCAATTTCATAGTGAATTGAAACATAATACATTGAATTCACCAATTATATAAATCATAAATATTTCAGATATGTCAGGAACATATGTCAATACAATCCAGATAGGAATTTGCTATGCCAGGGCATATAAATCCCAACAGCTCCCACTTGCCCTCATAGCCAATTCAAATTGCACCTAACTCCAATGTTATCCAGATGATGATCAAAATTATTGATCAATGACACCTTTGATAATGGATCAACAAAGTTGTGTTCCAATGCAATGTTTTAACTACAAGTGCATTTTCTTGCCGGACAATATCATGTCGAACATGATACTTCCTCTCAGTGTATCTTGTTCCTCTATGGAACCTTGGGTCATTGGTTTGGACTACTTCTGCACTATTGTCACAATATAGCTCGATAGGCAGGCTAGTATGCTCCACAACCTCTAAATCAGTGAGATCAAACCAATAGGCTTATATTGCCACCTTTAAGGCTGCAATATGTTCTACCTGCAGGTTTGAGTCAACAGTTGAAATCTGCTTGACAATCTACCAACTGATTTCCCTTCCATTAAGTGAACATACACTAAGTCATGAACCTCATAGTATCTACTTCTGATTGAAAATCAGAACTAGCATACCTGACTAGGACCATATCATCACATCCATAAATGAGTATGATATCATTGATTCTCCTTAGGTACTTAATGATATTTTTCACAATAGACCAGTTGTCAAGTCCAGTATTGGACTGATCTCTACTGACTATCCCACCATGTAGCGGATGTCCTGTTTGGTATAGACCATGGCATATATGAGACTCTCATATGCCGAAACATATTGTTCCAGTCTCATTTGCTCAATCTCCTCTGCTAGTCTTGAAAAACTACTTACTAGAGAGAGCGATCCATATCAATAAAGCAAGAACTCATTCTTTGAGTTATGCATACCAAACTTGGTCAAAACTTTATCAATGTAGGATTATTAAGATAAGCCTATTTTCCTTTTAACCTGATCTTGCAAAAGCTGGATCCTAGGAATATAGCTTACATCTTGAAAATCCTTCATTTAAAAGTAATTGAACAACTACCTTATAATTGATGACAAAACTTCCACGTCATTATAAATGAGTAGGATGTCATCAATATATAGAATTAAGAAAAATAATGACATTCCCTTGTACACTCATGATTTATTCACTAAGAAATCTTCTGGTATCTTTTTGTAGATTAACTTGCCTTCCATAGGAATCACCCTACTAGAAAGTTCTACAAGATCCCAGAATTTATTAGAATACATAGATTCCAACTCTGATTTCATAGTAACTCACCAAAACGATCTGTATCCACATCGGTTCACGCTTCCGTGTAGCTTACTGGGTCCAACTCATGTTTAACAGGGATGTCCATAATGGTCTCACCTAAAAACATGATTCTGTCGAATTGGATGATAATCCTCCCACTACATCAATGTACCGATGCAAGAATCTGTGTAGTAGATGATGCTAACGCATCAATAGGGAATTCATATATTATTCTCAATCTCTATAATAAGTGTGTTCACATGTGGTACATCTGGTACTCATACCAAATTCTCTAACATTATGCTACTAGGTATGTGATTCATAATATGATTCTCCTATAGATAAACAGTGAGTGAAAACAATCAACTTTTATCTTTGAGATCATAAAATAATCCATCCTAGTGACATTTAGAGTAGCTATCAAATCTAGCATGCCTATGATCTGATTCCAACTTACTTGTCCATATCAAACGCACGTGTGCAAGACTACCCCATATGTGCATATGATTCAAACTAATATTTAGTCAAAAACACAGCTCAACGGTATCCTTGAGACAGACTAAGATGGAATGCAGTTCATAATGCGCATCGATGTCATTAACGCTAAACTCTTAAATGAAAGAGATAATGTGGCATTCCTGATCATAGATCTAACCATGTTAAGTGGAATTCTGTTATTCCTATTTGACACCTAAATTAATTTAGCGTCAATTGCGGAAAACTGGTACATAACACCCTCATTGACCATATAGTCTTTGCACTATCCCAAGAAATACTCAAATACTCGATCAGATCGAAGTGTCTTAATAAGTTTACCTAATCTGTGCTCCACATCAGTCTTGACCCTCTCGGAATATACCAAAAGTATAAGACTTGTGTCGCAACAGGTAAATTTATCCAAAACGTGAGTAATCTTGATTGGATGTTCATAAGACTACACGTGTACGTGTGTACCGACTCCAATTGTTCTTTATGTCTATTTCATTTGGCTGATTAAGCCCTTAGAGTTATCTATCCTTCAAAACAAGATTCACAAGTTTGGTTTAGTCTCCTCTGCCTCACTAGGTAATAAACCTTCTTTAACCAATCTTTAAATCTCATTTTGATTGATTACAACCCAAAAATAGACACCAAAAATACAATGAGTCAGGAATAACAAATTTTCTCTTAACATTCAATCTAGAAGATGCAACATTAGTTTCTACATCCTGCAAATCTTAAGAGCTTGTGATTATAGTATATTAACCATCTTTCAATACACCAGAAGCAATCACATATCTATTCAATTTTATAAAACCAGTTTTACAAAATAACGATCTAGTTTTTTATAAGCCAAAAGTGAAATAAGAATGAGATTGCGTTTCACTTCTGTGCATAAAGATAGTTCTCTAATACTAATATCCTCACACTCTCTAATTTCAGATGTAATACTCCCACTGACTTAGTTACAACCTTGGCATCAGGTCAAAAGATAAATATATACCCATATCATCAAGGCTTCTGGATTCCTGAAATCCTTACAATAAATTGCAAACATGTTTAGTGGCTCCAGAATCTATCCATCAGGAATCAATAGATACAACCACATAACATGGCTCAATGATTAAATATATATTTTCCTATGCCACGTCATTGCTTAGACAGTTTGTCCTTTAGTGTCTTAGTTAACGGCAAAAGAAACAGTTTCATTCGCCCTCCACATACACTGCCTTATTCCCTTTAACCTTTTAGATACCTATGTTTTGTGCTAGCCTAGTCCTATTATCATCCTTCTTCTTTGCTTTGCCCATCCACTTGGGCCTAGAAGAAGATGGTATAGACTAGGTTAGATTGATAGGAACGCCCATACTCTTGATTATCCCTTCTTCTGTTACCAATTCTATAAGAATATCAGCGAGTGTGAACTCAAACTGATTCCTTATTTAGTTCACTCTAACAGAGTCGAATGAGTTTGGTAACAAGGCAATAATCATGTCAACTTGAAACTTACCACCCAAGTCAGCCTTATTGATCTCCAGCTAATTTTTAAATAATAAACAATCATTTTCCAAAATTTGATTTCAAACTGGAGTTCATCAGGCTATCTTGATGGTATTTAAATTTGACACAGTACTTAGGCATATGCTCTATCTAATCTCACCAAAATATCTCATTGACATTTAATATGATGCTTGAAGAAAATAAAATAATACAAATGTTAGCTTTGGAGTATATTCGAGCTAAACTCTAGTATATTGCACCAAGTCATATCAGTTGCCTTATCTAATTTATTAAAAGCATTAATGTCAAATTTGGTATCTCAAAGTAAAAGAGATAGGTATAGGAGTAATAAACACATTTTGTACCCTTACGTTGTGAATAAAATATCTAAGTTCATTTTCCAGTCATTATAAATAAGGTCCAATATCATAGAATATGTAAGCAAGTAGATAAACTGGATTAGACATAATTAATCTGAATATAAATGCATTCATACAATATGCAAGGTGAATTATTAAATCTGTCATGCATATTTAAAATTAAAATGAGTTTGTTAACCATATAATATAATAAATCTCAATCGAACAAGAGATCATTATCATTATTGGTGAACAATCCCTTTTAATTAATGCGGGTCCCTCAACTCTGTAGCATAATAAATCAACCAATCAATATGTCAATAACTTATCCTGTTGGAGGAGTTCATTATTACTATTGTTGAGATTCATTTACTATTAGGTGAGCACTTCCATTAAAATAGTATGTGGGTCCCTTAACCACTACATGAAAAATCGGATAACCAATACACCAATAACTTATTCGGTTGGCGAAGTTCATTATTGCTATTGGCGGGCAAATCCCATCATCTTCATATCTCTTAAGACAATGCCTTGTCTATCTATATGAAATGACTCCCGATTATGTTTAGCCTTTCTAAAATCACCTAGTGTAGACCACTCCGTTGGGGAGCTAACACTATTGATTTTAGATTGAGTGTATAACATTATTAATGCTCTAATGAAAAATAAAACATTAAATATGTTGTCATTATAATCTAGACTCTTTAAATCATGCGTAGGGCCTTATTTTTAAAGATCTAATTACAATGAACATTTAATATTTTTATTTTCATAAGACAACCATTCTTGTAATATTAAGACTCTTCAAATCATGCGTGGGGCCTTATTTTTGAAGATCTAATTACAATGGTTTTAATAACGAAGGCCATGGGGCAATGTATAAAAATCCCCGCTCCCACTCAATTTTTGATCATTCATAATCAGGGTTTTCATTTTATTCATTTACATGATATAATGCATGCAAAACGTCTTGATTTTAATCCAATTAAATTTAGAAAATATTTGGACTTTAAACGATTCACTAATATTTAACTTGAGGCACACTTCAAAAATAATTTATAAAAATAATTTTTCGTTTCCCAATAAGTGCCCTCTAATTAATTAGTAATCAAATCCAATTAATTTTCATAATTTAACTAATATAAATCAAGCCATTTAAATAAATATCATGGATCCAATGCATGAATAATAATAATTAGCAATTAATTATTTCATGCATCACATACAACAATAAATGACAGATAAAGCAAATTAAATGGCCAATGGATTCAGCTTTTAACATTTAATTACTCTAAGTATTGCGCGAGGATCTTCCATCAGCTTGCAAACACCCGCAGGAGGTTGATACGCGCTAGAAGAAGCAAAACACTGCTTGGAACGCGACTGGAGGGCCCTACACGCGCTCACACGCGCCTGGGGCATGCTGCAGGTGAAGCCACGCGCCCCCACGCGCTGGCACGCGCCTGGGACGCGTGGGACGCGCCCCCACGCGCTGGCACGCGTGTGGGACGCGTGGGACGCGCCTCCACGCGCCTGCACGCGCGTGGAGGCCATACACACTTGGCTGGCGCGTGCAATGCACGCGCCAGCATATGTCACCTCCTGGCGCGTGTTCCTCACGCGCCAGGCTCACCCCACCGCTGCCACACCTGATTCTAGCCTCCTCCGACGTCTCTTCTCGCCGCCGGTGATGCTCCGGCCACCGGAAAAACGCCGAAAAATCCAGAAAAATTAATAAAAATTTCCAGAAATTAAATTAGGCCTTAAAAAATTCCAGAAAAATTCTGAAAAATTGCTAAAAAATCCCAGAAAATTTCTGAAGCCTAATTTAACCCTCTTGGACCTTCTTGAAGCTTCATAGCATCCTTTGATGAATATTACATGGCTTTAAAAATATTTACAACTTGAAATACAATGGGAAAAATAAATTACATCATTGAACTTTCAAACGGCTAAATCAAAGCCTTAATTACATTCATCCAAAGATAAAATTACATGTAATATTCCTATAAGCTTCATCCATGGCCCAACCACACATCATCATCCATTCACAATTATACATACATTAACATGTATTAATATATATCAACATAATAAATCATACATCAACATATATCAATAATTTTATATATGTATATATAATTTGGATCCATGAATATGATTTTTATAAACACATGTTCTCTAGTAATAAATCAAACCATGTGCTCTGATACCACTGTTGGGAAACGTGCTAGTTTTAAAAACTTTTCGAGGGATTTAAATTTATAGATCTTGATTCATCACATAGAGACAAGTTTTATGCAAAAAATAAAATAAAATATGATGTATTATTCAACTAAAAGATTGAATACTTACATCAAGGTTTGAGTAAACCTCAGATCTTTCCTCTAAAGTGAATGTTCTCACTTATTGTAGATCCCTTTTGCTAAACATCTTTTCCATGGATTTCCATCTTCTTGGTAATGGTCTTGCCTTTAGGAATCACTCATAAGCCTCCTTGAATGACTTTGGAAAACTAGGCTTGTGGGAGCCTCCATTAGATGAGAACATAAACCCTAATTTTCTAGAGAGAGAAAATTTATTCCTTTTTCCTTCTCAAAAAAATCAGCCCCTAAAATATACATAGACCATGTATATTTATAGGCAACATAAAAATAAAGAAAAGGAAACAACAAATCCTTCTCCATCTCTAATTCATATGTCTCAAATCTAATATGATTCCAATATCAAGTTGGGCTATGAGTGAGAATCCATTGGGCCTATTATTTTATTGGCTACAATGAATTAATAATTGGCCCGGTCCATGGACCCAATTCAATTAATTCATAAATTAATTTCTACTCCACTAAAAGAAATTAATTGAACTCCAATTAAATAATAAATAACCTCTAAGTCAATATTGCACTTTGACCCCTCTATGCATAATTAGTTATCAGATAAATATAGCCATCAATCCGACTACTTAATTAATATATTTATTTTGGTACCTTTGATTATTTCTGGCTCGATCACAATAAAACATTTGTTTGACAAAAATAATAATTTAAATAAATAAATATATAATAAATTATTTTGTCTAAAAACACACGAAGGCCTTCGAATTTACTTTGTGATCAACCATAATCAATACAAAATAAATACAAGTAGCAATGATGCAAATATTGAAAATATAACCCTCTAACTATTAATTACATAACTACCCAAAGTGTCGGTCTAAGGATCCCGAAGAATCCGCCGAACAAATCAAAGTAATTATTAATTAATAAAAGAGTCTATACTTTTCTCATGCTTAAGAGTCAAATGCCATGACGGTAATAGGGAGTAATTGCATACGACGGCTCTCGCAATATATCTCAACCTAACGCGGATCCAGTTCAAGTCTTAATTAATTATGAGTCCATCCATAATTACAGACTATGAACAATTTATAATTACTATTTATATATCATGCATTGATTGTCATCACATACATATATATAAATATTTCTTGTAATTAACTGGACACTATCAATTTCATAGTGAATTGAAACATAATACATTGAATTCACCAATTATATAAATCATAAATATTTCAGATATGTCAGGAACATATGTCAATACAATCCAGATAGGAATTTGTTATGCCAGGGCATATAAATCCCAACAAATGGGTGATAGCCTCTAATGCTTTGTAGATTGAAGAGTAAAAAGTGAAACTCTAAGGAGGGTTCATTACTAGTTAATGAAATCGTAGTTTACGAATACAACATTACTAACCTGTAATTGCACTAATCATATATATTTTTTCTCAATTTATGTTGAGAAGCAACCACGAGAAATATCAAAAGTTAGAGTTCTATTCGATGTATTCTCTTTGACAAGAATCACATTGAATGATGATTTCTACATAGGCTACATTAGTTGAAAAATAATTGCTCAAAGAGGTATTATCAAAACATACTACTAACAAAATTGACATTATTTGTGTGATAAAATTTGTCATATAAGAAAGATATCTTTCTAACACTGTCAAATTTTTTAATTTCGATTGTATATGATGAAAGAAATAGTACGGACAAGTCTGTCTTCTTTGCTTATACTGTAATACTACGTGGTTGCTCATTGCTTTCTCTAATTTCCATTAACAAGTTTGGAATTCCAAAACTTTTCCGTACGATGTGCCTTTAGTTCCTCGATGCGAACGTTATTCAGTTAAAATTTATACTACCTACCCATGTTATAGTTTATTGCAATATGAAACTTTCCAAGTAGCAATGAAATTTAAAACCAAATTGTTCCAAACTCCAATCATACATATACCATGACAACAAAGGTTTATTTATTTATTTATTATTATTATTATTATTATTATTACTACGACGATGATAAAAGCGTATTTTGAACAAGATTATGATAAGATTACTTATGCAGTATACTCATAATCTTTGAATAAAAAAATAAATGACCTATTGTATAAATAAAATATTCAAAATTCTGTTTTATTTAATTTTTTTAAAAAATATTTGTTTTTAGATAATAATTTTTTATTTAAAAATAATTTTCTTAATTTTTTTTTTTTTCAGAGTGACAAAATAAGCAACCCAATTTTATGGCGATGACACCAACTTTGTATAAGCCTACCTCTACATGTAATGTAGCTATTTCTTCCTAATATTTTGTGTGTGTGTGTGTGATTTTGAATAATTATAGAATCCCATCTCACTATTTATATTTTAACTTGATTACTGTGCCATACACACACACACACACACAGAGGGATAGAGAGAAGGGGAACCTTTCTTCGGGGAATGCAATTATCTTAATCCTGCTGCTCCCTTCTCACGTGATCACGTTTGAGTTTTCCGAAGCTTAAGATTGTCGATCATTATAATTATTTTAAGAAGATGGGATTTGAGAAACAATTCAAATTAATTATTCATCATGTGCTATACTGTACCATTGAGGAAGCTAGATTTGAGTGTTTGCATCTAATTAAGCATCCAATTTGTTTAATTTTCAGCCATTTAAGTATAATTTCATGTGACCATAAAAGTAGGGTATTGTTTTTATATTATAGCGTTAAAAGTTTGAATTAGAGTTAACAAGCTTACCTTTTTGTTGAGATGAAAAGGATAAATGGAGAACAAACTAAAAGCTAAATCGATCATATGATTTAGATTAGATAGATAGTTGGAGGCTAACTGTAAATTAGCTGTGTCAATCATTTATAACCATTGTCGTGCATGTGGGTGCATGGTGATAGAGTAATGATGCAGTGCATTATAAAATTCGTGTATGTATATATGTAATACAATACATTAAACCACTTATCTTTTCTAAGAGTAATGCTATTTAAACATAAATATGCTAAAGAATATATAAGAAATATGTCTAATTGATACCTTTATATATATGAATTGTGCATAATGCATTCTAATAATCTCCCCTTTTAGCTAAATGCTAATAATCCCCATTTGATTATTTATCGGATTTAAAAATTATTAATGGGGTGGGCTAGTATTTTGTTGGTGGGCTAATACTAGTAACTTTTTTTTTTTTTTTTTAATTTTATTTATAATGAGCTAAAATTGTCTATACTATTTTTTTTTTTTTGGTAGACTCAATCCCCCCATAACCCACCCCTCACCCCTACATCCGTCCAATATTGATCATTTTTCTTTGGTGGGTTTTTCAAGTTAGTTTTCCTTTTTGAAAAGAATTTACTAACAATAATAATAAATTAATCACAAGATTTTAAATAATGTAAAATGGGAAAATAAATAATAATTAACATTCTAGGGATAAGTTGTAATAATATTGTTTTTAGTACTACATTATTTAAGACATGATTCAAAATCCCTACTTGATTTTTCTATTGACTTCTCCCACACCTAAAAATAATCCAATTAATTAGGAAAAAAACGTTAATACAATGAACTAAAATTTTCACTCATTTCGTTAATTTTAATATCAATACTTCAATTTCATTCAGCAGGACATAGAATTTAAATAAGGAAAATAATTTTTTTTGAAATAAATTCAGCCATTTGATGTGTTTTCCTTATTTATTACTTTTTAAAATTTTTATAATTAAAGATAATGTGTGAATTAATAGAGATCACCTACCTAAATGATATTATCCGTAATTAAATTTTTTTATTCTTAATTAATTAAACGTAATTACATCACTCCCATTCAAGAGCATTTAATTGTAATAACATATTTATATTGAATCCAATTACTACCCTCATTCTCATTTCCTCTCTCTATCTCTAACTATCTTTGCTTCTCTCTCTCTGAGGTGTCGGTCAATTATAAGAAGCATTCACTTCTCTCAACCTCTCTTCTCCATGAACAAAAATGGGAAGGGGAGGAGAGAAAAGTCGTCACAGATCTCACACCCTCCCTTCATCCCCAGCCCACTCTCTCTCTTCTTCATCCTCCTCCTCAGACTTTGAATTCACCATCTCTCTCTCTCCTCGCAAATCCTCCACCAACCTCTGCCCGGCCGACGAGCTCTTCTACAAGGGCCAGCTCCTTCCCCTCCACCTCTCCCCCCGTCTCTCCATGGTCCGCACCCTCCTCCTCCGCACCTCCTCCACCACCTCCTCCTCCACAACAACCACCACCACCACCACCGCCTCCCGCCACTCCACCGGCAGCTCCACCGACTCCCGTTCCTCCTTCTCCGGCGACCTCATCTGCGACTCCTCTCGACCCAGCTCCGTCAGCACCGCTGAAGAAGACGAGCTCCGCCGCCTCAACCACCACCCCCACCACCACCACATCAAGAAAACTAAGTACTCATCGGCCTTCTCAAGATTCTCTTCCGTGTTCCGTAAGGAACCCAAGACCCACGACCCGGACATCCTATCCGGGTCGTCCATGAAACGAACGGCCAAGGAGGTGATATGCAAGTACTTTAAAAAAGTGAAGCCACTGTACGAAAAGTTATCTCAGAAAAACCAACAGAAGACGACAACAACAACAGATGCTTTTATAAAACATAGAGATACATCCATGCAGATCAATAGGAGGAAGGACGAAAATGGCAGCCTTTCTCACTCATTTTCCGGGAATTTGAGATACCCAAGAAGAAAAAGAAGCTGTGCTTCGAGTTGCCCGTCGTCTATGCGGTCGTCGCCGAGTCGGTCCGGCATTGCTTGCCGGAATGGGTTCCCGGCCAGGAGCATAAGCCACGTGGACACTTCTATAGAGGAGTTACAGAGTGCAATTCAAGGAGCAATAGCGCATTGCAAGAACTCAATGATTGAGAACAAGACCATGGTTGGTAATTAATTACTAATGACATTTGAGGATTAATTTTAGATGGATGATCATAAATATATATTTTTAAATTTTTTTGTCCACGATGGTGTGTATGTCCGGGCACATTCAGTTGTCCGTTCTACATGTATCGAATAATTATTGAAAAAATATTTATGTGTCCGTATTGTCTCTGGATTTGAGAGGGTGATGGTTAGTGCTGAAAACATTTAACTTTTTATTTTATGAGTTGCATGTGATGTTATAATTGAGTATTCATTTGGATTGTCTCTTAGTTTTGATGCTTTCAGATCTACTAATAAGTAGAGTGTGAGTTTGTCTTGGAATGTGAGATTGTTGTGTTTGGGTTTGGTTTTTGTTTGATCGATGATAGCAACTGGATGTTCATCTCTTCTGGTCTGAAACAGTGCATGTTAGTTAATTAATACTACTACTACTTGGAAACTTCATAAATGATTCACTTCCTGTCACGTTACAATCACTCATATGAATTTTCAAATTTTTAATAAATTTGACATTATAATATATAATTTTTTTTATAGTTTTTAAAAAACTTCAAGCTTCCGAGAATCTTCCATGTGCCCATTAATTAATTAAATTAGGTCTCGGTCGTTTTTGAGTGAATAATGTTCCATTCTAAAATATCTTCTCCCTTTTCTAAAATATCTTTTCTAAAATCTGGATTTCGTCATGAAGAACTTTTGACAGCACATTAATCTGGTTGTATTCTAAAGTCATTCCAATTTTGACTCAATCACCGTATAATTGGGAGCCTAGATATGTTATTTCGTAACGCAATATACTACTACACTAGCTGTTAAATCGAAGAACTCAAGAATTAAAGATCAACTGGAATAATGCTTGGAAAGATACTTATTGAGTAATAATATACCCTTTGAAATCATGAAAGTATGTGATAAAAAAGCTGTGTGAGTTGGTCGGACCCACACTTCACGTATGTGACACAATCGTATTCAAACTGTCCATGACCTCCCTTGATGACTCTTATTCTGACCGTAAATAATTAATTCCCAACCCAATTATAATGCAGGATGTGTGAGCAATTTTTGTGCCAAATTTTTTTTTTTTTTTTTTTATTGCGAAAGTTAAAGCAGTGTCAAAAATTTGTAAGAGAGAGATCAATTTAGTAGTAACTATGTCAGCCAATGAAATTACTTTTCAAAAAAAAAACATAAATAAAAAAAAAGAAATGAAATTACTCTTTCTCAAATTTTTGAGATAGCAAACAAAAGAGAGAAAAAAAAAAGAAGAAGAGAGAAACGGAGGAGAAAAAAAAAAGGGGGGGAAGAGAAGAGAAAACATAGTAAAAAAAAAAAAAAAAAGAAAAAAGAAAAAAAAAAAAAAAGGAGACAAAGACAAAAATGGAGGATAGAAATGAGGGTTTTGTTTGAGCGGGTTGAGATGGGCACCCACTATTCACCGCATTGTTTACCCATGAATATAATGAGTACCCATTTTTTTTACCGATTCATTTAAATTGATTACCCAAATGATTTAATTTTAGTGGGTGAGTTTGGACGGTTTAATGGGTTTGGGTATAAATTGCCACTCCTACAATAACCTCCCTTAATGTTTGACTTAATTACAAACAAACTTGAGGTTTGCCATTTTATTTCCAAGACCCCTTTTTCATAATTTGTTGTAAATTTACTTACTTACACTCATTTTTTTATTGTGAAAAGGATAAAATACAGCCACACCCTTTGAGATTTGGCAAAAGGACACTCAGATGAAATTTACCTATTTTTGGGACAAAGCCACCCCCTGAAGGTTCAAAAATGGACAAATACACCCCGGCCCTTTACATAAGAAATTGACCAAATTACCCTTTGACTGTTTAGGAGATTTTTTTAACTTTACAATTTAATAAATTTGACCAATCTACCCTCATGAACAATTTATGCATAAAAAAAAGTAACAAAAAAAAAAAAAAATTGTTATTTACTTTATAAATGTCCCAACTTCTTAAAAATGTAGATGATTTTTTGATCCAATACATATTTTCAAATAAATTATATTTTGTTATTACTTTTTTTCTTTTTCTTTTTTATTTTGAAATTAAGATGCTTAATTCTTTGATCTAAAAAAATTAAACCAATCTCTTTTCCTTAAAAATAAAAAATATGGTACCAGTATAACTTTATGCATCTTAAATTATATATCAAATATTATGCATTTCCCAACATAAAAGAGATTGGTTTAATTTTTTTAGATGAAAGAATTAAGCATCTTAATTTAAAAATAAAAAAGAAAAAGAAAAGAATTAATAATAAAGTATAATTTATTTGAAATATATGTATTGAATCAAAAAATTATTTTAGATATCTACATTTTTATGAAATTGGGACATTTATAAAGTAAATAACCAAAAAAGAAAAAAAAAAAAAAAAAAAAAAGCGAACAATATAAAGTTTTTTTTTTTTTAACTTTTTTTTTTTATGCATAAATTATTGGGTAGATTGGTCCAATTTATTAAATTGTAAAGTTAAAAAAAAATCTCATAAACGGTCAAATGGTAATTTAGACAAATTTTCATATAAAGAGGTGTCTTTGTCCATTTTTGAATCTTCAGGGAGTGTCTTTGTCCAAAAAACAGATAAGTTTTCTCTGAGTGTCCTTTTGCCAAACCTCGAGGGGTGTGATTGTACTTTATCCTTATGAAAAATAATTAAAATATATACAAATGTCAAACTACTATTTTGCCCCTATACTGTGGACCACACAATTCTTACCCAAATGGTAAAACCATAATCTCTCTCCTCTCTCTATGCTCCTTTCTTCTCCACCTCATCTATCTCTACCCATCATTACCGCCATTGCCGGAAGTACCCCTAAATCAAGCCAACCGCGACTCACTTGTCAAGGCCAACAAGTGCGACTCACTCATCGATGAAACCATCGCCGCCATCTCCAAACACATGCATGGATGTCGGAGACACCATCATTAATGGCGAGTGGTATAAACAACATCAAGGGACGGATCTGCGAAATCGCCAATAAGGGTATTCTTAATTGCGGCATGTGAGTTTTTCGTTGTGGGTTTTTGGGGTTAAACAGTGATCACTGCTATATTTGAACACCACTAGCCTTCTTCTCACGAATCAACATCATCATCATCACCACTTCTCCAAGAAAAACATTGGTGAATATATCTCAACAATATATTTAAGGTTAATTTCACTGACAGGTTTGACTAAATATCACTCTCAAATATCTTTCGAAAATAACTATCACTTAAGTCCATTTTTATTTTTTCTTTAAAATTTCCGTTAAAAATATGAGAAAAGATAACTTTGTCCTTAATTTTTTAATCCTATTTATTTCAAAATATCATATTACTTAACAATGGCCTCATATATATATATATGTCTGTGTGTGTGTATGTGTGTGTAACAATCGCAACTTGCGTACATAGGCGACGACGGCGAATGGCCGAACTAATAAATTGGCGGTGATGGGGTTGTGATGGATATTCACGATCCCGTGGAAGAAGGCAGATACAACAAACTAGGTGAATTCGCCACCGTGGAAGAAAACAATCACGGGTAGGAGGTTATCGAATGGTGATGGTTTGGTGGGAAGGAAGACGTGAACTAGAGATTACGGGTGGAGTCGATGGCGACGTCCGAGGTCTTGACGCCTTTGATGGGCTTGGAATTGGGTGAAGCTCCGATGTGGAGGAAACAGACCAAGTAAAAAACAACAGTGGCTGTGCAATTGGGGTAGGACGTCTTCTCCATTGCTTCTCTTCCCTTAATGTGTTTGGATGTTGAGCTCTTTAGTTTCACCGCTTTCTGGTAATTTCTGATTCCACTGCTTTAATCACTCCTCAATTGGGTTTAATGGTTTTTGTTTTTCTTAATCTTCAATACCCATTTCATAATTTCTATTTTTCACTTCAATTCTCTCTCTTTTGGTTGTTGTTCGATTGATTCTTAGGTGGATTGTAGAGTGATAAACTCTTGTATCTTCTACAGTATATATATGTATCAAACAAATGGGTATGTATATATATAATGTATAATATGTGTATATAGTTTTAGGGATATTTTAGTCTTTTTATTTGATTCTTTAGGCTAAAGAATTGTTTTGATAAAGTTAAAAGGTATTTAAGTCATTTTACATTGTATCATAACTGTGCAAGTAACGGTTGGGGTGTGAGTGAAAAACGGAACAGAAGTTTGTAATGTGAGTTGTAGTTATTTTCGAAAGATATTTGAGAGTGATATTTGGCTAAACCTAAAGTGATGTCAGTAAAATTAACCCATATATTTAATGATCTGCATTCTAATGGGTATGTTAATGATTTACCTCTTTGATTTTGTATTTTGTGTGTGTGTGTGTATATATATCTATATATATTGTATTTAAAAACATATTTTTCCTCAGACCTAAAATAGTTGTCTGCTTTGGCTACTTACAAAATTGTAAGTCACATTTACCAAAGCAGACAATTATATTTTGGAACAGAGAGAGTAATAAGTAAAGAGAAAAAAGAGAACAATGATAGGCTATGCATTGGACTTCGATTCGCATATGCAGTACACTAGTTAGTAAGTTTTGAGTTGCATTACCCAATCCAAAAAGAGCTTAATTGCTAGCAGCCTTCTACTTTTTTTTTTTTTAACAAAATTTTTTCTCCATTAAATTCAAAGAATTACATAGATATATATATATATTAAAATTTTGATCTACCTACCAAAAAATTTTCAGATCTATACAAATTCCATATATTTGTATAAATATATACATACACACACATATATCTATACATATGTGACAGTGGTGGTGGTGGAAAGAGAAAAATGGAGGAGAGAGAAAAGGGTATTTTCATCTCTTGAAATTTTTTTTGTTGTAATTTGATGGTACAAGGGTACGTAGTAGGGTTTTTTTGATTTAGTTAAAGGGTATTTTTGTCACTTCAAATTAAATTTATGGGGAGGTCTTTGCAAAATCGGGCAAACTTCAAGGGTACATGCTGTAACAATATGACAATTCTCAAATTTGTTTACAATTAGACTAAACTTTAGAGGAGATCAGTATTGCTTACCCTTAAAACTGTACTTATTGAGCAATGATGCACTCTTCTAATTCGAAGGATGTCAAATGAGTGGTGGATTTCACCGCATAATATCATGGTGTTGTGATGGGATTCTCGCATCCACCGTCATCCTATGCGTGGCACAATTTTATTCTAACACATCAAAAAAATCAAAAGAAAATAAATAATAATAATAGTAAGGTGGGTAACTTTGAATGACATTATTCTATTTTATTTTTTATTAATCATGATGTGTCGTACCACAATTACCTCACTTATGTGGTGAGATGGTGTAGCCGAGGACTGATTATTATCCTTAATGTATCTAACAAATTTTGAAGTGAATTAAGTGCATAAGTTCTCTGGTGTAGATTTGCGGGAGAGATGATATGCCTTGATTTTCATAGGGTTTTATTCTCCCCTGTATCCGTAGTTCATATTTCTGTGTATAAAGTAATGATAGGATCAGGATACGTTCGATTAAGACCATAAGAATATGTTCGTTTGATTAAGACCTAGTCGTACTACAGATTAGTTCTTTATCGCATTAAATAAGTGGCCCCTTGTGAGTGTCTGAATTAATCCAAATCCGATTGCAAATCAGCTTCTTTAATGCAGTACAAGGAGTTTTTGACATATTAGAGGCGAAAAAAAATTCTAAATACAACTCCTTAATTTAGTCTGGAAATAATCCTTCACTCATGTATACACATTCACGGATCTAATTAATTTAAAAAAAAATAAATAAATAAAGTTGAATAACAAGTGTCCAGTCAATCATAAGTAATGTTAGAACTTAGAACACCCTCATCTCTTATCTTAATATAACAGAAGATATTCGATGTATTCGGTGCACATAGACATTAGAGCCGTCTATGTACAATATGTCAGTGTGTACACAACACACGCGGGAACGGACGGATCAGATAGTCCGGTGCACCAGGCACACCGAATATATTCTCCTATTTCAGTTGCTTTAAATTTATAAATTTGATTCAAATAATAAATAAAAAAAATTCCCCGAGAATTTCACCTTTTTAGCGGATTCTGGTTTTTGAATTCTGAACGGATCCATATACCTATCCCAAAGATTAAAGAAGAAGAAAAGAAACTTTTTAGTATTAGTGGGTCTTGGTCTAAAAAATACTTAATTATGAAAATGTGACTAAATAAATCTGATTACCGGACTCTGAAGGGAGACCCAAATTTAGAACCATAAGGGCTCCAGTCACTACACCATAGGGATTGGTTGAACTAATGCCTAATGGTACTGCCTCATAGGCTCATAGCAAGACTCTCAGCTCACTTATTTGAGGCTGAGAGTTCGAATCTCTTCGGGACTACTTTGAAATGAAAAAATTATAGCACTAATAATAAATTATAATGTACTTTAAGAGATCCAACACCCAACACCGCGGTACTTCCACTTTCATAGGATGCCATGCACAATACTAGTTGAGAAAGAAGTATTCTGCGGCAACTCCATTGATGAGTCAAGGTCAAATCATCTGTCTGTCATATTAATAACAACAGCTATGCAGAACGAGTAATGAATTAACAACCAGGCTTTGCATGAAACCAGGCTCTCAACCCACTCTCTAATATAATGCAATATAAATAGGCTGGTCCCCTACTACCATTACAGTTTTAGCCATAATGCTTGCTTTTGAATCTTTCACGGGTCATCAATTGCTCCTCTTAAACCGTGCTCATTGCGCTCTTCTCCCTCTTCTTTCAAATTGCGAGTAACCGTCACAACATTGACATTGACAGAATCATATAGTCTCCGACTATATAATTCCAGACCATGTAATAATTTATCCTAATTCAACAGGTCACACGATTCACACCTAGGTTCAAAAATCAACCAGTCTGTTCATCACAACCATTGACATTGTTATATTCAATCAGTATTTGACTGTAAACTTTGATCTGTATAGAAAAACAATGTACAAAGCAGAAATCAGAAGAGGTAATTCTAATTTAGTTTTATTTGTATATCATTAGCAAAGTTTTGCTCATTCACTTGTTGCTTTAAGTAGTAGCCTGTAACCCTTGATTATTATGATTGATTGAACAAAAAAAACGTGTTTGTAACTTAATTTAATCACATAATCCCAAAGAGATTTACCCTAAGTTGATTAGCTGTCTGCATTAAATTAGGGTATTCAAATCTATACAAGGCTTTTCAAGAATTGGATATGATATCAACCACTTGTACAACTTTTCCAAGTTATAAAACAACCCATCCCAGGTAGGAAAAATAGCAGATAAACCAGCAAAGGATCAAACTATTCCAAGGGGTATTCTGGTCAGTATTGGTAAATATATGATTCTTAGATCTAGTTGGGGGAAAGGGTTGTAACATGGCAAGAGATTAGCCTCATGTGACCACATGCTTGGGGCTCCTCCCATGTTATAATGATCTCTATAAGCAATAGGGGTCAAACTACCAAAGCTTCTCTCTCTTTGACTAATCCATATTTAATAATCCATTTGCCCACTAAGCTAAAAGATAACTCTATTATAATATGAAATTCCTATCTTTCTCAATTCTCTCCCTTCCTGTGGAAAGCTAAATTTTCACTGGTAAAACTTTCAAGTAATGTATTTTTCTCTTTTATTTATTTATTATTATTATTTTAATCAGGTAAGTACTGACACACACTTTTGCTCATGTCTGGACTCTGGAACCCCTTCCCAGTCCTCACCTCTTTGCGGATGAGTGAGGTTGGGTTTAGTGGCCAAGTCTTTTGAGTTAAGTATCAAAAAGAGCTTGGGACCTCCATGAAATGCCATTCAAAATGATGCAACCTTCTTCACCAATTTAAAGGAAAAAGGCCACTGCTGGTCCTTAATCTTAGTAGCTAGAAGTATATACCACAACCTCAATCTATATAAAATTATATGTATAGGAACTAAGTAAGAACCTGAACTTTGCTACTTTCTTGTTTTAAATTTCATTTTTTTTAACCACAAAGCAGGCCAAGTTCAATACACAAGATTAAAACACTAGGAATCTCATCCAAAATCAGGATAGAAACCTTTTTGTCTTTTAGGTCCCAAGGTGTCCATGTGCTGTTCCCATATCCTACACAAACCTTAGCTCACTTGTTTCGGCTTCACCAGACCACTAGGTTTTAATAATCTCACCGTCCAAACATTTACTACCAATAACTAAACAAGAGATTGAAAATTCAAGGAGACAGTAAAGCATCTCCTTCACTTTATAAAGCTCATGCATGAGTTCAAACTTCAAGTACACCTCATTTGCCAACTCCACACCATCAATATTCCCCCTGCATCCAGAGACAACTATAGCCAACATGGTTTCTCTAGAAATTGTTCAGGCAACCTCTAATCCTATTGAGCCGACTGCAAGTCCCCGGATTTCTTTCTCCGCTGACTTCCTCGATGATAAAAACTTCATCTCCATAAGCCCAGACTCTAGGACCAAAAAAGATCGTGAAACAGAGCGAGAGAGAACTCGTAATGCAGATTTCGAGTTTCTCTCCAGCAGTTTGACTAGCCAAACCATGATAACTGCTGATGAGCTATTTTTTGAAGGAAAGCTACTTCCTTTCTGGGAGATACAACATTCCGAGAAACTCAACAATATCAATCTTAAAACAGAACATGCTGAGAATGGAGTGGAGGAGGAAGAGGTGAAAGAGGGGAGCAAAGTGAGTTGGTTTATGGACGAGGATCCATCTCCTAGGCCGCCTAAATGCACTGTTCTATGGAAAGAGTTACTAAGGTTGAAGAAACAACGCGCTTCTTCTTTGTCACCATCATCTTCTTCCTCTTCCTCGTCGTCTTCCTCGAGGAGCTCACTTGCCAATTTGGCTCCCATAGACGAAGGCAAGGAAGGATCAGGGAGCATAGAGAAGCATCTCAAGAGGATAAAAAAAGGGTTGGAGAGGACAAGATCAGCCGGGATAAGAATAAGGCCTGTTGTTAATGTGCCCATTTGCACACAAGCGAAGAGCAGTGCTCCGCCACCTCTGTTTTCCCTCAGGAAAGGAAGAGTGGAGAGGTGAACGGAAGTCATAACCGTTTGTTGTTTTGGTATGTAGGATTCATCAAGTTTGTCCATCTTCTTGTTTTTCTTTTAAATTTTCTTTCTTAGATTTTATGTCCAGATGAATATTGCTTGTAATGGATCTAATGAATTACAATGTAAATGTTCTTTTATATTTTTTGGATGCTATTAACAACCCTTTCATCTAGTTCTACTTGTATCATCTGCAGTGATTTTTTTCTAGCTTTTCTCAAGAGGAATTAGGAAGCAGTGACACAGGTGTGGGGCCTCTGATTCAACTGATCCGAGATAGATGATCAAAACTAATGGTGTCGTATTGTTTTTGGCACAATAATTGCCTGGCGATCACATAACCTGCTTACGTAGATATCATCAACTATGTCTGTATTACAGGGCCTATAGTGAAACTGGTCAAGCAGTTCTAGTCCTTTCAGATATCTGCCTTAGACGAGGACTATAACATCAGTCGCTAAAGATGCTTAAATTCTTAAGTTACAAGTATTAGAGAAAACTGGATCAAATTTCTAAAGTGAACACTATGAAGCAACAATATATCATAATAATCACAAAAGATGTCAGAAGGATGCTTTTTCTTTCCCTTATACATTACTTTCTCTGTCATAAGTTTAATTTTCCCTACCACTTGCTCACAAAGAGGAGGTCATGGAACCACAACATACTAATGTCACATGTTTTTTTAGCTTCCATGAAGGATGAAAAATAAGCCAAAGAAACCTTAACAATTGTTACTTAACCAAAGGAAAAAAAAAAAAAAACACTTGACAGTTGTTAATAGGAAAAGGCATGCTTTATAGAAATATGACAATCTTTGAGATAATGGTATCAAAATTCCCAATAACCAATAAAAATGAAACTTTGGATAGAAAGTTAACTGCCAATAGGAAAAGAATATACCTCATCTCTGCATTTGCTATCATATGTAAGAAAGAGTGGAACCATATTAAACAAAATCCAACCACAACATATTTCTTGTGTGTAAATTACAAATACAATATGACACACAAACAAAATCAGAAAAAGAAAAAAAATAAATAAAAATAAAATAAAATAAAAAATCTAATGGAACTAAAGAAATGATTATATGTGGACAACCACTGACATGTGATTTGAGAACATACTCCAATTTCGTTTGGCAAAGAAAGAATAAAATGTATATGGACACCAATTTCAAGTATCATGTTTTGAGTGAACCAGTAGAGCTGAAAAGGCTGTATGTACTTGTGGAGAACTGCAGAAAAACATTTGTCATCTTACACAATCTTGCAATAAATATATAAGAAATGATCGTAATCCAAGTTCTCATCAAATCAACTCATGTCACATTTACCTTTCGGTGTGTATATTAATTAACTCAAGAAGGTGGCGGTGAAAAAAATTGGTTCCCAGGAGATGTCCTAAGAATTAAAAAAATTGAATTAATTGCTTAAAATGGAAATAAATAAAATATGAATAATATATATTTCCACTTACTTAAGGTTTAGTCCAGGTTTTGTTACAAGGTTATTTGGAACTTGACCAGTCAGATTATTATTTTGCAAGAAGCTGAAAGTGAAAGGAAACTATGTCAGGTATGCAAAAAACCATTAAGTTTCTAAATTTGATATCTAATAAGAAAATACAACTGTAAAATAAAATGCAAAACATTAAGTTATTTTGTTTCAATGTTTGTGTCTTTGTGATAATAGCTGAAAGATTTCTGGTCCTTCAATAAAAATGACAAGTTGGTGTTGGTATGCAAGATTTCTGCATGAGCGCCGCACAGAGAGAGAGAGAGAGAGAGATGGCAACCCTGTGATGTTCATAGTGAATCGTAGCTCAGCAAAAATGTGTGCTTGTTTTGGTTGAGGCCATTTACAACCAGCATCAAAATACGATGACAAAATATGCATCAGAAAAGGGAATTTTGGTATGGTGAAACAATTGATATAACATATCACCATAGAAGGTATAAAACTAACAATTCAAAAGGCACACGAATGTCCTAATAGTCAAAATGCACCAAGGTGTGATGCAGAAAAGGAGCAATCAATTACTCTTTGTTACTTGTTCATTTCTCTGGTAAAATCCAAAAATACCAATGAAGTTTTTGGGTCATACTCAAACCAATTTTTAACAAACATTAGGAGTTGTTGCTTGGTGTAATGAGAAAAGCTTGGGTTGACAACCATTAAGATGCAGGTTCAAGTATGAGAGTAACCACTTTATTTTTTATTTTTGCTTAAAATAACCCAATGAATATCCTATGGAATCTTGCTAAGAATTTACATCTATGAAAAGAAGTATCTTTAATTTGCACTTAGAGATAACTAAACATGTTAATTGTCTTGAATTAGGATTGGTATAAGTTCTTGCTAGCCCAGCTCCCCAGTACAGCATGAAGTTCAAATTCACTACTAAGACAATAACAGCGGTATAAGAAAAATGCTGATGTGTGATGTGGGGGGCAGGGATGGGTGCCAGAGAAACCAGAACCAGTGCTGGGAAGCTTTTAGATAGATGCATAGGATAAAGCAAAGGTGCATGCTTGAGTTAAATATTCTAAATACAACACATCAGCTTCAGAACTTCAAACATACAACAAGTTTTTAGTGACCATCAAACTAGTGATTTTCATAATAAGAAGACTACAGTTTCAGGGCTTTCAACTATCTAAATTGGACGTATATAACATACCAAAAAATGGCCTTATATAGCTTTACACCTAGAACCATCATCTTATGGTTTCTGTAATTGTTGTCATAAAGCAGAATAAGTAAGAAGCATTTAGGACAAACTGCTGAGATGAAACATTGCAAATTGCAATATAATAGATCAAGAGTAAAAGCATAAACATCTGCATGCATTTGATGATAGAAGTCCAGGTCAAATAGTGTGTGAATTGGCTTGTGATAATAGAACTTACAGTTCATGCAAGCTGTCAATGTTTCCAAGCAATGGGGGAATCTCTCCGGTAAGCTGATTGTCTTCCATATGCCTGTGGTGTAAACCGTGTAATACAAAGCAAATCAGAGAAGAAGAACATCATATTTCATGCAAAATTTAGAAGTTCCTACAACTAGGATAATAAGATGCACACAAGGAGCAGTCATATGTAAACAACCTCCGAAAAACATAGAAGTTGCCTCATGACATTTCATGTAACAAGCATTAAATATTATAAGTTTCATGTTATTAGAGCTTATGGCCACTTTTCTCTATGGTGGTTCTTGAGCTACCCTTTCCTGTGCAATTGTGTTTCTCTTTTGAGCACAACGATAGAAGATAACAGAAAACAGAAGAGAGAACTCCTAACTTACAATATCTTTAATCTCTTTAATGGACTGAGATCAGGAATAGATCCTGACAAGCTGTTGTTTCCGAGCCAGCTGTCATTCGCATGATATTGTCAATAAACAGACTCTTATACCTTAATTTAATAAGCAATCCGAGGAAAAGAAAAAAATGAGAACATACATGTCAGTTAATGCAGTCAAATTGGCAATACTAGGCGAAAGCGATCCTGAAATACCCATACTTGTAAGGTTTCTGTTAACAACAAAAAATTAACTAATTGTTGAGTTAAAGACAGAGGAGTTAAAAAAAGAACAGTATGCAATGAAGCATAGTCAACAATTATTTTGTTATCACAAGTCTGAACTCACAAGGAAATCACACGAATACGCGGTCCTTCAGAGCATGTAACTCCAGTCCATGAGTACTCATGAGGTGAACAAGGATCACCATTCCAATCGATTGGAGGATTCTGGAAACTATTCTTTACTTTTTCCAAAGCAATTACTGAAACAGCAAATTCAAATTCCTTACAGGTTGTAGTACAGAGAAGGTGATTGATTTGCTCAAAATGAAGAAAAAGTGGAAACCCCAGAGAAAGAGGGCATGGCAGGAGACAACATAAACTTTGCACCTTTTCCTGGCTGAAAACAAGTTCCCTGTTTAACAGGATGTTGATGGCAGAACAAAAATTTGCTAACCTATGAATATTAACTTGATAGACCACTACTAGAATGAGCCATTGCCAATAATTAAGTGACGGATATACTATCCCATTCAGTGTAATGTAAAAAATAAAATTAAGCCATCATCAACCGGAAAGAACTTTACTTGGTATCATATACCACACTTCCCCCATCACTTTGTTTAAATATATATATATATATATATATTTTTTACCCCTAGATCAGACCGGCTCATCCTAGATGTGGCCCCATTCACAGTTAGAGGATCCAAGGAGAAGGCAGAGGGATTTTCTAGGAAAAGGCACAGGTTGGTTGCTTCAGTGAGAACATAGGTTGTCAGAAAACATACCATCTCGTGTAAGAGTTCCTCCTCCCAGGAGCAGCACATTGAAAACTTCCCCAGCATTGATCAAAGGACCAATGCTCGATCCAACTGCAGGACTCAAGGTTATCTTCGTATGGCCACCAAGAGGCCATGAATTTGCAAAGATGACAACACCATCTGGATTCACATTGAGATCACTATAATAAATTACATCATTTATAGTTATGTTAAACACTCTTGAGCTCGCTGAAGATGGATCATTATCATCAGCAAAGTACAGGGCAATGTAGTATGTCGAATTTGGAAGAGATGCCGGAGGCCAATGCAACTCCAAAGGTCTCGGTTCGCTGGTTGTCACTGCTGTCTGAAATATCTTCAAAGGGGGAAGATTCCAGAAACCAGAAACAGATACAGAAACATTTCTTGCCCTTGCTATGGTATGATTATCTTCTACAAATGACTCCCAGAAACGATCAAATATATCATCAGGATATCTGGTGTTTCAAAATATTTATAATTAGCCAACGTGTACATAAAAAACGACTTTGCTAACAAGATTATTAAGAGAATGAAACCCATGTAGTTACAGCCTAAAGAACATTCACTTCTCAATGTAAAGGATTTGTCACTTGCGCATACTTGCCTCCTTATAGTTGAGGTACCATTGTGTTATAATTTTGAAAGTATTTTCCTTTCTCTTGGTACCCAAAAATACAACTAGTCTGCAAAATCAAAATGTAGCCTAAATTTTCTCCTACATAACTGTGTGTATACATGTTGACTTCTTCATTACTGGCATTCACTTTGCCCGTGGTATGTTCTCATTTTCAAATTTTTATTTATTTATATTTAAACAATATAAACCAATGATTATACAATTGCAAATGTCAAATTCTAACATCAATAAATCAAATTTGGGGAAATTGCTTGATCACCGTTTCAGAAAGAAGCAAGGATAGTACAAAGCTAACAATGCTAACAAATTTATAGGCAAAGAATGAAGGACTCACTTAATAATCGGTCCATTGTAGCCAAAACTGTGTCTTGCAACCAAGCTCAAACCATATTTGCCAAAGTCCGTCGAATTGTACAGTGAACCACCCAAAAGCACAAACTCTAACGCCGATATGAAAGGGTCCGAATCAGTATAAGTATTTGCAGCAACGCATACACTCATCGTCTTCCCTCTGGCAACAAAAACCCCCTCGTAGTACGACGACATCCCCTGTAAATAATCCTCCGTGGTATTCACCACACTCCAAAATGTTCCATCGACGATTTGATCAAACACAGGAGGGGGCAAATCTTTGCCGTTTATTCCACCATAGAAGTACGTGGTCCGAATCAGGTACTTCCCGGTGCGATACACCGGAACCACGTAGCAGAATTTCCGGCGAACATTGCCTCGGAGAGGAAACGATCGAACGGTGGACAAAATCGGAACGAGAACTGAAGTTGTTAGGTTTTTGGGGGTCCCTGCGGAGACAAAACCGGCGTCGGGAAGCCATTCACGGCCTTCAATCAGCGAAGAGACGTTGGCTCCACAATCAATCAGGACACCTGAAAAATCAAGCAGATACAGAGTTAAAAAAAATTGAGATTGGGATTGAAAAGTAGAGAGAGAGTGAAGTTTGTTACCTCTGAGGGGTTGAGATTGAGAATGGGCGAGGGTGAGGATGGAGAAGAGGAAGAGAGAGAGTAGAGAGGGAAACGGCATGATGGAGGAGGATGAAAGAGCTACATATGAGAGCAGGGCAGAGATTTTAGAGAATGGAAATGGGTTTTGTGGGGTTAGAGGAAGTGGACTTCAACAGATCCTTGCAAGAAAGGAATAGATAATTGACATGTTGGAATGGACCGACCCGCAGAGGCGGGGATTTGATGGGGTTGGCGGTAGTGGAGTTGAATTAGTCGTTGATGAGACATGCAAGCAAAGCAACGAATACAATAGAGAAGTATATATATATTATTATATAATATAGAGAGAGAGGTGAAGTTAGAAAAGAGAAAAGAATCGGACGATGACGCGGGAAAACCAGGTCAGGGGCGGCAGCTTGGCTGTTATGGTTGGTGTGTTAGGACTTTTATTTGTTGGAGCCGTTAATCTGCGTTGAGTGGCTTTTTGGAAAATTCCATATTTTGGCACATTAGTTAAAACCGTGGTTGGTTTGAAATTATGGCATTGAAAAACCTATGCCATGATAAGCATTATATTCTCTCCAATGTGAGAAATGAGTTATTATATATATTTTTAATTCAATTTTTTTTTTTTTTTAACACACATTCACCATTTAAGAAATTGTTTGCACGAAGTTTACATCTCATACTTTCAGAGCCATCAGAGTCAAATTATTATCCACTTGAATCAATCCCTTGAAATTAAACTTTTTTTTTTTTTCCTTTCTAAAATTGACTTCATTAGATCTAATAATCGGTCAACTTTGGTTACCCTATTCACGTCCATATACAACTTGACTCATTTTTTAACAAAGATAGGCTAGTCAGAAATTGAATTCAAACAACTCCTAAAAATATTTGAAAAGTTGATATTAACCTTCTTGATTTAAAACGTAAAATATCATAATTCTTAAAAGAAGTTCTTGTTAGGTTTTGTAGTAAATTTTGCCAGTAGCCCCATGAAGAACTCATTATCTGTTGTCTATTATGCGTATTCTGACCATAGTAAGATACGTGCATTTATAATTAATAAACATAAAAATTGAATTTATTTTTTGAGAGCAGATTTGTTTCTTTGGGCCTTTCTAGGTTCCTACGGGAGAGCAATGTATTTCCCTTTGTACTAAGTACTGTCGTACTGACAAGTTATTGTGAAAATTTGTGGTCTCATTTCAACTTCAAGCAAGCTTAAAATTGGTTTGAAAACCCTACTTTACTATTTAGAAAAATGAAACCCAGTACAGAGCACTTGAAATACTGTTTAGCTGTTACTTACTTGGGATCAAAAGTTTAAAAGGCTATCAAAGGAAGCACCAACAAAAAAAATAAATCAATGAATAAATTGAGGAAAACCAAATTAGATAAAATTTCCAAAAGATCTAAAATTATGACAAAATCGATAGGCCACGCAACTGAGGATTGAATCCAATTTAGATTTTTTGTTCAACTGGCAAAAATTACAGGCCAACCCCGAATGTAAAAATGATGTTGATAATCAAATATCAATCATATTTGATACAGATAATGAGAGGTTCAATTGGCTCCCCCTAATAATTTTATTACAAAGGTTAAAAAGGTAATTCTATAATATAAATAGATCAATTCAAAGTCAAGGAGCAATAATATCATTTCACTGTGCATCATATGTGGGATGTCATTGATAAAAAATGGGGCAAACAGTGTCACTATAATTTACCCTTCTGTTTTTTTTCACACACCCAACCCCCCTTACACCAGATAGTCCAGGTACGAGGGTCAAGTTTTTAAACATTTTACCTCATGTGAGGGTAAAACTGTCATTATATCAGAAATACAAAGCATGTGAGTCCTACATGAAGAGAAAATCGTCAATTATTTACTTAATTTTTAATTCATAAAATTACATTGAGCTGAGCTATCCTTGTGTAATCCATGTGGGCCTGGAAAATTGCATGTGTAAAAAAAAAAGCCCCCTAGTGTAACCGGGCCATACCAACCCGGAATCGAGCATAGTCGCAAGCACGATGTTCACATAATAGTGGACCCATTCTCCCACCCACTCACCAGGCACGCGTACGTTAGCCTATTTATTTCATTTTTCATATTCCATTCCGCGGGAGCGCATGTTAGCAGATTTATCGTACAACTAGCATTAACTACAGTAGAAAAGAAAAGTAAAAGAAAAAAGAAAAAAGAAAAAAGGCAAACTTTTTTATTTTCCACAAATACCCCTCGATCTGGATTCTACTCAAAACCCAATCCTCCATCCCTGATTAAGGACTCTCTCTCTGTCCCCCTTTGTCTTCCATGGAGTTTCAGAAACGACGGGACAAGGAAAATTTACCGGAAAGAAAGGGGCAAAAGAGGAAACTGGAGGAGGAGTTCGACGACGAGCGAGAGATCTCTGTTCTATCGTCGTCCTCCTCCGGCGACGCCCGCCAGGCGCTACTCTGCGAGGTCAGTGTGCAGGTTAACGTCCTCAATACCACCTTCTCTTGGAAGGAAGCCGATCGAGCCGCTGCCAAGCGAGCCACTCACGTTCTCGCCGAGCTCTCAAAGAACGGTATTTCCAGAGCAAATCTCATTCGTTCTAGCAATTGATACGATTTTAAAGGTTTACTGTATATGCATGTGTATAATTGCAATTGATAGGTTTTTTACATTTTTACTGTATATGCATGTGTATGACTGTGTATATATATGTGTTTGTGTTTGAAATTAGAGATTATACTACTTGATTTGTGATGTTGGCAGAGGAAGTTGTGAATGTTATTGTGGATGGTGGTGCCGTACCAGCACTGGTAAAGCATCTTCAGGCACCGCCGAGCGAAGGAGATGGTGTTCCAAAGCCATTCGAGCATGAGGTTGAGAAAGGGAGTGCTTTCACTCTGGGCCTTCTTGCTGTAAAGGTAATTTAATTATGTTAATACCTAATATATCTATATCTATATATATATTAATTTATATCGTCATGTATAATTAAGCCTTGACTGTATTTGTGTTGGGTTGAAAGCATAGAAAATTGGATATAGATATAATATGAAATGTAGCATTAATGTAATTCTTGTGTAGTCTATAGATATTCATATGAAAATTTAGTCATTTTATTGATTACATACAAAGAAATACTATTAAAACCATATTTAATGTGAATACTTGAAGCTCTTTGAGTTGCACTGTGTTCTTAAACAGGTAGGAAGTTTCACGATACATTATTTTATTGGCCGCCAAAGGGAAAAGAAAAGTCACGCGGTTGTATCAGTAATTCATGATCCAGTTCATTAGCAGGATTGGCTTACTGGAGTTTGAAGGATGTATTATATTAACAATCAATAAATCTAGGACTTAACCGCCCGCCCCCCCCAAAAAAAAAAAAAAATCTCACAGTTCTTTTTTCAAGAACTTGTGAAGTACCAACCAGTATGCAAAGAGAAGTTATTATGAACATGTTAGAACTTGTTTGGCTTAATTTTCAAATCTGCAACTGATTTCAATTTTGTTTGACAGTCCTCAGAAGGAAATAGGAGAACATATGGTCATGTTTAGAGTAAAAACTGGAGAAGAGTTGAAACTACCTATTTTACACAAGAGTAAGATATATAGTTGTAATCAATTGAAGAAGATATATTGGAAATAAAAGGAAAAGGAATATTCTAATGTTTAGTAGTATAAGTACAATTCTGATAAACTGATCTCATAAATAGAAAGTAGGCGTTAGAGCAGTGCTGCCATTTATTTCATGTACTTGTTCGGAACCTAGAATTCAAGGACTTTGCTATTGTAGTTTTGTGCCAATTGTGAAAGTTACAGAAGGATGAAGGTTTTTTTCATGTACTGGCCCATGATATGGAGGATTCATGCGAGCTTGCCATTTGTGACGTGCTAACAGTGGCAGAAGTGAATAAAGTAAAGGTTTAACTATGGGTGTGTTTCTATTTTTTCACTTTGAATGTGAGAATTTGATAAATCATGCCCTATCTGAAGCCTTATTAATATCGTTGATGGATGATATGTGAAAAGGCTTATCATGATTGGTTTTCTACCCTCCTCTATGTTGGCCGTTTGGATGCACTTAACCTTCTTGTGTTTGGCACTTGTGTACGGGTAAGGGTACTTTGAGACTCATTAAATTGAGTCCAATTTGGCAGGAGCTGGATGGCTTCTGTGCACTTCCTTCTAATTGTCTACTGTCGACTAAGTTGTGCATGCAGAAGAACTTGCAACTATTGTAACCAATCTATTTAAATTTTATTTATTCTGCCCTTGTTTGACTTCTCTTGTTATGGTTGCATGACTATGAAGCACTAGATTCGAATCTCGCCCCCTCTCTCCCCTCTTCCTCCACCCCCTCTCATGGACCAATTATACTCTACAAATAGTTGCTGATCTTTTGGTGTTGTTTCTGTTTATAGCCAGAGCATCAAGAACTCATAGTCGACTCTGGTGCCTTGCCTCATCTCGTGGATCTATTAAAGAGGCACAGGGATGGTTCCAGTTCTCGGGCTATCAGCAGTGTCATTCGGAGGGCAGCTGATGCAATTACTAACCTTGCACATGAGAATAGCAGCATTAAAACCCGTGTCCGGTAAGCTTAGCTTTTCAGTATTTAACGACATGTTGCACCTTTAGTACCATTTTATTTTCTAATTGTCTGGACTGCATATTCAGATTGGAAGGTGGGATTCCTCCTCTTGTTGAGTTACTTGAATTCCTTGATCCAAAAGTACAAAGAGCAGCTGCTGGAGCGCTGCGAACTCTGGCATTCAAGAATGATGAAAATAAGAACCAGGTGATCTGCCTTCTGTGGAAAGATGATCTTATATCTAAAACTATTTTCAGCTTCAGTTTTTGATAGAGCTGTTACGACTTTTCAGATCGTGGAATGCAATGCTCTTCCTACCCTGATTCTTATGCTCCGATCCGAGGATGCAGCTATACATTACGAAGCGGTAGATTTTCTTTTCTATTTACATGCTTTTACTTTGAATGTGTGGAATCTGAGATTTATACTTCATGTTAGTAAGCTTCATATAATATTTTTATGGGTTTCAGGTTGGAGTAATTGGAAATTTGGTACACTCATCTCCAAACATCAAGAAGGAAGTTCTCCTTGCTGGGGCTTTGCAACCTGTTATTGGATTGCTCAGGTATTACTGATCATCGAAAGTTTTCATCCTTGCGAGTTTTTCTATTAGCATGATAGAGTCTTCTCTTTACTTGTTCCATGTTGCTTTATAAGGTTGCAATTGCTCAAGTTTATTGTTTTGGATGACAGTTCTTGCTGTTCTGAGAGCCAAAGGGAGGCAGCTTTGTTACTTGGACAATTTGCTGCTACTGATTCAGATTGCAAGGTAGATTAAGACACTTTATCTAATTTTATTTTATTTATTATTATTATTATTATTTTTGTTGTCACTGATTGGTAAATGGATCTTCTCCCCTTTGCTAATGTCACTTGTGGTTTCCTAAAAGATGGAGGGAACAAAGAGATAGCATTGCCTGTTAGAACTTTTTGGAAACTTTTTTCTAATTTTAGTTTTCTTCACTCTTTCGCTCCATCCTTTTGGCAGCTAAATTGAACTGGTGTATTTTTATGTTAACTTGTTAAGGACGAGTATGTCGCAGGCTCTGCTTCTTTGCTTCTGTCCTCTCGACTTTTTTGAACAATATTTTAATTGCCTCCGTCTATTTTTAGTTGTCTTTTCTGTTTTCTGGTTTCTTTTTTTTGAAAGGAGAGATTATTGCAGGTGCATATTGTTCAAAGAGGTGCTGTCCTGCCTTTAATCGAGATGCTTCAATCCCCAGATGTACAACTTAGAGAAATGTCAGCCTTTGCACTTGGGAGGTTGGCACAGGTTAGTGTTTCTTTTTTCTTTGCGTCCCTTATTAAAATAACAATCAGACCGGCAGATGTATTCTATTCTCGTACTTATAATTGCTACTTTGCTAGATGTCCACTGATAATTTGCTATATTGAATGTATTTCCATACTCACTTGGAGTATGAGTATTAGCTTATATAATTGAGGAGATGATGAAGTTTTAAAATTTAGTAATGGGCTAATCAAATTCCCAATGTATATAATTCCTGTCAGGTAGCAACCAAAGCAGAATAGAGAACGGGATTTGATTGAACGTATCAATATACATTTCCTTTCCGTCAACTATGTGTATTGTTTCTTTAGAATTACTATACCAAAGAGATCCAAATATATACACATACATAAATATTTTATTATTTCTATGTAATAAATTCCTATATAATTTTGATTCATTTTATCTTATCTTGCCAATTACTCATATTTCAGCGCAAATGTTCTGCATGTTGATTAGATTGTTATAGTTGTTTTCTTTGGCTTGAAAAGATTTTCTGTTGTTCAGGACACACATAACCAAGCTGGTATTGCTCATAATGGTGGTTTGGTGCCATTGTTAAAGCTTCTTGATTCCAAAAATGGGTCTCTGCAACATAATGCTGCATTTGCTCTTTATGGCCTTGCGGATAATGAGGTATAGTTTGATGAATCTACAAGGAGCTTTAATCAGGTTCAGGTTCAGGTTCTTGCTTTTATTTAATTGAATTTTATTTAACATATTTTTTTAATCTAAAATTAAGCAACCCAAGTAAATGGTATTAGTGATTAAGCTTCCACTTGGGCTCTTTTAAGGTTCCAATTGGTGGGTTGGGTTCCATGTTTTACTTGGACTCTTCTAAATTTGTGAAGTACCTGTGTCGGACACACTAAGTAATTGATGTGTCCAACACATTTGGTTGGGTAGGCATAGCAAGCATATATGATTCTTCAAAATTATTATGTAATTGTTGATAAATTTATCCTTTTATGTTCCTTTTGTTACATTTTACTTCAAAATGAATGAAACAGTTTCATGCTGAATACTCTATGCTACATTAATACATCTTTCTGGCAGAAAATTAAAGAAAAATATTGAAGATATGAATTTTTGTCATGTCACTGTGTCCTTGTTTTTGGGGATTCGGTAAAAAAGAGGAATCTTTCAAGTGGGAGATAAGAGAGAATGAGAAGAGGGGAGAGGTTCATCATATCTTACAAGCCTCCCCTTCACAAGTGAGTAATAGGGGGATTAAGAGAAGATAAGAATAAAGGGATGCATAACGGAGACTTTCATGCCTCTCAAATACAAAAATGTATGGATGGAGTTGAGACGAGGATAAGCGGGAGACTGGAGAGTAAAAGAAGGGGCTCAAAGCTCTTCTGATATTTTTATCCTTCAAATTTGTTCATCTCTAAGGAAAATCCGTTTCTATACAAATAGGGTATATTTGCAGGCTTCATAAAAACTTGAAAAAACTTAAGAAACCTTCTAAAATAATGCTACCCAGCAATTATAACTTAAAAATCAAAATACAATAATAGTACCTAAAAGGCTTCAGAAATTATTATCATAAAAAGTAAAACATATATTCTAATAGGTCGGGCATCAACTTAGGTGAATCAACTAAATCTTCAATCAGTTGGATTCATTTTTATCTTTTTGGTTAAAAATATTTATAATCACTGAATTTATTTTTCTCCTTTATAGGATAATGTGTCCGATTTTATCAAGGTGGGAGGTATTCTAAAGCTGCAGGATGGAGAATTTATTGTTCAAGTATGTTTGTTTTCATTTATTTCAAACAGTACTTATTACTTTGTGATTTTCTTGCACTGTTGAAGATAATTTCATATCACATATGCTTGAGCATATACTGTGGTTGTTTTAGCCTTCAAGAGTTTCCTGGTCAGAATTGTTTTGTGCACCTGCAGTTTACCCATATAGAAATAATAATTGTACTTGCAGGCAACGAAAGATTGTGTAGCCAAAACATTGAAAAGATTAGAGGAGAAGATTCATGGACGAGTGCGTATTTACTTTCTATAATTTTCTCCTTTTGATGCTGGCAGCATGCCAAGTACCCGTTATGTGGATACCATTTTGTTCTCCTGTTTTTTATATTTATTCTGGAAGTTACAATTCTTTATCTTCCGTCTTGTAGGTTTTGAACCATTTGTTATATTTGATGCGTGTATCAGAGAAGGCTGATCAAAGACGAGTTGGCTTGGCTCTTGCCCATCTTTGTTCCCCAGAAGATCAGAGAACTATATTCATTGATAACAATGGCATGCCATTTTCACCATATGACATCATTTGCTTACTTCTTTATCTTGCTTACTTCTTCATCTGGCCTGAATTTGATTATTAAGCTATTATATACAATATTTGTGTAGGATTGGAGTTACTCCTTGGCCTTCTCAGTTCTACGAGCCTGAAGCAGCAACTTGATGGTTCTTTAGCTCTTTTCAAATTGGCTAACAAAGCCATGACTCTGTCTCCTATCGACGCGGCTCCTCCATCTCCAACACCACAGGTGGGCATTCGTCTTGTATATATATATATATATATATTTTCTATGGTTAGTGTGGAAGTATATTATGGAACAAAGATTACAAGAAAGGAGTCAAACCACCCAACAGCAAGCAACAAGTCTTTTAGGAAATCCCCAGAGAGAACTGAAGTTGTGACAACATTAAAAGAATAAGCCCAAACCCCCAAAAGAAAATGCAGGAACCAGTACCAGAGCATGGAATATGTCTAGGTATGCTGGACAGGAACCAAATGGCATGAAACCAGCAATTAGGCTCTTTCTAGGCCTGAGAGTATCCCAGATGGATTGAATACCCTTTTTTTTAAAAAAAATTTAATTTCATGTTTTTTGCAAGTGGATTGAACACTCAAATTGCCTCTGAAAGAAAGGAAAACAATTCTGTCACTACTATCCCCATTTAATTTAAGTTTGGAGGCATTTCCTTCTCTAAATCAATCAATGCGTAACATGTCATTGCCAATTACCATTAGTTTAAAGGATCTTCATCTTTTCTTCCTGGTTGAAACCTGAGAAAAACAAGAACTTTTGAAATTTTTTATATTGTATATTTTTTAAAATTTAATGTATTCTAGCATGATTTGGAGTTGATTCAACTGTTTAACATGCATAAAGTTAAGCTAACTTTAGGGGCCACTGCTTGATGCAGTTGTAGATGTTTGGACTGTCAAGTGTGAGAAAACATGCTGTCGGTTTGAGGACAGCTGTTTTTTTTTTTATTTTTACGAACCATGCCAATTGTTATGCCTTTTGCCTAGTCTACTCTTTATAGTGACTCCCTGTAGCTGAGTGTTTGGAATTTCATAGCATCATTCACTTTTAATAGGTGAACCAAAAAGCTAAATACTTGATGGAAGCATTGTTTTATCATTAGGTGTTGTTTATAGGATGTCTAGTCCAATGCTCCCCTGAATGGTTGATGTTTTACACAGCTTACTTGAATCAAAATATATTTTCTTAAAATGACTACTTTTTGTTTCCTACCGTTATATTGTCTCTCCTGAATTGTACTTATATGTGAATAAATTATTATCTAAATGTGACATGTAGTACAATAATTAGGTGCCTATCATGACAGACATTTTTTACTGCAGGTGTATTTGGGGGAACAATTCGTAAACAATGCTACGTTGTCCGATGTTATCTTTCTAGTTGAAGGTTGTGAATCATAATTTCTCCTTTTCAATTTTTGGTTGTGTAAATCTGTTATATATGTACTTCAAAATATGTATATTATTTAACAGTCATGTACAAGTTATCTATCATTTTTCCTCTTTGGTCACTGAATTGCCTTCATGTTCCTCATATTAGGTAAACGTTTCTATGCCCATCGAATTTGCCTACTTGCTTCTTCAGATGCATTCCGTGCAATGTTTGATGGTGGTTATCGGGTGAGTCTGCATCTGAAGGTTTTTAGTAGCAACCTCTCTCTCTCTCACTGAGGCACGCTACCGTATGATTGAGTTATCCCTTTGTTCACAGTTGAGATCAGAATTATTTTTTGTTTTTGTTTTTTTTACGTCTAATGAATTGGAGTTTCTGTTATCTGTTTTTATTTTTCTTGTTAACTCCCAATTAAAAACATGACTGTTAATACACAGAGTATTGAAACTATTTGTTGAATATGTTTGAAAAACTATTAAGTACAGATACTAGTAGGAAAAGATGTAAATTTTTTATGTAGACATTCATTTTCTGTTTTCTGGTTACATGAATTGCAGGAGAAGGATGCAAGAGACATAGAGATTCCAAACATAAGATGGGAAGTCTTTGAACTGATGATGAGGTTGAAAAGCCTTTACAATTTCAGTTTAACTAAAATATGTCCAATGAGCTTGGTATTTTACTAGCCATTTGTTTATTGCAGATTCATATACACAGGATCCGTAGATGTTACATTGGATGTTGCACAAGATCTCCTCAGAGCTGCTGATCAGTATCTCTTGGAGGGACTCAAGCGTCTTTGTGAGTATACCATTGCACAGGTGAGCTAAGAAGTGGTGCGCGTGCACACTTATATGTTTCAAGTACCTTTATAGGTTTTTTGAATCTATGGATTTCTGATTATGCTTTTACTTTTCTATTCAGGATATATCGTTGGAAAATGTTTCAAGCATGTACGAGCTATCAGAAGCCTTCCACGCTATTTCATTGAGACACACATGCATCCTGTATATTTTGGAGCAGTTTGATAACCTAAGTGCTAGGCCCGGGTGTGTGCTCCCTCTCTAACTTGCCTGTATTGGAGCTTATCTCACTCTCTCTGTTTCTTCCATTTGAAAAAAAGAGAAGATTGAAAGTGTTATTAGTGACCGCATTGTCCCTATTTCATAGATATTATGACTGTAGGTCCGTAGCTCCCCTATTTTGTAGATGTTGTGACCATATTTCCCTATACTCATATTGCCTCCACATTGGACTGACTTGTCTTGTCAAAACACTTGATATGGACATGATATTGCTTCATGGTCAAGTGATGAACTTGTATCATCTATTATTGTTTTAGTTATATTATATGTATGAAATATGATCTGACAATATATGAAAATGGTTCTTGGAAAAAGCAAAGAAAATACTTTTTGAGTTTCTTTCATGACAATCAGATTGAGTAAGTACCAAATAAGTAATCATCTATAGTTTGGATTTTGTGTTCCATAATTTGCTTTAAATCTCATGAGCAGTGATAAAGCAAGCTTAATATTGTTAAAAATTAAAATGAATCAACAAAGGGACCTCTCTTGACTTTTGTTATGTCAAACACCATGAGAATCACCATCTTGCATTATTACCATCAATTTTGGAATCATTTTTAATAGTCTTAGATTTTATAATATAAAACTTAATATTGATAGTGACATGGACTATGGATTAGAATATTGTTTACTTTGCTTGCTAAAATTTTATCCACGTTAAAATTTTGCAGGTACTTTCAACTGGTCCAGCGCATAATACCAGAGATCCGCAATTACTTTATTAAAGCACTTACTAGGTCTAACCCATATAACTTGCGGCTGTAGATTGCTGCTCTTTGATTCTTGATTTCTAACGGAGTACGATGTACATAAAGTGGTAGATCTCGCTGTTGTCAAGCAAGTGAAGGATCTAAATTTTCTTCTTAAGCTAGAGTTCTGTTGCTTGTAAACACTGTGAGTTCCTCCTGTAGTTTCATATTTTTAGATATTGCTGGCTGCTAGGACCATCCATTGTAATTTTTACTCATTGTGACTATTATAGTGATCAAATGTATTATGGGTTCAAAATAAATGTTGATAACTGAAAACACATCTTTTTGTTGTTTTGCGTTGACATGTCTTCATATTGATTGTTTTGCAGCGATTTATTCTTTGGTATGGAAAAACATGGTTTCAAAAAGAAATTACGCTTTAAGCAAAACACATAATTATTATCTGGGCCACCTTTTCCTTTTCTTTTTCTTTTTCTTTTTTGCAACTTATTTGTTTAATCCACCCCCCCCCCCCCCCCCCCCCCCCCCCCCACCAATATATATATAAATAAAAAGAAAGAAAATAAAAGGCAAAAAGAAAAACTTAGTGTGTGTCAAAATTTATACCTAAAATATATACTCGTAAGGCTTACTCTCCATTCCTTTTTTTATACCTTAGTTTTCATTGCTAAAGACATGTTTATTACAAAGAGAACAATTACGAAGCCTTTTATTAGCAGGTTTTGTGGCTTGTTTATAAAATAAATAAATAAAAAGAAATTCTATTGCTAAGGGTATAAGTTAGTGTATAACTCTAATTTATCCATTCAATCTTGACCAATGACATTCATGGAGTTGGAGAATCATATGACTTGGATCAGTCAAATTTCAATGCTATTTTTCTTGGCTGGGCAGGTGTATCTCCTATCACATATGTTGATTTAATCTCGTGTTAATAGTTTACTGCTTTATGGATTGGGTGCTCGTTGCATCGATTGAGTATTAAAGGTTTATAAATTGCCTTAATTATGTCTTTGTTGATATCCAAGTAAAAGTAGTAAAGTCCATTTTCATTGTTGTTACTTTTGTGGATTTTTAGATTAGTGGATAAGGTTTCAATGGTGTCAGAACATCCCGTCCTGAGCCCTAGAAGGTGGTTGTAAGTTGCAAGTTGTGCTAGTATTATGCAGTGTACAGCGTGCTGAGGGGTGGAGACCTATTCCTGGTAGAGAATGTGAGACAACTTGTCATGATATGTACTTTGATGATTGCATGATGCTTAGTTTTGTCAGAAGGTGATGCAAGAGTCATCCTGGATGTCTGAAACTGGTAGGTGGAACTTCATATAGGATGAAATATAAAGTTGCAACTTTTTTGCTATGTAAAGTATGAAGAGTCCTGGATGGCTTGTTATGACATGATTTCGGAGACGAACCTTTTGAATGCTATTAGTGATTTAAATAAACCTGGAATGTGTATTGCTAAGGTGTGGGCTGTAGTTTCCTAACATGTTAAGATGACTGTTACTGAAGTAGTTGCTAATTGCTATTTGTCTAGTTATCATAGTACTTAATTTGTAATTGGGTTGGAAATTTGCGAGGCAGCTCTTCGATATAGATTTTTCATAATTTTGCTGCATTTTCCATGTACAGATATGTGAGAGTTCGTAAGTAGGCCTTTATGAGAGTCCTCAAGTAGGCCTCACTAGCAGGTTATTTGTTGGTCTATCTCGGTGGATCTCAGGTATTCACGCGCAAGGTCAGGTAGGATTGTTGTTGCTGTTGTCATATGTTCCTCATAGTTGAGTACTTGCAGTAGAGCCATTCATTTTAAATTTTGTCTTAAGTACCACAGGGAGTCATTGTAGTGAGTTCCATTATAATTATTTTTGAAAACCCTATTAGGATAGAAGACTCATTCATCACCATTAAACTGAATTGTAGTACAAGGTTAATACAGGACCATTATTATGTTTATTGCTTTATTCATAGGGTCATATTGTCTTGGGTGGGGGATGTCCAGGGCATGAACACCATTACCCCTTGGTGCTGTGATTGAGCTACATGTATCAGATTTTCGATATTTCTACCCCATCCAGTATGCGGTTTTCTCTAGATGTCTTCTAAAACAGTAGTCGCAGTTGAGCTTGTCATATTATGAGTCTGCAGAGATACTCAGTAGAACATCTTAAGCTCACGTCCCCATAATGTTCGATGACCCAAACATTATGCTGGATAACTCAAACTTTCATATCTGGAAGCTCTGTGAGAAGTTTGCGGTGTAGGTTTACTATCGTGGTGGTTCAATATTTGCGTTAGTCTGCCTTTTCCTCGTTCACCTTTGCATTTAGCTCATAAATTCTGCTGGTCCGGTCTTCCAAGGTTTCCATTTCACTTGGTTTGAGATGACATATACAAAGATCTATTGTTGATTGGCCATGATTTTAATCAACACCTTAGAAGAGATACATGTGCATATATATTATATTCCACCAATGTATATCACATTGCTTAGGAATGTCTGACTGTTATAATATGGTAAATAATAAAAGGATATCTAACAATGACGCTGCCTATTAAAATATTTGATGATGATGATAAGGAATTTTGTTGCATCTGAGGTTGATTATTTTTTTATAAGGAGTGGTTCAATAATGTTCTTGTAAGGTGATTATGTTGTGCAACTTGTGAATGGGGCTTGTCTGAAGCTGTTGTCACAAGGTGAAGAGCTGATGCAACAGCAATAGAAGACAAGCTCAAAGAAAATTGTATGTTTGGAATCTTTGATGAGGAATAATCCTAGCAAGCTTCATACCCATTCTTTTGCTTTGGTTGAGAGTATTCGGATCGCTCTCTCTCTCTCTCTCTCTCTCTCTCTCTCTCTCTCTCTCTATATATATATATATATATATATATGTCCGTGTGTGTGTAATGGCTTCAAACACTAAGGAGGTGGTCACTGAGTTTCTTCCGTTCTTCCGAGTCTACACAGATGGCACCGTTGAGCGACTTGTAGGTTCTCCATATGTCCCACCAACACTTGATGACCCAGGCACCGGTGTCTCATCCAAAGACATCTCCATCTCCCCGGATGTCTCAGCTCGGCTTTTCCTCCCAAAGCTTACAGACAGCCACCACGAAAAACTTCCCATATTGGTCTACTTCCATGGCGGTGGCTTTTTGGTTGAATCTGCCTTCTCTTTCCTTCACCACCGTTACATTAACCTTTTAGTCTCCCAAGCCAAAGTTCTTGCAGTATCAGTTGAATTTAGGTCAGCCCCAGAACACCTTCTCCCCGCAGCTTATGAAGACTCCTGGGCTACTCTCAAATGGGTCTCCTCACACAAGTGTGGAGAGAACATAGGTAAAGAGCAATGGCTAGTTAACCATGGCGATTTTGATCGAATCTTCATAGGCGGCGATGCTACAGGGGCTAACATTGCACATAATATAACCATGCGTGCAGGTGTTGAACGCTTGCACGGTGATGTGAAAGTTTTGGGCACTTTTATTTCTCTTCCTTTCTTCTGGGGATCAAAACCTATAGGGTCAGAGTCGAGCACGGGGCATCAGCAGAATATGATTTGCCGTGTTTGGAAATTTGTGTATCCATCAGCTCTTGATGGTATAGACAATCCGATGATTAATCCGTTTGCTCCTGGAGCACCGAGCTTGTCGGGGCTTGGGTGTTCTCGGCTTCTCGTGTGTGTAGGTGATAAAGACATTTCGAAAGACAGAGGAATTCATTATTATGATAGAGTGAGAGAGAGCGGATGGGGAGGAGAAGTGGAGCTGTATGAAGTGGAAGGAGGAGACCATGGGTTTCATATCCGCAATCCAGAAACTGAGATTGCAAAAAATATGATAAAGCGCTTGGCCTCTTTTCTCCACTTAAATTAGTGTGCGCGCTCTTCAGAATATCTTACATGTGCGTGTTCTATTTTCAATTTGTGTATTTGGCTTTTTTTTCCTTTCTTCCTTATCTTTTTTAATCAGGAGAACTTTAATTAAGAAGCAGCAGAAGTACGATCAGAGCACAAGACTTCACTAAACCAGGAAGGCCAAGCTAGTATCTGCAAAAGACGGAAGCCATGATCATTGTTGATCATTAAAATATTATTAAAAAAAAAAAAAACTGAAAATTAAAAGAAAAAAAAAAAGTGAGTGACAAAGTTGACATTTTACAGGTTAACTTTGGGGTGTTGGCACATTAATATAGTTTTCTTCGGTAACAAAATAAAAACTTCATTGAGTGTGTGTGCTTTTATCCTAATACTTTTCATATATGCACGTCATGAAATATATGTATATATATATATATATATTTCATGACGTGCATCTTGAAATATTTTATCAATTCAACCTGATTGCATCAAAGGCAGCTTGTTGGATGATGGTGGACTACAATCTCACAAGTTTTTAACTTTTAGCATATGCTTTGTGCATTAGAATTTTAGTTTTGATATTAAAATCGAAAACCTTTTCATTATAAAAGTTACGAGTTCTCTGAATTGATAGTTGATTGGCAGATTTAGCCTTTTCATTACTTTTCACAAATTTTAAAAATTATTTTAATATATTGATTAATAAATAAAGAGCTCATATTTATATCCATTGACAAATGGGCTGCTTGAAAAAAAAAAAAAACCTTGATTCCTAAAACCTTAATCTTCGAACCCTTCATTCAAGAATCAAGATGCAAAATCTTGTGGATATTTTCACCAATCATGATTATATTTCTATTTCCTTATTGTTTGTTCTATTTGGTAGATGTTTTAGGAGAGAATAAATACAGTCTAATCTAATTACCCCCCAACAAAAAAAAAATTAGTCTGCTCCAGTCAATTTGTGTATTTGGTTTGATTCGTATACGTGTTCGTATATTATGTATACATATTCTTTCCTAAGCAAAAACGCTACGATATGCTAATAATATACGTACATTCTTTCCTAAGCAAAAACACTTCCATCTGCTTCCAATTCTTTGAATATAATATTGGAGAAAAAGATTAAAAAAAAAAGTATTTCACGATTCATAATATATATATGAAAAATAAAGATACAAAAAATGTCTGAGCCCGGGTTCGAACCGGGGACCTCTAGTGTGTGAGACTAGCGTGATAACCGACTACACCACCCAGACAGTTGTTTGTTTTAATTGATGTTTATAGTCTAGTACTCATCTTCTCTTCCTGTCTACGCTAAGAAATTAGTAAAACATTTTTCCGATATATACACACATGTGCATCAACATTGCAATTATATTTAAACCTGATAGAATTAGAATAACAATCGCAAGTAAATTGAAGATTCTTTGGCATAGTACTGAATGATAGTAAAGTGTAATAATATCATCTTATGTGTATTTGAAGCAATAAAATATGATGGAATGATCTCTATAATTTGAAAGAGAATTTGAGAGTTTAAGTCCCGCTAAACCAATATATGATTGTGTACATTTGCTTTAATTTAAAAAATAAATAAAAAATTATAATAATCAACTGTGATTTTTTTTTTTTTAATATGATAGATTCTTTACCATAGACAAAAATTACAATCATTATTCATAGTATCTCTCGATGTTTGTGTACCTAACAATACCTAATTATTTATCAGATGATCAATCCATATAAGTTTGGACTCAACTGTTTGGTGAGATTGAAGAAGATAAGATTAGAAAAAAGGGAAAAATTATACATGTCTACATGATATTATCTCGTGTATGTTTATTAATGATTTTCTTTTAACATTGATTATTCTTCTTTGTTTTTCTGTGTTGAAAACATTATTTTTTATAATAAAAAAAAGAAGAGAAAAAAAAAAAAAGAAAAAGCTGTTTGAAGAAGAAAACCATCGCTCCAATTTTGCTAAAGTATTTACCAATTACGTACGGCTCTCTCCATGTGGACCATGTGTGTGTATTGCTCTCTCCATGTGTGTTTATTATGTGTAAGATGTATATATGAAAAGTGAGAAGGAAAATATCATGAATGAAGTCTTCAGGTTTCAAGTTTGATTTTCTTCAAGTATAAGTAATTTCTTGGGACAACGATCGCGGACATAGTTTGAATTTTACTCAATCCGTGTGGGATCGCCTTACACGAATCCCGTGAATTAATCAAGACAAAGTCTTAAACACCCGGTTATCAAAAAAAATATATATATATATATATATCATGCATGAAGCAAAACCATATACTAAGAAATAAATCATTTTATTTCATTGCAACATATATATATTATTCCAATTATACCATAGAGAAAAGGAACTCATGGGAGCTCCTAATACCAAAAAATGGTAATTACATAAAACATTAATTCACTCCCCATCTGTTGGAATCTGTTGCTGCAATGGTGACTTCTGTATGATCTGCAGCTAATTTAGTGCAGGAAGAAGGCAATGTAGGATAAAAGGGAGGCGGCAACAAGACCGAGAACCGGCAAGGCGGTGGTGGCATCGCTCTTCTTCTTCTTGTCCTTGTCGCCGGCCATGGCCTCGCTCATGCACAAGGCAACGACGAGGACTACCCAGTAGATCATCATCTTCATGTCCATGATGAATATGAGTTGATCAAGGTGTGACTTCGTATATACGATAACAATTATCACAAATCACACCTAGGATCAATTGATTACAGTGTTGTCTTGTGGAGATACAATGGTGGTTGAGGGGTGGATTTATAGGGTTCATTTGACCTATTTTTGGTATAAAGCAGTTACATCTCTTCCCTATTGTTAGTGTTTTCTCTTTTCTTTTTTCAGGTAAATATATGTATTATTAGTATATATTGCATGTATTTATTTAATTTTGCATGGTAATGAAGTGGTCAATGCAATGGCTTGTTTGAGAATCAAAAGGGTGATTGGTCAGGCAATGGTTCACGAACAAGACATGTGTATCATGTTTTTGACCTAAAAGATTTGTGGATGAGGTGAGATCAGAGTTTATTATGATGGTTCAACATTTCATGTGATTAGGTATAAAACCATCTTAAGCGGGAAAAGAAATCAACATTTCATATGGTCATGCGCCAGCGTATATATATTATATATTAGCAAAAAAACACACCTACAATGCAGGTGATTAAATTCGTATAATTATCATAAAAAAAAAAAAATTATAATTAATATCATAAGAAATTATTAGCAGGTCAGTGACCTAGCGGTATCAATCTTTTATTTCCCAATGGGAGATCAGGAGTTCAAGTCTTAAAAGAAACATGTGTATGTGAGTATCAACTAAAAAAGAAAATTCATAAGAAATTTTAATTTAAGTCATGCATATATATATATATATATATATATATATATATATATATATTAGCAAAAAAGACGCGTGCAGTACTCAACGTAATTAAAATCTTATAATATTATAAGAAATTCTAAATTTAAACAAACTATATGACACTAATCACGCTATACATGTATACATATATAAATAAATTACACACTATTATAGACAATAAACATCAACAAAATAACATTGTCGTTAAGTATGTGATTTTCCTTTGAACTAAGAAGTTCCATGCGCCTGGGCACGTCTTATAATTCGTCTTCAAGTAAACATAAAGCTTAATGCACAGACTTCACTTGCTTATTCATATAAAATTATAATTTTGTTTTAAATAGAAAAATATATATGTTCATTATCTATCGAAGAAAAAGTTAATATTGTGAATTGTATTTTTAATCCAAAAAAATAAAATGGTTATTGATTTATATTAAATATTAATACTTAATGTGATTTACGTACCTAAATATATTCAAGTTCTTTCTTCTGTTTTTTTTCCTTTTCGAAAGTCAAATAATTTTATAAATTTTGGATAAATATGTACAAGGAGGCCGAAGCCAAACAAGAAAATAAAATACAGCCCAGGCCCAATGGCAGACCCAAACCATATACCAGAAGCAATATTTTATTATATAGTATTTTAAATTATAATTGAAAGTATGTTTGGTACGAGAGAGGTTTTAAACATTAATAATTTAACCTGCACAATTCATTATAGCATCATCAAACAAACAAATGTGAGGCTTCACCATTGGTAAGTTGCAGCATTTTTATGAGGCATTTCATCAAATACTTTTCCATGTTTAACCCAATTACACCCAACTCGAAAGAAACAAATCAAATTTTTAGGTTTGCATTAGAAGCAACCTGTTCACCTTGACCATTTCTATGTATGTAATTTTAGAGGTTGGCCATGGTAATATAGCAAAGAAAAGGTCTCCCAACAACATTATTGAGGTTAAACCCTATAAAGTATAATCTCACCAGGTCTCTCTCTAGCATATGTCAAAAACACAGTTAACAATTATTACAGCTACCAACTCTCAATGGTTGCAATTGAGTCTGGAAAATCTTTTAAGGTTGAGATCACCTTAAAGCATGTTCTGTTTATGCAACCATTGCAAGCTGTTTAACCATGATCCATGTTCTCTTGTTCTAGGGTTAGTCGCCACTTTCCCGTGTGGCTTGAAACCAGAACACAAGATTCCGGTTCACGCAATCCATGAAAAAAGGGAAAATGAAAAAATATATATATCAATTTATAATTGGATAATTTTACATGGCCACTGATGTGCGAAAGACATTTTACAACTTCTAAGTTAATCTGAGCTAATGGAAATAGTTGAGGATGGTAAGGCACGGCCGCACTTTTACGCGAGAGGGTCACTTCATGATTTGCCACACCAAAGAGGAGCAGGTTAATAGGCCACCACAACCAAACGCAGAGCTCCACATACAAGCAATGAGCATCTAAAGTTTCAATCTGAAGGCGCTCCAAGGGGATCAGATAATCAAATCCCTTCACCGCTACAGTATTTTGACTGTTCAATCCCGTCCGATCCGATGTTAGTATTCTAACCTCTACTTTTTTATGAACTCAGGATGCTAAGCTTGATCTCTTCCTTTTATGGGGCTTCCACGTCAAGATGTGTCCATTCCAACTGCCCTCTCCAACATCCTTATCTTCACTTTTTTGGGAATTTACTGCCTCGGACTTGAATCTTTCTGGGGTCAAACCAAAGGTATCTTCACTTGTTCCCTCACTCACAATCGATATATTTTCACTCTTCAACTCCATTACTTTCTTCTCTCCAGTATTATTATTAGTCAATTCACTTCCCGTGACAGGAAGATGTTCCCTCCTCTTTCCTTTAACCAAATGCCTTGAGAAATCTTCTCCATTTTCCACGGCCTTCATCCACTGTAAATCGCTAAGCGTATCAGCATAAACAACCCTGTTTCTTCGTCGTTTTCCACTGATGTTGGCACTCTCATAGTCAAATCCTTTGCCCTTACTCTCCTTGCTATCAGGTGCAGGATATGCCCAATCTGGTACCTCATGTTCTTCCATGAGACGAGATCTATAATTCTCCTTTCGCCTCCTCTCCTCATCCATTTTCTCAAACTGCCAGAACTCCTCATCTGATCGGGCTGCAAGACGGTTGATCTCTCTCTCGCTTGGCACATCCGTTCCAAGTGAACTCGTACCTCTACGCATTATCTCCTCCAGCATCTCTCTTCTGTCCTGTGCTGCATTAACAAAGATGAACTACTTAACTCTGTTGTCGATTAATCCGAAAGGAGGACGGGTAGAAGAGAAATTGTTCAATATCAGCTTGTCATGTTGGAAGAGACAAAAGTTGCCTTAACGCAGGCAAAGACCCAATAAAGGTTAGATATATGTATGATGAAAAAATAGTCTCTAAAAGGGAATCCTAAAGGGCAAAAAGAGAGAAAACCACAGTACAAGCAATCTAAAGTCTATCCTATTATATGTTGGCAACAAGGTCCAGAGAATCACGGCAGGTGTTTGCCATAACATTCTTTCTACTTCATCTACTACTTAAATGTCCTCGCTGTGTAAAAAAGTTTAATATGCAACAAACATAACTAAGTAATAGCAAAAAAAAATCGTCTGTAAGGACAAACCTGTGGAAGTTGTATTGAATAGTCCTGCCTGGATGACCTTGGCATCAATGCCCATCTTCTGTTTTGCACGCTCCAAGATTACCTCCTCAATTGATCCAACACTAACCAACACAAAAACCCTGACTTCCTTCTTTTGCCCGATACGATGTGCCCGATCCTCTGCCTGTTGGTCCATTTGGGGGTTCCAGTCACTGTCAAAAATTATCACCGTGTCTGCTGTTTGTAAGTTCAGGCCAAGGCCTCCAGCACGGGTGCTCAGAAGAAACATGAAGAAAGGAGAGTCCGGAGCATTAAATTGCTTCAATAACGTCCCTCTTTCCTCAGTTTTTGTCGAGCCATCAAGTCTAAGATATTTAAAATCATGAAGTTGCAAATAAATTTCAAGAATGTCCATGAGTCGGGTCATTTGCGAGAAAAGGAGGACTCTGTGGCCCGCTCTCTGAAGTTTGGGGAGTAAACGATCAAGTAGCTCAAATTTCCCTGATGCCCTGATAATCTCCTCCTTGCGCCACATATTATATTCACCAACGAACAGGTATGGGTGGTTACAACACTTCCTGAGCTGCATTGACAAGTTTTGAAGAGATTTTGACTTCCCAGATCCTGAATTGATGAATAGAAGTTATTAGCATTTTTTTCAGCAAACTATAAATTCCAAATTGATGAATAGAAGTTAATAAGCATGAGAAAAATCATCAGTACGTAATAACAATCAGAATGATAGTTTTACCAAAGCTAAAATACAGTGATGAGGTTAATGACATCTTCAAAAAATGGAAATGACAACCCAGTAATCACTACCTGATGAGCTTTGACAATGAACTTTATTCTACCATTGTACAAACTGTGAACAAAATGAACGGAGCTCCCACTTTACAACAAATTTATGAACACTGTTATACATTTAGTCTAACAGTCATTTATCAACTGGAAGTGTAGACTCTGAAATTTCTAAGCAATATCCAATCTCTAAAATGCTGCCACAAGCCCACAACCCTTGGAATGAATCATGGAACTTTGTTTAGAATGTATCATGGAACTTTGTTTAGAATGTATCATGGAACTTTGTGAGTGTGTTGTGCGATAGAGAGATGTTACGACAAACGCAGCGAACCAAGCAACAATTACGAAACACGACATAAAAATAAACACACCACACAAAGATTTATACGTGGTTCGGCAAAGCCTATGTCCATGGTGGAGATCCAGCGAAAGTCTTCACTATGTGTAAAATTGGAAATTACAAGTTTCAGCCCCTTACTCTCTCTCTGTACAATTTTGAGAGTCTCTTGATCATACACTCCAAACCCTAAGTGCCCTTATATATCGGGCTACAAGAGTACTAATTAGGGTCCACGACCCACAAGCCAAAAACGGGTCAAAATTTTCCTCGGGCCTTGCCCCCAAATCTTTGGTGGGCTTGGGCCCACACAAAGCTCATCCAACAGGTCGCAATGCAACCCGGCATAAAATTCAGTCCACAACATCACAAGAGAGATAGAGAGAGAGAGAGAGATGCCATGTTAGAAATATATTTAGGCACTTGACTGAAGATGAATAATTTAAGATTTTTATCATCACTTACACAAACAATTAGTTTCTTTGTATGTTGGATTTATAATAATCACCAAACAGAGAACATAGTTTAAGGGCAGAAACTACTTACCCGTATCCAGTCCAACTCTCCCTACATCTGTGACTTGCTGGTAATACACTTTCTGCCATGATGACATGTCACATTTCAGTATGACTTGCGTTTTCCCAGGAAGGAACTTCTCCACCTCATCTTTCTTCCTCCTTAATATAAATGGCCTTATAACCTGAGAATAAATAAAATGGATTCAAAAGGAAGTGCAGGAGAAGAACAAGAAAGATGCATTAGGAGTGAACACATACATGATGCAAACGACGAATGATCAATAACTCTTCCTCATCTGTCAGAGAAACATCACATCGATCTGCAAAGGGTGCATTAAACCACTCCTCGAAGTTCTCAACGGAATTAAAAATGTTAGGAAGGAGAAAATTAAGCAGGGACCATAATTCCTGTAAACTATTCTGTATCGGGGTACCAGTTAACAGAAGTCTACGTCGAATCCGATAGCTGCATACAGAGTAAATTGAGTTAGAGAGCCCCTCTTATTTTCTTATAAAAACATATCCAACTTAGATTAGAATGCCTGAGGAAATTAATCTGAAAGAACATGCAGGATTGTAGACATGACAATCAATATTGCAAGAATATTATATAATATAGGTGACAGAAATTAGATAATAGGACACAATAAAAAACAACGAATTTCTTTTTTCTTACTTTTTTGGTTTTGGGAAAAGAATAAAAAAACGAACTCCATCTACATTTAATATACAGGCTTTGCAGCATCTACAGAACTTTTATAAGTCCTACAAAAGCCAATACAGAAGATCAAAAATTAAAAAAATAATCATCTATGTTTCCTCTAGGCGTGATTGCAGAAATTGCATGATCCATAATATATTAGAGTTGAAGCCAATGTTTCTGTATCTCTCAAATCAGGTTTGCATCTATTTCCTATCTCCTATTCACTTATGGAAGCCACTTCCACCACATTATTACCATATTGTCTTAACAGTTGCATATTACACTTGAAACTAAAAAGAATTGCATTAGTCTATCCAGTCCACAAAATGTCAACTAAGCTTAACATTCTTCTATAGTGATATATATTTCATTTTAACCAGTCGTCCTCAAAAGGATGGACCAATGCACATTGAATAGGGCATTTTCTTCATCAAAAGGAGGTTCAGTAGGCTATACAAGCACGCTTCTCGTTGCTGCTTCCTTTGATTAGAATCAATGAGGGATTGTACCAGAAAGTCATTGTAATAGTAGAGACTTGAGGCTCTTCTTCTTGTTCTGTAGAGGTCTTATTCTAATTCAGACTGAAAGGGCGCGTCATTGACTCAACTGTACAGTATTTTCTTTTCTTTTTTTCTTTCTTGTTTTTAGTTTTTTAGGAAAGATACGAACACACCCATGCCCATGGGAACTTGAACCCTTAAACTACCAGGTGAGAGGAAGAGGAGATACCGCTTGAGCTAGAGGCTTGGTGGTTACTAACTTCCAAGAACTGAAGATATGCAGAATTCTGCTTCTAATATGGTATAGAAATTTTATTTAGGGAAGGTCTTGAGTTCAAATCTTTCCGTCGACACTTGTTCTCCTATTCTATTTGTTGCCTACCTCTCCATGTTCAGGAAACGGGTCGCACGCGAAAGAGTTCTCCTATTCTGTCTGTTGCCTACCTGTCCATGTTCAGGAAACGGGTCGCATGCGAAAGAGGGTGTCAAACCTTGATATACATTGTCCGACTCATTCCCCAACAACTCAAGCTTTTTGGGCAAGTGGCTATCTACCATGGTAAAATTTGAATGGAAGTTCAATTGCAACTTTATTCTGTTTTAAATTGATGAAATGGTCATTTCTGTCATGATTTTCACTTTGAATTACTTAAGTCTTTCTTTCAACTTTGTTTTTTTGCCTTTTGAGGCAATTGATTGTCAAAAACTGTAACTAATTAGTACTTCTATGAAAAATCAAAAGGCAAAAGCAAAGGTAGATCAACATGAAAAACAGGAATAAAGAAAGCACAAAATAGAATATAAAACCTACAAAGGATCCCTAAATCAACTCTAGATTTCTCATTCACAGTCTCCAGCTTTCCAGATTCCCCATTGTGGTTGCTTCATTGTTAGAGTTATGCTATTATATTCCCTTGCTCCATTGCATTTTTATACTGGTCCAGAATATCTTAATCCAATTGCAGATAAAATTTTCTAATCTTAGATAGTTGAAAGATAACAAAGTGAAAAATTAAAGCTCAATACCATCACAGTTCTTTTATGATTGTGACATCCACGTAAGCTTAAATTTCTCAAGCCAATGACATAATGATGGTGATAGTCATGTTCATACATGATATGACCTTATATCGTCTTACATCGACTCTCCTATTCCCTACAACATACCCATGTCGAGATGAGATGATATGGTTGGGTACAGGACAACTGTTTGCCACACAAACCCAAAATGGAGAATTTCTCCATGTGATGCAAGAAGGAGAATCTCAAATTTGATCACATCCCATTTGATTTATGTTAAACAAATTCTAAGATTTGGGACTCAGGGAGAGATCTGACAATTATACACACACCGACACCTGATACAAATACCTGAGACCATGGAACATAAACTCTATCTACCAAAATGCAATTAGTTATAATAAAGGAAATGGCTTCAAATGCTAGGAATTCATATTCAGTTTGGACCACTTCACGTATATAGGAATAGAATTACAACTCTATATATAAGCTCCATCAAAGATATAAGAACCCTGTCAAATTAGGCTTCAGAAACTGCACTAGAAAGAATTACAAAAGATACTGCCATAATTTTAAAATAATAATAATAATAAACAGAAATAGATATGAGAGGTTTCATAGATTAAACATCACTGTCACCTGATCAATGCTCAGGATGCCAGTATTGACTGGAGTATTAAGTGTCCTAATGTATTCTGAAAGGCAAAGGCTACAAACTAAAAACCTTGGAAATTTTATATACTATATGCCCCCACAAACTAGTCCATAATATAGTGTTGAAAAGAAATTGATAACTGTGATGGAATTTCACAACCCAAAGATTAGTAAAGGCCAAGCCAGGTCAAGCCTGTGATATAAATGGGTTCAAAATATACGGCAATGAAACTACTAAACATGGCCTTTTCCCCCTACCACAATGGGTATTTCAGGAATAAGATGAAAAAATGGATTGTAGAGAGGACAAGTTTCAAGTTAAAAAAATGCATTCACCGGGAAGAGAGAGAGAGAGAGAAATAGGAAATGTAAAATATGCATGTGGCTTACCCTGTGACAAGAGTCCGTGCAAGAGCACATTCATGATTTTTTAACCGATGTCCCTCGTCAACAATCATGTAGTACCAGTGAATTTTCTTCAAAAACGCTTTGTCTCTCATAATAAGATCATAGTGGGTGATCAGCACATTGAATTTCCCCTCTCCTGCATACTCTTCCCTCATCGCTTTTCTCTCATCTAAACGCCCGTCATAAAGGACAGCCACAATACTGGAACAAGAAGAAAATCCATACATAATTTCAACGTGAACTTTGAGTGCTGTTGCATAACCAGGCATACAGAGCAAGCAAAAGGAACAGGTTTCAATGAAATTTCTATGCGTACCTAGGGGCCCACGCTGAGAATTCAGTAACCCAATTCGGAAGTACAGCCTTCGGGGCCACTATCAAGTGGGGCCCAGTCACACCCTTGTTTTCCATGAGATATGCAATCAAGGAAATGGTTTGGATTGTCTTCCCCAACCCCATCTCATCTGCTAAAATTCCATTTAGATTGTTATTGAACAAAGATAGCATCCATTGAAGCCCTTCTAACTGGTATGTCCTTAGTTCTCCACCTTGAAGCATGGTTGGTTGCTCAGTTACCTGTAGAGCTTACAACTTGATTAGATCCAACGCTTTAAATAGAACGAAGGCTTTCAGAATGAACAATTAAAAATTGCATAATATATAAAACGGAAAGTATAAAAATCATCCCTATGGATCACATTTTGTGACGGAACACCCATATAGTCTATATTGTGTATATAAATCCATATTGTATATGTTGCAAACAAGGTCTTGTCGTCTGTGAGTCGTTAACAGATGACAGCTAAACAACAGTGTGTTGCACATGATATTTTTAACATCTGAAAACTCGAGAATTCGAAAATGCCCTCAAGCATATTCTCCCTCCCTCCCTCCCTCCCTCCCTCCCTCCGTGTTCCTTCAATCTTAAGTCTCAGCTCTCTCTCCATCCATCCCCTCTCTGCAATCTCTCTCTCTCTCTGCCCATTCTCAATCTCTCTCACACAAAGAAATTTTCCAATCAATCTGAATTCAATACAACTATTTTCTCTCATTGATGTGAGGTTTTATTTTTTTAAAACCAAAACAACTAAAGGCAATTCAAAACTTCACAGGCAATCTTTTTCCTTTTTCAACAAATTTCAATTATACCCAACTTCTATCTCTTCTCTCCTCATGCTCTTTCTATATCTTCTCTCTCCACTCCCTGTCAAACCCGTCTGCCATCGCCACTTCTGACACCATCTCTAGGACGAATTACAGCTTCCAAATTGAAGATACTGTTGTGATTGAACTTGGTGTTGGATTCAATTGCATGCATGGTATGTAATCAAATACTCACAGAAGGTTGCATCGGCAAGTGATATACATACGTATATATACAACAAATAGCAGAGGAAAGGACATACATATATACATTTACAGAGAAACTTTATATACTGAATGCATACTTCATTACAAAGTTGAAGCTATATACCGAATCAGTTGATCAAGAAAACCTATTGATTTTGCCAAGACCCATGTGCATTCCAGCCTTCCTTTTTCTATTCTGGCAAAGTAGTGAATGGTGGTGGTATTTTCAAGTCTTCATACTCTTCAATCTTTAAATTCTTTGTCAATGATTTTGAAATTCAATCTTCAAGCAATGTGATAATTTTGAGTGAATAATTGGTAATCCATGGAATTTTATAGTAAATTGGACAGATTTCCCCAGTTATTTACTATCTTTCTCATCATTTCTCTCTCTCTCATGTACAGAGGGTGCTACTGCGAGGACATCAATTTCTCTTTGCTTTGTAACCTTAACAATGGAGAAGGAGGAGGAGGCGTGGTTCATTTTCTCTCCTCTGTAACCCTAATGTTCATCTTATATATATATATATATATGTATGTATATATTGTACCTCTTATTTATCAGGGTTTGGGGTTTTTAGGGCAAGTCAGATCACAACTTTTGAGTTGTCCGTTTTTTGTCATTTTGCAATTTCTATTTTTTGTTTATTTCTTTTTTCATTTGTGAGTGGAGTATTTAAGTCTTTTCAAATCTTTGTTGACAGTAAACTGACGTTAGGCCCTCAAGTGCAATATGCACTATATGCATACCACGAGGGTGTTTTTCAAACTTCACCCAAATATAAATTCACTACAATATTAAATACAGGCATGATACTACGAGTACAAATGCTAAATTGTTGAGCAGCTGAGAGACTGCCTCTTGCGCTTGACTTTTAAGGAATTACAATGTGACAACATACAAGGGCATGCAGGCATAGAAGCCACATTTTGTGTGGCACAACCCCAAGACTGCATGATCCTTATCATAGAAAATAGCTAAGTTAGAATGACCAGCCATCAAATCTATAACATCTTTGCATGGTAAAGAAAAAAGTTCAAAATAGATTCAAACGAACTACACAAGTTAGGATCAATATTCAGGCCATTATTTTGATGGGATTCCTCTCAAAAGGGGCCCAATTTCTACCAAGGAATGTTCCACAGTCTAAATGTTAAACTTCTGCATTAACCCATTTGTTAAAGCGAATGAAACCCATTTAGAGATAAATCTCATAGAGGTAACTACGAATTCGACTGCATAATAAGAGCCAACTAAACTGAAACACTAAAAAGTAAGATGAAGGTATGGGGGAGGTAACTAAGCATTTAAGATCTCATTATGTACCTTTTCCTGAATTGAATGAATAACTGAATTATACTGCCGCTGGCCAGCAAGTAGATCACCCGTCTTACTACCAGGATCAGATTCGGTATCCACTACATCCGCATCTTCCTCATGAAGTGAATCCCCAGGGGTTCCACTCTTTGAAGTAGACAAATCAGGCAACTCAGCTTCTGCCCCTTTCAATGGTTCAATGCCATCGTGTTCAGCATCTTTTTGACGTTGAACAGCAGCTCCCAAACGAACAAGGAGGTCATTAGTTTTTCCTAGAAGCATTGTTAATCGTTCATTTTTGCTCTCCTCTACCATTCTCATGTAAGCTTCCTGATCATCAGCTTTCAGAGCTTGGAACCTTAACTTCTCTGCCCGTGTAGCCCGTTGTCTTTGCCGTCCATGCCAAGCCTGTTTAATATAAATTATTAAAATGGATCCAAGCAACATAAGCAGCACTTTTTTTTTGGAGAGAGAGAGAGGGAGGGAGGAGAGAGAGGAAGAAGAAAAAGAAGAAGTCTGCCTCATATTCCTTCATTCTCCCTCCCCTCCTCTTTCTCCTTTCTTCTGCCAGATGTAGACACAACCAACTATGAATAGCCATAAAATTCTCTCTGAAACTACATAAAAGAAAATCTCAAGCTATTTGCAAAACTTGTCTGCTCTTAAGATTCTTGCATAAGGAAGACAAACACTGAGAAACAGAATGAGTTCAAATCCATAAAATAAAGGATCTTGCAAGAAAATACCGGTAATTTTCCAAGACAGGAAAAGGTTTGAGGGAGAAATAGGTAAACTCTTTTTTCGTAGCTTGACGTTAACTATTCGACAACTGAGAGGATTTATGCATGTCCTCAGATGGCATTGAGAAATTTTTTAATATGAAAATACAGAATTTCTTTTTCTAGGAAAGATGAAACAACGGGTTAGAAAACCTGATCCCAGGTAAGAATTGCATTTCATTATAATTACCTTTCCCTGGCAACAACATAACTTTAAGCAATATTTTATCAAAATGTTTGGTTTCCCATAAGGGGATTTTCCAAATTTTCTGCCGATCGTTGTATCCACCATCACAAACACCCCCCCCCCCCCCCCCCTCTCTCCTTAAACTAAAAAAAAAAAAATGAGAGAGAGGAAAAATCAAATTGACGTGCATATTTTCACTGCTCCATAATTCCCATATAATATTGTAGTGTGATTCCACCTTTCCTCTAGCTAATTTTGATTTTCAATTGCCATGTTATTACCATGCATCGAACAAAACAAAAGAGAAAAAAAAATTAACAAAACAGAAAGAAACAAATAGCATACTTGAACACCATCATTCCTTTGCTTCCGGCGTTTCTGAGCAGCCTGCACTTGCAACTGGAGTTCACGGGCTGCATTTAGTATTTCCGCAAAGAATTTCCTTTTCCTAGTTTCAATACGGTTCTTTTCCTCCTCCTCCAACCTCGAGAGCCTCTGCATAAAGATAGTTCACAACATCACTAATGAACTGGAAATTAAAGGTCTATTTGCAACTTAAGAATGCAAAACGTCTTAGCCAAGATGGTCAATAATCTGAATTCCAAAAACTAAAGGTGTCATCTATAAACTTCCAAAGCTTGGTATCAATAATCAATGACCCTTCCTAGGAGTCCCTCGGGGCAAATATTGACCCCATTGAATATGTCTGAAGCCATCATTTTCTCTTCCATCCATTAAGAACATATTACAGATGTTGCATGGCTACAATTATCTATGATCAAATTTCATCCCCATTGACTGCATATTTCAAATCAAAATTACGTAAAGCACTAGTTAGAAGGTAAAGCACTATGTTCTGTAGTTATCGTACAAAGAGTAAGACAGGTTCAAGTCTGTGGACAGCAACTTCATAAAAAATAACGCCAAAGATTAGGTTTCTTTACCCACTAGGCCAACACATCCATCCGGCATCCTCACTTAACGAGGAGTACACTAGGTAACAGCCTTCTATGAAAGTCATCACTAGTTAGAAGGCCAATACTGCAAAGATTCCCCTACCAGTAAATGAAGACTATGGAGCTATAAATAAATAAATTAAAAACAAAAAAGGGTAAAACAAGAAACTACAAAATAACCTCAGCATCACGTTTCTTTTTCATGTGATCATCAGCTTCAATGGCAAAAGCATCTCCAACACCATATAGAGGACGACGCAATCGCATCATGCCCCAATCAAACAGTTGCTTGTCAGGATATGCACAAGCCATACGAAGCCAGTATTCTGAACTCACAGCAGACCGAACCTTGCTCTGCAACTCCACGAGCTGAAAAAATATATATATATCACAAGGACGGAAGTGTGTCATCCCTCTGTACCAAAAAATATATATAAAAAGTGCATGCACCGTTCGTGCATATGCACGCATGCAGCAAACAACATTTCTAAATATTTAGTATAACTATACAAAAGTGAAATATTTTATTTATAACCATCAGTAAACATTACTTCTTTAACTGCATATCACATGTATAGGAAACACAAGATACATCGGTAAAATCATTGATTCATTATATATGCTGCATTTGGTTTTCTTTCACATGCAAATCTTTATAAATTCTCAAGAAGCAACCTAGAAATATGAAACCAAGTTTGTCTTCTCTGTTAACCAACTGTTTCTGAACACTAATTTTCTCTCATCCACCTAAAAGAGGATTTTGGCAAGACTCATTTCCAATTTCACAAAGTGCAACAAGATCTGTCATTTTATTAATTCAGATGACAGTTGTAACCTTGTGTCTGATACTCGGATCAATAATCTAAACTTCATGCGCAAATAAGCAATAGAAGAAATTCATGAAAATACTTCAAAATCAAATCTACCTTTAGCCCATAGAGTTCAAGCAAGCACTTTGACTGCAGGTCCTCACCTCTGCTTGAAGGCAATTCTGGTTCAAAAATATACATAAGAAATCTCTTAAAAGAATATATAAATTAAAACTTAAACTCGCAGCTCAATTAGGAATGTACACCATAAGTTATCAAATCAAGAGTTAAAAAAACATTTTGTGCTTTCAACAAAATGGGCTCCACAAAAATCTTAAGGGTAAATATATTTGGAAATTACGATATGCTCCCTAACAAAGATCACTGATTTGGTGTTTTTTTTTTTTTTTTTTTTTTTTTTTGTTGGGGGGGGGGGGGGGGGGGGGGGGTTAATGAATTAATGATAGTACTTAATATCCAAATAAAAAGGAAAAAATCATTATTAGTATCATTACAAAACTACAGGCACCATATAATGGCTAAATCATTACTGGTATTGTGTATTTTAACATATTCACATGTCCATCTGATGCAAATAAGGGCACAGAATAATATCAAGCTAAAAAAACTTGGGAACCATGACTACAAAGTATTCTATAATGTCAACTGGTATATTGCTGACATAGTTAAAAACTCAAAAACTGTGATCCAATCATGTTCAATCATATTGACCTGACGAAATATCAAAACGATTTCTTTTATTCCATCAATGGGCTTGACAAAACAATTATGTACAAGGTAAATGTTTTTTGCAAATAATAGTAACCTTCAAGTTCAGTTAAGCGATGCAGGATGTGGCTCTGAAAGCGATTTTCTCTTGACTCTGTCAACCTAGAACTTGACATGCAATATTGTCGTTGCTTCACCAATGCATCCTCAAGGTCCACCAACAAATCTACTTCATTTAAAATCCCAGTACCATTCTGCATTACAAACATTAACACGGATTTTAAAAGATAAATCATAGGCAAAAAATTGGAATCACGGAATAACAACTTTTATCTATAATCAGCTCAACACCAGCAATATGTTTCCGGATCAAAACCACATAAAAAGAACAAAATTATTAAATTTGGCCTGCATAGGTTTGTTATGCAGAGCAAATCGAATATCTGATATTACATAGCAACTTAACAATAACTAAATTAAGCAAAACTCGTTGTACCAGATCCTCAACGGCACTAAGCCGTCAATTTGTATAAATTATCTCCTAAGTGCAGTAAGAACTGAACACAACGTGAACGAGGCAATGATCTAAAGCCTAAATAATACCAATCATATATTAATATCACAAATAAACACTGTACAACAGTAAACTGAAACAATGAAAAATTCAAGAAGTGTCTTTCACAACACAAAGTTTCTTTTTATATGAAAAGAAAAAAAAAAAAAAAAATTCCCCTGCAAACTGAAACAATGAAAAATTCCAGAAGTGTCTTTCACATCACTATGTTCTTTTATATGAAAAAAATTCTCCTACAAACTGAAACAATGAAAAATTCAATAAGTGTCTTTCACATCATAAAGTTTTTCTTTTTATAGGGGAAAACGGAGTAACTCAACGAACACAACATATTCACATACAAAGAACCAAAAACAAAACCGCATAACTAGGGAAATTAAACATCCCTAAAGAACCCTAAAGCTGCGAATTACATCAACACAAGTGAAACCCAGTTCCAAGAAAAGAACAAAATTGGATTAGAAGAAGTCGAACCCAAACCTTGTCGACGCCACCGCCATCGGATCCGGCGACAGCGACACCGCTGACGGCGTTGTGGGCATTGTCGTCGTCGGCATCGGCGCTATAGATGGAGGAGACGGCATCGAAGACATCTGGGGGAAGAGGGAGGTTGCGAGAGAGGAGGTTGAGGGCACAAATCAAGGTCTTGGTCTTCTCCAAATGGTCTTGGTCGAGGTCACCGAGAGAACCTTGTCTCTCCACCTGAGCCACCATGGCGGGAAGGTCCCGAACGAGACCGTTTTATTTGAGATTTTGAAAAAAAGGAAAATTTAGGAACCTCTAACGGTATGGTATATATCTAAATCTGTTCTGTGCTTAGTGCTTACATACATAAAACTTAAAAACTTTCTCTTCTCTCACTTCGCGAAAACCCTCTCTATTCGACTCCCTCTCTCTCGTTTGTATATCTAGCAGAATATTGTCAAAATTACAAGGAAAGTCCTTTCTTATGTCTATATTGACGGCACGCACCTCTGTCACGTTGAGTGTCTTTATTACCCCTATGAATATCTGAAATACCATTTATATATCCCTGTTTTTTCGTTTTAATCACTTGTTACAAAACCTTTATTTTTATTTTATTTATTTTATTTTTATTTTTGGCTAAGAGGAATGCTAAGTCGTTTAAGCGATTGTCAAAGGAAAGTCATTGTTAGAATTTGTTAAATTTTAAATGCATTAGTTATTTGTTTTTTATTTTTATGAGACTCTACAAATATTATATTTTTTTAGATAAAAATATCCTTTTAAATTATATAATCCTTATGTAATTTCTTCTATTTCCTCTTTTAATCAATTCATATGAGAATGTGTGTGTGTATATATAAAACAACTAATGTTGTGTGAATGGATTTTGAAGAAAAAAAAAATCATTCACAAGAGATGGATGGATGGATTCTGAAAAAAATAAAAGGAAGGAAAAATAAAATAAAAACGAGAAAAGAATATGAAAAAAAAAAAAAAAAAAAAAGAGAGCGAGAAAAGAATTCATACACGTACAAAATAGATTCTGAGATTTTAAAAAAATAAAATAAATAAAAACCAAAATTAGTTGTTATATATATATTTCTTCTTACAACTATTTTGGGTGAATGAATTCTTTCCTCTTTTTTTCTTTCCTTTTTTGTTTTTGTCATATATATGTTTCTTTTTGTTTTTATTTTTTTTATTTTTACAGCTACCCTTCTATAAATGGATTGTAAAAATAAAATAAAAAAAGAAAGAAAGAAAGAAAACAAAAGAAAAGGAAAGAATTCATTCACTGTAAAAATAAATATATACGCATGTATCTATGTATGTATGTATATAACAACTAATTTTGCATATATACTTTTTTAAAATCTTAGAATCCATCTTGTGTATGGATTTTATTTATTTATTTTTTTTTTTTTTTTTTTTTTTTTTTTCAGAATCTAGTCACACAACATTAGTTATTGTATATGTATGTGTGTCTATATATATATACACACCACATCTCCATATGGATTGATTAAAAGAGTATAGAGAATAAAGGCTAGATAATTTAAAAGGGTATTTTTGTCTAAAAAAATAATGCTTGTAGAGTTCTATCGAAAGGTTGGGAAATATCGATCGGTCTGAGCCGGGTCGGATACAACCCAATATATCCGACCGACTAGGCTCCTCACCAACCGAAAGGTCCAAATGTTAGCCCAGTGCAAGAAGAGTCCAAAACAGTAAAAACGGGCCTCCATATGAGCCATTATGTATAAGTGGATCGCCCCGCGAAGGAAGAAGGCCCATCAACCTTCAACTTAGAGAAAAAAATATAGGAAAATAAGGTAAATGTAAACTTCTATAAATAAAAGTGAGAATAGCCGCACTCAGCTAATTGTTTGGAGTGTAAGAAAAATCTTTTCCTAATATAGAACAACATTTTCTTGCATCTTCATTTGGCGTCGTCTGCTGGAAAGAACAGAAGGATTCATTGATTTTAGCGACGAATGACACAGCTCCGATCGGAAACTATGATCAGAGAAGAAGGCTCCCACTAGCAGGAAGAAGACCAATGGGTGAGGCATGATGAATTGATGTAAATAGTTGAAACTTTACAGATGGAGAATGCCTAGCTTATATCCAGGATGGAACGAAGAGAAACTCCACCGCTCCCCCGCCCACCGGTAGCTGATGAGCAAGTAGAGTTAACGAACATTAACCGGCGGGCAAAAATAGCAGGATCCGTCCATATGGACCAGCAGCACTAGATGCCTAGACCAGAAGAAGAGGTGGAGCACGCTGAAGCTATTCCTTCATGGCATAAAGAATCAACTGTAGACAAGGCATTCGACGATTTGCACCAATAAAAGTTGAGCACTCATGACCAGAAGGCCACCGGGAAGCAGCAGCAGGACCAAGAAACACCCCCGATGATCAATGAGGCTGTCCGGATGTCAACCCGGGCCATCGATTCACCCTTCACAGAAGAGATCCTGAGATCTCCAAAACCCATAAAGTTTCAATGCCAACATTACCCCTTTAACGGAACTAAAGATCCAACTGAGCACGTGTATCAGATAAAGCTGAAGATGGTTCTAGACACATAAGATGATGCTTTGATGTGTAAGGTCTTCCCAGTAAGCCTCACTGGCCTGCACTTAATTGGTTCAAGCACCTGCCGAAGGGATTGGTCGGTAGTTTTCGGGCACTCTGCGACTTATTCATAGGTCGGTATTTCGGTAATCGATGGATTGAAAAAGATACATCATGTCTGTTCACTATGAGGCAACAGGAAGGGGAGCGCCTCCAAGCCTTTCTCACTAGATTTAATTTGGAAATGAGCATAGTGGTTAATTGCCATCTATCGTCAGCAGTACAGGTATTCAAGCTCACCATGATTAGGGGGACTCAATTTCACACATCCCTGGTGGTGGCACCGCCTAAAACGATAGACGAACTCAATTCAAGAGCATAAGGCTACATACGACTCGAGGAAGACGAAGCAGTCAATACATGGAAGACAATGATGGTCACGATGAAGAATAAGTCGAGAGCAAAGATGATCACCTAGAGACCCCCAGTATCACAGTCCCGAATGACGCCTTGGAATACCGAAAGGAGATAGCGAGATGATAAGATAGTCACCCCCTTCAAGGTCACTTTGCCACAACTATATCAAAAGAATAAAGGGATGTTCCGACCGCCTCAACCAACCAAATAACCGATTGAGCAAAGAAACCAATCCAAGCACTGCGCGTTCCACAGCGACTTTGGACACCAAACAAACGAGTGTAGAAACCTGAGGAGACAGGTCGAGATGCTGATTGCAAAAGGAGACATGGCCAGCTATGTCCAAGATAAGGATCAGAATCGCCCAGATGACCATTCAAGGCGAATTACAAGGGCTAACCCGCACGAGGGGTAACCGATCCAAGTAATTAACATAATTCACGGACGACCTGAAGCCAAGGATGTTACAACTAAGATGGAGAGCGTTAAGGTCAAAAACCATGATTTCAAAAGAGAAATATGCAAACACAGAGGCTCAAAAAGGAAAGAAGAGAAGAAATGCAAGACTAATCTCGAAGAATGAAGGAAAAAAGGGCACGAAATAGAGAATCACAGCAAAATGATATAGATTGTTGCAGGAGGAGTGCTTGAAAATTGGATCACAGAGATGACAGAGATAAAGTTCGATAGTGACAACAAATGAAAAGTACCAAAGTCACTTTAAACTTATAAACGTAGATATCGATCACATCGAAATATCAGGGGTCAAAGCAATCATAATGTTTCATAAACCGAAGCACATTAACAAGGCTCGGCCGTACACATTCTTGCACGCCGTCACGTCTAATCATAACCCACGTCATCATCATTACTTATTAATCTCGCCCAAATCATTATGGCGAAATTAAAGGGGCAAGTGAAAGGTTGAGAAATGTCGATGGCCTAAGCCGGGCCAGATACAGCCCAATACATCCGACCGACTAGGTTCCTCACCAACCAAAAGGTCTAAATGTCAGGCCCAGTGCAGGGAGAGTCCAAAACAGTAAGAACAGACCTCCATATGAGCCACTATGTATAGGTGGATCGCCCCCACAAAGGAAGAAGGCCCATCAATCTTCAACTTAGAGAAAACATATAGAAAAATATAGTAAATGTAAACTTCTATAAATAGAAGTGAGAATAGCCGCACTCACTAATAAATAACATGTATGTCAGGAGAGCTTAACTATGTGTTCTTGAGTTGTAACTATGTGTATGTATTCCTCTTCCCGCTAAATACTAGTGTCACATTAAAGATAGCACACTATAGTGTGTATGCATGAGAGCTTAACTATTTGTTCTTGAGTTGTAACTGTGTGTATTGGGAGTATAATAATATATGGACCTTTGAAATCTGCATATGTCTATGTTTCTGATTTTATTTATTTTTTTCTGGAGTGAATTAAGTATGAGAATATCCTTTTAAAATATGACTCTTCAAATTTCTTTAAACCGAATAACTCGACGATTTCTTATTTTCTTCAATTTTAATTTCAAGACACTAATTTCATGTAACCAAACATAATGAATAATTTAAAAATTATTTGAAATGTTTATTTTTTAATATATTATTATTCATTATGATAAAATATATAACAAGGGCTATATGTGGTACTGTATTTTGTATGTTTTGTCGGGTAAAAAATGAAAAATAATGATGGTTTGAGTGTCCTCTATTCTCCACTTAAATTTTTAACTCAAATTATTCTTTTTAAGTGGTACTTAAATATTTAATATATTAAGAATTTAATAATACCAATTTGAGTTATTAACAATAGTCAGGAATAAAAAAAAAAAATAGCAATTAAACATATTAGTTATGTGATTATTTGAACAACTATGGCCCAAATATGACAAAGAAACAACCCCAAAAAAATCCACATACCATAAAATATGCATATTTTTTTTTTTTCCTTTTTTTCTTAATAACCTCAATTTTAGACAAGTAAATTTTAAATCAGATCTACCTCATGACACTTCTGATAAACTCTCTTTTAAATTACATTTGATAATATTTGTTATTGCCACAATTGGTTTGACTTTAGGAGGAACATAGAGAAAGGGAGGTTTGTTTTTTTTTAATTTATTTTTTTTTTTATTTTTTTTTCTGAAGATTCAGACAAATGTGACAATAGGATCAGAGGAAGGACTCAATTCTCTCGGTTAGTTCTCCCTTGCGCAGCAAATCGACTGGTAAATGTAACGGTAAGTTGGAGACTTTGTTTGATATCTGCTATTTTGCCTCAATATCATTGATAGCATCTGGTTATCCCGTGTATACACTTTGTTGGTCATTACAGTGAGTTCACCTGGTTTAGCTTTCAGGATTGGTATCCACATCTTCAGTAACTTTTACACCAGTTTCTGTGACTCGTAAGCATGATCCACTCCTTGTCATACCAAACTTATCCTGCAGCACTTGGCGTCCCTTCTACTCACCACTGTTCAAGGTTAGGTTTTCACAGTTACAATTAAGATTTGAAAAAGTCGCGTGACTTCAGAAGGTGTCAAGACTTCTGCATTGCTCGTAATGCACTCATCGGTTGGGTTGAAATCACTACTTGACGTGAGCATAAGACTAGCATATCAAACTAATTTCAAAATTAAAAAATAAATAAAACAATGAGAGATTGTAATATACACCTTGACACTTGTCCTAAGAATCAGGTTTACACGATATTCTACTTGTATCAAAATCTAAGAAAATTATAGAGGTGTTATCCTTTGTACGCTGTGATCTGGCCTCACTTAACAAAAAGTTAGCAATCTTTTCTGCCGTATTCTCTCTGCCTGTAGCATCTCTCTCCCTTGTCTGTGCAGTTCAAAATTAAGAAGCTTCAGGATGTGCTGGTGAGAAATTTCCAGAAATATTTGTAACCATAGACAAACAGTTGAGTGAAAATACCCGATGAACAAGATGAAATGCCTTCTTGAAGTTAACGACGTCCCAAAATCCATCACTGCATCTCAAGTCATTTCCACTATGTTAGAGATGAGAAATATGAAATGAAGTATGTGCACGAGACAAACTTTTAGTGCCTGTCATTTACAAACTATGTATCCTGGACTCTGCTAGTGCACACCCATCTAAAATAATTTTAACCAACTGTAATTCCTCAACTATGATTCATCATTAACCAGAGTATCAGGCATGAGATCAATCACAAACTAGAGAAAAATGAAAGAGCTATAAGGACAATTGGTGCTGAAAGACAGTCCAGGACATAACAAAGACATTAGTTGGAAGCAAGATCACCTCGCTAAAAGGGCAAAGCCCCTGCTTTCTTGATTTATGTACACAACTTGACTAATATAAGGCTCTGAACTGAAGCGAACATCCTGCTGTTTCAGAAATTTGTCTCCAAGCATTCGAGCAAGGTTCAAACCTGAAGAAGGGGAGCAAAGAAATGAAAGAATCATTACTGACATTCTGCAAAGCAAATCATAAATTAGATAAAGCAGTGTTTCCCTCACCGCATAGGCGTGTTTCCCCATCTTTTAAAGGTTCTCCTGTTTCTTGGATACGGAGTCTTTCAGAATAACTGGTTATTCTATGATCTTCTGTCATCTTAATCTGCTTCCCATCAATACTGCCACATCAGGATCATAAAACCAAGAGTGTAAAAAGATGATATCAGAAAAGGGCTATTTCAATTTGACTAAACCAAAACTTGTGGATTTTAATTTTAATACACACAAAAGAAGCTATAACAAAGTTCATATTACAGTTGTTGGTTTGTATCAAAATGGTAAATGGCTCATTACGTTCACCTTTGTTGGATAGTGATAACTGAATAATGCTAAAGTGACAATTGCTGTTATTAGCAGAGTTTACGGTTACACAATTCAATAACCAGTTAATTCTGCCCCACTACTTAGTTTTTTTTTTGGTAAGTATAACTTTTTATATATATATATATATATATATATATATATATATATTCCTAGTTGGTACTCTCACACGCGTCTCTTCTGAGACTTGAACCCCTAACCTCCATTTGAAAAGTAAGAGGCTGATACCGCTACCCCACTACTTAGTTTAAGAATTAACAACACAATTTCTTCCAAATTTTAAATATCAGATTTGGGAACAGAGAAGTAATAATAATTATTACACTTAAATTACAGCTAAGCATCCTTCTTCACTTGCTTGAGCACCAAAAACTCCAATATCATGAGCCACTATAATCTTCTTTCAAACAATAGGCGATAATTAGACAGGTGTTCCAATAGCAAGCACGGTAAGTAAAGATGACAAGAGAAAAGAAAATAATTGTGGGAGAGAGGGAAAGGTGGGCAACCATTTATATAATGGGAATCCACCCAATTCTAACCACTCAGCCAATAATTATTGAAAATGCTAGTAAAACTAGAACAGTTGACAGATCAAAACTATAGTCAACTAAGGACATTCAACAAATAACATGTTGTCAATTATCAGAATAAATAAATAGACAAATAACATGTTGCCCTAAAGAGCAAGCATGTATTGTTGTCACTGACCAGATTGAGGTTGATGAGGATGTTTCTGGTAAATCAAATTGAGATGGATTAAGCAAAAAAGAAAAGCATCTTAACAGTTGAGTGGGTGGTAAATACCAATAAAACAAAAGATAGTTTAACTAGACAGGTGAGGCCATCACAACGGGTCGGTGGCCTAGCGGTATCAGGCCCTTCCTTCCCAAAGGGAGGTCAAGGGTTCAAGCCGCATGTGTGTGTGAGTACCAACTATGAAAAAAAAAAAAAAATTAAATAAAATAAAAGAGACAGGTGAGGCCATCCATGCTTAATGCTGGGCAATCAAGATGCAGCAGCATAAAAGAAGCATCCAAATAATAGGTTTATTTTTAATAAGAATGTGAGATGGACAAGCATATAAAAATAATATTATAACGATGACGATGATGACGATCCTAGCATTAACAAGAAACTAAAAACGATTATAAGCAGCACCAATTGAAAATGAGATGAGAGAAAATTCATAATGGTTTGGTACTGTGTGGAACGATGAACAACTATGTATCAAAGAGGAAATTACAAAAGAAAGAGGCTGTAGAAAGTATATGGAATGCAAAAGAGAAAGTCAGTTGAGTCAGTAAAAAAGCTACAATCCCTAAATTTAACAGAAAGACATACTGGTCAAAAAAAAAAAAAAAATTAACAGAAAGACATGGTTTTGATTGAAGTAAAAATGGTGAGTTGTTAAACTAGCATATGTAGTTTAATTATATGGCATTATGGCCATATTAGGTTGAGAACATAATCCCAGCAGTATAGGTTTTACTGTCAGCACAGGAAAATTGTAGGTATTAATAATTCTCTTCTACAGAAATTGTTGGAGTGCAGGTATCTGTAAGAACACCATCTTCTTTGACCTCACACATAAAGATGGCAAATAACAACATCCAACTAAAGCAATATGATGTCAATTTGAAATAGTAAGATATGACCCACAGCTGAGATCCTATTTTACAACCCATGTCAGACCCACACTTAATTATGGGATGGAATGTCATTTACATATTTTGTTCAGCATGTAACTTACATATCCAATTATATATATAATAATAACTAACCAAAAAAATTTAAATAAAAGTCATTATATAATTGGACATAGAACTCTCTTATAATGCTACTCCGTATAGCACTGCATCATCATCATCCTTTCGTATCGTATTGCTTCAATATGTGTATAATGCTTCTTTCATACATAATATTCCATGAAAATATATGAACTTTCAAAAACGAATATCCAGTTGTGTTTCTGTGTCTTTCGTTTGAGGAATAAATCTGCCCTTTTAATATTCACCTACAACCTGTACACGTTTCCAAGTCCATGTAACATAGTTGAGCTCTGGGTACATAACATATGTGACCATTAAACATGAACATCTCAAATCTTCCAAGTGTTTAAACACATATGAACATACATACACACACACAAATAATATTCTGAGCAAATCAATTTATATATAGTGAACACAATATATTAAGGGATCATTGAAGGTATAGAGCATGTGTAGTAGCCTCTACTTAAATGTTTAGGAACAGCAGACGAAACGCCGTGAGGAAGTTGAGGTTGCTATATTTCTTCATGGACTTAACCTCAAAAATACAAAACAAGATGATATAAAGAAATTCAAGCTAAACATGTACAAATTCTGACAATTTATTTATAATAGTTCAAGAATGATAAAGCATGAGCACATACTTTATGACACAAGCTGAATCTCCAACATTTGCACATTGCGCAAAGAAATTTTCATGGCCATCAGCCCAAACCAGAAGCACTGTTGCAGTACAACCCTGAAAGATTTTGATTATTATAGCAGACACCATAACCTTAGCCTTCTCACAACCACCAATAACAAAATAAAGAACAAGATGACGTAACTGTTGTCATGGTCACAAATAAAATAATATAATACTCCAATTAAATTTAAATCTGAAGCAAAATATCGAAGCTTTTAACAAATCGGTGTGTCATTAAAAAATTACGTTCAATACAAAGCGTTAAATCAATTTATTCCCATGCTTAAACATTGAATCTTAACAACCACGTGAGAGGCTAGACATAGGACAGGCTACAGACAACAATAAGCACACAGGATACGTTCTTTTCTCCTTTTCAGGTGTATTTAAACATTACAAGCTAGGAAACCCCAGAAAGAATCTCATGATTCTAGGTTGTAATTTACCTTATCAAAGATTAACATACTGAAGTAACAGTCTTTCATTTGTTATAAATCAGTTCTATACATGAGAGAGAGCAATTTTTTTTTTTTTTCCCCTAAGAAAAAGATTTTTTCCCTCCCAAGTACATACAGATATTTTTAGTACAAATCAACTGTCTACGAAAGGAATGCATATAATGGCTGACCATTTCTTAATTCCTAAGGATGACTACAGTAGTTTGCAACTCCTTCCTGAGCACTTGTCTCTTGCTCATAATCTTTTACCATTATAATGTTGTCCTTTTTTATTTCGCTTGCTCATAATCTTTTACCATTATAATGTTGTCCTTTTTTATTTCGCTTGCTCAGTATCCCATATATATATTTTTAAATCATCTAAAATCTATGCTATTTGGACAAGTCTTAATTTCTATCCATATGTTTTCCTTTTGACACGTCAAGGATTCTGACATGAAAATGAAGAGAAGATCCAGGCCACACACTGTTCGGAAATCAGTACAGTGTTTGCTGACATAAGCACATACAGTGCCAATAATCAGCCATTTAGTAAATGTAAATTCTGAATCTACTCCATTGAATAATCTTGTGAAGTATGTTTAAAGGATTTAAGTCCCTATGTATAACCCGAAGTGCCGGTCGGTAACAATATTTTTTGTCCTTTTCTGTTGCGTATTCAGGTCACTCTCTGTATTGTAATTTCTATTTTTTCTTTCTGAGATGGGCGATGAAAGCAGCTGGTAGCAATTGTTTATTGGCACGTCTTTAACACATCATTACACTCCTCAAATCTAAATCCTGCCTTTCTACTTGCAAGGGCAGCAGGAAATACTTTTTCCTAGTTATGCCCATAGGAAATAGTGCCACTTATAACCAGGAGACTTGCATTCAAGATAAAATGAATGTTTTTCGCTCATAAAAATAGGTGAACGTCAGCAGTGACTCAGCACATCTACAACACACAGAATTACAACATTGAGAATTTAAAGAGAGTATCCCAAGTAGAGAGAATAATTACCCCATTCTCTTCCATAGTTCCCAAAGAGAAATTCTACTAAACTCCATATAGGGTCCCATGTTACTTCCATGTGATCAGGATTCCTCTTAACCTTCTGCCCTTCATTCTGTATTTCATTTCTAATTCACTTACAATAGGTTCCAGTAACAATGATCAACTCAACTCAAAAAAGCCTTTTCCAACCTACTTGGGATTGGCTACATGAATCCTATTTTTCCATTATGCTCTATATACGGCCATAACCTTGGTAAACCACATGTTACCATATCTTCCTTACTGTGTTAATTTTGGTCTCCAAATTTCCCTTAGCATTACCCTCAATGTGGACCTTGTAAATCTTTCTAAATGGCGCACTTATTCTCCAATATCAGAATAAGACGACAATTTCACAGAGAGCTCACAGACCAATAGTAAGAACTATAAAATCTGAAGCAGGAATCCATGTTTGCTGTTCTATAAACACATTTATCATACCATATACATCATATCCAGATAAATTATTGTATGCTTTCACCATAAAGCAAAATCGCTTATCCAAAATATACAATAATGCTATTACATGTTTTGAATCTTTTGATCACAGGAGAAGCAAATTAAATACATGATAAACAAAAAGTCACTGCTATCTTTTTTAACTGACTCGAACTCCCACTTTTGGTAGGTAAGTCACCACCACAAACAACCCACGCACACACATACCCACTGTGGCTCCTTTGAAGACTTGAGCCCTCAACCTCCCATGTGAGAGGAAGAGTTGATACCATTAAGCTAGAGTCTTGGAGGTAACAGTCACACTGCTATCTCATATGGCTGAAAAAAAGAATTTTTTATTTACTTATTTTTGGTAAGTGGCTGAATAGAATAATAAGACAAAGAAGACATAATACTAAATATTCACTATGATAGCATTCAGATATCCGGTACAAGTACACAAGCAAACAGATGAGAATTTAAAACAGACTATATATGAAAACAAGAACAATAACAAGTAACTTATGTATCAAAAAATAAAAAGATGAAAAAGAGAAAAAACCACAGAAAGGAAAAGGAAGTTACTGTGTTGAGCATTGATCGACAAACCGAACTACAGAAGCATAGACTGATTGTTTCAATTATACATCAACAAAACACATCCAGAAATGAAGACAAACAGTATAAGTATAACTATGCTGGATGAAAAACCTCATAGTAGTGATTCATGCGTGCTTCCGTTTGTAAAAATGCATCCCTAAGAACATCTGAAGCGTCACATTTTGACAAAACCCTTGTCCTTCTGCCCGTATCTGACAAGATACTTGCAACCATCTCAGGCAGTAATCTGGAAAGTAGAATTATTAAGAATAACCGAGAACATATGCAACAGCAATGAGGCACTGATACATCAACTCATAAGAAAGGATTAAAATTTTTGACAGGATACTAGTAGTAGGATGGAACATTAGCTTCTTGACACATAACGGATAAGCATCATAGAAGTGGATGCTCCTCAAAAGGCATCATCTACAAGGTCAGAAGGATTATAAAGGAAACACAAATATCAGGCATTCAATCTGCAGCCTGACTCAACTAGGTTTTCCACTGTCTACTGCAAATTCAATCAATTGCTGCTGTTTATTTGTTTATCTTCTATAGAAAATCAGTTTTTGCCGGTCAATTAGCAGGATAAGTATAAACAGGTCAGAAGATCCTGAAAATATAGTATATCAGCGTGCACACACACAAAAAAACAAAAAGAAAAAAAAAAAAGAAGCATGAATTAGGTAATCACTTTCTCATCCTGTCCAAACAGATTTAAGGCCATAATTAGCTGATCTATTTTCAAAGCTTCCCAACTGGCTTTGGAAATTGTTTAAATTAGTTGTTGTAAGTATTAGCATTCTATATAGGCAAGAGGGACTTTCTTACTTGTTCAAAAATCTCATAACAATTATAATATCATAGCTCAATAACAAGAGTATATTGAAATTGCGTCCTTATTGTTCAATGCAAAGTCATATGTTGTGGGAAACTTGGAAGGGAATTTAGCCACAAATGGAAATAGCACTTTTAAAGTTGGAAACGAAGCACTAACTTGCTTGCAGATGTGGCAGCACTTGCTCCACCATGTCCATCACATATACCAAACAATCCAAACTGCAAGTTCAGCAATTGCACAAGATTAGCCATTTTCAGAAAAGTGGATAAGACAGGCGGGATGAAATCCAAATAGCTCTAGACCTGATCAGTCCCAGGAATGGGCCACTGGTAATAGCAGACATCTTCCATAGGCAGCTTCTTTCCTCCTCGGCGCAAAGCCATGGGATCTGATGCAACAGCAACACCAAAAGGGATCTGGTATTCAGTTCGAGATGTGATGTGAACCTGTGACAATGAAAAGAAGTAGCAAATGCACATTGATTTTAGTTTACATGGCAACAAACAAGGGAAAAACACATTCTCTAGCCTCAGCAGAATAATGCCATAATTGGAAAATCCTATTATTATTGCAAATGTTCCTGATACCCTGAAACTTAGCATATATTACTCAATCTTCTCCAACTCTAGAGACTGCAAAGAGCTTAGCAGATTCTCAAAAACTACAAGAACTTCATGCTGCTATAAGAGTACTCGATGTGCTTAATCAGAGTTGAATTCTCTTGGTCTGAACATATTAAAAAATTGTATGATAGGAATCAATCACTTCTATATTGAAACATGACACAGGAGCAAATAGACGTACTAATATTTTTGAGGTGGTGCCAAGAGTTATCACGTCTCCATTTTCAAGTCCAGTTGGCTCACCCCAATGTCTACTCCCAGAATCAGGATAGTGGACTGTCTGGGAATTCAACAGTGTTCCATTTAGGCTACCCATGTCCACCAACTCCCATTTTGACTTCTGAAATCAACACATAAGATAAAAAAAAATTAGCGAACCACAAGAACATGCAAAACTCAAAGGTTCACCAGAATGCATATAAAATTACATTCAAATTCCAGTTTATCAGCGCATGCTTCCCTGAAACCTCTGAGTCCTTCAATAATAAATCACTTGGAGAAACTCTCCCAAGAGTAAGTGGAAGCCTAGAAGTATTTGTTGACTGCACAGAACAACGGAGCCCACGAGAAGGACCGGAGATAACCTCCAAGGTGAGGCAGCTTCCTGCACTTCTAACAGAAAGATATGATCAAGTGCTTTATAAATCAGCCAAATAGAAAGAGATATAACATTGGCCATTTTATATAAGTGAATAAAGGAGAAATCACTTTGATCTCCAGTACCTTTAGGCACAAATTCTCTAAAGCTATCATTCTCTGAACCAAATTTTGAATCATAACTTAAATCTTCCTCTCTGCCAGATTTCAGCTCTTCAGCGGAGTCGTTTGTCACCAGTGGAACCCTAAGCGTCTGACCAACTAGCGTCTGACCAACTACTATATCTTCTACATTTAGAACAAAACTACCACCTGGAACAGTATGATAGAAAATAAATTTCAGTACAGAAAAAAATATGAACTAAGATAAATAACACATTGATTTGAAGAGGTAAATAAACTATATACGAAAAAAAAAAAGAAGATAGCATTGAATACTTTGGGTCAACTGGGAAGCTTTAGATGGAATTCGTTGTTTATAACCGAGTCCATGTGCCCGGGACGAGCTGAAATTCCCTTCAGTTAAATGAGATGTCTCCTCTGCAGCATTATTTCTAGCAAAATCATTAATTGGGCTCCTGGTCAAATTTGGATCTTCTGAAACAAGAGGTCTCTCTAAGTCATCAACCTACAAAAGAAGTAATCATAAGGTGATAGCCACGTTGTAATTCTAAAAGATGAAAAAAAAAATAAAAAATAAAAAATAAAAAATAAAAAAAAGGAAGAAAAAGAAGAAGGAAAAGGGAGTGATAATAAAAATAGCAAAATGACGACGAATGAGAAAAACTATTAGATTTTTTTTTTTTTTTTTACCACATAATCATAAAATAGTTAGGGTAAATTACACTAACACCCCTTCAGGTTAGGTCAAATCTTACTTAAATGAACAATTTGGTTTTAACTTTCACTCATATTTGGAAGAGTAGATCCGGATTTCACTTAAACCCCAAATGTCATATTTTAGTGGTTTCAGAGTACTTTTTAGGTGTGAAATGACTATACTACCCTTTTGACTTTGTGTTGACTTTCATGTGTAAAATGACTTAACTACCCTAAGAGATTTATTTTAAATTACCAAAATATTCTAAAATTTAACCCTTCTCTCAATAAATGCGAATGTATATATTATACATATATATTTTTTATTTATAGATACATACATATAGTTGACCAATTGAAGAACCCCTAAAACCCCCACTCACCGTAATCCAGTACAGCAGTGGCGCCGAAGGCTACTACGGCCATACTCGCTCAACACCACACTTCCATCGCAAACAACTACATGAATCCGACCCAACTTTAATCACCATATTTTAACAAACACCCAATCGCAAATCCGACCCAACGGTTGTAAACATTAAAAGCCAACAACTATAGCCATCGATTTCACCGGAATCTGCCATTATCGGAATCTGCTCAAGCTATAATTGTTGCCAAAATCACAACCCTATAGTTTCCTAAGCCCCAAAATCACAAACCCCATCAGCTTTCTCCTAGGTTACTAACAGTCGATTATGGCAGCGGCGGCGCCACCACCACAATCTCCGCACTCAAAACCACCACCCCCCACTGCATATTCTGGCAAACGAACCCATAACAATGGTCGTCACCGGAAAGCTATCCTCAAGCACCACATACGTGGCGCTACAGCCACCATCCTCGCCCCGTAAAGCCACGAACACCATCCCCCCAGCCACATACGTAGCGCTACAGCCACCATCCTTGCCCCGTAAAGCCACAAACACCATCCCCCCAGCCACTGTATTCAGGCTTAAAAACCACGCCAAATATCTCACGTCCGGCCACGGCGAGGTTCAAGCGGCGGTATCGTCAGCACGGCCACGACGAGATTCAGGCGGCGGAAGCAACAATGTAGTTCACAGCATCGAGGGCGGCAAGGTTTAGGGAAGCGGCATCATTTGGAGAGTCAACTCAATCCAAAGTTGTTGAGGAGGAGGTCTCAGTAGGAGGAGGAGAGCCACCATCATTATCGCCGTCCTCACTCTCTCCTCCTTCAATTTATGGCTATCTGGCCATTTGGGCTTCTTTGCAGGAACAGATCTGCAAATTTTAGCTTTCTATATATGTATATATATACACACATACATATTAGAGAGATAAAGTAATGGTTTGTTGAAATAATTAAGGGCAATTTTGTCTTTTAAGAAATTTAATATTTTTTTATTAAAATAGATTAAATAAGTAAGGGTACAAATGACATTTTACATTTTTGTTGGATGGAAACCTGACATGGGGTCTAAGTGAAAGTTAAAACCAAAACATATAGGTGAGATTTGATCTTACCTGAAGGGGTGTCAGTGTATTTTATCCAAATAGTTAAGGTAAAAACAAAAAACTATCCAATTTTATACAATTGAACAAAATGTGATGCAGCTTAATATGGTGACAAGGTGATTTAATCTATAAAGCAAACAGCCACTCACGCAGAAACAAACTATTTAAACACATCATTAAGTATTGTTTGCCCAGCAAAAAAAGCCAAAGTACATCAAGTCATCAAGACACTCAGAAATTATATGTGAAGCAGAAGATACAAATGGTACAAAGTATGGAACATGCATTAACCTTAGGTTATCATTTATCACTTAATGAATACTATGGCAGCGCTGAAGAAAGTCACCGGTAAATAAGTCCTTGCAAACTTGCTTCCAATATAATGGTTTTGATCAAGAAGATCCTATGTGAACATGATACATTGCACTAAGTAGACTTTTTGTCATCAGATATGGACAACCTGCTAGGCTAGTCAACTTAATCCTTACAAATGTTGAATTCGAGCATGTGCATGTTTATCAATATTTAAGATAGGAAATCAAGGTTACTTCATGGAGATGTCAGACAAGGATGCCCCAAAATCCCTCGGGTCCAGATGTCATAAAGCCAAGGAATTTGTAATATCTGCTTGAAGTGTGAAATTATGAACTTGAACCCCACCTCGTGCCAAATAAAGTAAGAAAACTGACCCAGAATCAAAGGGAAAAATAAAACTACAGACATTTGAAAGCAAAATTGGCGAACAACCGTTTAGCTAAAACCATTAGCTTGGTTTGTCAAGTAAGTCCGTCCTCAGCGATTCAAAGTGCTTCTGAGGTTTATGAATTGAAACTTAAGCACATAGAGTTGAATGTTTCGAGTTTTCCACCTATAGTATGAGGCAAGCAACAACTTGAAGTTCGACCTCAGGTCTATAGAAAATTCTTCCCTTGTTACATGCAAGTTTTCCGCCCTATAAATGAAAAATCAAAATAAAATTTTCCTGTAACAACATTTTATAAACATTCATAAAACCTCTTACTTATTTTGAAAGAAGATTATGAATCATATTTGGTAGGATGTGTTAGATTTTTTTATTTAATATGTTACGAATAGTTTAGATATTTATTGTCGGGAAAAAAAAAAAAAAAAAAAAAAAATTAGATATTTATTGTCTTCAGGATTTGGCAAGTACCCTTTTGAGATGCTCTCTCTCTCTCTCTCTCTCTCTCTCTCTCTCTCTCTCTCGATCTTGAGATGCTTAGGTTACGTGCACCTATAAATTAGATGACTTGATAGTTTCCTAATAATTAAGAGTCGGTCAATCTCAACCAACCTTCTTAGGTTGATCCTAACTTGGCCAAATCAATCAGTTGATCTGATGTTTGTGCAAGGACCTTGGATGCTGCATCAAAAAACGCCCCTTTAAAAGCAAATGAAAAAAATAAAAATAAAATAAAAAAAATAAAAAAGATTCATCTGGAGAATATTTTAGAGGAATAAATTACTATCACCAATAAAATCATTATTCATATTCATATCTTAAATTGATTAGACAGGAGTAAGATTAGTTCATAAATGATGACAGATGTTATATGGTAAGGCATCCGACTTTCCTTTAAGAATATAAGATGCAAGGTGTTTTACATTATAAGTACTAAAAGATTTAAGTTTGTTGGAACCTTGAACCCATAAAAAACATCTTCTATTAAAACAAATCAATAGACTAACATAAATAAATTTGGCCTGAGGCAAATGATGGTTCTTCGAAATCCCTAATTACAAATCTTATTGGCAATGTCAAAGCACAAAAATTATAATCAAAATTGGAGAGCGCATAAATCTTTGCCATTTTGGACAGCACACAATCCCCAATTCTAAGATGCAAAGTGGACTGCATTGAACAGTCTATTATTTCGGGCATATGATTATCAATTGAACCCAAATTTTCAATTGGACCTAGTTCAACAACAGCAAGTAGATAGAATAATAAGTTCGCGCATCGTGCAAACATTTTAACAGCACTCGGCTCTAATATACACAATACATTAGAAGTTAAAACCCTCATGATTTTGCGCAAAAGAAAACCACATAAAAAACCAATGCAGCACATTCAACATCACGCAATTACCAACCCAAGTGGTGAAACGATATCTGAAGCAAATATTGGGGACAAATGCATGCTCGAAACCCTAAAATCGAAAGCAATGGAGAAAGAAATATACACATACATGCAAATATATATATAGATAGACAGATAGATAGAGAGGAGAAAAAAAAATTAAAAAATAAATAAATAAATAATAATAATAATAATACATAGGTGTAATGAATGTTGTGGGAATGAAGGATATGGTACGGTACCTTGATCGTGCGGGTGCGAGAGGATCTGGAGAAATATCGCCATGGCTTGCAGGCAAGGAGGATGAGGAGGAGGATCAGAAGTAGCATAAGGAGGAAAACACCACCTACCACAATGATCTCTACCATCGCCTTCGCCATCGGTCCGTGGGATGAGAGAGAAACTTTGGTTCCCCTATTGCGAGAAGGTCGCTTTGAAATGGTCGCATTTTTATTTTCTTGCTTTTTCCGTCCAACACATATGGTACGTACATGTATGTATGTATACATTATATTGCATTTATACACATACATACTGTTTTATTACAGCACATATTATGTCTACCATAATACCATTACAGAAATTATTACATATCAAACTCATTCTTGTAATAATTTTTTCTAGACTTTCCGAATTTTTTTAAAAAAAATTTCGTAGTATTCTTAATATTAAATATAAAAATTTAGTTTGGTTTTTCTTTTTTATCTAAATTATTATAAATGTAAATTTACAGATCAGACCATGATAAATATTGTTTTTGCCTTCTAAAACTTTATATTATTATTTTTATTTAACCACAATATATTTTAAAATTTATCTGGAACCTGTTTTGAAAGAAAAAAATTAATAATAATAATTGAAAATTTATTCCTATCTTAGAGTGATTCAAACCCATCATCAACATCCTCGTTGTCATGTTCAATTACAAAGTTAAAATTTTAGATTACATAATATTTCTATACTCTGCATTCTTAACCGGGGGAAAAAAAAAAAAATTAAAGATAAAGAAAGGGTATATATTTATAGATAGATGTCACAGAAACATGGAAGCATAATATAGTTAAGGGTAAAGTACAATAACACCCCCTGAAGTTTGATATAAGGACACCCAGATACAAGTTAGCCTGTTTTTGGACAATGACACTCCCTATCAAAAATTCTAGCCAAACAGCCCCTAAAAAGTTAGTAAAAGACGAAATTGCCCTTCAACATTTAATTGATAAAATATTTGAAAACTTAAATGACATAATTGCCCTTAATGCATTACTAAGCAATACCTCCCTCCTTCAGCTCTCTTCTCACCACCCACATATGCGCCACCATCACCGTAATCGGTGACAGCCACCACTGCCATACTCATACCACAACCGGTGACAGCCACCGCCACCGCCACCACCATACTCATCCTACAACCACCAACACACCCTTGCTATTGCCATCACCACCACAGCAGGAGACACCACTACTGACCCCCAAATCAAAACCCCACATCAACGTATTAAACCCAACACACATATGCACTCTTGCAGATTCCTAATCGATCGGTATCACCATTATCACTTATTATAATTGAAACCCAACACCACCACCATGCAATACCGATTGCAAAGCCTTAATCAAACCCACCACACCTCCATTGCCAACAACGATTGTAAAGCCCTTATCGGACCCAACACCACCACCATCACTGATTCATTCGGCTTGTTTGTTGAATCGGGTCAGTATGCTTCACCGGACTGAAGCAAAAGTGGAACTAAAACTTTTGGGTCTCGCGCGGATTAGTTCACAAACCATATTCTGCTACAGACGGTGGCTCGAAGCAGTAGTGATTACGGTGGTAGGCTTTCGACAATGGTGGCGGCGCCACCGCCGACCTGATCCAGGCCCGTCCGCCTCCGCAGACCTAATTAAAGCCCCTTCTGCCTCCGCGAATCTGATCCAGGCCCCTTTTGCCTTCGCCTCTGCAGACCTGTACCTTCCGCTTCAACACAGTTGATCCGGCCAGTCACTCCGCCTCAGAGCTTGACCATGTCGTTGCGGTGAACTACAGCTGGGGGAAACGTGGACATAGGCATGCCTTCCTCTTTTATTTCCTTATCCCACTCCTACCTCTCCATCCACCATCCCAACCCACTCTGTTCCGTTTATGAAGTACTATGAGCTTTCATGGTGAGTCCGAATATACCAACCAAGTTCAGACCGCGGCTACGATTTGGGTTGGAGAGAATAACCAATATGGGGTTTCTACCTTATTTCACCAAATGACCTAAGCCTAAACTGAATTTCCTTTGAATGAAGCCCATTAAAGTCCCTAATACCCTGATTGTTGAGCATTGAAATTGGTTTGTGGAGAATTTTTGTGATTAATTTGGGGAAGGTTTCGGGTAGTGTAGGAGTAGATTAAATTGTAATTATATGTGTACGTATATGTGTATAATATATGTATATATACTATAAAAGAGAGAATGAAGAGATAAAAGAAATGGTGGTGGTGGTGGCGGCGGTAGCTTTGTGGGTATGTGGTTGAGATAAAGAGGTTATTTTGGACAATTTAGAATGGGTAAATTGGTAATTTTATAATGTAAAAATGTCATTTGACAAGTCAAAGGGCATTTAGGTCATTTTATCACATGTTAGAGCAATAAGGGGTGTCTTCGTCAAAGGAAGTAAACTTGAGGGGATGTCATTGTCCAAAAATAGGCTAACTTGTATCTAAGCATCTTTATGGCAAACATCAAGGGGTGTTATTGTACTTTACCCTATAGTTAAAGTCACACATTTATATTGTTTGTATAATATACCATGCTATAACATTATATACAATTTCATATTGTACATAGTATACATACTGACTTGCATGAATGTATACGTATATTTGATACTCAATACAGTGTGTGGTATTAAATTATTTTATTAACTAGTTCCTGTATGTGGTAACATGGACTTCTAATTTTTTATACAGGGCAAATGGCATAAAAAAATAAAAAATAAAAAATAAACCAACCAACCAACCTGAATTATCGGATTGTTGCGTGATGTTATAATTACAAAAATGTCTCTTAATATAAATATAAAAAAATTTAGAGTTTGCTTGATTTGTAGTTCTGAAAATAATTGTCAATCAGAAAACAAAAACTGTTATCAGAGAACAATTTTTTTTTTTTTTTATAATTTTCTGAAAACAGATTTTTTTATAACTGAGTTTTCATAAAACAAATCAAGCAGAAATTTTTGTATTGTTTTCTATTTCCAATTTTCTAAAATCATAAAATTATTTTCATAATTACAAACCAAACAGAACTTTAGGTTTTCTTTAAAATAATTTTCATTTTAGTTTTTTATAACCATTTTTTAATTTTTTAAAAATAAAACTTTAAGAAAATTTTAAAAATTACACACCATTAAAATGATTTTATAAGAACAGGAATACCCCTAAAAAAATATATATATTTTTTAAAAATAGGTTTTGTTCAAGATTATTCTCATTTTTTGTTATATTTCCCCTTTCATAGATGCAAATCATGCAACATTATTTCTTTTCTTGAAAATAATTTTTAACAACACTATGCCGAATGGTGTTTCTTAATATAAGATTAAAATTAATACAAATAACTCATTCGGCATAGTGTTTTTAAAAATTATTTTCAGGAAAATAAATAATGTTGCATCTATGGAAAAAAAAAATTGGAACAATTTTTAAAAATTTTGTATTTTTTTTAAATAAAAAGAGAAAGATAACCAAAAATGATAATAATCTTAAACAAAACCTATATATATTTTCTTTCTAAAAAATTATATCAAGAGTATTTTGGTCATTATAATATTACTTTGTTACAATAGAATAGTTGGGGGTAGGTCAAATATTTTTCAGAGGATTTAAAAGGTAAACGATGAGATTAGGTGTGGTGTGGTGTGGTGTGGGTTCGAGAACTTGGACTTTCTGAACAGATGAGAGATTGGGTGTGGCGTGGGTTCGAGAACTTGGACTTGAGTAGTAATGTTGTCGAACAACCCATACATTAAGAATTCCCAAAGAGCAAAAAAGTTGGGCCTGGGCCGTGGAAAACACCAACAGGCTCTTTATGGACTGTGAGCACTTTTCAAATATAATAATAAAGTAATAGAGGTAGTAGTGGAAAGGAGATGGGGCACTAACATGGTCAGCAAAAGGCAACAGTAGGGAGATGTGCTTTTGTTTATATGTTTGGGTAAGCCATGAATTGAATTGGATTCTCTTGTCCCTTTTAATCAAATCCAATAATAATAATAATAATAAACTATTAAATAAAGTAAAATATCTTAGAAGGTCAACTTTTGGATTCACTTAAAGAAAATGATAATAATAATAATATTTTTAGTCAAAAAAAAAATTATGATACAAAATTCAAAAGTTAGAAAATAGTTGTATTACAATTTACAATCTCGAAAGTAGGACAAATTTTATTGAGAATGACATATAATGACACAATTTTTCACTCGCATAAAATAATCAGATATGGTCTAAATAATTATAACATAAGTATTTGATATAGAAAAATTATTACATGATTCGGACCAATCACATCCTACCACGTAACTAAAAAAAATTGAATAAAACCATCACATGTACTTGCATTGAAATCAAGTAATTCCGATTATATAAAAATTTATAGATGCTTATCCCTTTGTGGGCTCATATATTGTTGTTAAGAAAGAAGCTTTTTGTAGCAGAAAGTAAAAGATCGAAAAGCATGCTCTTTTTGGGGCACCAAACGCTAATAATTAAGCTAATAATTAAGCTAATAATTTCTTTTGGTTCATTATGTGTGTGCGCGTTTGAAGCGCACATCATCTCCTACCTGCAACAACCAACTTTAAAAAGCAGAATATATATTAAAAGCACAATATGCATTAAATTGGTTGTTGATTTTATGGAACAAGAATATATATTGTGATGCTCACTGACGTCAGCGGCTTTTCCAAAATTTCCTCTTCCTAGGTTGAGACCGACTTAGCATTTAGGGATTTTTATACATAAGTGACTATAATTAAAGTATATTATCATTTGGTGAGCGTAATTTTAATATTTACAAATACAAGAACCAATTTCTATTTAAGCCTCTCTGGTAAGTTGATTTTGTATTTCCACCCCTTAGGCTTATTTTATGCACAACTTATCCAAAGAATAACTTTTAGAAATTCTAAAATTTTGCCAAATAGCACTAAGAAACTGTTACACTTCATTAGAAACCGATAATACAACACATAACTTTCGTCGAAGAATAAATGAACTTAGATCTAGAATTATTCTTATACAGAATATTCTAGAAGTTAGATGACAAAGATTTTAATTAGGTTTATGAGTAGAATAAAATTTAATAACTCAGATAACTCTATAAAATGACTAGGAGAAAATCTAGATTACATTAAAAACCAAATAGGCCAGAATTCTAGTCCAAATAATCTAGACAACAAAATAATATTAGTCGCAATTAAAGACATAAACAGTGATATTAAAAATATTATAGAAAATAAAAAAAATAATTGTAGATTATTTAAAATATTTGAAAACAGATATCCAGAGGTTATTACAATAGTTTTATGAGTACTAGTAATCCTGATTATCTAGCAGCTTTAGCTGAACTTTTTAAAATTGACAAAGACCCTGTAGGATTTACAAGTTTTAAGACCGACGTACAATCAACTAATATAAATATTAGACAAAATAACTTTTTAATCCAGTTATTACTCTAGTTATCTGAAAAAGTTAACAAACTTGAAGAAAAATTGGAACTAATATAAGAAAGTATTCCTAGAGAATCCTGTAGAAAATTATCTGAACTATCAGATAAAATAAAAGATTTAAGTTATCAACTAATTCCTTCCGGACTAAAACCAAGCGTGTAAATCTTTTAAAACCACATAGAGAATGTCCATTGTTCTTAGAAAAGTCAAAGAAATAATGAGGGTATAAGATTTATATGATAATGAGCACGATGCTCAAAAATATATCAAAAAAGGAATGAAGAAAGTATCCAATAAACTTCATTTTCCTTAGTTAGTATTTTCAGTACTTTCGGGTAAAAGATTTTAGTAGACAAAAAATCAAATATATAGATTTTATTTAGCCAGATAGTGTAGATCCTAGAATTTTCCTGAATTCAACCAGTGCAAGCAGCCTTAGTTTTAATTTAACAATTTATTCTGTGAATTGACTCGAACTGTTAACTTGTTGGCCTATTTTTGATGGTGTTGTTCAGGCCTTTTTTTTACAGGGCGTTATCAGAGTGTTATTAGGTTCAGCAGTCATTTCTGTGATTTAATTATTAATTTTATCTCTATGGTATTTGCATGCTTCTATCCGATTTGATTGAATTTAATTTTTGCTATCAGAGCCTATACTGTTTCGTTAAATTTAATTTATATATAAGATCTTTTGTCTAAAGAAGTCTATAAGTCCATATTAAGTTATTGTGAAATTTTAATTTATTGTGAAAAACTTAAAAAATATTTTAAAAATATTAAATAATTTATTCAAGGATCTTTTAGTAAGTTTATTTCATATTCTAAGGTTTTTATGATATAATAGTAGTTGTTTTGGGTCATTATAGCAATATAGTTTGTTGTGTGATAAAAAATAAAAAGTAGAATTCATTTTATAGATATAGTTTAGTGGTTCATCCAATTATTAAAACTTCGTGACTTTGACCGCATCATCATGTAATATACACCTATTAAGTCCATGTATTAATAGTTTACCCTAACATTATTTATAAATTTATTAGGGTGCTTGACGACAACGGGGTGACTGACATATAGTGGGGCTCGTGATTCACTAAAACAGCTACATGTTAATTAATATTAATTTAACATTAATTGTAGCATGAAAAGATCGTGCCATAAAAAAAAAAAAATATCAGGGTTATTTCATGTGAGACCACACATGACTCTTTCATTTACTCAAAGAAAAACTTTAAACAGTCTCACAGGATGTGGTGGAATTTATGTTTGAAGAGTCGACAGCATCGGTGTGGGGATGTATGTCATAAATCTTATTCAATTGATCGCAAATCATATTAGTAGTCACTGTGGCATATTTTCTCTAAGCAAGAAATTCATGCTTGCATCTTTTTCTCCAAAACCTAACAAGAATTTCGGACACACCTTTGACATTTGCCCTAGCTAGTCGCCCTTCTATAACTGCATGTTGCATTTATTTTATTCATCATCATTTCTTATAATTGTTCTGAAATATTAAGAAAATGGTGGGTGGTTTGGTCAATAATGTGCATATAAATAACTTAAAACTTCCTAGACATTTCAAAGGGTGTGGGCTGAGATGTGTTCTTTCTGCGTTCCCTTGGATCGCAAATGAGCATAGATTTTGACTCCAAAGACACATAATTCAGCAGATCATACATGAAGAGTCAATTGTTTTAAAATAAAAGTCTAAAAATGGGGGAGGAAATTAAAATATCAATCACTGCAAGAAAATTTGGGAGAATTATATTTCTGTTGGTTGCTGGCTTTTTGTTGGCTTTCTTTTTGAAGTACGAAAAAATAATAAAAATAAATTTTATTTGGTTGAATGTTATTGCCTCGTTTCTCCTTTTTTACAACACTAATGACAGAAATGACATTCCCATTTTCCTACCTAGATGAGATATGGAGAAGGACGTGTATATTTATTTGTATAATATATATATATATATATATATATATATATATATAATGAATGTGTGTGTGTGTGTTTGTTCAATTTTGTGTCTGTGTGTGTGTGTGTTTGTTTAATTTTGTGTATGTGTGTGTGTGTGTTTGTTCAATTTTGTGCGTGTGTGTTTGTTTTTTTGTAGTGTGTGGCAAAATTGCAACTGCCTATTTCAAGTGGTGGAAGAAGGCCCCTCCAATTGTCTCTCCAAGTAGACCACCATGACACTTTTGTGGACTACAAATTCACATCCACCTCCTCACTTATCATCATCTCTTCATTCTCCTCTAACCTCCCCACTCTTTCTTTCTCTCCAACCATACCCTTTCCTTTCCTTTCCTTTCCATTCAGTCCAAGAGTACCTAACTCTTCAGTCTTTCTTTTGCCTAGGTTCATCTATATATAGGTGGAGATTTGATATACAATTTACTTGTATAAAACCATTGTTCTAAGTTTCTCAACATTTTTTCATCAGTGCGTGTCTATACTATTGCTATGTCAACAGTTGTGTGCCAACGATTACAGTCGTGTCTCGAGTCTCAGCTTGTTGAGACAAGGACACTGAGGCTCATAGTGGCTTCTCCAAAAGTACCACACTTGGAGAAGACTCAGACTCTATGTGTTGGTCATGATGACAAATACACATCCTCCTCAAATTCTGACTTTGGTGGTTGGAGTTCCCTCCAAACTCTCTACAATACCTCCCAAAGTCCCAAACAAGATTTGGACAGAGAGAGTTCCTATGTCCCTCCTTTGCAGCTCAATCAACCTTCATTCAAGCTTAGCGATAAGAGCTTGGATATGTGTACTGAAAATTTGGGCAGCGAGACAGGCACTGACATAGCTGAAAGCAGCAGCTTTTCGCTCTCTGAATCCGATGAGGAGAGCAGAAATTCTCCAGCAAGGGAGCAGCTGAAGTCGCGGCAACAACAACATGTTGAATCTTCCAAGAAAGTGATCAATTCTCGCAAATTTCCACCTCCCTTGACAACGATGAGCGGTCTCCAAGTTAGGTCTCATCGTGAAGGCGGCAGGCTTGTTATTGAAGCCGTGGAGACTCCATCGAGACCTTCTTGTTTTCAAGCTGAAAGAAGCCATGGCCGTCTTCGACTGTGCTTCTTGAAAGATTGTAGTGCTACTGCTACTTCTTACTTGGAAGTGGCCACTGAAGAAAATGATGAAAGTGGTATTGAAGAACAAGTTGAAGAAGAATTTGAAGAGCAAGAAGGTGAAGCAGAAAGCGATGCATATGTACTTAGGGAGGACATGGATGGCAGTAGTTTCGATGTTGGGGTTGAAAAGGGTATCAAAAAGTTTCAATGGCCAAGCAGGTGCAAGGAAGGTGGACGTGGTCTTAGCACTGGAAGATTATGTAATTGGGAGCCTTTATGTGTGGCTACTCCCTAGACTAAAGTTCCATTTTTGATCTCTTCCTGTTCAAATTCCACAATCTTTTGTTGATTTGTTTATATATTGTCCCCTTTTTTATTATAAATTCTCTCTTTGTTGATTTGAAAATCACTTTACTTTGTGGTTGCTCCTTTGTTTTTTTTTATCTCAACCTTGACAGAAAATTCACGCACTTACTACAATTATAGAGGATTATAAGGTTGACGAGAACATTACAATAACCTTTTTTTTTATTGTAATGTTATCTTCAACCTTTTGCTTTGGAAGATGAGAACATTACAATAACCTTGAATTTGTGGTTACTCTTTGAACTTTTGGTTTCTTATGCCATATGTGTTTCACTCTCTCTTGATTCGGCAATAACTAAAACAAGATGTTGGTTAGGCAATTATTTTTCCATTTTGAACTGAAAATGACCAGATATTATTGTGTCCTGTCAAATTTAGCCAAAGAAGCTCATTCTATTATGAGTATATTTTATTCTTTGATCTTTCTTTGACAAGAGATTAGATCTTAATTTATCTTGATGTAGGAATGCCAATAAAGGGTGGTCACATATACTAGAACTCTCCGACCACCCTAATACTGTGATAAACATATATAAACTATGATTTCAGCCACGTATATTTTAAGAAGGGAGTGGAATATACTCAAACATACTAAAATGTCTTTACTCTTTAATTTAATGGTATAATCTCTCCATCTTCAAAGATGAGAAGAGGAATTCGAATCCGAGCGTGGGCAAAAGTGTGTGTGAGTAGATATTGATAAATATATATATATATATACTCAAACCTTTGACAGATATATATTTATATACAGATAAATAAATATAGACAAAACGTCTTAATATTCTTGGAAATGTATCTGAACTCCAATCCATATTTGACAGAGACAAGAAGCATCCAATATCTAAAGCAAGAATCATGTCTTTAATAACGAATAATGGTTCAAGATTCCCTACATCACTGTCATGTTTAACATAGTGTTTGAAAACTTTTATTATTTAAGAATTAAATTGCAGGATCAAATACTACTGATATAATATGGTTTATGGCACAAAACCAAAAAGAAAGGAGAAAGTTAGGCACGTTGAATGTGTATTATATAAATCATAAAAATAAGAAACAAGCCACTGGCTTTCGCAAACATGTTGGTTCATCAATTTAAGTCAAATCAGGATTAAATTAAAGAAGAAAAAAAAGTCAATAATATGTTGCACATGGTGATTGGACAGCATGATTGGGCAAGCACTTTCAGAGCATATACATAAATGAAAAAAAAATATAACAAAGTCTCCGCACGTGAAAGTAAAATTGTGTACATCTAATTTTTCTCTAGTATCTTGAAATGTCGAGACGAGTCAGTCTCATAGAGGCATATCCCCTTCAAAAGCAATGAACATTAAAAAGAAGACAGAGTAAAAAGGAGGGCAATAAAGCTGGTTAGGACATTCTTTTGTTTTTGTGGATGAAAGAGGGCCTTATCACTTTTGAGATATACAAACTATACTATTGGGCAAGCACTTTCAGAGCATATACATAAATGAAAAAAAAATATAACAAAGTCTCCGCACGTGAAAGTAAAATTGTGTACATCTAATTTTTCTCTAGTATCTTGAAATGTCGAGACGAGTCAGTCTCATAGAGGTATATCCCCTTCAAAAGCAATGAACATTAAAAAGAAGACAGAGTAAAAAGGAGGGCAATAAAGCTGGTTAGGACATTCTTTTGTTTTTGTGGAAGAAAGAGGGCCTTATCACTTTTGAGATATACAAACTATACTCCATGTGATCATATCAGCAAGGTGTATCTAACAGCGAGGATTTGTACTAGCACCGTACACAATTGGGACCAACAGATTTGGCCATTCTTAGAAAATCTTAAAAAGTTAACTAGAAAAACAAACACAACAAAGAGGGCATGTAGACATTGGGGAGTTTTAAGTGCAAGTTGGGGTGTACCATTCCATTCATCGGTTGCAGTCACATGTAGGGATGTGCCCATCTGGGGTAGGTCAAAATTAATTGCTGATACACACACACACACACACACCATGATTTTCTTTCCCTTATTATCTAAAGCATTTTTCTTTTCAATTCCTAGATATCCATCAATGGCTCACAAGTCACATTCATCGTGGAGATAAGCATCTACTCCATTCAACAAGCACATGTTGGAAAATTAATATATATTTTCAGGCATCCTATTACACAAAGAGGGAAGGACTAATTTTAGTACTATGATATTTGAGAGGTTTTAGTACTAATGCGATTGCATACAACTAATTCAAAGTTACACAAACCTCATTTCCAACTTTTTATTTATTTATTTATGTTATATATATATCTTTCTTTTGAATAATTATATTATAATTGATTTTCCAAGCTGTGCTGTATAGCTCTCTTTCACCTCGTCAAATGAATAAATTTCCTTCAACAACATTCCTTGTCTAGAAAAATAAGTGTAAATAGTATTACTCCTTCACAAATAAGACTACATCTATTTGGTTCCTCTATTAAAACTCAACCTTCTACTTCATCTGAGAAGGAGAGATTACGGATACTTATACTATTGTCACTTTTTAAAGTTTTATAAGTTCATAAAATTGTCCGGCTATAATTTTTTTAAAAGTTCAAGCAAATACACATATATCATAAATTTTTATTCTCACTACGAATCAAACACTCAACTTCTTTAAAAGATGAGAATTTATATAATCTAAACTAGAGTGCAATGATTGAATCGACTTATTGTCACATAAATACTTGCTACTAACTTCTCTTTATCTCTCTCAAACTGAAAAATTATTATATGGTTCGATCAATTAATTACAAATTTTTGTGTAACTAAAATACTAAATCAAACCGACACACTTAGTTGTGTAGAAGTTTGTGAGGGACATGTATGCAAGTGTCGGCCAACTAATAATTTCTCAGACGCCCACCACTCTATAGTCTATAGACCTAAGCTCGGAGACAAGTAAAACCAACCTAAAAAAGGGGGCGCGCAAACCTGACTTTTATTCCTTCTTTGGTTCTGGATAGCATTTTGTAGCCCCCACCTCTCTGTCTCTGTGTGGCTATGGCAAGGACACAATTACTAAAAATGATATTGGTAAGAGTGTTTGTTTTTGCAAATGGCAAGTATGTAAATTCACAGCTAATAATACAAGAATGGTGACTCTGAAAGTCCCTTTTGCAGACGTCATAAAAAAAAAAAAATTTTCCTTTTAGAAAACATATTTTGTGCAATTTTGGAAGTTCTGCTATACAACTCCACATAAAAACAAACCAAGCTTATTACGTGTAAACCTTTTATAGAAGTGACTTGTTCGAGTAAGAAAAATGTCTTTCTAACCAACCAAGCAAGTCGATCGAGAGAGAGAGAGAGAGACACTGATATTCTTTTTTCTCTCTGCCCTAATCCAACCCTTTCCCTTCATAAAAAAACATACATTTGGTCCTTTTCCTTTGTACTTTAAAGTAGACTTCCATTATTAAAAAACATACTTTTCTCTCTCTTTCTTTGGAATATTCACCTTTGTTTGGAACCAATTTTTTTTTAACTTAGAACTAGAATTGGATTATAATAACAATTATTTGCAGTCTAGAATAAATTGCAATTTGAATATATATATTTGGTATCATTTTGGATAAGTGACGTAAAAGATATGAAATAGATATATGGTAAAACATGAGAAGTGAAAGAAGATTGTACTAGTTGTGGAGTATAATTTTGAAAAGTTTTTTTTATTTTTATTTTTTGGACAAAGATTAAACACAACCAGGGATGGAGCTAGGATGTAAGGTAAGTGGGGGCAAAAATAAATTTTGGGAAGCAATAGTGCATTTTTAAAGTAATTTTAGTAGGGGTAAATGTAATATTTCATAGGTATATTACAGAAAATGAACAAATTATAAAGATAAAATACTAAAAAAAAAAAAAAAACCTCAGTGGGGGCAATTGCCCCCACACCCTTCAATGTGGATCCGTCCATGAACACAACCAGAAAGATCAACATCAATGGAAGACGGAGCCAAGAGGACCACATTTCCCATTCATATTGATAAGTATTTATTTTGATAAGTTAAGTAGTTAGTTATAAAATCCTTTCAAATTTTTCTAAATTTCTTATTCACAATAGTCCATTTAAATCTCATCAAATACCATTTCCTTTTAAAATCCCATAATTCCAAACAAATCAAAATTCTTTTGAAATTCAATTCTCGTCAAATCTTGAGATTCTAAACACAGTGTTAGGAAACGTGCAACCACTCTTCTCCCTAGCCCAATTCGAAGACTCTAACATCCTTTTTGAAGAGGAGAAATTATATTATTTAGACTAATGCTCATTGATGAAGGTAAAAACAAATTCAAAATAATATTTTCTTCCAAGCAATGCTCATGAAGTATAATAAATCTAAGTTATCTAACACTCTTTGTCCTCGCCAGCCCACTCAATAAATTTGGTAGTGGAATCCATCACATTCTTTGGAAACAAAACAGATGAATTAGGTCCATTTAATTGAAATGAGCCTTTTTAATCCCATGGCATTGTCATAAAATGTGAGCACAATGAAAACTTAACCAAACAAAAAGATGAATAGACATGATGAAGTCTCATTCCATCACCCCATTTCTCTCTTTCGTCTACGCTTCCTTTCCTCTTGCCGAAGAGTATTATTTTCTCTTGCCGAAGAGTATTGGAGAAGTCAATTGGACATATGATAAATAATTTGGATGTTGATGGGCAAGAGCAAACCCTTATCCGCTAAAGCCAATAATTGACTGCTCCAAGGCCCGTGGAGAGATAAGCCCACGTTTTTCAAAAGTGAAGAGCCCAAACCCGTGATAAACGACGCGGTTTGACGGGTCAACCCACACCGTCCAAACAAAGACAAAAAGAGGGGTATAGGAAAGCCCACGCTCACGTTCCGAATCCCAATATATTGATCGCTCAGTTTGTATTCGTCTACGTCAGATTCAGTTCCTTTCTCTCTATACAACTACAACAACTAAGCTTTCTCTCCCCTCCTCAACCAAATCAAACCAAGAAATACTCATTCAATTTCCTAATTCTTTACCCTCTGGATTCGAGAATTTCTTTTTCTTTATTTCCCTATAATTTTCAGTTATTTTAAATAGATTTGACAGATTATTATGGCATTTGATCTGGAATCGTTAACAGAGGCAACATCAGGTGCCATTGGAGCACTAGTGAGCACAACCCTGTTGTACCCATTAGATACCTGCAAGACTAAGTACCAAGCCGAAGTTCGAGCTCAGAATCAGCAGAAATACAGGTTAGATAAGATATTATTAATCTTGTGGGTCTCACATGTGCGCGTTTCATAAGATATATATATATATATATATATATTTTTGCGTTTCATAATTTATTTCTTTCTCATATCTTTTCATTTCATGGGATTTAATTGTGCTCTTCGATCTGTTTGTAAAAATTCATGCTTTGTTCAACTAGTCTAATAAACCCTTGTTAGCAAATTTATTGAAATGCGAACTTTTAGAAGCTGATGAATTCATGCTTGTGCTTTCGGGACATCAAAATTGTTAACATAAGTATTGAATTTTAATCAACGGCTGATAAATTAGTAAGCATTGTATGTAGGGAATTGTCAATTCTATATAATTTTTTAGCCACTCTTTAACCTTTGATTATAGGGGTTTGCCCGAACACGACACATTTAATATGGTGGTTTAGCAGTCATATTTCTTAATTGCATCCCATGGGGAGAGTTCTTGTATCTTGGTCTGTGAGGCCTCTGGACTTAACCCATTTTGGTTCAAGCCAGAATTATTAAGTGAAGATACACTGCATCTGTTGAGACATTTTTTTGAGGCACTGGCAAGAGTGGTAGCAATGCAGACATAAAAGGGTTTATAACCATTTTATTAGCATTTTCCATTTCAATTCCCTTTTTCTAATCAACATGAAAACATGAAAACACTTGATGCATGTAGTATGAATTATTTTCTTGTTAGTATATTATAGACATTATTTTCTGTAATAATAATGGTATAATCACACATTTGGGCTGAGCTGGCCCAGTTGGAAGAGGCACTCCCTGAGTCGTGTGGGAGTCCAGGTTCGACTCACCCCATCCTCCCCCCTCCTTGCTAGGTTAAAAATAAAGAAAATTAAAAATTAAAAAAACATTCGACACCTCTTACATATTTGTCACCTAATTGCTATCCAAATCCACCTCTCCTCTCTCTCTTTCTCTCTCGCGCGCGCGCACACACACACACACACACAGACAAGTGATTGCATGCAACACACACACGTGCAAGCACTTGTGCGCATTCAGACTTCTCTTTCATGCCAATTTCAGACTCAGTAACCTTCTCTTGACCTAACCCCAAGGGGATTTCGAATCTGCTTGGAGCCATCGCCAGTGAATTTTCCAATAATTACCCGGTGCATGTGGGACGGGGAACTGTGTGTGCCCGGTGGTAGATTACGGGGTGCTGTAAGAGACCCGACACCACAATTGTTGGCTGAAAATAAAAAACCATATTCACTCTCTCAGTTGATGCAACAGTGTTGCCTCTTGTCTTCTTTTCAATATACAACTAAGGTATTGTGATACCATTGCTTGCATGTCTTCAGTTTCCATACACCATGCATCTCTTTTGGTACATCCCACTCGTTACTAATATTCTTCACTGACCAGTTCTATGAATCCAATATTTAATTATCCTACAAGGTTAAATAGTGAGCCAGAGAATTAAGCATTCAAATATTTGGTTGTTTGAATTCAAGCCTTTCTGCACATGCTTGTATGTGGTCACAACTTGCACATGTGCTGCAGTGACCATCTTGACGTCATAGACTATCTCAATTTGAATTTATTGATGGGATTATATATATCTACAAAGAAGGAAATATGAGATTTTAGCAAGAAACAAATTTCTTGATGTTCAAGAAGCCGTCATTTTTGCAGTTCGCATAGTTACTTTTTGTTCTTATTGTGATCTAGCGAAGGGAAAGCACCAATCCTTGAAAGAGCTACCACAACACTACTTAATCTATGCTGCTTAGTGAATTGAAGAAAGTCACTCCCGTAGGGTGAATTCAATTACTCACATAGAGGAAATGAAAAACTTAATTAGTCCTAAGTTTAAACTTTAAGAAGAAATGAAAGACTCTGGATCCCAGCTGAGCTCACGGAAGGCTTGAAGAATTAGGCATATTGGGATATCAGCGCTTATCTCCTTGATTGAATGGCCGCTGAAGAGTGAACAGAGTTAAATCAATGTGTATGCTGTTGGAGTTACCTTGGGCCACTCCTGACTTGAAAAGAAAACCGGGGGGCAATCTTGAATCAGTGAATTAGCTTAGCCATGAATGCTCGATCCGGACAAGAGGGCATGAGCTGGTCCTCTGTGAAATTTTATATGGCATCAGTTCTGTATTTTGTTGTATTTTATTTTATTTTTATTTTTGGGTCCTAGCAAAGTACTCACTCACCTACTTTGCTCCTATAGGGACTTGAACCCTCAATCTACCACTCTGGGAAGTAGAGGAAATACCTAGGATACAACACTTGGCGCAAAGCTGTTGATTTGGTCAAGGCTCATTTGAGATGCAACGCCTCTTATATTGTTGCCTTAACATGAATCTTGGTATGGCGGAAGTGAAATAACCCCCATTTGTCATCCTCAATGTGCTTTTCTCAAACTTGCATTTTGTTCTGTTTGAACACAAAAGGTTTCACTACACCTTATGTTGAATTGATTGAACTCCTAAATGAAAAAGGAATGGAAGAATCGGGAATCCTCTTAGAAGTTTTGACATGATTTTCTATGCACAATGCTTCATATATTTACAACTGGTCATATGATGATCTTCTACTGAATGGCTTATGTGATATTACCTAATACTTGAAGCCAAACTTACTTTGAGAGCCCAGGCAAGAAAAAAAATAAAATTTCAGAAAGGATTATCTAATTTAACCCTTTGGCTTATGCAGGAACATTTCTGATGTTCTCTGGGAAGCAATATCTACCGGTCAGGTTATTTCGTTGTACCAAGGTCTTGGGACAAAGAACCTGCAGTCTTTTATTTCACAGTTTATATACTTCTATGGATACAACTTCTTTAAAAGGGTGTACTTGGAGAAAAGCGGATCCAAATCTATGGGAACAAAAGCTAACCTGCTTATTGCTGCTGCCGCTGGGGCTTGTACTGTCATAGTGACCCAGGTGAGTTTTTCATTTCCTTCTTTTTCCGTTCTTTTTGTGGCTTCTTGTTCTGCTTCTGATCAGGATACATCTGCCACTTCTGAACTATGTTAAACACTCGTACTCTTCTTTCATATCAAATTATGATTGAACTGTGTTGGCTAAACAACTGAACATTTAGCTTATGAGATTCTTGTATAATTAGCATTGAATCCAATCTGATAGTTTAGGCTTAATTTGCATAGATTTGCATAGATGGCATTTGCACAGCATCTGAGGGGAATTATTGCATTGTACTTTCCAAAGAATTTGGGACAAAAAAAGGACATTATCAGTTCTTGTTATGCTACAACAGGGTCTTGGGAGGGAGGACTTGAGACGAACTTAACATTTTGTATCTCACAAAATGACTACTCTAAGGCCCAAACTAGCCCTCAATCGTTAAACTGATGAAACAAGCAACGGCCCTCTGTTTCCAAGAGAATTCGATAAGATAAATTTGTTCACGTTGCCTTGAAGGCATCGAGAAAGTCATCACAAAAATGATGATAAAAATTGAATGGCTAAACTTTTCTGAAAGTTTAATGAATTAATGTGAGAAAATCTAGTTGTTTGATCTATACACACAATGATAATCATTGAATGCTTTCAAGAAATAGATGAACGCATTTTGAGTGTTACAAAGGGACTTTTTAATGTCTCTCCTTATTATGTCGTTTCTACATTCCACCTCGTTACTCCGTTACAGTTCCCAATAACTACTTCAAGTCTTGATGTTAGATATCTAATTTTTTTGTGTGTTCAGCCTCTAGATACAGTATCATCAAGGATGCAAACAATTGAATTTGGGAAATCCAAAGGACTCATGGAAACCCTATCGGAGGGGACTTGGAGTGAGTCCTTCGATGGTCTTGGCATATCTCTGCTTCTGACGGCAAATCCCTCTATCCAGGTACTTGACTGTGCTTTCTAGTGTGAAGTTTTTACTGTCGTCTATATGCAGAATGTCATTGGTCTGATGTCCAAGTACTCCAAGAGTTTCTAAAAGTTATTTTAACAGTAGCATTACGTTGTAAGTTTTGTTTATTTTTATTTTCTTGATAAAGATGGTGGATTGTGAAATCTCATCCAAGTCATATCACAGTTGAAGATTGTAATCACCAACTCAATTTCTCACTAAAAATTTTCGCATTGTATATTTGCTAAGCCATATTTGATGAATCAAACTGAAACAAGAACTATATTGCTGTGTGCAGTATACCTTCTTTGATCAGCTGAAACAAAGACTTCTGAAGGGCCAGCTGAATAGCAGAAAAGGTACAGTGTCATCTCCAGAGGCCCTTTCTGCTCTTTCTGCTTTCATGTTGGGTGCAGTCTCTAAGTGTATTGCCACCTGCTTAACATACCCAGCTATAAGGTGGATTGTCTTATTTACTCATTCTTCCTCATCAATTCTTTTACACTTCCCTATGCATTTCCTGACTGCTATTTTCCTGGGGGGACTTCAGGTGCCTTGTGGAAATTACGTTAATTATATTGCTTTCGTCAAATTTGATTTTAAAAAATCATTGTTTAGATGGGAAGGCTTTTTAAAAATATTTGGAATATTAATTAAAAAAAAATCCCTTTCATTTATGTAAAGGTTCTCACAATTTTGTTGATATGAATTAGTTATGAATTATCTATGAATTTCGATAGGTGTAAGGTGATGATTCAGGCCGCCGAATCAGATCAAGATGAGAATAATGAAGCTCAACCAAAAATGCCACGAACGCGAAAAACGGTGTCAGGTGCACTCTATACCATTTGGAAAAAGGAAGGCTTACTTGGTTTCTTTAAAGGATTAAAGGCCCAGATACTGAAGACTGTGCTAAGCTCAGCATTGCTTTTGATGATAAAGGAGAAGATCACAAAAGTCACATGGGTTCTAATTCTTGCACTTCAAAGATATCTGGTTCTATCTCGGACCAGATTAAAGAGCACTTGAAAGATGATGATGATAAAAAGTTTTGCAAGGTTTCCTTGTAAATAAAGATGCTCCAACCACCTTGATGGGTTTTGTACCAAATGCAATAAGTGTGATGGACAGTGGAGCCAATTTTCATTTATAAGGAGAATTTGAATTGTAGTAGAGATGTCTTCTTTAGTTCTATTCCGTGTTGGGTAAAGTTTTGATTTGAATAAGAGTGTCATAGTTTAGGCCTTAAGGATTATTAAAAACTAACTTATTTGTAACCATTGTGCTTCATTTGAACCTGTACTATCTAGCTCTACCGTTGAAACTAGGCTATGCTTCCCATTGTACTAGTGAGGACGTTTATGCTAAGGCCACGGGCAAATGTTGAGGCAATGAAAAGGGTATCCTCAAAAGCCCTTGAATTTGGGGCTGCCTTAGAATTTCATGAGCCTTGTGAGGCTGGGTTGTTTCTCTTCTGGCCATTGTTACATGGGAAATCCCGAAAGCTGAATGATCCTTACAATTACATGTGCATAAACACTTTTGTTTGCAACTGGTTTTACCTTTGTCCGATTTGGGTGTTTAGGTTTTACCTTTGTCCGATTTGGGTCTAAACACCCAAACTCTAGGTCAAGGTTAGAGAGAATGCAAGACCTTAATGAATTCCTAGTTCAAGGGAAAAAAGATGAGGACAATAATCTAATGATAATATTTGTTAGCGATGATTATATGTGATTTCACTTGGAAGGGCCAAACAAAATTTCAGGATCCAAGTAAACAAGAGAAATACAAGGTAAAGAACACCAGAGTGAACAAGACAGGTAACGAAAAAATATGCATTGAAGCGAAAGTCATTGAATCAATTTTCTCCCCCTTTATCTCATAAAAATCCAGAAAATAGAAAATGACAACGAATACAAGAAAAGAACATCAACTCACAGGTTATGCTCCTCGTGGGTATGCCTCACTGAAATACTTAACCAGTTACATGTAGGGAACAGATGTTATTAGAACTTTCACCAACAAACAATATGGTGATAACTTAAGCCTTTCCATCATTACAATGATGGTCACCCCCCTCTGTATCTGTATGGTACACTGTCTGTCATATAGGCAATTTCAATGAAAAAAGCAATCAAACTAATAAATGCTCAAACATCCTCTTTAGCTCATATAAATATGAGGAAACCCATCAGTAAAACAGGCAAGTAGTGGATCGGACCAAGCTTGGAAGCTGAACTGCCTGAATTGGCAGCCTCAACAAAGCTTCCCCCAGGAGTGTTTGTGGTCAAAACGACAACGATCCAATTATCTTCACTACCAATCCCTGCTCCTGTATACTTGGAGTCATTGAGAAAATTGGAGTATTGGGACTGTGTGAAGTTAGTGAGGACAAGACTTGGAACCCGGTTGGGAACGCAAGCAGGCATTATGGTTCCGTCCCTCGTGCTGGTGACATTCAAATCGCACTTGGCTAGAAGGATTGGGTAGTTGGCAAACTGAGGTTCAGTGCCTGGTACAGTGTTGGAACCTGTGGTATTTGTACAGGGTTGATTTTGGAATTGGTCTGCCATTTTCTCAGCAAGGCACTCCGCTTTCTCGTTCTTTGTCAGAGCTGTCAAGTTTAAGGATGCTCGATAAATGTTAATGCCTTGTAGAAGATTTTCTTCCTCGTCTGCATGAAAATGGAGATGAAAAATCCAAGTGTTAAGATATTGATCAATAATTAACACACAAACAGAGGGAGTAGAGTGTCTTTGATAAGCTACAGTACCATCCTTCAAACTTCAAAGTTGCTATAGTGCACTAATCAGCATGCTACCACAGCAAGATAAGGCATAGAGATAACTTCTTTAAGCCACACGCAAGCAGAAACTTTAACATAACCAATTATTAAACAGTTCATGAACCAAGCCATAGAACAAAAAAACCAGTTGGTCCAGTTCTTAGTAAGTTTTGGATTTAATAACAAAATTTCTCAGCTTAGTTGGCAGGATAGGATTAGGTTATTATATTTGGTCAGAAAAATTGCCATCCCCAGAGGAAGATGCCAGCTAACTTAGCTGGTAGCCTGGTAAGACATCTTTATCCTGCAACTCCTTGACTGTCCAAAAAAAAGGGGAACAAAAAAGATAAAAAAGAAAAGAAAAAAGGATTGATTGTTAAACAAATATATCATATAAAGACTGAGTCGACTGACAGTTACACTAAACCTGTCAGCCCGAACAATCAATTTGTTAGTCTAAAAGTTTCATCTATCTCAGATTAAGTAAAAAAATTATTTAGATGTCATCAACTAGCTCCTGACTGAGTGATAAAAGGAGATCATTTATGGTATGTACTCACAACCAAGACAAAACGAATTAATCACGCAGGCACTGGATCGGATACATATTCCCGAAGTGTTGAGCCAAAGCTTGATGAGGTATTTTAAAATGCCAATTATGAGAAGAAAAAAAAAAAAAAAGGTATTTGAAAATGTGCATGGGCCAACTTGTAAGTTGCAAAAATGAACTTCTAACATGTTCTGTAAACTATATATTGCGTCAATTGCAACAACTAACTACCATCAATAATGCTTTTAAAAAAGTTCCACTTAATAAGCATACAAAGATTGGTTGAAGGATATATAATCACCCTATTAAAGTAGAAATGGGACAAGAAATCCCAAAAACCAAGCTCAAGGCCAGAAATTTCAATGCAAAACTGATTATTGGCCCTATTAGACCATGATTTACTATTGTGAAATGGATCTAGACCATACTATTTTTTCCACCGTGTTTTGCAGTTTCAGACTTGCATCAACCATCAGATTAGCCCTCAAACTGTTCCCAAAAAAGCTGAACTTGAGATCAAACATTTGTTCTCTGAAGAAAATTAGCTCTATGGATATAGCACAGGATTGCAAGGGAGGACAACTCAAAACTGACCCGAAATAGTAATGATAATCAATTTTGTATGAAAAAATTCAGATCAAGATTCTGGTTAGTATTATAAGCACAAAACATCCAATATATATCACATTTTGGAAAAATTTTCTTTCTTTCTGTTAGATCTGTATTTGGATAAAACAATAGTATCACAAATTACAAACCTCCTTTGATCTCTTATGCAAGTACCCGCAATATTTTGCAAAACTAATTATAAGATATGCACACAATTTGGACTCAGAAAAACAAGATAATCAGAAGCATCAAACATTAAAACAGCATAAGTGAAAAAATATGTCTACACAAATACATACATACACATATCGAACCAGTATGTTTGAAAAAATTGGCACATACCCAGTTCAAATCACTTGGATTCAGATCTGCCCTCGATTTTGTTTCTTACAAACATTTCAAAATTAGTGATACCAAGTAGCAGAGTGAACTCAGCAGTATAAACACATACATATACACACACATCGATGCAAAATAAAATTAAGAACCATTTAAGAGAAAATACAGTAGAGTATCAGAAGTTTTTCACATATTAACACAGAAAAATCATCAAAACAAGAACTCGAAAGTGGAATGCACAATTAAAAGGTAGCTGTAAAGATTGAAACAAGAATTTATAGAAATTTATGAGATCAAGAAATGAAATAATGTGAGTATAATGTATATTACCATCGCATTTGACCGTGTGGTTGATGAAGAGAATGGACTGAAGAAGCAGAGAGAGGAGGATACAGAGTCTTAGAGACGCCATTGCTGCTGTTGGGACCAAATGGCCGGTGAAGAGTATTATATATAGGTGGAAACGCGGCGATCTGATTTGTACGACGCCGTCTAGGTAGAATATCATTTTCAGTATATTAGTTTTGATTTTATTAAGGCTTCGTTTGGATACGGAGGAGAGAAAAGAAAAGAAAGGATTAGAAGAGAAAAGAAAAGAAAGGGAAAGAAAGGAAATGATAGCTATAATGTTTGGATAAATAGGAGAGAAAAGAAAGGAAAACATAATATACTTGTTTGGATAAAACAGAGGAGAGAAAAGAAAAGAAAGGATAATAATGAAATTACTATATTACCCTTTTATATATTTTGATAAATAATCATTCATAACTTGATAGCATACTGATTTTTTTTTTTCTCTCCCTCAGTTTCATTGGAAACTAAAATTAATAATAACTAAAAAAACAAGATAACTTGATAGCATACTAGTGTTGTTGTTTTTTTTTTTTTTTAATAAGTAACTTGATAATATACATATAACTTGATAGCATACTTCGAAGATAGATAGATATGGGTGTAAGATTTTTATACCACATTTTCTCATCTCTTCATAAACTTTAGGGTTTTTTTTTTTTTTTTGGATAATTAAAATAATACTAAATAATTAATACCAACTAAAAGTTAGTATATTCTTTATATACATATATATGGTTCTTCTATACCTGTAACACCACAAATATGTAGCCACACCCCTAATTCCCTGTGTTTAGATCAATATTTGCTTGTCCCTTACATAGGTAAACAAATTTTTTTAAAAGAAGAAGTAATATATATAAGTAAAAAATCACTTCTCAAACACTTCTCAATTGAAGACAGAATAGGCTCAATTCACAAAAAGTAAAATTATAACAAAACGACACAACAAATCACTTCTCAATTGAACACAATATAGCCTCAATTCACATCCAAGCTACATTCACACGCCTAGTATAACATAGTACACAGACTTTAATCCATTATAGTTTTTTGTTTCTACATTCACACGCCTACTCAGGAATTCATCAAGACCTTAAAAAAAAACATATGCCATCTTCAACACACCATACGAAGTTCTATAGAGCTTATATACCAAAAGCTCCATAACAAAAAAAATAAAATAAAATAAAATAGATAAAAAAAAATACATAATTAAACTTAGACATAATACCAAGTTCTACTAATTGTTCCAAAATATTACCAACTTAAAAGACATTGTCAAAAGTTAGTATAACCGAAACCATTATCAACGTCAAGAATCATTGGACATCAGTTCCTCCAGGAGCATCTTGCGAAGCACAGGTGGGCAACCAATAAATTGTGTCATTCTCTCAGGATGGTCACGCTTAGTCAGAAAAATAAAGGCCTTAACAGCTGCATGCCCCTCTAATCCAATTTCCGCCAAAATCTTAAAGAGTTCTTCTTCATATTTTCCCTTTTGGTTGCACTTCTCATAAATATGGTTGAATGTTTTGTGAATATCATTTCCCTCTTTTAGAGAAGCAGCCACACCTCTCACTATTTCAATTATTTCATTATCTCCATCAACAGTCGAATAATTCCTTTTTCTCTTTCCTTTTGAAGAAGTGGAATGGGAAGGTGCACTTGAAGGTGTTTCAGGAGACATCATATTCATATTCTCAAACTCATGATCCATAAAAAATGTATTATCCAAACTTACTTCATTCCGGGACACCATGTGATCAATAGCATCAATGCTCTCCATTAGATCATCATTAGGACTTGACTCCCTTTCATTTAAGGGTTGACAAAATATGGGTTTTTTTTTTTTTTTTTTTTCCTCTATTTTTCTTTTAATTTTTTTTTTATAGCATTTTCAACATATTAATTTTGATTTTTATTAAGGGTTGAATTTTTTTTTTTTTTGCTCTATTCCTTCCTTTTTTTTATTTTTTATGTAAAGATCTGTATGTTATGTTTAGAGCACCGAATTAGTACATTGAACTAAAATTTAAGAAAATTGAGTTTAAATTTTAAATTAATTTTTTTATAATTCTAAATTCAAGAATTTCAATACTTTCAAACATAACATTAATTTATTTTAAAGCAAGCTAATTTTTATACCACATTACTATAAAAAATGATTATAGTAATGTGGTATAAAATTGATATTTGTTCTTTTGTCCGGTTTAAATTTTATACTTTTTAGATTAAAATTTTGTACTTACCCGGTTCCATCCAAAAGTGAATTTGGGTTTTTGTTTGTTACTACTTACAGTGTGAGGTAATGGAAAAATCAAAATGAGTAAATGTGCTGATTATGATTAGTTTATTTGTATTTGTACATCCAGGTCTAATTTGTTGAACCTAATTGCAAGAAAAATTATTAAAAAAAATTATATGAAAAAATTCTGTTAAGAGGTGAGGTTAAAAGAAGCAAACGGTAGTTGGATACACAAATATTATTACTATTCAAAATTGTAGTTGTCTTCCTTTTCATTTGGTTTTCTTGAAGAACCAACATTGTTCGTTAAAATTATTGATTAGTTTACACATGTTTGGTCAAAGCGAGAGTGACTCTTTATCAGAAATAGGAAAAAGAGGTATAAAATGGTGTGATATATATATATACAATTATATATACATTGAAGTTCATTGTGTGGCGCCCAAAACTTAGGTGTTCGAGGTACATCATCATTATAAACCATCTATGATAAAGACACATGGCCTAGAACTACAAGTCTAACAAATTTGAAAGGTGTCATTACTAAATTAATTACTTTTCCAGAGATGATTTATTAATAAATTAATATGCCCAGCATTAGCACATACACATGCAGAAAGAATCTTTCCCAAACTACTAATGATGCTTGGGCATAAAGGACAGACCTAAAACAAATCTCTTGGCACCATTGGATGTTAGCAAACAGACAAGTTTGGTTCCATTTAAACAATTATGTTCATGAATTCATTAATACATATCTGATGTTTTACAAGGATATATATATATATATAAAATCGTGCTCTAAAGAATTTCATTGATTAATTACTTGATAGCATTCCAAATCTAATTGGTCCCATGAATCAGTATTTAGTTCTCTAAAAATATTTTTTTAAAAAGAAAACTGAAAACATAAATTGGTTTCATATAAATTGAATAGAGTGTCATCACTTATCAGTATAAAAATATAAAAAATAAAAATCTTTTAATTGACAAATAATCTATAAATTTCAGATACCATTTTTCAAAAACTTACCTACTGAATAAAATTTTGAAATGTTATCTATTTGTTATTTTACAATATATATATTCTAATACACTGAATTAAATGGGTTCATCATGGTTTCTCTTTGCAGGCACGAGTCATATAAACACGGCTTCTCTTCCTGTGTAATTCAGAAACTCTCACTTTATTGTAAAAATGGGTAAAATAGAATAATTATAAATCAATTTTGTCCATTTATAGAGTGACTATTTTACCCTGGATTAAAAATCTAGGGGAGTGGTAGCAACCTGGGAATATTCCTCCATTAGTAAATATAAAAAAAGTATGAGGAGTTTTCTGTAATTTCATATGTTGCCAACCCAAAAATGTTAGTGGATGCAATTGATCATTTTGGATAACGTGGCTCAACCCTCCTATGGCATGCATTCCATGTAAGCAATTCTCAAGCTTGACCCTGCTTTCACCTTCCTCTCTATTGCTCTTACATATATGCTACAAGCATTGTGTATACATAACTATATATATCTAAATTCCATTTTTTTCCTCGAATTTCGGAGAAAATGGCAGTATCGGCCAATGGCCGGGTTGCCCTGCCATCTTCCGGCAGGTTAGGTGGCACTGCTGGATTGGCAGGGAGGAACTGGAGGCTTGTGAAGTTCTGCAATGGGCAGTTGATGGGAGACAAGCTGAAGCTAACACAACTTCATCAGAGTACTAATACAAAAACTGGAAGGCCACATGTGTGCATGACCCTCACTACTAATGTTGTAGCAGGTGAGGCTAAGGTGAGTTCTAGCTCTCTCTGTGTTGCTGCTAATTGAGTTATAAACATTTTTACATATGGACTAGACCTCATTTTGCTCCTCTAAACACCATCATGAGCACTTGGCTTAATATGCTGTACGATTTTTCAAATGCTGAAATTGCAATGACATTCATAATTAATGCATTCACATAATACATAAATTGATCAGATGAGTTTCGTGTTTCGATTAATGCATTGTGTGCAGTTGAGGGACCTAGAGATGGAGAAAAGAGATCCAAGGACGGTTGTGGCAATAATACTGGGAGGTGGAGCTGGTACTCGTCTTTTCCCTCTCACTAAGCGTCGAGCAAAACCTGCAGTAAGTTTCATTTTATACTCATCTAATGATATCAATGTTTCAGCAACTGTTGCTTGCTAGATTTGGACAACCATGCCTAGCTAGTAGCTTTCATGATCAATGAATTATATAGAAGTCCATTTCTATAACCCCTACAAACAAAAAATGGACAGTGCTATGCTCAATTAATCAGCAGACTGTTTGACATTATAGAAAATGGATATGGAATACTTATTACTTATACATGGATATGAACTCAATATTCTCTGCATACTAGTTTAGAATCCTTTAATTTTTTGTAATTAGTGATTTAGAACTGATCAATTAGGGGTAATTAGCAGTAATTAACTCTCTCTCTCTCTCTTTCTATATATATATATATGTTACTTCCATTTACAGGTTCCTATTGGAGGAGCATATCGACTGATTGATGTGCCAATGAGTAACTGCATCAACAGTGGCATCAACAAAGTTTACATTCTCACCCAGTTCAACTCAGCATCACTCAACAGACATCTTGCACGCGCGTACAACTTTGGCAGTAGTGTCAACTTTGGAGATGGCTATGTTGAGGTATATCATTAAACTTCTCATAATGCATAATTTGCAGCTACTCTGCAGGTAAGTTTCTTCGAAAATAGTTCAAAGACTATTAATTTGTTTTTTTGCTTGTTACAAGTGGTAAAAAAGAAATATTTGTAATAGAATCTTCTGTTAATCAGTGAATCACTAAATATCATTTATTTCTTTTGGTTCTATGTCAGGTTCTAGCGGCCACTCAAACTCCAGGCGAGGCAGGTAAACAGTGGTTCCAGGGTACTGCAGATGCTGTGCGGCAATTCCATTGGCTTTTTGAGGTACAGAAAATGACTATCAATTTCTTCATTGAATTAAGGAACTTGTGAATGACTATGAAAGTAAACAAATTGTCAAAATTGAGTCAATCTGATTATTAGTTAGTTGTTTCATTTTCCACCAGTAAATTGCACTACATTCACCAAATGATTAGTTTATCTCTAAATCATTCTATAATGTATTTAAAAACCATTTCATCTATTCCTCAATTGTAAGGTTAAGCTATTGGATAAACACATTAAAGAACACACACAGCAATGATATGCCAAGAATTCTAAGTTTCAGCGAACAATTCAATCACAAGAAAAATAGTAAACCAAGTAACCAAGCACCTAGAAGACCAAACCGGATAAAGAATGTCAAGATTTCAGCAAACAATCCAGTCAATAAATCAATGATAAAACAAGTAATCAAGTACTAAAAAGAACGTCAAGCTTCGGGTGGAAAACCCTTACAACAGAGAGGGAAAAACCACCGGACACAACCAATTGTGATCCACTATCTAAAAATGAAGAATCCAAGGTGTCCCAGAAGTTGTGTTCAAACCTGAGTCATGACAATATTTGCCAAAGTAGAAAGATTACTTAATCTAGGATTGAAAAATACTACAGAATTTCCTCACTCCAAATCACACCTTCTAAACAATATGAAGAAGAACCATAAAACGAAGATTCCAAGCTCTAACAGATTTAACTACAGTGATGGTAGAACCATAATCATCCAAAAACTTGTTTTTGAGCATCATAATCATCTTTCACAGCACCCGAACTTTCTCTTTCTCTATCTTGTTTTGCAGAACCCCTGAAATTCTCTAATAGCATTGTGGGCTACTGCCTACACAATTTGCCCTTCAAAATAGGCTTATAATTGCACAAATGACTTTTTTTAAGCATTATATATAATACATTGCATAAAATGTCGACGGTTAGGTTGAGTCTGTTTTCAAATATTCTTTTCTAGGTCCTCCCAGCACTGCCTTTAAGCAGATCATATATTGGGTAATGCACATATAATACCCCACTTTGAGGAGTAATTCAAAGGTGAAAACCTAATTTTAGCCACACATGATGATTACTATGTGCTTTTTCCATTCTTTAGGATGCAAGAAGTAAGGATATTGAGGATGTTCTCATTCTTTCTGGAGATCACTTGTACCGAATGGATTACATGGACTTTGTTCAGGTAATTGATTCCCGAGATATGCTCATAAACCCACCACTATTTCTCAGATATTGAGACTTCTGTTTTTCATTTCCAGGGTCACCGACAAAGTGGAGCAGATATCACAATTTCTAGTCTGCCAATGGATGATAGGTATGTTATTGTTTTCTCACATGCTTTGCTTCTCAAGTGGTTTCAACTCTGAAATCATATATTAACTTCGAGAGAACTTTATAAGCATAACTAGAGGTTCTTGGTAATTTCTTCTGTGAAATTGACAAATGCGTGTTGATAACAATTTTTACCTGCCTATGCACCAACTTCAGCTTAATCAAGCAGCCAAATTTATCGAGACATACATATTTGATATTTAAGAAATCCAAAAGAGTTGCTGAAACTGAAAAGAAAAATGGAATCCGGTAGTAGACCTCTGTGGCAGTCATAAAAGTTTTGAACTATATCTAAAATTGGATTCTCATAAATGGTTGGATAGAATGTTCTGATTTGCTACAATTTTTCTGTGTAGGCTTTTGAGATTTCACCTTTTTTTAAAAAAATTACTCTATTGGCATTCTCTTTTTCTTTATAACATAATATTTAGTTTATCCCTTTTGAGATTCACTTGCTAGAATCATAAATTTGCCCTTTTGAGTCGTTCTGTTTGTTTTATGATAGCCGTGCTTCAGACTTTGGTTTGATGAAGATAGATGGCAAAGGAAGGGTCCTTTCGTTCAGTGAAAAGCCTAAAGGAGATGATTTGAAGGCAATGGTAATGCGCAAATTTATGATAAATCTCTAAAAAAATCAATGACAGTTCTGAAATGGCAGCACTTATTTTACTGCATACTTTAGGCAGTAGATACAACAGTTCTGGGACTGTCACGAGAAGAAGCAGAAAAGAAACCATATATCGCTTCCATGGGCGTATATGTCTTCAAGAAGGAGATACTTCTGAATCTCTTAAGGTACTGACAATCTTTAGTTCATCAAGAGCCTGTACTATTATATCAAGTGTAGGAACCATTTGTCTGTGGAGGTGGCCAACCACTTGGTTATGCTCTCAAAAGAGTAGTTTGCAGGCCAGGTCAAACATGAGGAAATATTAAGTATTATGCATTGTTGTTGAGTCAGATGGCGTTTTCCGACTGCAAATGACTTTGGCTCGGAGATAATTCCCGCCTCAGCCAAAGAATTCTTCATAAAGGTTTGCATCAAATCCTTTCACTGGTGTTAAATAAAAACCCCATTTCATTAAAATCTGGTATCAACAACAAAGTGAAATAATTTAACATTCCTTATAAAGGATCCAATATGGTATTTATAATATCACTACACATGCATACAGACTATATGCATTTTTTTGTTTCTGGACCGAAAAGCTATCTTCACATCTTTGGCTTTTACAGGCTTATCTGTTTAATAATTACTGGGAAGACATTGGTACGATCAGGTCTTTCTTTGAAGCAAACCTTGCCCTGACAGCACATGTAAGTAGTAGAAAACATGTACTTTTAGTATAAACGCTTTTCAGCTAGGTTCATGTAAGTTGTGACCGGTATAGGCAGGGGAATGCAGCCTGCAACAAACTAAGAATCTGATGATTTAGTCCGGGGTGTTAAATAATTCTATTGTGATATTACCCAGTGGCGCTAAATTTTTCATCTTTCTTAGTCTGATTATATTGTGAATTATATCAAATTGTTTTGATTTATATAACTCAAGACAATCATTGATTAATGGGATAATTAAAGCCTATAAGAGGTGGTGTTTTGCAACACCATCTCAAAATTTATATCAAGTTCTTTACAAAAGCTACTCATTCTGGTTTGAATTGTATCACTCTTTGTGCTTGCAGCCACCAAGATTTAGTTTCTATGATGCAACAAAGCCAATGTTCACATCAAGAAGAAACTTACCACCATCTAAATTTGACAATAGCAAGGTCAGAAATCTCAATGTCTTCTGTATACTTCATTTCGTTAGGTCTGAAATTTTATTCCCATTTTTTAAGATATAAACATAATTTGTTTTCCGTATTCTTGTTCAGATTGTTGATTCAATCATATCACACGGTAGCTTCTTAACTAACTGCTTTATAGAGCACAGCGTTGTTGGCATCCGATCCCGGATAAACACCAACGTTCACTTGAAGGTTTGTTTATAAATTCCAGGCTTTCATGTACCATCTTACTCTGAAACATTAGGTTGTGGCTTACTTGCATTGCACTTGATTTTATCTAGGACTGAATATTTATTTTTTCTTATAGCTTCCGAAATGAATTAAATTTCTTAATGCATAAAATATCATCCTTAAATTAATCTAGGTTATTAGCAATAAGTTGGGCTATGAAGGAGAAGTGTTCTTGGCAATATGTTCACTTGTTTTTTTCAAAACCTGCAATATGCTTGATACATGCAGGATACAGTGATGCTCGGTGCTGACTACTATGAAACTGATGCCGAAATTTCGTCACTGTTAGCTGAAGGAAGAGTTCCCATTGGTATCGGAGAAAATACAAAAATCAAGTACAAACAACTCGAACATATCTTCACTTCCATTTCTATTTTTCCATATCCATCCCCTTCTCTAAACTCTTATGGTCTCTTTTTGTAATGTTATCCAGAGAATGCATCATTGACAAGAATGCCAGAATCGGGAAGAATGTTGTTATTGCAAACTCAGAGGTACATTTCTTTACAAACATTTATTGTGGAATATTTGGGTTATATGAGAAAGATTTGAAGTCTTGAACTGAGTGATGATCACCAATGTAACAAGATTTTGATATGCTTTAGGCCTACGCTGGTTGTTGTCGAACTTATGATTTGCAACGGATGGTTTTGCAGGGCATACAAGAAGCTGACAGATCTTTAGAAGGGTTTTACATACGTTCGGGGATTACTGTCATATTGAAAAACTCAACAATCAAAGATGGGTTTGTGATATGATGAGCATTCCTCCTACGCTTTCCTCTTTTTTGTTGATTACGATGAGAAACGAGTAAAAGAATTCTGAGATACGTGCATTTCCGTCAATGACAGGAAGAATATAAATGAACTTGAAACAGATCAAGTTGTATTCACTATTTGAATTTTGAGTAATGCAAATTTTTGTTTATATCAATGTGTTTCAAAATTTATTCATTAAAAAGCACATCATTTATTGTTTCATGTCCAGAAAGAACAAAATCCTTCTCTTGAAAATGGAAGGATTCAATTGTCATTTTACTGTCATGATCATATGGAAATAGAATGAACTGCAACACAGAGAGGAGACCTAACTTGTATAACAGCAAAATGATTGAATTACAAAAACAACTCTTCGCAATGAAACATCAATTCATTTTCAAATCTCTGCAACACAAACCTCTCCTCCGATGTCATAATGCTCGTAACAGTGCATTTATTGTCTGAGAATGGTTTCCTGCCCGTTCTCCCAGCTCGGTGAAGATAATCTACTGCAGTTCTAGGTAGATCAAAGTTGTATATGTGGGTTGTTTCAGGTAAATCAACTCCTCTGGCTGCTATATCTGTTGCCACAAGAAGATAGCTTCCACCTTGTCTCACTTCCTGCATTCAACAACCAGTTACAATAAATTATGTGAGAGAGTTTGTCAATGGAAAATCAGGAGACAGTTTGTCAATGAAAAATCAGGAACTCAACAGGAAGCTTCTTTTTAGTGTGCCTCTTCATGATAAGGTATATGAAAGATATCACACACGCACAAAGAAACTCAATCAAATATAAACAAGACAACTGGTTTTCGATCATATTTACTTCTAGGGTTTGTGAAATATGACATATTGACACCTTAAATCAATGTCAATTTAAAATCTTTATCGCCTTAACATGCTAAAAGGAAGCACGTGCTATTAAGCCTATCAAATACATTATTCTACTTGATAATAACATAAAAAGGGGTACTCTTTTCCAGGTCTGGACTCTGGATAATATCACGAGTATATGTAAAAGATGGCTTTATCTTTTCTAACCTCCACCCTTATATTATATATATATATATATATATATATATATATATATATATATTTGATAAGTAACCTCCACCTTTTTACTTTAAACATAAAGAGGAGATCTCCCGTATTTAACTGATAACTGGGAAGTTAACGGTACTCACAGATAAGGAAGCTGTCCTTGAGTTGAAATTCATGTCTTCCTCCAAAAGAAGAATGTCTGAACATCCTGTATGCGAAGTCTTCAAGAAATCAACTAAAAGAGTTGTTGCTGGAGCATTTCCAGCTTTCTTTGATTTTTCTGACTGCATTAAGATTTGGAAGATAAATGTTAATCCACTGGACTTGCCATTTTCCCCCTTCAATAATTTATAATAAACAAACAAATTATGATTTCATCAGCCAGATCTCAGATATTTTATTTATTTATTTTATCTTGGCAAGAAACACACTCACACACCCACTTTGCCCCTATGGGGACTTGAACCCTCGACCTTCTACTTTAGAAGGCAAGGAAGTACCACTAGGCTGCAATCTTTAGTAGATCTCAGATAATAGAAAGTTAGGATATTAGTGCTAGCCTGATGTTTTAATCCCCCCTTACCTTCACTCCCTCCACCCCCCACCACCAGGGATTAATTTCCAAATGCCTTTTGGGCATCCCTACTATGATGAACATACTATTATAGTTTATTGTTTCTCCAAGGAGAAACAATCAACAAAAGGAAGGGGGAAAAAAGAGAGAAAGCAAGAAACAAAAAACAAAAAAACAAAAAACAAAAACAAGATGAAAAGGAGTAATGGCAGATAAGACACAGGGAAGAATGAGGCGATCAAGAAAGACAGGGAGCGCTACCATTAACCTCCTCCCTCCGATAGTCATCAGTCTAATGCGAATTAATAGCTTCCATTTCTTGGTCTTATAACAGAGAGAAGGCAAAGTTATCTGATAGCCAAAATACTAGGGAGCTCAACACCTGATGTTCAGCTTGAAAATCAGAAACTCTTCCCATGCGAACGAGAGAGCAATACTAAAACCTAATGTTTTGATAGAGCACAGACAAAATGTGCTGATGGTTTGAGAAAAAGAAATCAATAGATTAGATGGTTGCAATATTCGATCAAGGATGAGACTGGAATAGTCCAAAAATGACCTTTGAAAACACCACTGGATATTTAATAAGAAGACCTAACGTTTGATGGCTAGTTTAGTCTAAAGGAACTGACATACTGAGAATAATGTGCAGCACAAACCTGTTCACCAACAAATATTATGGCAGACATAGGTGAATCAGACTGCAATAAGGATAGCAAGGTTGCGTGCCTTGATTTCTTGCTACATATCTGTCAAGCAGCAATTTGCATCAGAACTTCAAAAAAGAAAATCCCTCAAGTACAATAAAACCATGAAAAATGTCACATAAGAAAAGAATTGTTGTTGAAAATGTGATCTAATGCATACAGATAAATGATATGCAACAATGTAAGAGTAGAAGAAAAATAATAGAAAAATATTACTGTTTAGACATGACCCACCACAAATCTGTGATGCAGGCGCGATGGCATTGGTTCAACTGGATTTACATGGATATGAACAACGTCACCCTGTAATAATTATTGAACTGAATAACTTAATTTTAAAATCAGTAACAGATTTTATCAAATCTAATGAAGATAACATGGAAACAAAAACTACATCAGCAAACCTTGGTCCACTTCTGTTGTATGCAGTCATATAGGAATCGTCTATGCTGGGGGATGGATGCACTAGCAAACACAGTCTGATGACTATTGCTTAACGAGAATGTTGTCAAAAGCTTTCGAAGAGAACTGACTTGGTTTGAAGAATTGAACATGAAGTCAACCTAACAAAATAGTAGTTATATCATGTCAATTTCTTCAATGAAAATATTGCAGGAAAGGCTCTTAAATTCATGAATTATTCCTTATGATAGCGAAAGTCATACATGCCTTATACATAAGAAATTTGCTGGTTGATGTCATTGCAGACAATCTGATTTCTTGAAGTGAACAAATGTTCAGTCATCTACTGTAAACTTTCTAAGGGAAAATTCATACAATCCCACAGTACAAATTTTATCCAAGCCTAAGGCAGCAATTTAGGTCTAAAATGTAAAGCTTTATAAGAAAAGACCTTTCTAAAATGATCTTACAGAGTTTACAAGTGCATGCCAATTCTTTACAAATGATAAAAAACCTCAGAGATATACTATTGATCACAGAAGCAAAATACTAATATTCATTCCAAATGAGAGGGTCTGCTACATGAAGATGAACAAACAACATTGTGATTCAATTACCTCATCAATTACCAGCACCCGCATTGATTCTAGCTTAAGAAGTCGTTTCTCAAGCATTAGGCACAAACTCCCCAAAGTTGCAACCACAATAGTAGGGGGCTCCGCCTGAAAATACAAGCACTTCAGACATGAATACATCTTTTTACAATACATACTTGGAAAAACTATTTGCAGGAACTAGTTACAGGACAAAATGGAAGACTAAGGATATCTTGATCAATCTCAAGTACAAATATGAAAATTATTGCATTGCAGTTGCAAATGACGGGTGTGAGTATTGGGAGTAGTAGTAAGTATATAATACGAATTTCAGCACAGAAGTGAAATTCCCTAGTACTGTTACTACTGTTTTTTATATATGTCTTATTAGGGAAATTAGTGGGTGCACTTTCAGAATACTTCGGCACGATTTCTATAAATTCTACGTGTTCGAGAAATAAACTTTTCTGGTAACTTTGGTATATAATGCCAATTTTTAATATCCAACTTGCTTTTTTTGAGTCGAATTCTTGAGGCAACATCTAATCATGTGTCGTTTTATAGTGGCAACAGTACACATGCTATCTGAATAATGGGAATGGGAGCAAAAAAAAAAAAAATAGTTAATCAACCTGAGAAAGTTCAATAATAATAATAATAGTAATAATAATAACTGGTATATTTATCATAAAGAAGTTCTTTTGTATGTAATCGAGTTTTTACATGTCTAAGTTTTATTGGCCTTGAAAATGTTCATAATTCAATTAAATGACGAACATATTAGACAATGTGATAACATTTTTAGGCAAACACACAAGTATTTAACCAGATGTGGGTTAGTTTTGGGTAATATGACATAGATCAGAGTCAATGTTATACTTTTAACCAACTCTTGTGCCTTCTCAACATTCCTCCATCTAAAAGGGCCATAACAGTGCATGACTTCTGCTCCAATCCAAGTTCTGCAGGCTTTGCAGCCAGAATACGGGCAACTTTTGTAACCTTGTTTGCCAAAAAATAACATTATCAGAAAAACACATATTCGAGTGCTAATCTTGTCCATTAGTATAGACACTTCGTACTGATATGAAAAATTGTGAAATATCCTTCATCAGAATTCTTACTTGCATGCCAAGTTCTCTAGTAGGCACCACAATCAGTGCTTGCACCGCTGATCTTTGTGTGTTTATAGCTGAAAATATTAATAACAGGTACGCCAGGGTCTTTCCGGAACCTGTCTAGAGGAGCAAAAAGTAAAACAAGAATATGCAACAACAGAAAACCTACATAAGCTTTGTTAGGCACTGCAGCATTTCACATTTAAGAAATCCCACATAAATGATAAAACCATATTGTAGGTTGAGAGTTTCACAAGAAAATTTGAACCAACATACCATGCACCAAATGTACTCAACCAAACTAAAACCACTCCATCACAAAACAATCATGCACAAGCAGAAACATTATTAAGCCAAATACACCTTGTGTGCACATAGTTCTGTTCTTTCATCAATAGATAATTGAGAGAAGACATACGTCTAGGGAGTAACTAAACGATTGGAAATGATGTGATAAATACATTTTGTTTCTTTGTCGTTTTTTGATATGTGATCCAATGCATCAAAGAAAGGGATATTTACAATGACGGGAGACCATGAGGTCCATGACTATAGTAGGAGTAAAAGCCAATCACTTATTTCAATAGCTAGGACAGTTGGTAGATATATCTTGATTAAAATATTTTCTTTTCATTACTTTCACCAAATAGAATTTTGCCAGACACAATTATTAATGAAGTGAAAAACACCAAAAAAAAAAAAAAATCAACGTGAAAGCAAAAATTAACCTGAGCATGAAGTATGCAATCACGTCCAGAAAGCAAAACTGGCAAAGCTTTATGCTGTACATCTGTTGGCATAACAAATCCAATCTCTTCCATTCTGCAGCATTTTAAAGAAACTCTACCATGATCAAATTATTCAATCAAAATGTACATGCTATTAATCAGAATTTTCAATATAAGACACATTAAAAGTATTGTATCACACACAACTATCTGATTTTATGAATCCCCCAAAAAATGAAAACCATAGCCTTAGAGAAATTTCGGGCATTCAATTATCACGAAGTTCACCTACTAATATCAAAAGGCTTACAAACCGAAACTGATCACAATTAATTGGCGCACTCATAATTCAATCGGAAATTGTCACGATATAAAATTGAATTCTCAGCTATCAATTATATAATTCAACAAATTGAAGGGAACGATTTTTTTTTTTTTTTTTCTTTCTTTTTAAATTATAAGTTTTATAACTTAGCTACATAATTCTTTTTTTTCCTAGTTGGGACACACACACTGCTTCCACAGCCTTGTACCGCTAGGCCACATGCTTGTTGGTAAATTAGCTACGTAATTCACACACTCAAAAATCAAAATTTTTTTATCGACCCCAAATAATGAAATCAATTGCTTGTTAATTAGCAATATGCAGAGGAAAAATTACTCTACAATTACTATGCCTCCGTTTGGTTTCCAAGAAACAGCACATTGTTTTGGTGAATATTCACCTCTACTGAGTGACTTAACTGGGGTGAGTGAAGTCGAGTTTTAATTTACAAAGTGAGTAATCACCAGAAAATTGTAAAGACTGCATCTTTTTATTTTCCATTCTATATTTTCTGAGCAACCAAACAGGGACTTGAAAAAAGGGGAAAATGAAGACAAACTCGCCTGCGCAATACATGTTCGGGCACATGACCTTCGCAGAGTTGTCGGAGAGTACAAGCCCCATCTGTAATACTATCTTCATTTGTTAGACATGAAGAGTTCAGAGAGGCTCGTGAAGGCCTGTGATGGGATACAGAGCTCAGCCTGAGAGTCCAATCTGTACAATTTATCGATAACGAGCTCGTACAGTTAGGCTTTTGTTGTCTGAACAGCAAACGATGAGGATTGGGAGTCCATGAAAGAGGATGAAGCTGAGTAACAGAGAAACAAGACATGGATTAGAAAACTCCGAAGGGGGGAGAACTAAGAAGAGCAGAGAGAGATGAAATCGTAGCAGTGTATGTATGCGAAGGCTATACGGACCCACTCTAAGAATCGCTTTGATCAGTTGGAGAGCTGGCGGTTGAGAAGCGTTGAGGAAAGTGGACGGTCAGGATGAAAAGAGGGTGTACAGATTCATTAACGTGGGGCTTAGGCGGTGAGTTGACTTGGAAAAATTGAAAAATTCAATCATCGCAAGATTCAATCATCGCAAGCTTTAATTGGTTTGATATCCCCTGATTTTGTGCGCGGACTTGATTAACCTGTGTTTCGAAATTAGGGAGTATTACAGTTGGTATCAGAGCACTCCAGGTTCAAGTGTCCCTAGGGTGTCTTTCGTTATGTGAATTCCGCTTTGTGTACTCGTTTCTTTAGAGCTTAAGTTTAGGATACATTGTATTCCTTTACGGTCCGTTAAAATCGTACTGATGTCTGTCGTTCTATGTTAACAGCATGGTTAACACTGGAAGAGGACAGAATCTGAATCGTCGACAGAGGAGAGCTGCATGTAGGCAGCAAGAACACCTGCAACGTCAGCAAATGGAGGAAGAGCAGCAACGACTTGGGTTTCAGGATGAGGGTCAGCTTCAGGAGGAGCAAGAGGAAGTTCCGGCTCCGGCTCAAGGCAGGGATCCAGAGTATCCTCCACACATCAATGACCTCATTGCTCGGGCTATAGAAGCTGGGGTAGCAGCTGTACTTCGGAATCAGCCTCAGGTACAGCCGGCACCGTTACCAGCACCGGTTGTTCAGACTGATACTTGGGAGAAGGCCAGGAGTTCTTTCACAAAAGGGAGTCCACCTGAGTTCACGGGCTCCACGGATGCGAGAGCAGCTCACCAGTGGAAACAAGACATTGAGCGACATCTTCGCTTGGTTCAGTGCACGGAGGTTCAGAAGCAGATGCTTGCTGCCTTCAAGCTAGTTGGGGATGCACTGCAGTGGTGGGAGTCAGTTACCACCATAGAGGAGAGGATGGCATTGACTTATGATGAGTTCAGTGCACGCTTTGAAGAAAAGTATTTCCCTTATGCAGTTAGGGCAGCCATAAAGACTGAATTTCTTAATCTGCAGCAAGGGAACATGACAGTGGCGGAGTATGAACAGCAGTTCACACGCTTATCTCTCTTTGCACCGGAGGAGGTGGATACAGAGGAGAAGAAGCGCAACAGTTTTGTCAAGGGACTGATGTGGTCTACCAAGAGAGCTATTACTGGTAGTCCAGCCTACACTACTTATGCTCAAGTGGTGGACGCAGCTTTATCAGCTGAATGAGGATTTCAGACAGACTAGGGCTGAGAAGCGGGGTGGCAAAGATTTTGCTAATCAGCCAGCTGCGAAAGTGAATGATAATGGGAACCGACAGAATGACAAGGGCAGATTCCAGGGCCAGCAGCCTTGGAAGAAGCACGAGGGTAATTCAGAAGTTCAGAGAGAGGGAGTTTCCACTCAGCAGACTGGAGCACCTCAGACTAGACTGGGACAGCTACAGGGTAATCACCAGGAGGGGCAGTCAAGTATATTTAGGGGTCATTGCTATAAGTGTCAGCCAAACGGTGTCCTGGGTTGGCTCAGAAACAGCATGGGCAACAGGGACAGTGGCAACCATTACCTACTCCACAGATTCCACGTGTGCAGGCTCAGACATTTTCGGCCTTACCAGCACCACCGCCACCACAGGGACAGCCTATACAGCAGTTGCATCAAGGTATGGTGTACAATGCCACACCTTGCAATGCATGGGTACCTCAGAAGAATTGAGGTATGTTTTTTTTTATTTCAAGGGAGATGTAGAAATGACTTAGTAGATATAAGTGCATCATGTTCATTAGTATCTGGATGGTTTTGGCTTATGATGGTGATATATATTTATACATATATATACAAATCATTGACTGTTAGTATATTACACCACTAAGTGTTTAAGTAATTTACACAATTGTGAGCATTTTATTATAGATATTTACATATTAAATATCTTACATGGCAAACAGTGGAATAAGGGAAAATGAAAGTTTGGGACAAATAATCAAAATTTCATTTCAAGGATTCGTGAATTCCGAGGACGAAATTCATTTTATTAGGGGGGAAGAATGTAATACCCCGATATTGTAAAAAGGATTTATTAATTAAATTAATTTATATTATATTATTATTATTATTTTTAAGTGATTTGTTTTATTTAATTAGGTGCTTGATAGTTGTGATTTGTTTTATTTAATTAAGTGCGTAGGTAAATTGTATTGTTTTAATTAAATTATATATTTTGTAATTTTATTTGTTAAATTTATACAGTGTTTGATTTGTGGAATGCTAGTTAGTGAAGTGTTTATTTGATTTGCGTGATTTTATGTTGGTGTACCTTTATTGTTAATTATTGGTAGCTATTAAATTTAATTTCATTATTTTAGGTATTTAAGTTATTTGTATTGGGATTAAAGGAAGTTGGACCAACGGATGTGGTATTGGGCTTGAAGGAAGCCTTGTTGGGTTAATTGGTAAAGGCCCGTGGTTGTGAGGATATTTAATAATTATCTTTGCATAATTATACCTATATAATTACATGTGTATATTAATTCATTATTAAATCATGTGGAGGGGTATATATGTCAATATAATTATATATTGATATATATAGGTATATATAATTTATTTAACTAATGGTTATATATGGAAGGTAATATATATATGTTTATAGTAAAATATATGTATGTATATATATTATTTAAAAGATAAATATTATTTATTTTATATGATAATCCTAATGGGAAAAGGATTTAGTTTTTGTATGTATATAAATAGACACATAAGACTTTAGGGTTAGGAGTTTTTCCACGTTAGAAAAATAAGAGAATTAGAGAGAGAAGAAGAAGGGCTAACGAAAAGGAGGCCGGATCAAAGAACGTAAGAGGAGACCGGATTTGGAAAAGAAAAGGCGAGTTCCTCTCTACTTCTCCTCTTAGAACTCATAAACTTATCACCTTGATTATCGAAATTATAATTTTATTTTATTAAATTAAATTATTATTCAGATTGGAGGAGCATATTTATTCTTTACAAAATTATAGAATTAAACATGTGAATATATGTATGCATTGTTCTGATAATTTAGATCTTGTAGGTGAGGTTAGGTTAATTAAATTTTATTTTTCTAAAATTTTTATATTTTGCGTTAACCTTGTATAGCACGATTAATTAAATTAAATAGATTTTAATTTAATTGTATATGTTCATTTATGCCCAAAATAATAAATAGAGCTTTTGGGATTTTTCTGAGATTTTCTGAACAATTTCTGAAATTAATTTATATTTTTAATGTTAATTTAGAAATTGTTATATATATATATATATATGTTAAATTGTTTAACAAACACACTAGAGGCGGCTAGTATTTGCGCATCAATAGGATTTTTATCCAGTGTGGTCGCGTACGTAGGAAAAGGGTGCACTCGTTGATCTAGGCCATAGGATTAATTTTATTTAGTTGGATTAATCTGGTGTGATGCGGTCCATTGTAAGTTGATACACATGCGGCATCAATGGTTAGATGTAGTTGATTAAGGGAGAGGATCCAGTGCATCGCGGCTTACCAAGAGCACCAAACAACAACCAATTAGGAGCTGCCAACACGCGCCGAGAGTGGCTCAGGCGCGTGAGGGCGCGTGCAGGCGCGTGGATGCGCCTGCCGGTAAGGGGAAGCGCGTGGAGGCGCGTGGGAGTAGTCTAGGGGCATGTGGCGGCGCGTGAAGGCGCGTGGGGATGCGTGTGAGGTCCTGGAAAGTTGCTTGAGACTCCGGTGAAGTTCCAGTATTTATCTTAAGCTTGTTAGGGTTAAAATTAATCATTAGAGGGTGTGTTCTTGATATTTTGAGAGCCTCAGAGTGTTACTAAGATACCTAGTAGCATTTAGTGGTATAAATATAATTAATTAAATATTTTTGCAATGAAAGGAGGTGTATATATGTGTATATATATGTAGATATGATTTTAAATAGTCAACGATTGGTATGGAATGTATGATACACACATATATATATATATATATATTATAAAATATATGTGTATATATATATTATTTAAGATTATTAAATATTATAAATCTTGTTTGGTATGACTTGATTCGTGTATGGTATGGTTGATTTAAAATCGTAATAGATACACGGTTATTAAATTAAGGACATGCTTATTATATGCATGTGAAGTCTATGTATAATTATACCTAGAGTTAAGTTTAAAATTAATACATGGTTGAATTGTAGGCATGGATGAGTTGCCAAAGGCTTTGATATACTGCCTTATTGGTTATGAATAAATTTCATATATGGGAAGCATGGTTGAATTGCTAATTAATTGTAAAAGTAAATATATTGAAGGAAGCATGGTTGAATTGCTAGTATATAAATAAATATATTTATAAATGGTATGGTTGATTTGCCGGTGCATATTTAAATTGCTATATGTGTAGATGACTAAATTACTGTTTAGGATGGAGTTAAGGTGAGTGGGGTTTACTTTATGAGAAAATTATAAAAGGGGGGGCTTGGTCTAGGTATGACTAATAATTAATTATTGGTGAGTGGTTTTGACAATTTAATGCCCTATTAACTGGTAGGATTCTTGCACTATATATATAAGTATTTATATATATTTGTAGCATCGTATATTAAAGTTAAAGCTTAATTAGGGATGGTTTTGGTAAAGATGATCTGTTTATTGGTTTTCAGAGGCTTGGTAGAGAGAACTTGCTCGTAGGGTTTAACCCGCGATTTATTTTTCAGGTTGTAGAAGGTCAAGTCTCAAGGTTGAGGATCCGCAGCTGGAGGACTTATCCATTCCTTCTATTTACTTAAAAGTAGGATATTAGTTTTGTTTCAGTTGATATTAGTACTTAATTGGTTGAAATTCTAAATAGTAACTTTTGGTTAAGGGGTCCTTGAGTTACGGGATTCCCGAGTTGTAACCATTTGGAAGTTATTAATGGATTTACTATTAATTGGATTTCTTCAGCATTTTATTTTATTCTTTATTTCATTTTGTAATCCGTGCTTGTTTAAATACTTTAATTGATTTGATATCCCCTGATTTTGTGCGCGGACTTGATCAACCCGTGTTCCGAAATTAGGGGGTATTACAGTTGGTATCAAAGCACTCCAGGTTCAAGTGTCCCTAGGGTGTCTTTCGTTATGTGAATTCCGCTTTGTATACTCGTTTCTTTAGAGCTTAAGTTTAGGATACATTGTATTCCTTTACGGTCCGTTAAAATCGTACTGATGTCTGTCGTTCTATGTTAACAGCATGGTTAACACTGGAAGAGGACAGAATCTGAACCGTCGACAGAGGAGAGCTGCACGTAGGCAGCAAGAACACCTGCAACGTCAGCAAATGGAGGAAGAGCAGCAACGACTTGGGTTTCAGGATGAGGGTCAGCTTCAGGAGGAGCAAGAGGAAGTTCAGGCTCCGGCTCAGGGCAGGGATCCAGAGTATCCTCCACACATCAATGACCTCATTGCTCGGGCTATAGAAGCTAGGGTAGCAGCTGTACTTCGGAATCAGCCTCAGGTACAGCCGGCACCGTTACCAGCACCGGTTGTTCAGACTGATACTTGGGAGAAGGCCAGGAGTTCTTTCACAAAAGGGAGTCCACCTGAGTTCACGGGCTCCACGGATGCGAGAGCAGCTCACCAGTGGAAACAGGACATTGAGCGACATCTTCGCTTGGTTCAGTGCACGGAGGTTCAGAAGCAGATGCTTGCTGCCTTCAAGCTAGTTGGGGATGTACTGCAGTGGTGGGAGTCAGTTACCACCATAGAGGAGAGGATGGCATTGACTTATGATGAGTTCAGTGCACGCTTTGAAGAAAAGTATTTCCCTTATGCAGTTAGGGCAGCCATGAAGACTGAATTTCTTAATCTGCAGCAAGGGAACATGACAGTGGCGGAGTATGAACAGCAGTTCACACGCTTATCTCTCTTTGCACCGGAGGAGGTGGATACAGAGGAGAAGAAGCGCAACAGTTTTGTCAAGGGACTAATGTGGTCTATCAAGAGAGCTATTACTGGTAGTCCAACCTACACTACTTATGCTCAAGTGGTGGACGCAGCTTTATCAGCTGAATGAGGATTTCAGACAGACTAGGGCTGAGAAGCGAGGTGGCAAAGATTTTGCTAATCAGCCAGCTGCGAAAGTGAATGATAATGGGAACCGACAGAATGACAAGGGCAGATTCCAGGGCCAACAGCCTTGGAAGAAGCACAAGGGTAATTCAGAAGTTCAGAGAGAGGGAGTTTCCACTCAGCAGACTGGAGCACCTCAGACTGGACAGGGACAGCTACAGGGTAATCACCAGGAGGGGCAGTCAAGTATATTTAGGGGTCATTGCTATAAGTGTGGAGATTATGGGCATTCAGCCAAACGGTGTCCTGGGTTGGCTCAGAAACAGCATGGGCAACAGGGACAGTGACAACCATTACCTATTCCACAGATTCCACGTGTGCAGGCTCAGACATTTTCGGCCTTACCAGCATCATCGCCACCACAGGGACAGCCTATACAGCAGTTGCATCAGGGTATGGTGTACAATGCCACACCTTGCAATGCATGGGTACCTCAGAAGAATTGAGGTATGTTTTTTTTTATTTCAAGGGAGATGTAGAAATGACTTAGTAGATATAAGTGCATCATGTTCATTAGTATCTGGATGGTTTTGACTTATGATGGTGATATATATTTATACATATATATACAAATCATTGACTGTTAGTATATTACACCACTAAGTGTTTAAGTAATTTACACAATTGTGAGCATTTTATTATAGATATTTACATATTAAATATCTTACATGGCAAACAGTGGAATAAGGGAAAATGAAAGTTTGGGACAAATAATCAAAATTTCATTTCAAGGATTCGTGAATTCCGAGGACGAAATTCATTTTATTAGGGGGGAAGAATGTAATACCCCGATATTGTAAAAAGGATTTATTAATTAAATTAATTTATATTATATTATTATTATTATTTTTAAGTGATTTGTTTTATTTAATTAGGTGCTTGATAGTTGTGATTTGTTTTATTTAATTAAGTGCGTAGGTAAATTGTATTGTTTTAATTAAATTATATATTTTGTAATTTTATTTGTTAAATTTATACGGTGTTTGATTTTTGGAATGCTAGTTAGTGAAGTGTTTATTTGATTTGCGTGATTTTATATTGGTGTACCTTTATTGTTAATTATTGGTAGCTATTAAATTTAATTTCATTATTTTAGGTATTTAAGTTATTTGTATTGGGATTAAAGGAAGTTGGACCAACGGATGTGGTATTGGGCTTGAAGGAAGCCTTGTTGGATTAATTGGTAAAGGCCCGTGGTTGTGAGGATATTTAATAATTATCTTTGCATAATTATACCTATATAATTACATGTGTATATTAATTCATTATTAAATCATGTGGAGGGGTATATATGTCAATATAATTATATATTGATATATATAGGTATATATAATTTATTTAACTAATGGTTATATATGGAAGGTAATATATATATGTTTATAGTAAAATATATGTATGTATATATATTATTTAAAAGATAAATATTATTTATTTTATATGATAATCCTAATGGGAAAAGGATTTAGTTTTTGTATGTATATAAATAGACACATAAGACTTTAGGGTTAGGAGTTTTTCCACGTTAGAAAAATAAGAGAATTAGAGAGAGAAGAAGAAGGGCTAACGAAGAGGAGGCCGGATCAAAGAACGTAAGAGGAGACCGGATTTGGAAAAGAAAAGGCGAGTTCCTCTCTACTTCTCCTCTTAGAACTCATAAACTTATCACCTTGATTATCGAAATTATAATTTTATTTTATTAAATTAAATTATTATTCAGATTGGAGGAGCATATTTATTCTTTACAAAATTATAGAATTAAATATGTGAATATATGTATGCATTGTTCTGATAATTTAGATCTTGTAGGTGAGGTTAGGTTAATTAAATTTTATTTTTCTAAAATTTTTATATTTTGCGTTAACCTTGTGTAGCACGATTAATTAAATTAAATGGATTTTAATTTAATTGTATATGTTCATTTATGCCCAAAATAATAAATAGAACTTTTGGGATTTTTCTGAGATTTTCTGAACAATTTCTGAAATTAATTTATATTTTTAATGTTAATTTAGAAATTGTTATATATATATATGTTAAATTGTTTAACAAACACACTAGAGGCGGCTAGTATTTGCGCATCAATAGGATTTTTATCCAGTGTGGTCGCGTACGTAGGAAAAGGGTGCACTCGTTGATCTAGGCCATAGGATTAATTTTATTTAGTTGGATTGATCTGGTGTGATGCGGTCCATTGTAAGTTGATACACATGCGGCATCAATGGTTAGATGTAGTTGATTAAGGGAGAGGATCCAGTGCATCGCGGCTTACCAAGAGCACTAAACAACAACCAATTAGGAGCTGCCAACACGCGCCGAGAGTGGCTCAGGCGCGTGAGGGCGCGTGCAGGCGCGTGGACGCGCCTGGCGGTAAGGGGAAGCGCGTGGAGGCGCGTGGGAGTAGTCTAGGGGCATGTGGCGGCGCGTGAAGGTGCGTGGGGATGCGTGTGAGGTCCTGGAAAGTTGCTTGAGACTCCGGTGAAGTTCCAGTATTTATCTTAAGCTTTGTTAGGGTTAAAATTAATCATTAGAGGGTGTGTTCTTGATATTTTGAGAGCCTCAGAGTGTTACTAAGATACCTAATAGCATTTAGTGGTATAAATATAATTAATTAAATATTTTTGTAATGAAAGGAGGTGTATATATGTGTATATATATGTAGATATGATTTTAATTAGTCAACGATTGGTATGAAATGTATGATACACACACATATATATATATTATAAAATATATGTGTATATATATATTATTTAAGATTATTAAATATTATAAATCTTGTTTGGTATGACTTGATTCGTGTATGGTATGGTTGATTTAAAATCGTAATAGATACACGGTTATTAAATTAAGGACATGCTTATTATATGCATGTGAAGTCTATGTATAATTATACCTAGAGTTAAGTTTAAAGTTAATACATGGTTGAATTGTAGGCATGGATGAGTTGCCAAAGGCTTTGATATACTGCCTTATTGGTTATGAATAAATTTCATATATGGGAAGCATGATTGAATTGCTAATTAATTGTAAAAGTAGATATATTGAAGGAAGCATGGTTGAATTGCTAGTATATAAATAAATTTATTTATAGATGGTATGGCTGATTTGCCGGTGCATATTTAAATTGCTATATGTGTAGATGACTAAATTACTGTTTAGGATGGAATTAAGGTGAGTGGGGTTTACTTTATGAGAAAATTATAAAAGGGGGGGCTTGGTCTAGGTATGACTAATAATTAATTATTGGTGAGTGGTTTTGACAATTTAATGCCCTATTAACTGGTAGGATTCTTGCACTATATATATAAGTATTTATATATATTTGTAGTATCGTATATTAAAGTTAAAGCTTAATTAGGGATGGTTTTGGTAAAGATGATCTGTTTATTGGTTTTCAGAGGCTTGGTAGAGAGAACTTGCTCGTAGGGTTTAACCCGCGATTTATTTTTCAGGTTGTAGAAGGTCAAGTCTCAAGGTTGAGGATCCGCAGCTGGAGGACTTATCCATTCCTTCTATTTACTTAAAAGTAGGATATTAGTTTTGTTTCAGTTGATATTAGTACTTAATTGGTTGAAATTCTAAATAGTAACTTTTGGTTAAGGGGTCCTTGAGTTACGGGATTCCCGAGTTGTAACCATTTGGAAGTTATTAATGGATTTACTATTAATTGGATTTCTTCAGCGTTTTATTTTATTCTTTATTTCATTTTGTAATCCGTGCTTGTTTAAATACTTTAATTGGTTTGATATCCCCTGATTTTGTGCGCGGACTTGATCAACCCGTGTTCCGAAATTAGGGGGTATTACAGATCGCCTTGCTTCAACAGCAGAATAACACTCTGCAAACGGCGATGGTTCAGTTGGCACCACCGCCACCAATGGGTGACGCAGCAGCACCCCTTAATCAGAATATTCCTCCGATTACCGGGCTTCCACATAATGGGGCATGACCCAATGAGGCTCAGCCAAATGAGGTTCAGCAACAACAGAGGGCAAGATCCGAGGCTGTGGCTTCAGACAACTTCCCTCGTCGCACACATGATGAACAAGTCGAATCCAGCCATAAGCTCACGGTGTGGTCCAATGGAATTCCAGATGGTGCAGGTGTTCAGGATGCCTTTGATGAGAAAAAAATCCTGAAGATTCAGACACCTGCTGAGATGGCTAGAGAACACGAAAATTCCTTGGTCAAAACTCCTTTCATTGACGATGTGTATCTGGTTGAGAGGCCCAAGAAATTTACCATGCCTTCTTTCACCCAGTTTGATGGAACGGGGGATCCTTCTCGACACCTAGATCATTACGCTCAAAAGATGGCTTTGGATGATCGTAATGACCCTTGGATGTGTATAGTTTTTCCAACTAGCTTGACAGGAATAGCACTAGAGTGGTTCAGGAATAGACCGCATAAGTCCATCCCGGATTATGTAACTCTGTGCACCATGTTTCTGTCACAGTATTACGGAAATAAGAAGCAAAAGAAGAGTATTGCCAGCCTCTTCACCGTAAGGCAAAAGAAGGGGGAAACATTGCAGGATTTTCTATCAAGATTCAACATGGAAGCCTCAGAAATAGCATATTGTCATCCCGCGACTGCTATAGCATATTGTCATCCCGCGACTGCTATAGGATTTTCTATCAAGATTCAACATGGAAGCCTCAGAGGACGAAGTTCCACACTTCCTTGGTCAAATATTCTCCTCCCGACTTGCAGACTCTCAATGCCAGGGCCCAGATCTACATTCGGCTCGAGGAAAATATAGCCCACCGAGCGCAGCACGCCACCCTCGTGACGGTAGAGAACAAGCCTCGAGAAAGAGTTCCAAATTCAAAGATTCAGAAAAGCCAACGTACCTCAACGCCGATCACCCAGGCACCTGAGAAGAGACAAAGGGTAGATGAAGGATTTACACCTCTCCGAACTACCTTGGCTTGGCTCTTCTAAGAGAATAAGATGAAGTTCACAACCCCGCAGCCAATAAAGTAACCCCTGGAGCAAAGGGACAAAAGCAAACATTGCGTTTATCATCGTGATTATGGGCATTCAACCAATGATTGCAGATCCTTTAGGCGACAGGTGGAGAATATGATCACCAGAGGTGAGTTGGCGAACTACCTCATGACAAAGGAGTATGCAAAGCCCCGCGAGGTCTATCCTCGCAAGGTGGAAGGTACGCAAGTAAAAGTCATTCATGCAATACATGGCAGGTCTGAAGATGATCAAGAGTCCGAGGTGGTATACAGGTCCAGATTGAAGGCAGCCCACAAGCTCAAGTAGATATCCTCGGTCAATGCTATCGCTTCGAATAACATCAGTATTAGATTCGGAGATGGCGACCTATCCAGAGTTCACCTCCGCCACGAGGATCCATTTGTCATCAGTCTTTTAGTGGCCAATTGTATGATCAAGAGGGTTTTGATAGATCCAGGAAGTAGCGCCAACATCATCACAAAGACAGTCTTTGAGCAGTTAGAGATCCCGTCATCATCTATTCGACCTACCTCCAGCCCGTTGATGGGATTCGATGGCACAAGAGTAGATCCCCTTGGAATAATAGACTTGTCTGTAACTGTGGCGAAGAGGACTCTGAAGGAGAACTTTATTTTAACGGAGATCCATCCTTCTTATAATCTTATCATGGGAAGAGGCTGGATACACCGAATAAGAGGAGTTTCGTCCACCCTTCACCAGGTGATGCGGTGCTTATCTCCTGACGGAAAAGAAGTGATTAATCTATGGGGCGATCAAGTCGCTGCGAAGAAATACTATATGTTAACACAAGTTGAAGCAAAGAAGGTGTCTACTCAGCAGCAACCAAGTGTGACTTCCAAAAATATACCCAAATAGCAATTACAGAGCCCTATTCCCAAGTATCTTAAGGTAGAGGAAGAAGAGGAAATTGCGAATCCCACCAAGAAAACCCTGGAAGCCGTAGAAGTTATCCTCGGCGACCCTCAGAAGGTCACTCATTTAGGCTCTTCCTCCACGTCCAAAGAAAAGGAGGTGTTAATTGATGTTATTCGGAGCGATGCAGATGCTTTTGCATAGGATCACTCGGACATGGTAGGAATCGATCCTTTAGTTTCCTGCCATAACCTGAGGGTAGATCCGGGGTTCAAACCGGTTAAGCAGAAACACCGAAGGTTTGCCCCCGAACGCAATCGCATTATAGCTGAAGAAGTGAACAAGTTGTTGCAAGTAGGTTTCATTCGAGAAGTGCAATATCCACAGTGGCTATCAAACGTGGTGGTCGTACAAAAGAAGAATGGAAAGTGGAGGGTTTGTGTAGATTATACCAACCTTAACAAAGCCTGCCCTAAAGATAGCTTCCCTCTGCCCAAGATAGATCAGATGGTTGATGCTACCACCGGCTACGAGAGGCTAACATTCCTTGATGCATACTCGGGATACAATCAAATTCCTATGAACCCTGAAGATGAAGAAAAAATGGCTTTCATTATAGAAAAAGGGACTTATTGTTACAGGGTCATGCCCTTCGGACTGAAGAACGCTGGGGCTACTTATCAACGTTTTGTCAATAAGAAGAATGGAAAGTGGAGGGTTTGTGTAGATTATACCAACCTTAACAAAGCCTGCCCTAAAGATAGCTTCTCTCTGCCCAAGATAGATCAGATGGTTGATGCTACCACCGGCTATGAGAGGCTAACATTCCTTGATGCATACTCAGGATACAATCAAATTCCTATGAACCCTGAAGATGAAGAAAAAATGGCTTTCATTATAGAAAAAGAGACTTATTGTTATAGGGTCATGCCCTTCGGACTGAAGAACGCTGGGGCTACTTATCAACGTTTTGTCAATAAGATCTTTGATAATTTGTTAGGAAAGACAGTTGAAACATATATAGATGACATGGTGGTCAAAAGTGTGAAGAAGGAAGACCATTCGAAGCACCTCCAGGAAGTTTTCAATACCTTGAAGAAGTACAACATGAAGTTGAATCCATCCAAGTGCTCCTTTGCGGTATCATCAGGTCAATTCCTCGGCCACATAGTGAATAAAAGAAGGATAGAGGTAAGTCCGGCTCAGGCAAAGGCCCTCATCTAGAATCAGGAACCAAAAAATCGCAGGGAGGTACAAGTTCTTACTGGTCGGATCGCAGTCCTCAGCCGGTTTATATCCCGATTGTCAGATAAGTGCAAACCATTCTTCGATGCTATAAGATCTAAGAATAAAGATATATGGGGACCCCAGCAGCAGGAGGCCCTTAATCAGTTGAAAGGTTACATGGCTGAACCGCCAATTCTATCCGCTCCAAAACCCGGAGAGGTTCTTATTATGCATTTGGCAATTTCTAGTATAACGACAAGTGCAGCATTGATTAGAACGGAAGGAAAGAGGCAATATCCAGTCTTCTACACAAGTAAGACAATGACAAATACGGAGACACGGTATAGCAAAACAGAGAAAATCATCTTACCCTTGGTCTATGCCAAGAGGAAGCTTCGGCATTATTTTGAATCTCACAGCATTGTGGTACTCACCAACTATCCTATATGGGGTATACTCTCTAAGCCCGATCTATCTGGGAGAATTACCAAATGAGCTATTGAGCTCAGTTCTTTCGACAGAACTTATGAGCCGAAGGTGTCACGACAAGCCGCAGCAGACTTTTTTTTCTAGAATATGAAGACACTCCCGAAGAGCCAGAACCCCCTGAACCACAGTGGGAGCTTCGGATCGATGGCTCCTCGAATCAAGCAAGTGCAGGGGTATGGGTTGTTATGTCAACACCCGAAGGCACCAAGTTGCAGCAGTCTATTTGCTTGAAATTCTCTGCTACGAACAATGAGGCCGAATATGAGGCGTTACTTGCTGGTCTTCGATTGGCCAGCAGCCTTCAGGTACATTGTTTAAAGGTTTTTAGTGACTTACAGCTTGTTATAAATCAAGTGACAAGTTAGTACCATCCCAAAGAGGAAAGAATGAATGCATATAAAGAAGCTGTGGAGAATGTTACACGGGGATTCGATCAAATCGAATTCTGTCAGGTACTTCATATTGAGAATGCTGAAGCAAATCAATTGGGTACAGCAGCGTCATCCTCAAATGAAGATCTGACTCAGATTATGCCGATTGACGTCTTGGACCCAGCATTAACCCTCGGCAAGAAGTAATGGTGATTCCAGTTATTCCTAGAGAATCATGCTGGATTGATCCATTGGAAGCCTACCTCAAGCATGGAATTCTTCCAAACCAGAAGCCTGAAGCACAAAAGCTCCGACTCACCGCAACTAAATATGCCATTATTAACAACTAGTTGTATCGGAATTCATTTTCAGGTCTTTACCTGAAATGTTTAAGCCCTACTGAGGCTCTTGTGGTGTTGAAACAAATCTATAATGGAGATTGAGGCAACCATTCTGGGGGTAGATCCCTTGCACATAAAGTTCTAACTCAAGGCTACTTCTGGCCGTACTTGGCCCGGAATGCAGAAGAGTATACTCGGAGATGTGACAAATGTCAACGCCACGGTCCAATGAAGCATCAACCTGCCGAAGTTTTGCATGCAATGGCAAATCCATGGCCATTCGCACAATGGGGGATTGATATGGTGGGCTCTTTATCCAAGACCGTGCAGCAAAAAGAGTACGTGCTACTGGCTACATATTACTTTACTAAATGGGTAGAAGCCGAGGCTTATTCAAGTGTGACCCATAAGCAGGTAAAAAGTTTCCTTTGGAACAACATCATTTGTCGGTTTGGGGTTCCAAAAGTCATCATGATGGATAATGGTAAGAACCTCGACAATAAAAGTACAAGAAAATTCTTCGCTGAGCATGGAATTGTACAAAAGCTAACTGCAGTCAGTCATCCACAAGGGAATGGACAGGCTGAAATAACTAACCGAACCATTTTCAGTTGTTTAAAGAAGAAGCTGGAGAAACTCAAAAGAAAATGGTACGAGAATCTCTCTCAGGTGCTTTGGGCGTACTGAACCACTCCACGGCGGCCCACGGGGGAAAGTCCTTTCGCTATGGCTTATGGATTCGAGGCTGTGATCCCAACCGAAGTTGCAGTTCTAACCCTTCGGACATTCTTGTTGCTTGAGGAAAATAATAGTCAGCAGCTCGAACATAGTCTCGATCTCCTGGACGAAAAAAGGGATACTGCAGCAATTAGGCTTGCTTCATATCAACAACAGTTGCGTAACAGTTATAACAAACGCGTCAGATTCAGGAGCTTTGTGGTAGGCGATTGGGTTCTGAAGCAAGAGACAGCTCATGTAAAGAAACTGGAACCTAATTGGACGGGACCCTACAGGGTTACCGAAGTAGTGGGGAAGGGAGCATATCGTTTGGCCGAAGCTGACGGACGTCCCATTGCGCGTCCTTGGAATGCAATACACCTTAAAAGGTATTTCCATCAGATAAGTTTGTCAATTTTGTTAAGAATTCTTCACAAATAAAGCTGCGTATGCTCATAGTCAGCCAAGCTTTTCTTTATTTTGCTTCTATCATATTCAGTACAATTTTACTCCATTTGTTTCTTTCCATAAAAATGGGGGCCATACCACTCTATGATTATGCAACTTTGCGTCGCATTATGCAATTTTTATGCTCTATGATTATGCAACTTTGCGTCGCATTATGTAATTTTTATGCAAAAAAATTTTTATGCAACTTTTATGCATGCCAGTCGCACATTATGCAATTTTTATGCAAAGAAATTTTTATGCACGCCTGTGATACCCCTCGATTCTAGAGCCACGGGTGATCAAGTCCGAACACAGATCCGAGGGATACCAAACAAATAATATGTAAACAAGTAGAAATAAAAACTGAATTAAGAATAAATTAATAATACGCTGAAAGAAATCTAAAATAAGAATCCTCAAACTTGAAATAATAAATATAATTTAAAACCGTACAACTTGGGAATCCACCTAGTGGACCCCTAATCCCAAATCCTTAAATAAATTTACAGAATTAAAATCCAAAATAAAAATAGAAAGAAAATCCTATGTAACCAGAAGAGTGAGTGTCTGTATCTGCATCAACACGATCAAGCTCTAAGCCAGATACTATTGAACACCTGAAAAATAATAGAGTGGGTCAGGCCTACATGCAAGTCCTGATCTACTACGATCCAAACAGGAATCCGATACGCAGATACATCTTAGATAGACTCAACAATATCTAGAGTAGTCCATATATGTATATATTACACACTATAGGACGCTCACTAGTCCAATAGGTATGTCTCAGCCCGAGTAGAGATACCATGCAAATCGTACGTAATGTGGTCATGTGTATCTAGACCTACCAGGGAACAAAACCACTGTCCAGTTATCCATCCTAGGCGATATACGCACCCTAACCATGGTCCTGAGACTCAAGCTCATACCATGGCACCGTAACATAAATATATAAAATCCGTACTCCTAATACAAAATATCATCCATCTGTAGAGTGGTCTGATATATGTATAACAAATCCATTCTGAAACCAAAATAGGTCATTCAATTTATTTGATTGACATGATACAAGTAGGTGATGGACTTAACATTTATGGTTAATCCATATCTTAATCCAAATTAGGTAGGATTTAGTGTTTTGAACTAATCCATTCCCAATATAGGTAGGTCTTAGTGTTTTGAACTAAGCCATCCCTAATATGACACCATCCCATACCGGTTCATATATATCCATATAAGTAGGACTTAACCTTTTTATGGTTAATCTAACTCATTCCAAATTAGGTAGGATTTAGTGCTTGAACTAATCCATACCTAGTATGTCACCGTCCCATACTGGTACATACAATCCTCCAAATAGCATAGTTTACAAATAACACTACGTATACAACAACCATTCTCCAAAATATGCATCATTATAATCTAATACATATATATCAATATTAAGCATTCATTATAAGGCCTAACAATAACATTTCAATAATGTAAACTGCTAAAATAATCTAAGCATTTACATTCTTCAACTTGTCCATAAATCGATGCAGTTCCGTAGCAAGGTGTATATAAATTTGGTCCAACATAAGTATAGTTAAACATGGGTGTAACTAAGTCATGCCTCCACTGAAAGATTTAGAACCCAAGTTTCAGTCCATTAAGTTTAATAAAACATGTTTATGAAACTTACTTCTCCAAACAGTACTATAATTGATACATTTATGTACAGACTTAAACATCAGTCTATTCCAACTAAGCATACACATTATTAAATAGCAACATGCTTATAACAGAGCTGCAAAACATGATTCCAAACCTAAGAACATGCAAAGGCATCAAATCTCCTCTAAACAGTGTTGTAACAAATGAGATATATAACAGATTAAAATTTTCAATCAATCCCAACAAAGCATACATGTATTTAAATAACATAATGCTCATAACTCAACTATAGAACATGATTAAAACTTAAGATCATGCAAAGAAATCAAATTGCAAATCAGTCTGCAACATACGTCAATTGTTCACTTATCCACATACCGACCTTCGATTAAACTTATGTTAACTCTGTCCTAAATTCTGACTATAAACTTGCTTCTCAACTATTTTATAAGTCTTACACCATGTATTAAGTCACCCAAAAGCTTTTAAACAATTTTAAGAACCACGGTGCCAGCTAAACAGAACCTAGAAACTCAGTTTTATGCAATTCCAAGAGAAAGAGAAGGCTCTGAGTTTCAAAGAGCCTTCTCCAAAAAAGGAGAGCCGGCTCCCCTTCATTGGGAGCCGGCTCTAGATGGTTGAGAGCCGACTCTCAACCTTAGAGAGCCAACTCTTGTGTTTTGGGAGCAGGCTCCCTCCATTTTTGGAGCTTGCTCTCACTTCTAAGAGCCGTGCCTGTTTTTTTGTTGTCCTCTCCGACTCCTGTGGTTTTCAGTCTTTCAATTATGTTCTATTACGTGTTTTAAGTACCTATCCTCCTCCCAAATTGATCACGAAGCAAAGTTATACATCTATGAATTTAATTACAGATCAATGTTTTAAGCAACGATAAACATATAAAAACTGAAACTTATAAAAACTGAGAAACAGAATATAATCCAGTGATGTTAGAAACTGATTTAACATGTTTAAACAATGTGATTAACACTTAGTTTAATTCCTGGAGTCCAACTAAGCATGCACAGAACATAAATTCTTGGGAAAGAGAAGAACAGAACTTGCCTTTGAAACTTTGAATAAAAACTCCACCTGTTGTCTCTATCTTCTCCGGCAATGTGGGTTGTGTTAAACCACCCTTGCTACTCCTATTGCAGTCCAATAACACACACCAAACTTCCTTCCTTGACTCAGCTTTGTGAACCACCCAAATTCCCACTCCGGTTCTCTCTGTATCTCTCTGGTTTTTACTACAAGATTAGAGCTCTGTTTGTGGTTTACAGAACGTACGTTTATTTTTCCTAAACCCTAAACCACCGTATTGCTTATACTTATAGGTGAAAGCAATAACCTTAATTCACGTGTATTCAGAGACTAAGCCCTAACTCTAATCCTAGTCGGCCCATGAAACCCTCTAAGTTGTAAAATACGACGGCTTACTATGCAACCTTCTTAACCCTACTGTTTAACTAACGTATTGTTTTAAAACAATTCATTCACTTAATTTCCATAATTAAATAACTACATCAAATAACTTAAGTCAAATAAAACGAAGATGCAACTAAACCAAAATGAAGCCAATTAATTCAAATAAAACAATTAACTCAATCAAATTATTCAAGTAATTAATTAAAACAAATTTAAGTAAATCATTTATTTAAAAATAAATACACACTTAATCAATTTAACAAACCAAAACACACAGCTCACATATTAAAAATGCAATAAAACTCAAAATTATCAAAATTAAATTCCCATTCTATCCTTTTGGAAACTAGGGGTATTACAACGCTAAGTCGCACACTATGCAATTTTTATGCAAAGAAATTTTTATGTTAGAAGCACATTATTAAAAAAAAAAAAAAAAAAAAAAAAAAAATTAGTTATGGCCTATGGTTAAAACTCTCTGTCCCAAGTTACATTATGTTATATATGGGAATATTCAAATAGTTGATTGCGGTGTAAGGAGGGCCCTCTGGTATTAAAGGCTGTCAAGCTCAATACCAGAGGCATTCCTTATACCGACCTTTTTGACAAAATTTAGTTTATGTCCCACATCGGATAAAAATAAAAAAGAAATGTGGTTAATATATGCATAATCCATTACATTTGGTTGCCAAGAAGGGAGTATTAATGGAGGAAAGTCTTCAAAGTAAACAAATAGGAAACTTCCCAGCCATTGTTACTCGCTTTCTTGGCCTACTATCATTTTTGAGTCCTCGCCCTCATGATAAGTTATTCGAAAAAGAAAAAAGAATATGTATGTATATGCAAACTTCTCCTCAGGCTTAACGCCGAGGAGAAACCTACTTGCCTCGGACCTTAAGTGTCCGGCTCGGCAAACCTCCCCTCAGGCTCAGCGCCGGGGAGTAATTTACTAACCTCGGACCCTAAGTGTCCGGCTCGGCAAACTTCCCCTCAGGCTCAGCGCTGGGGAGTAATTTATTCGCCTCGGACTCTAAGTGTCCGGCTCAGCAAACCTCCCCTTAGGCTCAGCGCCGGGGAATAATTTATTCGCCTCGGACCTTAAGTGTCTGGCTCAGCAAAACTCCCCTCGGGCTCAGCGCCGGGGAGTAATTTATTCGCCTCGGACCTTAAGTGTCCGGCTCGGAAAACCTCCCCGCAGGCTCAGCGCCGGGGAGTAGTTTATTCGCCTCGGACCCTAAGTGTCCAGCTCGGCAAAACTCCCCTCGGGCTCAGCGCCGGGGAGTAATTTATTCGCCTCGGACCTTAAGTGTCCGGCTCGGCAAACCTCCCTGCAGGCTCAGCGCCGGGGAGTAGTTTATTCGCCTCGGACCCTAAGTGTCCGGCTCGGCAAACCTCCCCTCAGGCTCAGCGCCGGGGAGTAATTTATTCGCCTAGGACCCTAAGTGTCCGGCTCGGCAAACCTCCCTTCAGGCTCAGTGCCGGGAAGTAATTTACTCGCCTCGGACCCTAAGTGTCTGGCTCGGTAAACTTCCCCTCAGGCTCAGCGCCGGAGAGTAATTTATTCGCCTCGGACCCTTAGTATCCGGCTCAACAAACCTTACTCTCACGCTCATATTCACTGATTCTAAGTTCGGTAATATAAGCCATGGGATTGTCCCACATCGAAAAATTACAAGAAGAAACAAGTATAAATATACTTGCATCACACAAATCCATTTCAAGAAGGATTCCCTTGACGGTTAAATCACCAAAGGAAAAAAAACAGTCCTCTATTATCAGATAAACCGTTAGAAGAGATCTCTTCTTCACATCTTATTTATTTTGCTTCGGACTAGAACAAATAAGGAACCCTCAGGCAGGGTACTTTCCTTAAAAAAAAAAAAAAAAAAAAAAAAAAATCTCATCCAACAAAGTGTGTGCAATATCAAAACATGCACACTCAGTCGAAGCAGAATAAAAGTGACACAGCTTAAGAAACAAGGTTATATCATTCATGTTTATCATTCCCAATGTTGTTCCATTACAAAAGAAAAAAGGAAAAAAAGTTACTCGATCCTACTTCCTCTTCGGATCAAACGGGGCAGATTCAAAAGCATCTACCACAGCTGGACTTGCAGGTGGAGGATTTGATGGGCCAGTTGCAGGAGTGGAGACACTTGGAGCTGAAGGGACCTTAGGATGAGCTTTCACCATCTCGGCGAAAAGAACTTCAGCTTCCTGAGCCTTCGGACCCTCATCATAAGGGAAAGACACTCCCATATGAGTATCAAAAGCCTTGGGATCTATTTTTTTTTCCCCTGAACCTTGGTTGAAGCCGGACCTGAAGGCCTTAGCGCTAGATAAACGTACCAAACTGGAGTAACGACCTTGCATCTGCCTTCCTGCAATGATGCAGGTGCTAAGGGCATCATTCAAACGCTGGACTTCAGCTTCCAGCGATTCCACTTTTGCATCAAAAGCAGCCAGACGTTTCTTATAAATACCTCTAGCCTCATATGCAATTTGTGCATTTGCAATGGCATGGGATGCCTTCTTCTCAGAATTGCTGAGGTCTTTCTCCAACTTCTGAATGAAGAGAGATTGAGCCTCACCAGTGGCACAAAGAGCCATGGTGTGATATAGGCCCTGCGTTATCAAGATAGAAACAGTAACAATGTAAGAAAATTTGTGAGATAATCATAACAATGGAAAAGAAGGAAGTAGCAAACCTCTATGGCTCAAACAGGGGCAGATGAGAGTAGTTGTTCCAATCCCATTCTGCTGATAATTTCTTCATCCTAGGGGAGCCACATTCCCCGAGCAACAACCAGCGCTGCAGATGGGTCAGTGATCATAGAATCACTAACATGGAGGATGGACTTATCAGCCCTCGAGAAAGAAGGAGTCCAAGGTGTCCCAGCCTCAGCGAGGACGTAAGCGCTGACCTCATCTTCAGGGTTAATCTCTTCAGCTTTCTTCCATTTGCTTTTTGGGTTTGAAGCATTCTTGGGTTTCGTGGTTGAAGAAGAGTTCAGCCTCGCCTTTTTGTTCAAGGGGACTTCGTCAATCTCATTCTTCTGTTCATTTGAGTGCAATATAGTTAGTGGGGCACTCTCTGCAGCCTTCCTCTTCAAGGCTTCAGCCCTTTGTTTTTCTTCCTCAGTCATGGGGAAGCTGTCAAATGATGGAAGTGAGAGGTCCATGAGATTAGCGGCTATAACTCTGGAAGCAATTGCTTTGAGATTTGCAGAGGTAAGTAAGTTCTCAACCGAAGAAGGGTCTTTCCAAACCTGCCCTTCAAGGAAGGAAAGCCTCTTCTTGGCAGCCGAAGAAGGAAATGTCACTGAAAAAATACCAAGAAACTCATAAATAAATCGAAAGAATAAGACTCGACATGGGAAATAGCCAGAACAATCTTCATGAAGAAAGGGGGGATGTTCTATACCTAACTTCCCGAACTTGTGAGGGATTGGGAGTTTGCTCGATTGGGGCACGGCTCATCTCCTTTTAACAATTATCATCATTTCTTTCCACTTCTTCTCAGAAGTAGGGAGGTCTGTACACATCCTTTGGTGCAAGGGGGAGGTGAAAAAGAAACGACCAGGGTTCGGTCCCGTGCTTAGAGATGGAATAAGTAATCAGCAAGTCAGCCAGAGTCAAGTCAAGCCATCGGCGAATGAGGAGTGCCGAGATTACTCGAAGGAAGTTAGGGTTTACTTGCAGGGGTGCAATCCCCAATTTGTTGAAGACTGAGTGATAGAAAGGATGAAAGGGGAACCTAAGAGAGTTGAGATGCCCAACAGAGAGGAGCAACTCGTCTTCTCCGACGCCCTCGCCGGCGCAAAAATCAACGCCTTTGGGGTATTCTGCAATTTTTATCCCCTCGGGAATCTCGGATTCTTCCATTACGGATTCAATGGAAAACGGGATACGACGAATAGATAAAATTGCATTCCTTTCTTCCTTAGTGAAGATATTGTCTGACCCAGAGGTGGATGTTTCAGTCTGGATTGGGGAAGTATCCGGCTGATTAACCGAGTCATTTGCAGGCTTAGGAAAGTTCGAAACCCTAGGAGGGGGAACCCTAATGAGATTAGGGGAAGACGAGGGCATGGACTTAGAATCTACGATCTCTGTACGCTCAGGAGTGGTTGAAGTACTCATAATGTAAGATTAGAAGAAGGGAAAGAAGAACTAACCTGGAGATATGAGAGTATGAAAAATGCAGTAGATAGAATGAGCACACTGAGAACAAAAGCGAATCTTAAAGAAGCCCTTGAGTCAAAATAACAATAGACACAAGTGGAAACGCCTCGTACGAAAATGGCAACTACACGACTTCAATTCCCCTTTAATTATGAGCCGTAACCCAATTAAAGTGGAATTGGGGGCAAAGTGTGGAGGGAAAAATTTCCCTCCAATAAGAATGAAACACGTCACCATTATACAAATCTGCATTCAGGAGATCTCAGAAGCCCATCCGGATCAAGCTCAAGTTACGTTGTGCTTTAACCCATTATCATTTACGTTGGGCCTCCACAGCCAGGCAAGAGTATCGATCAGCCCAACATCACCGCTGTTGAAGTTTTGGTCCATTAGTCAAGTCACTTACACCAAACCACATCCGGCCCAAGTATAATTAAATATGGCTCAGCCCTATTAAGCAAATGAGTCAACCCAGAAGAAAAGTCTTTATACAAAGCAAGTCCTATGTAGGAAATATCATACAATGGAAAGAATTCTATTTGTAAAGAAACTCATGTAAGGGAAGAATTGGAGGACAAGTAACGCGAGTCCTACCATAATTTGTAACACCCCTAATTTTAAAAGGATAGTCTCGGTATTTATTTATTTGTTTTAATTATATTTTTAATTATTTAATTGATTATTTGAGTAATTGCTTATGTGTTTAATTGAATTAGGTGTTACTTGATTATTTGATTATGTGTCTATGTATTATTTGTATTTGTTTATGTGTTAATTGTTTAATTAGGTTATGTGCTTAAATGGTATTTTGATTAATTGTAAATTAAATGTTTTCTTTTTTTTATTATTTTATTTTATTTTTCTTTTATGGTTATGGTTAGTAGTAATGGGCCAACCAATTAGGTCCCATGGACTATTTGGATAGGAAGTTGGATATGTATGGATTATTACTCATGGATAGTTGTGTATGTATACATATAGATATATATTATATACATATATAAAAAGGAAAGTAATTTATTAATTACTTTTATGATAACTTGGGTAGTAATATTTAATCTGATGTATATGTTTTATATTTAAATAATAAAAATATACATAGATTTGAGACGTATTATGTTTTAACTTACTTTATAATACTATGGTAACTTAAGTATTATTGGATAATCCATTAATAAATAATAGAATGGGCATAATTTATTTATTTAATAAACATATACATAAATTATATACATAACATATTTTACTTATCTTTTTAATATATATATATATATATAAAGGGAAAGTAATTTATTAATTACTTATATGGTAGCTTGGGTAGTAATATTTAATCTGATGTATATGTTTATATTTAAATAATAAAAATATATATAGATTTGATACGTGTTATGTTTTAAGTTACTTTATAATATTATGATAACTTAAGTATTATTGGATAATTCATTAATAAATAATGGAATGTGTATAATTTATTTATTTAATAAACATATACATAAATTATATACGTAACATATTTTACTTACCTTTTTAATATTTTAATATATTTTTTTTAAAGTTGATTTGGATTGGAAAAAGGGTTAAGGTTATTTTATTTAGTTTATAAATATATAGCTATAGATTGTAAAAGGGGGTTAAAAATATTCACGTGATATATTCTAGAGATAGAGGGAGCTAGAGAGGGAAGGAGGAAAAAAAACCCTGTAGAGAGAAGATCAAGGAATAAGAAGTTAAACTTTCGATCCGAAAGTTTAAGGCAAGTTCTTCTTCTATCTCTTTCCCTTTGATTCGTGTTTCTATGCATGCCTGGGAAATTCCATGATTTATTAAACACATAAAATTAAATAATTATGCATGTTTAATTGGATTAGAACATAGGTTTTATGAAATTGGTTTATATATGTTCTTGTGTTATGAATTGATAAATGCATGATTTTGATTTGATTTCCGGTGTGAATTTTTATATGTTTACATTATGTATTTTTTCATATCTGTGAAATGATGGAACGTAGAAACATGCCTAGGATTCCTGAACATTAATTAGGAACTAGGCTTGGGTTTAAATAAATTTAAATAGACTCAATCATAATGATGCTTGCTATTTGAATGTTTTAAACAAACGAATGAATTTAATCTTTTAATATGTTTTAGCAATTGAGATTAAATGTGTAGGATGAATTGGATATGGAGAATGCTTATTTGACGGTATAATAAAATATCATCATATGCATAAGATTCAGTTTATGTAGGACATATGATATAGGAAGCTTAAATAAATAATAAGTCATTCCTATTTTGTGATAACTTGATATCATATTATCATAGTTATTTCTGGATTGTTTGATGTATTTCCTTAATCGTTACATTAATTGTTGGATTGTGTGGTTTAATGCACCGGTATGGGATGGTGGCATTCTAGGGACGGATTAACTTATCAGTTAAGTCCTACCTATTTTATATAAGGAAATGGATTAACTAAAATGTTAAGTCATACTTATATTCAAGTCAGGTCAGCTGAACAAGTTGAATGACTTATGGAGGATTAATTTATTATATAAGGGAATGAATTAACTAAAATGTTAAGTCCTACTTATATTCAAGTCAGGTCAGCTGAACAAGTTGAATGACTTATGAAGGATTAATTTATACTGGATAGGATGGTTACTAGATTTTATATATATAAGTATGATGCCATGATATGAGCTTGAGTCTCTGGATCAGTGGTTAGGGCGCGTATATCGCCAGGGATGTGTAGCTAGATATAGTGTAGTTGTGTACCCTGGTAGATCTAGGTACTCATGCCCACTATATATGCGTTTTGCATGTTGCTTATTATTCAGGTTGAGACAACCCTAAAGTCTAGTGAGGTTCCTTTAGTGTGTGTGTATATATATATATATATATATATACGGATTACTAGTTACTGTTGGATTGACTAGGATGTATACGTGTATCGGATCTCTGCTTGGACTGTAGTAGAGTAGAACTTGTTTGTGAGCCTGACCCACCTTTATTTTTCAGGAGTTCGTTAGGAGTAGAGGTTGTTCGTGCTGAGCGGGGATCAGTCTACTTCATTCTTCCGATGCTGCATAGGAGTTCCTTTATGATTCAGTTTCTTGATTTAGACAGTTATTGCTGTCATTTGTTTAGTTTGGATTTTCTAGGGATCCACACAGTATGGATTCCCGAGTTGTATTTTGGAGGATCAGTTGTATCAGAAGATTTTATTAATTAATGGAAATATATTATGAGATTTATTATTAGATTATCATTTTAGTTTCTTGTCAGCATTTTATTTATTCTTCTTTATGCTTTTTGTACTCTGTGTTCGTTTATTATCAATTTGTTTTGATATCCTCGGGTATTCGGGCGTGGGCCTGGCCAACCCGCATTCGGAAATCCGGGGGTATCACATAATTCTACCAACTTTTGTGTATAAATAGAGGCCTAGACCTCCAATAAAGGGGTAAGCAATTCAATTTTTTTATAAACACTGTTTTTGTTTATTTTTATTATTTGTTGAGTGTGTTGTATTATTTTCTCTCAATCGTAATTAGTTGAGCGGAATTTTGCACCTACAAACGGTTTATATATAAAGTGTGGATTACTTTTCTTGCTCCATGGGGAGCAAGCTTTGTTAAGTTTAATTCCCGTAGTTTTACTTTTATTTGTCGTGGAAGAGTTTACTTTAAGGCTTTGAGGATTAAATATATATAACATTGCATCTCGATCTCTAACGCATAGATATTTAAGATTGCATCTCCAATATATATAATTAGATAGATATTTGTTTATTAATATAATGATTAAAACTAATGATCTCTGTGATTCCAGAAGCAAAAATAAAGAGAGAAATTTAAAAAAAAATTACAGAGCGCGTGCCCATGCTCATGCAGGGGCGTGTGCGCGTAGCGTGCGCATGGGGGCTTGGCCCTGGTGCCCCCTTGGGCCGTGACGACGCCCGATTTTATTTGTCTTTTCTCTTCCGTTCGGACTCCAAATTAAGTAATTTTCGAGTCTAACTTCATTAATTTTTCGTTATCTATCCAATGGTGTGCTTGGTAGCACCCATTATTTTCTGAAAATTACCGTTTTGGCTCTAGGGCTAAAATTGTCCCTTTTTAAAATATCGCTTCCGCATTTTGTTTTCTTTTAAACTCCGTGACTTCATGGAAAGTCACTCTAGCGTTCTTGGGATGCCGTTTACCCGTAGGAACTTTGTTTACTTTGTTTTTACTTCTGCATTCCGAATCCATTATCGGGTCACATTGATATTTCCGGTTTATGAAAATTCGGAACGTCACAGGAAAAAATTGAAAAAAATTGGTGTTTTTGTTTTAGATTTTGTATCAATCAAATTCTTCTATTTGAGTACCATGAAAGATATTGTGAAAACGGAAAAGAAGATACAGTTATGGAAAACTGAAAAGATAAGAAAATGAGTTATGAAAAACTAAGTAGATAAAAAAAGTAAAATTGACGTATTTTATTGAAACAAATAGGAGTAATAATGATGTTATTTAAATTGAAATTTTATAATAACACGTCATATTTTTAACTAGGTCGGTTTTAAGTCGGAGTATTAGAATCGTCAAAAATATCATTTCCCATTATATAATTGCTAAAAATAAAGTTCACATGAATAATGTGCATATAAGGATACATTAAATGCTAGGATGTGTACCTCTATTTTCACTTATATTCTCTAATTTACTATCATATCTTGATTTTATTTTCTTTTAAAAATGATCTTAAGCAAAATTTTATGATTTCTACGCGTAAGTCACCTTAAATTTAAGTGTACAGATGATTTGATTTTAAATATACAAAGTTTTGTACTCCTAAAACTTCACATGGAACCAAATTACATTAGGTTTGAAAAATTCATTTGAAATATAAATATAAAAATGTAGGACATAAACAAAAGAACCATAAAACATGGGTAGTGTGAACTTCATAAATTACATTATTTTTGCTTAAGGTTTCGCAAAATTATATAATATCTTCTATTGTTTCAAAAATTAAACTAACTTCGCCTAAAAACTAATCTTGGTAACAAGTATAGTGTTGGTCAATATTACCCTCCTTTACATGGCATATTTGTTAAGCATAAAAATCTCTTTGATTTTTACATTTTGGTTTGATTTTACATATTTATTGTGAAATAGCTGTGCTTAAAAATTATTAAAAGCAACCAAAATAACTTCTACAATAAAAATACATAAACTCAATAAATAAAATAATTGACATAAAAATGAAGTTTAATTGTTTAAATAAAGATGTTGATAACATGGGTTGTGTGATGAACTTAAAAATAAATACATAAATAAATAATTGTTCAGATATTAAGTAAAAGACATTATTACAGACAATCAATGAAATAGAATGAGCCGATGAAGTGGGATTTATTTATTTAACTGAACCCAAACAGATTCTGTAGTTAGGAAAAGATTGAGCCGAGTTGGATTCAATTGGGTATATTTACAAACCTTTTTGTTTACTTTATTTTTTGCTTTTTGAAAAGGGAGGACATACTAATATATTTATTGTAGTTTGATGGGTATTAGAAAATATGTAAAATATTTTTACGTTTTGAGTGGGTTCACTTTGATTCTATTTCTCCATTCACACGTCAGTTGTGAAGCAAAGAATTTTACATGCCCATATGAGAATCACTTTAGGTATGCTTTCACATATAATCCAAACTTTAGGTGTGTTTATATATAGTATATACCTGTCATAACTTGGATATCTTGGATACACTTTGTGAACAAAAAAAAAAATTCAAAGATACAATATATCAAAACAATAATCATGAAAAAGTATAATATTTTTTATTTAGTACTAATGTAATTTTACATCTCGATGTTATATATTACATGAATAATGTATTCTATGGTATAGTATAGTATCATTATCATTTTTACATTTTTTCATAGGTATTAATCTGTCACATAGATTTTTTTTCATATATTTTTTAAATTATATATTACATATCAAAACAATAATCATGAAAAAGTATAATATTTTCTATTTAGTACTAATGTAATTTTACATCTCAATGTTATATGTTACATGAATAATACATTCTATGGTATAGTATAGTATTATTATCATGTATTAGTCTGTCACGTAAATTTTTTTTCATATATTTTTAAAATTATATGTTACATCAAAAGGAAAGGAAAAAAATAAAATAAAAATCCATCTAAAATAAAATACAAGAATGCAGGCCATATATGAAAATATCATAAATTATAGGTGGTGTTCCCCATTCATCAATAAACTTTCGTTTTTTTTTTTTTTTAATTAGTAATACATATATAATTTTATTTTTATAAAAAATGAGTTGATTGATTCCACCAACCGTCTGAATCGGATTTTCCTGCGTTTTCTGACTTTTCTTCTTCTCCCCATAATTCTTTTCTTTGACCCTTTACCATCTCCCTCTCTCTCTCTACACTTTTCTAGGGTTCTTTACTTCCTCTTCTTCTTATATTCTCCGTCTTTCTCTACACAGTTTGTGCTTTTGCGTTTATCTCTTTCCTATTATTCTCTTAATATACACACACAAACCCATTGATTCAGTCTTGAGTACTGTCAATGGCGGATTTCATTACTTCAATCAACATTCCTCCGATCACGTCTTCGTCTTCGTCTTCTGGAGCTGCCGATGACAACTACGAAGACGCCTGCAGTATATGTCTCGAGCCTTTCAACACCGATGATCCTGCCTCTGTATGAAACTCACACACTTATTCTCACTATATACTTGTATATGTGTGCATAATTTATATATGTATATGTGTTGTTATACATGATTACGTTTGTAAAATTAGGCTTTTTCTTGTTTTTAATTGACTGAAACTCTTAAGCTAGAATGAACAACTGCATTTGTTTAGATCATATGAATTGCCTCAATTTGCGGAAAAATATGACATGGGAATTTGAAAATCTGGAATGGTATTTGTTTGTGATAAATGTCTAGATGTGTATGCTTATGTTTTTTTTTGTTTTTTTGTTTTCTTTTGTGTGTGTGTGTGATTACGTGATGTTGGTGATGATTATGGTCTAGTTTGTGGTGATGTTCTAATTAATAGAAGTGATTCAGTTGAAATTTGTGTGATATTATGATATGCAATTTCAATTAATTACTTTTCAATCGTTAATTTAGTTATTTTGATTTTCAATTGATGTGATAGAGGGTCAAATTATTATTATTATTATTATTATTATTTTTAACAATTTCCAGTCATGATTCTTAATTGAATCTATAAATGTTGTGTTTGTGTTCAATAAAAGTTTTTGCTACTGAAAACTTGTTTTTTTTTTTTTTTTTTTGCAATTTTTTGTAATTAGTTTGGCCTCTTGTTACAGTGCTTCTCCCATGGTATTTTTTTTTTTTTTTCTCTTTTAGGTTTTGGGAGATGTGCTTCATTTGAGAATGACTGCATTGTATGCATAGCTATCCATGAGTTCGAATTAGTATTAAGCTTTTGGACATCCTTTTTTTTTTTTTTTCACAGATTACCAACTGCAAACATGAGTATCATCTGCAGTGCATTCTTGAATGGTAGGTTTCTTTACTTTTTAAAAGTTCAATTTGTTGCATTGGGAGGTTCAGCACAGTTTTTCCAGCACTTGTACCCCCTACTTTTGCACCCTCGTAGATGTTATGTAATCGTTTTATTGGGTGAATGTTCTCAATGTAATTATCTTCAGGTCACAAAGAAGCAAGGAGTGCCCAATATGTTGGCAGCTGCTTGTCTTGAAAGACCCTGCCAGGTAGATAAATTTTCATATTATAACAAGGCACATTAATACATACACTAACAATACTCAGACTAACCAATTCATTTTCATGTCCATGGATTTCTGATTTTCATGTTGATTGAATCAAGCTTGCAACCCAATAATTTTTATCTCCATAATTATTTTTTCCAATATTCATTTGTTGTCTTAAGCCAAGAGCTTCTAGCTGCAGTGGAGAATGAAAGGAGTTTGAGGTCAAGGCACAAAATTCGTCACACCCATGGGGGCTATGAAATTGATCGTGTGAGTTACATAGTCCAACTTGAAACTACATTTTCTTGAAATGTTTTGTGCTGAATAGCTTACCGAGCAAGAATGATATCTTTCAGGAAGCTTTTGCAGATGATTCTGATTTTGATGAGCGTATTATGCGACATTTTGCTGCTGCAGCTAGTAGAGCTTGTTATGTTAATAAAAGGGGAAGGCACAGATCCTCTGGAATTGGTCCTTCACAAGTTTCTCTTTCTATCCCTACTGCAGATCTGTCTAATGAGCAGCAAATGCACACATCATCACCAGAGGAATGCCAAAGTTCGAGTTATGGATTATTGGAGGGCAACTCAGCAGCTTCTACCACACCAACTACTATTGATGGTCAATACTCATCTGTGTTTCCGTCTGATGTGAATGTGGTACCCAACATTGTTGGCAACAGATATGGCCCCACTAAGCCCAGGTGTGGTTTAGTCATAAAATTTACAGTATATTTAGGAATTGATGTCAACAAATGGAGGGATAGCATGTCTTTCCAGTCTGCACACTCAAAATTTGACACTTTTAAATCACGAAGCCATAACTAACTATACAAGTGAATGAGTTCTCTACGACAGAAATTCGTTGCAACAAATTGCAACGTAATATCATTTCTGTCTCTTTTTACTGGTCTGTTCTGTTCTTTCTTTCTTTCTTTTTTTTCCCACACATAATTATGTGCCTCATTGGTCCTATTGTCATTATTACTATTCTTTTGATGAGTATCCTCTTGTTAATATAGAGTTCTTTGCAGCCAGCCACCTCCTGATAGTCCGCAAAGACTAAACTCATCTGAATTGCTCGCTTTTTCGGACTCTATTAAGTCTAGGTTTTCTGCTGCTTCAGCCAGGTAAATGAATTCAACTTGGTTCTCCTTAGGAGTTGATCCTTACTTGTTTCATCCATTTGATTCCGGTGTTTGAATCTCCAGGTATAAGGAATCAATCTCAAGAAGTACCCGTGGTTTTAAGGAGAGGCTGCTTGCACGCAATGTCTCAGTCAAAGATCTGGGAAGAGGTGTTCAGCGTGAGATGAGTGCAGGCATTGCTGGTGTGGCACGAATAATTGAGCGCTTAGATCTTACCTCGAAACAAGCTGGAGCTCCTAATCCTTTATCTGATTCAACTATGGGGACCTCAAACATCTCTCATAAAGGAAAAGGGGTGCAAGAGAGCGTAATAAGTCAGTCTCTTAATGGAAACATTGGGGAAACTACTCTTGATATGAGTTTAGCTGCACCCACATGCGTCTACGATACCATCCCAGGCCAAGTGGAAATTTCTTTTGCACAGGTTCTTTAATATACACGCTCTCTGATTCCTTCAAATTTTTCCCAAATTTTCTTTGGTTTCAGTTCAAAAGATAAAAATAGCTTGAAATTGCCCAATGTTTGAGCGAGATGAGCATTTGTGTATGTGGTTGAAAGAATTGTTTAAACATTCACCATACTAACAGATCTGAAGTCATACATATGTTCCCTTACAAATGTTGTACACAAACAAATAGCATATACCACATTAAAAATGGTAAGAATCTTCCACAAACCTAAGTCTTATCTATATAAAATGAGTTAGTCGTAACTGGTTCATTCTCTCAAAACAGAAGCTTCTCAAAGGTTTATGGTCACTCTGATTAGTTTATCTATATAGAATGGGTTAGTCGTACCTGGTTCATTCTTTGAAGCTTCTCAAAGGTTCATGGTCACTCTGATTAGTTTAGTATGCAGCTGTTGCATCATCTGTAATCTGTTGATATGGAGTTTGTTACATTATGTGTCTTTTAATTTGGTATCTAGTGAGGCTCGTGACCACGTAAACTTCTACTATTACTCGTCAAAATTTGTTAGTCGATGCTGGGATTATTATAATCAAATGGTTAAGATTCACTCTAAAACACTTCTAAAATATCTAAATTTCTAAGTCTACAGTCTACATAATTCTTTACTTTATTCTCTACTCTGCATGCTTCTGTAATTCCCTAGGATCTTCCAACATTCCATAATTCTCTACACAACTCTAGAATCCACTCTCCACCTGCCAAGTATATGCCATACACAATTTTCCTTAGGCTATGTTTGGTACGGTAGGAAAGAAAAGAAAGGATAACATTAGTTATGAGGGGAAGGGAAGGGAAGGTAAGGATTGTTTTAACCCCCTATCGTGTTTGGTAAATTAATGAAGGAAAAAAAAGGAAAGGATAATAATCATGTTTGGAAAAAGAAAGGAAATGAAACTATTTTAATAAATTTACTATTATGCCCTTTTATATTTTAAAAGATAAAATTATATATTTAACTATGTAATTTATAGGCCCATGGATGATGGGCCACCAGAAAAGAAAAAATATTTTTAGGGCAAATCATTTCAGCCTCCCCAATTGCCTCCATCTCTATTCTTGTTCTCACTGAACTTGCCTCCACTCTCTCAATATATTTCAGTTTATCTATCTGTCTGCAAGAATCAAAAGTCCAAAACCTATTACCCATATCAAAACCCATATCGGCATATCATTTCAGATTGTTCAGAAAATCAAAACCCATATCTTTCAGTTTCCAGTTCGGCTCTCACTCAACTCTCAAGCTTGCCCCCCTCTCTCTCTGCAACTGCTAACTTGTATGCATGGGTTTTGTTTTAATTTTTTTTTTCTAAATCAACTAATCAAGGTCTGTAATTCTTGTTTTGCAAACTAAAATCAAGTGTAATCTTGATTTTGTGTTAGGGTAAATTTGGTATCAGAAATAATACATCAAACCTATCAAACCTCTCCTTCTTTTTCCTTCCATCTCTTCCCATTTTTGAGAGGATAAGAAAGTTACTATTCAAGCCTTGTGATATCCTTCCAAAACCATCCCTTTCCTTTCCTTTCCTTCCAACCATTTATGCCAAACACAATTTTTAATCACCCTCCATCACCTTTCCTTTCCTTTCCTCCCTTTTCCATTGCACCAAACTGACCCTTAGCGCTCACATGTGGCGTGCATGACACAACCTCACTGAATATTGGCAGAGGATGACACAGAGCTCACCCCTCCTTCCCAGAAAGCGGATCATTTACTTTTACGGCTGATAGCAGATTGCTATATGGGAGTTCTATTGCATAATATGTTTATATACCCATCCCCTATACAACCGATGGGATAGTCTTGTATCTCTCCCCTCTCCTATGCTAATGGTACCTACTCTTCTCCTCTGTGCAGTGTGGTAAATGATGCTGTTATGATTCAAATTTGGCGCTTAACAACAGTTTGTGTATGATCTACCCTGCTGAAGAATGCGAGTGACGTGTTGAAAGAAAATCAGTCCGTCATTCTTGAAATGGGCGGTTGGTTTGCGTCCTGCAATAATTCTATATGCTAATTGGAGACTGACTTCACAATTAATTACTATTTAAATGTCTACTCATGTTTGTTTAAACGGTACTAGTCGCCTTTTAGCTAATGAAATTTTACTTGTATTGACTTGCTGTGCCTCTATCTTTTTAGATTGGGTGAATAGACGACAAATATTCTTACAAAATTCCCTCAGTTTTCATAGTCTAATTGAAGTTATAGTGCTCAGGAAATGGTTTCAGTATTGTCGAGTACAAATATTAATGTAGCAATTCAGGAACGTTTGGTCAAGATAGTCTTGAGTACACATTCGGATATATGTAGTTTAATGCTTCATAAGGCAACAAAGTCAGATTTTTTGTTGCAATGGCCTATTTCTTAGTTGCTGTGAAAACAATCATTGGGTTTTTTGTTGCAAGAGCCTATTTCTAAATCTGACACATTCAAATGAAGAAAAGAGAGAACCTGATTCAAATGACCACAACATTTAACAGGCTCACAACTTTGGAGAGTCGTTCCTTAAAGTTGAGCCAAACCAGAAGGTGATCTGCTTGGTAATCACAAAGGGAGGAACCCACGAGAACAAATGGAGAAATTTTTACATGGTTTGGGGCTATATGGTGAAATTGATTGTCGAGTTGTGATTGGTTGGAACAATGTAAAAATTACTCACCCAGATAATTCTGCTGCTCGCAGGTATAGAATTCAAGGCTATTTGTTAGAACTTTTTAAAGTTACAATAGACTTTACATCAGAAGTAAGAGAGACAGAACCAGGTGGTCTTTTATTTCTCACAAATTCTTATGGACACAAACACTTGGATCTCATTACACATACTAGCATACTACCTTTGAAAAAGGTAAGACAGACGCCGAAAATCATACAATCACACGCCAAGTTCCATATCAACCATTGATTATCTCACCACCCGCGTAATACATACCATTGGGGTGGAGAACCTGGCCAGTGAAGTAGGAGCAGCAGTGATTGCATGCGAGGAATATATAAGATGGTGCAATCTCATGGGGCTGCACAGCCCTGCCCATTGGTGTCCCTGACCCTTAACTGGCTTCGGGCATAGAGGGCGGTTGCAGGGAGTCCAAACAGGACCAGGGGCCACAGCATTGATTCGAATTCCTCTCTGGACCAGCTGGAGGGCTTAACCCCTAGTGAAAGCCACAATTGCTCCCTTGGTTGCGCTGTAGTCTAGCATCATCGGACCGTCTGTGTAGGCAACGACCGATGCCGAGTTGATAATGCACCTCCCCTCTCTCATGTGTTTCAGAGCATGCCTGCACCCCACCACGTCAGATCAATTATCAGTTTCTGTGCGTGTGTTTTTTCTTCTTCTTTCTTTTCTGCATCCACCACCAACCAACATACCATATTAAAGTTCGTTATGAATGGCATTTGATAGACGCTAATTTTTAGTGTGAAAACACCTTAATGTACCATGTAAGAGAAGCTTGTAATATTGAATAAGACATAATAATCAACATTAGAATGTCATTAATTAGAACGTGAGAATGTTTTATGGAGAAAGATTAAGACCCAAATCAATCATGCATTTCAGTAAGTTAATCAGGTGTACTGAGTCATCTTCTGTACTAAGAATCAGCTTAATGAATCATGCTCAATACATGGAAATTTTGCTTGATTTGATCACTGCAACCCATTCTGTCTAACTTCGTATGAACCATGTAATCTCAGTCAATCAAAATAAAAATAAAAATAAAACTTCCTATTTTTATTTTACACAAAACATGATTGTATGACAACTTGGTGGAACCACATAATGGCAGATCATTTAATAATTTTCCTTATATATATATATATAGACACGCGTATTGAGTCGTTTATTAAGCAGTTGAATTAAGGACAATAAGCAATCATGAAGCTTGTTGGAAGGCTTGTAGTCAGGGTTTATGGCCTGTGGAATTGGGTTCATGACATGCTCTTTCCCGGGCTGCCTCTTTGTGTCTGTGGTGGGAACTTCTAGCTTTACTGCGAAGGAATGCACTGATTTAGAAAAACCAAAGACAGATGCTATATATATATATATATATATATATATGCGTGTGTGTATGAAAAGCTTTGATGTTGAGGCTTAGAGGAATTCATGAGTGATTAACAGAGGAGAGAAGATTTATACGCAAACCATCATGTGGACTCGGTGGGGATTGCAATTATCCAAACCGAGCAAGTGGGTCCAGGTAAATCTGAGTCATCATCCTACTTGACACCTGTGCAATGTTTCTGTCATACGTGTCACCTCAGACTTTTCCCATATGAGTCGATTTGGCATGTACTACTCCAATTACGGCTTTAGTGACACCGCCGGTCAACCAAGTTGAGTCGATTGAGCTTGCTTTTTAGACATGGTTGAACCAAACCAAAACCATTCATGCTACTTTTAATTGAAATTGTATATTTTGCAAAACAAGTATTTCTCATCATAAACATAATTTCAATTACCAAATACCCTTGCTGTTAATTTTTTTCTTTTTTTGCATGGTTGAACCAAAACAAAACCATTCATACTACTATTAATTAAAATTGTATATTTTGAAAAACAAGAATTTCTCATCATAAACATAATCTCAATTATCAAATACCCTAGCTGTTCATTTTTTTTTAATTTTTTTCTTCAGAAGACTTGTTTCTACCGATCATTGCCCTTATCGGTGGTGAATGAATAGATTATTGTCACATCACGTCAGTCGCCTCCTTGTGCATCTCTTCTACCTTTAAAATAAAAATAGTGAGAATTCAAATTCCGGATAAATAGGATAAATAAGTGTGTAAATTTCTTGTCAAAAAAAAAAAGAAAAAAAAAGACTTATTTATACCTATCATTGTCATGTCAGTTCACAACTGTTATGATCCACAAGTTTATCTTTTTCTCATCAAAATAAATCCTGCAGCCAAAACTCCTCATAGTTGAGGAGTTCAATAATCTTGGATATTTTGTTACTGTCAGATTATAGCAGTCTCAAAGAAGCTTCTTACTGACAGACATATGCACCAGAATAATCGAATACTAATATTCAAGATTGTCAAAGTAATTATGTTGATACGAGTCATATTAATATACTGTAAATCCTATTATCAAAGCAAAGGCACCATGAATTGTCATTATTTACAACATTATTGAAGCTAACTTCAGCAACATTAATTTCCAGAGGAAAAAAAAAAATCAGCAACAGTCTCGTCATCTTATTAATCGTGTAGTCTCTCTTCCTACAGGTACCAACAGATACAAATACATGGCAACTTGCACTGTAATAGAAACTGAAACAACATTATATTTTTCCCAAAATTTCTTCCCCACCAGATACTTTGAACTCAGATGGGGCTTCCTCCACATTAAGAACTTTAATCTTTCCATCAACCACATATGCTGACCATCTGCATAAAAACAATAGAATTATGAGGAGCATGCAACATAAATTCGGAATAGTGACAAAGTAACATAGCACAAGAAAATTCCATTATTTCTCTTCTAAAAACTATTTCAAGCAAATCAATGGTGAACAAGCATGTTAAATGATATTAAAGAAACTAATCTCATACCTATGAGAGCGAGGTCCAAGCAGAGCAGCAGATAGATCTATTTCCAAACCCAAGCTCTTGTTGAACTTGCCATCAAAGTCACCATAAAATTCAATCTAGATGGACAAAAAAACAAAAATGTTGCTCTCAGGCAGATCAATGCAGTTCATGGCCATTGCATGGAAGTGAAACCATTTCAAAGCATTTAACACCAGCAGAGTAGCATTAACTCATCAAGTGAAAATTAAATTTATTACAAGGAGAAACTTCTTTTAAATTTTTCCCATATATTATGCATGACGAAGAACTGGCTAAGAAACTTAATTGTCTTCCCCAAAACCTAATTTCCCATTTATCTTTCAATTTTGTTTGCTGTTGTTTACATGATAACGTGTTAATTGACTCTCATATCCACCTACTCTTAGTTTAGACTTAAGTAATTCATCCAAATTTTAATGGTACTTCTTTTGTACAAGAAAAAAGTACAGCTTGAATGACAAGAACAGGCTCACAAAATCTGATTGGGCCACAGATCATGGAGCCCAAGATTTCAAACATAATACAAGAAACACCGCCGCATGTTACCCGATAGTACGATCATATTTAGAAGCCAACCTCTTTTCTCAAGGCACCATCTTAGTATACCCTGCCCCTTCCCACATACCAAGGAACCGTAAAGTACCTCAAAGATAGACCTAGAGCTTCTAGCTGGCTGACCAGATAGGAGAGTTTATGGTTTTAAGATTTTTATTCATCAGTCAACACTATGAGCTAACTTTCTGAAGCAGCTATAAAAAGTTTTATACAACTAAAATGAAGGCTCTTTTGACAATAAAAGATCTCATTTGGAGATTAACATAACTGAACAAGTGAACACCAAACAGAAGAAATTGCCAAATTCAAATAGTAAAAAGTAAAAATATGGCCTCTAAGGAAAAATAGTAGGCCAAAAAGATAGCATAACCATAGCTCGGTTTGTGGATCAATTGATATGCCTGATATAGATACGACTGAAAGATTGACATAATCTAATGAGAAGCTCAATAATTAAGGTTTTTACAGCCATATTTTTAACATATCTAATATGCATCATTATGTGGTTTTCTTATAAGAGAGCAAATGCCTGTTTTTATCTTTAATTTGAGAATTTAAATGGGCATGGGGAAGGACAGTTTGGAGAAGGTCCAGAAGTTCCATTTTTTATTTTTTTTTTGGTATATAAATCTTTTAGAGAAGTACAGCCAACTCAAAAAAAAAAAAAATTATCAAGTTCTAGTAAATCAGTTTCTAAAATAATCCAACTACATGTCTTTGTGCAGTGGTACTGGAAAACTAATATAAACCGAATCAATGGCTAAAAATTCAAAAAGGAATGCCATCATAACCTGAACAATTTTTGCATAAAGTGATCAAGCTCATTTTTCCTAGGTGTTGATGCCAGTTCCCCTTTGTATATTTTGACAGTCCTAATAACAATATTTGAACGGAACTTATAAAAAAATAACAGTATTTGAATGGTGCTGATACTACAAACCATGGAGTCGAAATCATTTGATCTGGGAGGGGACCAAAAGATCTAGGAAAAAGTATTTCTAATAAGTATAGCTTGAGATTCACCAGGGGGAACAAGTATATCTTAGAGACATGCTATTTCATAATAAATGTTGCTAATAATTGTTGGTATTTTCAATTACTGAAAAAAAAAATAAAAATAGTTGCTTGATATTTATTTTTCAGGATATTTTCCCTTCAAATTCATGTTATCACTATTTATTTCAATAATATATAAAAGTTCCATGTATTCCGAAGCCAGCAAGCAAGGCTAAGTAATGAAGCCACCTTATTTTTTCAGGAAAAAAAATTGGTCAAGTTTTTCAATGTCTATTAGGGTTTGGGTTTAGGGCTGGTAACAAAAAAAATTTGATTCATCTTTCCTCCCGTATGTTGAAGTGAAGAATAGGGAAGTTAAAAATTTATGCAAATGGGCTATGAAGTATGAGTGGGCCAAATAAAGGCACATGAAACCATTAACATATTAAAACTACAAGTTTTGAAGGAACGACTCAAGGGGACAACTTACACCATCTTTGGCTTCAAGTTTCTCTGCCCAACCATTCATGGCATATGGATCATTGACAGCTACACAAATTACAGAATCAACTCCTTTGGCCTTGAACTTATCGATATTCTTCTTGTAACTTGGCACATGTTGAGCCGAACAAACTCCTGTGAAAGCACCCTGGAAGATAGCAAAATAAACCTCATGATGCAATATATAGCAAAAATGTCAAATTAAGAAAACAAACGAATAAATTTTATGTCAGGGTCTCCTAAATATTTATTATGTATTAATATGGACCCTTCTGGCTACAAAACCCAGATCCCAGTTTTGGGTAATTTTACATTCTTGCAGATAAAATATATCTTTTTTGGTGTGTTTTTGTGCATGTGTGTTTACTGAGGATGCTTCTGTTTACCTTCTTAGTCATCTCTGAAACATGTCCTTATTCACTTGACAAGTGTTGATTAAAGATCACAAAAGTCTCATCATTTGCCACACATTTCCATTCCCTCCCTTCCCCTCCCTCTCGCTCTCACCCACCCAACTCATACTCAAATAAAGAAATGACCACTAATTTGACCACTCGTAATTCATAATGGTTCTACAGGGCAGCTTATGATGAAATAGACGGTTCAGGGAAACTAAACTAGATCGAGGAGCATTTTTCCTTGCTTGATCAAGCTCGAGGAATGAGGTCAAGCTTTTTGTTAATAGTGCATGATATGAAATTAGGAATTTTGATGATTCCACAACCATGATAAAATGTTTGTGCTGATGTACCCACAACCATGATAAAATGTTCAGGCACTTATTTTCTTTATATTATTGAAAGATAGACAATTTTATAGTTCATAGTTTAATCCATAGAATGATTAAAGGTATAGAGCTACTAAAAGTAAACTTCTTGTGTAGTTACAAAACAACTGTTCTATAAATAAGTAAACCAAATCAAAAGATAGCTTTTTCTTTTCATATTTGACAAAGTTTGAGGGTTGGAAGTCAAAGAGTTGCTCTTTTGCCATGAAATTATGGAATTATGATTTTGGATGTTTTCATATCCTTGATTTTATCATTGAAGCAATGAAGAATAAATTTGGTTCGATAAAGATGCAAGGCTCAAAACTAAGGCAATAGAATAAGAAAGGATATACATGTTCAGGATTTACTGAATTTGTTCTATAAGAAATCCAAACAGCATAACTCCCACTTTCTTAGAATTAATGCCTTCTTTTTATCGTAGTAGTTCAGCCTAGGAATCATTTAATTCTGTGAAGACAAAATTTTATAGGAAATGCGGATGTCCAGATGCAAGAGACTGGAAATAATTGTGTCTGTGCTATTGAAGATATGAATGCACAAGGATGGAATGTAAACTATTGTGCCTCATCAAGAAGAAATCAAGTTAAGAGGAAAATCCATTTTTTAATAAGGAAAGGCAGAAGCCAATTTCCATCATGTGAAGAAGGGTTGAAATTTGTGTCATTTACACGTATAGCTATGATAAGGTAACAAGACTTCCCTTTTCTTATGTTTCCGTAGGACAAACCTTTCATTGGTAGCTTACTCTATACTGATATCCCCAATCAGTTAAATCACATTTCATAGTCCAATGTGAAATCAAATTCCAAACAAATTATTCTAAATTCATGTAATTAGGCACCAATTGATTCATCAAAAAAAATCAAACTCAAAATCAAACAGGGTATTTGTCCTCAATTGTAAAAACTAAGTCTACTTGTTGATTCTCAATTTCTCATCACTTGCAACATAAAGGTGTTCCTATTTTATTTACCACAAAGCATTACAGTGACTGTGTATACATGTTTTTGTGTGTGCATTCATACAAATACCTAATTATATCTAAATATGTATGTATACATATATATATAATAAACAAAAGGTTAGTAAACTCACAGGGAGGCCAAAGATAACGACTTTCTTGTCCTGAAAAGTAAAATAAACAAAAAGAACAAAAGAAAAAAATATAAGTGAGATTAATAAAAATACAAAATAAAACCCTTAATAGGTTTAAAAACGTAGATAGATTGAGCTTAGAATTAGTGAACCTTAAAGATGTCTTTGAGAGGGGTTGTGGAGAACTTAGAGGAGACACCTTCGTCCCAGCTTCGAGCCTTCTGGAGGGAAACATCGGGTGCGGCCGAGACTAGGTCCGTCCCCACTGCAACCGAGGCGTAAGCCCTTGACGCCGCTGCGATTCGGAGACTTCCGGCCATTGACTTCATCGTCGCAGCTCGTTTCAACATTGCAGAGGCCATTGTTGATTCACTTTCACACTCTCAGCTCCTCTATCTCACCGACTCTGTTGATTCTTTTCTTCTTTGAATCTGTGTGCAGCTTCAAGCATTTTCTCATACAAATGTTGGGTCTACATCTACTGGACGATGACGGTAACGTTGGTCTATCAAAGTGATTCGGATACCCATATTGGTTTAGGCCTTGTTTGTCATATTTATAAAGGGTATTACAAGAAATCCAAAAAAATCCCCTCGAAGGCTCGAACTAACATTTGTTGCATTTAACCCCCATTACTTCAATATCCTAAGCCGAAAAAGTTAAAAGACAATATTACCCTGAAGTAAAACGACATAGTTTGAAGCTTTATATATTTAAGTTGCTTAGGTGTAAAATGAAATTCAATGAGCCAATAAATTTGCAACAAGTCAAATCTCAAGAATACATCATACCCATTAAACCCCAATTACTCCATTTCATCGTGTACATTGTTCCTGAAACCATTAAGCAAACCCCCCGAAAAAGAAATAATAAAAAAAGCAGTTTTTGCAAAGAACGTGAACCCACCTCAGGGAAAAAAATATATATATATAGAGGTAATTTTAGTCCAGCCCCAAAAATATATATATATATATTTTAAGTAATACTAACCCATTTCAAAATAAATTAGTTCACCTCATAATGCATTTCTGAAATTCGCTTAGTGTAACCTTCTTTGACCCTAATACAATTTACTTTGCAGTTTGCACGATTCCCTGTATATGTCTATCTTCTCTTTTTTTCTGGGTTTTCCTTTAATATTAATAATTTCTTAATGGGAAGAAAGATGCTGGATTGCTGTCTTTCTGTTTAAATTACATCAATTAGGTTTTACTTGTGTGTATGAATATGTATGATGAACATATGTGATAAATTTCTGATTTATTTTATTTTTGTTAAAAATAAATTTTAGATATGTTCCTTGTTTTTAACTTCCATATTTTGTTTTCTTTACTTTTTCTTGAATGAACTTTTTTTTTTTTTCTTTCAATGGAAGTGTTTGTCAGATTGTTCCAAGTATCTGATTCATTGATTCAGTATTAAAGGTGTTTTTTTTTTTTTCCTCCGTTAAACCGCGGGTGAGTGAGAGAGAGGATTCAATCATAAACAGATACTGAGTATTTGATTTGGGGAATCAATTTAAGATGTTTGTGTGTATATAAGGGGTATATATTGTGTACTAGAAGGGGTGTTGGCTCTAACGATCATGGTAGGGTAATTTGATATTTTCATATATGTAAGGGTATTATTGTTCATAAAATTCAGTTGGTATGTCACATGCTTCAAATTACGGTCATTTTTGGATGGACAGGGTAATTTGTAACAAAATTGCATAGTTTAAGAGTTTCTTGCATAATTTATAGTTCAGGGTCCTTTACATGTTTATCAATAGTTTATTGCATTTTATTCTATTTATAAGAAAAATAATAGATCATTACCCTATCTAACCTCCTAATCACGTAAAAATAATACGATAAATTTTAAGTCTGGCCAAGCTTTGTCCAAGTTGTATTTTCTCATACGATTCCAATAAAAAAAATGAATGTAAATAATAATAAAGAAATAAAAATTTATCCTTCAATTTTTTATTTTATAATAATATGAATTCCTTTTTCTATGACAATTGGAACCAAGTAGTTGGGGTGGGCACAAATAATTCGTGAATTTGCGAATTCGGTCCGATTTGGATAGAATTGCTACACCCATGAATTGGTGACGGATTCAAAAAAATTAAATCTATAGCCCACGGATCGGATCACATATTAAGCTATTAAAAATCGAGTATGATCCATGAAATTTATATATATTTTTTCAAAGAATATATTAGTTAATTTAATTAGTTAATGATAATTTCTTGGGCTTTAGAAATGTATTAGTTAATAATTATTTAAATATATGAGCTAATATTAATAAATTAAAATTTTATGTATTGGGTTAGGATTAAAAGTTAAATAAATAATAAATAATATTACTTATAAAAATAATAATAATAATAGATAATTTAGATAAAATTTAATTTGCGGATTCCATTCGACCTGATCCGCCATTACACAGATCGGATCGAATCCGTGAGATAACAGATTGGTGATGAATTAAAAAAAATTAATCTGTTAAGAGCGAATCGAATTAAAATTAATGCTTAATTCGATCCGATTCGTGACCACCCTTGAAGTAGTACGAGCATCCCTTTCAAAAACGGTAACTGAGTCATTGGAGCCTCGCATATAGGAGTGGGTACGTGTAGGTGCGTGTGTTGCTTACTTATAAAATAAAATAAAAAACAGACATTCTACACCAAAAAATAAAATAAATCAGAGCTTTATAGCAACATGAAATGAATGAAAAATCAGCAACAGCCTCGTCATCTTATTAATCGTGTAGTCTCTCTTCCTACAGGTACTAACAGATACAAATGGCAACTTGCACTGTAATAGAAACTCAAACAATGATGGTGGGGTTTGGGACTGCCACACAGGGTGTCAGGGTTCGAGTTTTCTACCAAGCCTCTAGTTTCGTTCACTTACCTGGTATTGCAGTTGTGGGACAGGCTATAATATCCCCAATTTGTTGCTTCAGGGAGTTCTGGGTTATCAAAAAAAAAAAAAAAACATGAAATGAATGAAATATGAAATTAAATGCTGAAAATTTTAAATGCTGAATTTTAAGGTTAAAATTTAATGTTGAATTTAGTTATTTGAAAAATTGTTTAATACTATCTTTATAAAAATATTTGTATATGTACATAGCATTTCCAATTTCTCTCAATATTTTTTTTTTCATTGGAGAATCATTAATTGACATTGGAGGAGTCTAACCTTATTTCACATGCCGACTAGTTTTTTTCTTATTATTTTTAAGTATTTTATTTATTATTATATAATATTATTTTGCTGCTCTATTTTGTTTGAATTACTTAAGTTATTGTTGTTAATGTTCAATATTTTAACCTCTAGTAGAAGTAATTTAAGTAAAATGTACTTAACAACACATATATATATAAGATAGACTTGTAGAAATTGTTAAATATGTATGATATATTTGTGGAGTATTGTAGAAAGTTAAATCCTATTCGTCCACTCTAATGCATTCAAACCATTAACAACAATAACTATATCTATAGTATGCTAGGGTAGTTGTATTTATATATTGGTTTCTATAATAGGGTTTTATTTATAAACTGGTTTCATGTTACATTCAAAATCAATAAGTATCTAAAATCTATTGATTTCCCTGTTTACTGCTTAGTCTCAGTATTAATCGCCATCAATCTCTGCAGCAACAATGAATGGTTTTAGTGTTAGGTAAGTGTATCAAAATTCTTCTTCAGCTCCAGCTCCAAATATTACGGGTTAGTCTCAGTATTAATTGCTGGCTAAATTGTTATGTAAGGTCCATAATGATTAATTATTAAATTTGTATATCTTCCCAAAAATATTTATTATTATTAATTATAAATTCAAACACACACGATAAAAATACGAGTACGGAAATGTACGAATATAATTTACGAAAGCATAAGAATATGAATATAAATACGTACATGTAAAATACATTATGTGCACTAAAAATTCAGAACCAAAAATTCCGCTATACGCATCTTATTATTTACTTATATATCATATATTTGTAAGGATAATGAAAAATATGTAACAAAAAAATAAATAAATATATTACAATTAACACTATCACAATAATTATAAAAGAAATAAACTATCTAAATATAATTAATTAATAATCATATGTCCATAGCATGATTAATTCATCACAAAATTAATGAAAAAAATCTAATTCAAATAATCAACTATGTTGCATAAATTAAAAATTAAATGTAGGTGCTTGAACCTCTTAGGATACTTTTGACAAATTTTAATATCTCTGCCTTTTACCCCAACGTGATTTGACTCTTGAAACAACACTCCTTCTAATTGTTTAACATGATCCCCAAATTAATCCATTTTTTTCTCATCTTTCCTTGATAGCCTATACATGCATAAGTATATGGTGTGATACTTGCGAAAATACTTTTATATTCTACTAAACACTAATGTGGTGATCTACAAACTTTTGAAAAAAAAAAATAATAAATAATAATAATAATAAAGATACCACAACTGAGTAGTCACAACCTTCTTGCACAACAAATAGTATTATTTTGATTGTGTGAAAAAGAATGACTATATATCAAATAAAAGACGGTAGTGTGTGTTAAGAACCTTTAGAAACTTGAACAAAAAGAAAAAAACAATTAGGTTACTCTAAAATATAAACACGAATGATCGAAAAAAATGCTGAGAGTATTTTCTCTTTAATTCGCGTATTACGCGAATTTACTAGCATAGATGGTAAATGAAATGACATAATTGATCATTATCAGTTGAAAATAAAAGGTGTGTCCATGGCCAATTAGGCTGTCCATGTTCGAATCTCTCTCCCAAGAATTCGCTTGCCTTGCCTTTAATTCCCGTATCATACGCCAATTTAGTAGCACAGATGGTAAATGAAATGACATAATTGGTCATTGTCAGTGGAAAATAAAAGGTGTGTCCATGGCCAATTAGGCTCTATAACAGATGTGTCCATATTCAAATTTCTCTCCCAATAATTTGCTTGAGAGAATGGAAAAATAAAATAAAATAAAATAAAATAAAAATGAGACGACATCATTATCCTCGACTTAAAACCCCCCCTCATCTAAAGGTATTTTAGCTTCTATGACACGAGTACAATTCTTCCCGTTTCATTAGCCCCTCACCATTTCATATTGATTTCAAACATGGAAGAGAAGAAACATATTTACTTTATTAGTTGACGTTTCGGCACATTAAGGACATAATTTACGGTACTAATTTATATACATTTCTGAGCAATTTTCTGATCAGATATTGAAGAGAAAATGGTCAATTTCTAATTTGAAAATTGATTTCAGCTAACCCAATTTGCCAAAATATAGAGTCCACTCTATGGATGGAAGGAACAACGAGGTGCCATCTCCAATTCATCAAGCCAGGTAATGATCTCAAGAATGTAGTAACTTGGAATAATTCAAGTCCGGGAAACACAATGAGAGGGGGAAAGTAAGATTCAGTTCCCAAAACAGTGATGCTCAAATAGCTTTAATTCCTAAAACCGGTCATGACAGTATACATTTAAGGGGGAAAAGCAATCGCCATAGACAGCCGCCATCTAGAGGGGCACATGCCTTTGTTGAGCACCAAAAAACTTCCTGGATCCTAAAAGAAGGAAAAGAAAAAAATCAGATCCTTATGCCAACAAACTCCTTGCTATTTAAGTACCAACTCATTCCCACCAAAGAAGGGAAAAATGACTAATATGCTTGCAAAATGGTATCAAGAATGGCACTATCAGATTCTCAGTTAGTTAAGGCAAATGCAAAAATCTGATTGCAGAAGCCAGCACGAATGTATAAAAAGGAATATAGCATACAATAAAAAGAAAGGCTTCATCTTTTCAAATAAAACAAGTAACCATGATTGCACCTTGAAAATTGTAAATATTGTTTGAACTGTAATGTGAAAATGTTTGCACCATTGAGAGCGTGGGAGAGTTTATCAGCACTTTTACCTTCCACCAATTATCTTGGTCATGGCTTAAATAACTTATTGTAGAAGTACAATAGAACAATCAAGTTCATAAATGTCAAATCAACAGTATTTTTTTCTACGACACCCAAGTCACAACAACATCATAGTACTAGAAGAAGCAGCAGCAGCCAATGAATACTAACTATACTTCATCAAGAACATGGTAAGCGTGGTTCTTCTAATTGCTATTCAAACAAACTAAAATTGAAATATTTAAATACAGCTGAATGCAAGAAAGAAATGTTCTTAACTGTTTTGATTCTAGTTCTCAACCATCTATACATAGCTCAGAGAACGATTATATTGACTATGGGGTAATCTAAACGATTTTTGGGTATGAAACAAAAAAAAAGTTTCCAGTATAACAATGAGAACAAGCAAAAATCTGATGCTGCCACAAGTTTCCACAACTGGACCATAAGTTGTTCCTAGATAATAAAATCACAATTTTCTATAATTAATTAGGCTAATAATTAACAAGTACAGGTTCCAAATATATAGTTCAGAGGGATGACAGAAAATGAATTGTTTTATGTTAGATGGCCTACTTACTATTTCTTTTGTGCATGCCACTTTTCTATGCTTCCATACCAGTTCCATTGGAAACATAAACCTGCAACACGCACAACACCAGCGGCAACCACCTCAACAAATGCCATCAGGAATGATCTCTGAGGGGATAGACCAGCAGTTGCTATCGCCAGTAAGTGTCCTTCAAAGTTACAAGGGACAAAAAAACTACCAGATTTTATGCCATTCAAAGCTTTCTTGGCAACTTCATCGGCTTTCATTGCACCAGAGGAAGCTGCTATGATACTGGTGAGCTGTGGTCTTCTCTTGTTTTCTGCAACAAGCAATGATCTTTTAAAAAGAACTAAAGAACAAATGAATTCTCAAACAGAAAAACAAAATAAAATTCCAGCAAAGTTTAACTTTACACAGATATGACAAGAACAATTAATACTGGTTGTTTATACAAAAATGACTATTATGGGTTAGAAGTAATATTCGAGTTAGAAATTAATTTTAGCAAATTCCAAAGATGTGTCAGTGGAACATAAGAAAATCTAGACACTTTAAGCCTATAAGGCATATGCCTAAGCTACAAACATGAAGAGGAACAGAGTTCGAATATTATAAGCCTCTATAATTAACAACTGCCATTAGAAATAAAGAAAAAAATAATGCAGAGTAAGATAAATAGAAAATAGCCAAATTAATAATTTCACGTGGATTATGCTTAAGACCTTATGTAATCAAGCTATGAGTCAAATAAAGGGTTATATTACCTTTTTATGTTTCTTATATTTTAGAAGTCTCAATTATTGTGATCATTTCTACATTTCTTTGACATGTGCTGTAGTGTGGTCCATGGATGTCATATTGGATCAAGTTATGTTATTAGGTCTTCATATAAAGTCATTGGTAGGGCTAGAGTAGAAAACTTCCTATGTTACAAGCCAAGTCCGCGTAAAATTACGAGAAACTCAACAGCCAAGATACAGCCAAACCACAGGAGGTTACTCCAAATGAATTGTAGGTGAGATTTTTCATCTTTTTCTTCTTTATAACTACTGTTCATGTGCTGCTGTTCACAGCCCCAGCATAAAACATACTTCACCCTAAAATTCTAGTCTATCCTATGGAGCCCTAATCAGCAGAAAAAGAGAAGACCATTTAGGTCAAACTGATTAGTTTGAAAAATGAAAAATAAAGAACATCACAAGTAGGAGGCAGGGGAAGAAAAGGTACTTCAACTTACCTTTAGTTAGATGAACCCAAAAGAGGAAACGGAAGAAATGTAGAACTTCTGAAATACAATATTAATTTCACTCTCAACCCAAACCAATTTAAAGGCTTGATCATAAGCTGTCTTTTAGGATCTTGCCAAAGATTTTTTTGCTTCAAATGAGTTGTAATTTGTCCACAGTTACTTTCACCGTCTCATTATTTATTTCTTTCTTTCTTCTTCTCCACCCCATCCCCCCTTATCAAGTTTTTTATTTAACCAAAATATTTATAAAGAGTAACAATGCTCTCTTTTGTGCCCGATGTTGATCCATATTTCCATTGTTGATGTGTAGAACACTTCATCTCTCCACCCCAAACTCAAAAAAGAAAATGAAAAATAAAGGAGATGAAGAATTTATCAATGCTCGATGCGATCCATATTTTTGGTGCTGATTCTGTCAAGTGTGTTTAGTAAGCATAAGTAATTACCACTTAAAATGAACAGTCAACTTAGAAAGGGTCTGAAATTTGAGTAAAAGATACTCGTCACTAAATCTCGTGTGTGTGTCTTTCACTAAATGTTGAATGTATCAAGTGAAAGATGGTTTTAAAATTTAACTTATTTTTAAAAAATACAAATATATATAAATTTCCAGTTCTAAAAATACAACAGGTTACATTACTTATGACTAATTATTCCACATTGAAAAATTTTAAAAACTCAGCTTTCTCAGACAACACCTTAAGTATATTAAGAACCAAATACACTCAAAGTAATGGTTTATGACTCTTTCATGACTCCTAAATTTAATTTTTGATTAATGGTCAGGATTTTTTTTTTTCCCCTGTTGACGGTTGTGGTGCCGGCCCTTAGAGCAAACCATAGTCCACCGCCAGGCACATAAAGTCCACCCGTCCCACATGAACCAGGCAATTACTAAAATTTCTTGGGAGTGGCATTATAAGGGATTCGTGCCCCCAACCTAACCTCCAAGAAGGGTTAGGATTCATGAAGGAGGATTTAGCAGATCTTTTTAGATGCTACAAATCTGACATGACACCTGCAACTAGCAATAACAAGATAACATAATGAATTATTGAATAATTTATGCTTGCCACTAATAAAGTAGGATTAAAGTTCCAAACCTTCCACCAAACCAGGGGTTTCAGTGTCTGGGGGGAATATAAGTGAGACGTGAATGTCTTCTGCAATAACTTCCTGCTGTAATGCTTCTGCCATGCCCCTGAGGGCAAACTTACTAGCTGAATAAGCTGTATAACCATATATACCCACCTAGAAAAAAAAAACCCGATTAAAATAAAAAATAAATCACAGAAGGACAACAAATAATCATTTTAAAGCCCCCAAACACCACAAAATCAAACCTGAATTTTTAAATCCAACTATATAATGATTGGAATGTTGATATGTCAATTTCCTAATACTGACTAATGACTATAAACTATACATTCCTACTAATAATTAATAGGGTTTTGGCATTCGAGGTCATAGATTTCAGCTCCCAAGCTGAACTTTTATAGTTAACTATTCTACTTACTAATTCAGTAGCTCTGTAGTTAATCACATAAAAAGCACTCTCAAAGTTATATATGCCAACTCCAGTTTCTATTTACATAGAAATAATGCAGTTGTATAATGACAACAGAGAACAGAAATTAACATCTGAAATATTATAAGAAACTAAAATGACAATTTTTCAGTAGTGACTACAAATGATAGATTCATATCAATATTTTCATAAAGTTCTAGCATTCAAGGTTTAAACTTCAACCCCCAAATTGAACTTCTACAGTTGTCTACACACTAATTCAGTAGCTTTTGTACTTATAGATATAAGTAAGTGTGTATATACCTGACCAGCTTGGGATGACATGATTGCGATTGAAGCAGGTCCTCTATTAAGTCGAGATTTCATCTCAGGCAATGCCGCTTTGATCAAATGAAAAGTCCCCATCACATTCACATCCATCATGAACTTCACCTCCTCCAAGTCCTGAGTCTCCAATTCTTGGGGCACAAACACTCCTTGATTGCAAACCAATACATCGATAGGCCCGGCCTCTTCCACCGCTCTCTTGACGGCGTCGAAGTCACGGACGTCGGCGCTGAAGACGGCGACGTCGATGCCGGTGGCAAGCCGGATCGACTGCTTCGCTTCCTCGAGCTTGTCGGGGTTGCGAGCGAGGATCGAGACGCGTGCGCCCTCGTATGCGGCTTGGTGGGCCAGAGCTAGGCCGATGCCGCTTGATCCGCCGGTGATGAACACGTGTCGGCCCTTGATCGGGACCTTTACCGGACGTGGACGGGTGATTAGAGAGAGAAAGCCGATGAGAGAGACGGGTACGAGAAGGATGAGAGAGAGAGAAGCGATGTCCATTGATGAAGCTTCTTTGAGGGCTTCTGAAACAAATGCTAGTAATGTCAGACGTGTTGACTTACTTGACTACATAATTTAGGTGACGCATAAGCGACGTCGTATTCATGTGCATAAGTTTATATTCCCTCAATCCCAAAAAGTACATTGAATTTTTAATAGCACATGTTAGCCATCTACTGTGCCCTAAAAAGTTCCTAACTTGTCTAATATTATGAAAAGTTTCTAATTTGTCTTTTTAAATTTTGAATATTCAAGTTTAGGATTGAAAAAATTAGATGTTGGTAACCAAACGTAAAAAAAAAAAAAAAAAAAAATTGTTAAAAAGAAGAAAAGATGAATAGTGAATAATTTTTAAACTTAATTACTAATAAGTGACCATTCGAGAGCAATATATTTCCCAAAAAAAAAAAAAAAACTTACTTGTTTATAAAATATTCTAAAAAATTAGATGTTGGTAACCAAACGAAAAAAGAAAAAAAAAATTTGTTAAAAAGTGGCCTTAAAGTCTCAAGATGGATAGTGAACAATTTTTAAACTTAATTTCTAATAAGTGACCATTTGAGAGCAATTTAGTCAAAAAAAAAAAAAAAAGCTTACTTGTTTATAAAATATTCTAAAAATAAGTTTTAGATGACAAAATTGTTGATTCATTTTCCTTTCTCTTTCTTGTTCTATTTTTTAAAAAATAGAAAAAAAAAATTCTTTAATAACCTTATATCTTAAATTTAGAATTTCTTTATTAACCTTTTTTTTAAAAAAAAAAAAAATTCTATAAATTTACATACTTTCAAGTTTGATCGAATTACATATATATATCTACAAACACACACACACACACTTCTTGTTTGCACTTCCCCTCTTCGTTTTCATCGTATCCTCTCATTGCCAGACATCAAAAGTGTTTAATGTTGGGAATTAATTTGTTCAATTAATATATATATGTATACACACTTTATATATATTACAATAAGGATATTTGTGTAATAACTTATCAAATGGTCATTTGTTAGCAATTAAGTTTAAAAATTGATAATTATTTATCTATTCTCAACTTTAAGGTCACCTTATAACAATTTTGTTTAAGTTTGGTCACCAAATTCTAATTTTTCTTTTAGAATTTTAAATTCCAAGAATATATATGAAAAGATGTAAAATATATTATTTGAAAAAGAAAAATAGATAATTATTTTGAAAAAAAAAAAAATAAGACATTCTTTTTGATACAGTGATGGTGAAAATTAAGCACAATCTTGATATTCGTTGCTCGAAAGTATTGAACGAACTTCCCAGATAGGATTGGTAGTGTGATTGTGAAGTTTATACTTAAATTAAGCCCAATCCAATTTTGCTGGCTCGAGAGATTGGGTCGGTTAGGGTTGTGATTGCGTTCAGTTTGTTTGGGCCGTTGTTTTTTTTACAGCCCAATGGGACTAGGAAAGCAGAATCGAAATGATTATTGGGCTTTAAAATGGGGCGAAAGATAGGAGGAAAGAAAGTAAAGTTATACTAATTGTATCTTTAATTATTTACAAAATCACTTCTTAAACCCAACCAAAATTTTCTCCCAAAAAAATATAAAAACTTATTTCTTTCCTTCCAATCAAACCATAAAAAATAAAATAAAATTTATCACCCTATCCATCTTTTCTATTATTCTTTGCATTCAACTAAATAAAAAAGTGAGGGAAATACTTCGCTTTCCTAAGAAAGCCTCATCCATCACTCTCCCTTATTCTCCCATCCATTTTTTCATTCCTACAATCAAACAAAGCATCAATGGTTATAATTGTGCACTCATATAATTTAATAATGGACAATAATTAATAGAGTATAACCTTAAACAAAGAGTGAAAGTAGTGGAGTAAGAAAATTTTGAGACTGAAATAAGTGTTCAACAAATTCATTACCCTATTAGTTAAGAAATGTACACTCGCATTCAACTTAGGAAGAAATTATTACATGGTTCTCATAAATCACCAGTTATTACGTAATTAAAAAGTTAAATAAAGTTGACACATTTAGTTATGTAGCAATTTGTGATTAGTCAGGATCACATGGTCTCGAACCATGTAATAATTTTTAACATATATAAAAATTTAAGTCTCATTAAAACATGTTATGGGTGTGCTTAATATTTGTTTGCTTCAACTTTTCGAGAAAAAAAGGAAGTGTATACCGACTCGCAAAAGTTAATAATGCGAACACCAAGAGATAAATATTTTTAAATGATCCGATGATAAAATCAAACACTTTCAACTTTCGAGAAGAGATTGTTGGATGACTTGGTAACCATTACAAAATACATAATAAAAATGAAAATTGAATTAATATGATTTGTCTTTAACTAATAAAAGTAACCATGATTTGTTTTTAACTAACAAACACATAATACTTGTACAAATTGTTTTAATTTAAGAAAAAATAAATAAAAAAATAAGGAGTTGAAGGTGCATGTAGTTTTGGCGGTTTAAGGTAATTATTAAGAGACAATTCATAAGTTCAAATTTTGTCATCGTATCATGATAGTGATTGTTTTATATTGTCTATCGATATCGTTACAACATCGATTTTAGCAACGATACTCCACCCACACCCCCCTCTCTAGGCCGGCCACCCTTGCTTATAGATGTAAATCAGTTCTTGTGCCTATCATATCTTCTTTAAATTGATTAGACATGGTGAGATGAAGGTACATATTTTAAGTGGTGAAGCTATGTCTATCTTTTCATTGGGTTCAAATGATGCATCATTTCATTTATTTTGATGCATTAAGAGTTGGGGTCTTATTGTGCCCAGTAAGTCCTCTCTTTTTGAAGCACTCTCTTCATAATTTGGTGTTTGAGTCGTCGACAACAAAAGAGTGGGGGTCCACGTGATGTTTTTTTTTTTTTTTTTTTTTTTTCCTTCTTCTCTCTCTTATCTCTTATTCAATAATTCAATCTATACTGTTTAAATTATATGGTATATCTCCAAGTGGCCAAGTACTAGATTTCAATACCCATTTAAAGTGTTGCATCTTCTTTATTCTCATCAAATCTAACCAAATATTCCATTACCACATCTCTCTCTCACTCTACTTTTCTTTTGTTAAGATATTTGGGAGCTGCGTTGAATTAGCTTGACGGGCGTTTAACTCGATAGCGACAAATTAAGGATTGGTTATCCGTTTTTTTCTTTTACTTTTATTTATTTTATTTTTTTTTGAAAATTCAACCAAATACAATCTTCTCTATTGTTTGCAAGTGTCAACTAGTATCTTTAGGATATATATATATATATATATATATATATATATATATATATATATATATATAATATAAATTTATCGACGTACAAACTATTCGACCTTTTGTGGACCCTATCAATTAAGGTGAGTCCCCTAAAAAGTAGTCGATGAAATTGACACTGGTAATGAATATCATCACTCTTTCACGTATTGAGGTTTTTGCTTAGAGCATTGGATCCATTTAAGGGCTGCACAAATATTGGGTCTATACTAGTTTATGCAAGAAAGTTAGGGGCATTACTTCATGTAATGCGTTCCTTATATTATGGATTTAAGTAGGATGGTAATATTTTTATACAAATAATGTCAAATGTTATTCTTTATAGCGCGTCATTTGTTTACGAGTGTCAGCAATAGCAAGTTTAGCAACCAATGCCTCCCTCACGAAAAATCATACTTATTGGGCAATTTAAATAATTATTTTATTCAAAGTTGTATTCGTATTCAATTTAGAAGCTCTAAAAATAAATAATTGGTTAAGGAACTCATATTGACTAAAATTTTTGTAGTGGTAGTTTTGTGTTGATGTTTAGGGTTCACTTTTGGTTATAATACTATAAATAATACTGGCCTAACCAGTCCATTTGGCAACAATATTCAAAATACAAGAGATGAGTACTAAATTGGTGATTAAAGAGAGGATTGAATGGCAAGATTGACAACTAATGATTCAACTTTGGGAGCAAGAGCATCCTTTCATATATACTACATATATATATATATATATCTTCTAATCTTTTTTCTTTTAGGTTGGCTAGCAACTTGCAAATCCCTCAAAGCTGCCACTTTAGTGTGTGTTCTCTTTCTCTTTATTGCTAGTAAAAGTTAAATCCTTTCCCTCCAACTGGAGATCTTACACAGCCAATGGACTAAATTGCCCCTGATAACGTATGGTGTGTGCTCATCTCTAAATTGTCCTTCTCATGAGCTCTGTATTGGGGTCCACACAGCCTATCTTGGAATGCAAGCTTTGCATTGAAATGGCAATATTTGAGTACAAAGGACCACCGTAGAATCCCCTCCGTACAGGAGGAGATCCAGATTCTTATCATGAGCTCGTCAAGTTGTTCAGATGCAAGGTGAGTTTGAAAATTGGTTCAACCAATATTGGTGATTTGTGAATAATTGCCGATATTATCTTAATCTAATTTCAGTTTCATATTAATTTCTACTTAATTTAATTATATTAATAGTTTAAACAGACCAATCATCATAATGTTAATTTTAATTCAAGCAAGCCTATAATCCTGTATTCGATCCTTACTATAATTCAAACACTATAATTCAAATGTAGTTTCATTCCGGGAAACTTATTTTTATCTTTTTGACATATTAAAAGGGTAAAGTGGTCAGTCTGTATAGGTTTATGATTTCATCTCACTCCACCTGATCTAAATTGGTTCTAACTGAAACAGTTTATTTTTTAGGAAAGTAACTAAAATAGTTTGTTGAACACACTAACAACATCCAATTTTATATCCCATACAATGTTTTCTCAGGTGCACAATGTGTGATAGAAAAATTCAATGGGAAGAGAGAGAAAAAAATAAGAACAAAATACACCCCAAGAAATCAATTTTTCAGAAGAAATAATTAGCGGTATTAAATGAACATAAGAAGCTTATCCCAAATGAAGCTCCATAACAACCATAGAAACCTATTACAGATTAGAGGCACAATCCTTTGGTGAAACCTCCTCAAAACCAAAACCCAATAGAGAGAATTTAGTAATTAACAACCTTAATTAATTAATCTCCATGTACATCATACAAATCATATATATATATAGAACCCTTGCCTCATCAACATAAAGACAAAGATATTATATATATATATATATATATATATATATATATATATAGAGTAATAAATTATCGAGTCATGCATAACACTTCTAGCTATAAGCAACTCTACTTAGAATCTTTTAGAGTTATTGTTGTAAGACACATGAGGAAGGCCTTTATCAGGCTGCTGCCTTTGGTACTTTGTGTTGGATGAAGTAGTACTGAATCTTCCATGCCTGTTCTTCCTACTCGGAGGCGACGAACGGGGGATAAAAACTCCAGTCCCTTTGCTTTCTCCTCTACAAGTACTTTGACTGTTTGGATATGGTGATTGTGTGCTGGGATGGACCGTCCGCGAAAAGGCCTAAATATCCAAAAGAAGTTCATTGAACTTCAGTAAATTAATCTTCTACTCTTATATATATCTCCAGGAACAAAAACAAAGAAGTGTCCATGTGTGTGTGACAGAAGGATCTTGCTTCATCTGATGCAGCTACAAGGAAAATATATTTATGTGTGTGTGTGTGTATGTGTATATATATATATAGAAGATGATGATGAAGAACCTGGAGAGTAACTGAAGGACAATGGGCAACCTTGTCTTCTTCATCATCCATGATTAGGAGAGAGATTTGCTTGCTAATGTCTGCAAAGAACACATCATCTTCTACTTCCATGGCTAGCTACTTTGAATTTCTATTTTTGGACAGTGAGACTTGTAGAGCAACAAAGGGGAGAGAAAAGAAAAGAAGTTAATTGGTTCTTTCTCTTTCTCTTTCTTTTTGCATTTCCTTTTCTTCAGTTGATATGGAATAAAATGGGGTGTTAAATAGGGAAAGGGAAGGGATGGGTGACTTGGGATCCATGGGCTTTAAGGGCATGTGGGTGGTGGGGCCATTAGGTGCAGTTGGACAATCTGTCTTAAGTCCCACAACCTCACGAATCATGGTGTGTTGTGACATTATCCAGTTGGGTAGAGAGATGAGGAGCAGCAAGGCAACAACCCACACCTACATATCTCATCCAAGATAGACTTAATCTTCACCAAATATACTTGGTTCTCAATCTCTCTCTCTCTCTCATCCACTCGAGAGATCATGCATGGGTTACAATATTTATGATCTAAAGCTGTTTCATCTTATGTTATGATCAAACAGTTGTGTTGATCATGGTTAAGCAATAAATTTGTCTGAAAAGTCATCAAAAAAAGGCTTCGTACTAGTGGGAGTGGGGGCCAATAAATTCAATTATTTTAATAATGAGATTGAACACCTTCATTCATCATGCAATCTACCCAGAAAACGAATATAAAGGGGTTCAATTCAATCCAGTGAATTTGCTGAGGCTGTATCCAAGTTGGAGTGGGGCCAATAAACCATAATTGTCAAATGAAGATATGATACTAATGGAAGGGTTTATGTACCTTTAGTAGTAATAATACTTTACTCCTCACACTAGAGCAAGTACAATTATCCACCCTCCATTTGAAAAAACTTGTTTACGCCTGTTGCACGGTGCATCTGACTAGCACAGTGCAACTACCCACGGTCATTACTGTTTGTTATTTGAACCCGTTACACGGTGCATCTGATTAGCTAACCACGGTCATTACTGTTTGTTATTTGAACCCGTTACACGGTGCATCTGATTAGCACAATGCATCTAACCACGGTCATTACTGTTTGTTATTTGAACCCGTTTCACAGTGCATCTGACTATCGCAACACATCTAACCACTCATTACTTTGCGTTATTTGCGCCCGTTGTACTGACAAGCGCAGCACATCTCACCACTCATTACTTTGACGTGCAAGGGGCACAACCAAAATTTTCTCCTCTATCCGATAGATGGGCCAGCTTTACTATGCTGTTAAAGGGTTTTTGTACCTTTTAACATAATTCACCACTTGCTCTGCTACATGTACTGTGCTGTGCTCTTCTTAAAATGTAGTAGTGAATTATAAGTATCAACAACTGGACCACACACCACATATTTTGCTGGCTAGCTAAAAGACCTCGCCATTTGCAAAACATTATGGTGTATGGATGTTCTCGACTTGTCAATGTCGTTTTAATTTCAAATTTCAGTTGTGTACATGGAAGAGAGAGAAGTTAATTAAATGATTGATAAATATTGCTTTGGTGTTTATGCATATATAGAACACCACAAGGACTTTTCTGCAGAAAAAATCTCATATTGAGTGCGTACCTGCTCTAATAATATCTGTATGCACAATTCTCAAATTGGGGAGGGGGTTGTTAGAGGGTCATTTTCTCTTCCAGATGCAAGGAAAAGATGTTGAACCACAATATATCCATTTAGAAGTACAAAACAATGAAACTATTTCACCACGCATGGACTAATGCAACAATCCTACTACTATCTGCTCCGCGCGATCGAATCCTCTCAATTTCATTTTCTATTTCAAACTATTAACCAGCATCACAAGTAACAATTTGACAATCCCACAGTTAATATGAACTAATACTGTGATAAACATAAGTTCATAATGCAAGGAACATATGTCAAGATGGCATATGTTCTGACTCCAAATACCAAGTCCTAATAGCCACAGTTTTTGAGACACAAAGGGGCAAAGTGATGCTTCACTTTCTTCATGTTTCTCTAAAAGCATGCTCGTCATGACAATAAAACTAATGGAGTAATAAAGTAGCAATGCACTTCTCACTGCTTGTATCAGATTCAAGTTGAATAAGTAACATAAACACGACAGACATGTATTTCTAGTAAGCATATGAACTTTCTTGAATCTCATGCCATCAAATGAGATTTCTCGAATCTCATAGCTCATTTGGTTTTAAATTCATGTCCTTTTGATGAGACATCTTTCAAAGGATGTTACAAAACACTCACCTAGTTAATTCTTGCTTTCGCTGAGATAATATACTTGGAAAGGGAAAGAGAGGAAGGATTTTGTGCAGGCACGGAAGCAACTTTGGATCCAAATTAATATGCAAAATCAGGTGCATGAAAATTATGCCCCACCAGCCATATCCATATCTGTAACCCCATCGATTCCCTTGAAAACAACACGAAGTTTCCTTAAACATGATGTTTTATGGTCACCCTTGCTGGTTGTACCAGTCACATGGATGATATCCTTGGGGATTTTATCCATTAGGTCAAATAGCCGTAGATTTAGGTTTGATCGAGTCATCTCTTCTAGTACTGGAGGTGCCTGCATATACAGATTCTTCCCGTGGTGCGAAACACTTGCTCTGGACAGGAGCAACTTAGGGTGCTCTTCAAGTAGATCAATAAACTGATGCCACAATAAAATAAATTAGTACAAGCCTATGTAGAATATGCACATGCGACAAAAGTATGAGCATAAACATTATTATAACACTATATACATTTGGTAACTCCATTTGTTTTGCTTGACAGAAAACATAATCAACGGCAGCAAAGTAGCACATCTGTTGACTGAAGCGAGAGCTCTATTTCGGTAGTAATATGAGCATAATACAAATATGATGCATAAAACTAGATGAACGAAGCAGGCACCATCAGCCTAAAGAGAATGACATCAATTGTTTCAGGATTATCAATTTTAATGTGTCTGGCAGCTATAGAACCATTTTTACATCAGATTTTCTATAGTACAGAGTCTTTTTTTTTTTTTTTTTTGTAAGTTATAGTACCGAGTCTTTTTGACCGGAGAAAATTTGGATTCACAAGTTATGGCTGGCAAATAGGAACACCGACCTTTAGTTACCATCATCATCATTATTATGTCATTATCAACATCATCGTTTATCTTCATAGCTGGAGGCTACTTATAAAAATAAAATAAAAAATTGTAAATAAATAAAAACATTCATAGTTGGGGGCGACAAGGAAATCCGACACTGAAACATGCTGTGCACATGCACACACACACAGAGGTTAAGCTTAAATATAGCACCAAAACTATTTAACTAGTCTAATCAAACGCATAGAAGTGAAAACAATTCATCAGTTTAGATTTAGGTTTATATTGCAGAATAAGGGGGAAAAGAGAGAGAGAGAGAGAGAGAGAGAGAGAAGATGCAAGCACCATACTTGCACATGCACATTCAAGAAGAATTTTGACAGCAAAACAGCTTTCAGCATCTCTTGCTTGAACCAAAAGTATACAGTCATTATTAAGCATGATCTAGATATGTTAGTGAGAAAATCAGTTCTTTTTCTTAAACAAAAAATTAGTTCATTTGTCATTTTTTACAAAATAAGTTCCTATGCATTTATCATAGCTGAGAGGTAAAAACAAAAAGCAAGAGAGTTACAGAGGCTCAAGGTGTGTGAGGCAGAGTACTGCAAAGTGCAAACACTTAAAGAGGCTAGAGACTGTGACGTTTGAAGCACATAAGAAACCCCCAAGCACAGCCACATGCAAACATAGCACCATATATTTTACAAGCATAAGTATCTGATAATTGTTTTGTAAGGAACACATCTAGAATCTAAGTCACATATCTTGTACAAAATAATCATGAATACTACAAGTTACTAGAGTAACTAGACAAAAGTGGGGAATTACGTTCCAGCATAAGTGTAACCCAATACGATCCAAAGCTAAGGCTTCTTCTATTACCACTAAATTTAGGTTGTTCAGCCAAGCTATGATTGTGTACATGGAATATAATAAATTGAGATTGAGTTGGTGTAGGTCAGTTCCTGGCTTCATATTTTTTTTTTGGTTTTAGTGAATTTTCTACAATTTCAAAATATTTACTTAATGCTCAGTCATACAATGGGTTGGTTTGTGGGGCAGGATGGTTTAGCCAAGACTTCAACCAAAACTAAACAAATCCCGGGTCAAGTTTCAATTTCCTATCCCATGGCATATCTCAGGTGAATACAGAGCCCAACCAAATGAATGTCATGCTGGACAATATATTCTTAGTTGCTCTGAACCAAGTTGAGTCCCTAGATATAACAAATTAACAGAAATAATCAAGACAAATAAATAAAAAAGAGGAACATTGCATTTATAAAATAAATACCAAGGGTTATAAAGGAGTAAGAAAACCTTTTGTAAAGTAACTGAAGTGTCTAGCTCAATAAGAATGCCAGGACCGCAAACGAGACAGTCTTTGTCCTTCAGAAATTCCGTCACTTTAGTGTGCAGACCTTCAACACCATTATACCTATAACAAGTTAAGGTTAGCACATCCTATGAAAATAATTCATGACATAAATTTATAAAAAAATACAAACATCACTATTCAACATATAAATACCAAAAGCAGCATTAATTATGTTTCTATTCAAAGATCTAAGAAGGCATCAGTAGCTCTGAGCCTCTGGCAATCTTCAATTTTTTATTGTGAAATCCATGTTTAAAGGCTCAAGTAGAATGAAACACAGACTTAAGAGTGACAAGTTTTTACCTAAGAAGCATTCGAAAATTCTTCTATTATAAAAATTTCTGTAGGAGCAAGAGGGACAAAATGTTAATGAGATATTGCTATTCCAATTTGACTTTCATGGTTTAATCTTATTTAAACTTTCTCGATGTTCAATTAATGCATTTAAGAATATTTTAAAGGTCTTTAGCTCAGCATTGCATAAAAGAGTAGAGTCATCTCATGAAAATGTAATTAAATATTAAATGAAGGGAACATAAAATTTAAGATGAACACTAAAAATGTAAGACAGATGTTGTAACGGATGGGCGCTTGCCCATTTACCCAAAAGCTCGAACTATTAGGTAATGCTGCATACCCACCCATTTATACCCAATCACTTTCCCATCCAATTCCGATGTGGGACAAATGACCCTTGTTACATTCTCCCCCACCCAAACTCACAACACCCTCGTTGCGGTTCGGGCCACCCTGCCTACCCGGGATGCTAGCCCGAACGCCTTCCGGGCCGGGCGCTTGGCGTGACACCTGATCAAGGACTGGGTCTGGCTCTGATACCAACTGTAACGGGTGGGCGCTTGCCCATTTACCCAAAAACTCGAACTATTAGGTAATGCTGCATACCCAACCATTTATACCCAATCACTTTCCCATCCGATTCCGATGTGGGACAAATGACCCTTGTTACAGATGTCATCGTGCAATTCAGATCCATTGATATTATCCCAGACCAACCACCAAAAGAAAATAAAAATGAAAGAGAACTAAGAAAAAGATCTGGCATTTTGAAACAGTGGAGAAGTCAAAATATCACCAACAGAAACAAAAAGAGAAAAAAGATATTTTAGCAACGAATGTGTGATATTGAAATTCACTTAGACAAGTATAGTAATTCATCGAGTAGATGGAGATGAAAAAGATGAAATTCCCAACAAATTTACAATGAGGCATACTAGAAACCATTCAATTACTCATCTTATTAGGAAGTTAGGGATGAAACCACGAAAATCATCAACACATCATTTTCTTCCAGAAAATATGAAATAATCACTACATCAGAAACAAGATATAGATGAGTTAAAAATTGTGTAAATACAGAAGAAGCAGGGCTCACGTTAAATAGTTGGATAATGTTTTGCTGCATCCAGTCGCAATTTTCAATGTTTCAAGTGCGCATGCAGCTGATATTATTGCATTGGTGGAAGCTATAGCAGGTATGATATTTTTCACCACACCCTGTAAACAAAAAAAGCAGATATCTTCCTGTGTTATCAATAAGCGTGACATAGCGAGGAAGTTAAAAGATCAAAGTTGAAGCCATTCAAACATTTATATATCCAACACTTAGAATCTCAAATGATTAGAATAAACAACATTCTTCAATTGAAAATATTGTGCCATAATCGAGTTTCACAGTTGAACTGGCATTGCAATGCCAATAGATTGTCACGATAAAATAAGCTGAAGAAATTCATGCAAGTAGTATAAGATGTTACCCGCCAAAATGGATTATACTTAAGGTTTGACAAATAAGTATAAAGTGTTAGGCACCACGCTGATACAAAAAAACAAGAATAAAAATACTTTAGGTAAAGCTATCATTTCTTTTATTATTTGTTGTCTTGCACTCCAGTCAAAACTAAGGACCCAGACCTACTGCACCATGACCAAGTGGTAAATCCAAAAAGCTCCTGAAATGCCAAAGAACCGAAGATACCAGATAATATGTTTACCTGAGTTAGAGAATATGTAACTCCTGGAATGCCAAAAAGCTCTGCTCTCTTGACAGCCTATGGATATGGGTGGGATTAGTGAAAGGGAAAAAAAAATTGAAAGAGAAGAAAAAAGGAAAAAGAAAAAAAAAAAAAAAAAAAACCAAGCAACAGCAACTGTTGACCTCTTGATAGACCCACTGCATATGTTCAGGGTTATCAGGATCAAAAGTTTGTCCGCTATGAACCTGCAATTGAAATGCATTATCTGATGATAGAGCAATTAGTTCAAAAGCACTAAAAGCACCAATCAGAGAGAGAAAGAGAGAGAGGGTACCTCATCCCATTTGATTAAGTGGGCATATTCAATACAATGAGCAGCAGTTCTAGGGGTCTCAGCAAGAGTACATAAAGGAAACTTCACTTGAGGGGGGAAAAGCCAAATGGTACACTCAAAGCATGGTGTGACACCTGGCACAATAATCCTAGCGTGACCCTTGAAACCTTCAGTTCCACCATCTACCATAGGTTTGATTGTTTCTTCTCGTGGCTTGTCATCAGAATCATATTCTAATGAAACCAACCAGACATAAGTCTTCTCCCAAAGCTTTGGGTTAATCTTTTATTACACAAACTGCATATATGTTTCCTTTAAATACTTTCTCCATCATAAAGGGTATGGAATCTTGGATGGGTGAGACTGAGAGTTCATAATCATTCCCATAAGGACGGACTCCGCCTCCATTTTACCAATTGATAATGCATGTTTTAAAATCTTTTTATAAAAAAGAAAGCCAAACATTGAAGTACTTTGTCAACAATAGAGGCAAATCGGTATAATATAAAAGGGTTTAATCAACATGTGCAACACTGAAGCAAAAGTAGATATTTCACATCAAAATGACTGAAGACCCATGAGGAAATGAGAAATAACATAAGGGAACAATCTGTTGGATATTATAACATGCCACTTTTTTTTATAACCAGAATATAATTAGAAAATACATACCTAGAAAACCACAAGCGACGGCATTTATGTAGCTTCGAGCCTCAATGGAATCAAGCCCAAGGACAATAATATTGAAATCATTGTAAAATTCAAGTTCTTTGTCTTCAATCCGACAAAAATGTGGCACAATATTCACACCACTAACTCTTTCCATGACACGTTTTGCTGCCACCTCAGCCTTTGGCTTTCCAACATCTTCAAGCCTATGATATTAATAATTTAATACCATTATTAAGGAACACTTTCTAATAATAATAGTATAAATTAAACTTAAAACAGTGGTAACATAAATTTTAACCCAAAATAGAGATTAGAGAGCCATCAAATCTAAAGCACTGAAGTTAGAGAAAACAAGATTGCTTACAATTATATAGAAAAGTATGTTGTTAATAGTGTTCCCCTGAGACAAAAATTCTATTAAAAAAAAATTTCTTACTAGAAGCTTTGATGTTAATAATGTTCCCGCGAAAACACCACTCTTGAGATATGGATTTCAGTTATTTTGCACAATAATGCATCCTCGTCGTCTACCATGAGTTTGTTTGTTTTTTATTTTCTTTTCCGAATGTTGATGCAAACGTGCATGACATTGCCTCCGCCCCCCATGACATTGCCCCCTCCCCGGGCTCGAACTCTCAACCTCCCCTTTAGTTTCTAAATTCCCAAGACATTGCCCCCCTCCCCAGACTCGAACTCTCAACCTCCCCTTTAGTTTCTAAATTTTAGTTGTAGTAGCTCACAGACAGCTTATAACTATTGGCCTATAGCAAAAATATAATATAATATTTGGATCCTCTTATGTAACTATATACACTTAGGTTAAGCACCTCGGGTTATACCGAATGATCAGTATAGATCGAAGGTTAAGAAATTATCCCGTGGGTCAAGCTTAGTTAAGCACCTGAAGTTGATTCAATGAAGAATGTCCCACCCTCAATATCAGGTATCGTCAGTCTTCAACCCAATCCAAGTTTCACCCGTATACACCACCAATTCACATCCCTGAGAGTCCCGAATTGGCAAACATTTCTATATAATTATCAACCAGTAACACATGTAATCCCCACGCAACTGATCATAAGATAATGCATATATGTGCCTACACGTGCGCACAAACACACACATATATAAATGGGAATATTAAGGTGGGAAAAGAATGACCTGAAGAGAAATTGGCGATTGAGGTTAGAAACCTCGATTCGATCCATATCTATGACTTCGAGGTTTCGAAAACCCGATAGAGCTAAGTCCTTGAGCAGTTCACAGCCCAATCCACCAGCACCAACCACCAGCACTCTCGCATATTGTTGAAGGTCGTCTCTCAACTACAAAACACCACAATACACAAACGAAACTACAATGAAACCGACACGAATAAGCGAATGCGTAACAAGCGTTTGTGAAAAATCTGAAGAGAGATAGGGTTTTTAGAGAGAGAGAGGAGAGGGGGGCTTACATCAGGACCTGGTTCGAAGGTAGGGCCGACGAGATGGCCAGGCCTCAAGAGGAGCTTGTCCAGGTCTCTCGATCTGCTAAGTTGCGCCATGGAGTCTGCCATTGCAAACTCGCTCGCTCTTTTGCTATATTTCTCTCAACACAAACACTAACACAAAGGTCTTGTGTTCACATAAACTGTGGAAGGGGGGAACTAATAGCTTGGCTTTTACGCTGGGGGTGTTGATGTTGCAACCTGCGCACTACTCCCCTCTTTTGCAAAGTTTTTGGATTTTCTTCTTCTTTTTCTAATGCAATTGAAATTAATTATTAATAATTTTCTTATTTAATTAACAGTGTTTTTCTTTTTTTCCTTTTCTTTTTCTTTTTCTTTTTCTTGTGTGTTTTGGTGGGGGACAAGTGTGATGGTGAATAGTTAATCTACACAATCCAGATCCGAAATTGAGTGAGTGGTTATTTTCTAAAAATAGTTAAAATTTAATTTTTCTAAGGTTTAAACTTTTAAAAATAATAAATGAAAAATGAACTCCACTTTTTATAAATGCACTCTATTTTTATGTGAAATGACATAATTATTCTTAGTTCAATTTAGAATAATCAAGTATAAGGATCATTTATGTTATTTAATTTAAGAATAGCTAAAATAGTGAAGTGCATTTATAAAAATGGAGTTTATTTATCATCTCCTTTAATTAAAAATACCCAACAAGATAACAGTCTCCAGATTTAAGTAAAAATTCATAGCAAAGATCTTTCTAAAAAATGGTATTTTCAATAAATAAATAAACTTATTTTGATCATACAATTCATTTGATATCCTACAAAAGTTTTCGAAAAGGGGAGGAAGACCAAGATTAATTTTTTATCCACCAACTCCAAGGAATGTTTTGTTCATTTATTAGGGGTTTGATTAACATGAGAAATTATGTGGGTAGAAAGAAGTAAGAAGTAAATTTCTACCGTAATAATACAATGTTGTATAACATGGAACGATTGTGACAATTCACACATGTAGAGTGATTACAACCGTACTCCTCTATAACACTTGATTAAAGAAAAATTGATTGAATTGAAAGCACCTCAGAAATGCAAGGTAGAACCAAAATGAAATATTTTTGCAGCAATTAGTGAGGATTCAATGGTAGAATCTATATTTTAGAGCAACCCAAACTACTACCATCACCAAGCAATGTCTTAACATATTTATTTCCCCAGTAAATCTATGTAGTATGTTTTCTAATTATCCCTCAGGTACCATTTATACATTTACATCAAACCTAAAAATTTTATTTTCCTTGTTTTACCCCTCGCAGTCTTATTGGTAAAGGAAAAAAACACACATGAAATTTAAATATCTACAATGGAACTACATTTTTTCTCCAGGGGATGTCCAGAGTCCCATGGCCACGCAAAGACACAGCTTTGCGCATATCCTGCCCATTGCCGCGCATCTAAATGTCCATTCAAACGCTTGCGATGCAACAGTGTCAACTGTGCACTCAGGTAACAGAGCAAGCCCTTGCCAATTTTCTTGGGCCACAACATGAATTGCATATTTGCATGTATTCCACAATCTTGATACAGAATCAACTGAAAATTCAATGCTTACACTTCGAAGTTACTCTAAGGAAACTACAACAAAATGCACAAGAAGCTCCAGTCCTTGATTCAAGTCACAACTCACTATATATATAGAGAGAGATAAAGAAAAAGATACAACATATGGACAAAATTTGATGGTAATTAGATACTTATTCCAAAGAATTGTACCACCTGAAACAAAGGCAGCAAGAATATCCATGTATATATATGATCTTCGATTCTCTATATCTTCTTCGATGAACCCTTGTTGGTCCATCTCTCCCTAAGACGACACTTCCTTCTATGTCAAGTTCTCGACACCTAAAATCTAAAAGAGCCAGCTTTTCCCATGATCTACCTCTTTCTAGATGCTAATTAATCAAAAGTTTGCGCCAGCCCTTGCTGCATATCTCTGGCAAACCATTCTCCTGTTCTTTTCCTTTTCCTTTTCCTTCTCAAGAAATCAACTCCTTCCAATGTTTTTAGGTACTCTCCAGCAAATAAATAGGATAGTCTCTTCACCACTCATACTTGTGCTCGATATGTAGATGAATTCCCAGTGCGAGTGGCCTCACGCTTTAAAAAGAGAGCATAGAGTAGCTCATTCCATGCATCAGGGACCCCAGGCAGACACCAGTGGCTGCAGTCTTGCCTATGAAGTGGCGCAGGGGTCGAGTTGGGACCTTGATAGTATAGAGATGAATGCCCATCTTTCCTTCGTGATGTCATGTTGGTTACATTTAACAAATCTAATGCCATCGGCTGTGATGTGTTTAAGCGGGTTGATAGTACATCAATGAATACATTGTATCGGGCCCAAGTGTGGAATGGCACAAGCGAGGAGCCTAGCTCAGGTAGTGTCTCCAAGTGACAGCTTCCCCCAGTTCTCCAATCCCCACCTCTGTAAATACCATGTCATCCTTATAATTGAGACAAGATCATATATAAAAATCTATTTCAGGAAGAAAGAGTGATAAAACTAAGCAGATTTCTAAAATAAAATGCTAGTGCATACATAACTATGCTCTTTGAAGAAAATAAAGATGCTATTAAACTCTGCGGATACACATGACTGCATATTCACACGACAAAAAAGCTAAAAGAATATCATTGTCATAAGCAGTTTTACATGAACTCTCCTATCTCCCTTTATGTACCCATGTCGACATGACACGACATGGTTATGAGAATGGGATATGTGTCTGACAAATGAGCTTAAATTAGAAACCCTAATCCTTCACATGTTATGATTGAAAAAGTAAAAGGTCAAATTTGACAGCAAATAATAGGTTCCTGTCTATGAGGTAGATGCTAACTCTTTTTTGTTTTTAAGTACATGACATAAAATTTAATCATGACTAAATATATTCTTACAAAACAACAGCATCAGATGTCACACTACTTATATAACACAATATATAATGTACTTAAATGTCCAGTACTCGCCAACGTACCCATGTCTAACTTTTTGACACACTTCCTCGCATCCTAAGATTTGGGATTCAAGGAGGTCCAACTAGACATACACCTGCTAGGTTATAAGGGCCCACCAAGGTGGAAAAATAGCAACTTTAAATACTACACTCATTATATTGAGAGTAACAATTTCATAAAAACTTGTTTGAAGAAACAATTTAGTGCTGGAACAAACAATGGAAAGCCAAAGGTCGACACAAGGCTAAAAGCAGTAACCAAGCAATCATATGCATACAGATCATAAGTATTGAAAGTGTGGTGCTTGGATGAATTGGTTTGATTCATGATCAAGTCTTTCAGAATCCTCAATTGAGCTCCAAGTTTATGAAATGCAATAGACCACATATTTGAGTTAAGAGTACACCAAAAGCTAAAACTGATTTACCACCATTTCTTGTATGACTAAAAGTCAAGAACCCAATATTAATAAAGAAACTTTTGTATATCTGAGGAATGTGAATATATATTACAGACAAAGGAAATCTGATGAAGAGATTTACTAACTAATAAAACAAACCTGAAATGTACAGGGGCGTATGTTCGAAAAAAGACTTGGGTCTTGCTAGTATTCAGTTCCCGGTTTATCCAGTCCACCACAGTCTCTAGGGACTTGCGGTATGCACTATCAACTTCCATCTCCATCTTCACCTCTGCCCCTTCTTGGAAGTAACAACCCCTGATTATTGTGTTGAATCTTTAGAAGTGAGTTTTAATGATATTCAAAACTAATATAAGATTAGAGATAGAGGCAAGAATTGCATACTTATGACAAAATGACTCAGTAACATATTCCTGACAAATACCATTTAGACCAACAAAACAGAAATGCCAAAAAGTACCAGATAAGATAAATTGCATATTTTTGTGTGTTCTGTCAGAATTTGGTTTACAGATGATGGTATACAGAAATAATCATTATTAAATCATATTCAATGAAAACCCAAAGAAGCCATCACCAGCAAGTTTAGGATAACAACAACGTTCAATTACAGTCCAAGTGATTGTGGGATACACTTATGAAACAGATATCAATCACAAAAACCATAGGTATCTTAGTTCTTTCTCGCATGGAGAGAATAACAGACTTGAGAGATAACTTTTGACCAAATAATAACTACTATGACAATGTGAAACAAAATGATTAAAATACACAGGCAACTGCCGTGAAGATGAGACAACAAGGTCCTCAAAAGTAAGGTAGTTAATGGCTCAATCTCTAACTTCATTCAACAGCCCGAATTTCCCTTATCTAAAGATAACCACATCCCACAACTACCAAATCTTCAAAGAAAATAAAAGCCGTCATATGTTTTCACAACTACCAAAAAATCATTATAATCTATGAAATACCTATTTGGTGGCATCACTTCAATTAGTCATGCCTTTAGGCACTACTTATTGCTTAGTGAAATGGTAAAAACTCAAACTAACAAGTGCCAGAGTTGAGTCACTATGCGCAAAATAATGTCAAAGATAAGGCATGCCTGCACTCAGGGACGGAGCCAATGAAGGCCTAGGGGGGGCATGTGCACCCCCCCCCAAAGAAGCCATCACCAGCAAGTTTAGGATAACAACAACGTTCAATTACAGTCCAAGTGATTGTGGGATACACTTATGAAACAGATATCAATCACAAAAACCATAGGTATCTTAGTTCTTTCTCGCATGGAGAGAATAACAGACTTGAGAGATAACTTTTGACCAAATAATAACTACTATGACAATGTGAAACAAAATGATTAAAATACACAGGCAACTGCCGTGAAGATGAGACAACAAGGTCCTCAAAAGTAAGGTAGTTAATGGCTCAATCTCTAACTTCATTCAACAGCCCGAATTTCCCTTATCTAAAGATAACCACATCCCACAACTACCAAATCTTCAAAGAAAATAAAAGCCGTCATATGTTTTCACAACTACCAAAAAATCATTATAATCTATGAAATACCTATTTGGTGGCATCACTTCAATTAGTCATGCCTTTAGGCACTACTTATTGCTTAGTGAAATGGTAAAAACTCAAACTAACAAGTGCCAGAGTTGAGTCACTATGCGCAAAATAATGTCAAAGATAAGGCATGCCTGCACTCAGGGACGGAGCCAATGAAGGCCTAGGGGGGGCATGTGCACCCCCCCCCCCCCCCCCCCCCCCCGCCCCCGCGAATTGGCCAGCAACCTATAATATATGTGGAAGTTTTTAAAAAAATTTCCATATATATGACAAAATTTATATAGTGCCCCCCCTCAAATTTGTAATTCCTAAAATTATATTCTTATTTTTTCTTTATTTTCTCTTTTACCCTTCACATTCCTTAAATTTCCTTAATAGAAAAAGTCAAATTTTTCTTCCTCAATTCAAACTTTTTAACTATTTCCTATTAAAGTTTTTTCATTTTTATTTTCCTTTTATATTTTAATAATTTTCTTCTTCTTTGTCTTTTTAAATTTTATTGTTATTATATATATATATATGTATGTACTCCGTATTATTATTTTTTTTTTTTGGTAGTGTGCCCACCTCACTTGAAATCTTGGCTCCGTCACTGCCTGCACTCTTCCCCTCCCAAGGCCCCATTGTGTTATGCCCTATAATTTAGGCAAGACTTTGAGATACAAAAGTATTATTTTGTTGTAATAAAGACATTATGTCCATATTTCGTATACCAATAACACCTTGAATAAGGCTGGGATGATGAAGTTTTACATTCCAAGTAAAAAACATTGCTTACTTCCCATTCCAAAACATGATTCATAAAATTCCTATAACATCTGAAACAAGCCCAGGCAGAAGTTCATATTGGAAAAGTATAAGCAAATAACAAAGTATGAGATCATGAGATTAATTCTAGAATATCAAATTACCCTCTTATGGTCTTCTCATAGTTCCACCAATGCCCTGTGTTGAAGACCAGAACATCGGCATCTCTCCATTTCAAAGAGCTCCAATCCATTTCATCTAATTTCAGAGTTGTTCTTATCTTATGTGGGGAACCAGCAGGAGGTCGACTCTGAAGTACAAGAAATGGTGCCCTGTAGTACTCCACTGTGCAGTTATAATTCTTAAACTTGAACACCAAGAACCCTTTATGCTTTGTGATTGGGCTGCCATTCACTTCATAGATTGAATTCTTATCGGGAACAGCAGAAGAGAGCATGCAGAGGAGGGACTCCCACTGATTTCTTCCAATTGAGTCTCCAACAAACACTAGTCGTTTGTCCCGCAGTTTCTCCAACATCATTTTTGCATCAAATCTGTTTTTTACGAGCGATTGACAATACCCAAATTAGTTTTTTCTTCCTTTTCTCCCATTAAAAATGATGTACTATACGATCAAATATAAGAAGATTCGATGCAAATGAATATAGTAGCCTTTATCTCCCTGAAATCCTACCCCAATTCGATTACAATCCCAAATGATATATATATATATGAATGAAAAATGAACACTGACGGAAATGAAATCAGATTTGTTTCAATATTCATGCAATTCTTTTCATTTAATTCCATTTTTTCTTTTATCCAATGGAAATGAAATTTAGAAGATAGTTTGGGACCAAAGCTATCTAAAACTATGACAAGTTAACTCAGGGAATAATATAATATTATATGGAGAAAACAAATTATCAACAATAAAAAAAAGTTAACCAAATAATAAGAAGAAGCCCCCAAAGTATATAGATAAGAAGTACAGCAAAAAAAGGACAACAGAAAGATGTGGCACAGAAAGATGGAGTAATATCCCAGAAAAGAAATCTCTATATCATTATCCAATAGTTCACGGGTGAAGCTAATTGATACATGATGCTTTCCAGCCCCAGAAGAAATAAGGAAACAAACAATTAGAAGAAAACGGACATAGTCAGAAAAGAAAGACAAAATTCAATAATCATATACTTGAAAAGGACACCATTGCTTCAACTATTTGTTACCTATTGCAAGAAATGCCCTTGAAAAAGAATATTTAGCGGCAGAGATGACTTGAGATTCTGGTGAGAAGCTACAAAGAAGTGGTCGGTCATTTACTTAATTTGTGTATTTTGTTATTATTATTATTGGTAAACGTAGTATTTTCAAATTTTCAATTGTACTATTATCACTAATAGAGAAATTAAACTAGACGTACCCAAAAATAAAAAATAAATAACCGAAAAAGTAGGATATAGATATAATCCATAGCCAATCAAAAAAATTCAAATCAGAAAATAATCCCAAATACAAAAATCAAACCGCTGAGTTAATGAAAAATCAGATAAAAATAAAGGAAAATAAAATGCTACCTTTATCATGTTTTGCAATATCTTGTCTTTTCAAACATTCAACACAAGCAAATCAAGTAATGTATCAGATTACTTGATTGAATGCTAGATACACATACTCTTTTTGGGTTTTATACGTCTTAATGGTTGAAAAGAGTTTTCTTTTTCCAGTCCCAACAATCTTCCCAGCAACCAAACACAATTTCCAACAAAATCAAAAGAGGAAAGTGAAGATTATGAGTAACCTGGGCAAGTTGCAATCTTTGGGCTGCCAACGCCATCTGGTGTAGAACAAATCAGGCCGCCCATTCTCAGAACACCGAAACCCATCATCCATAAACCTGCAATCTCTGGACTGATACAGAGGATAGGTCTCATCCCACACCCAATCACCTCTAAACACATCACACACATCACCCTTTTCACTCAAATACTCCACTACTCTTCGATCCTCATCGGACCCATCAAATTTCAACCACAAAAACCTCTGGGTTTGTGTCGAAAATCGAAAACCTTTAGCAACAGCTTTGTAATCCAAGTAAAAGAAACAGCAAATAACACACACTGTGACAAAGAAGAAGCCAAAAATGCCCACAGAAGGCTCAAAGAGTCTCAAGCGCTTGAATTTTTTGAAAACATCCATCGAAGGCACTGTTTCTAAGTCCTGTTGAGATGGGTTCTTAGACATTTGTACTAAGTATCAATTGGGTTATTTGGGTAGGTTTGAGAGAGAAGCAAAGAAGGAAAGAAGAGGGAACTTAATATAGAGATATTTTAGTGTGGAAGCAATATAACATTCATGGCGATTTCTGTTCGAATCATGGTTTTTGTGGCTTCTTTACTTGATGAATGAGTAACGTTTATATTTTGAGAGTTCGAAAGGACATAGAAAGAGATGTGTGTCAAGAAAGTAAAGTAGCATTCATGAGAAAAACTATGCACTTTGCTATGTTTTTTTTGTGTGTGAAAATGTGTGAGAGAGAGGGAGTTGGTTGGCGAGTGGAAAGATGAACTGTATTTGTGGGGAGGGCATAGGTTACTCACGCATTCAATTTCAAAATCGAATCTGGAAAACGGGGAATGGGTGATTATCAGGGAGTAACCGTAGGGGGTGTGTACAAAAGTTTTTCTAGAGAGAGAAAACGACTCATTCTCGCTCTAGAAATCGTGGTTAAGTTGACTGGTCGTGGGCCCCGTGGCCAAATGGGAATCGCGCAACAAAAGACGGTGTGGTAACGGATTAAACTTAATTTAACCTCACTTTTAATCACCACTTACGTGGTGGAATATTTTCACTTGGATTAATTCGTGTTTAGTACGCGCGGTTTCTGAGCATGATTTTCACTTGGAAACAAGTGGACGCTTTAATTAATTTCATTTTTGTAAAGTACCATTTGATTATTAACTTCCATTTAAGAAAACAAAACAAAATTTATCGAAACAAAGATGGAAAAACAGTTCCACCTCCTCTCTGATGAGATCTTGCCCTTTTTATATTCATTCAATTTTATAATCACCTGAATGGGACTCTTAATTACTTATAAATTATTATTGTTAATTTTTTTTCTTTCTATACTCGCTTATATACTTAAAAGAAAAATGTTAAGTGCATGTAATTATATAAGTGTCTAAGGGCACAATATCAATTCTTGAAAACGTGAGTACAACTATTCATACCATAACTCATTTTTGAAAAAATTTAAATAATTAGGAAGAAAATACCACACACCTTAATAATTACTTTAGAGATTATAACTCATGTATATATATTAAAGTACTTATTTTATATATCCTCAAGCTAAATGCGTGTAATCTATTTCATTTCAATGATTTTTATTTGATTATACGGGGTACTTGAGTTATTCAAAACTTTGTCAAAAGCGTTTTAAAGCTTTTGTTTTTTAAGATGTGGCTCAAGAGAAGCAGGAGTTGGATCCAACAATATCAAACCAATAAAATCCATTTAAAGTAGGCATAAAATTAATAAAATTAAGTCCACCACCTAATGGTGTTATGTAGCAAGAATCTCTTAGTAAAGGATCCGATGCAAATTTAGGATGAGTTCAATCACGTGCCATTTGTCTTGGGATGGAATGAGGGGTCATCAAAGCCCTCTCTCACTCTCTCTCTCTCTCTCTCTCTATATATATATATCTATGTGTGTGTGTATTTTATTATTCGTCATTATTATTATTTTTCGCATTGGCCAAGGTGCATAGACCTTGGTTGGCTTAAGATATTATTGGTATTGATGGACCCTCCAATGCCGTCCCAGAACAGGCTGCCTTCCCTTTGGGTACTCTAGTGTGCCTTTGACGTGCCTTGTTTAAATTAATGCCTCTCCAACAAACAAAGACAAGTGAGCTGTGCCTTTTATGACCATGGATGAAATATTTTAGTTGAAGATTTTTTTTTTTTTTCTTTGCAAATTAGAAGAGGGGGTACTCGAATACGAATATATTCATTTGGAAAGTTACACGTTCTGCCGACTAGGGTGTACGTATTGGTATACTCAAATTGTACTCAGATTGTGAAATTTAAAACCACCCTCGATGGGTTTCCTTTCATACATTTGAGGAGTGGTTTGGGGACGGGGACATTGCAGCATATCTGCTAGTGCTAGACATTAGATGGGAGCAAACTCAAAGCTGGTAACTGAAAATAGCGTATTAGGCAACTTGCTTTAACTTCTTTTGAACCAATCCAAAACTTTTTTTTTTTTTTTGATAGAACCATGTCAAGCGAAGTTCAAAAATCAACTACCAACTCACAAATTTACCATTTTCACTTGCAATGCAAGACACAACTAATTTTTCCTTTTTTGTCAAAATTCTTTTACCTTTTTGCTTTATAGTATTACTTTATTTTATATGTATATTGGTCACAACTCATTTTTTCTTATAAGAGTTTTTTTTTTTTAAATTGTTTTGGAGACGGGTTTTTATAAGGAAATCACTATTGCAGCTAAAAAAATATACCACAAAATGACCAGAATATGAAAAAATAATAATACACATGCCAAGTGGAGTGACGTAGATAGCATTTTTATCACTATTAGCTCAATTGAATGATCATTAGTTGGAATATCACCACGACCAAGACATATACTTGATGCTTTTGACGAAGTCCATGGTCGACCTCAGTGGACAAGAAGAGATTGGTAATCGAGAGAGACTTGATGACTATCTTGTGGAAATTTTCGACGGTCGACAGCACTTCTTACTTGTCAGCTAGGAGGGTGAGACTTCTTCAACTCCAATTACTTGAGGTCTAAAATAAGAAGATTGTTTAGTCATTGTCAATTAAAAATTGATACTAACAAAATAAATTCATGTTAGAACTATATGACAATACTAATAAACCTTTAAAAAAGTTCAAACAATTCCTTCTTGGATAATTAACTTCAGTTTGAAGTATCATATTATGAAGTTCAGATTTTTAACTGTTTATCGCAGCTGAATATTTTCTTATTGTGACATTGTAGCCTGAATTTTGATTTTGAATTGAGTCATGTTCTGACCCGAATCTGACCCAAAACAATTTGTAATCTGTTTCCACTTGAGGGTCATGGATGCTTTTGAACTCTCTTGAAATGTTTGGAGCGGAGTAACAAGACAACACTACAAATATAATCTCCATATTTATTAATAGTTAAATCTATATCTAGCAGAACAATGTTTTGGTCCAAAAATAACAATCACTCATTTGGAATGTTCTAATCCATCCTACTTTTAATTACAATTAAAACAATAATTAAAAAATTGAAATTATCCCACTTTTAATTACAACTAAAAAACTGAAACTACCTCAGTTTTAATTATAATTACACAATTGAAGTTAATTCACACTGGTTTAGCATAACCTAATCATGAAATGACACCACCTGATAACAAGAACTTTATTACAAAACTTATTCTTAGAAGAAAATTACATATTATGATGCAGTAAAATATTCATTAAACCCATCAACTCAATGAGTAATGTGGGGTGAAGGTAGCGGACTTATATTGCATTTGGATAATACTTACAACTTGATTGTTTGGTGAGTAGCAAATGAGCTCCCTCCCCTATATATAAGCCAAGTGCTTATAAAAAATGGCTAACTCAATGAGTAATGTGGGGTGAAGGTAGCAGACTTATATTGCATTTGGATAATACTTACAACTTGATTGTTTGGTGAGTAGCAAATGAGCTCCCTCCCCTATATATAAGCCAAGTGCTTATAAAAAATGGCTAAGATCTGTTCGGGTTCTAGAAAGCTTCAAATATTTGTCTCTACAATGCTTATTTTGGAGAATTTTAGACTACTTGTACACTTCTATACATGTCTAGATAACTCAACGCAACTCTAAAAAAATTCTGAATAAACCCACGTGTATAGAAGTCTAGAATCCGTCTATGCATACCATCCATGTTATCATCTTGTTGTACGACTGCATGGAATAATCTTCCACGGTGGGGCGTGACACTACGGACACCATAACTTGCACAGGTTATAGCCTCCATTGTGATTGGAAGCAGATATTGCAGGTATCCGGTATTTCCTAAAGTAGAAATGAGCATATGGTACAATGCTCAATTTCATAAATATAGCTATTGAGTTTACAAAGACCGGTAAAAAAAAAAGTTTAAAGAAAAGGCACTATGTTAATTAAAACTCAAGGTTCATGATAACTGTCACTTTCAAAAACTTCAATATGTTCATTTCCAGGGAATATTAATACTACGTATTAAAGAGGGAGACATATAATGCAGCTGAAAGAGGCACAGTTGGAGCACTTTTATAGCAATGTAATGTTTGTCTATGAAAATAATAGCCTGTTAAGTTAAATTTTCAGAGAATGTTTTAATGTTCTTACAGAATTGAAAAGCATGAAACTACTTGAAAATTCATTTAATTGATAGCTTCCTGGAAAAAGAAAAAGAAAAAAAAGGGAGAAGACCCAATTTCAGAAATCTCTTTCTTAGTTACAAATTATTGAAAATATTCTCTAGACAATGGAACCAAACAGACTGATTACTTGTCTAAAAGAAAAGTCTGGTTATTCTCAAAGCATTTTCTGTTCTGTTTGAAATAAGTTTATGTGAAGATGAATTAGTAAAGGCCTTAATCTAAATATTCAAGTATCCAAATCAAAAGTAGTCCTAAAAACAAATTTTCACTACTTTGTTAAATATGCTTACAAAATTTTCCCCCAAAGAACTTCTAGTACTAAAAACACTTCATCTGTTCTGGAATACTTTCTCTTTCCAAGTCCTTTTCTTTTCGCAGAATAGGCACATCGAAGAACAGGTTGTCTTCTCAAAAATAAATCATTTCTAAGCATTCAATTGCCTGAAGGACGAGGTTGTATTTAATATATTTAGGCCATTATCTTTATAAAAGTTAAACAAAAAGTATTACCAACTACCAAGTATTCCATGTTTGATTTTCTCTCATTGATTTTAGTTTCAATTCTACCATGACCCGATTCTATTCCTTGTAGGTTGATTGGTGTGTGGAGTACTGTTTAAGGGTATTACAGAAAATCAAACTTCTAATATTCTAAAATTTTATTACTTTCAAATATCTTCTTCCATTTTTCTTGAACTTCAAAAGAACACAGATTAAAACACAGTTTACTTTCACATACTTTCCTTCCATTTGGATGAATGTTATGGGCGCCTCGCACTTCTCCCATACACAATCAAATCTCCAAAACATCAGTCTTAGTATTTAGACTAGTAATGGAGTCATTAATTAAAATAATTTTTTCTAAAGCAGTTTTAAAATAACTATCCTTTTCCCTTAGGGGGTAAAAAAAATCTTTTCAAGAACATTTTTCTTTCCAAACCTTTTTCAAAAAGTGACCTAAAATGTCTTAACTCAATATTAGCCGGCATTCCCTAAAACTAATAACCCTTAACAAATTCTATAAATCCCTGAAGTATTAAGTCTCATTTCTTAATATAGTTCATAAGAACTTTTCTGATAAACATTAGAGAAAGAAAAACACCACTATCAAACACTTAATCCTTGGCATTGTCCCTGTAAAGAACTTCACTATACTTGGAACAATAGTGTTCTACATCATTCTAAATGGAACTATAGCCCCCCTATGACTAATTGAGGCTTCATATCTTATTCGACAAAAAAATTAAAAATTAAAAATTAAAAATAAAAAATGCAATGGATTTTCGAACCATTATAAGTTGAAGATCCTCAAATTAAGATTAACATAACATATTTCAGTCCACAATCATGGAATCTCTTAATAAACAAAATATCCATCGTCTCTTTTCCAACCCATATCATATTTGTATCACCCACATCTATCATCTCCTGAAATGTCAAAAGATGTGAAAATCCACCATAAGAGGTACCTTTCCATGCCAAATATATGTCAGAACTTTTCCCTTTCCTAACAAGCCTAACCCCTTCCCATTTGAACTTTTGTGTCCTCAACAAAACTCAGAACCATTCCTACGAGCTTTCCAAATATCTATTCGACTGGATTCCCCGCACTTTGTTACTCCTGTATTCCCTTTTATCAATCTTATATGTGCTGAACTCATCACCAACCCCAAGTATAAACTAAGAATCAATACTCAGCAAAGCCTTTTTTCAAGCATTTGGAGCATAAATCCTGTTTTGTCATTCTACTTTGTCAAACATCAGAACACAGTCAAACTACCCAAAAAGACACCATAACTCTTCCATAAGTTACCTAACTATCTCTTTTTCCCCTATCATTTACCCATGAACTAAAAATCAATATCTTCACCAAAAAAAAAAAAAAAATTGCTTCATTCAGTATATCATATATATATATATATAATCACGAAATGCAGAGACATTCATTCATGGCCAATAAATCTATTGCTATTCCTTACATTGCTCTTTAGATAATGCCTTCGGAAATGTCTAGTATGAAGCTCAGTTCCAACTTAAGAGTAACACAATACACTAAAAAATACAACACATAAGAAGGAATCACATCGAATTGAAGGAGTCATAAAGTTAGTGTTTAGCCATTTAGAAATCTGTTTCCATTGACATTGGTTTCAAAAGCAATTAGTAAACAAACAAACAAGTTCATACATATATATATATATATATGGATGATTCTAGTATTTACTTGGAGAGAGATCACAAGCCGTCTTCAGAGAAGCCTTCGGGGACAGTTTGGGCATCACGGATGTGTTGATTGTGGTCATCAGACGGCTCAGATTTGTCGACAGAGTACTGTGCTTTTTGGAGAAAGGGCTTGAAACCGATCTGTAGGGTCAGATATCCGAAAGCTAAAGCTCCGACCACCACAACCCCAGACCTCATCGCATTCTTCGCGCTCTCTCTCATCCCTACTTCTTCGTCTTCTTCTTCTTCCTCTTCTCTCGATTTCCCAGAGATCCTCTAAGAGCTCTCAGAAACGGCGTCCTGCAGACTATTCACTACTCTGTAACTTTAAGCTTCGTTTGGATAAATATATAAGGAAAAAGAAAGGAAAGGAAAAGAAAAGAAAAGATCGTAGGAGGGAAGGGAAAAGAAAAGATAAGAAACTATGACAATAATTTATATATAATTGGATAAATTATAAAATAGTAGGTTAATTTCACTCACCTTGGTCAAATATTATGTTCAAATATTTTTTTGAAATTAATCATAACTCAACTTTAGTTTCTTTTTTCGTTAATTTTTTTTGTTTTAAAAAGTGCACAATGACAATTTTATTTTTATTTTTTAAATTTATTTTAATAAAACATATTAAAACCTGAAATAACTAAATTGCCCTCATTTATTATCCTTTCACCTCCAAAACAATTCATATCAATCTTTTCTCCGAATACATATATTTTTTGGTATATATATATATATATATATATATATAAAGAATAATTTTCAAAAATAATTATAAATTTATAATTATAATTTCGTTGGTTTTTAAAAATAATTATAAATTTGGTTTTTAAAATAATTATAAATTTATAATTATAATTTGGTTGGTGTAAATAATGAGAAATATATATATATATATATATATATATATATATATAAAGAATAATTTTAAATTTATATATGAAATTCAAAGGATATTCGAGTCCTTTCAACCATTTTTTAAAGTTAGCAGATAATTAAAATGATAATAATGTCATTTTATATGCAAAAAAAAATCTAACATATTTGAAAAGTAACTTTTAGAATGTAAGTAAAAAACGGGCTAAATGTTTGTAATGCGAGTGATAATTATTTTTGTAAGATGATAATATTTAGCCAAACTTAAGGAGAGGTGTTAGTAAAATTAATCCTAAAATAAATAAAAAAATGAAAGAATAACATTCTTGTTTAGAGAAATAAAAAATTATATTATTTTAACTAATTTATTATTATATCTTAATGTTATGGTGGGATTCAATATTTTTAAAATTTTCTTAGTTAAAATGTTAAAAGTTTTTTTCCGATGAAAGTGTTCTATATCATTTTTCCTTCCAAACCTTCTTCTCTCTCCTCGTTAAAAATCAAACATGAATATTTCAGGCCTTTCACAATTTAAGTTTCTTTTCCTTTCTATTCCCGTCTATCAAAACAAAGTCTAAGGGTCAGTTTGTAGAATGGGAATGAAATGAAAGGAAAAAAATGGTAATGGAAAAGAAAAATATATATATTTTTGGTAGGAAATGTCTGATTGGTAGAATGGGAATGAAATGAAAAGAAAAAAATGGTAATGGAAAGAAATAAAAAAAATTATTTTTGATAAGAAATGTCGGAAGGACACGTAGGGATAGAATGAGACATAAATAACATCTTTTATTATCTCAAAAAAAAAAAAAAAAAATTGAGAATAAAGAAAAGGTATGGCTAACATTTTTAATGAAATTTTATTAATATCAAATTTATTCTTATTTTTATAAAATAAAATTTCTATAAAAAATGGTATTGTTGTAAATTACAATACAATACACGTAATTTCAGTCACAACATCAAACGGCGCACAGTCGCGGTACACGTACTCATTATCGATCAAAATCACTTCGCAAACTCCATTTCCGTCTCTCCTCGAAAGGTATGATGTGGATGATGTTTCTCTCTCTTTACTATCAGTTTGACTTGCAATTTTAATTAAGAGCCATTTTTCGAAATATAGTCACAACTAGGGTTTATATACATATATGTATAGGCTGAAATTTCAGTGATTAAGCATTTGATGAACTTTTGGCTCGATTTGTTGGACAGTTCAAGCGATTGAATGTTGGCTTACTCTGCTATTATCAGAAGGCAACAGTTCTTGATAAGGTCGTTGGGAGGTTACAGTAACAATCACAATTATCAACGGAACAGAATGCATTCTATGAGCCTAGAGGCCGACGCTCTCAACATCCTCAGATCAATCACTCCAAACCTTGACCCAACCAGGCATAAAGGCCAAGCTGGTGAAGCTCTCAATTATGCTATCCACTTTCTCATTTTGTTAATTATATAAGCACACTGATAACTATCTTCAAGCATTAATGGCGGTTTTGAAAAATTGGGATTTTTATGTATGTGTAGGTCCCTATTCTCGCACGAGTCTCAGCTTCTTCACTCTATTTAGAAAAGTGAGCATGTGAAGAGATTTTAGAGATTCTCTACTGTAATGTTTCAAAGGCACTACCATGGCTTAGGGTAAATAATGATGAGAGGTTTGGAATTAAGATACTGAATAACTATTAGTAGGGCTAGTCTAGTGCACGAGGCTCCCGCCACTGCAGGGTCTCGGGAGGAATTGATATATGCAGCCTGTCTCTGTATCCGGAGAGGCTGTTTTCTGTTTTTGAAGCTGTCACAGTGGAACAACCTTATTGTTTTGCCAATGCCTTTCCTCTACTGAATAACTATTAGTGTATATTTTAATGTTTGAGTGGATTTGTGGTCACCAAAATTAGGGCAAAGCCCAATCTAGGAGGGACATTCATTTCGTGGAGAGAGTACAAGACCAGCCACATTAATTCTCTTCTTCTAAGTTTGGCACACTAGGACTCAAGGTGCAGAATAGTGTGATCCATGAAGGTCTGGATCAACATGCATGAGGTTTCATGTGTCAAAGCCACATTTTGCAAAAGATTTTCCAGAAAATTTTCTTTTGACGTAAAGAGTGTCAATTCTTATGAGAAGTATGCATGTGTTTTCAAAAGCCAAGTATATGATCCGTGACGAAAAAGAAAGTACCTAAAATAACCATTGTTGTCTATTTTCAGATGGAATTCAACATTCCTTTGTTCCCTGTTTCAGTCATTTATAAGATTATAACTAATGAACCCACTCTGTACTGATGTAAATCTTAGCTATCTGTTATGTTTGCTTTATATGACAAAGTTTCATTTTTCTTCCTGGTACGTGTAACGCTCTTCTGGTTTCCTCACATTCATGTGTTATTTCGGCTATTTGTTAATTAGGGAAGATAGCTGTTATTGGTGGCTGTCGTGAATACACAGGTGCTCCATACTTTTCTGCTATATCAGCTTTAAAAATTGTTAGTTCTCTAACTTTCTCTCTCTTTTATTTCGATTTTATATATTTATGTATTTGTCAAGTCTCAGTTTTATTTTAACTTCTTTGATGAGAACTTTGTAGTTATCTCGTATTTACCACCCGCAGTATGAATGATCTTTTCTTTCGCCTCAGGGTGCAGATTTGTCCCATGTCTTCTGTACTAAAGATGCAGCTCCAGTTATAAAGGGCTACAGTCCCGAGTTAATTGTGCATCCTGTCTTAGAAGAGTCTTACAATGTTAGGTAAATTTCTAAAACTAAAATCCACTTAAAATTTCTTTTCTTTGAAATTTAGAATTAAATGTGGCAGAGGGTGCTAATTTTGCTTGCCATACTCTCAGGGATGAGGACAAAGGATCAATCGCAGCCAGGGTTCTTGCTGATTTTGATAAGTGGATGGAAAGATTTGATTGTCTTGTTATTGGTCCAGGCCTTGGAAGAGACCCATTTCTTCTGGTTAGTTTTTGTTGTCTTTCAAAACCATATTTATTTTGCGAACAGTAACTCAAGTTATGTAGTTCATAGTATTTTTCGACTTTTAAGGTCAATTTTGTATGTTCCAATTTTGCTCAAGGCATACATATGGCTATAAGAATGAAGTTACACACTATTAGCTGTTTTTATATGGGAAGAAGAATTGTGAGATGATATGAACTCAAAAGAGTTCGTTCCTGATTTTTTTTTATTTTTTTTTCACATAGACATGCATGCATGCCATTATGCCGTGGACGCATGGTTGAATATATGAATGTGGAAGCACAGATGATTAACCATATTTTTAGAAAAGCAATCCACGAGGCAAAAAATTCTGGAGTAACTATCAGTCGAGTTCAATTGTAGACAATCATGGAATCTACTATGGAAATCCTTAAAGTAAACTCGAGCCATGTATGGTACTTGTAAGAGTCTAATAAAGTTGTGCATGAGAAATGAATTATCATATGATCCAACTGGTCTGAACTGAAAAGAAAAAAATGGTTTGCCGGCTCAATTTTATGGTCGTAACTCGTAACTAATGATTTTCTCCACTAAGCAACTACAGTTGGTTAAACTATGGGTGAGATTATTCAGATTTGTGATAAGCTTGTTCCTTGTCTGCATCTCACACTTTGAGGAGTCGATGAGTCCTAGCTGCAGAATAAAGAACAAACCTTATATGTTTCTTTTCATTGCTAGAGCTAATTATGTCATTTCGACTTGAATTAAGGATTACGTGATATCATATTACAGAAGAATGATCTCATTTTCACTTTCTGTTCATCAGTATTTTTCTAGCTGCCTGTGCTGTTTATCCTGTCAAATGCTAGTTTTCTAAAGGTTGCACATCCAGGACTGTGTGAGTGATATCATGAAGCATGCAAGGCAGTCAAACATCCCGATAGTCATAGATGGGGTATGTGATCACAGCTATGTACCTTAAGTATATTCTGAAATATCAAGTGCTATTTCAGAATATACTCCCTTTTTTTAATCCTGAAAAAAAAAAAAAAAAAAAAAAAAAAAAAAAAAAAAGTAATATTCTGAAATATTAGCACTTGGTAATTTTCGTCAATCCATAATTCTGTATACTTTTTTAATGTTCTTGTTTGGCTATGCCTTTATCAGGATGGGCTCTTTCTTGTTACAAACTCTCTTGGTCTGGTTAGTGGTTATCAGTTAGCTGTCCTGACCCCAAATGTCAATGAATATAAGCGTCTTGTTCAGAAAGTGCTAAATTGTGAAGTAAACGATCTAGAAGCTCACGAGCAGTTATTATCTCTATCCAAAAGGTGAATTCTCTTTTAAATTCATCTAGATTGTATCTAATCACTTTGTGGCTTCCTATTGAACGATATGTACTTTGTATGTTCAACAGTTCCACTATCATATTCATTGTTCTGTATTTAATGATTAAAACTTTTTCTTGAGGAATCATCAGAGAATGTTATTTTGCTTGTGCTGATTAGTGCCGACATACAATACTTGTACTTAGTGTCAGACACACACACACACACACACCGATTTATTTACTGTGCTGACGAGCGGTGTTATGAAATATTTCTACTTGAACATCACAAAATGACATACATGTGCACGGAGGAAGGAACATAACCACCCTGAGAGACGGTTATTGATTAAAGTACAACTTGAAAGCTGCAACTCTCAACTCATTTGAGAGACGGTTACTAACATACCATATTGTCTTGTTCAGTTGACCAGATCAATTAGCAGATGCTATGTATTTAAGAAAGACTGGAGTATCAAATTAATGTAAAGATGAGACATTTACTTTTGTTGCAAAGCTATTGCCTAATGTCCACCATGCATTATGTGTTTTAAAAATTTTAGCACGACTCTGTAGAAATATTGAGCGCTGAGAACATTCAATTTGTAGCATGGTTCATATCTTGTTCACTTCCTGTGCATCATGTGGGTCGTTTTTTTGTGAATGCACATCTATGTTGCAAGGATGATGTGTTGCTTAAGTCTGCATTTTACATGATGCAAAAACATAACCTAGAAAGTAAATATTCTTGTCGTATGCTGGCAACATCCTCATTAATATCTGTGCATAAAGCAGTTCAGCACTGTTTGGACTTGCACATCTTCTAACACCTCTATGTTAGAAACAGTATGAGTGAGTGAGAGATCTTACTAGAATTGTGATTATTTCCTTATGGCCAACTAATATAATGATCCTCTTGCCCACTTTAATGTCTGGATTCCATTTTATTCTATTTGGAGGGCTTTGTATTCATTGTTGAATCATAATGTACAGTTATCCATAATTGAGATAATCAAGTTTTGATGTACTCTAATGATATTTACCATTGGATTAAATCTCTTCTTGATCAGGATTGGTGGGGTAACCATTTTAAGGAAAGGAAAATCTGATCTCATCAGTGATGGAGAAACAGGTATTTATGTAATTGATCATATTGTTAATTATCATTCAGGGAAAAAAAAAAATTGTTAATTATCCTTTTTGTGGTTCAACAATCTCTGGTTTTGAAAAGGTTGATAATTGATTTTGCTTTTTCCTCTTTTTTGTGCTTGATTACTATTTAATTTATGTTACGAATTTATCTCATGAATGATAAGAAGTGTTGGATTAAACATGACAAGCTTGGGTTGAGAAGTGTTGGTCTATTGCTTGATTACTGTTTGATGTGATTGCGTAGTCCTGCTTTCAGGCAAGTGGATCCACAGGTCAATTGATGCTTGTAAACCTCTTAGGAATAATTATATGAATACTTGATGGACTGAATATTTGCACTTTTGCATTATAGTGGTTTCAGAAATAGTTCGAGCAACAAAGAATGGTGCATTATTTGTATATGGATTGGTTAACTAAATTTTGCAGCCTTGTGAATTGGTTGTCTAAAGTGCTTACAGTAACAAGTTCTTGGCATTGTCATTCTAGTACCTTTGTCCGTTTAATATTCTATTATCCTGTTGAATGTGTAACCACTTGAAACAAGCCAGTGAGCTAAACTGCTTTGATCTAATTTTTCATCCTTTATGTAGTCAAATCAGTGAGCGTCTATGGTTCTCCTCGACGCTGTGGAGGCCAGGGTGATATACTTTCTGGAAGGTAAGTTATGTTATATTATTTTTGGCACAAACTTTGTTGAAAGAAATCTCATGTGTAGATGGCCTCTGTTCTGTTTCATTGGAACATTTTCCTTTTGTCAGTTCAGTTTTTTCCTTTTGTCAGCGTCATCTATGAGTTCCCAAATATTACTTAAATGCCTCCCTTTTTCTTCAATCTGCTCTCTTCTCTTTGGCCTTTTTGTTTTTGGTTCATGTAACGATGGACTCTAGAAACATGAAGATAGGAGGTTATGCTTTTTAAGTTGTCCACACGAATTTATTCCTTTTCCTCAAAAGGTTTGGTTTTGGGTGTTGGGGGAGAGGTGCATCTGCATGTAGAGAAAGAATAAAAGCAGTGTATGCTGACAGGTTCTGTAGTTCGAAACTTGGTTATGTCTGATGAACAATAAAAATCACGATGCCACAAATGTTAGAGCCAGTGTGTGAAATGTCAAATTCTTTTTAGTTAATGAACTCGTCAGATTTTTTATAATAGAAAAATTAAAAAATATACCACACCCTTCTGTTGGTCTCAGTGTTGCTGTATTCCTGTCTTGGGCGCGTCAGTGTAACTTGGCTGCTGAAGGGAAATTGAGTATGAATCCAACCATGTTGGGGTGCATTGCTGGGTCTGCTTTATTGAGGAAGGCAGCGTCAGATGCATTTAAGTACCATTATAGGTCAACCCTCACCAGTGATATCATTGAGCGCTTGGGAATATGGTAAGCTTCCTAATACTCGATTGATGGTTCAGCTAAATAGCTAATATATTCATAATCTAACAACATTTAATCTTTTCTTTCCACTTTCCTTTTTGTTTCCTGTCCAGTTTTGAGGATATCTGCCCATGCCGTTAATGCCTGATAATGAGAGGTGAAATTGATGGTCGTGGCCTTCGTCAGGGTTAAACTGCCATGGTGAGGAACTATGACCTGTGCTTTCCAAACTACACTTTGTCGTCGCCATCTTCTTCAGCTTGTTCTTCATCTTCCTGGTCGTGTACGAGTTCAAATTGTCTTTTCCCTCTCGTTTGAGGGTTAGTCAATAAATTTAAGTGCACTTGTTCACTCTTTTTAGCAAGAGTAGGGAATAATATAGTTGTGTCAAGGGCGCGTGAAGTTGTCATATAGAGATGTGAAGTTTAGATGATGCAAATGCAGCACTTTTTTTGTTTACAGAAGTCTCTCTCTACTACTTGGTGTCGGCTTTCTAAAAAATGGAGGAAGAGACTCCTATTCAGATTTAGTTTTTTATTATTCACCGGGGAAGTTTATTATTAGCATTTTCATTTTCATTTTCAACTTTCCCAAATGACATGACATTCATGTTACATGACAGCTTCAATAAGGCATTTCAATTATTATAATTTTTAGTCTTCTTCAAAGATAGAAATTTATTGAGAGTGAGCAACATAATTTTTTATGTTTTTTTTGAAAGTTTGGATGGTAGCATCATAATGAGTTTGGGAGCCAGCAACCAAAATTGCTTACCCCATTAAAATTTCGCTACGTTCGAATTCAGAATTAGAAGTAGGGAATTTTAGTCAATAAGTTGTCCATCCATAACGTAAATTTGTGCAATGAAAATGTACACAAATTAACCTTTGTCTCAAGAAACATTTAATTAATGGTGACGGGAAAAAAGTAGATTAGGCATAGAAGATTTGTAAATAAAATTAATTTAATCACAAACTGAGTTCTTGTGCAATTTTCCCTAGCATGGAGGCAAGTACGAGTATTTGCATACGCAATTGCCTGCAAATCATATGTTTCATTCAAATTTAGGTGTTTCTGCAAATTGCATTTTCATCACAGTGGGAATTGTGGAAATGTAATAATTGAAGAACAAATAAAGTCAGCATTTTCAATATAAAAGAACTAATTTCCAACTCAAGGAAAAACGAATGAGAACTTCAAGCTGAATTGCTACATGATTAGTTCTTTAAATAATTAAATTGTTTCCAACTTCAAGGGGGCCTTTATATAGCTGCAAATATATATATATATATATATATATATATATATATATATATATATATATATTTGTTCGAAACCATTAAGTTTGAATAAGATCAACAAAAATCTATGCAAAGATGGTTCATATTTAGCTACTAAGGAAGACTTAGATGAGACATTACGTTTTCATTTTAGAAATTTTGGTTTTGAAGGTTATTAAATTTCACTACTTATTCTTTTTCTCATCTACTGGGATAAAAGAATCATGTTTTTCCATTCCTTTTACATCGCATTTTTATTCAAATTACAAGTTATCCTGTATTTTCTTTCAAACCCTACCCATGTTTTTACTTTAATATGGACTAATCGGCACACTTGGTGTGGTTTCTTTTGTATATTCGTAAATCATCTTAATTAATTGTAATTTTCTTTGCATATTCTTAAAAAATTCTTAATTAATTTTCTCTCGGTTTCTGCTTGGGGGTGGGACTTGGGTGGGACTAACCCGAGCAACCCATTCCTGCCCGAAATTTTTACGAAAGTGGATAAAGTATTTGAGATCGTGGGATGAAACTGGGTTTAAACTTTAGAGTTCGAATTTATTTTTGGATGGGATTTGGGCAAAGGGCTTTTGTAATCCAAGGAATCCGAAAAATCTAAAATATAAATAAGTTATAACTTTTATATTTAAAATTAAATTATTAATAGTATCATTAGTCAAGAATTCATCATATGAGATCATATTATTGATCTAAGATTATTTTATACATAGTTTGGTAAAATTTGATTTCTTTTAATATTAATTTATTAGTAGGTTATTAAAATTTGGGATGCCCCAAAAAATCTAAAAAATCCATGAAACCCATAGATTTTCACCTGTACTTAAGATCACACAGAGTCATGAGAAAAACAGGAGAAAATTAATTTTGTTTTCTTCCTTGCACAAAAAATCTGCCCATAGTCTCGAGTCAGTGACAAATCAGACAAACAAAATAATCCCAAACGTCCAAACATAAACCTACACAGATCGAGACAGATGATCAACACAAAAGTAACACTCCACAAACCTTAAATACCAAACTTTATTCATTAAAACACACACACAGAGTCACTGCTACTCATATCTTGCACCAGTATTCATGACAACATGAAGCCAATATTAAGATCTCTAAATTTAAAAATAAAAAATAAAAAAATAAAAAAATAAAAGACATTGTAAGGTGGCCTTTCACTCTTCCCAAACGAGAATCTAAAATATTCTGAATTTAAAATATATTTTACACGCGTATATATGCCAAAGTTTTGAAAATGAGAGGTTCCATGCTTTTGGAATTCATCGTAACAGACCCAATTCTTCTGCATAAAAAATAATCTAAATTAATAATTTCACATTGAATTAAAAAAAGAAAAAAAAAACCCCTTTCAAAGTAGAGAGCATAGCTTAGTCAACGGGCTTGCAATCTGCAAAGAAGGTTATAAGAAAAATACCAAATGAGAAAGCAACTCATAAAAAGAGCTTATGCAAAGTGAAGATGAAGCAAATATTGAAAAGAAAATGCATAATTTATTTTTTTAGTAGATTACATCTTCTAACCTTTGTTATAATTCCAAGAACATCCCATAGTCTGATTACCTCTCTTGTTAAACGTAGTGTATCTAGTTTTGCCCTTAACGGTTATTATGTCTTTCCACAATTGCTGGCTTATTCAGTTAAATTTTTTTTTTTTTATTATTATTATTTTTTTTCTTAATCTTAAGAATGAAGAAGTCCATAAAGACAGACCACTATGAATGAAAAGAGAAAAGGCAAAAAGGGAGAGAAGGGCAAAATAATATTAAGATATAATAAAATAAGATGAATATTGTAGAGTTACAAAAAAAAAAAAAAAAAAAAAAAAAAAAAAAGAAAAAAAAAAAATGTAAGAGCACAAAAAAAAAAAAAAAAATCTTAGTAAGCTTAATATCATGGTACAACAAAAATACATTAATTAAAAATTACTCACAACTGAAATATATGTGAGTTACCAGGAGAATATCGGGCCAAATCATCTTTGTAGTACCTACAAGATGGATCATCTTTCGAAAGATTAGTTGCCCACTGCATTCAAACCAAATCACAGTTGTAAATCATTATTGCACCACAAATAATGATTAAGAAAAACAAGAATGCAAAAAATAATATAAAATACAAATAAAAATCACAAGGCAGCAAAGACTGTTGCTTTTGTTCACCAAATGCATAAATAAAGATATGCGAATAAGGACGACGACAGTGTAGTTTGGGAATAAGGATGAGGTAATTCCATTCACTTATTCAAAAAAAAAAAAAAAAAGAAAAAAAAATCACCTAATACTATTTGGGAAGAAAAAAGAAAAAGAAAGGGAAAAAAAAAAAATTATAATTATTTTCAGAACCTTGGACATATGATTTTGATTTAATCAGCAAACTGAATTATGATTTACAATTTTTGACTTATAAATGACATAAACGAAGAATCCATATAGAAAGTATTAGTTTTTTTGTAAATAAAGATCAAATATATATAGCTCTTTGTAGATCATGAAAAGAGACCCACATGGTGGCTTGGTATATTTCATGACAGAATCATATAACCGACCAAACTGGTACTCATCCTCAAATATTTCGGTCTTTCGAATAAGGTCTTCATAATCTGCCAGCAAAATTATCATAATGCGCACCAATTAATTAAAAAGCCATTTTGCAAAGAGAATCATCATACAAGCAGATCATAGATGAAATTAAAAGTCACAATGCAACAATATTTTCATATCTTTTTGTCATTGCTTAAATATGTCCACACTTTCTTCTAAGTCCACATTGAAGAAACCAGATTCGACATTTGCACACGAATTAATTCCCACTAATTCACATATGAAATCTAATATCAGCACTTAATTTTTTGTCAGAATGACAACTTCAGCTCAATTGAACTTGTATCAACACAACATAGATGTAAGTCAGGTCCCATGAAGTTCACAATACCCATGGAAGGAACAGAGTTACTTTGAAGAATGTTATGTCTCATACACACACACATATATATCGGGTGGTGGTTCAAAGCGAATTCTGATGATAAAATTAATATCGGTGGTTCAATATAATTTAAGGTTTTAGGCAAATATATATATATATATAAAGCCTTTAATATATTAATGCCAAATACTAGTTGTATATATATATATAAAGCCTTTAATATCTTAATACCAAATACTAGTTAATAATATTTATTTATAAATTATTTTTCTTGATTTTTGAAATGCAAAGTTAAATAAGATAAATAAAAACGATCAAAATCAAAATATACAATTTTAAAAGCAAAAAATAAAAGATTACAAAATAATTTAAGTTAAAAGAACAATAGAACCTCGTGTTAAGCGAAATAGTGAGATTGCAATGAGGAAACAAATGTGAGAAACAAGGGGGAAAAAAAAAGATAATTGTAAAAATTAATAGGAGGGGATTGAAAGTTTTATCTAGGGTTGGGAATAACCGGAGGAACCCAAAATATAAAAAAAGGTATATATTTTTAATGTTATATGTTATTTATGTAACATAAAGTTAAAACTATACAATTTAATATTTAATTATTCATTATAGGGTATTCACCTAATTATAGTAATTGAATTTTAGTTATGGAAACAAAATAATAAAGAATTTAATATTTTGACTAATTTCTAAATTTTATTAAGTATTTTTTTGAAAGGCACAAGTTTTGATTACCCAAAGTTCCAAAGAAAACCCTACTTGGTGGTACGTTAACTTCTTTTTCTGTAATGTTTATTTATTAGTAGGATATTAACATTAGGAATAATTTGAGAAATGTGAAAAATCCGTGCAACTCGTGCGGAATGGCACGGGACGGGTTGAGATATCATGGGTTTATTGGGTTGGTGGTAAGGTAAAGACTGAAATTAAGAGTTTTAATTCAAGTGGAATGAATAGTTTCTGAATGAATTAAATTTTTTAGGCCCACTATTAAATGTCTAGCATTGGTTAGGATCTAATAATAAGAAAATAACTTTTTAAGAAATTCTCATAATATAAAGAAATAAAAATTTTAAGCCAACACGATAATTGAGAATATATGCAAGTAAAAGAAAAAACAACAAAGAGAGGAAGAGAGGAGAAAATATATAAACTTGAAACAGATCTATAAACGGGAGAAATCAAGCTAGCAAACCCCTAGCATGTCTATATATATATATATATATATATAGACAAATTCAAACTTACCGGGACAGTATCTGGACAAATCGTGGTAGAGCGATCAGCAATATTTTTCACTATTAGTACCAGAATAGCTTACGCACTGCATGACAACAAAGAAATTAAACCAAGCAATATATGATATAATATATATAGTTGTAAACCATACGTTATCACCTCGCAAATACTTTTATAATCTCGCCTTCATGTTTCATGGATATTTACAAAGAAAACCTTATTGGAAACATCATTAATAGGATGAAATCCATAATAAAGATAATTACTTTATTAATTTAAAATTTCAACAAATTCAAAGAATTATTATCACTCTGAATTATTATCACCATGCTATTGCGTAGGCTTGTAGGGCCTAGAGCCTAAAAGTGGAAGACAATAGTTACTGATGTGTTTGAGTGGTAATAATTTTGTAGTTGGTGTCTCTGAACAAAAAAAACAGTGAGATACTTGTATGGAATCTTCATGCTCTCTCTATCCATCCTTGCTCCATTTTTCAATTTCATTTTCTTCAATTGCTTTATGTAGTTCAACATAGAATTAGAATAGGAATGAGAGAATTGAACAATAGAGATGGAAATCAGAATCAATCTTCTATTTTACTGTCAATCTATCATCAACTCAAACCTCAATTTACAAGTTTTTTTTTTTTTTTTTTTTTTTTTTCTCTAAATTTGCAGGTAAAACACACTCATTTTTGTATAGAATATGAATATCCTAGTTTTGCTTTGTTCACATGAATCTATCATCTTTTCTAGTAACTGTCATTTAGTTCTGTACTGTTCACAACGTCACATGAAACTATCACATGAATTAGATCAAGAATATTATACTGATGCTTGATAATTTTGTGATTTTGTTATGATTTTTTGTTTTTATTATTTACCTTTTGACGTGAAAAAAATTATTTCTTAGTCAATTTTTTATTTTATTTTTTGTCAAATAAGATACAATCCTGACTAACAGTCATTTCCATTTTCAACGTGTGATCATCTTAAAAAGCTATAGGTCAATGACTCAATGGAAAATTAAGAAATGACCTTTTAATTCATATTTTCAGTGTACACTTATTTTATTTTTATTTTTTGTTGAAATGATAACTAGCTGAACTATATGAACAAAGATTAAGGAAAACATAACAGATGGCTCCATTTACATTTAAATTTTCTTAAAACATTGAGATCTGTAAAGTTCAATTTTATTAAGTTTATGACTCACTCCATTAACAACTAACTTACCTGACACACACACACACACACACATATATAGATAAAGTTTTTTTAAATATACTTTTTAATAGAGCTTGGCAAGAAAAGGACACGAATATGACTTAATGTCCAGAAGACAATCAAGCTCACGGTGAGTGCTGCTCGATCTTGTTTCAGTAAGGTCATTAAGGTCGTCACCTACAAAAAGAAATTAGCTGACTTCATAAGAGACGACCATATTACAAACAAATTGAGGTTTATATATATATATTACAATTTCGCTTTGCCTAAGGTCATAGCTTCAGTCAAATAATATATCATAATATCCTTTTTCTTATATAAACAAAAATATTATCAACTAAAATTAAAGTTTTAATATTTATAATTTTATTTTAAAATAAATTGGCTTCAAAATTTTATTTTATTTGTTCGTTCAATTACGCCCAAGAACCATAAAGGTACAATGCCTTCACGTGTCTATGTGCTTATGAGGTTTGAGCAATGTTAAATTTCTCGAGAGAAAAATTCAAGATTAATTGTAGTACAAATGGTTATACGTCTTAAGCTAATTTTCTCTCTCAGTATTATCTTTCTAAAAGTATAAAGATCCGAAGCTTCCCCTTACAATGCATAATTGTCTATGACTAAATTGGTTTACAGATAGATGTCTTAATTTTTTTTTGAGTAATCATCAGTAATTCCAAATTAACCCTAAGCTGAAGAGATACAAACATAATTCTAATTTTAAAGTTATAATGCAAGTTGTAGTTTTAGAGCAACACATAAGAATTATTTATATATCTTTCTCACCATATATAGTTAATTATACATGTGCTTTGATATATATAATATATATACATACATACACACACACACACACACACTCTCTGTATTTAAGCAAAAATTTAGAACTAATCCAGTATGGTGCCGTCGGCAACTTCCCCAAAGTAAAGAAATTTAATCCCAAAAGAAAATCTAAGTGAGAGTTTCTCCCCCTTCCCAAAAAGAAATTAAGCTAATTATACCCCATCTCATTTGTGATAAAATTACGAAATGATCATTTTCCTATGAGGTTAAAACATAGGAACATTATTGGATACATATAATGATATAAGGACAAATAGGATTGCTCTTACCGCCAAATTGTGAAGACATCCTTCCTGCAAGAGACATTCCAAATAACATCAGAGCAAAATAAAGTAAATGAAAAGACTATATATACAAATTAATCAACTCGCATCAAAAAAACATACATGGTAACATTGATGAGTAATATAAAGTTCATGTGCCCTATAATTCAACTAATTAAGCATTAAATTAAACTTGGCAAAAATTCATTTTAAAAACATGCATGCATTGGCAGGCCTCATTGCTTACCTCTGCAGCAGGTACGATTTATGATGGAGGTGAGCACAAATGATATAACTCTACTTTCTTGCTGAGTTTTGTACTTATAAGAAAGTTGGATAACTTGTGAAAAAAGTAAAGAAAGAAGGAAAAGAACCGAATCTGGTAACTTCCTTTTATATATATATTAATTGTGCCTATTTTTTATTTTTATTAGGTTGTCCAAATATACTTGTCCCTTATATATTCATAGGGTATATTTTCTATTAATAGTTACTCTTTAACTTTTAAAAAATCATTCAACTTATAATATTTAAAATTAAAAAGATAACTTGGTAATTTTAAAAAGTAACAATGTATCGAGTGCATGCACCCTTCAAAAGTTCTAATACAAGAAATGGACAGATAAATGGAACTGAAGGAGTATACATATATACACATAACAAAAAATAATAATAATAAAATAAAATGGACGGTTAATATGAATATATATATATACACACACACATTTATATTGCACCAGGTAAAAAAAAAAAAAGTGATAAACATTATGAGTTGAATTTCAAGATCTTTAGCTTGAAAAACGTGGTCCTTATTTTACTACACATGTATTCCGGCAAGGTGACTAAAGCCCAAAAAGTTTTTAAAAAATTAATTTTATCTTGTTTTGAATTTAGTATTTTCTTTTTCTTTTTCTTCTCTAGGAAAGAATCGTATTTAATATTTTGACACAAGTTTCAAATTTTTATCAAGAAATGAATAATCAAGCTAATAGTATTCTCCAATAAGAATAAGCTTCATATCCAATTTTTTCTATAAAATTTGGGGTTTTTAAAAAAAAAATGCAAATTCTTAACCTAAATCCACATATTGTATATACCCGCTGTAGATCCTAATTATTGGTGCTAGTAGAGGCAATAGGATTATAGGATTGACAGGTGCAATGCATCTTGTAGGAAGTAGCCACATCATCACTTCTATGTAAATTCAAGATATGAATCTTGAATTGAATTCATGATACATATCGCAACTCAAAAAATAAGTTTTCATATTTTCATTGTTGGTTTCCGTATTCTTTCTAATATGTAATTTATTCTTTAGCTGTCAAAATTTTCTTATCAATTTTCCAAGAAAAACTCCGATCCTTAATTATTTGATTCCCTGAATTGTTCGTAAAATGACAAAAAAATGGATGAAAGGTCCACCTCATCACAACAAAATCTAGGGAAAATAAGAGATTAACTTTGATTTCATATATTTACATTCAACGTAAGAGAAAGGTGTATCACCACAAATTAAATGCATGTAGAATTATAACGTTCCACCTTAAATGGAAATATATATATCAAATGGAGCCTAACTTCCCTAAAGGTAGAAAATTGAGTAAGTAATTTATTCAGTTTAGAAAATTTTACAGTAATTTGTAACAAATATGCATCACAAACTCATCATGAACTGGAAATTTGCATGACCTATATTTCTCCATTAAACTTAGAAAAGACTCTGAAATGGAAAAATAAAAAAATAAAAATTTGAAGAGTTAAAAAACAATATAACATTAAAAATGACTTATCTGCTCAATTAGCAACCCTTCAAGTTTATCTTATCTGCTCAAACGAAAAATCATATGTATAAAAAAGCCAAAAACGTTAACACAAACATGAAATGACTATTCATTTCTATAACTTGTGCCATAAATTTTGTATATAGGTTTGTATTGAAGAATCAATATGATAATACATCTCAATTCAACCTGCATAAACTTATGAAATATATCAAGTGGTAGTTTCTCATAACTATTCTAATCAAACTCATATTTCAAAGCTAAATCTTTGCAATTGTTCTTCAGGGTAGTAAGTAAGTACCAAGATGGGGTAAAAACAGGACATTAACATGGCCATTTTGGTAGCTAAGAATGGCATTAGTATATGCCTATCTAATGAACATGCACAATTTCTCAAATCAATCTCACTCAAGCAAAAACTTCTCACAACCAACTAAAATGATGCATCTTTCTTTAAATATTATTTTTTAAAACTAAAATTCTCAAAACATATAATCGAAGTAAACAATTATAGCAGTTAATAATATAATCGTTTGAAAAAAAAAAAATTTAAACACAAATAAACAGTTAAAAAATTTAAAATATTTTATTTTTTAAATAAATACATTCAAAAATAATGAATTACTAATAGATAACCAAAAAAAAGGTCCACAAGACGTGACTTTTCAAAAAGTAGAGAGTCACAAGTGTTGACATGATATGCTATTGTGCATTCCAGATGCGCTTAGACAAGTCTAAAGAAATTCTATATGCTATTGTGCACTTCAGATGCTCTTAGACAAGTCTAAAGGAATTCTACAATGTCTCGAGATGCTATTAGACAAGTATAAAGAAATTCTACGATGTCTCCAATCTCTATCCACTCTAAAGGAATAATTATTTGAATACAAATAATTATTTAATTCAACATTCTCAGCGTCTGTTAAAGCAACCTTTGAAGCCACCTTGTTAAAGCCACCTTCTTGTTGTCGGCCTCCACCGAGGCCGCCGGACTGACTCTTCGCCGGCCATGGCTTCCGTGGTATGCCAATCCTCCATTAAAGACTATGGTTAATGGCGGTTATTAGCTTGTTTTTGGGTTCTGGGCTGTCCCTTCTTTTGGGCCCTAATTTGGGCTTCTTTTTTGTCCCTCTATGGGCTGTTTCTTGGCCAAAGGCCCAACACTATACTCATACTTTTCATTTATATCAGTTGCTTAAATTTCCCCAAAAAAAAAAAAAAAAAAAAAAAAAAAAAAAAAAAAAAACCTTTGAATACAAATAATTATTTAATTCAACATTCGCAGAAATATTGTCTTAATACTTACTCGATATATGTGGAACGAGACATTTTGGTAGCTAAGAATGTCATATTAGTGAAGAAGGTTTATTGTGGTGGTAGCGTGAAGTTGTTTGATAAAATGCCCATTAGGGGTGCTCTCTCAGCAGGTGTCACCTGGCTTTGATGCATTCTGTGAAAAATGGTAATCCCTGTTTAATAGCAATTATTCAAGCAGGATGCAAAATTGCTTCCTAGACATTGAAATGACAAAAAAATAGAACAATGACAGTAATTTAGGCAATTTTAAATAATAATACAAACTTTATTATACTAGAAGAAACATTTTTACACCGACGAAAGTTACAGAAAACTAACCTCCGGAAAGGGGAAAAAAAAAAAAAAAAAAAGTTGCAGAAAACGCTTGTGCGAAGAGCAACTACACAAGGAAGCAAACAGACCAACCTACAGCATCCTATTACATTGACTACATATCCATCCTACCGACACTTTTATCTACGTGCATCTTCCATTGCATTGGATCACATCCACAGCCATATAAAACCCCACTTTTCTGCCACAAAGATGCAAGTTGTGAAGTTGACGGACATAAATCTTCTATTTTGTGGCTGTAAGAAACGTTGGCCCTTCCACCTGAAATTAATTACATCCACCAAATTTACAAATTTGTTGTATTATAATAAAATAATAATGCACAGAATTATTTCAAATAATTGAGTTGGACACTAGACTTGGCACACAAGAAAATCTTACTAATTTGGACGCATCTCTTTTTCATGGATTCGGGATTCCGGCCTAGATCGAGAAAGAATCCGAATCCTTTCTATAACATATATTCGGAAAATGGTTTGAAGTCTGAATTTGAATTCTCATCACCACTCCATATATTAGTGGAGGACACCACAAAAGAAATTTGATATTTAAATCAACTCAATAAAGCCTTTCCCAATTAATTGAGGTTGACTAAAGAGATACTATCCCCAAAAGGGAGGAAGAGACTCCTATTCAGATTAGTTTTTTATTATTAGAATGTCATGTTACATAAAAACTTCAATATGGCATATCATCTAGAATCATGATATATAATAATACATGTTCGACAACATGATATTTGTTTTTTAGAAGATTTGTCCCCATTCAAGCAATGGAGACACTGATTGGAAATAAAATCATATTTAAGCATAGGATCAATGTTCTTAAATGAAGCATACATCACTATGATTGTGATATATTATACTTGTAGATTATATATGCATATCTAACTTATTTGGTATAATGCGGATAATTCATTTTAAATTATAATATTGGGCAAAGTATCAATTTACTTCAGGTTTGGATTCCTTCCAAAAGAAACTTTTCACCTAATTATCCATAGCACATAGCTTTGGCACAAAATACAGTCTTCGTTTCTATAATAATCGCATCGACGCTATGACTTGGGTTCAACACTATGTGATGTATGAATGTCGAGGATTGATGGATTAAGATGGAGAGTTATTGTGGCTATGATCTTAGCAGGTGACCCCACAAATGCATCATTCAGCACCTAGATTGAAACATAAATCCCAATGATTTGTATTTATAAACTAAAAAACCATCTTAATTACCATGAATTTTGCTCCCCAAATTTCCTCCTCGGTAGCGGGAACAGCGGTGATCTTGTTCTTAGGATTCTCATAGCTTCTCAGTTCTCCAACTGCTGTGGAAAAGAAACATCCTGCAATATCCAATGAGAACATTGTCAAACCGAAGAAATAAAAAGGGAAAAATAAAAAATAAAAATAAAGAAAAACGAAATTAGTGGTTGGAAGTAGCTTTCAGCTTTCACAGTTGCAAAAGTAAAAGATAAAAATGAAATCAGTGGGTTTAAGTAGCTTTCAGCTTTCGCTGTTGCCATTTATTCTATTGTTAGTGGATTGAAATGCCCCGGCATGAAGCAAAAAAAGTCATGGCTTTGTAGATATCTCATTTTATCCCAAGCAATCAATGGGGTTATTGGACTACTAAAGCAGAAAGATGATCCACCTTGAGGGAAGGAAGCCAATGACTTGCCACAAGCTCCTTTAAGCAACTCAGCATCGTTGGCGAAAGCCACGTACCCATCAGCAGTGATTCCCCAATACAGAGGAACCTTAGCGAATTGATCCTGTCAGGATTATACCAACCCAATTGTTCTTAAAGGGTAACTAAAAAGCCATAATATGTGAAAATTAAGTCAATTGTTGGGTGGGACAACTTACAGTAGCCACAAATAAGGTGTTGGTGGACTTGTCAAAGACAATGAAAGCAAAATTGCCAATAAGGTGGCCAACAACATGGTTAGGAGGGTAAGGTGCGCGGTCACGGAGTGCCTTGTAAGCCTCAATGACTAACACCACTTCATTCGCAGACTTGGCAAGCCCATATTGTTGCTTCAGACTCCCCAAGTTGTCTAGTGCTCCCTCAAACAAGCAGAATATCTCATCCTTGACTGCAAATGATCTGCAATTTCCATCACATAGGAACTGTTAGATTGACATGACAAGAGAAAATAATTACAATATCAAATGTCACTATTTTGAAGACCTAAGTCATAACCATCCAAACTAAATTATTGTATGAAACTAGTTCTACAAGAGACGTTTCTCATTCAATAGATGAGGTTAGAGGGTCATCAAATTAAATCTTGACTATTAAAAGCATTTCTATATTGTTGCTTATAAAAATTAAAAAGAAAAAGAAGAAGCATTTCTATATTGTTCATCTAGGCAGTCATGGATATCATCATGACCATAAAGCCTAATTCCTCTTACTAAGGACAAAGTTTTTTTTTTCTCTTTACTCACACATCCACTTTATCCCTTTGGAGACTTGAAACCCCACCATCAATTTTGGAAGGTAGAGGATATATGTTACAAGTGAGACTTATCCACATCGGGTTTGGATGGGGGTTGAATTGTGTATAAATGGGTGAATATGCAGCCGTTTGAGCTTTTGGGTAAATGGACAAGCGTCCACCCATTTTAATTAGTATTAGAGCTAGACCCAATTCTTAATCAGGTATCACGCCAAGCGCCCGGTCCGGAGGATATCCAAGTCTGGCCTCGGGTAGGCAGGGTGGCCCGATCGCCCGAATTCGAATGGGAGAGACTATTACAAGTGAGACTTGTCCCGTATCAGATTTAGATGGGAGCCCACCCGTTTCAATATACCATTGGGCCACAAGGCCTTGGTGACTAAGGACAAAGTTCAAATAGGTGGGACACATACATCATCAATTCACCATGGCCAGAAAAATAATGTAACAACTCAGAAATCATTCAATGTGATATTTAATATCTCAACTGTGAATTTAATTAAAGACCCACGAGTGGATAAATTACAATGAATGCTGAGTACAATTTTTTTTTAATATTTAACAATTTATTTATAAATATTTAACAAAAATGACTCAATGTGAAATTCATAAACCACAAGTGTATAACCAACAGTGACTAACCAATGTTTGGATTTGATTAAGACAATTAAACAAATGCTGTTATGATATGGGGAGATCCAGTAGATACCAAAATTACTAATATACCCTTCCTAAAAGGCCGGAAGGTGAATTCAGCCGACCAAAAACTAACAATTGGCTCTAACCATCCAAGTGTCATTTCACCCATAAAATAGCCCATCCATCCAAAGAAACCAAACCCTTGGATTGAGTATTTTTCCATCGAATCACTTTGGGGAATTTTTTTTGATAATTGTCCGGAAATATATTAAGTGGTGGAATACAGAGTTGTTGTTCTAAGATACCTTACGCCACCATAGCCAACAATATTACTCCATAATATATATATATATAAAAGTAAAAATAATCTCTTATACACTAACCAACAAGAAATTTTTCCATACCAAGTCCGTGCCGATTGAATATGATTTAAGTGTCCATAAAACTCAATAAAACAATAGGGAATTGCGTAAGAATAAAAGTCATTTGAGCATTGCCAATTCAAAGGTAACAAACAGGTTGACTATTTGTAATATTACACAATTGAGAAATCTGCCACGTGTATGGCTCAAGTTGAGCGATCAGTGTGAAGAGACTTCGAGAGGCTTTGGGGCATGATACAAAATTTTTGGATTTGATACTTGGCAATCATGCAAAATAGAGTGGGACCCAGAAACGCCAAAAGAAACACCCATCACCGATGAGATCTTGTCCCTCACTCCCATGGCCCATGCCCTCAACCATGATTCTTTAAATCATTACCATCCAATTTAATCTCATCTATAAAACTTTAATTGAGTACAGATAACGTAACTAACACGAAAATCTATAGATATTAGTAATAAATAGGTGAATTAAAGATTGCGGTGGTTGCTTAAAAATAAAAAAAAGTACTTCAAAAACGTGAGAAAAACATACAGAAGCTTGTAATAGTCACTCTGAAATTTCGTTTTATTTTTTCCTCCAGATTCTTGACAACCAAACAAAACTACCCCTGATTCCCAGAGAAAATATAATAAAGTAGATGAATACTCCATAGTCCATACTCATCATGCAAGCCGTATACGAAGGCGACTAAAACCAGAGTAAACATTATCAGACAATCGAGATCATTTAATCACACAAGCAAATTAATATAAACAATCATTTCTCACTTGATTTCCTAATTAAAATATTCTAGACCATGAATTACGCAATTAGCAGCACAAGCACGATGTTTAACAAATATATAGCGTGTGTATATATATATATAGTACCTGGGCTGTAAGGGCGACTCGTTTTGGTGAGTGTAGGCTAACTGGGCATGGTCTCCCATCTGTATGGAAACACCGGAGGGGTTACCGTCTAGGAACCGGTTGACCAGCGCCGCCGCCGTGGTCTTCGGTGACGGAGTACGGCTGCCGGCTGCCACAAGCTCCTCCGGCGGCGACATGATTGAGCTGCTAAAAACACCCAACATGACTCACCCAAAATACTCTCTCTCTCTCTCTCTCTAAAATTATATATTTACTCTCTTTCTCACACTAGAAAGTTGGAAGGATCGGAGGACATAGGAGGAGTGGGATCATTCGAGGCCATTGCTAGTTATAGATGGAGGAAGAGGGTATTATCGTCATTAGGTACATTTCTTTTGTTTTTGTTCTCTGCTTTTTATCCAATGAAGGACAAGGAGACGTGGTCCTGGACCCACAGAGGGGTGATGATTACCTTGAGTATGATAGTGACTACGTGGGGCCGAGATTATGGCGCTACAAGGTCACGTGCCGCGCACGCGTGCCAATTGTTCCGTTTGGTAGGAAGGAAGTGGAACAGAAGTAGAAAGAGTAAAAAACAAGTAGGTGAAAAAAAGGATTGAGTTGGTTTTTTTATTGTATACCTTGAAAGAAAATAATTTTTATTGTTTGGTTGTGTAGGATGAAAATTATATTTAGGACTTCGAATTATATTTGAAAATTTGAATTTAATGTACAAAATTTCAAGTTAGGTAAAAGAGTAAAACATTTCGTCAATAGAAAAAATACTATCCCTACCATCCCAATTTAGATTTTGGATTCCTTCGTATTAATTTTATTAGTACAACACATTATATCATAGTGTAATAAATACATTAAAAAAGTAATTTTTTACATAAATGACGTAATGTAATTGTTGCATAAACAATGTGAACTACCGCACTATAAAGATCTAAATGACGTAAAGCGCAACACAAAATATAATAACAAAGGCGCGGATTCAAATTTTCCAATTTAATACTCTATAAACAACTTTTAAAGTTTTTTTAAATTATTCTTTTGATAATATTTATATATTAAAACTTGAAAAGATAACTTCATAATTTTAAAAAAGGACCCCTGTAAGTATTTATTTTACAGTATTCATTTAGAATAATGACCAAAATTTACAATATGCATGCATTCTAAAAGTGGCTCTTATTTCAGGGACTATGGTTTGGTTATCATATGCAGATAAATAGTCATATTTCACGTAATTGCGAAACAAAATGTTAATCTAATTTTATATTTTTGTACATTCAACTCTCAGTTCATATATTATACATGAATATTTGGAATTATGCCCTTTTTGTACACAAAATTAGACTCTTTTTTTTCTTCTTCTTCTTTCTTTTCCATTTCTAATTCTCTCTCTCCTGTGAGAGTCTGTAATCCTTTTCCTTTTTTAAGTTTTATCCTTAAGCTCATAGGGATGGGGTACAATCAAGCACAGATTAAAGCACAAAATCCAATCGTTTATTTATTTATAGGGTTAATTATACTTACACTTTTCGAAAGAATTCGATTTTCATCTAGTTATTCATATAACAAATTTTTAAAAATGTAAATGTAATTAATCATTATTTATAAAAGAAGCAGACCATGACATGTAAACAAGTTATATTTACTTTTAGTCCATTCGAAATGATTCATTTTAGGACAATAATTAAGATATTACCTTTACATTTGAAATGATCCATTGGATGGGTTTTAATAAGATTAAAGTACAATAATTAAGATTTTAGCTTTCACTGTGAAGATGCATACGGCAATTACCAAAATTGTGGAGGTGCAAGTAGTATTAGGCCCCCTTTTAGCATCATCACCGTAATTCAAACTCGTTTAGGGCCATTGGATCATGACGCGCTTCTCGGACCAGAAAACGCCACAATGAGTGGGCCCCAATATCGTGGTGATCCATAACATCAACCCATGTAGGATCCTTTAAAGTCTTTAATAGGCTTTAAAATTTAATTTTTAATTTTCTTTTTGGTCACACCCATAAAAATGATCAACTTGGTTAAAACAATCAAGTTGATCTTTGCTCCGTAGATATATATATAAACACTAAAATAATACGGAGTACTCTATCTTGCACAGTAAATAAGAACTTTTAAATTTGAATTTTTTTTTTTTAATAACTACCTTCATTTTCTTTTATTTCTATTTTTTTTTATTTTTATACTTACATAAGATTCAACTGTCACTAAAATCACCATGTTTGGTACTGATTGATCAAATAATAAATAATTTTAGTGAATATAATTTCTATATATTTTTTTGTAACTACTATTTTTTTACACTTATATGAGATTCAACCGTTATGGGTTTTAATATATAAGAGTTCATTTTTGTATATAAATATATATATATATATATATATATATATATATATATATATGCACATATAAATATTTACTATAAATCGTGCACCATAATTTAGTGGATTCGTTCTTAAATTCATAATTTAGTGCATCATCTTTGTCTTTTATCTTATAAAAATAGGTCAGTTACATAAATTCTTTTTTTTCTATCATTTCCTATTATATATCATGTCATCTTTTAAATTTTAATTTTTCTATCATTTTTTATTACTTTATCATGATCCGGATGAGGTGAAAAGTGAAAGGAATATAAATAAATTGGTATGCAATACTATCCAATAATTTAAAATTTTTGTTATAAATTGTACTCCGTATATACTAGGTATTATATATTCACCGGCCGAGTAAAATTTAATCTAACCAACTATGACGATGGTTGGTAACTATTTTTTGTGTTTCTAGACTTAAATTATATTCGATTGTTATTATTTTTGGTGTAATTAAATTTCATGTTTGCAAGACAGCAAGAGATCACTAATTTATATACATAATCAAAACAGCAATATCCTTCAAAAAGAGATCATTAAAATACATCTCTTGTTCTATTGTAAATGAGTTGCAGAGTATATTTATAAATATAAAATAATAATAAACAAATAAATCTAAGAAACTTATATTTCGTTGTCCAAAAAACACAGAGAGAGATGGCGGGTCTAAACTTACAACATCCAAAACCATGGGTGGTGGTGGACCCAAGATTTCTGTTCTGATCGGCAACTTAAATCTAAGTAAAATGCAAAAACAAATACAAATAACATTACAAATTTGATATTGGAACTACGAAAGGGACAGGCTGCCAACATATTCTATATGTTGGGGCCATTAAACAAAGTACCATACAAATAATTTTAGCTTAATGCAACTCCAAGTCATACCTAATCCAAGGAACATTTATGTTTCTTTTTTTTTCTCTCTTTCTTTTGGAAAATAGGAAACATAGATTGAAGAATTCAAGATTCCATAAAAAAATGTTTCCACTTACTAATTAAATCATTTGTAAGATGACGTAAGTAAAATCATGTAAATAGATTTACTAGTTAATCACAATGCCGTAAAGAATTGGATACTCATCAATGACTGATGTAAGTTATTGAGCAACGTTGTTTGTCCACGTATAAATATATATTATTATTATTATTATTATTATTATTATTTTTTTTTGTCGAATCCGATTCGATGCGAAACAAAACTCCTAAAACGTTGATTCATGAGTTGGGAATCCACTGCAGATGATGGAGCTCAGTCCCAGATACAGTTGGTGGTGATAAATATTGGGTGTCTTGTCCGAGTGGGCACAATTGGAACGAAGTCGTGCCAAAGATTGAATAAATAAGAATAGAATATGATTTTCACAGTGAAATTTGAATAGGTGACGAATTAATGATTCCTCAAGTGCAAGTTGGTGAAGGTGACGCCCATGGTATTGCCATTGGCCCACGGTCCACTGGCCCATGGTTTTGGAGTCTTCATAATTGCCCTTTGTTTCCTATTTTAATTACCATATTTAAACGAATTTAATTGCATTAATTAAGTAGAGTCAACTTTGCCAGGTGCATCTCTCGTGTCTTTTATGATGAAAGAATTAAGATCATAACATGGAGGTAATCTTAATTATGTAGAATCATTTTTCTTCTTTCAAAATGAAAGGTGAGAGAGTACGGGACGTTAGTAAAAGATAATTTAGTGTGTAAATCTAGCGGAGAGAGAAGTTGGCCAAATATGATGAAGAGTTAATTTAAATCTAACCCGAATTTGAAAATTAACAGGGATGTGTGAAAAGTGCAGTGAATTTAATGGTGAAAAATGAAGGAAGTGCATTGAATGAAAAAAAAATCAATTTTCTCTTATGCATTTGGAGCACCAATTGTTTTTTTTTTTATTTTTTTATTTGGATAGCAGATATGTTTCAAGAAAATATTATGATTTGGCTAAATTGTTTTTATTTTTATTAGATAGCTAGGTTAATATGTCTAAATAAATTTATATGGGATGCATAGTTTTTTTTTTTTTAAAAAAAGTAAAAGTAGTATAAGAATCTAAATAAACATTTTTGTAAGACAGTAAAGAGATCAAAGGTTAAGCGTAAACATACTATATTTTAGAGGGATGAAAAAGGCATAATCACAAGTTCACATAACTTTCTCAAAAAAGGTCATATTTCCCTCTGTTTTTTTGTAGGATAAATTGATGAGAAATTTAATTGTTTATGGAAAGTTACTTTTCCCACAAAATATATTTTTCTTATTATTTTTTCCTTTGCTATTTAAATTCTTAAAATATGACAAAGAAATGCACTCATCACCTAAACAAATTTGTGAGATTAATATAATTTACAGCCATGAGCATCTAAGAATCAATATATACCTTTCTAGCATTTAACATCATTTGTTGTTATTATTATTATTATTTTTTTTATTTTGGCGATGTGGACTAATTCTAGGGCCACAAAAGAACAAGCCGAGATGATCTTTAAGCTGTTCGGAACTACGAACTTGAGCTTGTTTGTTCATAAGCTTAGCTCAGTTTGGCTTCAACTTAAAATTGTAATGAGCTCAAAAAATGAGTTCGGGATCATGGTTTTAAAAAACTTGAACTCGACTTGGCTCGTTTAAGAAAACAAATTGAACTCATATTCAAAGTTTATTTATTTTCAAGTTCGTCAGACTCGTTTAGCAAATCATTGTATTTTTGAACTTCAATAAAAATATAAACAAATATAAACAAACTCTTAGCTCTACAACTAGCTAGCCTCCGATTTACGAACATATACAAACTTATATTTACGAGCATAAAAAAACTTACACGAACTAATGCTCACGAGATCGGTTCATTTCCTAAACGACAAATAAAAAGGGTGATCATTATCATCTTAAATCCAACCATAGGTCAGATTCCATAAATAATTAAAGTTTGCTAGTATTTGCATTTAAGGCACAAGTAATATCAATGCATGGATGATGAAGCGTAGAATGGTGGTTGGTCAATGGTGGATTCGACCAGCAGATTCCATGGATAACGTCTGAGCTAGAGACGCGAGAATTTAGAGAAAGAAAAGTTGGTATTGATAGAGAGAGATCGATTTTCCCAAAGATAAAAAGGGCGATCATTATCATCTTAACACCAACCATAGGTCAGGACGACTGGTATTAATTTTTAGTGTACTGAGAGCCACATGCTTCTCCCTCTTCGTTTTTCCTTTTCCTTATGACTTTGTCTACTTTCCAAGTTGAAAGCAACTTTGATAAAGAGGTGGTTAATTTATGGATATCCTCACATCCCCCCCTATTGGCCTGTTGCCGTTTACCTGACCCATGTGTATGTCAGTATGTGGGAGGGACCATTCATTTGAATAGATATATATATATATATATATATATATATATATCATTGTTGAAATAAATGACACATTTTTGTCCACGTTCTATTACAATAGAATATATTTTCAACCTGATTTTTAAACACTAATAAAGACATTACAATTTTATTTTACCAAATATTAATTACATGCTCTTGATTCACCAACAGTACCGTCGCCTAGAACATGACAGTAGATATATATATATATATATATATATATATAAAGGCCACTAATTAATTACATTGTATTGGTCTTATTATCTATGTAGAATTGGTCCGTTTGCATGGGAGAGACCTACTTTTGGCTGCATTTTTATTCAAATTGTTATGTCAGTTTCAATGGCTACATATATATGTAATATGTGACACATCGTATCTGAATAAAAATTTAATTTAATTTCAATAGTTCCCTTTAAGGAGATCAAAACCCCATGTCTGGACAATTATTGCTTGCTTCATCTTTCATTATTTTAGTGTTTTCAGTGAAATATAAAAAAAATAAAAACAAAAGAATGCAACTAGAGTACAGCACAAAGTTCCTAGCTTTTCTTGTGGTATAGAGAACGATGTGTTAAGTGTCCTGAGCTTTTGGTGTGAAATCATTGTAGTACTTTGTAAGTTTCCAATAATCCACCTATGTTTGGTGGGAATTACTTTGGACTCTTCTGGCATATGCTGTACTAGAATTTTTCATGTTAATAAATACCTACTCATTTAAAAATAAAATTATTCAACAAATTTAGCAAGTATCTAATCACAAAGTTTATTTCAACATTTTGTGTGTGTGTGTGTGTTTGTGTAAGAGAGGGATAGAGAGAGAGAACTGAACATGTACAGTATTTTTGGGAGTTTATGTTTTTTTGGAAAAAGGTTAACCCAGTGCATGAGACTTCGTAATAGTTTGGAAAATATTATGCAGTCAGGTGATTTTTAATTTCAAACCGTGGTCTCCAAGTTGAATGGAGTAGCCTTAGTTTTGTGCCAAAATGTTTCAATGGAGATTTTCAATTTCAAACCGTGGTCTTTGAGTTTCAACCGAGCAACCTTGGTTTTGTGCCAAAATCGATCTATATTTATGGTGTTCTTATGAACCTAAACTTGTGTTTGATTATTTAAAAGAACACAGACCATAGCCTGTAGATCACGTTAAAGCTAAAAACAGAGATGTGTAGAATTGGTATCATATACGCAAACCCATTGTTCTTTATTTTGCTTAATTATGTGATAAGAAATGATGAAAAATCAGGTTTCGAGTCTTTTCTAGGCTGGCTATATGTAAGTGTTTAAAAAAATTTGAATCGTTAATTGAATGATGTTCTAAAGAAAGATTTACGAAGACTGTTTTCCAATGGTTAGCTATTGGAACTTCAATGTGTTTTAAGGCACATTCTTGATCTACATATACCTAGTTGAAAGTTCTCTTTGTGTGCAATTTTGGAATGAATTAGTCTTGCAACAGGACTTGGAGAAAATGCTGCCAATTGACATAAAAGTAACTTCACAAGCTTCCCAAGCAAAACACTACTCCTTAGAAAACATTTGGTATAATCAGATGTTTACAACAAATGCTAACGTATGGAGTGAATAAGAAAACTGGTGTTAGGAGAGGAAGTTGAACTGCAAGGGCGGCGCTGAACACGTAAGAGAAGAAGCAAAAGTGCACCTGCCACAGCTCCAATTGTTGGGGCAATCAGATATATCCATATATCATCAAACTTCCATGATACAATTGCAGGCCCTAGTGACCTCGCTGGATTCATTGATCCTCCTGAAACAGGCCTGTGTTTTGGAAGACCAAAGGAGGATTATATATATATAACATTTATGTTATATGTGATTATGTATAGTAATACTAAGTAAAATTAAATAAATAAGTAAACAAACCATATATAGTAGTACAATATATATAGGGTATCAACATACGCAGTAATCAGCACTGCAAGTCCAATGGCTATCCCAACAACAAATCCAGACAAATGGTCTACCTGCAAAACACCATTTAAGGTTACGCAAAATATATATAGAATGTACCTTTGGAGACCATTTTTTAGATTACAGTAGAATTGGATCTTCGTATTGAAGCTAAAGTCAATCGCATTTTATAGCACCAAAGTAGGAGATTTTGTCTTACGCGTTGAGCTTCATTTGTCAATGATGCAACTAAGAACATGATGATGAAGGTCGCGATGAACTCCAACCAGAAGGCAGCAGTGTGTCCTCGCAATGGTCTGGTGATCATGAGATTCGATTCTATGTCATAAACTAAACCTCCAATAAATGTTGCCAATCCTGAACCCCCTACTTGCGCCAATATGTAAAATGGTACCTTGGAAAACAATAAGGAAAACAACTTCATTATATGCTACCTAGTGAAGTACTCTAAAAGGGCATTACCTAGTGGCCTAGGTATGCACGTGTTTGAGTTCCTCTCCCCTAGTTTGTCGGAAAAAAAAAAAGAAAAAAAAAAAGGTACCCTAAAGACTGAAATTGGAATGGTTAAGTACCATGCTCCAAGGAAATTGACCAAAGGCTGCAAAAGCAATTGTGAAAGCAGGGTTAACATGAGCTCCACTTATGGTCCCTATAGAGAAAATTACAACGATAACTGCCAATCCTGCTGTTGCTGCAGATTCCAAGAGCATTGCTGCGCCTTCCATCAGCTGCGTGTTTGCTATGATCCCACATATGCAGAACATCAAAATGAAAGTCCCCACAGCCTCTGCTAAAACCTGCATATTAGGAGTGTGTTTGATTTAAAATTTGTACACGGACTTTTAGCTCAATAGAAGTAATGTGTGCTTTGGAAAGATATTTTTCATGAAAATGCTAGTGATTTTCTCACTCTGCGCGCAAAATCTGCATCCATTCCATGTGGAGAGCAGCAAAAAGCCGAGTTCTTCATGAAAACATCTGCATTAGAGCCCAACTCCTGATCATATTTAGATTGACTACTCTTCGAAGCATCGGAAGTAGAAATATCAGGGGAGGGTTGACTCTCAAACAAGCTTTTCATGATCAAACCTAATAATTCTCTTGTGTTTGGGGAAAAAAAGGAATAATATTAACTTTAATTAACGGTTGTAGTTTTTATAGGTCTTTTTAGAGAGAGCTTATTTTAACAGACAAAGAGTGTGTAGAATATAAAAATTTATGTTGTTTTTTGTTGCTTTGCAATGTAAGATATATATGAGTATAGAAAGGGGAGGTTGTAATGTTGGAGATTTGTTTGTTATTCACACTTTTTTGGTTCTTCCATTAAGGAGGTTAGTTTGAGACGTAAATGAGTGAGATGTTGCTCCAACACAACTCTTGTGCTCTTGGAAAAAGGAGAAAAGGTCGCTGATCATGCTTCTTCAGTGTTCCATACAAGAGGCTAACCATTTTTTCCCAGACAGTTTCAGATTTGGTTAGTTTTCAACCTATAATGTCTCTAGATCGTACATGGGCATAAAATGGGTGAACATATTGCAAACACGGTGACATGAACTAAGATCCGTGTTAGAACACCAATTCAATTGCTCCATAAAATTGGTTTTTTTTTTTTTTTTTTTTTTTTTTTTTTTTTTTTTTTTTTTTTTTTTTTTTTGTGTTTGTGTGTGTGATTTATTTTTCCTATTTTCTGCTTAATTTTGCAAGACAAAATGGGCAACTCTAGTCACTGATTGGTTTAAGCGTTCTATTGAGGCCCTCAGGGCTATCTTCTTTGGGAGTCAATATTAGGTGCGCCATGGATCCCATATCAACTTATTTGTAGTATTTTTACACATTGGTGTAACAAATTTTATGGATTAACAAAGAGTAATCTCAATCCGTTTTATGTCCCGTTATAAAACAGAGTTGTCCCACGTGTAAAAATGCTTATATAAAACTGATATGGTGCTATATGGTATGTCTAGGGCACCCAATTTCTTCACCATTTTTCGTTTTGCAAAAAATATTGAAAAAAAAAATTAAAATTACTCACCTAACCTATCAGATTTATTCAATATTTTACTTTTATACCAAGTATTGATCATCTTTATTTATTTACGTATATTGGGTCCTTGGTACGTGGCTCACTTCTAACCGATCCCGATTGTGTAAATAAATATACGTAAAAGTTGTGTAAAACTTTTATTAACGCCTATAAAATTTTAAGGAGTTAATAAAAGTTTTGGATTATATAGACGTTATGTTTTTGGTCAATATCAAAATAACTAAAAAGTGTTTTGGGTAGAAATCGAAACTATGTTTGGTAACAAAAATTTGTTTTAAAAATTTGCTTTAGTTCCTCAGCTATAATACCAAGACACACAATATCACCAATTTAGTGATATGGGTTTGGACAAAAAAATCTGATATGTTATGAACTAATTCAAACCAACATCAATTGTCTCAAACATGATTGATATAAGCCAAATTTAAATATCAATATTTAAAAAATAATATCATAACGCATGCCAAATATATGGGTTTGGACAAAAAAATCTGATATATTATGAACTAATTCAAACCAACATCAGTTGTCTCAAACATGATTGATATGAGCCAAATATAAATATCAATATTTAAAAAATAATATCATAATTGATATGAGCCAAATATAAATATCAATATTTAAAAAATAATATCATAACGCATGCCAAATCAACATACTATGCCTTACCCAGGTTGATAGGTAACTAGTGTCTGGGAGTACTCACTTCAAATGATGCCAAGGTCCAAGTTCAAGTTCAAAAGTACATTATATTGTGTGGGAGTCTTCCTTACATGGATTTACCTGCAGCCCATTATAAATTAGAAATACCTGCCAAAATAACCGAAAACATACTGGGCCTTTATTAAAATATGATGAAATAACAACAACTTTGATGCTTAGAATGGGCTTACCCAATAACCGAAAACATACTGCGCCTTTATTAAAATATGACGAAATAGCAACTTTGATTCTTAGAAATTTAGAATGGGCTGACCCAATAACCGAAAACATACTGCGCCTTTATTAAAATATGATGAAATAACAACTTTGATGCTTAGAATGGGCTGACCCAATAACCGAAAACATGCTGCGCCTTTATTAAAATATCATGAAATAACAACTTCGATGCCTAGAATGGCCTGACCCAATAACCGGAACATACTGGGCCTCTCTTGTTATTCAAATGATGAAATAACAAAAAAAAAAAAAAAAAAAATTTTTTAGCTTTGTGGTTACTTTGATTTGATTGTAGGCTTACATAATACAAGCAACAAGCACGCCATATCTTGTTGAGTGTGCTTGAATCGAAAGATTGTGAGTGAGCTAAAGTATTGTTCCTGATAGATTGCCTCTCTCAATCACACCCTTTTTTCTGCCTAGCCAAAAATACCCAAATCACGGTGTGGAATATTGTTGTAGTGCATTAAACACACAAACCAATATGGGTATTTGGAGTGACACATAGATGAGATATTGTAGAAGTCAAATAAATAGGACACCGAGATAACAAAAATGCTTTAAGAAATAATATTATCTATATATATATATATAATTTTATTCATTCTTATAATCATGAAATACAATAATACGGTTTGATGATTATTATTATTATTATTATTTTTTAATTTTATACTCCACTTTTTTTATAAAAAAATATATATATATGTTATTTTTTAATTAACTTATACTATAATGTGAATAGCATTGAATTCTATTTTTTTTTAATAAAATATATATAATTACAAAATTATTTGGCGGTATGATAGTTATAAAGCTTCTTAGTTTGTGGTTGACGGCACCCATTTAAGAGAACTTAAGTACGGCGGCATAGAACGGCAAGTAAAACACGGGTTTTGACGGTGTCATCTTAAAAGTTTGTGGTTTCCACTTGTCCAAATTTGGATTATAGTGGGGTTGGTACCGCCCAATCAGGCATGGCGATAGTATCAGGGAAGGAAATTTCCAGCTGATATCTGGTGGTATTAACGTAAAAGTCAAATTTATGCGGCCGACCAAAATTCTCTCTCTTCTCAAACTCAAACTTGCTTAATTAGGTGGTGCTAGATTTGACCTGATTTATCTTATTATATAGAATTAATAACAGATATACATACATACATATATATATATATATATACTTAGAGAAGGTATGAGAAGGAGAGTGGAGGAGTGGGGTCTTCAGGAGGTGGGTGTTTGAAATGGATGGTGCTAATTAAGACGGTGGTGGACATTATGATATATGATGATATCTGCCTTCAGCTGATTGAAGGAGGGGTGGTGGTTGGTTCGTCACTTCAATTCATTCATAGAGGCTACTTCTTCTCCCACAGCTACACTGACTAGCCCAGTTTGTTTATATTCATCCTTTTCACATCCCTCCCTTGTTTTTGGCTTGTGGATATAATATTTTTTACTTTTTTATTTTTCAATGTAAGGTCTTATACCGACTGAGCCTTAAGGTCACACATTCAATTTTTGTAATTTGGTGGATTTGTTTTTCTAATTCATTCACTTCATACAGTTTAAATTATCTACCACATGAGTTATATTGAATTGTCAGATCTAGTTTTAATTAGTAATTAGATAAAGAGTGGACCTCCATTTACTTGTATTATGCATAAATAACCAATCAAAAAATATTTACTTGTATTGTACATAAATAACCAATCAACAAATATTCAGTTGTAATTCATTATAAAATAATTTACTGTAACATATCGACACAAATATCATTTTACATATATTAATTACACATGTTTAAAAATATACCACTAAAAAACTTGTAGAATATTACAAATAAATCACCACAATCTATAGTGAGAAAAATTAATTTATTTATAATAAATAATAATGAATATATTTGCATATAAATTTAATTAAATAAATAAATACAAAATATATATGTCACGACCTAATATAATTCTATTTAAATCTAATATACAAATGTTCCTGCTTTCAAAAATTTTAAACTTACTGCTAGGCCACTGAACTCTTGTAATTTTTTTTGTCTTTCCAGAATAGTATACAGATATAGTGAGGAAATGAAGAAAATAATACACCAGATATGTAAAAAAAAATTTCTTTTTAATCATGAAAAAATTTGAAGACCACTTAAGACATTAGTTTACTGTATCTCTCCTGGATTCTAAAATAAAAAGCATATGTTGATATATATATCTACATAAAATTTGACCCTTTTAATAACTCAAGTCGTTGTGGTTGCTTTCGGCTGATATTGACCTCTGTCAAACCTAGTTTCGAAGATCAAAATTGGAACAATTTCGGTAATGGTATTTATTATTACATTATAAAGTAGCAAATTTTTATTTTATTTTTTTCTGGGTAGGTCCGATAATAGCAAGTTATCAAACCTCACTTATTAGTGGTTTTTATTTTGCACCGTTGAGATGTGTACCCTCCTCATCCAATTAATTTATTCTCAACCACATAAATTAATGCAATTAAAAATGTGCCTCATCCCCACATGATGAGGACTCATATGCTACTGCAATCACATTATCATTTGTCGACATTCGAATGCTGGTCCTGGATGTTTCTGGTCATGGTACACAAAAACAGAGCTCTATAAATGTTCACATGGACAGTCCATGCAGCAATAGTTTTTAATAATTTTACATAATAATTTTTAATAATATTTAATGTTCACATGGATACTTCACACTTTTAATAATTATTAGTAGTAATAATTTATAGTTATTAATAATTATTAATGATAATTTTGTATAGAATATTAAATTTGGTCCCTCAAATATTTTTCAGTAATTATTCATGATTATTAATGGTAAATTTGTATAAGAAAGTTAAAGTTGACCTCCCATATATATTTCAGAATTCTATTAACGTAAATTATTCATGCTTATTAATGGTAGTTTTGTATATAAAAAAAAATTTTAAGTTGACTTCTCAAAATTTGATAAATTATCTATGAAAATTAAATATGATTTGTGAAATAAATTATTTATGACTTTTTTGAACATTTTGGTCTTGCCTTTAAAAATTCAAACTTAATAGTAGAAGTGTTTATTATTTTGTAAGCCTCGGTAGTACCTAAGTCAGACAATCCTTCTTAACAGATGTCGCTCACGCTCCGAGCACGTTCCCGCTCTCACGCTCCGCACATGTTCTGATTCAAATTCTCATTACTTATGATTTAATTATGCTGCTCTCACTCTCCCGCCCTCACTCCAGCTTTATTAATGGACTTGATCTTATTTCTATTTATTTTTCTCATATCATTTATAGATTTGTTGTTAAAATTGCACAGAAATAAATTATTAAAATTATTTTTTTGTTTATTAATTTTAATTTTATATTACCATTTGGCCCCCAATTAAAAATTTCTGTCTCCGTCCCTTCATGTACTTACAAAAAAAAATACATTTATTCCAATGATATATTTTGATATGAAAAAAAAAAATGTATGTGTAAAAATATGAACTTCTTCTCCCATCGGGAAATAAATAATAATAAAACCTTACAGAAGATGGTCTTGAATGAAAATGATTAGTTAGGTTTGGATTTTATGCGCACTTAGAAGAGTTAGTCAACAGTATCCACTAAAATTGAGTTTGCAAGTTCACATTATATGAATCCAGACAGAAAGGAGTGATGAATGAGTAAACAAGCATTTCAAGTTCAATTTTCTTTGAATTTACCTAATGCGGCTGTTTTCTATGTTATTACATGTACCAGAAGGATTAGTCGTCCTCTTTCACTCAAACCGTGTTGTATACTTATTGATTTGTAAATTAGGTGAGATGAGGTAATAATGAAATTTTTAATAATTTTAGAGAGTAATAATAATATTTTATGAGTATATAATTAAAAAAATAAAATTAATAAGATAAATTACTAAAAAAAATAAAAAAATTCAGAAGGTGCATTTCTTCCGGCCAATGCATTAGGTTGACCCTAACACAATTATTATTTTACACTAATGATTTCTACTTTGATAACATAGAATTAGTGTTTTGAATTTGAAATTAAAAGGAATTTAATTAAAATATTGTATTAAGTTTTTTTTGCAATTTTAAATTCAAAATTTAAGATATATAAAAAAAGAAAAAAGGAATATGAAAAAGAAATGTAAGAGATAAATAATCCCTTTATCAGTAATATATATATATATATTTTTCTTTTTTTGTTTCTGAAAATAAATTCACGGGACAGCTCATTGCACCTTGTCTTTGAACCATCATGCATTAATGTACGAAAGGACATAAATGCCCCACCGGCGCACCGATCCACCTCCGGGTGTGTCGGTGTCGTACACAATAATTAAATATCCCTCAGTAATTTGAGTAAAAACCCGAGGGTATTATGGCCAACAAAATTTCCTCGTAGTTCTCAATTGTTTTTCAGCAGAGTACCTTTTCCTTTGTTTTATTATTGGATTCTCTTTTTCTCTCTGCCGCTCCGCCCTCATCTCATCTCTTTCCTCCGCATTCTCTCTCTTTCTTCTTCCAATAATAAACTCACATATATAGATACAAACGAAGACGTATGTCACTATGTCTGTACAGATGTTTGTAGAGGAGAGAAATTTTAGCTTCATTTGAAAGCATTGGCAACTTAATTTCAGACATCTTCTCCGTCATTTCTGGCGACATATTGAACCATCACACTACCAACAGTAAGTTTGCACCATCTTATTTTATTTTCTCGAGAAAATCTAGTAGTACTACCATGTTATGATAGAAAATTTTTCTGTCGGCAACTTTCCCGGAAAACTCAGTTGTTAATTACTACTACGTTCTAGTTTTGGCTTTGTTATGTCACAGATGCCAGAAAAAATTGCAAAACCTCTATCCCTAAATTCATGGATTTTTTCCCCTTCTAAGTTCATGATTCATTGGTGGTTTAAGATACTAACACTTTCAATTTTTATTGGAATATTGGTTGTTTGGGGATTCGATAGTTGGAGTATTAGTGGCTTGCACAAAGATTTTTTTACTGTGAAACAAATCACTCCTGTTATTTTGACAGACAGCAATGAACATTTCAGTCCATACACTGCCCCAGTTCAACCCAATTTGACCTTCCACGAAAAACCTCATCGGAATCTGACCCACACCTTTCAAAATCTGACTCAAACCCATGAAAGTTTGAGTGATCTCACGCTAAACCAACCCAACCTTACTAACTTTAGCTCTCAAAATCAACTCAATGTAACAAGTTTAAGTTCCCAAATTTTAGAAAATGTCACAAACCCCTCAGCTCCAACTACATTGGGTTGGATTTCAGCTGAATTCGAGGCCAATTTTTCGTCGAAACTCCTAGCGGGATGGTTAGCTCCGGGTGGTGAGCCGTGTAAGGACTCAAAAACAGTGGATATTTCAATTCCAAAATTGGATGGTCAAGAACAAATCTACTTATCAACTGGGGATATTCATGAATTTGTGTTCCAAGCATTGGATGAATCAGGAAAACCTCACTGTCTGGGTGGTGATTACTTCGAAACAGACCTCTCCGGCGAGTCATGGAAGTCTCGGCCACCAATCAAGGACTTCGGCAATGGCACTTACTCTTTTTCCGTCCAAGTCCACCCCGATTTCACTGGAAATTACAACCTAACTGTAATTCTATTGTTTAGACACTTCGAGGGTCTAAAGTTCTCACCTGAGCGATTTGCATTCGACAAAATTCTTCGTACCATTCCCATCAATTTCTACAGATCTTCAACTCAAGTACCGCAATTAACACAATGCCATAAGTCTGAACTTAATCGAGATGTTTGGTCTGGTCGATGGACTCGACATGGCAAAAATGAGAGTTGTGAAATCAGCAATGACGGTCGATATCGGTGCTTCAAATCGACCTTACCCTGTCAGCATCCGTGGTGTGATGGTTCTCTGGGGTTGCTTGAGAGTAATGGGTGGACCTATTCGACGCATTGCTCATTCAAAATTTTCTCGAGCAAGAAAGCTTGGAATTGCTTGAACAATCGTTGGATTTTCTTTTGGGGAGATTCGAATCACTGTGATACTATTCGTAACATCATCCATTTCATTTTGAATGTGCCTGAAATCAAAACCGTCCCGAGATGGTTTGACATGAACATCACAAACCCGAAACAACCCTCTCAAACAGTTCGAATCACCAGCATTTTCAACGGTCACTCCATTCAAACGGGAAACTATCAGGGCTTGAATTCGCTCAAGAATGAGACGTACAGAGAGATTTTGAAAGAGTACTTTTCACATGACAATGTGCCTGACACTTTGGTCATGAATTCGGGTTTACATGACGGAGTGTTTTGGTCTAATCTTAGGAGGTTCAATAAGGGGGCGGAGCAGGCGGCAGAGTTCTGGGCGGAGGTGATGGAGTCGGTGAGGCGGAGAGGGCTGGTGGCGCCGGAAGTTTTATACAGAACCACAGTGGCGACGGGTGGTTATGCGCGAAGATTGGCCTTTAATCCCCACAAAATGGAGGCGTTTAATGGGGTGTTTTTGGAGAAGTTGAAGCAATTTGGGGTTGTCAATAGGGTGATTGATCACTTCGACATGACATTTCCGTGGCACTTCGACAACCGATGCAATGACGGCGTGCACTACGGCCGAGCGCCGGCGAAGATGAAATGGAGGGACGGCGAGATTGGGCACCAGTACTTTGTGGACCTCATGCTGGGTCACGTGCTGCTCAACGCTCTCTGCGCAAGATAGCGAGTCACTGGGAGTGTTGCTAAAATGCAGAGTGGGATACAGATTCTTCTTGTGTCACCAAGGCTGGCAGTTGTCAGTAGACTCAATTTTTGTTGGCTTTTGGTGCATTGGAGGTGGAATAATCAGATTTTGGCAAAGGGTAAAGAGAGAGGTGGTTCTTTGGAGGCATAATTATAAGGTAGTGGGGTCTTATAATCTATTTGTATCTAAATCTAGAGAGTTTGGTACATGTGTTTTTTGTTGAATTGTTTGCATCACTAAGTAGATTTCAACCACTAGATCTATACAAAGATGGTTGTTGCTTTTGCATTACATATAATTCATTATTCTTTATTTGTTAGTTTGATGTGATGATGTTCACATTTTATGATTAGGATTTTGCATGCTCTGTATTTGAAGTGGAATGATGTTTTAATCGAGTTAAAATTGCCGTGTATTTTGAATTGATCTTAACTATTTTCAGTACAACGCAATCTCATTGATGGGTTGATGTGCACGGGAAAATATAAATGCACTGGGAGGATGATGGTTTGTTCTAATCTCATTTCCACTGCATGAAAGGCTAGAAGCGACATTTAAAAATTTCAAACCCAAATGAGAGAGTATTCACACTCCAAATACAGGAGGAAAGCACTCCATTGAAAAGTTTGTATGTCAAGCTTTGTGTAAAGTGTCAAATGTCTATTTCCCTTTCAAAAGGAGTAGGTAATAGGTTACCTTTTCCATACAAAAAGTAAAAATAAAAAATTACTAAAAATGGAGGGGAGAGTTTTCTTCATGCGTGTATAGGGTGGTCTTCTTAACTCCTAAGTTATATGGTGACTAATTTTTCCGAGCATTGCAAGTTACACTTTTGGAATGTATTCTCATTTTCAATGAAAGACTAAAATCAAATCAACTAAGTTACTATTATTATTTTAATGAAATAACCTAGTTATCTCTAAAATCAAAATTAAATAAGTTGTAGATTAATAAATGAGTTAGGAGAGTGTTTTTGAAGGATAATTCAATTATTTCCCCTTCATGCTTTTCTACATTTGAAAGCGTGAATAGTGAATACTGATAAAAGTTTTTTTTGGCTTCTAAAATTCTTTCTAATGGAAATAGGATCCCCTCTTCTCCAATGCATCAAATCAGCAAGAGTTTTATGCAGTCATTAAAACCACGTTGCTTTAAGGTACAAGACAAGAACGAATTTCAAATGAAAACGGAGAACAAATGTTATTTTGATGTACGAGTACGAATCTCAAGTGAAAACCAAACAATTTTTTTGTTATTTTTCACTGGGCTTGCATTCATACTTTGAGTAACAACTAACAACATCTAACTCCATTGGAGCTGTTTCCAACATTAATATTAGCGTTGACGAGCCCTTCTTGAGTCCACCTCACATGATCACATCCCGCTTTTTAACATTACTGTTGAGGAGTCCTGGCCCATTACTTTTCTTTTTGGGTTAGGCCCAATCTGATGGGCCGATCAGATTTTAAGCCTCACGCACATCTGTTGGAGGAGGTTGCGCCATAGAGGAGTGTTAGGAGGACTCTACTTGGCATTTACATGGGATATGAAAAGTTGTTTTAGAATTTTTAAAATTATTGTAGATATTGGGAGCCCTGCACAAAGAATTGGAAGATTTTAAAATGTAGATAAAAATGTTACACAAATGATAGATATTTGTAGAGTGAAATTATTTTAAATGAGTATAAAAATTTGTGGAGATCTAAATATTAGGGTCTCCAGTGAAAAATATTCATATGATATACATATAGAGTTCTTAATATTTAATTTTGGTACAAACAAGGACACTGAAAAGATTACTGAATAAAAAATTAAGTAAAAAGATTAATTAAATGTGAAATAACTAAATTGTTCCTCTTTGTTTATATATATATATAAGGTTACAGACAAAAAACACCTTTATGCTATACATTAGAGTATATAACCCCTATACGTTCTAAAACCTACTTAATATTTAATTTTGGTACAAACAAGGATCTGAAAAGACTAAAGTATCCATCTACAATTGAAGAAAAAACAAGTAAAAAAACTAATTAAATGTGACGAGAGTATATATATAAGTTCATTATCGAAAGAGATAAGAGTATTTTTAAAATTTTATATCTTAAAAATGTATTTTTAAAAAAACAATGACCTCAAGCCAGGGGCAGAGCCAAGATTTAAATTCAGTGCCGGGGGGGGGGGGGGGGGGGGGGGGGGGAAACCTAGGCATATGTTGGCTCCGCCCCTGTCTCAAGCCTTTCTTTGTTACATTTTTTACAAACTTAATGGACTTATGTATAGCCATTGAGGCCGGCAGATGCTAAGATGGAATAGACTCGATAATATGCCCAATGTCCCCGCTGTAATATGATAAGAGGCGATTCCTCCCGAAATAAAAGGATCAAAACCTTCCACGCCCCATGTTGGATTTACAGGTTGTACTTTTCCTGTTAGTTCACAAGGATCGGATACTCATATTACAGGACCATACAAGCAATTATATACTCAAAATAAATGATAGGATGGGCAAAGTACAGAAAACCCCTCGATTTGTAACCTTTTTCAGTAAACCCTCTTTATTTATTTTTTTACCAAAGAACCCCCCTCGACCTGTAACCTTTTTCAATAAATTATCCTTATCTAATTTTTTACCAAAGAACCCCTCTTAATTATCAGAAGGGGTAAAATAGTTAATATTTGGACAAAAATGCCCTTTTATTTAAATCTTAATTCTTTTGAACTTTAAAAATTCATATCTCACAAATCATACATTTAAAAATTCTAAATAATATATGCACTAAAAGCTTATGAACTCATAAATATAAGATTTATATAATAAACCTTCATAACTAGAAACAAATAGGTAATCTAAAAATCTACTCCAATAATGTTATTTTATTTTTTAAACTCGAGATATTAGTAAGAAAATTTTCAGAATTATTCATTTACATAATGAGCCGAATATATAAAAAATTTAGTCCCAATAGAGATCGATTTAATGAGATATCATATTTTGCGTCAAAGTATTTTCATTCTTTTATAGACTTACCATTTAAAAAATAAAAAAATAAAAATGAATATTCGGTCTCTATTGGGGCTAATTTTTTTTATATGTTATGTTCCATATGAAAATGAATAATTCTGAATTTCTTTTTATCAATAACCCAAGTATTTTTAAGTAAAATAAAATAAGATTGTTACAGTAGATTTTATTTTTATCTGGTTATGAAGTTTTGTTAAACAAATCTTATATTTCTAGAATCCTTGTTTTATAAACTTTCCGTTTATATATTATTTGTAATATTTGGATGTATGGTTTGTGAAATATAAATTTTTGAAGTTCGAGAAAATTAAAATTTAAATAAAAGGGCATTTTGGTCCTAATTTTAACTCTTTTAAATAGTTGAGGGAGGTTATTTGGTAAAAAATTAGGCAAGAGGGATTTATTAGAAAAAGGGTTATAAGTCCAGGGGGTTTTTTGGTAAAAAATTAGACGAAAGGAGTTTATTGAAAAATGCTACAAGTCGAGGAGATTTTCTGTATTTTGCCCTTTTAATAGTGACTTCAAACCTTTTTTATTTATTTTTTAACTTAACATACTTATATACACAACACACAACATAAGTTATTTTTTACTCATTTTTTCAAACTTAACAGAATTATATAACTAAAATAAAAAATATAAATATAATTTGCTCAAAATTAAAATATTAAAAATGTTTTTCTCGCTTTGTCCAAATTCCAAATATTAACGAGGAAAGTTATACTTCTATAAAGAGGCAAGGATGTTATTGACGACTAACAAGGTCTAGTCAAACAGTCCGTTGCCCAAAACTTTAAGTTATGGCAGCATGTTTTCCACATGAATGTTAGCAGTTACAATGTATCATTTAGTCTTGTGATTGTTGTTATTTTGTTTTTAAAAAAAATTATAAAACAAAAAGCAAATAAAATAGTTTAATAATATAATAAATACAGTATTTCTTTTTTCATAATTCTTTTATTTAAATTATGCATGTACCTATCATGATGAAATTTAACTGGTTTATTTATGATTATAAGTCTTGATTTTTAATAAATAATATATCCAACATAAAATATCTGCATCACACAATAGTTTTATTTATATGTGAAGCAAATCTCCATCACACAGCAGTTTTATTAATGTATGAAACATAACATTTAAATTACTTGATGAAATCATAAATAAATTATTCTTTCTTTATCTTCCTAATATATATTTTTATATTAATTAAAAGAAGAGGAACTCCAACCATCAAATTATTAAACTATTAACTGTGCTAACTCATGTATAGTCTCTGCTGTATATCCTACGTGGGAGAAGACCGCTTCCAAGTTGTTCCAATGACTATCTTGTGCGTTAAGTTCTCTGTCCGAATGCGTAACCGAGTGGGTAAGAGAGAGAACGAGTAGGTAAGAGAGAGAGAGTGTTTCTTCTTCTGCAAAGTCCAAAATTCTCGATATTTCTCGGCAGATTCATAATACATTTTACTGGTGGATAGATTTATTGAACACACAGTCACAGAAAGAGTGTGCCGATTTGAATGGGCTAAATTTGAGCTTCCACATATATATATTTTTTTGGCGTTTTGGGGGTTAAACTAAATCTGGCAAACATAGGGGGATTGAGGCCTCGCCTGTCGTTGAAGCTTGCCCTATCAGAGGAGCAGGACGACGAGGACTGCAGGCCTTGGCGTCGCAGGCTACCCATGGCCTTCAGTTGGCTCTCCGTCCTCAAAATCACCCTCCTCATCTTCCTTCTCGCCGCCATTACCACCGCTTGCCTCACTCTCCCCATCGAAAAGGTCCGATTTTCTCATCTGGGTCGCTCTATTTTCATCTGTAACTTGTTAGATTGTTTAGATCATTATTTTTTGCGGACATGTTAGGGTGTCCTTCAATCTAGTGTATAATTTAGTGATTTTTCATTGATATCGAAGTGTTACTCTACCCATCCTAAAAAGTTTAACTTCACACATGGGTCTTGTGTTTTTTCGTTGTTTTACTAAGTTAATTTTGTTCCTTTTTGTCTCTACATTTTTTGATGGTTTTTGAGCTGGATTTTTTTTTTTCTTCGGCTGTTTTAGTTTTAATGATTTATTTCATGGAATCTGTTCAATTCATTGATTAGGACACGATACTACGGGTTTGTTTAATTTATTTTCCTAATGTTCGATACCTGATGAATTGAAATCATCTATCCAAACTCTAAATTGAATCTTGCTAATCTATGGAAATTTTGGTCTTACTAATTATCTACTGTGTAACTTGCTTTCTCTTAACATTATCCTGCCACAACTTGTTTGGATCACTTTAATTGTGTGCTAATCTATCTTTAAAAAATTTGGCCATGACAATTGGTTCCGGTTTGGATTCTTTGTCTTCTAAACATTTTAAAAGATTAAAGAACCTAGGGCTAACTGTAACAGCAATGTTGACAGTAAGCCTGTATAATTGAACCTTTATCTTTTCAAGTTATTAGATTTATTTTGTTATACATTGGGTGAAAGAATTCCTTATTGCAGATACTGAAGGACTTCTTACTATGGATTGAACATGATCTTGGGCCTTGGGGTCCCCTTGTGCTGTAAGTGAACTTGCAACTCTTTCTCATGCTGTGCAACTTACTTATTAACTGTAAGTCTCTTTTTTTGGGTAAAGGTGAGCGGTAAGTCTCTTTGTGTTCTTGATTACATTACCCAGTGTTGGTTCCTGTTGGATGCTGGAGATGGACTGGATACTGACTTGATTACATGATCTTAGTGGAAGTGTCTTCTTCCGACCTTATACTTGTATACTATTGCATGGACATGGTCTTGGTTTTGCAATTTTAATGTACCTCTAGTAGCCTAACCTGGCCAGCTCAAGGAAGATTGTGAGGTAATAAATATACATCACATAGTGCTCAATGCTTGATCTAGAGCTGGCCATGGGTTTTGATCCCAAGTGAACATAAGCGTAGGGAGTGCAAGTGTGTGGGAGTAAAAATTTTGAATTTTTGTTTCACTTAGGATTGTTTTTTGATGTATATATAATTATTTTTATCTTTGAAATATATTAAATATTCTTCGTAGGTATCATTTTTTAGTTTAAAAAAACCATAGTACTACTACATATTGTATTATAGGTATCAGTATCACCTATTATAGATATTGCAGATTTGATTAGATATTTTTTAATTGCTCCAGAAACTATATTATTCCTCATCAAGGACATATGACTTTAAACATTAAATATTAGAAGAAACATGGTATATAATAGAATAGAATGGAGAAAGAGAATCCATGTGGCCAAGCCCATTAATTTGGGGAACAGGCAAGGACGATGATAATTCCTCATCAAGGATTTTTTGTGGGTTTTGGGAAATCTGAAGCTTCATTTTTCTATTCTTTCGCTAGTCAGCATTTAGAGATTTGAATTGATGTATTTTAGTGTCTTGGCTCCTACAATATTGAAACTGCAGATTGGCAATCATTTTGCTCAAGTGATGGGCAAGTTATGCTATGTAGGCTTTGTATAAACTATGCTGATCATAATATTTCATGTAGCTCTAGAAACATCAACACTTTAAAAAGTAGATAGTGTGATACTATTATATATTTTCCTTGTGTGTTCCATAGATCATTTTCACTTATGTCTATTTTGCATATTGAAAATAATGCAGCGCTAGAATTAGCTGTTTGGCCTGTTATAAGTTCTTTTTTATTACATCAATTAGTTACCTTTCTTTGGGTGGAACAGTGGAAGTGGTGGCGCAAGATTGTGACTTTTGTTCGGGCTTCATTTTTATATATTAAAATGATTGTAAACCCAATTCTGTGAGAAGATTTTCCTACTCTTAGGTTGCTTCCTGAAATCACGGAGACGTAGTAAACCATGATATATTTGGTGTACACATCTTACTTGGGCATTAACATGGTTAATTGAGTAATGTCGTAATGCTAGGAAGCACGAATACAACAATGGTTATGGGTACGACATGAAACGTACCCAATGATATATATATATATATATATATATATATATATATATATAAGATTTTTACTGTTTTTGCTACATTATCATGAATTTAATCACTAGTTTACAACTTTCAGTTGGGTGGATGCTGTTTTTGTTTTCTAAGACTCTATATATATATATATATATTTTGTCTAATTAACCCATATTATGGTTTAAAATTACATTGAAACTCTGTTTTTAAAATTTTTTTTTAAATAATTAATTTCAAAACTAATCTTCCTTGTCCTGAAAGTTTCACAGAAGGACATCTTGTCATGTCCCATTCGTGTCTATGCCATGTCCCAGCTATGTCTATGTCGTGTCTTAGCTGTGTACAGTCCAACCAAGAAAATAAATAAATAACTAAAATTCCAGGACACTTCTAGCCATAATATTTGTAGCATAGAATTTCTGTACCTTTTGACTCATATATTATTGGGGAACTTTGCAGGGCTATCTCATATATCCCTCTCACTGTTCTGGCAGTACCTGCTTCAGTACTTACAGTAAGAATTAATTGATTGTTTAATACAGAGATGAATGTTATTACTCTTCTGCAATTTCCATGAAATAATCTCACACATTTTGCATATTGTATTGGTTGCAAGCCCAACATAATGTCAAAGAGGCTGTGGTTCTGTAAGCAAAACTAGTGTACTCGAACTCAGCCATTGGTAACACCATTCCAAGTAGTCAACCTTTTTTTTTTTTTCCCAATTGGTACTCACACACACATGCCTCCACTGAGGCTCGAACCCCTGGCCTCTCTTTGAGAAGTAAGGGCTTGGTACCACTAGGCCACTGGCCTGTTGGTTCCAAGTAGTCAACCTATATACCACCAAGCAATAAAAAGTAGTTCCCCGATGCTTCTGTTGACAATCTCATGCTATTTGCAGCCTGGAGGATGAAAAGAAATGAAATAGCTTAGTATCTCAGTAAATGTGACAAAGTCTGTCCAAAGTAGCTAGTGAACTTCACATGTCTGTCAGAGGCAACAGGCACACCACTTCTTGAAATAATAATCGGACATGCATGTATCACATATGTTGTTCGGTGTAAAAAATAAAATGCACCGTCTTTGAAGAACAGTACGGGAACCCAAAGATTTAATCCCTTGAATGCGATTTGGTAACACAAGTACAGAGGTCATATCTAGGTCTTGGCTAGGCTCATGATGTTCATGAGAGGTTATGATAGTTTTATACCTATATTTGTTCTCCTTACCAGTTGATATGTTCCTCCAGCTCGGTGGCGGTTATCTATTTGGCTTGCCGGTGGGTTTTGTTGCCGATTCATTTGGTGCAACAATTGGCGCAGCTGCTGCATTCTTTATTGGAAGAACAGTATGTTTCTAAATTCTAATGATGATATATATTGACATTCTTGTTCTAGTTATAGTTACACATTCGAAAATAGGGCATCCTTCTATAATAAATATTTTATTCAGAAGACTCATTGCTGCCAAGCAGTGATGGGTCTTGCCAGTTTACACATACTCTCTCCATCCCATATTAAATATCTCTCTTTTCATTTTTGGAAGTCTCGAAATAATTGTCTCTTTTTAAAAATCAATATACTTTTTTTTCCACAACATCCTCAATTTACCCTTCTTAAAAAAAGTTAGCACACAAATATTTATTATAAAAAATTACGTAATTAGATATGGTTTGGTTCAATCTCCCCCAAAGTAATTTGGATGCATTAAATGCCACTTTGTTAAAAGTTATAATCCTCAAAATGGACTTTTAAACTGGGATGGAAGGAGTAGCAAATTTTTTCCATAACAAGCATTTTTTTATCGGCTATTTACTTCTTTGCTCCTTCGAATTTATTCCTCTGGTGGTTCCTTCAACCTTTTTTTTCCCCTCCTTAAAGTTAGATTATTCATATGTGTTTTATATTAAATAAGTACATCAATCTCATTGTAATATTCTGTACAGATTGGGAGATCGTTTGTTATTTCCAAGTTAAAGAATTATCCGCAGTTCCAGGCAGTTGCAATTGCAATTCAGAGATCTGGTTTTAAGGTTTACACTTGATTTACCATTTTGTCCTGTTATCAGTTTTGTCTTATTCATTTAAGAGGTCATAGTTACTCAGATTGTCAATTTTAGAGGATTCTGTACGTGTCTTGGAAAGGAAGAAAGATAAAGGAGTTGCATGAGGCTAAAGCCATTGTAGCATCGTGGTGCAAGCATGGCCTTTTGAAATAAAGAGCAGGGGATCAATTTTTACTGCTGATCCCAAAATTTATGTAATTAAAAGATGAATAAGAATTCTGAGTGATGTCTTTAAATCGTGTATGCAATGGTGATGTAACATCATACTGTGTTTTTTAGTGCAATGATGAATGCAGCCTTAGGGAGTTTCAGTTTCTATATTGTTGCTTGAGAGGTTTGTCATTACAATGTACTTCGACCTATAATAATGCTAGTTGCCACCACTTATTAATGTCTATAATTCTCTAATTTAAGAATTTTAATCTTCTCGTTTCATTGACAGATTGTTTTGCTGCTTCGGCTTGTTCCTTTACTTCCATTTAATATGATGAATTACCTCTTGTCCGTGACTCCGGTTCCAATAGGGGAGTACGTGTTGGCTTCATGGTTGGGAATGATGGTATTCACACCTCTCTCGAAGTACTATTACTTAGTTTTTTTATACCAAAGAGTGTTTTGGTGTGTTATTCACATTATCAAAAGCTCTATTACATAAATTGGAATTATCATCAGCTATCAGTAATATCTGTGAACTTTGTTTTGGCAATTGGCCTGATTATATATATGCACACGTACAGATCTTTTTTTTTTTTTTTTTCCTAGTTGGTACTCACACACACATGCCTCCACTGAGGCTCGAACCCCTGACCTCTCTTTGAGAAGTAGGGGCTTGGTACCGCTAGGCCACTGGCCTGTTGGTCACACGTACATATCTTCATCCTTTAATACTTGGTTAGTTGATCTGCTTCCATTCTTGCTGATGTATCTAGTTTGATTCCTGGTACAGCCAATTACTCTTGTGTTGGTATATGTTGGAACAACTCTAAAGGATCTTTCTGATGTGACACATGGATGGAATGAGTTTTCAAAATCTCGCTGGGTAAGAGCCGTGTCATCTGTTTTTTTTTCCTGTTCATCCATAGTTTAAGAAAGCTTGTAAATATTCTCATCTTTTTTATCCCGCTGATTTAAGTTAGAATGGTAAACCTGTTTGTAATAAAATAAAACAGGTCATATCCTTGTCTCCATATCTTAAATTTATGAAACGGCCCCTCTCCTCCCTCCATAAGTCATTAGTTCCATTGCTTTACTTTGTATCTATAAAACAATTTTGATTTCCAACCCATAGAGACGAGAGTCCTTTTATAATCTCAAGTTCTTATACTTTACTGAACAATAATAGGTCATTTTGATACTTTTCTCTTGTCAATTTTTTTGTTGGGTTTCAGGGAGAGATTATAGATCTATGGAGGAAATTATTGTTTTCTTGGCCTCTCTGAAGGTCTAAGGCGCCCTTTGGCCCTTTTTTTTCTTTGGGCTTTGCTCCCCTTTTGAGCGTTTTTAATAAATTCTTACTTATCAGAAAAAAAAAAAAAAAAAAAAAAATTTTGAGCAAGAAATTTTAATTCTGTGACACTTCGTATATTGACTGATAGGATATATCAATTAGTAATTAGAACTGCTCTTAAAATGAGCCACAGCTAACTCTAATATCATAAATAGTTTTTTTTGTGTTTGAGCAGTTTGGTCAATGGAATTGAAATACTTATATTTTTGGGATTGCTTGTATTTCTCCTCCTCCTCCTCCTCAGAGAGCACTGAGCAACTACCTAGTACAAAATAATGCCAAATGTTAGGTCCTCTTCAGCCTTCCCTTCCCATCACCTTGCGTAAGTAGGACTTCTTAATTATAATTAAGAATTGGCATAGTTGAATAACCATACGTGTATAGACTAGGCTTAGGCCTGAATTTCTTCATTTTAGAATAACTGAAGACCCTGGACTTAATTTAATAAATTTAAAACGAGGCCTGTGGCTCAACTTATGGGCATCTTTAGTCTCACAGTTTCATTGTCATAGTTGGGGTTCTTGAAGTGCTTGTAGGGCACAAGTTATATTTTTTTGAGGGTCATTGCTAGGTTCATTGCTGTGAATTTAACAATTACTCCTTTATTGTTCATGCAGGCATTTATCGGATTGGGCCTTGTGGTGTCTGGTGAGTCACATATGTTTGTGTGTGATCAGTTTGGGTCAATATGTTAATGTTCTTTGGCTTTCTACTTGTATCATATGTTTCTTTGAAAAATTCCTTAACTAAATGCTTATCAAGGAGTACCATTGCAAATCAATATTATGATCAGTAAGTATGATTTTTTAACACCTTGATTCCAGGAACTAGCAGTATTCAAAATAAGTGAGGGTTGACTTACTGATGAATTTCTCAAGTGCACCCTCAGAGGTCAGAGCATAAATATAAATAAACTCAAAAAAGAGCTGAACAAAATGTGATTTTTTAACACCTTGATTCCTGGAACTAGCAGTATTCAAAATAAGTGAGGGTTGAAACTTGAATTACTGATGAATTTCTCAAGTGCACCCTCAGAGGTCAGAGCATAAATATAAATAAACTCAAAAAAGAGCTGAACAAAATGGAGACATGCAACTCACTCATTTTTTATTTGATTTCTCCATGTACATCAGCAGTTTGATCTCTACACACCCCCCCTCCCCAAATGGGAAATCTCATTAATCTTCCTAAAGTAGACAGAAATTTTGGTCTTCTTTCATTTTTTGGGTCAATAGAAATTAATGCATCATAATCATATAAATAGAATATGAATATCTTTATCATTGTATGTTTAACTATTATCTTCTTTGTAACTTGTATGATAAAGTGAGTAGAGAATGATTTATATTTTTTATTTGAACCTCGAAGGTTATGATAGAGTATCATGCTTCTAGATTCGAAGGTAAAACATGAAACAACACAAGTTATCCTTCAATCAGTGCAGTCGTGTGAATATTTTGACTCATCCACTCCTCAACAAGTAAATACTCACACACATATATATATAAATAAAATAAAATAAACACCTAATAAATTAGCTTCTATCTCAACCCAAAAAAAATAATAATAATAATTAGAAAAACTGTAATTTAATTTTCTAAATTTAGGAAGTTTATATATTATGTTGAAATTCACTTGATTTCTTTTGTTTGCAGTGGTTCTAATGGTTTGTGTCACTAGAGTTGCAAAGGCTGCTCTGGAAAAAGCACTGGCTGAAAATGAGGATGTAGATAGTGTTATAAACTCGCCCCAACTACCGGTTGTCTCTGATCCACCTGCAGATCTCCACCAGCCACTTATAATCAAGATAGACCCTTGTCAAGAACACCATGAAAAATGAAGTCTTATGTTCTTTGTAAATTCTTCAGCCACCCTTCTTACAAGGCTTTGTTTATCTTTTACTCAGCACCTTTGATGTTTGTTGTTCTTAATTTGTAAAGTTGCATTGTTTATCACATGTAGTTTTAGACAGATGTCTATTATTTTATAATGGGTGGGACTGTCTTTCCAACTATACATTTAGTGTATATATGATTTCTTTAGTACACCATGATTTGAAGAGTGTCAGTTTGGTGTTATCACTGATGCAACTAATCGACATAATTTCAGCTTTACCCTATTCATTCTGTTGATGAGTTATTATCTGGTAGTTTATTTTTCTTCTAAAGTAAACATGACCCATTAAAACGTATCATTAGAATAGGTAAAAAAATTCCCCTCCGGTAGGAATTTTGTCAGCATTCATCATTGTCGTGTAGGAATTTTGTCAGCATTCATCATTGTCGTGTCATAATCCTTAGTTCTATTTCGTATGGATGGGATTGGCCATCTGAATTCTCTTTTTCTCGCCACTCGAATTCTCTTTTTCCCTTGATTTGAATGAAATATTTCGACAGAAATTGATCAATGCTGAATTTCCAACTATTTTGTATAAAGCCCGTTTGTTGCAATGGCTATTTTTTTGGCCTCGCCTCGTAGTAGACGACTTTAAGAGCAAGGACATAGGAATTTTTTTCATTTTCTAATTATGCAGGGTTGCATTCTTAACGTTACGTTAAATCTTAATATACATTGTTGGATTCATTTTCTACTAGTTTTTTTTTAACTTCTGGAGTAATTGATGATCTAACATTATATCTTCTTTTCCAGTTTGTTTTGCAAGTTTGCACTTATTCCGGTCTTGATTTGGTTTATTCGTCTCATCACATGGGATTAGAATGAGAGTGTGTTTGAATCTTGATATACATTATTGAGTTTTTTTTTTTTTTTAACTTTTGGAGTAATTGGTGATTCAACATCACCACCCACCTGTCCTCTCTGTTCATACGCTCATCTCAATGGCCTTAAACATCTCTTCATTGATCAACCAAATGACGTGAATTTGAGAGCACAAGGGGGCATTTGAACACCTTATATTTCGCACTATGCTCATGCAAGAATGTGAAGAAAAGTATATATAAAGCCACGGAACTATAATGATGAAAGGTGAAGCAAAATCATATGCGATCCATATTACCCAATATATATATATATATATATATATATATATATATATATATATATATAATATGCGATCCCATCATGAAGCTTGGAATATATATGGTGGGAGCTTTTGGTTTCTTTTAGCCCCCTACCCCACTTATCATATATGTGTGTAAACAAAGTTCTAATTGCTTGCAGTTCATGGATTAATGACCCACAACCTTTTCAAATCACAATCCATCATTTTCAAATTTAGAGTAAAAGAGAACACTGAGGTTCATGAAATCGTTACAATGGAGAGGTCCAATCATTTATCTGTTCTAAAAGATGGGACTGTGTTACGTCACCATTTCAAATTAAATTAATAAATTTATAAGGAATTGCATGTCACATGTTGAATCAATACTCTTATCAACTCCTTTAAAATCCAAATCCATGTTTAAACCAATGCCTGATTTTTGTTGACAAAATACCTTTCTTGACCAAGTTGCTGGAATTAACAGAACTGGACTATGGTATATCAATTTTATTTTTATGTCATCATTAATCGAATTTGTATGTTACACGCATGTATTAAAAATGATGAAAAGAAACTAATGAAATGACAGTGTAACTTTTGGATCTTTGTTTCTTCTTAATTTCAAGAATTTTTTTTTTCTTTCTAAGCAAGATGGTTGGACAAGTTGGATTTAGTATTTTCTGTGTCATTTTGCAATATCTGATTAAAAGCCATTTTTCATGCATTATCAACTGAAAACCAATTAATTTGGTTTACCACTTATGGTTAGTGGAGTTATTTTGCAACTCTTTGGTGCAGATATCTACACATTCACATACATTTAACTATTTAAGTACACAATTTTGATATGCCAACTTCATTATATAAGGTTATTGTTTAGCATTTCAACATTACTACTCTAGTCGATACTTCAAGTCTAAAATATTAGTCGAAGGGATTTCGTACTCTTAAAATATATTTAAGTAAAAATTATAAATCCCACTTAAAACACATCTAACAACAAATAAGTTTTTAACTTATCTTTTAAGGCTAAATTATCTATCAATTAAAATACCATTTTTCTTAGAATGGTAAAGTTAGGGCCAACAAGAGTGATGATGTCTGTAATTTCAATGACAAGAATGGTCATTTTATTTTCTTGGTAAGCCACAAGAATAGTCACACCAGTAAAAAAGTAAGGCCAAAAATGATGTTCATCTGCAGTTTTCCTTCCCAACACAAAATATTAAAAGTATCCAAGTAATTAACTTTTTATACTTACTTGTAACTTTACCAATAACTGTCATGATGTGTATGTAGATCAAGACAAAATTCATAGAGGTGTCCTCCCCATGGCTTTTCATGTCCATATGATATGATAATTGATAAGAGGCCCACTAGCACATGAGCTCAACTCATCCCCGGTAAATGATTGTAAAAAATAAACCAAACGCTGCAGTAGAAATCATCTTTAGGTTGGCCCTGGTTAAAAAAACTCAATTTGGTATTATCCAGCGGTCTAATTGATAGAGTGCTTAATTTTTTGAAACAGTTTAATTGGTAGAACTCTTTGTTTTCGAATAGATATACCTGTGTTCAAGTCAGCTTTCCTAATTAAAAGAAACTCAACTCATAGAAATAGCCTTCTCTTATAGCATGATTGGCTAAGGGAATACCTAAAGGGCCCAATGGTTACAAAATAATAATAATAACAACAGCAGATTGAACCAACATCTCACAACATAGGCAATGGTAGAGTCCTTAGTTTTTCGAAGCGGCCTAATTGGCAGAGTCCTTAGTTTTCGAAACGGGTGTACTCGTATTGAAGTCAACTTTCCTAATTAAAAGGAACTTAACTCGTAGGAGTAGCCTTCTCTTATAGCATGATTGGCTCAGGGAAAACCTAAAGGGCCCAATGGTTACAAAAAAGGCAGATTGAACCAACATCTCACAACAGAGGCAATGATAGGTTGTTTGTCCTTATTTCTCAAGAGAAATGTTCATTATTAATACCTTGGATGGTAAAAACACCTTAGTTTATTGAGAGGTGTGAAACAAATCAAGATTCACTAGATTAAGACAACTAGAAACTTGTTCAAATCATTTTAGCAACTCACTCACCTGTTCTTTTCCATAGAGCTTTTAAATCTAAACTAGGCTGAAATCAACTAGAGAAGCTCTTAAACACTCAAATAATGCTATGTTAACCAAGTTATTTGGATCTTATTGAGACCTTTCTTTTAGAAAACTTACACAATTGAGATCAACTACGTACAATGAGCTTTTCATTTTGAAAGATTAGATTTACCGCTAAGTTCCAACTACATGACTGCTTAAAACACTCAAATTCGAGCCACCCTTACCCATTCGATGTTTGGATACTTGCCGGATCAAAGTCTTTTACTTAAATACCAACTATAATAAATGGAGTGTTTCGCAATCCAACTTAAAATCTTAAATTATTAACCAAACACCCAACCTATGTATATCCATTCACTAGATCACAAGTCCTCCTTCTAATTTGTCATTAAGACTTTATTTAGTAGCAGCTGCATAAGTGGTATGATTCGACCCTTTGTTGCTTGGATCCTGTTAGCCTTGTGGTTGGGTCATCGTTTTCACAGAGAAAGAGAGAGACGGGTTTGGATGCGTTGAAATGCCACACCGTGAGGCTGCCGTACGCTTTCTCCTTCGTCGACACACAAATTGACATCCTTTTCTCAACTCTTCAACTGTACACGGATTGCAATCATACACAGATATATATATAAATCATATATATGTATATACACACCCAGTTCTTCAGCTTCCCTTTCCCCCTCCATTAATCGCTTAATCCCTATTCTCTCTCTCTCTCTCTCCAAGCACCCCAATTTCATCATCTCCTACACCCGATCTGTGTGTGTGTGTTTTGTGTGTGTATAGTTTGATGGGTCTATCATGGAGCAGCAGAAGGAGGAGAAACAACACTTACTATCAAAACCCTCACCCACCTTCTCAACTCATCTCTTCTTCTTCTTCTTCGTCTTCGTATCCTTACCCTTCTGAACCTTATCCTGCGCCCTCTCCCTACGCTTATCCCACGCACCACCCTCCTCCACTTGGACCACCTCCTCTTCCTGGGCCTCCACCACCAGGTCCGCCACCACCTCCTCCTCCTCCGATTTACTCTTCCTACCACTATTCTGGTGGGTACAGTGCCTGCAATTACGCTAATCCTATGGTGGGCCGCTCCAATTTCGTCCCTTATTACACTTATCAGACCAATGGGTGGACCGGAATGCGGCCGCCTCTTCCGCCACCGCCGCGGCCGCAGTATGTAGACCATCAGCACGCCAAGAAGGTCAGGAATGACGTGAATGTGCATAAAGATACATTAAAGCTTGAAATTGATGAGCAGAACCCTGATCATCATTTGGTTTCATTCGTTTTTGACGCATTGTTCGACGGGAGGTAAGGACTTTCTATGCACCATTATGTGTGTGTGTGTCTCTCTCTATATATATGCTTCTGTGTGTCAATATATATTTTGATGATGTCCTTTGTTTTCCTAGTTTTGAATCTGTGTAATGTACAACAAATGAAAGGTAATTGATTAATTGATTGCTTGTAGTGTACGGAGTATTAATTTGGTTGTGACTTGTGAGGCGGCATATCATTGTTAATTGTGAATTAGGATGATAGTTAAAACAGAAGACGACCTCCATAAATCAGATACTAGTACCTCTGATAAGCTAACTGAGATATAGGAGCGGAAGCAGATGTAGAATGAATGCAGGGGATCACCAACAAACCTTTTCACGTAGTAGAAACTTATGGACATTCCATGCTGGGATGAAGACCAAAAATTTGAGATTTGGAATTTTTATCTCTAAGTGAGCCCATGGTTTATAGTTTTTGTTCTGCTGGAAGTCTGTACACGAGGATGCAATTGTTATAGGTGTTGAAATATATCAACGGCGACACCAAATAAAGCCTTTTCCCAACTACTTGGGGTCGTTTATGTGAATCCTATTTTTCCATTCTACTCTAGGAGTTAAATTTATATCATTCGTTTAACATCTCATTCTACTATAGGAGTTAAAGTTATACAATTCGTTTAATATCTCATTAGATCAACTATCTTTGGAATACTGACTAATTATTTTGCTAGGATATTATATATAGGTGTAGATTACTTACTGTGTGTTTTCTTAGGCTTTTTAATGTTTTTGGAAGGGATGGTGATAGTGCTAGAGGGTGATGAATTATGTTACCTGGGAAGATAGATAGTTTACTCTTGGTTTATTTATAAGGTTTTCTTTGGTAGATTTCAAGTAAAAGGCTCACAAGTGCTTTAATGAGGCATTACAGTTGAAGAGAATTGATGAAGCTCCCCCTTCTCCCCAGCGTGAAAAAAGCAAGCTAAGTTGGTACCTTTTATTGTTTAAGAGATATTTAAACTGAACTTTGGTGCTCCCTTCTTGGTCGTACTGGCTCAGAAGTATGACATACAGTGATGAAGAAGGAATTGGCTAATGTGAGAAAATGGGGCTAGTGAAGCAGAGAAAGGAGTTCTACGCAATTCTATATAGCTAGCACTTTGTTATATTGTAATCAGCTCCAGCAAATAGCTAATCTAATGGAACCTGGTTTACCAATTATTGCTGAGCCCTGAAATTTATCACATGTTATTGATGTCTTTGAGGGTTTATGTTTGATTAGATCTATTTTTTTATGTGTGGGCATGTATAGCAATAACAAGACTACTTTTGGTGTACATCACTGAAATTATTAAGATTTGAAGGCTGCGCACACGTCTCATCAGTGCCATTGTGTTGCCTTTCAGTGATGAGATTTCACACACTTCCAGCCTCTTGTACATTTCATTTCTTTGTTAAAATACTCGGTTAACTGGTTGTGTTTGGAGGATTATTAGGTTGTAAAATGATGCTACTTTCTGCTTGAGTTGGTAATTCAGGGACTAGGGCTGTTAAGGAAGCCCTTAGATTTAGTTTAAGAGTGAAAGGAACTCCCCTTCTCCCTTTTGGTTTTCATCTCTTGTTTGGGATTCACTTGTTGACACTTAAATTATTCTCCATAATTTTTCTTTTTTAGAATGTTTAAATAATGGCAAACCATTTTTATCATATCTCATGTTGTCTTGCTTTGTTGAGTTGGAACTCTAAAAAGGTGGAAATATGTCTCTAGTTTTTAAAATTATTCTCCGCACGTAGAAAAGTTGCTTGATTATGTATTTGTAAACAAATTTGTTTCATAACCAACTTTGTTTCTGTGGACATGAAAAGAAGATACTTCCGCCCTAATTCTCTTAATTATTCTTTTGCCTTCTTTAGAATGGTGGCAAAGGAGGTGGAGGTTGTGCCAAAAGAGAAATTGTACAGTATACTAAATTGTACTAATTTTACCGTCTTTCTAGTAGTATTCTAGTTTCTTATCAGAAAAATATAAATAAACCGAGGGAGAGACATTATAGGAAGTAGAATTGCATAGGAAATGAAACTGATGGTAGATTAGCAAAAAGAGGAAAGAAATCCCTTAATAATTACAAGTTTCCTAGCCTTTTTAGCTTCTAGTATGAGGATATTTCACTAATTTTATAGATTATTTAATTAGCTGACCAGTTGCTTCCATGGAGTATATCAGCAAATGTTGAAGCGTTCCCCTTATGTGACATAATATATCAAAATATGGTGTCTTTGACTTTGAGAAATTGTCAAGGGTAGCTAAGGTATTTCCTGTTTTGGTGAGAGAAAGGCAAGATTTTTGGTCTATTCAGAATGAGTGTGGGAGAAGGATTAATAGGGATTTGAAACATGGAAAATTTTTGTTACACCAATGGGCTCCACCTATTTCGAATCAAGACTAATCCCCACGGATGCATGAGAAAATTCAGGTTTGAGACATCTAGATTCTGAGCCAGTGCTTAGACAAGTCACCTACCTGTGTGGTGAGGTTTTGAGATATGGAAAATTAACAAGCAAATGGATAAAGTAGACGGCATAATTGGAAAATTGTGGACCATTTGGTAGGTTGCTGTTACTGGTAGCCGATTCGGAAAGATCCATAGAAATTATTCAACATGCTCTAGAAGGAATTCCCGCACGGGGTGGGGGGTTGCTATGAGAATTTAGAAATCCGACACTTTGATAAAGTAAGGAATCCTGAATGGAATGATTAATTGATACCAATGAATTTAAGTAGGACTAAATAAACAAAGTAAGTCCAAGTTTTGGAATATATGAGCAACTTAATTTAAAGTTTAATTGAAGTAGAGAACATTTAATAGGAGATTGAAATTAGGAACGTGTTGGGGAGGTTTTGAGATGGTACATGATAATATGACTTGGAGATGGGGTTGATGTTGGGAAAAACTCTAGAATACATACGTGTGTGTATATATATATATATATATATATATATATATATATTTTTGTTTTCAAATGAAATGAGTAGGAGTCTAATAGATTTGTGAAAGACTGAAAGTTATTAGGTCAATTTAAAGAGTGATCTTGAGCTTGACAACTTAAATTAAGAAAGTGGGTTTATATCAGGAGTTAGCATTAAGCACTTTATCTTAGAGGACTCCGTCAAAGCCATTGTACTGTAGTGCTTAACTACTTGGATGGCATTTCTCTGCCAAAATACCTGTACCATATCTGTTAACTGTTGGGAGTCGTTGATTGAAAAAACTACTGTAAAAGGACTTCATCATGTCTTCATTTGCCCATATAAATGCCTTAATTCAGCTATCTAGAAGGTTCAATGATTCGACAAGACGTATGGAACCTCACTGCATACTCTCCTCCCTCCCTCCCTCCCTCTTTTGAGTGTTTTGCCTCGTGTAGACTCATCTCCGTTCATCCCTTCAATACTGATTGAGATTTCGAATAGCGTTCCCGAATTCAAGTTGATTATATTTTGCCTCTTCCTCAGAGAGACAGTCAAACAATTCCCATATGATATACAAAATAAAACTCCAGATATTTGATGTCTTTCTCTTTGAATAAGATCTGAATTCCAGCGATGGTTTCATTAGATATCTTCCAACTAGAATCCATCTTTTTTTCCGATCCAGTTCCTCCACCACCCCGAACTCTAGTTAGATTCAGGCATGATACATTTTTTAGTATTTGGGAGAACTCAAATACTCTATTTCGGATCCATGAAACAACTCCCAGAGATCTTCTTTCCTTTTGAAAGATACAGAAGTGAAACAATCAACCCAGAAATTATACTCACTCAATAGAACATTAAGTAGGAAAAAAAAAAATAGAACTTTAAGCTTGCTGGCATGTTTGATCCAGCTAAAAGTGTAGTGAAGGCACTCAATGCTCTTACATCTAGTATGCAGTGACTTAAAGAGTATGGAGATCATTGGCTGTAGCATAGTACTGTTGTCAATTGTCTCTCTTTTATGGTGCAGTCTATCAATTTATGAAATTGAACTTCGGTGGTTGCCCTTATGATCCAATGTTCACTGATATTTTTCCTTGCTTGGCATGGGTCTTTAAGGCTGAAGACTTGATCTTATCAGGAGTAAAGCTGGCTAAAATTTGAACCGAGGAATATTATTGTTGAAGGTTGATACAGTTCATGAATTTCAGTTAAAATTGAACATCTAAAGAAGTCCAAAATATGCATCCCCTTTAAGAGCCTGGGGTAGTAGGGTTTGTTTGATTTGGTGGGTTTGCATGTCCTAGTGGATTGACTTTTTATTTTTATTTTTATTTTTATTTTTTGGCTTTTTATTTTATTTTATAGGTACTGTTAGTAAATTTTCAATTTTTAATATAATATGATAAAATGCAATTTATTTGTTGCAAGGATGTTCTCCTTTAGTTGCCACCAGGTTCCCTACTTTGTTATCTCCGGTGTTCAAGTCCTAGTCTGGAACAGGCACACGCATGTGTGTGATAAGACGAAGAGAAATATATCTCCTTTTGTTTGTTTGTCAATGTGAAGGTGGTACTCTAGTTTGGCAAAAATGAATGAGCATAATAGGAGTATGGCCTTGCATGGTTGAAAACCTATTGTTGTGCTTTCTATTTATTATTGGCCTTGCGTGTGTGTGTGTGTGTGTGAGAGAGACAGAGAGACAGAAGGTGGTTGGGGGGTTTGGAGAGAAACTAATTCAATGAAACCTGGCTCATCAGATTGAAATGGCACATTGAATATGTGAGTTTTACATGCACACTTACTACTGTTATGTAGTCTTTCAGATTGCATCTACTGCATTTCTCACTTGTTGGGTTATAACTAATCTACGGGTGATATTGTAGAATTTTTCAACTTTAACCTTAATCCAGTTACTTGGGTCCGCATATTTTTAACTAAGCAAAACCTTTCTCCAGCTATTTTAGTTAGCTGCATAAATCTTTTTATGCCATTGTGGCTATAACCTCAGTTAAACCACACACGATCGTATGGATGTGTCTTCAGTCCCTTTTTTTTTTTTTTTTGGTACATTCTATGCTTTTATCATTTTTGTGAGTATGTAATGAATCTGTGCTTTATGATATGAATCCGATTCAACGAGTATCATCCTTGTGCTAATACTGTATTACATGACATGTTAAATCCTGCAGAGAGTAAACATGAAATTCTTTGAGACAAGTTTGGTATTGACTGGCCTTGAAGATTTTGTGATAATTGGTGACCTGATTTGGTCAGAGCCACACTGTTGATTCTTCATAAGTTCTTTATTTTATTTTTTATTTTGTTCTGGACTTCTGAACATTTTATATTATATAATACAAAATACCAGACCTGTTGCATTTTGTAAGTTACAAATTGTACATTTCCTTGACAGCATACCTATTTATCTAAAATTCATCCTACTGGGAACATATTAAGTGGAATCGAAGTAATGAAACATAAAATGTTGATCTGATTTGTTGGCATTTTTTGTTGCTTCTTCTATAAATGAGTGTGAATAAATATGGAAGACACCAGGGACTTGTGTCCATGTGCATGATGGTTTTTTTTCTAATTATTATTTTTTTATGTACAGCATCACTGTTTTTTACTTCGCCAAGGAAGAGCCCAACTGTAAGTTTGTTCCATTATACGCTGAAGCCTTTATGCCAGTAAAAATCCCTTTTCAGAAAGGACTTGGCCAGAAATTTCGTCAGCCTTCAGGAACAGGCATTGACTTGGGCTTCTTTGCTTTGGAAGATCTTTCAAAGCAATCCCCAGAAGAAGATGTGTTTCCGCTAGTAATCTCTGCTGAAACATGCTCGGCTTCTCTTCCCACAGACCAACATGTTAGTGAGCCTCCTCCGAATTCATCTTCCAATACCCAGATTACTCAAGCTGTTATAGAGAAGAACAATGAGGGCCCTTTCCATGTGAAAGTAATCAGGCAGATTTTGTGGATTGATGGGGTTCGCTATGAGCTGCGTGAGATATATGGAATTGGAAGCTCAACTGCAGAAAGCTTTAATGACAGTGACACAGGAAAGGAGTGCGTGATTTGTATGACTGAGCCAAAGGATACAGCTGTGCTACCATGCCGGCATATGGTGAGAGTCCATCTAAAACTTTTTTAACTATTTAAATGAATTGAGATTTGGACTTTTAATATCAACTTTATGCTAGTACATGCACATTCATAGACAATGGCATGAAGTGCCATTAACAGATGAGTTGGGCACATGCATTTCCATGAGGTTGAGTACAACCAATGTGAACTGGTTTAAATCCAATGTCATGGTATTAAGAGATTGCCTTTTAATTTCCAGCCTGACCTGTCCTTAAGCTTGCAAGAGGTTTAGCTTGTCTGTTCACAAATCTGTCATTATTTGGTTTTGGTATCTATTTTACTCATTTAATTTATTGTGGTTTTCCAATTGGCAGAGTATTGTTACTGGATACACAAAAGTGAATGCATGTAGTTTAATGTGTAGCTTATTCAGACAATTGATGGAACTTTGGCATTTATTTTAAATTTGGTCTTTCTCCCCTGGTGCTTAGACTCTTCAACAAGTATGGTGGATATTTGTGACCAGAATTGTTCTTGGTCTTTGTTTTACATTGGAGAAGATGGAGGAGGAGAGGAGAATATTTAGATGGAAGAATATATGAAATCTACAAATTTTACTGTTTCATTTTTTTTGTCAATAAAGATATCTGCCACGAGATTAAATGCAATTTGAATGCGTGGCTCTCTCTCTCTGTCTTATTCTTTCTATGAACTCAGCTGCTTTCTCTGATTGGAAAATGTCGATTTTTTCAGTGTATGTGCAGTGAATGTGCAAAACAATTGAGGCTTCAGTCTAATAAATGCCCAATATGCCGTCAACCTATCGAGGAGCTCATGGAGATCAAAATCAATAATGTTGATCAGTGAAAATCCTTTTCGTCGTACCTAATCAAATTGTATGATACAGCCAATATATTCTTTTATTTGTGTCTAATGCTGTTGTATACACTTTTTGTTCTGTTAAAGAGTGTTTATCCTACTTTACATTCTGCTGTATACACATGTCTGTAATCTTGGCTGTGGCCTATTCATGTTGTTCTTACTGTTTTCATCATCCGTTTAGTTTAATTAAAAGCTTGTTTTAGGTCTGGAGGACTATCTTTTTGTTTGATAACACATTTTGCTTTAAGTGGAAACACAGCCTTTCTTTTCCGCCTCTAATTGACAATGAATGCTTGAAGTTCTCGAGGAACATTTGATATATCTAGATAAAGTGTTAAAACTTGTTGCTTTTCCTTTTTCTTTGGGAGTTGAATATGAATTTTGCCATCCTTGCTTGCAAATTCAGTTTTATCTACTCTTTATTCTTGGGTAAGATTTTTGATTATGGATATTCAGCATGAAAGGGAGAAGCTTTAGGCTTACAAGACTGGATGAACATTCTAGGTGTAGTTGGTTGCCTTTTTCTCCTTCAATCTACTAACAACCAAAAGTGTGACTGGCAGAGAATATTTGCCATGGAAGTTAGCAAAAAGATTTGGTAGGGCTTGAGAGTGTAGCTTCCTTTGAAGAGAAGAGGTTAGTAGATGTTCTGAAATTTTATATACTACTAAAAGCTTTTGTATCTTTGTTGACTTTATCTATCACTTGCTCAGATGCTTCAATGGTATGTGTGTGACTATTATCAAAGCCCTGCTTTATCTATCATGGTGATATAATTTATATATATATATATATATATATATATTTCCCCACTGACTGTCTATTTTGGGTTCCTTCTCAAGTCTTGCTTGCTTGCCTTTGTTCTTTTTGCTTTTCATCTTTGTTCCTCTTTGTCTCTATGCCCAGCTTGAGCTTTCCTATTTTTCAAGCATATTCTTTTAACTTCTTTTGTTATATATTACAAAAGGAGTGAAGAAAGAAAACAAAGTATTGTTTGTGATAATGGCATTAAGTATTTGAAATGTTAGGCATATTAAGTTGGACCTTTGATGCAAATTACTATGCACAAATGTTGAATCAATGATTGGGAGTGCTCTCATCTAGGCAAGAAAATGTGAACTGGACCTTTGGTGATGTGATATGGATGGTCTGGTGTGTCCGCATGTTAATTGTAGGAGGGTTCGTTCACAATGCTAGTCATTTCTATGTAAAGTTGTGAAATTAACGTGGGGTTCATTACAAGACAAAAAGACAGTTCCAAGGCAAAGTTAGTGTTTTCACGAGCTCATTCAGTACAGTTTGAAAAACATTTTGTCCAGTTCACGAGCTCTCAATACAAGGTGTATAAATGTTTCCAAGGATGTCAAAGTCCAATCTTGTATTAAGAGGATGGCTTTCTAGTCCTTGCATTGAGAAATGTTTTTGGCTTCTATTGCCAACTAAACTTTGGTTGGCATACAACTTAATGCTTTGACTTAAGTGGCATGCACTCAACTTCTCCAATGGAGAGGTTGATGCATTCTATTTATCTATTCCGATCTATCTACCATTCTGATCTATCTATCGTTAAGATTGTTTTATTGTAACGTGAATGTGACGAGTTCAAAATAAGAAAGCAGCTTCTCCACGTGCAGTTGAATTAACGGGTGCTCACGATAAATTGTGGTAAATGTATTTAATTTCGTTGATAGCAAGCATTGTTTGTTGAAGTTGCGTCCAAGCACGCACAATCCAAATTGGGTCATTGAAAAATTGGGAGAGGGTGATGGGGGTTGTGATAAAAGCTGTCACTCTCACTGGGCCAGCTTCTTCTACATGCAGCCATTGGCAATGCAATAATACGAGAGTCCTTACAGATTCCTTTGTATTCATTCTGCGTTTGTACCCACATTTGCTTTCAATTTTTCTGTTGAGGCATCATCACTCAACAATTGTAGAGATTTTTTTCCCAGAGGGAATTACCAAAGCAGAAAAAAAGTACCAATTTTTGCATGAAATGGTAAAGCCAAGCATGCCAAATTAAAATTCTATCACACGCGTACACACACACATATATATATATGTGTATGTAGAGGTAAGAGTAAGAGGGGGCTGCAAAGACCATGTGAAGTGTTGTTGTGTGCAGCAAGAGCAGAGCAAATAATGCAGCATGCAAAGTGGGTTAGGTGTTCATAAATGACCTTCTACCCAATCTATCTTCTTAGCAATTGTCAATCACCATCCAAACACCACCTCCATGTGGTGTTCATGTGATATTTTGTTCCATATTTGGTCATGCCACTGCATACCATTATTGCCCAATGCTTTTCCTTTTGCAGACCATATTTACAAAAATGAATACACTTTCAAATCTCAAGCCATAGCTAATTTTGAACTACCATTATTTCATTCCACAAATTTTAATGGAACTTTCAATTTCATAGCAAAAAGGTAAATGACTTTAGCAGTCGTGAAATTGTGATTCCATATGTAATGCATAATTGAGCAAGTAAATTAAGAGGATAGTTGGAGAAGCTACGTTTGCTTCCACATACTTCACACTTGAATTCTTTTTTTAAAAGCCCCAATGACTTTATATATATACATATATACTCCCTTCGTTCCAAATTAAATGTCATGTTTTAGGAATCATGACTCACAAATTAAGTGTCCGTCCCAAATTAAGTGTCCTATTTTGGATTTGTTAGTTATGATTCTCAAAACATGACACTTAATTTGAGACGAAGGGAATATCTTTATATACATATATATGTATAGTAATGGTGGTGCCGAGTGTCTTAAAACACTTTATGGTGGCCTGTGTTAACAATTTAATTCTTTTTTTTCAAAAAAAAAAAAATGTTTTGACAAACCCTAGTAAGTGACAACCCATTGAAAGTTGAAACTGGAATGAATTATTGAAGCTTACTGTATCTTTACATTAAGGCAGGAAAAGCCAATTTGCTGAGGCCCTTTATCACCACCATTCACATTCCTTTACAGGTGAAATAGGGCCCTTGAGAGGGGTTTCAAAAAATTTGAATAAAATAAAATTAAAAAGAGTAGATTAAAGGACATAGCCACAAGGGTCTCATCATGGGTTAGGCTTTTAAGAACGACAACAATTATTAGCTTATAAAAGAAGGCTCGACGTACATAATTGACATTATAACTCCTGCAAAATTCATCTGAACCAAAGGGCTACTTAGGTCTTAGCCTTCTCCATCTAATTGCAGTTTAAAGTTAGAGTTTGCTCAAAGTGACTTATGGGTGGTTAGTTTCTCTTGTGTTTTTTTTTTTTCCTTTTTTTTCTGCCAAATAATATAATTAAAGTTTTTTCACTATTTCTTTTGGTAAGTGAAAATAACTTTATTTGGAAAAACGGGTAAATTACACTAACAGTAGTAAAATTTAGGTAAACTATATACGAGTAGATTATTTAATATTTATTACTTATAAATTTCTTTAAATTTATTTATTGATGGCCAAAAAGTGGCTTTACGTGAGCAAATTTAATAATGTTTTTATATCAGAATAATATATTATATTACATTTTATACAAGAGAAAAGAAAAATATTTATTTTATAAAATTTGGGCATTAATCATTTATGTTTTCCAATATGATATAACATGTGAATAACAAGTTTTAGGTTTTTGAAAATTTGAACAAAGTCAACATGCTTGTCGTAATTTTGAGGCTGTTAGTTAGAACAAGTATTAATCAAATGTTATCTAGATCCGAATATGAAAAGATTTTCTCGCTGTCGAAATTAAATTCTGAAGAGTTGATTTAATATTCTTAATGAATAATGATTGAAAACTGTACGTTAGAACATTCAGATCCCCATATGAAACGATTTTTTTTTTTTAATCGTACAACTTAAATTCTGAAATTTTTTTGACTGATAATGCAGGTTGATTTGATATTCTTAATGAGTCATGATTAGAAATTATTAATTGGAACATATATTAATGAAAAATTGTTCGGATCTGGATATGAAAAAGATTTCTTGTCGTATAATTTAAATTCTGAACAGTTCTTCACCCGATAATGGGGATGATTTGATATTTTTAATGAGTTGTGATAATAGATTGTAAGTCAGAGCATGCGTTATAAATATATATATTTAATATTGTTATATGATATGTATAACATATATTAATCTACACACGTGAATTGCACGTGCAATTTATCTTACTTTTATTAAATTTAACTGTATTAATAAAATGTTAAAACCTTAATTGGATCACTGGTCAAAATTGTGACGGAAGTATATAAATGTGTAAGTAAAATGTATTAACCGCCAAATTTTCAGCCATTTATTATGATTAGACACTTTGGTGCACTAATTATTCTGTTTGAGAAAATTATAGTGACCTCCTTGAGGTTTCGTCAACATACACTGACTTTCTCTTTTGTTTGTCAAATTATACCAACCTCCCCTTTTATAACGATCAAGTAGATAGTGTTAACAATTCAAGTGAAATTACATCTATGTCCTCATTATATTTATTGTATTTTATTTACAAAAGGATGAACATTGAAAAAATAAAATTATTCATATGTCAAAGCGAAACAATTTGGAAGGAGATATATATATATATATATATATATACACTTAAATATATTTGTTTGATGAGAAACAATTTGAGATGAGAGAGAGAGGATATATTTGTTTGATTTGGTGTATATATATTTGGGTTTGATTGGTGACAACAAAGAGAGGTATAGGAAGGCAATTCAAATAGGGTAAGAAAGAGAGTAAATGGGTATGACATAAACCCAGATTTGGTGCTGAAACTCAAACACACCAAATAATCAATTGGATTATTTATAATTGGAGGTTTGGTTGTAGTAGATCCTCTCCACCTTCCATTTATAATTATTTCATTTGGTTACAAACGAAGTCCAAAACCAAGACACTTAGAAAATTTAGTTTCCAATGGCGTTGATATTAGATAATTCTTATATTCCACTCTACATAATAAAGAATACATGAAGAATGAAGTAACTCAATTGTGAGTTTAAAAGAGAGAAGGAAAAAAAAAAAAAAAAAAGGCAATTGTTTATTATGTAGAGTGGAATACAAGAATCATCCAATGAAAATTACTTAGCGGAGAGAGGTTTTTCTTTTTTAAAGGTTGAGTGGAGAGAGCTTGTACCAGTGGCTCCAATGGATTCTAGTAAATTGCAGAGAGCCCAAAAGGCTCCAATGTAATGGCAACCATGGAGGGTTTTTAAGTAATTTTATTTCAGTAAATAAGGTCAAATTTGTCTTCATAATAACTAAAAGAGTACTTTAGTAACTTTAAACTTACATCAGCAATTACTAACATTGATTAGGCAATGACCTTTAACGGTAGTTAATGGAGGGGTACTCTATGTTATGAAAATTTAAATTTGAAGGGAGGTTAGTGCAATTTGTTAAACAAGAGGGGAGATCAGTGTAACTTGACTGAACCTCAAGGGAGGTCAGTGTAATTTACCCTTTCTGTTTTGCAATATGACATGGTGCGAAGAACACGTATTGGGTTTTTGAAAAATTGAATGAAGTAACCATGTCATATCATGATTGGAGATCATTAGTTATAACATGCATTAATTGAAGGTTATTCAAATCGTGATATGAAACAATTTTTTGTCATATAAATTTATTTTTGAAGTGTAATTTATTCGATTATGCGGTTGATTTGATATTCTTAATGAGTAATGACTTGAGACTATTAGTTACAACATGCATAAATTGAATATTGTTCAGATCCCGAAATGAAACGATTTCTTTGTCATGGAACTTAAATTTTGAATAGTTATTCACCCGGCAATGCAAGTGATTTGATATTCTTAATGAATCATGATTGGAGATTATTAGTTAGAATATGCGTCAATTGAGTTTATAACCTAATATGAAATGGTGTTCTTGTTATTCTGAAGAGTTCTTCACCGGGTAATACGGTTGATTTGATATTCTTAATGATCAGTCATGATCAGATACGGTTAGTTAGTGTTAGGAAATGTGTAAGTTTTAAAAACTTTTCGAAGGATTTTGATTCATAGATCTTGATTCATCACATAGAGACAAGTTTTATGCAAAAATAAAAAAATGATGTATCATTCAATTAATGGATTGAATACTTATATCAAAGGTCTAAGTAAACCTTTAAAACTTTCCTCTAAAGTGAATGTTCTCACTTATTGTAGATCCCTTAGCAAGATGCCTTCTCCTTGTATCTCCATCTTCTTGGTAATTATTTTGCCTTTAGGAATCACTCATAAGCCTTCATGAATGATCTTGGAAAATTAGGCTTGTGGGAGCCTCCATTAGATGAGAACATAAACCTTAATTTTCTAGAGAGAGAATATATATATTTCTTTTTCCTTCTACTAAAAATCACCCTAAAAAATATACATAGACCATGTATATTTATAGGCAACAAAAAGATAAAGAAAAGGAAATAACAAATTCTTCTCAATCTCTAATTCACATGTCTCAAATCTAATACGATTCCAATATCAAGTTGGGCTATGAGTGAGAATCCATTGGGCCTATTATTTTATTGGCTACAATGAATTAATAATTGGCCCGGTCCATAGACCCAATTCAATTAATTCATAAATTAATTTCTACTCTACTAAAAGAAATTAATTGAACTCCAATTAAATAATAAATAACCTCTAAGTCAATATCGCACTTTGACCCCTCTATGCATAATTAGTTATCGGATAACTAAAGCCATTAATCCGACTACTTAATTAATATATTTATTTTGATATCTTTAATTATTTCTGGCTCGATCACTATAAAACATTTATTTGACAAAAATAATAATTTAAATAAATAAATATATAATAAATCATTTTGTCTAAAAACACACGAAGGCCTTCGAATTTACTTTGTGATAAACCATAATCAATACAAAATAAATACAAGTAGCAATGATGCAAATATTGAAAATATAACCCTCTAACTATTAATTACATAATTACCCAAAATGTCGGTCTAAGAACCCCGAAGAATCCGCCAAACAAATTAAAGTAATTATTAATTAATACAAGAGTCTATACTTTTCTCATACTTAAGAGTCAAATGCCATGACGGTGATAGGGAGCAATTGCATATGACGGCTTTTGCAATATATCTTAATCTAACGCGGATCCAGTTCAAGTCTTAATTAATTATGAGTCCATCCATAATTACCGACTATGAACAATTTATGACTACTATTTGTATACCATGCATTGATCGTCATCACATACATATATATAAATTTCTCTTGTAATCAAATGGACACTATCAATTCTATAATGAATCGAAATATAATACATTGAATTCACCAATTGTATAAAGCATAAATATTTCAGAAACGTTAGGAACATATGTAACTATAATCCAGATAGGAATTTGCTATGCCAGGGCATATAAATCCCAACAGTTAGAACATTCATTAATTGAAGGTTTTTCAAATCTTAGTATTTACTTAATACAACTTAAATTCTAAAGAGTTATTTACTTAATAACGTGGTTGATTTGATATTCTTGATGATTCATGATTGGAGAATGTTAGTTAAACACGTTCATTAATTGATGGTTGTTTAAATCGTGATATGTAATTGTATTCTTATCGTAAAACTTAAATTCGGAAGAGTTCTACACCCAGTAATGCGATTGATTTGATATTCTTAATGAGTCATGATTGGAGATCGATGATTAGAATATGCATTAATTAAAGGTTGTTCAAATCCCGATATGAAACTATTTTCTTGTCGTGCAACTTAAATTCTAAAGAGTTCTTCACCCGATAATGTGATTGATTTGATATTCTTAATAAGTTATGATTGAAAACTATTAGTTAGAACATACATTAATTGAAAGTTATTCAAGTCCCGATATGAAACGGTTTTCTTATCATAGAATTAAATTGTGAAGAGTTCTTCACCCGGTAATGTGATTGATTTAATATTCTTAATAAGTTACAACGGAGACCATTAGCACATGCGTTAATTGAAGGCTGTTAATATCCCAATATGAAACGATTTTTTTGTCATAGAACTTAAATTTTGAAGAGTTCTTTTCACCTTGTAATATAGTTGATTTAACATTCTTAACGAGTCACAATTGGGAATTTTTAGTTAGAACATGCATTAATTGAAGGTTATTCAGATCCTGATATGGAACGATTTTCTTATTGTATGGCTTCAACTTAAATTTTGAAGATTTCTTCCGATCCTAAAAATGCGACTGATTTGATATTCTTAATGAAGTGTAAATGTGACAATTAGAAGGTATAATTTTTCCTCTACTTAGCGCGAAAAAAATAATAAAAATAAAATAAAATAAAATAAAATTTGAATAACAAAATATTATATTTATTTTGTCTCAAAATAAATATCTCTTTTGAAAAACTGTGACTCATATATTTGAATCACAATTTTTTAAAATAGACATTATTATAAGTCACAGTTATCTAAATAAAATATTTATTTTAGGACAGAACAAGGAGTAACAATTATAGAACACTAATCCATCAAATTGAAAACATCATATTTCAATGTAAATGCATTCGTAAAATGTACTCTAGAAACTTTCACCCATCACTAGTCAAAACCGTGACAGAAGTATAGAACTTCAATGTAACTGAAGTTTAATGTCATTTTGTTTTCTTTCTATTTATTCTTTCAACAATTTATTGTTATTTTGTTTTCATTCTATTTATTTTTTCATCAAACTCTATAAATATAAATTTGAATTTTTATTGTATTTTTCATTTAATGCCTTATTTTATACAGTCAGCTTCAAGGGATAAGCATTGCTTTATTACACAACTTATACTCGGCATTAAAAAACAGTATTAGTTAGGCATCCTGTACCATGGACCATACTTCAACAATAAAACGCGGTTATATGAAATTACAATTTACAACCCTTTACTAAAATTGTACTACAGAGTATAAAAATTCATCTAACCAAATTCCAAATGGATGGAAAGGAGAGCAAACAGAACAAGGGTATTATTGTAATTTCATGTGAAACCAATTGTAGTAATCTTACCGAACACTATGTAATGTATTGACATAATTTAATTACCAGAATATAATAATACATACATATATATATATATTTAATTATGTTACTTTAACCAATTTACATACCCCTAAGGGGGTACATTAAATGAGTTAGCAATTTATTGTACCACCCAAAATAGGGGAGAGAGAGAGATCTGACAAGGGTTCATTCACATCTGCTAGTAATTTAATACATGCACTCTTACCGTGTGACCCATTCACAAGACTGGCTCAGAAGCCAAGCCAAACGCACCTTTAAGCCAAGCCAAATACCAGTGGCTTATGCGGGCTAATTATGAAATTACATATAATCTTCTAAATATGGTAACAAAATACCAATAAATAAAGGCCAAAACAAGAGCAAGGTCTCAAAGAGCTAGACTCTCCCCGCACCCTGTTGACAGTCTGCCCTTCTGTTCTCTCTCTCCTGACCCTCATTTGTTTTCTATCATTCCTCTCTATGTTTATTTGGAAAAGCCCCAAAAGAAAGAACAGAGAAGAGAAGAGACCTCGTGGTGGAGTTGGTTCTTATATGTAATTCATCTTCTTCTCAGTCCTCTTCTTTTACCTGCTTCTGTTTCTATCATCAGATCTAGCAACAACCCACACTTTTTCGATTTTTCCTTGTACCCTTCTTATTCTCTGTTTCAGTAGAAGATATGAGTAAAGAAGAGTTCTTGAAGATCCAGGTATAAGTACACTCAATTCATTTGTTCATATATATGTTTATGTATACATTTGCGTATATATATATCTATATGTAGAAATTCATTGTGTGTTTACTTCTATTTTGTTTGCTTGTTTCAAGTTCTTTGCTTGTTTCAAACTCAAGATTGATTTTGACTGCTTTTGCTTTTTTATATTTCTTTCTTTCCTTACCATACATTTGCAATTAATTAGTAATTTAACTTGTATATCTCTAGCTTCTCTCTTGACAAGCATGGTATTTTATTTTTTATTTTTTCCTTATCTGAATGATGTTTTTTCTTTACACTGTGTTCTGTTCTTTGGTTTTACTTGTACATGCAGACATGTGTTCTGAAAGTGAATATTCACTGTGATGGGTGTAAGAGCAAAGTAAAGAAAATCTTGCACAAAATTGATGGTATTTGGTTTCATTTCAAGAACCCATCTTCTTTAATTTCCCTTTTCTTTCTTCTTCTGGTTGAAATTGGCTCTCTTAATCTGAAATTTTTTGGTTGTTTTGGTTTTGGGTATTTTTATTTATTTTTTCCTAGGGGTTTATAAAACACATATAGATTCAGAACAGGGGAAAGTGACAGTGTCAGGAAATGTAGCCCCTGCCACACTCATCAAGAAGCTTGCAAAGAGTGGTAAACATGCAGAGCTTTGGGGTGCTCCAAAACCCAACAACAATCAACAGAACCAACTCAATAACCAGTTCAAGAACATGCAGATTGACAATGGCAAAGGCGGGAACAACAAGGGCCAAAAGGGAGGAAACAATCAGCAGCAGCAGCAGCAGCAGCCTAAAGGAGGAGGTGGGCAACAACAGGGCCCAACCCAGCAGCAGCAGCAGCAGATGCTTCAGCAACTTCAGATGAAAGGGTTTCAAGATCTGAAGCTGCCCCCCCAATTTAAGGACCTTAATAAGATGCCCTTTAACAATCCCAACAAGGACCAGAAGGCTGTGAAGTTTGATGATGATGAATTTGATGACGACGATGACTATGATGATGATGACGATGACTATGATGATGATGATGAGTTTGATGATGAATTGGATGATACCCCTGTTCAGCCTCCTAACAAGATGAAACAACCACCACCCATGATGGGTAACGCTATTCCTCAAGGAATGCCTAAGATGCCTAATATGATGATGAATCAGCAACAAATACAGCAGCTAATGGCTGCCCAGGCCGCCAAGGCTGGAAATGCTGGTGGTAATCCTGGCGGAAATGGTGGTGGGAATGGTAAAAAGGGTGGTGGTGGTGGAAATATACCTGTTCAGATTAATGGAATGGGTGGTAACAGTGGTGGAAAGAAAGGAGGCGGCGGCGGCGGAGGCGGAGGCGGAGGCGGCGGTAATGGAAATCAAAATCAAGGTGGTGGTGCAGGCAAAAATGGTGGCAAGAATGGTGGGGGAGGTCCATCAGATGCTAAAAATAATGGTGGAGGTCAGAACAAGAATGGTAATGGTGGTGGTGGGGGTGCTAATGGGAACAACATGAATGGCGGTGGGGGCAAGAAAGGGGGTGGAATGAATGATGGTATGCTCAATATGAATCATAACATGATAGGTGGTATGAATCCTGGTGGTAATGGGGGTCAAGTGCCACCAATGGGTCAAATGAGCCAGATGGGTCATGTACCCATGGGCCAGATGGGTAATATTCCGGCAGTCCAAGGCCTTCCGGCCGCGGCAATGAATGGCGGTGGCGGCCCTTACTTCCAAGGAGCTGGACCTGAAATCATGGCTGGAAACCCCTACTACCAGCAACAACAAATGGCTGCCATGATGATGAATCAGCAAAGGGCAAATGGGAACGAAAGATTTCAACCGATGATGTATGCCCGGCCTCCTCCGGCCGTCAATTACATGCCTCCTTACCCGTACCCGCACCCACACCCGCCTCAGGCGGATCCGTACACCAACTTCTTTAGTGATGAAAACACTTCAAGTTGCCATGTGATGTGAACCTGCCGGAATATTCTGCCTTCTCGCGGTGTTGATGGCAGTGGCAGTGGTGGTTCTGGGTGTTGGGTTATAGTTTGAAGGAGTTGGGAAGTGTTGATCCATATAATCCATGGAAATGGAATTTTCATTTGTAGCTTTAATCTTTCTTTTCCCTTTTTTTTTTCTTTTTTTAATCCTTAAGTTAGGTTTTTATTTACCATATGAAGTATTTATAGATAATATATATTAAAGAAGATGAGATATGTAAGTGGGATGGTTGTGGGCTTTGAATGAGAGATGTTTATATGTGTTAATATGTGTTTGGGAGACACAAATAAATTGAACAGAGAGAATCGGGTTTAGCAAAAGGCCCATCTCTATGCCCATTTATATCTCAAGTACTCTTGGCCATTTTAATAATAACTTCATACTTATCTCTCTAATTATATTATACCATAACAATGTCCTTTTTTGTATGTTCCTCTTTCCACATTATTAAATTTCATTACATACATGTATAATGTGACTCAAATCATGGAGTTTAATGTGGTGGGGTCTACACCCATGAATTCAATGGAAGAGTTGGACCCACCACTTATGAATTATATATGATTCACCATCTATAAAAACTACTATATCTATCTATATACTATAACCTATATTTTATATAGATATACTATAGTAGTATTAATTATAGACTGGAAATGGAGCATTATTGGTTTCGAAGCTACATATAGTACTTGTGAACACACACAGTCACTCACTCACTCACTCACTCACCTAGTGTAGTAGAAGATCAATGGGTAAACTGTGAACTTGTTAAAGATAGAATGAAAGAGAACATGTTGACAAGGACAAGCTAACAACTTTATATTTCTAAAATCTAACGGCGTTGACACTTTGACACGAATTCTAAGCAATTGTCTAGTCTAATCAACAGAATGGGCATCAAAACAAAATAGGAGAGAGAAGGAGAGACCCCTCCATTCTGTATTGGATTTGTCAACCTGATGATGATCATGATTTTATATGTATATATACATATGGGCCCACCACATAAACACCACTTTCCATCTGTCTAATCTGACGGTGACAAATTCACTCCTTTGCTTTTCCAAAAGTACCTCTGTTTTTCCTTATTTTGAATTTCTAATGAAAAATGATAAAAATTTTGATCCATTTTTACTAACTGATTTGTCATATCGTTTGATATTCAGAAACTGCTTAGCATTTAGCAATTCTCCAACAAACAAAAAAACATTAAGGTGAATAAAAAAAAAATTCGAATAGAGGCCAATTTTTTTGTTTTTTTGATAGAGCCAAATTTAGATGGTGGCTAATAGATAGCACCAAAAATAAAAAAAGAATCCAATATTACATTGCTCAATTCTAAATAAGAAAACGTTTCTTCGCATTTGAATGTAATTTTATATTTATATATATATTGATTTTTCCTTTTTGTAAATTTCAATTACTTTTTTTTTTTTTTTCAGATTTGTCAATATTCTGCATAAATACCCTCAATATTTCATAATTTCACATGCCGGCTACTTGATAACGGTAACATATTATTTTATCATTTAGTTCATGAAATATTTGTTGTCATTTGGATCATTAAAGGGGTAAAGTTGATCTTTTATCAATTTTTAGCTGCTACCAACAACAAATTCAGGGCGGCAAACGAACTAAGTCGAGCAGAGCTTTAGGATGTTCGAGCTCGGGACGAGCTCAAAAATCTTCGCTCGGCTCATTTAATAAATTAAATTAAACTAATGGTCAAAATTTGTTCAGGCTCGTTCCCGGCTCAAGGTTGGGCTCGTTTGTTTATAACTCAACTCGGGCTCGTGACGAGCTTAAAAATCTCAATTCAGGGTTGGGCTTGTCACGGTATTAAAAAGCTCGGGCTCGACTCGTTTAGTAAATTAAATTAAACTAATGTTCGAAATTTGCTCAGTTAAACTAAATGATTACATTTTTATTTTATGCTTCCAAAAATTAAAAAATTCCAACAAAAAATAAAAACACAGATGTAAACAAATCCTTAACGAGTCCATTGTTCACTAACATAAACGAGCCAACACGAGCTCGTGTTTACAAGCCGAATCGAACATTGATCAGGTTTAGCTCGTTTAGTAAACGAGTTTATAAATTGAGCTCAAGTTCGGCTTATTTGCTTAACGAATGAGTTCGAGTGTGAGTCCTTAGCGAGTATAGCCCGGACTGCTTATGAACAGCTCGATTCATTTGCAGCTCTAACTTCAGGAGATAACAAAAATATAAAAGTACTATATGAAATATCGACAAAACTAAGTGAAATTTACTGTTTTTGTTTTTATGAAAAAAAAAAAAAAAAAGACACCTTGTAAATTGTACATTATTTAAAAAATTTTATTTAATTTTTAATTTTTATGATGTTGGTGTGAAGCAGTGGATAATAATTACTGTACTGGGATTGATTGGTAATGGGACTGGGTGTGTCCGGAGCTATGGTAATAAGTAGTGGATGGTTTTGACGGGCACGATTAGTCTTGTGATGTATTAGCTTTGCTTACGACAAGTTGCCTGTTTTCAGATCTACGGACCAACAGGTGCTGTGAGGTCATTTAATGGCATAGCTCGAGATCCAAAACTTGCTCCACCTGTTTGGTGGCGAAGATAGCCCTACTCCGCACATTTCTGTTCCGTGTTTGGTTTAACTAATCCAAACATGACCATAGTGGGTTATTAACTTATTACCTAGACTTTAAATGTTTGCTATTTTGGTGCTACATGAGTAGGGACACGTGTCTGATTGTCAATGGACAGATAAGAAGCACGGAGTAGGTGAAAGAAATGAATTTGGCCATGCATGGGAATAGGACATTAGGGATTGGGGCTGTTTGTTTGGATAGAAAGAAAATGACTCAGACCAAACAAAAATATCTCATTAAAATTTGGTTTTGCTTTAGGCATAATATAAGCAGGTTTTTGGGGGGGAAAAGCCAGGGTATTTGAGAGAAAGTGAAATGAGAGAGAGATGTAGTCCAATCATGACGGAGATGACAAAAGCTGGTTCTTTTCACTTTTCTTTTCTTTTCGGCGAGACCTTCAATTTTGACTCAGATTTAGGAGAGCAATTTTGAACATCACGTGGGACATCATAGGCCTTCTGTTGCAATTCTCATACTAATTTTATGAGATTTTGGTATAATTGTTGCATAAGTATTGTATAGTTGCGTAAGTGATATAAATGATTGTTATTGTAACATTTTTATATTTGTAATATAATTTGTTGAATAAATAGCATAAATACATAGTTTATAACACACGATAAAGTGGTACACGAGAGAATTTGATTTTTTATGAATTTAATTATATATTATTATTTTTAATTAATTTTGAATTCAAGACAATAAATGAAAAACAATCCTTGCAAATGGAAAAAGGAAAAAAAAAAAACAAAAAACAATAATTTGTTTGAATTATTGTGACATTTATATATAATAAGATTATGAAGGTTTAAATATCCTCCACTGTCAAATAAATTTATATTTTTCAGCTAATATTGTTCTTACAAAACAGTAACTTGGGAATTGGTATGTCAGTGACCCAAATGTGCGTGACTCACAAGTCAAACGTTTGAAGTTAAAGTGATAAAGTTTCAACTACATAACACAGGGTTGAATTTCTTAATTTGTATAAAGCTGAGTTAATGAGGTTGGACTTTGGCAGTCTCCTTTTATTTATTTATTTTTATTTTGAATAATTCGACTTTGATAGTCTTTCTCAGTTTCTCCTGTCTTGATGGTATTTGTGTCCCCACTTAAATTGTTCAACATTAGTATTATTTTCAAGATTCATAAATGGAGTTGCAACCTCAATGAGTGTTGTTACATATGGATTTAGTGTGTTGGAATGAAACTATTTTTTTGAATTTTATATATTTTAATTATGCCGTCTCAATTCAGTCACGTCATCATTTTATTCAATTTTATCACTTATAAGGTTTGTGATAAGTTTATAAAATATTCTTAAAATATACTTCGCTTAATACTTTTACCACCTTTTTTAAAAAAGTATGTAAAAAACACTTCTAATCTTTTCACATTGTGCAAAAAATACTCCTCAATTAGAAATCTAAAATAATTAGTGTTGTAATACTCTTTTTGTCTTTTTACTTTTTTGAAAATGTCCAGAGGTATATATGCTACCAATCTCATAATATACTAGTGTTATGTACATATTACTTTTTTTTTTTTTTTTTTTTTTGAAATTTTGAAAATTTGTAGAATAAGGATTTGAATTTTTTAAAATTTCAGTTTATTATTTTCTACTATATATATATTTTTATTAGTACCAAAATTGTTAAACAAATAAAAAAGAGGAAAAAGTACCAATATCACTGTGCACTAGTTTTTAATTTGGACCAATTTTTTTTTTTAATTTGCACTTTATTTTCATTTTTTTTTTCTATTTTAATCTTTACTTTTCTTATATATATATTTTTAATTTTCTATTTTTGTCTTTACTTGTCCATTACCGGCGTCCTCCAATAGTGTCCTTTTCGGTTATTTCACAAAATTTATCTTTATATATTTTATAAAATGGTTCAATGAGGGTAATATAGTCAACTTAGGGTTTAAATTTGTCAGATGTACTTATTTGCACCAAATTGAAACTTTAAAAGTGTTTTTTGTACTTGAGGGGTGTCCTCCAATAGTGTCTTTTACTATCATTTTACAAAATTATTTATTTTAATATTTTATAAAATAGTTCAGTAAAGGTTAGTCAACTTAGGATTTAAATTTGTTAGAGGGACCTATTTACACTAAATTAAATTTTTAAGGGTGTTTTTTTGTACATGAGGGGTGTGGTATAGGCTCACGTTTGGTGTGCAAGAATGGAATAGAATGCAGCTCGGAATAAAATGAGAATGAGAATTGAATGTAATAAGAATATTATTTCATTGTTTGGTGTGACGTGGTGAATTGTTATGGAATGAAATGATTATTACCATTCTATTGTTTGGTTGACCATCATTAAATATAGAATGAAATAATTTTCTTTAAAAATACCCTTTTCATTGGCTTATATTACATTTTAATAAAATCAATTTAATTAATATTTTGACGCTAATTATGGATTGTTATAAGATGCCCAACCATTGAAAAAAATAAAGAAAAACCTTAAAATAAAATAAAATATTATTTTTGACTCCAGATGATTGTTAATTTTTATTTTATATTATCTTTGCTCCATATATAAATGATCGAAAAGAGAAAGATGGAGAAATCACACAAACATTTCAACACAAAGATAAAAAAGTAAAAAAAAATAAAAAAAATAATAATAAAGTGATATACACAGAAGATAAAGAGATTAATACCTGCAATTTGGTTGAAAATCCTGTAACTTTTTGTCAATGGCAACCCTCGGTATATTTAGAAGAGAGGAAAGGTGAAAGACTTTTACCACGTCTAATAAAGAAGTTGAAAAATGGAATGTGAAACATTTTTTTGTTTATACGAAATTCCATTCAAATAGAATGATTATTTCATTTCATTCCTGCACACCAAATGAATGAATGATTGGAACTTAAAATGGATATTCCATTCAATTCTATTCTTGCACACTAATTTGTAAAAGATGATCTATTTTTTGGTTTCATTAAAATAATAAATAATATTGAAGTTATTCAAAAAGTACTGACGCAGTATGTGATGCTAGACAAAAGTAGTTAATGGAGGAAACTAAAAAAAAAATGATTTTATTTTCTTGTTTGACAAAAACATACTATTTGAGGTTAAATCTTAAAAATGATTTTGGGATGATAAGACATGCATGCAGTGTTTGGTATTTTGTCACGTTGAATAGTAGGATGAAATAACAATTACTTTTTCATTTATCAGAAAAAGGCATCAATAAATTAATAAATGTCACTTGTGTCAACCTCAACCCCTAGAATTTTTTGTGAATTTCCATACAATAATATCTTCAAATATCTACATACTAAAAATTGATTTGAACCGGCTTATAACATCACCAAGACGTCTCTTGGAACACTCAGTATATGTGTTTCTATACGTCATAATATGATGATTCTGTATGAAATCACTTTAGGGAGGCAACCAATTATTTTCTCCCCTTTGTTTGATAATACTTGTAGGAAAAAAATAAAAAAATAAAAACATTTAAAATTTTTATTTTAAAATACGACATGAATGTGGTGCTTGCAATTTTATCATGTCAAGGCTGATGATTATTTTTTTTCGTTTATAAAAAAGTACTCCATCATTCAATTAATAAATATTATACGGTTCTAAATTATATAACCTATTCTTTTGGGAAAATAATTTAAAGGCGAATTTGTTTGGGCATCTAGACCTTAATTAATTGTAGGTTCAGGGCTAACTTAGAGGTAGGCTTTTAATTCGTGTTCGAAACTACCAGCATAATTTATTCTTCTCCTTTAACATCTAACTCTCTAGCCCCACTAACCATTACCAAAAAATATATATATAATAATAATAAATAACTTTGTCTTATAATTTATATGTTATAGGCAGTATAATAACGCGCGCGTGCACACACACATATATATAGTTAGAGAAATAAAGATCAAAGAGTAATATATATTCTCATTGATTTTCAATACTTCTTATGGTAATTCCCAGATTAGTAGTAGATACATGCTATTTATAGGTTTCAAAATGAAGCTTCCAATATAAGCCATAAGTGTGATCTTGCTCCCCAAGCCAAAGGTGTCCTCATGGATGGCATAATCCATTGCGGATCCCACACAAACATAGATATATATAACACTCACCATTAGGATCCACAACATTACACTAAAAATATGCCTCGTATAAAATCTGAACGAAGGAAAAAGAGTACAGTATCCCAATACCTCTTCATTCAATTGCTCCGCTTCATTGTTGCATTAGTTCAAACCTGAAGATTCTTTAGTTGACGCATTCCAATGTTATGCACCAGTTTCTTGAATGTTGTAATTAGAAGCGTTTTAGTGAATAGATCTGCTAAATTTTCACATAAACATATCTTTTGAATATTAATATCACCCTTTTCTGACGTTCATGTGCATAAAAGAATTTTGGTGAAATGTGCTTGGTCCCGTCACTTTTAACCTTATTTCATCTGTGCAATGCATGCTACATTATTTTCATATAATACTGTTGGGCTATCTTTTATTGATGAAAGACTACATGTTGTTCGAATATGTTGGATCATTGATCTTAACCAAATGCATTCCCTGTTTGCCTCATGAATTGTGAGTATCTCAGAATGATTTGAAGAAGTTGCAATCATTATCTGTTTTATAGATCGCCATGATATAGCAGTGCCGCCACAGGTAAATACATATCATGTTTGTGAATAAACTTTATGTGGGTCAGAGAGATAGCTGGCATCTACATATCCAATTAATTGAGAATTTGGTGTTTTTGAATAAAACAATCTTATATCAATTGTGCCACGAAGATATCGCAATATGTGTTTGATTCTATTCCAATGTCTGCGGGTTGGTGCAGAATTATACCTTGCTAATAAATTGACTGGAAAAATTATGTCAGGTCTTGTGCAATTTGCAAGATACAAAAGAGCACCAATCGCACTAAGATAGGGCACTTTAAGACCAAGGAGTTCTTCATCATCCTCTCGAGGACGAAAATGATCTTTCTTGATGTCAAGTAATCGAACAACTAATGGAAAGCTCAATGGATGGGCTTTATCCATATAAAAATGTTTCAAAACTTTTTCTGTATATATTGATTGATGGATGAAAATACCGCTCGAAAAATGTTCAATTTGCAGTCCAAGGCAGAATTTTGTCTTTTTGAGATCTTTTATTTCGAATTCCTTCTTTAAATAAGTGACCGTCTTTTCGATCTCGTCTAATGTTCCCACAAGATTCAGATCATCAACATATACTGCAACAATAACAAAACCATATTCTGATTTGCTAATAAAAATGCACGGACAAAGATGATTGTTCAAATACCCTTCTTTGAGTAAGTAATTGCTAAGTCGATTGTACCACATTCATCTAGATTGCTTCAATCCATATAAGGATCGTTGCAATTTTATCGAGTACATACTATGTGGCTTTATTTTAGGCATTTTAAATCCTTCTGGGATTTTCATATAAATATCACTATCTAGTGATCCATATAAATATGTTGTAACCACGTACATTAGATGCATATGCAATCTTTCTGTGACTGCCAAATGTATTATGAATCTAAATGTGGGTGCATCGATCACAGGGGAATATGTTTCTTCATAATCAATATCAGGTCTTTGTAAGAAACCTTGAGCTACCAGTCGGGCTTTGTATCTTGTGATTTCATTTTTCTCATTACACTTTCATATAAATACCCATTTGTACCCAACAAGATTAACACCCTTAAGTGTTTGGACTACAGGTCCAAATACTTCACGTTTACTAATGAATTTAGCTCTGCTTGTATCGTTTCTTTCCATTTTAGCTAATCATTTCTTCGTCGACATTATTTGACATTTTGAGGTTTCGGATCCTCATTATCAATATCAATAGTAACAACATATGAGAATATGTTGTCGATAATAATTTTATTTATATTCCATCTTATTCCATAATTTAGTGAGATCTCATCATTTTCAGGTACCTTTGCCTCATCAAGGGTCATATCATCATTTGTTGCATTTGTATCATCAATATTTATTATTTTATCATTTTTAGGTGCCTGGGCCATATTAAGAGCCTCTGCCTTATCAAAGGCTATTATCTCAGATTGATCAATAATATCTGTTACTCTTTTTGTGGCCTCTTCAGGAGTGCTAATTTTTCTTTTGTGGCCTCTTCAGGAGTGCTAATAATATCTGATTTCCTCTTACGAGGAGCAGTATTTTTTGCACCGACTGGTCTGCCACGTTTCAGGCGTGTTTTAGATGCATTTGTTGCATTACTGATAGAAGGTCCCTTCGGGACAGCAATTCGTGATGGAATATTTGCAGCTGGTATATGTGATTTTATTACTTTCTTTATATCAGTAAATGCATCAAGTAATTGATTTGCAACATTTTGCAAGTGAATGATCCTCTTAACTTCTCGTTCACATTGATTTATGCGAGGATCAAAATGAGACAATTCCAGTGCATTCCAAGTAATATCACGTTACTGCTATGCCCTTTCTCCCCCTAATGGTGGGAAAACAGCTTCATCAAAATGACAGTCAGCAAATCGTGCTTTAAAGATATCACCTGTCAGGGGTTCAAGAAATCTAATAATAGATAGAGAATCAAAACCAATATAAATTCTAAGTCTACGTTGATGACTTATTTTAGTGCATTGGGGTGGTACAATTGGAACATATACATCACAACCAAAAACTCGTATATAAGAGATATTTGGTTGTTGACCAAAAACAAGTTATAATGATGAGTACTTATAATAAGCAGTTGGTCATATACGAACTAATGATGCAACATGTAATATAGCATGTCCTCAGACAGAAACAGGTAATTTTATTCACATAAGCAAAGAACAACTAATTAACTGAAGTCTTTTAATAAAAGATTCGGCTATACCATTTTGAGTATAAGTGTGTGCAACAGGATGTTCAATATTAATTCCAACTGACATGCAATAGTCATCAAAAGTTTGAGAAGAAAATTTAGCGGTATTATCAAGACAGATTGTTTTAATTGGGTAATCAAGAAAGTGTGCATGTAATTTAATAATTTGAGCAAGAAGTCTAGCAAATGAAACATTATGAGTAGAAAGCAGACAAACATGTGAACATCGTGTTGAGGCATCAATTAAGACCATAAAATAGCGAAATGGTCCACAAGGTGGATGAATTGGTCCACATATATCCCCGTGAATTCGTTGTAAAAATGGAAGAGATTCAACAATGATTTTTGAAGGGGATGGTCTAATAATCAACTTACCTTGTGAGCAGGCGGTGCATAAATGATTATTTGGTAAGATGATTTTTTGATCCTTTAGTGGGTGTCCATGTGAATTTTCAATAATTCGACGCATCATTATACTCTTCGGGTGACCAAGTCGATCATGTCAAAGCATAAAAAGTTTTGGATCAAAAGATTTTTTATGTATCACAGTATTTGACTCAATTGTCTTAATGGTTGTATAGTATAACCCAGAAGAGAAAATAGGGAGTCTTTCTAATATCAGCTTCTTGCATGAGATAATGGAAGTAATGTAGAGATATTCCACATTTCTTTCATTTGCGGTCTCAATATGATACCCATTACAACGCAAGTCTTTAAACAGATTTTTTCGAGATCTTGTAGAATATAAGGCATCATTGATTTGTAATCTTGTTCCACGAAATAAAATGATGTTGGCTCGTCCGGAGCCTTCAATCAAGTTGGTGGGACCTGATATTGTATTAACATTAGCGTCTATCAAAGTTAGGTGAGAAAAATATTTTTGATCTCAAAGGATTGTGTGTATCGTTCCACTATTTGCAAGACATATATCTTCACCATTTATTTTGGAACCAGTCAGATCCATTTCTATTCATGCAAATTTCTTTATTAGAAAAGAAATATTTACAATAAAAGAAACTTTAATACAAACTAGAAAATAAAAACTTTAATACAAGGAAAATAAAAACTTGATGAAAAAACATAATAGAAAAAATATGAAATAAAAATAGGATTAATTGGTGTGAAAATTTCCATCACCAATCAGGTGGTCTATTTTTCCATCACGGTTCTCAAAAAAATATGATACATCTAGATTTGTGATGTCAACTGGCTCATTATGATCAATGAAATTCATTTCTTTCCGTTTTCCCTTTTATTTCATTGAGGCTTAGAAAAGTTCAGCCAGATGCTTAAATGGACAAATGCTTTGCCAATACCCTGTCATTCCACACCGTTAACAAGTATTATCATGTGCCTTGGGAGGTTGAGCCACATCCTTCCCTTTTACTTGTTTCATTTCAATATAATCTGTCCTTTGGGGATATGGTGTGGATCTCTGATTGCGAAAATTTGAGGATTGATATCCTTCACGGTAATATGAGTGATTTTTACCACGACCATATTCATTATTATGGTAGTTATTTTTACCACGGCTATATTCATTCTTATAGCCATTTCTACCACCATGACCACGTCCACGAGATGAGGTAACATATGTTTCAGGGATCGGTGTCGATCCAGTTGGACGAGACTGGTGGTTTCTTAACAAAAGCTCGTTATTTTTGTTCTGCCACAAGTAAACATGATATCAGCTCTGAATATTTTTCAAATCTACGCTCTGAATATTGTTGTTATAAGAGTACATTCGAGGCGTGAATATTGTTGTTATAAGAGTACATTCGTGGCGTGAAATGTGGTGAATGTTTTTTCCAACAAAAGTTCATCAGTGATGGTATCACCACACAATTTCAGTGTAGAGCTGATTTTAAATAGGGCAGAGTTGTATTCAGTTATAGTTTTAAAATCTTGCAACCGCAGTTGTTGCCAATCAGTCCGAGCCTTTGGGAGGATAACTGTTTTTTGATGATCATATCTTTCTTTCAAATTTTTTCACAAACTCAGTAGATCTCTTTCAGTGAAGTATTTAGTTTTTAGCTCATCACTAATTTAGCGCCGAAGGAAAATCATGACCTTCGCTTTATCTTGTAATGATGTATCATTCTTTTCTTTAATTGTGTTTCTGAGGCCCATGGCATCTAAATGGATCTGAGCATCCAGAATCCAAGATAAATAATTTTTGCCAGAAATGTCCAAGGCCCCGAATTCCAGCTTTGCCAAGTTTGACATTTTCGGAATAACTAAATGTGACAACAAGATAAAAATACAATTTAGCATAGTATATAAATAAATAAAATGGTATTAAGTGAAACATTAACATAATATGAACCATTTAAACAACAAAGGCGTTAAAACCAGCCATAATGAATAAATTATTAAACAATAAAGGCGGTAAAATCGGCCATAAATCATTAAACAATAAAAGCGGTAAAATCGACCATAATTAGTAGATAATAGAGGAGGTAGAACCGACCATCATTAAATAATAAAGGCGGTAGAACCGACTATAGTTAGTAGATAATAAAGGCGGTAAAACCGACCATAATTAGTAGATAATAAATGCGGTAGAACCGACCATAGTTAGTAGATCATTAAATAATAAAAGCGGTAGAACCGACCATAGTGTGAGCACATATATCACTTCTGTGAACAAATTTATTTCATGAAAAATAATCAATAATTAAAATCTTCTTACCCTTTGGAGTCAGAAATACAATTTTCTTCGATAAAGTAAACAAACTCAACAATCTATCAAAACTAATATCACAAATGAGATATATAGTTGAGATAGAAAGATGGAGAGAAAGCTTCTTCTTCAAATCTCAGATGGCTAAAGCTCGTGCTGATAACGTCTTATAATTTATATGTTATAGGTAGTATAATAACATACACACACGCACACATATATATATATAGTGAGAGAAATAGAGATCAAAGTGTAATATATATTCTCAATTATTTTCAGTGCTTCTTATGGTTGTTCCCAGATCAGCAGTAGATATATGCTATTTATAGGCTTCAAAATGAAGCTTCCAATATAAGCCATAAGTGTGATCTTGCTCCCCAAGCCAAAACTGTCCTCATGGATGACATAATCCATTGTGGATCCCACACAAACCTAGATATATATAACACTTTGACAATTATGTCAAACTAGTCATGTATTTGTTCTTTTGTTAAGCTAGACTACTCTTCTGTCTCCAAAAAAAAAAAAAAAAAAAAAAAAAAAAAAAAAAAAAAAAAAAAAAATCCTTTTGTGAATCTAACTATTTAAGAGTTTAGTTTTTAAAGTCTTTTAATAATAGTGGTAAGGAATAGATTTTCAAATATCCCTTTTATAGTGAGTCTACATGATGTTTTATTTTGGGAGTGTTGATATTGGCGTTCCACAATTATCCTCTAGCACTCCATCCTCTTTATCTTTTAAAATAAAATTACAAAAGAATCCCTACATCGCACTAAGTTTAGTTGTTATATTTTAAATATAATAATTGCCTTTTGCAAGTGTCAATCACCAATAACTGACGTGGCATGTTGAAAAGTTAACACAACTTCTTAACTAAGACTTGAGGCCCAAACCCTCGAGCACCCCAAACCCCTTCGAGCCTTACAACGCATTAAGGCATTAGGCCCCATGGAGTTTGCCTTTAAACTGCTACATTTTCAAAAGTTCAAACATGGCATGAAACGAATGTAGCGCATTCTTAGCTATGTGGAACCTCACTATGAGAAACTTGGAAGGATCTTGGATTGGTGGATGAGAAATAAAGATTCTAGCGAGGCCCGATCAACGAGATGATGGAAATATATACATTGTGACAGCAAACCTTAAAATCACATTTAATACTCTGACAGACCTGGCCAACTGCAGTCAAGTAAGAACAAAGAGAATTTAATGCCCTAAATAAGGGAGACGCAACGTAGTGCATGGCTCGATAAGAGGATTTGACCTCGTAGGCACCTAGGACTATCATAACTACCCATGTGGTCATAGTTAGGGGCAAGACGCACAAACGAATTGCTGGTTAATAACCATCATGTTTCGTGGTCTATAAAAAGCACTACTGCAAGAAAGAACAACAGGCTAGAAAAGGATTGTCATCAGAGATGTATATTTTCCCTACTTCCATCTTAGTCTCGTAAGATTGGTCTTATTCTCCTCATTCATCAAACACCTTCTCTATTTCCTTCATATTTGTACTTTAGGTATCACCTGTATTTATTTTATTTCATGTTAATCTCTGTTACGAAAATGAACCCCTACACCTTCCATATAAAAACATGATTCAATCAAATTCTTTTTACCCTTTCCAAAAAAATTTAAAGTTGGTTTACTCCCCCCATCTCCCATATGTGTGACTATTTTACAATTCTGTGACTCCTTTACAATTCTAACCTTTCTAATTCATTAATGTTTTCTCTCAGGTTTTCTTTTAGATTAAAATTTGATGAAGCTAAGTATGTTTCGATTGTCATGACTATATATATATATATATAAAGGATGGAATGTATAATAGTTAGTTTTTAAATTGTTGACAATAAAATAGTTTTGAAATTTTTGCTGAAAGGACTTTCGCTCAAATAAAATAACATATAGAATTTTGAGTTGTTAATCAAATCGTTTGTTATGTAACATGTCAATTTTGTGTGTTTATGAATTCATAAATAAGTAGTTATAAATTGACGAGGGTAAAATAATTTGAAATTCACCAACTAAGATAATCACGGAGTCAATTTTTCAAATCCTAGAATGCAGGAGGTACGTATGGCGACGACTCTGTCATTCAGTTGCTGAATGAGGATCACGATCCATCTAATTCCAATATTCTTGATCGACATTTGTGTAACCAACCTGATCCTAAGGACAACAATTAATGAGGTATGAAAAAAAACTCATGAACATTTAGTACAAAATTGACTTTTCTGTTGTATGATTCTAAGTACTGACTTAATTATCGGAGGGTATTCGGCTGGCACCCTACTGGTGCCATCCGAGGTGACATAATCTCCATTATTTTTCAAGTAAACGCCGTCATTATAGATCACGAGAATTTTTGCATCAACATAAATTATCAAGAATTTTTTTTCATATAATTCATGTTCTTTTTTTAACTCCAATATTTTAATCTATATTTGTTTTATACTTCGAGTTTTATTTATTTATCTATTTATTTTTTTTAGCAATTTTTCTTTATTTCTATTTGGTCGTTTCTTTTTATGTTGGTGTTATTGCAACAATCATTACTGTTGTATTTTGTTTATTTTAGACTTTGGAAATGTGTGTTTGTGCTGGGTGTAGTTGGGTTTTTTTTTTTTTACATTCTTCTCATCAATCGAATAAAAAAAATATAAAAATCAAGTTCCGTTCAATCAACCTGATTCTCCTCTCTCAATCGCCATGACAATATCGATAATCTTAACATCGCGATGCTCCATCAATAAAAATGTTTTCAAACCACAAGAAGTAATAAGTTAAAAGAGCTCTAGAATTCTAAAACCACCTATATTGCGACCTTCCACCGACTGATTATTACATCGCACCAATAATTTTGTAGTATATCTATCAATCAAGTATAGAACATTCGTAAACTATGATATATAAACACAAATTTTATCATCTTCTGCCCTATATATATATATATATATATATATATATATATCAATCAAGTATAGAACATTCGCAAACTATGTTATATAAACATAATTTTTATACACTATTCTGCCCTATACTATATATGTGTAGGACATTGTACCAAATAAAAAGTAGATACTTAAATAAATCTTTAAATTATTTAATTATAAAAATTCTATACAAATCCAGTCAATTTGTATACAATATCCAACTCCGTTTAGTATAACATTCGAATCCTTCCACATTTAGCCGAGAATCCTCGTCTTTCATTTCCTTTTAAATTTTCTCATCCCGTCTAACTCAATTATTTCTCTTTAAAAATAATTTTTATTGTTCTCTTACATTATTAATTAAAGAAAATGTAATATTAAAAGCAACAGGAGAAATCAACAATAAAAAATAATTATTATATCTGATAATTTTTTTTAATTAATATATTAAAAATTACGGAGGTATTATGATAATTTTAAAGCATAATCGGTGCGGAGAAAGACCGGTTATCTTTTCCCTTACTTAAAGGGATTTTTTTGTACACTCACACCATATTTGCCTTAAATCCATTACAAATTTTAAAAAAACAAACGGAGTTTAATAAAAGAGATTGTTTACGGTCTTTAAAAATATTTTATTTTTAAATGAAGGAAAAAAATGAGCCAATTGAGTTTCACAACTAGTAAAGCTCTTTAACTAAGAATTACAATTTAGTAGTATTTTTTTTTGACCTTTTTTTAAAAAATGATAAAAAATTTAAATAGAGCAAATGCATGTGCGTCGGTTTGTGAATGTCTTTCTAAAAGTAAAAAAATAAAAAATTAAATACTAATACGGAGTAATAAAAAGTACATAGATATTTAATAAATTGAACATTCTAATAAATCCAAAGTGTTCAATGGTCGAGATAGGGCGGGGTCCACTTGTTTCTCTGTTTGGTCACACCACTCTCCACGGCTCAGCTTAGAAAAACAATCCCATTTGATTGGGTCCCACCAAATGTCCCCAAAAAGAACAAATTGGGGAAATTTAATTACGAGAACACCCCTAACGGAAGCAACAAACGGCGTTGAAAGCGAAGAGCAAGAAAACAAAAAAGTCTTGTAGTTTCGTACCATCGAACGATTAAAACAATGGTGCCAGCAGCCATCGAACGGCGGAAAGTAGTCGATTCTTTTTCTGTTCACACCCGCACGCTGTCAACGTACGTACCCTCGATGCTCACGAAAGCTGAATTACTGAATTATCCTTACTGAGTTGAAATGAACCATGCTTCTTAAACATAAACCAAGTACATCTACGGAGCCTATGCATCATTTAGGCTCCATATATTTGGATATAATTTTTTTATCTTTCTCAGATGTGATTGTTGTATAATATTTACAAAAAAAAATATTTTTTTATTAAATTTTAACAAGTTAGGTTATACAACTTGCTCAATGAATATGACTTTAGCTTCTATCCACGCCTTTACTTAATACCAAAAAGTAAAAATAAAAAATATATTTTATCTAAATAAAATTTTCTAAAAAAAATATTTTACCTAAAAACAGACAACCCTTAAAGTCAAATTTCTTCTGAATTGAATTTGGTAAGTGGAACAACTTTAATTTGCTTTGATCGTAAGGAAGTACTTTTTTATAAATTAAATATACAATGCAATTAAGTCTTGATGCTTAAATTAAGTGAAATTTTAAGCATTCAAGTTTGTTTTATGTAGAGATTGTTCTTTAAAATAAGTTTGAACTTGAGATTGAGATAAAAAAAATTGATGAAAAATAGGTATTAGTCTAGGAATTTAAAGTCCTTGAGTAGGCTTTTTTGACTGTTTTATATGTAATTTAAAAAACAAAAAAAAAAAAAGTCTTATGTATTCTGTAAGGAATCATTACTCCTATAGTATTGATTTTAATAATGTAGAATTTAGCATGCTCGCTAATGATTTTAATAACACAATTTCAGCGCATAAAGTGAATACAATTATAACTTTTAGCATTATTTTGTATAAAGGGATTGAATATTCTCACAAACAAACAACTTAATCTTTGTACTTACAGTTGGAATTAATAGATAGATAGTAGAGCAACGGCCTCTTAACTTTAATCATTTTATTTTGAAAAATGTTGGTTACCTTGCAATCTTACTGCAATTACGATTTTGTGTCATTTGTGATTTAGAGAGGAAAAGGAAAAGAAGAAGAGAAAGGAAAATAAAGGAGTAATATTCCCTACATTTGCTTTCATGCTTACACGTGTAGTTTCTAAGAATAATTTTTTATTTTTTGAGAACGAAATATCTAAAAAATTGAACAAAAAAAATCTATTTGATTGATAATTTCTGTAAACTTAATTAAGAAAATATATAATTTTGGAGAATTATGTATTATTAAATTTGATGAGGAAATTTATTCTGTGTTTGACTGATTACGTTGACTAGACCAAAATAATTATTTATCCGTTTTAATTCATAAGAATATCATCCACGCTTGAAACGTATCTTAATATCTGAAAGTTGGATAGAGTGGCTCTCACGTAAGGATTATAGTGCTCCTAATTATAGAGATGGTGACGACCACATCAGGTTGTTGACAGGTAAAGGACATCGCCCTATTTAAAGAGTTGTTAGATGACATAAGGTTCATCTTTTTTACCTCTATCTTCGCAACCGACTCAAATCCCGCTGACAACAATAAATAGGAGATCGGTCAGTAATTGAGGTTTGACAAAATTTTTTGCAATTCATCGAGTATAATACCCTGCAACTCTCTCTAGTGATTGACTTAACAGTCGAAGTGGTTTTGACCGGCACTCCACCGGTGCCATCTGTAGTGACGTCATTCTATTGTCTTGCAGAGTTACAGAAAACATACATCATCGTTTCAGGTTGTACGAATTTTGGCATCAACTTTATTCTCTAAAAATAGTTTCAGAATTTTTTAGAACTATTTTAAAAAAATTGAATCATGCATGCCCTTAATTTCTCTTATATATTTTCCTATTTGTTTTCCATATTAAATTAAAGAAATAAAATAGTACTGTAAGATTTATCTACCGAAAATATGACCTTTACATAAGTTTCATATAATTAATCTCTTCACGGCTCTAAAACCGACCTTTAGTGATAGCCAACCATGTTGAAAAGTAACAAACTCTGCTATTGTATCAACCCTAGTGCGTCTTCCACCATCCTAACACATACAAAGGTCTACAATGAAGCTCGTACGTTGCTGCCATGTTAGAGAAAGTGATGAACAACAGTCATGACACATGAGCACTACATTTCAACAGCTTCATGGGGTGTTTGGTGGCAAGCAATAAAATCTTTATATAGATAAAATCATAATCACATATTGTGACCATATAGATCAAACTTCTACGATACTGTGCATCTTATTTATTTTGTTTTTCTCCTGATCCCATCCACCTAATAGAATGTTCATCTATGTGATAGAACTTCTAGATGGTGGAATATTAATTGATAAGCTGGGATCCTCTGCTCTGCTGTTATAGTACATTGTTGTAACAGTAGGGACAATTATGATCATCTACGCGTATAAATTGTCAAACGTGTAAATGATCTGATTGTCCACCATAATACAACACACGTGTGTTATTTATTTTGTAGTGAATTCGAACTCCTAATTGATATCACCATTCTAATAAAGTATATATCACATCCAAACACATGCTTTCAAAGGATTTCAACATCTGAAGGACCCATCATGCACCATGACTAGGGTTTTCAAGTAGGCCATTTTCAAGCAAGTTGACCATGGGGGCATGGGCACAGTTGAAGTCACTAATTGGGTGGAGAAAGAGTAGCTTGAGTGTTAAGTTGTTGAAAATTTGAAATCGTTTCACTTTTCAAAACATCATTTGGTGGTGTAATTGACCATTATGACACCAACAACATGTGTTATCTAGCAATAGACATGTTCAATCAAATTTTAGTTTCAACTTCAACAAGTTGATATTTTTCATGGTATTAGTCTCACTAATAGGATAAAGTGATCTCATTTTATTCATGATTGAATAGACAATCTAAAAGTGGTTGAGGCTATGCAGGGCTTGCTATGATCAACACTTCTATGGTGTTTTTTTTGTTTTTTTTTTCCTCCTTGGCACAAATAATTGGTACCCATTTCTTAATACTACAACATAATTAGCGGAGTAGAGAGAAAGCATGAGATAACTTTTAACATGTGTTACATGTATATATAAAATCCAAAATTATTTGGCAGATAGCTAGGATTTTTGACTCAAGTGATTCAACTTTTGCATGACTTCCGCAATTAATTAGTGCATGTCTTCTTCATTCCTTTATATATATATATATATATGTACGTATTATACATCGAGAAAGGAGATTTGGTGTTACATCCATTTACAAATAGTTTGAAAATGAAAGTCTAGAGTGGAGGCACCACTTTCTACAAGAAGAGCAGGTGACTGTACACGAAATAGCAGGGCTGTGAGGACCTTTTGTCAAAAAAAAAAAATAATAATAATAAAAAGAACTTTTTTCTATCAAAAGTTCCAGCAAATGAACACACTCATTCTACTTTGATCCACCGGGACTCGAGCTTTCCTTTGAGAGGAGATCTAGATTATATCTTCCGGACTAGAGCTTATTGTTCACTCGCGAGTCACATCAGATTAAAGTCAGTGAAGTTAAGTAGAACTTGAGAAAAGTCAGTCTCTAAAACATTACTGTTGTTTAAAACATTATTAACATAAGGGTATTGTTGGAGGGCAAAAATATAGAAGAAAAGGTTGATTTTTAATTATTTATATATATTATAAAATATAAAAGAAGTTATAATTTATAAGAAAATCAAGGGTGTGTGTATAAATATTTGTATATAGGGAGAAATTGAGCTGAGAAGACGGAGCATGAAAATATCAAAGAGGTCCCTTTAACCACAGGCTTCAATTTGTCAAAAAGATTTTAGAGACTACTCACCAAAAAAGCCAAAGTTTGGTATGCCCACTTCTTTTTATTAGTTGGTTAGTCAGATATTGTCTTCTAAAAAGCCAAAATTTGGTATTTTAACTTTTTTGCCAAAACAAAAAATACTATTAGTCGTAGTTTACTTGATTCAATCAACACAATTTAAGTGCACGGAAGATTTTATCAGTGAATCTTTCAAAAAAGAAAATATTTTATCAGTTATTAACATTTGTCATTGTCTTTGTCGTAATTTCATATTAATAAAGTGTGTGACGTGAGTAAATAATGTGATAATTTTTTTAATAAAAAAAAATTAATACTGCAATTTAAAATAAGTGATAAAATCCGATGCAATACAACACACGCATCATGAGCCAAATGAATCGGGCTTCTAAACTTAACTTTATAACAAATTATTTCCTTCAATAGCATCTGTTATTGAGAATTACATTAGCTATGGTGTGTTTTGGTATTGTTGCATAGGAATTAAAATAAATTTTTAAATTTTTTAAAACAATTTTTAAAAAAATTTTAAATCAAATTTTTATTACCAAATATGATTCTGATTTTTATCTAAAACACTCCTATAATAAAACCGTTACATAACTCTTGAAACATTTCGCATGGCAAACGAATTCCAAGTGCAGCTATTTTAAGCCTAAAATTTTGTATCAACAATCAATCAATGTTCAACATTATATAATGTTCTTTCATAGGTATCATGATTTTCGGTGCATGTTTCATAAGCTAGCCTTTGCCTTGAGTGGGCTACACAAGTCCTTTTCAGTGCTTGAAAACACAGACACCCTATTCTTTGGCACTAAATCCTCTCAGAATACCAGTTTTTGTGATACCCCTGTGCTCAAACATGAAACAAAATAATTTTTTTTAAAAAAAGAAGTATTTTTAGGAGTGGCAATAGTTAGTGACATTTTTGTAATTCGATTTTCATCACTTTTATTTCGAGTTTGCACCACTTCCTTTTTATTTATTTTTTTCCTTCATAATTACAACAACTTCACTTCACTAATTATATTTTGAATTTGCATCAGCTCAAAAAAATATTGCTACAAAAATCGATCGTAATTACTCCAGCTCAACAATAATTTTGTCAACTTTTAAAAGCAACCAAATTTCGGTATAACAAAATTGTCAATTATATTATTTTCTTAGTTTAAAATTATACAACTTTTTAATTCGAGTATGTACCACTTTTATTTCAAAGTAACTATGGTGCAAGTTCAAAGTAAAGGTGTAACTGGACCAAGTTTAATACCACATGGTATTGCGAGAAATGGTGTGCGGGAGAGGAATTTGATACGTTGGTTTACCATACTTGTTAGTGCAACAGTGCAAAAACAGACATTGGTTTTCACTTTTCACCAATGCCCACTCATATATCTATCGATAAATTACACCAGCCTTTTTTGATATTTGAACAAATAATACATGAATAAACTGTTTAGTGTTTATTATTTTGACTTATTAGGTGGAATATAACTATGAGTGTTATAATATATTATATTACATTTTATGTAAGGGAAGGGTAAAATTGTTATTTTATAATATTTGGTCAAAAACTCTGCCGAAACACTGGAGTGTCGTTAAGTACACGCGTCAAATTTCAGAGAAGATCAAAGTAATAAATATTGAACGATCTATCCATGTAATTTGCCCAAACTTAAAAGAAAAGAAACGGTTTGTATAATTATTCTATGTCTATTGTTTAGTGTAGAGATTGTGAAACCCCAACTTCAATCAAGATAATGAATAGATACTCGGCAAAAGTGCAAAAAATTCCATGAACTATCACCAAAAATGAAAAATACTCCCCTTGAACTATTTGGGGTTGCAAATCAATCCATCACAACGTTGCAAAAAGGACCCTCCCGATCACCGGACCACATTTTTCAGCGCCTAGAGGATCAAAATTACCAAAATACTCCCACTTATTAATTTATATAAAAATTGTAAAATATCAAAAATGTACAATACGCATAATATCGTTCAGGGACCATATTGCAACTAACAAATAGTTTGGGGATATTTTACAATTTTGCCTAATAATAATAAACAATATTAATAATATTAGTAGTAGTAGTAATAATAGTAAAATAACAAAAATAAATTGCTTAGTTGTAAGATATGTGAATCACTTTTAACTCCTGCGAATTAAGAATAAGAATAATAATAATAATAGTATAAGTAGTGGTGGTAGTAGTAGTAATAATAATAATAAAATTTTAAAATAATAGCAAAAATAAATTGCTTGAATAGTTGTTTGATGGATCCATATGTCTATAAATAATTTTTACAAGCTCATAAATTATCAAAAATAAATAAATAAAAAAATAAAAAATGATGTGTTAGTTGAGTTGACTATGTAATTGTAATATTTGTATTTTGTAGGGTTAAATAATAGTAATATTTTGAACAGACTAGCAGTGCGCTAAAAACAAAAAGTACATTAATTATATATGTGTACGCAAGTAACTATCAAACTAACCGAAGCAAAAAGAAAGTAATGAATAGATAGATTACGAATTTACGTGGAATCCACGCGTTACATTAGCTTATTAATATTCTCTTTCTCTACCATTGTTTTGGGCTTCATTTATTTGGATGGAAAATATTTTTTTATTTTTTGGTATTTGGTTGTCCAAAATTTAATTAAATATTTACTGAGTAAAATAATTTACCAAAACTTTTTAAAAAATAACTTATGCTTTTGTTCTGTAAATATTTTCAGGACCTTTGCCAAACACAGAAAATTAAAATTAAAAAAATACATATTTTTTTCAAAAAGTTTTATAAAAAAATATTTTTCAAGTAAGATATTTTAAAACGAATAAAAATTCACCTAATTTTTTACTTTAAAAAGTATTTTCATATATACGTGTATATGTACATATATGTTTACTATCATCATTTTTATTTATTTATTTGTTTATTTTTTGATAATTTATGAACTTGCAAAAATTATTCATAGGTCTATGGACCTATCAAGCAACTAATCAAGTAATGTATTTTTATTATTATTTTAAATTATTATTATTATTATTACTATCACCACTATTACTATTATTATTATTATTAGTTATTATTATTCTTATTATTAATTCATACCGCCAAGAGTGATTCACATATCTTGCAATTAAGTATTTTATTTATTTTTTTATTTTACTATTGTTATTGTGGTTTCAATGATAGCTCAGATTTTTTGTACGCTTTTGCATAGATGTTCTTGAATATCATATACATTACAGTAAAGTAAGCAAACGTGGTCTTAAGATCTTTTAGTAATAGTAGACAGATAGGACTGGAGCTGCAGAATGATTACAATGAGTTGTCTAATTGTGTTAACTTAACTCATGTCTTGAAAGTTGATTAAGTTCAAAGAAAGATCTACAACAGAGCTATAGTACAGTTAAGCTGTTCATTTTGATGACTTTTCAATTTGTGTATGTTCATTCACGTGCTTTCGCTTTCTGATATCATATATACCCATCTAACAATGATTACTTTTGTCAAAGAAGGTGTTTAAAGTGATCACATGTAACTATATCTATATATCTATATATATATATATCTCTTCAACAAGAATATAATCATTACTCATCAACACTATTCTTTTCCCTAATAAAGCAAACCAACACTAACTCTCCTGTTTTCTAACCTTCTATGCCACATCAATTTCTTTAGTTCTTTAATTCTACTTCATTGTATATTTTACTTCACTGTTGTGACTTTTTTATGTTGTAAAAGACCATTCTTTGCAAAGTATAACCTTTAAAAGCAACACATTGTCATTATTGTATGAATTTACCACTTGAAACCGAACTTTCCAATTGATCTTACCAGATGATCTTGGTGTGCATGTTTTGTTTTGTTTTTTTCTATTAAGGTTCACATAGTTAGAATGTAAAGTTAAAATTAAGCATGTGCTGTTGTTTATTCACAGTATAGATAACTATGTTATATATTAAAGGGTTAAAATCATAGTGACTTCTAAATTTTGATCATAAAGTTCAATTTATTTAAAAAATTCTTATACTTTTAAAAAGTGATCATATTGTCACAATATTCATATCCTGACTCATTTATGAAATAACAAATTTAGCCTTACTATTTAATGTTAAACTTAAAATTTAAAATTATTTTTTCAAATTATAAAAATACCTTTTAAGATTACAAAAATTATGTTCGAGAGAGATTGGGGTGAGAGCTTGAGAGAGAGGGTGAAGAAGAAGATTAAAAGTTATTTTTGTAATTTTAAAAATATAAGATTTTTTTTTTTCATTGGCAAGAAATACACACATTTATACACCCACTTTTATCCCTTTGGGGACTCGAACCCTCAATCTTCTACTTTGAAAGGTGAGAAAGTACTATCAAATTACAATATCTTTGATGAAATATAAGAGTTTAGTTCAACTGAATTTAGTTATTCTTACTCTTTTTTTTTTGGTTCAATTGTGAAGGTGTTTTATTTGAACTTAATCCACTTATTAGTGAATCATATATATGGTTTATCCATTATAGAATTCTTTTACAATTTCTAACTTGTTGCTCTAATGTAATAGCAACTACTTAATTAAGGATAAACTAACCTTCAAAACTTGGAAGAAAATCTCCTCATATGAACAGTAGATCATGTTTTGTCTAGTTCAAAATGTACTCTATAGAAATATTGGAATATTCATTCAACATCCCAACCTTTATGTAAGGTGTTTCGAATTGTACGGAACATGTTCTAATGTTTCATTAGAGAAGTTTCGAGTATGTAAAAACTCACACATAATAGATCTGACACCACCATCATTATATATATATATATATATATATATATATATATATATATATCCATTTACATCTAACTGTCAATTACAATTTATAAAAAAGATAACATTGAGAAAATAAATTCAATATGGTATTAGAGCACTAAACGATGTGTTCTTGTTACTCCAAAACATATTCTTTCAAATCAAATCTAATCCCAATATTTCTGCCTCAAAATCTGGCTATTAAATTACTAATGAGCATCCTTCAAAAAGTAAGGGTTTTTTTTTTTTTTTTTTTTTTTTTTTTTTTTTTTTTTTTTTCAAATAGTGTTTAATTGTATTTTCTTTACTAACACTTAAAATTTAAATAGTTCTAGTGCTAATGCAATTCTTTTTAGGATAACAAGAATTTGTGGCTTTTATATTAGGGTTAAAATCATAAAACTCCTTTCTACTTTAAAAATCGTACATAATCATAAAACCCCCCTTCTACTTGAAAAATTGTGCATAAAACTCAATAGAATTAAAAAATTCCATAAACTAACAAAATTTATTAAGTTACCCCCAAACTCATAGCCTGCTAAATGGATTGTGAAATGTTAAATTTAACATTCTGATTTAATATTAAATTAAAGGCTGTACATATTATTTTAAAATTACAAAAATATTCTTTTCTTCTTTCCAAGTACTTTGAAAGTCAAATTTGATTTAAAAGTTTATAATTAATATTTTTGTAAGCACTTTGGCGTATTTTTGTAATTTTAAAATAATTATTATAGTTTTAATTTAATATAAATAGTAAGATTAAATTTGACATTTTAAAATTCATGGTCAATCACGAATTTAGAGATAATTTAAAAAAATTTGTTAATTTAATTTTACTAAAAATTTTATGCAAAATTTTAAAAATAAAGAGGAATTTTGTGATTTTAACCTTTATATTCTGGGAACGCAATGCTTTTCCACCGTTATTAGTGCTGCTTCTTCAAGATTGTGTAGCTTTTAAAGCTAGCTTTCAATACCATCAACAAACAAAAAGAACACATGTTCTAGTAATGTTATAACGTGATTTGAAAAAAGTTATTGCACTGGTCCAAACAAAAAAAAAAATGTGGGCACTATTAACCAGCTTGGTCTCCATAGATCTAAAACATAATTGATTATAGTTTTTTATTTTTTATTATTTATTTATTTATTTATTTTGTATCAAACCACCACCCTTACTTGAATTGAACTTTAATGTGTCTCAAACCAGCCCATGTAGTTAATACCATTATCGTTAATTACTTTATAAATATAGGCACATTAATTATACAATCAAGCAAATTGAATGCATCTATATTCATAAATAAAATATTGAAAGCTTATATTTTTCTCCATTTATATTTGATGCATAAATCATTAAAAAAAAATATTACCATGTTTGGAAACCATACATTGTCCGACAAGCTTCGAGCCATTGTTTATCCATAATATTAAACATATATGAATATTCTGTCACCCCATAATTAATAATAATTTAGATATTCAGATTTGAGGTTGACCAACTGAGCCATCCGTGAGATATGACCCATCGAACCCGAGCCTAGACGAAAGCAAACAGCCAATTAAGCCAACCAATTTCCAGTGCAGGCTAGCCAATATATGATGCATATGTGGGACAGAGTGGAGGCCCAAAATAACTTAATGCAGACACTGCCATGGCCAGCAAAAAACCAAGTTAACACACACTGACACACACACTCTCTCACGAGATTTTTTTTTAATAATGGGTTGGGTGGGTAAGAGGCCAAAATGGAGAATGGAGAGAGAGATAATATGAATAATGTTGGGGGTCAGAGACACACGTTGTGGGCTATATTATGAAATGGTTGATACTGAAGACACAATCCGGATTATCTGATGAAAGGAACTAGTGGTTTAGGTCTCCTACCACTTATTGTTGTTGGATATCTTAAATCTTATGTGGTGTTTTATTATTGTCAATATCTAAAAATATACCTTTCGCGTTAACACATTTATATAAAAAGCGTGTATTCGTGTTTTAGTAATGTTATAATTTGTTAACACATTAATTCTGTTAACATCTGTTCATGTTTAGCATTGATTGATAAAAAAAATTTGGCATGCAAATTAAACAAAGAACTCTCCTAATGTTTATTTTCTTATACATATTTATCATATGATGCGAGTGAATTATAGTACCAGACATGCACGGATCTAAGAGTGACTCAGCGGGGCAATTGCGACTCGGTATTTTTCTCATTTTGATATATATGCTTATAAAAAATTACTACTACCCCAACTAAAATTCCTAAAAAAATTCACAATTGGCTCCCGTAATTTTTTTCCTGAATCCGTCCCTACATACGGCTATAATAACTCGCATATGTGGCACGAAAATTGCGTGAGCAATCTTAAACAGTTGATGTTTGTGCATAAAGAAAGAAGATTCGCGCCACATGAAGTGTCAATTTCACCAAAAACAAATTATATTTCTATCGTTGAGAGGTCAATGAATTGTCCATTTCACCACCAACAAATTGTACTTTAAACTGTTAAGCCTTCAATTATTTAAGGAAAGTGATCAACTATGCCCCCAAATTTCCGCATACAGTAATTAATTAGTTGTAACTTATTCTCACGCTGACTCAAAAAGGGCAAAAAGAAAATTTGTACCTCATTCAATTATACCTTTCACCAACATGTATCCTGTATGGTGAGATTAACGGTCAAAATTTCACGGTTCCATTTGGATAAAATATTTTTTTTAAAGTATTTTTTTATTTTTTATTTTTATGTTTGATTGTCTAAGAAGAAAAAAAATATTAAAATATAATAATAATAATAATTTATTCATTAATTTTTAATAAATTATTTTACATGTCCTTGGTGGACTCGACCTAAACATTTGTCAAATATAAAAAAATAAAAGATTATATTTTAAAAATATTTTAAGTCCAAATAAACAAAGCCAATCTCTTGAAATTTGTCAATATCTTATCCATATTTTGTTGTTATCGGCATAAAAATAATTGATAAAAAATAAGTTTTACTCTTTTAATATTTAAAATAATTACTAGTATATAATTTATGAAGAAAGCAGTAAAATAACACATCGATGGGAAATTTGAGGACCATCACTGACAGGAAAAATAATTAAGATATGAAAGGTAGAGAGGAGTCTGTGTAGGACCATCACACTTGTGTTTATCTTTCTTCAGTTTAAAGAGTACTCAATATTATGCCTTTATTAAGTGATATGCTAGCATTTAAGAAATTAAGAAAAAATATTTTAAAAAGTTTAATCGAGTAATCAATGCCAAAGAGGTAAATATTATATGAATCTCACGAAAACATAAATTATTAACCATTATTTAACTATAAATTATTGATTGTTAAAACCGAATGTGACCAGAAATTAATCTCTGCAAATTCAAACGGCCTCCATACTGAATGTTCCTTGTGATGATCCAAATTGTTAAACATAAGCTGCCACAACAAGCTGTTAATTATTCAGAAGTGAAAAATATTAATATACCTTGATTACAGTATTTTTTTTAACTAGATACCAACATTTTGATAATATTAACGATACAATTGAAATTCCGATAACTCCGATGGTTACTCATATAAAAATTGTTAAAATTGTCCCCCCACCATGACTCTCTCAAAGATGATTACTTAGATATAGTATAACTATTTAGAAGAATGTGGTCGAGAAAAATAAAAATAAGAGTGAACTCTAAAATATTGGTATAATTGGAAAAAATTTGAATTTGAACGTCTGAAACATCATATCTCATATATAATTGAAATTTTATTCGATTTGTGTAAAAAACGTTTTACACGAATCACTGAGGTTATCTAAAAAAATAAAATAAATAAATAAATAAATAAATTTTGTCTTGAAGAATGCAAGGGAAGGAAGGTATCTGAGCTGAGTTGAATACACAAATTGCCTGCACTGACTGATCAGCTACCCTTAGGCTTAGCCAAACCCTAGCTAGTGCATGCGCCTAATCCCATTGCCACTTATTTGCTTGTTCAGTAAGATTGATTCAGACAAGCTATTTTACTATCAAAGAATATTCAATTCATTAACAAGTACAATTATATGTTTTATATAATTATATTATATATACTGAATTGTATAGAAGTCAAAAAAAGGGTTATGGGAGTAAATTCCGAGGGAAATTCTGCGTTCAAAGCTCAAGCTCCGAGGAATTAGCCAGAATGTCACATGGGAGCCCATGTTAGTTTTAGTTGCCTACTGCCTATATATATCACACACACACACACGCACACACACTGCATATATGCATTCAGTTGATTACTATTACCCATCACTTGCTCCAATCCCATGGAAACAAGACAATATTGTCAATCACTTTTTATTTTAACCCATTCATGCCCTAATAAAATATCTCCACTCTCCCATATTTAGTATTATCCTTGTCGTTCGTATTTCATCAATTATCCTGTTATCTAATTATGATAGGTTTTTTAGGAACATTTATATGTTTTATCTTTGACTTCTTCATTCTGTCGACAAACTAAGGTTATGATGGGTTTATACTTTATAGTAACAGAAATCAATATTAATCTTATAGTATATTTATAAGCATACTTAATCACATTAATTAATACTCACACTTTATAATATCAGTCCCACTCTATTTGTGCTGGGACATCCGTCTACTCTTCCTTTAAAATACAAAAATCACATAAATTAATACTCCACACTTTATAATATCAGTCCCACACTTTATTTATGCTGGGACATTCATCAACTCTTCCTTTAAATACAATTTTTTTTATAGATAACAAGTTAGATTAGTAAATGTATATAATCGAAATTTGGCACTCCAAAATTCATTAAAAACACTAATTTATTGGATTATCAAAGCATTTGTAAAAAATTACATCATTAAACTAATGACCTATATTAATTTTGTCCATAAAAATTGAGAAAGTAACAACTAATAATAAATGAGTCATAAATTATGATAAAGAGTTGTCTAAATCTCTTGTGATTTTGATACTAGCAAGACTGATATTATCATAATAGTATTAGCGGAGAAATTGACCTCACCTCTTACTTAATGACTACTTCATTCATCTTAAATAAGTGTTTTATTTCAAAAATTAATGTACCATTTTTTATAATATTATTAATTTAATGGTCTTGTTTTGAATTTATAAAAAATAAACGGTCACATTATTATGAATTCATTAAAGATAAATTTAATAATTTATTTTTAACTAATATAAAAAAACATTGTCTTAAAAATTAAATTTTTAAAAAAATATACTTATTTTGAAACCGGAGTAAAATAATGGGAGCGTTGGACTCTAAATCATTTTTAATGATAAAAATCTCTTTTAAAAAAAAAATTCACATGGCCCACCTAAAATTGAAAAGTGTAGAAGGCCCTGCATTTTGTCGTGTGGGACACTCCGGTCTGGCACTCTCTACACGAAATTCAAACTCTTGTTTCCTCTCACTGGTCTCTTTTTGTCCTTTCCCATCTTTTTTTCTTTTTCTTTTTTTTTTTCTATTTTCTTTTTGGGGGCAATTTAACGTAGATTGTGGAGTAAAATATTAGTAGTAGTAATAAGTTGGTTTAGCCGAGCCGAGCTACGCCAATTATAGTAAATTAACGATTAAGTGGCAGAGGAGTGAAACGAATAAACTGATAGGGGTAAAACGGGAAGATAAGTAAAAGAGAAAACCCCAAACGATGACGGAAGCTGATTAACGGCCAGAATTGTCAGTTAGCCTGTAAGTAACAATGGGCACCCCACCCCCTTCGAAGAGGCCGAATCTTTTGTAAGTACGGCGGGTTCAAATTGGGACCCACAAAGGTTGACACCTCACTCACGCCCCATTATTACTCTTCCTCTTGCCGGTTGTAATGTATATATATACATGTATGCGTATATATACAGAGTTACGGCGATGAGTATAGATAGAGTTGGGACTTGCCAGTATTGGTTGGGTGTCGTTTCGTGACCGTACACCTGGCATGATGATGTGGGCATTGTGTGAACAAGGTGAGGCTGGAGGGCATGATGACGATGAGTGTGGCGTCACGTGTGAGGATGGTGCCAGGCGGAATTGTGCAACTTTGTCAGAGTTTTTAGAGAGAGAAAGTGAGAAGTTAGAGAGAGAAAGCGGTGGTGATGGTGGGGGTTAGGGGTTACTACTTGCAGCATCATTTGCATGAGGGTGAGGTGTGGTGTGGTGTGGTGTGGTGTGTGGATGGTCAAACCCGTTTCTGTCTTTCTCCTACTCAGACGGTTAGGGCTCTCATGAAGAGATGGCGCTCTTCACGCTCTCCTCACTTTCTTTTGGTTTTTCTTGGCAAATTACAAGACTACCACTTTGCGTCTGAAAAGACTTTATGTCCTCCATGGATGGTCATTTGATATTTAAGGCTTAATTTATGAATCAAACTACCAAATATGATGGGTTTGATTGCTTAAATTTGAGTATATATAGACATGAATGTATATAGTTATGAATCAAACCATACTTGTACCAATATGTTCCATTTTGGTATATTTGGACCACCCTTTTAAATGCAAATATCAATGTAACGAGACACACTTCAAAACTGAAAAAGACCTTTCATATGGAAGAAAGACTCCATTTGACCATCTTCATATTCTGTAACAACTAGTGTACTAGATGGAGAGAGAGGTTGTTAATATAAAATTATTACCACAAAATATATATATATATATATATATATATATATATATATATATATATATTTGTCACTTTATCCATATAATTTAAATAAATTACTAATTTAGGATTTAGAGAGCTAGATTTTGTTGTTTTTGTTTTCTTAGATTTTATATTATATTTTTTAATTAATCCATAATATATTTAAAATTGCATTGGAGTTCATTTTTTTTTTTTTTTTTTTTTTAAATTACAAAATTATTCCCGCCTTGTTCTCAAAGCGTACAAAACATATCATTAATGTGTTTATGTTGTGTCCCAGCCGTATCCCATCAAAAGATAAAATATTTACTCTTTAAGATACTTCTAATCGTATCCGACATTTGTTTATGTTGTATTCACATATATGGGATGTGAGAGTGTTTTGTAATTTCATCATAGTGCTTTATTTGAGGTGGAATTATGAAGAGAACCTTGTGTCCACCTTTCACTACTGCCAAAGTGGAACCTGTTTCATGTGTGGCGTGATTTTTTTTTTGGCTTTGGCTAATGCCAAAACAAAACATGTTCCGTTTGGGCATTGAATAATAGGGAAGCGGCTAGAAATAGTTTCCTAATCAGTTTTAGAAGTCAGAAGACTTGGGGAAAGACTGAAGATTTGGGGAATAAGTTATACCTATTATTTTAAAGTTGAAGATTGATACGGTAATTCCTTGTAGGCAATAAGAGGTTAAGAGAGAAAGAGAGAAGAGAGAAAGAAAAAAGATGTAACGGGTTTCAGGGTGAGTGTTTGAATAGATAAGAGAATATATGTAATTCCCAAGTGGATACATGTAACCTCAAAATAGCTAATGAGCGAGTGAATGGGGTTTTGACATGTGCTTGTATATTTTCTTCTTTAATTCATAATAATGAAAATCTCTCTCTTCATGGACGTAACCTTAAAATTACCATGTAAAATATTGTGTTATGCGTGGATGTGTATGATTGTTATCACCTTGTGTTGATGTGATGTGATGTGACAATGCTTCCACTGTATGTGATCAATGAGAGATTTAACTCTCAATAACAACCGACTGTTGAGTAAGTTGGAGGGAGTTAATTTTTCCCTAACAACTAGTATCAGAGCCGATAGTGAGTCAGAACCTATGATTGGTCCTGAAAACCAGTAGCAAAAAATTGGTGTAAAGTTTGTCAAAGCAGAAAGTTGATCGAAAGGGGCTATGGGATTCAATTAGAATTGATGATGACATGAAGAAAATAAATGGTGTGAAGACACAGGCCATGAAGAACAAGTTTTGGGACAAGCTAAAGGATGCACGTTTTCATTATGGGACAAATGTGATAGATGTGAAGTCCATGATGAACAAATCTTGGGAGAAATCAAAGGATGCTCGTTTTCAAAATGGGGCAAATGTGATAGAGGTGAAACCCATGAGGAACAAGTTTTGGGGATAAGTTAAGAGTGGGTGCTAGTTCTTAAGATGGGGCAAATATGTGAAGAATGAAGGGGATTGCTCTATTTGAGGTAGAGAAATCTTCAATTGAGGTGGAACCATATTGAGATCCTTGTGTCCACCTTTGACTACTGCCAAAGTGGAACCTGTTCCATGTGTGGCGTGCAATTTTTTGGCTTTGGCTATTACTAAGACGGAACCTGTTCCGTTTGGGCAATGAATAATAGGGAAGCTGCGAAAAATAGTTTCCAAATCAATTTTGGAAGGCAGAAGACTTGGGGAAAAAATTGAAGATTTGGAGAAGAAGTTGTACCTACTATTTTAGAGTTGAAGATTGATACAGTAACTCCTTGTAGGCAAGTTGGGAAATACTTGTCTAACAAAGAATTGGGTTTTGAATAGGAATGTCAATTTTTACCGCCCCGGGGCCCCAGCTCATCCCGCCCCTTTAATAACGGATATGAGAACACCTTTTATATCGTTGGGGCGGGTATGAATACAAATTTTGTACCCGTTACGGGTCACGGGGCGGGTAAGGGTTCAGTATACATATCCGTCGGGGCCCCGCCCCGCCCCGCCCCGCTCCGCTCCGCCCCGCTAAGCATATAACTATATATATATATATATATTATTAATAACTTATTTGGGATGTAAACTTGGTATTAAATTTACTTTTGTTTTGGTTATGGTGGAAGTTGGAGCTTAAAACTTCTTGTGATTTGGTTGTATTAAATCCTTATTTTTGTTAATTATGTTATCTGAATTATGTTATGTGCATGGTTGTTGTTTTTTTTTTTTTTTTTTTTTTTGGGATTTATAATTTCATTTATGTTGTGCTATTCCCAGGCTTTCTACATTTAAATAGCAGTAGTTTCAGTCCCAAAAAGTGGGAGAAAAAAAATCATTAGCAGGGCGGGCACATGGCATAATATTTTCCAACGGGGCGGAGCTGGATATGAGAATGCAACCCGTCATGGGTTGCGGGGAGGACATGGACTTGACAAAAATTAAATGGGGCGCGACGGGATTTAGGGAAACCTGCTCTAAACCCGCTCTATTGCCATCCCTAGTTTTGAAGACTATAAATAGAGATGTGAATGAGAGGTTAAGAGAGAGAGGAAAAGATCAATGTAAAGGGTTTAAGGGTGAGTGTTATGAGGAGAGATGAGAGTATATGTAATTCTCGAGTGTATATACAAGGGCGGATCTAGGAATTGACAATGAGGTGGGCTAAAATTAAACATAAATTTAATAACACAATTTCTTCAGCAATTTTATTTTTATTTTTATTTTTATTTATTTATTTATTTTCATAACATAATCTAGATAAATATTTGAATTCAAAGATTACAAAATATCTATCTAAATTGTGTTTGACGAGTCTTTAAAGACTCGAATTTGTCAATAATAGATATGAGCTCAAAATATCTATCTAAGTCATGTATTAGTGCCTGTTTGGATTAAGCCTTTATTTTAGTATTGTGGTTTAACTTACTTGGGTTTGTTTGGGTGGACTAATACAAATAATAATAATAATAATAATAATTTTTTTGGCTAGGCTAAATTACCCATAGTAATAAAAAAAAAAAAAAAAAAAAATTTTGGGGGGGGGCTGGAGCCCAGCCCAGCCCTCCCTTGGATCCACCATTGTGTGTATACATGAGTGAGTGTGGTTTTGACATATGGTTGTATATTTTCTTCTTTAATTCATAATAGGGGAAATCTTTCTTTCCATGACGTAGTCCTAGAGTTGAGTGAATCATGTAAAATATTGTGGTATGTGTATCTGTATATGATTGTTGTCTCCATATATGCTTGTGTTGATGTTGATATTGATGTTGATATGATGATACTTTCGTTATGTGTGATGAATGAGGAATTTAACTCTAAATAACAGTCTCGTTAAATGAGTTAGAGGGTGTTAATTCCAAAGCCTTAATACCTCCATGACAACTTAAGAAACGCCCTTTGCTTCTCAATTAATGTCCTCTTATTTTATATACACACACTAATTCGCTACTCTTTTCTTATTTTTATTTAAACGTCAACGAAATAAAAACTACAGCCATGGTATTGGGCCAGTTTAAGACTGACTATATTGGGGCTCGTGGGTCTTTGTGTAGGAGTACTAAAGGCCCTTCATAAACACTACAATCATTAAAAAAAACAAAGAGTATGTTCGAATTGAAGAACTTGGAAGAAAATGAAGAATAAAATATATGTTTATTTCATGTTTGATCTCAAAATAAGGAACCAAAGAAAAAGGAGAGGAAGGAGAAAGAGGGGTTTTTTCAACTTCTTAAATAAAATGGTAATTTTGCCTTTTCTCATTGAAAAAATAGAGTAAAAGATGTTAGTAATTATTAATTTTGTCCATGTTCTTTACGAAAAATTAATTTATGTTTTATCACTTTAACTTAGGAAAAGATTCTTTTTCTTTTCTTTATTTTTTATTTACCAAACAAGATGATAGTACTAATGTTTCCCCCTCATTTCCTTCATATTTTTAAAACAATAAAATGAATCAATACTATCACTACTTTTTTTTTTTTTTTTTTTTTTTCTCTCTCCTGCTAATATTATCATTTCCTTTCACTCATTTGTTTTTTTGGTCATAAGAAGCACCCTACAAGTCACATGCATCATATAAAAATATCACTATGAAATTACTATAAATGTGAGATCAAGTGAAAATAAATATCATGTGAACTTTTAAGGCATGTGAAGAATTGAAAGCTTGAAAGTATGATGCTTGACCAACTTGATTAAACACACCGCATGTGGTGGTCATTGACAAAAGAGAGTAAACAACACTACTACTCTAATGTGACTTGGCAATCATGAAGATGCAGCAATACCTTACAACAATGGATTTTATCCATCATTTTCTACTGTGGGCCCATACATAATAATTTCAAGGAGAGGTAAAGCCCAAAATGATAATAGGTCCAAATGAATGGATTGGGGAGGTGTATGTGTTAATTTAATTTTTTTATTGTTTTTTTGGGTGAAAGTAGAGGACAGCTATTTGAGGCCATGCAATGGAACTTTTTCACTTTCAAAGTGTAGTTCACAAGTGATAACAGTAGATTTTAATTAGGGTTTATGCTTAGCAAAGGTATTGTGAAGTTTAATACAACAAAAGTACTTCTGGGTTGAGATGGATTGGGCCAGCTTAAGCAAGCTGAAATTGATATATACTTATTGTTGCACAACATATGTATTTAGTTTGGGCTGAACCCATTGAGCCACATGGCCTCCTGGCTTTAGCTTGAACCAAGGTCCCGGTTTTAACAGCCCAATCATGGACTAATCGAATCATAATTCATAAGTTCACAATGTCCTAAATTTCATTTGGGCCTATTACACCATGGGCTTGCCCGTTTAAATATACAGCTTATTCAACAAGTCTTTAACCGAATTATTGGATTAAGTTCCACTCACACAGACTGATTGATGATACATAATAAAAAGGAAAAAGAAAAAGATTTAACTTTTTAATTGAAAATAATTAGATTGACCAAATTGACCAAATTGACCAACAAGTAAACTCATTTACTCGATCATACAAATTGGACTACAAGTTGTTACAGTTTGGATTGATTTGAAGAGATATAGATGAAGGGGAAGGGAAAATATATTTGGTTGATAGAACACATACTATTACCGGTCGTGATGCAGCAAGAAAGAAAATTAATTACAATAATTAATGACATTATTTTGAAATATTTTATTACTTTGATGATATGGCAAAATATAGATTATAAATGGAATGAAAATTGTCGATTATTTGGTAAATTTTGGTTAAAAAAGAAAAAAGAAAAAGTTATTTGATAAATTTAAGCAGAAGACAAAATGAAAATGAAACCCTTTGTAGAATTGGAAATGAATTCAATACATCCCAGTCATTTGTATAAAGTGTCTTAATTTAAATATATCATTCTGCGCTATCATATTGATTGGTGAACTTATGACAAAAGAATAGGTACTCCATGAATCAGAGCTAACTCTACTTTTAATGGTATGAATTACAAACTAATTCATACGCTATTTATGCGCATACCTGGTTATTAAGATTCAATACAATCAACTGTTATAATTTACTTTCAAAAACACTCCTATAAAATATTTACATCGTCATATATTATCAATTTCTCCAGAATGCATGTTCTATTTTTTAAACGCTAACTTTATAGAATCATCTAATTAATTCTTTATAATTCTCTCTACACGGCTCTGAAGCTCTATAGACTGTTAATAATTGAATACTACCTTTCTAGAAACAAAACCCCTTAAACTCGTCTTTGGTATAAATTAGTTTAGTATAGCTCAGAATAACATATTAACATTTTTTAACTTACCCAAAAAAATAACATATTAACATTAAGAAGAAAAGAAAAACAAGAACATATCAACCAAAGCTGCCTAGCTCATGAACAGATAATACACGGGTTTTAATCAGCCTAACAACCATAAACCAACCATTTGGAGTCGGTCATATTTATAAATCTTGTTTTGTTATTGTACTCTATTTTGGGACTGTAACATTTATAAAATCAATGGTATATCAGGATTAATTCATGTTGATAATTGATAGGGGTATAGCAAAGGTTTTATGTGACTTGACTCTTAAAACACAATATACATGAAGTTAACATACAAAAACACACATACAAAAACATGCATGATTGAATAAACCTAGTTTCAATTCAATTCAATTCTAGGTGCACGCACACATTACACATACTCCTAAATCAATAGAATTATACACAAGATCGAGGTTGGAAAATAAGAAATGAGCCTTGATCATTTGTATTTATACGAGTTTAAGTATGGATCAAATGTACAGCAACTTGAACAGAGTTTTACTCCAATAAGAAGGAAAATAATCCAATCTCAAAAAAAATTAAATTCATTTATTTTATCAACCTAAAGAAAAAAAAAAACAGATTATATTATAATGAAGTTCAACATTAGTACTTTAAGCTGATGAAATACATATTTTTTTGACAAAATTACAAAGAAATTCTCTACTTTAAAAATACAAGACAACAAACCACAGGACTTGGTGATTTTTGTATTTTTTAAAGTAAAATTTCTTTATAAATTCTCTCTATTTTTATTCCCCTTCTGGTACATACATACGACTATGTAATACTATTTAAGACGTACTCTACGCCTACTCTATATCTCGTTCACACAAATCGCATCAGAGTAGAAGCTTTGTTGAACTTCAAGTGCTAGTTCCTCCAAACTTAGCCTGCACTCCAGTCCTATCTGTATCATATAGCATGTAGTCATCAAAAATAGAAAGAAAGAAAGAGAGTATATTATCATTATAACTACATAGTAAAGAAAATTCATGACACCATCAGTGTGTTATATATATATATATATCAGTGTGTTATATATATATATATATATATAATCAGTGTTACTTAAGCTCTCATCGTACCCGGGTGCCAGCCGTTTAATTCCTGTGTGTAATACACACAGAATACGTGGTGTACCATCTAGTGGTGAGTTTTATAGAACACAATAATCAATTAGATGACGGTATAATTAGGAATCCTTTGAATGTCTATGCACGGGGATACAAAATGTATGTGGCATGCACTTTTTTTTTTAAAATTTATTTATGGATATTTGTGTGTTGTGTTCCTGTTGAATATAACACTCTGCCAACCATGTGGTGCACTTAAAGGTGAACCTAAATCTTACAGTACAATTCTGAATAAATTTAGTGTGTGAAAATGATATCACATGAACCTTCACTTTTATTGTTTCTAAAATGATCCCACCATAATTGTCACTTATATGTTGGCTATATTTTATCCGATTTGAAGCCCAATCAAAGAATATTAATAAGCCTGTGTAAACCAATTCATATGATTCACTCTCCTTCTACACACACAGATCTATATAAGCCTAGTGCTCCAGATATATAGAGGATTGGTAATCATATGATCGTGTATCTATTTCTTAACAATTTTATGTGTGTGTGTGTATATATATATCAGTCAATCCCCTTATCCTCTCTCTCTCTCTCTCTCTCTCTCTATCTCTATTTATATGTATGTATGCATCTAATAATTAAGCCCTAGAAGAATTAGTAAAAATGGGTTGAGGATCAGCGTTGGCGCAACAGTAAGGTTACTGCTTGCTAAAAGCGTCTCCACATGAGATGCACTAGATTTGCCCTTTGCCCTTTTAAGAAATACTACAGTATTTAGCGATTGGTGTATATATGATATACGTACCTTGATGACAAAGGAGTAAAGAACTGTGTCTTCCAGGGTACTGATGTTCAATTGAAGGATCTCAAAAGAAAGTTTCTCCAGCACATGTATTATCTTCACAATTTGACCTGGGATTCGCCTCGAAATTGTTCTCAAGATGACATTTGAGCCCGAAAGCTTTGCTTCCACATCTGCAACCGGAGAGTTGCAGCATGCTCCGAGTTCCTTAACACTACCAATTTCCGTTCCAAAAGGGCTATCAGGTTGAGGAGGAGGAACATGAGTAGTTAGCTTCAATGGCCTCGGACTCGGACTTAAACTAGTAGGGCTAGGGCTTAGACTCTTCCTTCTTTTCTTGGACTCCAAAGATTGAATCACTTGGTGCAACTCCTTGATGAATTCTATTACACCCCCTATAATAGATGCTTGGTCTCCCTTCATATATATCATAGAAAAAAGTACATAAGTTAATATGCATGTGTCTAGCTTGATGTCTCTATATACATACATGCACATACTATATGTGTGTGTGTGTGTGTGTGTGTGTGAGAGAGAGAGAGAGAGAGAAGATATATATATACCCTTTTGATGTAGAAACATGGAGTTAAGGAGCGCAAAACTTTGAGATGTTCATTCATCTGTCTTCTCCTGTTCCTCTCCACGGCTATGTGAGACATGTTGTTTAGGGTTGAGTACAGAGAGAGAGAGAGAGAGAGAGAGAGCGCTATATATGCAATTCCTTGGTCCTTTTGAAAGGACACGCAAGTGGTTTCTATTTATAAGTAGTCATTGTGAGTAAAAACCCTACAACCAACCCTACACGTATTGCGATGATCTTCATAGGTCTAGGTTCTCTCTTCTTAAATGCTATATGTTGCAGTCTCGTGAGGCTACTAGTTTTATTAGTATAGTCCTTTCTCTCTTGTGTGGATGGATAGTAGATATAGATATAATAACATATATTACATGTTCTCACGTTTATTATCTTGTAACAATTACGTGCCCGCGTGATTATAAAGAAGAGAGGGTAAATTCTCATGCCATGCAGATTTACCTGCTGTACTGCTACTACTTGCTCTCCTTCATGCATGCCATGCTCACCTCTTCATCGCTCATTTCTGCTACTTTCTGTATGTACCTCCCATTTTTCAACAAGTCTGATGATCAATCCAATTATTTTCTACCTTTTTCTTTTTTTTTTTTTTTTTTTTTTTTTCTTTTTTTTTTTTTTTTTTTCAACTTTTTTGTGTGTGTGTGTGTGTCATGATCTATAAATAAACCTAGTGGAGAAAAATTAATGATAGCGCGTGCATGGCTGAACAAATGAGCCTGAACGGTACCTTAAATGGTTAGCTAGCTCAATGGTCTCATTGTCATTTCCTTAATAAGAGCTAAATAAGAATGGTGATCTTTTCTGCAACAACCATTACGGTAGTAGTGTGTTGATACAAGTCAGATTTTTATATGTGAGTTGGTGAAGTGTGAGAAGGTACACGAATTCAGAATAACACTCATCAGTGTCATGTGGCCGGACAAAGTAACTTGTGCCCCTTATCAATGATCCAAACTCATATAATAAGTGCTCTTATGGTGTGTTTAGAGCATAAAAATTCAATACAAACTCGAAATAATATGATTCATAATTCCATTTCTAAAATATAATTTTTCAATGGATCGAATTTTCATCCCATAATTCAGTATGAATTGAAGATTTAATCCGATAACCTATTAACGATCCGAATTTAACAATTCGAATATAAATTATTATCAATCCAATACATTATATATTAAATATATATTATATAATATTATAATATATAATATTTATATAGTATCAAAATGTTTTTATAATTTTGTTCTCTTCATTAATTGTGTTTCTTTAACAAATGGTAAAAGAACTAATTTTCTTCTCCTCTTTCTTCCGTATTTTATTTGCCTCCTGTTTTGTCTCTCCTTTATAATCTAATTATTGTTTTCACTTCTTTTTTATCTTTATTTTTTTTACAAAAAGCAAAAAAAAAAAAAAAAAATAAAACCATTAACCAACCGAATTATCGGATCAAATATTCAATTAAAACAAATTCAAATCTAAAGACATTCATAAATTATTTATCGAGTTATTGAATTAAATTAAATTGCATAATAGTCTTGTCAGATTAGGATGGAATCAGCCCTCATGCGGTTCGGTCCGGCCATGATTTTAAAATAATGGAACCTCAAATTTTTGGTTTAGTCCCAGATTAGGGTCCTACAGGACGGGACCGACCCAGATTGAACTGTTATAATTGGTATACAAATATATGTTATATTATATATATATATATACACACTTTGGAAGGGATTTCGGTACAACTATCAAACGGGAGTCAACATTCATCATTATCGGATATTTTTTTATTTGCTTTTACTTCTCCCAATGTTTTGATTTTTGGGTGCGTGCCAACATTCCTCCACTATCTCATTGTTTTTCTTTGCTCACGCCGTCTCATTCACTTCTTAGTTCTCATCGCTGCGGAATTCAGTTATTGATCAATCTTTCTCAAGCAACTTTCGAAATTCAGTCATCGTCGCTGATCTTTTATCGCTGCCATCGGTGACATTCTCTTTCTCACACTTTCTACCCTTCTCTCTCACTTCCAGTTCACATATCTCTAAATCTTACGGTGTGTTTGCACCTCAAGCACAACCAACAAAGATAATGAATCAAGTTTCTTAATTTTCAACCACGGATTTGTCATCCATTTAAGTTTTAGCAAAATTCAAACTTATTTTAATTTCTAAGGTTTAGATTTTGGGTCTATTTCACCCAGTACTTTACCCTCTCTTTTTCTTTCTCTATTTTAGTTTTGAATTCGGGAATGTGAATGTTTTTATTGATATTTTTGTTGTATATACAATTTGAGGGGAAAAAAAAAAAAAGGAAATAAAATTCAACTAGAACTGTGGAACCAAATCGAACCGAACCAAACCATTTTTTCACTGTTTGGGCTGGTTTGGTTCTATAGCTCAAATGGTCTGATTCGGTTTCAAATTTTCTGGAACCGTAGGGAATGGTTTGGTTCCAAAAATTCTCAAAACCGGACCGTGTGCACCCCTAAGTTCGAAGTCCATCTATTTTCTGGCCGTGAACTGAAAGACAATATTAAGGTGTGACGGTGTTACCAGAGTGGTAAAAGGGCCAAGCCAAAGTGCTCCCCACCTTATTGATCCTAGGTTCAATTTTCCCCTCCTCAATAAATAAATTAATTAATTATTTAAAAAAAAAAAACTGAAATACTATTAATAACAATGCTTGTTGACCGAAACCAGCAGTCAAAATGGGAAACATACTGACAAATCCTTCAGTCAGTGTGCCATTATTCTATATGTGGCCCAATATATAGCAACTACATTAATTAACGAAAAAGGCTTGAGACCGGCCCAATTTTGTGCCCTGGTGGTGGGGCAGGCTGGACTTCAGTCAGTGTGCCATTATTCTATATGTGGCCCAATATAAAGCAACTAAATTAATTAACGAAAAAGGCTTGAGACCGGCCCAATTTGTGCCCTGGTGGTGGGGCAGGCTGTAAATTATTTGTGCCGTCAATAAAACGATATTATGAACATTATTCCGAGTGTAAGATAATGAGATGTTTTTGGTAGTGGAACAATCGAATGGTTTTGATTCGCATTTGGCTGCGTTCTGTTTCATTAGTTGATTTAGCTAGAGAAAGGAAAAGGAAAAGAAAAGGAAAAGGAAAAGGAAAAAGTGGAACAATTTCTTTCTTATTTCTTGTTTTGTTATATAGAATTAGAAAAATAAAAATTAATTTCTAAAAAAAGGTGTTTACGCATGTTCCATGATTGACCAAACATAAGGCTAGGGTGATTCCCACAACTATTTCTGTCATCACCATTTTTCTGCCTCCTCCAAAAAAAAAAATGATTCCAAAGCAGCATATGCTTTCATGAAACACAACAAACAAAAAAAAAAAAAGCTTCGCAACACAGTCCATTGCCTTTTACTTTGATTGTCAAACATACTACTATTCATGCAGGAGTTTAGAGTCAAATTGAGCGGACAGCTAAAATTACTTGAATAAGAAGAGATCAATTTTAAGCTTCACTTATTGGAAGAAAAGAAAATAGAAGAAACAAGCTTGATCAGAAATATCCATATATGTTTTTAATTTGCTTTTCGTTAGCTTTCACCAAAGTAGTACACAAACCAATCGCATATTGCTAGAAAGTGCTGAACTTCATGTGTCCTTCATGTTTTGATCCCTGCAAGCTCGTCAAACAGAAGAAGTTGAAAACTATTTGTAATCAGTGGAAAGAACAAGGAAATATGAAAAGAGCAGAATCCCGCAATTAATTTACTAGGGCATCAAAATACAGTGATGTTTGTTTTCATTTCAAAAGTCGTTACATTGAAGAAGAACACGACCATTTTAAACACAAAACAATTTTCAGCTACAGGTACATTAATGTCTCCATTCAATTCATCAAAATAAACTATGTTATCAGGATTATTTACCTTGAAGAGCTTTCTCAAAGTTCTGTAACTGTAAAACAAAACCAGAATTAGGAGATGCCAGTGGTCGTCTACTTTTCACATGTTCCAAAGCTCTAGACATGTTCATACCATGCTTTTTCATTAAATAAGCAACAACCATAGTCACACTGCAAGGTAGAACAAAAAAGTTTGTCAATGTTAGTCTGACTTGAAAAGTTCAAACAGATGCCAGAAACTCATATACCAAATACAATTATATTTGAAAAAAACGTTTCTAATGGGCTTTCAGACAATTAGGATACTAAACAAAACCAATAAAATGTAAAGATGTGCAGCGTCCAAACGACTCCGTTATCTTTAAGCCCCAAAATCTTACCTACTAGACCTTCCATATATAATATTAAAGCAATGAGATTTAGTTGTTTTTCCCCCTCTTTTTCCCTATTATATTTCCGAAATTCATAAGCACGAGTAATTTCAACTGAAGCAGATTAGAGAACAAAACAATGTTCATCAGAAAATGACTTATCCATATCCAGCCAAGCGTAAACTCACAAATATGCTAACAGAATCTAGTTTAGGATTTGACCAAACTCAGGTCAAACTCAAATCCGATCTATGTTGACTGGGAAAACTCAAATATTCCAGTATTCTTTTTTGATAAGTTCAAATGTTCCAGTATTCAGCTCAACTTGGTCCATTTAAACCACTAGGCAAAGTAATATAGTTCTGACAGATAAAAGTTAAAACTGTATCTGAGTTGAAAGTGTATTTTCAATCCCCACAAGATTGCAGGGGGTTTACAAAACCAATGTATATAATGTAGAATCTAAAACCATGTTTAACATTAATGGACCAACTCGTTCACATTGCATATCAAACATACAATAATATTTCTTCAATAGATATAAGAATATTACCCTGTAAAGTAAGTAAGCTAAATAGGACGTGAATTATCACCTTCTGGATTTCCCCACAAAGCAATGAACCAAGACACCACCACCCATTCTATTAGCCTCATCAATGAAATCATAACATTCATCAAAATACTGTGCTATATTTATGGATTCTCTGTCTGGGACTACCTCAAGTCACAAAGAACATGATAAGATTGTTAAGAACTTCATATTTAATGCACAATATGGCTTCAAAATTAGAATACCATAAACTTCAGATAAGCCACAAAAAAAAAAAAAAAAAAAAAAGAAAAAAAAAAATAAATTAAAAAAAAATAAAATATGAAGATGGACCTACAACTGTTTAAGAAAATCCAGGCGTATAACAGAGTAATTATGTAAATCTTAAAGGCCCAAGTAAAGACGACATAACGGCAGCGCGATACTGCAAATTTATTTTATTTTAAAGTAAAATACATAAACCTCCTTGAAGATAATAAACTAATGAAATGTCATCATGAATTAATTATTTTCTTCTTTTTAGTTATGCCATAATTTTTTTTTTTTTCCTGAAAGTTTTAGCAAACGCATACACCCACAACAATGCCCCTCGCAGGGCTTGAACTCTCAACCTCTCCTTTAAGGACTAGAGATCATATCAACAAAGTTAGTGGCCCGGTGGTATACTTACGTAGTGTGAATCTTAAGTAATTCAGTTCAAAAGAAACTCATTAATATATCAATATAAAAAAATCATACTTGCTACACAAATATCAAAATTTTCATACCATCAATAATTTTGTATATAAAATCATTTGGATGTGCAGGTGCCAATGAATTGGCCACAGTCAAAATGTGAGTGACATTCAAGCTTTTCAATACATTCTTGTTATTTGCAGCTCCAACGGAACCCAGGAAAAGACCCTAAGAATCGAAGAAAAATTAAAAAGAAAATAAGAATGATAATGAATTAAACACTAAAATGTCAGTTACAAGCTCCCAGTGTTCTTACCTCTTCAATTTGGCATGGAACATTGTCCTCTCTGTTGAATTTTGTAGCGCACACAGCTCGCCAAAGTGCTGCAATTTGATCCCTACGGGTTTCATCAATCCGGTCCATTTCTAGTCAGGCGGACAACCTTTTCTATTTCTTTCCTTTTCTCCTCTAGAACAGTCTCGAATAGTAAAAAATTTGAGGCTTTTTTTGCAGTATAAAAAAATTCCTCGAACATGAAATTTTTTCTATATCAATTTCACACCACGAGAACAACCATCCTGCACAAGTATCAAAATATAGGTTCCCAGAACATAAGATAAGCTTAGAGTCATAATATCATATACCCAAACATGAAGCACTGGTGTTATACATAATCCAATTTCAACCAACTTCAGGGATTTACTTAAGTAGTGATTTCAATAACTGAAATTGATATAGATGGCCAGTTAAAGGTTCTTTCCTCTTTGGAAATGGTTTTACAAGTAAATTCAGCTATGCATGGTTTTCACTAATGAAGTTATGAATGAATCTCGAATCCCGTGAACCCCAAACAAACATTGTCACCGTCTTGAAGAACTAACTTCGAATGCAATGCTGAAGGAAATCAATGGTTCCTTTGAATCAAATCACAATTAAGTGTCAGAAAATAGTGTCAAGCATAAAGCCCCAGAAACATGTCAAGACTTCTAATTCTCCTTCATATAGCCCAATTTTTTTGAATGTGGCCAATTTTGCCGTCTTATATCATCCATATATTTTTAAGGAGAAATGACATACTTTTGAATGTGTCCAAGTGTTACATGTGAATCAAATTTCACATCGGAGATTATGCAAACAGTGTGTCAAAACAATCTTTAACAAAACGACAGAGAGTAAGATACTTCAAAAATACAGTACAGGAGCAGATTAGAGGCATGGGAAACTCCAGTATAACAAAGAATTAGTAAGCAACTGCTTCCAATTCATTCAAAGTACCATCAAAGAACCCCTTTAAGTCGACTGTGGATGAAGCCTATAAAGAGAGTTGATTTTCTGAATGATTAGAGAAAAACTTGCCAAATTTATTAGAGTTTCTTTTTAGTTTCCACAAAAAATCATGAGCAATCTTCCAATGGTGGACATAGTCTCCCAAGAGGACCTTTGTAGAAAATAAAACACCTAAACATAGCCATCTATATGTGGTTTAGTGTGCTACATTTACATTTAGCATGCTCATTAGTTTTCCCTATTCACACCCTATCACTCTACGTTTAAATTAATATAAAAAAGAGAGAGAGAGAGAGAGAGAAAATTAGGTACTGCTTGGTTCAGTTTTCTAAAAACAATTCTTAAGAACTCAGAAAACAGACCTTATTTTAACATAGTTTTAGAAACTGTCAACCAAACAAATTTTTGTGCAATTTTTTATCTTTAGCTCCCAGAAATATAAAAATTGAACCAAACAAGCGCTAAACACATCGCTATTGGATGGTGAGACCAATTATAATCACAAATAGAAGAAACTACTCCAATTTAAAGGCAAAAGCATGTGGCATAACAAAAAAAATTTACCCATTTGGAGTAACGCAAAAGTCAATGTAAAGTGACCAGAGTGCAGAGAAAGAGCTAGAAAAAGCAAATAGAAATTTAAGAATATAATAGCTTTTGGAATGCCTCACACATACATAATTTAATGACACGAAAACATTCTTCATCCGAAGAAGCTAATAAGGGGGCATCTAGGGTGTAAGGTGGAAATCACACTTTCACATTTTGTTCTAGCCTTTTAGGTTCTCACACAACTTCCTCACATAATATGAGGATCCAATGTTTGCCAAAACAAAATAGAAATGTAATAATTCAATGGCCTCATCATTAGTGTTTTTAAATAAAATTACAAAATCAATGCAAAAGGGTGAAAGAAAAAAGAAACAAAAGACCAAAAAAAAAAAAAAAAAAAACGTAAATCAATTGAAATGCAAAATGGAGCAACAGATTATGGATAATACTGATACAAGAGAAAAGCACTACAGTGATTTACCAATATACTAATGAATTAAAAGTGCAACAGCGGTATATATCTCCAGATGGTATAAACCCTTTTCTGCAAATATAGGGTTGCTGGTTTGATTTTAGTCAAATCTATACATCTATACACACACTGACACACATATGCATATTAACTATGCAATATGCCGAAGTTAACATTCTTTACGAAAATGTAAAACCTCGGTAATTCAAGAAAACGAGTTCCAACAAACAAAACAGGATTACAGCAAATAAACCTAGAAAGATTTGAAGTAATATCAAATAGAAATTCCAATTGGAAGGTAAAAGTAAGCAGATGAGAATTAATACAGAAATAATATTTACTAAAAACAGATTTGAGATCAGATTACTTAGATTGTTGGGCAGAAACTGAATATTTCACAAAGTAAGAAGAAGACTCACCACAACAATCTCACAATATAACAAAGATTGTAGATGCATATATGAACGACGACTATAATAAGAGTCCTCCTTGTATCGCTAGTATTCGATAATATCTAGATATACGTGCGTTCTCGCATAAGGAGAAGCACAGATCGTTAAAAAACCACACCCAAAAAAATAAAGGGTTAAATGTAAAAAATCACAGTAATATAGGTTTTGTGGACAAATAATTTCTCCTCTTTAAAATATGTATCTTAGTATATAAATTTGTTTTAAAAAAAGGTCTAAATAAATTCCTCTGACACATTTTTTAACAAAAACATGACATAAAATAAATTTAAGGGTAAAGTGCAAATAACCCCTGTACTATTGACAAATTGCAACTAATCCCCCTAAACTATGAATTTGTTACATTTCAGTCCATTCCGGTGACCGACTTAACCGGAAAAATAAAAAGTCTGAATTGCCCTTATGATTATTCACTACTGTATAAGGTATATAAATATATATGCGTTTATATATATATATATATTTCTGGTTTTAAACTGAATTTATATATATGTGTTTATATATATATATATAACATTGGAGATTGAAGAGAGAGAGAAGCATCAGGCTGGAGATTGAATCATGAAGAAAATGAAGGAAAAAGATGGTGGCGGCGGCGGCGATTATGGTGACAAAAGAGGAGGTAAGTCAGCGATTATGGTGACGATGCGGAGTCGACGCGTCAAAACCCAAAATCATCCTCGTCGCCGCTGGGATCTCGCTGCCGTCATCTCCTGCGCCTGCCCCGCCACCGTCTCTTGCGGTGACAGCTGGAACGAGCTCGGATGGTGGAGAGGACCGGCGAGCAAGGTGGGCTGAACGGCAATGGGCTGGTTCGGCCATGGTTAACTCGCGGCGATGGGCTGGTTGCGGCTTAGCTGCATAGCGGCCGAGCTTCGCCTCATCCGCCAACCTCCCTGTTCCGATCGGGACGGTCACCCATTTCTCGTTTTCATCGACCCCAAATTACTCCGCAATCATTCTCCACAAGTGCTTCCACTTGAACAGATCGCCGTTGCTGCAATTGAAAGCTTCGTTGCTCGCATACGGATCCATCGCCGCCCATACTAGTGCTCCGCTATCAGACCGGAATCCGACGCCACCGAGTAGCAGTTCCATGCCGCTTTCGTTCCCGAGGGAGAACCAGAGATTGTGATTGAAGGGGGTGATGGCAGTGGGTTAGTGGGGGTTTGGTTTCACGGTGTGTGATGGGTTTGATGGAGAGAAGGTTGGGCTGTGGTTGGTGATGACGGGTGATGGTGGTGGCGGGATTGGGGTGGTGGTTGTGGGTTTGTGTACTGGTTCGATTGGGTTTGGTGGTGTGCCGTTGAGATGCCGATGGAGGTGGTAGTGATGGTGGTGGGTTTGATTTCGTTTAATGGTGTGTTTTGGCATGAGTTCATGAGGGTTTCGTGGTGGTTATGTTGGTGGTTGCGGACGGTGGTGGTGGTTATGTTGGTGGTTGCAGAAGGTGGTGGTGGTCGTAGACGACGGTGGTGGTGGTTATAGGATAATTTGGTATTTTCATATATAGAAGGGCATTATTGTCCAAAAAACTTAGTTTGTCTGTCGCGTGTGAATCACGCGCTCATTTTTGGACGGCCGGTCACCGGATGGGGTGATCTGCAACTTTTTTGTATAATTTGAAGGGTTTTTTGCATTTTTGATAGTTCAGGGGGTTAGTTGCAAATTTCCCCATAGTTCAGGGGGGTTATTTGCACTTTACCCTAAATTTAAAATCCCAATTTACCTTTATCTTCCTATTACACCCTTTTCTAAGGGACTCCCAGTAGCCACATCACTGCCACAACAATTGGTGGCGGCCGCAAGAATTCTGATCGGCAGCGATGCAGGACGGAACGGTGGGCAAAGACTGCGGTGCTCTGATTTTACTGGTGGTGGTAGAGGACTGAAACGGTTGACGGCGATGGTGGCGACTGTAAGAGTCACGGTTTCGGCGAAACAGTGGTATATGTATAGGTGTATACACCGGTATCCCAACGTGGGTCGGTGCTGGATTTCGGTGGTGGATGACGACCGGGAAGGAAGTGGGTCAGAGGCTCCGACGAGTTACAGAGAAAACTCGTTTTATCAATACCATGAACTCCAGTGTGGAGCTATGAGTTGAGCTACGGAGAAGACTAGTGTGAGTGATATTGAGGGCGACGCATGAACGTGATGCGCCCCTGCTGTTGGTGCGAGTAGATCTGACGCGCCTTTGGTATTGTTGCGTGGAGATCGTGTTGTCCATGCTGTAACTCCGACGGCAACCTGGGTCTCATTCTCCGACGGCAGCGACGAGATTGGTTCATGACGACGACAAATTAATGAATGAAGTAGTATCATAAATTGATCAAAAAAAAAAAAAAAAATCAATGGAATTAACCATATACTATATGTTATACAAATAAATAAAATTGACCACATGGCCCGGGTTTCAATCAAGGCACGTCGTCTTTGACCAACCACGATACGATTGCTGTAATAAATGCCACGCTGCAAACTACCTAGTAGTGGCAAGTAATTATTGGAGAATTTTTGGTGCCAACTTGATGGTGAAATGTGGGGGTATCAATTGGAACACAATCTACTCGAGTTTGATATAGCTTTATCGAAACTTGGGTTTAGCTCTTCGCTGCTGCTTCGGGATACAAGTTGTTCCCAGAACAGATTTTTTTAAATTTAAGGGTGAACGTGGAAGTTAAGTTCAAGATTAATGGCTCATTTTGTTTACAAGCATGCTGCCTATGATTCAGTTTTAGCCTTTCAAAATGTAACATGTACCAACCTATTACTACTAATAGCTTTGAATTTGATGTGATTTACTATGTAATGTATGTGATCCTTAATTTTCAAAGAATATTGTTACCACCAGTTGTTTGAAAATGCATTGGTCTTTTTTGTCTAATCTTTATTCCGGTACAGGGCGGAGCAGATTAGAAACATGGTGCCAACACCAGGATAACCATGAATTAGTAAACAACTGCTTAAAATGTATTCTTATCCATTCTACCCCGAAAAAAACAAAAAATAAATAAAAATCATCAAATAGACAATAGCCACAAAACTTGGCTTCCCTAAAGGGGAGGTTAGGCCGGGGTCGAGTCACCAAAAATCATGAGTAATCTTTTTTTTTTTTTTTTTTTGGAATTTTAAGCAAATATTATAAATATAAGAAATGTTTACATACGAAGGCCAATTGGCCAAGCAGCCCCTTTGGGGAGAACAAGCCCAATTTGGACCAATACACAGTGTAGCCCAGGCCCATCCTACTGCCTACCCATACATTGAAGCCAAAAACCCATACTGTTTAAGCCTAGAAACAAATAGCCATAATTAACGGTTGTTAATGCCCGTTAATGGTGGTTATTTGCCAAAGCACTCCGGTGACTCTAGGGCAATGATTCCGGCGACTGAGCCGGAGCTTTCTTCAATCTGGTGGACGCGGCGGAGGACGACAACATGAGGGGGATAGGTTCCATTCTGAAAGAATTCTTCTCGCTGTGGAACAATCTTGCAGAAAGCCAAGCTTTAGAATTGCAGTGATGGTGGAACAAATCCGAGCGAGGACGACCCTCTGAGAAGCTCTCTTCTTCGTGAAGATTCTTTCATTCCTTTCTTCCCAAATATGGTACACAGTGGAAGAGAAACATACCTTCCTAAGCAGGTTTGGGACCGATTTTGCTTTTCATCTTTCACTGATGTAAAAAATTAATTCCTCCCAATTTGTGATAGTTGTATAGAATTGACTTTTCTCCTTGATAAATCGCCAAATTGGAGAAGTGAAACAACATTTAAAGAATAGATGTTCATGTGATTCAAGCTGATTTTGATAAAGAGCACAAGCGTTGGTATGTTTTCTCATTGATCTGCTATCCAATGTAGGCAACCTTGATTGCACAGCCAGCCATAGGTTTAGCTTCATTCTAGGTATGATTGGTGAGGACCATACCAGATTGTGCCAATGGACTTTAGGATATTGCCCTTGAAGGAAGGAAGTTGTGTGACTTAGGCTGAACATACCTATTGAGGAAGCTGTCCATCTCTTCTTATCTCTCCTAGCTAGGAGTGGAGGTTGGAGTTGCAGCAATTCAGGGATGGAGGTTATGATGTCTGGTGGAAAAGACCAAGTTGAACCAACAATAAAGTTGTCCATTGTGGTTTCATGACTTAAGCCTGCTTGTGTGAGAATTGTTGTGGGAAATCTGGAACAAAGTGGTCCTCCTGGAGCCCAATTATCCAACCAAAAGGAAGTGTCTGTCCCATTGCCAATAGAGTGCTTTAAGAGAAGTCTAGCCGGATGTCTTAGTTGCAGCATCTTCCTCCAGCTCCAAGAGCAAGAGTGAGGAATATTGAGCTCCCATAGATTCCTACTCTTTATGAGATGAGTGTGACACCATTGAATCCAAAGTCTGCCATTAGTATCTGTTTGTAAATCCCAAATGAACCTCATAATTCCAGCCTTGTTTGCCAATTCCAAGTTTGGAATCCCCAACCCTCCAGCTTCTTTTGGTCTGCAAACCTTCCCCCATGACACTTTAGCTCCAGTTAATCTCATTTCAGGGCCAGACCAAAGAAATGATCTTAAAATCTTGTTAAGTTCATTGATCACTGCTTTAGGGAGGATGAAAATGCTTGACCAATATATTTGTGTTGAGACTAGGACAGCCTTGATGAGCTGTAATCTGCTTGCATAAGAAAGTGACCTAGAGGACCAATGTGATACCCTTTTAGTGATTTTCTCAATTAAGAGGCTGCAGTGGGATGACTTTAGGCAAGTGGAAATCAAAGGTACTCCTAAGTACTTGACTGGGAGAGAGCTTGCTTCAATTCCTAGCAATGAAATAATGTTGTTCTGAGTGAGAAGGTCCACCCCAGAAAAGAAAATTGTGCTTTTGGATGTATTAATGTCAAGACCAGACATTGTACTGAAGTAGTCCATTGCTGACTTGATCACTGACACTGATGTAATGTCTCCATGGCAAAAGAGAAGCAGGTCATCAGCATATGATAGGTGAGTAATCTTTAGTTTTCCACATCTCTAGTGGTATCTGAAAGCCTCAACCCTGCTTATAAAGATGTTAATGATAGAGGACAGTGCATTCATCACAATAACAAAAAGAAAGGGGGAAATAGGGTCTCCCTGTCTTAACCCTCTCCTCCCCTTGAAGTAGCCCTTGAATTCACCATTAATTGCAATAGTGAAAGAGGGTGAGGAAATGCAGGCATGTATGAGAGAGATGAATTTACTTGGGAAGTGGTGCAGTGTTAGGCAACTCAAAATGAAATCCCATTTGACAGAGTCAAATGCTTTCATAAGGTCCACCTTAATGGCACATTTGGCTGGTCCATTATGCCTGTGGTAGCCCCTAAGTAGTTCATGAGCCAAGAGGATAGGATCAGTGATCTTTCTTCCTTGGATAAAAGCTGATTGAGAGCTGTCAATGATGTGTGGTAAGGTGGATTGGAGCTTGGTTGCAAGCAGCTTTGCAATGCATTTATACACTGTATTACAGCAAGAGATTGGCCTGTAATCATGTATAGATGATGGATTTTGACATTTTGGGACAAGTGAGATGTATGTATTGTTTGCTTCTGAGAGTAGCTTTCCATTGGTGAAGAATTCAGTGATAGCTCTAGTTACTGATCTCCCCACAATTCCCCAACTCTTTTGGAAGAAAGCGGCATTGTATCCATCTGGGCCAGGAGCTTTGTCCCTATTGAGCTTGAACATGCATGTTTGTATTTCCAAAGGGGAAGGGATTTCATCAAGTATTTGCTGCAGATGTGATGGAACTTGGACATTAAAAAATACCTGCAGTTCAGAGGTGAGATGAGTTGATGGAGGGGAAGAGCCTAGTAGCCTCTGGAAATGACCCACAATTTCTGTAATGATCTCTTCTTTGTAATCTTCCAACAGTGAAACTCCACCTTTGTCTTTGTTTCACCCTAAAATATTACTATTCAAAAATTATTTTCTTTATTTTTCGGTATTTGGGAGACTCCAAGTTTAGTAAATTATTTTTTATGTAAATCATTTTACCCCAAATAATTTATAAAATAAATTTCTGTAAGTTATTTTTCACAAGTTACATTGAATTATCTAACCATTCATATTCTTTTTGAATCCATATGTTTTTCTAAAACTAATATTTTTTAGTCCTCCCAATTTAAAATTTTAATCTTCGATCTTCTATGTTTGTATACATAGAGTGAGAGGAAAGAGAAAGAGAGACAAATTTGGGTTTGGTTGAGGAACAAATTTGAGTCCAAAGCATGTTTTTCGTATAGAGAGAGTGAAGCAAAAAAATAACTAAAGAATGAAAGAGAGAAATAATTTAGTGTAGAACTAGATAAAGTATTTCACTCTATAACACTTTTTCGAAACACCACCCAAATAAAGCGCTATGTACAAGAAAAATAAATTGGATAATGTGTTTCCCAAATGCTCATACGTACCTACTAACTACCTACTAACGTATTTGATGGATTCCATCCATTCCCAGTAGCCCAAGTGAGTACGTTGTACTCCTTAACTTAATTATTTCCATGTTCAATATCACAAATTTAATCGAATACAGAGCTATTGTCCCATACGTGAACTCCTATATTTTAAAATAAGATATTAGAAAAAAAAAAATTAAATTTCTAATATTTCTCATTAGAAAACTAATATTTTAAAATATATAGTCAGTCCCAATATATATATATATATATATATATATATATATATAGTTAATACCCAAGTCCCTGATGCCGTTCCCCGTGATGATGGATAGGGGAATGAATAAGATAAAAGAGTTAAAAGATAAAGAAATCAGCAGATATATTCCAGGAGTGGTCTATGGATACCGAGCAGAACTATTTGAGGGGAATTGTCATGCAACGGTCTAATTTTTGAAAATTGAATTAGAATATGAAAAGTAAAATGAATACAAATGATTGTGTGTTAATTCTACTCTACTTTAAATTTTTAGGTCCTATTATAATCATTCAGCTTATTATAATTTAAAATTAGATCTATATTTGAATAGAAAGTAAAATGAGTATATATAAGATGCGTTTGGCTCCATGAAGCCTAAATATTTTTTCACTAAAATGTTTAATAATGAAAAAAATAAATTTGAGTATATTTTAAATGTTTATTTTAAATTAGAATTGAATAGAATAAAATAATTACATATATAAAATAACTTTTAATTTTTGAAATTGGGGATAGCTTTAATTATCTTTGTTCTTTTAAATCAAAAGGTTAAATCTAGCTAGCTGAGTTCATTTGACAGGCATAACACTTTGCACGCCGAAAGGCTCGAATTTCAAAACGTTATTTCACGAAACGTTTTGTCCAGATCTTATCTTCGTACTAGTATAATATAATTAAGGGTAAATGCATTAAACCCCCCTGTATTATTAGGGTATGTGCAAAAAATCCCCTGAACTATAAAAGTTACAAAAAAAATCCCTGAACTATTGGAGTATGTGCAAAAAATCCCCCTGAATTATATATATTTTTGCAGTTTACCCCATCCGCACGAATTAATTGACTGAAAGGGACGATGAAGCCGAGGAATATGTGGCTGGGATCGGAGTGGTAGATGTCGTCTGAGGAGTGTTTGGATAAGCCAAGGAATCTGTTGTTGGGATCAGTGGGTCTCCTGTCATAGCTCCATCATAGTCGTTGTACCACCCGCCAGATCCGTCGGCCATATATATCACACTTCTCTGCATCGTTGCGTCAGCCCATCGTCGTCACCGCCTTATCCGCTATTCAGCTCACCTTGCTCGTCGGTCCATTCCAAGCTCGCCGGCCCATTCCGCCATCTCTATAACCGAGCACACCGCTGTCCGTGTTTCGAGCACACAGTCGTCCACAGTTCACCGTCGAGCCCCCTTGAGCTCGCCATCGCCTCCACAGTTCACGGCAGAGTTAACTGAGCTCTCACCATAGCCGAGTCCTCCACGCACAATCCGTTATCATCCGAGACCGAGCCATCCAGCCGACCTCGGATTTCTTTAGTCTCTTCTCTTTTTCTCTCTAGCTCTCTGTTTTGGGTTGTATTGGGTGAAAAATATCTTTTGGCGGGAAAAAAAAAAAAAAATGTAAAAAGTGTATAAGTTAAAACGACACAGTGTGTTATAAGGATAAACTGGTCTTTCAAAATTTTCGGTGCCGGAAGCTGATGTCATGGGGGTAAATTGCAACAAAATCATAATTCAGGGGGGTAAATTACAACAAAATCATAGTTCAGGGGAGTTTTTTGTAGTTCAGGGGGGTTTCTTGCAAATGACCAATAGTTCTAGGGGGTAAATTGCAACAAAATCATAGTTCAGGGGAGTTTTTTGTAGTTCAGGAGGGTTTCTTGCAAATGACCAATAGTTTAAGGGGGTTTAATGCATTTTACACTATAATTAATTATATATGCAATGAATCTCTGCCATGACAAATTGACAGACAATGGGCAAGTACTTCCCAATTAATGACTAAAGTATCGCATTGAGAACCAAAAAGTTAAATAAAAGTATGCGTTATATATAAAAAAATAATTATGGACCACGTGGTTTCAAGGCACATCGTCTAACTAAAAAATGGAAAGCTTGCACGTGGAATACCTCGAATTTCATAATTAATGTGATTTTACACAATTAAAGTAGGTCCAGATATGTTATCTTCGTACCATAATGGAAGCAAGTTTTTCTGAATTAATGAATGAAGTATTATATTGTTGGATAACAAAAATGTACAAAAATCAATGGATGTTTATGTTATAAAAATAAAATGGACCATATGGCGAGGTACATCATCTTTGACTAACCAACCACAATGGCTGAAACTACTAGCATAAATAGAAACACTTGGCTTTGTCAATTTTATGCTCTCAATCTGTTTTTCAATTGTGATAATCTCGGATTTTTGAATGCGGGTTGGCCAGGCCCACGCCCGAATACCCGAGGATATTAAAACAAATTGATGATAAACGAACACAGAGTACAAAAGAATAAAGAAGAATAAATAAAATGCTGACAAAAAACTAAAATGATAATCTAATAATAAACCTCAGAATATATTTCCATTAATTAATAAACTCTTCTGATACAACTGATCCTCCAAAATACAACTCGGGAATTCATATTGTGTGGACCCCTAGAAAATCCAAACTAAACAAATGACAGCAATAACTGTCTAAATCAGGAAACTGAATCATAAAGGAACTCCTATGTAGCATCGGAAGAATAAAGTAGACTGATCCCTGCTCAGCACGAACAACCTCTACTCCTGACGAATACCTGAAAAATAATAGTGGGTCAGGCCCACAAACAAGTTCTACTCTACTACAGTCCAAGCAGAGATCCGATACACGTATACATCCTAGTCAATCCAATAGTAACTAGTAGTCCATATATATATATATACACACACACTAAAGGAATCTCACTAGACTATAGGGTTGTCTCAACCTGAATAGTAGGCAACATACAAAATGCACATATAGTGGGCATGAATACCTAGACCTACCAGGGTACACAACTACACTATATCTAGCTACACATCCCTGGTGATATACGCACCCTAACCACTGATCTTGAGACTCAAGCTCATATCATGGCACCATACTTATATATATATAATCTAGTAACCATTCTATTCAGTATAAATTAATCCTCCATAAATCATTTAACTTATTCAGCTGACCTGACTTGAATATAAGTAGGACTTAACATTTTAGTTAATCCATTCCCTTATATAATAAATTAATCCTCCATAAGTCATTCAACTTGTTCAGCTGACCTGACTTGAATATAAGTAGGACTTAACATTTTAGTTAATCCATTCCCTTATATAAAATAGGTACGACTTAACTGATAAGTTAATCCGTCCCTAAAATGCCACCGTCCCATATCGGTGCATTAAACCACACAATCTAACAATTAATGTAACGATTAAGGAAATACATCAAACAATCTAGAAATAACTATGATAATATGATATCAAGTTATCACAAAATAGGAATGACTTATTATTTATTTAAACTTCCTATATCATATGTCCTACATAAACTGAATCTTATACATATGATGATATTTTATTATACCGTCAAATAAGCATTCTCCATATCCAATTCATCCTACACATTTAATCTCAATTGCTAAAACATATTAAAAGATTAAATTCATTCGTTTGTTTAAAACATTTAACTAGTAAGCATCATTATGATTGAGTCTATTTAAATTTATTTAAACTCAAACCTAGTTCCTATTTAAGGTTCAGAAATTCTAGGCATGTTTCTACGTTCCATCATTCTACAGATATGAAAAATACATAATTTAAATATGTAAAAATTCACACCGGAAATCAAATCAAAATCATGCATTTATCAATTTATAACACAAGAACAGATATGAACCAAATTCAAAAAACCTATGTTCTAATCCAATTAAACATGCATAATTATTTAATTTTATGTGTTTAATAAATTCTGAAATTTCCTAGGCATGTACAGAAACACGAATCAAAGGGAAAGAGATAAAAGAAGAACTTGCCTTAAACTTTCGGATCGAAAGTTAAACTTCTTCTTCCTTGATTTTCTCTCTACAGGGTTTTTTTTTCCTCATTCCCTCTTTAACTCTCTCTCTCTTTAAAATATATCACGTGAATATTTCTAACCCCCTTTTACAACCTATAGCTATATATTTATAGGCTAAATAAAATAACCCTAACCCTTTTCCCAATCCATGACAACTTAAAAAAAAAAAAAAATTAAAATATTAAAAAGGTAAGTAAAATATGTTACGTATATAATTTATGTATATGTTTATTAAATAAATAAATTATACACATTCCATTATGTATTAATGGATTATCCAATAATACTTAAGTTACCATAATATTATAAAGTAACTTAAAACATAATACGTATCAAATCTATGTATATTTTTATTATTTAAATATAAAACATATACATCAGATTAAATATTACTACCTAAGTTACCATAAAAGTAATTAATAACTTACTTTCCCTTTTTTATATATTAAAAAGGTAAGTAAAATAAGTTACGTATATAATTTATGTATATGTTTATTAAATAAATAAATTATACACATTCCATTATTTATTAATAAATTATCCAATAATACTTAAGTTACCATAATATTATAAAGTAACTTAAAACATAGAACGTATCAAATCTAAGTATATTTTTATTATTTAAATATAAAACATATACATCAGATTAAATATTACTACCCAAGTTACTATAAAAGTAATTAATAAATTATTTTCCTTTTTATATATGTATATAATATATATATATATATATATATATATATATATATATATATATATATATATATATATACATACACAACTATCCATGGGTAATAACCCATACACATCCAACCTCCTATCTAAGTAGTCCATGGGACCCAATTGGTTGGCCCATTATTACTAACCATAACTATAAAAGAAAAATAAAATAAAATAATAAAAGAAAAGAAAACATTTAATTTACAATTAATCAAAACACCATTTAAGCACATAATCTAATTAAACAATTAACACATAGACAAATACAAATAATACATAGACACATAATCAAATAATCAAGTAATACCTAATTCAATAAAATACATAAGCAATTAGTCAAATAATCAATTAAATAATTAAAAATATAATTAAAACAAATAAATAAATACCGAGACTATCCTTTTAAAATTAGGGTATTACATCAATGGCTTCTTTCTTCCATCATTTCCTCTTCTTGGTTCTCCTTGTTGTTGCTTCATTTTCTTTCTCATTCTCACGTGGGGCGTCACCGTCCCCAAAGCCCCGCCAGAGCCTAATATTTCCCATAAAGAAAGACAAAAGTGACCCTCCAGTACTTCACTTCGGTCGACATAGGAACTCCCCACAACTTGGTGGACAGAGTGATTGATCTTGGAGGCCGATTTGTGTGGTTAAACTGTGATATTTTGCACACAACATTCGGGAGGCCAATTCAGTGTGGCACCTCAAAATGTAAAGCCGCGAAGGGCTCTGTCTGTTTGTATTGCGGTGGACCACCCAGCACCTCGTGCACAAAAAACACTAGTTGCGGTGTCTACCTTTACAATCCCATCTTTAGCTTGCTCCAGTCTCATTGGTATCGCGAGGATGTGATGTCTGTGTATCACACGGATGGTAAGTTTTATTTGCTCCAATCTAATGTGCCTAGCTTCCTTTTCTCGTGTGTAGATTCAGATTCGACTCTCTTTAGAGGCCTTACTCAGACTGTTGGGATTTATATGCCCTGGCATAGCAAATTCCTATCTGGATTATAGTGACATATGTTCCTGACGTTTCTGAAATATTTATGCTATATACAATTGGTGAATTCAATGTATTATGTTTCGATTCATTATAGAATTGAAAGTATCCACTCGATTACAAGGGATATTTATATATGTATGTGATGGCGATCAATACATGATTATAAATAGTAATCATAAATTATTTATAGTCGGTAATTATGGATTGACTCATAATTAATTAAGACTTAAATTGAATCCGCGTTAGGTTGAGATATATTGTGGGAGCCGTCGTATACAATTGCTCCCTATCACCGTCATGACATTTGACTCTTAAGTATGAGAAAAATATAAACTCTTTTATTAATTAATAATTATTTTGATTTATTCGGCGGATTCTTCGGGATCCTTAGATCTACACTTTGGGTAGTTATATAATTAATAGTTAGAGGATTATATTTTCAATATTTGCATCATTACTACTTGTATTTATTTTGTATTGATTATGGTTGATCACAAAGTAAATTCGAAGGTCTTCGTGTGTTTTTAGACAAAATGATTTATTATATATTTATTTATTTAAATTATTATTTTTGTCAAACAAATATTTTATTGTGATCGAGCCAGAAATAATCAAAGGTACCAAAATAAATATATTAATTAAGTAGTCGGATTGATGGCTTTATTTATCCGATAACTAATTATGCATAGAGGGGTCAAAGTGCAATATTGACTTAGAGGTTATTTATTATTTAATTGGAGTTCAATTAATTTCTTTTAGTGGAGTAGAAATTAATTTATGAATTGATTGAATTGGGTCCATGAATCGGGCCAATTATTAATTCATTGTAGCCAATAAAATAACAAGCCTAAATGATTCTCACTCATAGCCCAACTTGATATTGGAATCATATTAGATTTGAGACATGTGAATTAGAGATTGAGAAGGATTTGTTATTTGATTTTCTTCATCTTTATGTTGTCTATAAATATACATGGTCTATGTATATTTTAGGGGTGATTTTTTGGGAAGAAGGAAATAGGAACTTATTTTCTCTCTCTAAAAAATTAGGGTTTATGTTCTCATCTAATGGAGGCTCCCACAAGCCTAATTTTTCAAGGTCATTCATGGAGGCATATGAGTGATTCCTAAAGGCAAAACAATTAACAAAAAGATGAAGATTCTAGGAGAATGCATCTTGCTAAGGGATCTACAATAAGTGAGAACATTCACTTTAGATGAAAGATTTAAAGGTTTACTCAGACCTTTGATGTAAGTATTCAATCTAGTTTTATTGAATGAGACATTATATTTTATTTTTACATAAAACTTGTCTCTATGTGATGAATCAAGATCTATGAATCAAAATCTCTCGAAAAGTTTTTAAAACTTGCACGTTTCCCAACAGTGGTATCAGAGCATGGTTTGATTCATTACTAGAGATCATGTTTTTATCAAAATTCATCATTCATGGATCCAAAATCATATTCATATATATTTTTATTGATGTATGTTAATATATGATTTAATATATTGATATATGTTGATGCATAATGATGTATGTATAATTGTGAATGAATGATGATGTGTGTTTGGGCCATGGATGAAGCTTATAGATTATTTGAATGTAATTTTATCTTTGGATGAATATAATTAAGGCTTTGATTTAGCCGTTTGAAAGTTCAATGATGTAATTTAATTTTTTCCATTGTATTTCAAATTGTAAATATTTTTAAAGCCGTGTAATCTTCGTCAAATGATGCTATGAAGCTTCAAGAAAGTCCAAGAGGGTTAAATTAGGCTTCAGGAATTTTCTGGAATTTTTCTGAAATTTTTCCGAATTTTTCTGGAATTTTTTAGGGCTTTATTTAATTTTTTCTGATTTTTCTGCAATTTACGGCGATTTTCCGGTCGCCAGAGCTTCGCCGGCGACAAGTACAGCGCTGGAGGAAGGCTATGGGATCCAGTGTGGCGCGGCACACCTTAGTACCATGCATCCGGATCAGTAGCCATTGATCAAGGGATGCGGCGGGAAGCTATCCGGTGTAACGCAGAGACAGTGCGCACCATGAGCACCAATAGCCAGGCGTTTGAGGAACATGCGCTTGGTCAAGCCGGAGCCAAAAGGCGCATGCCGGCGCGTACGCGCCGGTTATTCCCAGACACGCGTACAAGCGCGTGAGACTTGCTGCAAGGCCCCACCTGCGCGTGGGGGCGCGTGACAGGCGCTAGGAACCTTCCTAAGCGCGTGCTGGCGCGTCCGATTAATTTTAAGGCATCCAATTGTGTCAGGTGGCACGTGGGGTCAGGTTACAGCCTCCTGCGGGTGTTTGCAAGCCGATGGAAGACCCTTGCGCAATTCTTAGAGCAATTAAATGTTAAAAGTTGATTCCATTGGCCATTTTATTTGCTTTATCTGTTATTTGTTTATTTATCTGATGCATGGATTAGATAATTGTTAATTAATTATTATTCATGCATTGAATCCATGATATTTAATTAAATGACTTGATTTATATTAATTAAATTATGAAGATAAATTGGATTTGATTGCTAATTAATTTGAGGGCATTTATTGGGAAACGAAAAATTATTTTTTTGTAAATTATTTTTAAAGTGTGCCTCAAATTAAATATTAGTGAATCGTTTAAAGTCCAAATATTTTCTAAATTTAATTGGATTAAAATCAAGACGTTTTGCATGCATTATATCATGTAAATGAATAAAATGAAATCCTTAATTATAAATGATTAAAAATTGAGTGGGAGCGGGAATTTTTATACATTGTCCCATGGCCTTCGTTATTAAAACCATTGTAATTAGATCTTCAAAAATAAGGCCCCACGCATGATTTGAAGAGTCTTAATATTACAAGAATGGTTGTCTCATGAAAATAAGAATATTAAATGTTCATTGTAATTAGATCTTTAAAAATAAGGCCCTACGCATGATTTAAAGAGTCTAGATTATAATGACAAGATATTTAATATTTTATTTTTCATTAGAACTTTAATAACGTTATACACTCAATCTAAAATCAATAGTGTAATACCCCTAATTTTAAAAGGATAGTCTCGGCATTTTTAATATTTATTGTATTGCATTTTTCTTTATTTTATTGTCTTAATCGCATTTTTAGTTGTTTTATTGTTTTTCATTTGTTTAAATTGGTTGTATGTGCATTATTTGGTTTAATTAATTGCTTAATGGTTTATTTGTTTAATCAGTCATGTTACTTAATATGTTTTTGGTAACTATTTATATAATTTTATTTATTTATTTAATTGTGTTTATTTAATTGTTTAATCATTTTTATTTAATGGAAATTTAAATTTAAGGGAATTTAGTTTTCTGCTTTTTACGTGAATTTAGGGTTGCAATTTACATGGGTGGCCGACGTAGGTATTTATCTTAGGTCGGTTTATGGGCCGAGATGGGCTCTGGCTTTAAGGTTACATGGATTAGGGTTTAATCACTAAGCCTATAAGTATGTGTGTCACAGTGGTTTAGGGTTTTAGAATAATTAAATGTAATTTCTGTAAAAACAATAGAGACCGTGGGATACAGAGGGAGAATAGAGAGAGATAGGAGAGGAAGGATAGGTAGAAGCAAGGTAGAAGGAACGTGGGTTTGTGGAACAGCAATGGGGAATTGAACGGGCAATACAGAACTGGGAATTTAGAGTTTCAAGTCTGAAACTCAAAGGCAAGTTCTTATCTTCCTCCTTCCATTTGGCTTGTGTTCTATGCACCTAGACAGTCTCTAAGAGATTAATTGGCCTTAAACTGAACCATGCATGTTTTATATATATGTTTTACTTGATTGTTTTATCTGTGAAAAATTTATTTACAAAACAATTATAGCACGTATGTTTTCTTAACTCTGTTTTGGCATAACGTCTCACTGTTCTAATTTTTATTTTGAATCTTACTGAAATCAACCAAGGTCTGATTGGATACTAGATGTAATTTAAGACTTCAAATTTAAATTGGAGGAAGAACAGAGGGGTTGGGATAAAACTGATGTCGTAATTTAGTTTCAGTGTTATTCTTCAACAAAGCTAGTTTAATTGGCTTGATTAAACTCTGTAATTGTTTTCAAAATTATTGTAAACAATCTTGGGGAATGCTTCTAGACTAAATTAAGAGTCCTAAGATTAGTTTTTAGAGACCAACAGAGTAGTAGGAATTGATCAGAGAAGGAGCGGACGGACTGAAACGAAGCAACGGGGACAGAGGCTCTCAAAGGAGGTGAGAGCCGGCTCCATGGATGTGGGAGCCGGCTCCCACAACAAGTAGAGCCGGCTCTAGGAAGTCCTAGAGCCGGCTCTAGGCTGGAAAAAGAGCCTGCTCCAAATTTTGGTGCAGGCTCCCTTTTTATTTTTGATTTATTTTAAGTTTTTTTTTTTAATTTTCTACGTACTATGTTCATTGTTGGAGCATGGAGACTATTTGAGTGAATTTTGAACTTTACAGAGGGATTAAGGAATGAATTTTGAGTGTTATTAAGACCCTAAATTGATTAAAGTTTAATTCTAAATTGTCAGGACAAACAGTGTAAAAATTAAGGCATTTCCTATGTTGTTAACAAATGGAAGTTGAATTAATTGTTGAATAAAATTTCAGCAATTTGATGGAATATAATGTATTTATAAAACTTGTTTTAGAATGCATTCAAGTGCATGATAAGGTCATTTAATTATAAATTTTGATCTATGCATGCTTAGGAGGCTAGTTGCTGAATTTGTTAAATCGTCTCCTGCAACTATATGGTTAAATGCTTGGATTTAAATTGCTGAAGTTCTAAATATTTTTCTGCAATTATTTGGATGGTGGTTTTTGGGTCTGTAAATTATTGAACTGTTATATATGTTGTAATTTACCTGGATATGGAGGATTGTATGTACCGGTATAGGACGGTGACATACTAGGGACGGTTTAGCTCAAAACGCATAAACCTAACCTAATGGATTAATAGAATGGATTGGAATATATCGAATCCTAATTGTGACTAAGTCAGATCAGCTGTAACCAAGTTGGATGACTTCCTGGATTAACGGATGGTAGTTAAGTCGTATCAATTGAATAAGTTGAGTGACTAACTAGTTTGTTTATTGTATGTCAGTTTAATAAATAGTTGAACTGCTTACCCTGGTTTTGGACGGACTTTATATATATGTTTATGGTACCACAAGTTGAGCTTGAGTCTCAGACTCGTTGGTTAGGGTGCGTATATGCAGTGGATGCGTAGCTGGTTATAATAGGTTGAGGTGTACCCTATTAGATTTAGGTACTCATGCCCACCTTTGGGTGCGTATTCGCATGTTGCTTTCTATTCAGGTTGAAACCCCTATTATAGACTAGTGAATGTCCCTTAGTGTGGATATATTTATACGTATGGACTAGATAGATATTATGAGGTGTCTACGGTGTATCTGCGTATCGGGTCACTGTATGGATTGCAGTTAGATTAGAACTTGCTCGTGGGTCTGACCCACTCCTTTATTACTCTTTTCAGGTACAGGACGGTTCCAGCCTTAGAGCTTGATCGTGTTTGTCGAGGACAGTCTCACTTTCATCGGATTACGTAGGACTTCCCCCGATGTTTCTAGTATTATCTATTTTCAGTTTCAGTCTCAGTTGAATTTTTAGTTAGGGGTCCATCAGTGGATTCCCAAGTTGTAACTTTGAAGTTTTGGAGGATTGGAGTTTCAATTTTCAGTTACACATGGAGGATTTTAGTATTATTGTTTCTTTCAGTTTTATTCTATCTTTATTGTTCTTTTTGTCATCTGTGTTCGTTTTAAAATACTTTAATTGTTTGATATCCCTCGGGTTTGGGCTCGGACCTGATCAACCCGCGTCTCGGATCCGAGGGGTATCACAAATAGTGTTAGCTCCCCAACGGAGTGGTCTACACTAGGTGATTTTAGAAAAGCTAAACATAATCGGGAATCATTTCATATAGATAGACAAGGCATTGTCTTAAGAGATATGGAGATGATGGGATTTGTCCGCCAATAGCAATAATGAACTTTGCCAACCGAATAAGTTATTGGCGTATTGGTTATCCGATTTTTCATGCAGTGGTTAAGGGACCCACATACTATTTTAATGGAAGTGCTCGCTAATAGTAAATGAATCTCAACAATAGTAATAATGAACTCCTCCAACATGATAAGTTATTGATATATTGATTGGTTGATTTATTATGCTACAGAGTTGAGGGACCCGCATTAATTAAAAGGGATTGTTCACCAATAATGATAATGATCTCTTATTCGATTGAGATTTATTATATTATGTGGTTAACAAACTCATTTTAATTTTAAATATGCATGACGGTATTAATAATTCACCTTGCATATTGTATGAATGCATTTATACTCAGATTAATTATGTCTAATCCAGTTTATCTGCTTGCTTACATATTCAATGTAACTGGACCTCATTAATATTGACTGGGAAAGAAACTTAGATATTTTATTCACAACGTAAGGGTACAAATGTATTTACTACTCCTAAACCTAATCTTTTTACTTTAAGATACCCAAGAGAACATTAATGCTTTGAATAGGTGAAATAAGGCAAATGAGATGACTTGGTGCAATATTCTAGAGTTTACCTCGAATACGCTCCAAAGCTAACATTTACATTATTTTATTTTCTTCAAGTATCATGTTAAATATCAATAAGATATTTTGGTGAGATTAGATAGAGAGTATGCCAAAGTACTATGTCAGACTTGAATAGCATCAAGATAGCCTAAGGAACTCTAGTATGAAATCGAATTTTGGAAAATGATTGTTTATTATTTAAAAATTAGCTGGAGATCAATAGGGCTGATTTGGGTGGTAAGTTTCAAGTTGACATGATTATTGCCTTGTTACCAAACTCGTTCGACTCTGTTAGAGTGAACTAAATAAGGAATCAGTTTGAGTTCACACTCGCTGATATTCTTATAGAATTGGTAACAGATGAAGGGATAATTAAGAGTATGGGTGTTCCTATCAATCTAACCTAGTCTATACCATCTTCTTCTAGGCCCAAGTGGACGGGTAAAGCAAAGAAGAAGGATGATAATAGGACTAGGCTAGCACAAAACATGGGTATCCAAAAGGTTAAAGGGAATAAGGCAGTGTATGTTGAGGGCAAATTAAATTGTTTCTTTTGCTGCTAACGAAGACACTAAAGGACGAACTGTCTAAGCAATGACGTGGTATAGGAAAATATATATTTAATCATTGAGTCATGTTATGTGGTTGTATCTATTAATTCCTGATGGATAGATTCTGGAGCCACTAAATATTTTTGCAATTCGTTGCAAGGATTTCAGGAATCCAGAAGCCTCGATGATATGGAATATATTTGTACTTGACCTGATGTCAAGGTTATAGCTAAGTCAGTGGGAGTATTACATATGAAATTGGAGAATGTGAGGATATTAGTATTAGAGAACTATTTTTATGCACAGAAGTTAGACGCTATCTTATTCTTGTTTTACTTGTGGTTTATAAAAACTGTGTTGTTATTTTGTAAAACTGGTTTTATAAAATTGAATAGATATGCGATTGATTCTGGTGCATTGAAAGATGGTTAATATACTATAATCATAAACTCTTAAGATTTGCAGGATGTAGAAACTAATGTTGCATCTTCTAAATTGAATGTTAAGAGAAAAATTGTTATTCCTGATTCATTGTATTTTTAGTGTCTATTTTTGGGTTGTAATCAGTCAAAATGAGATTCAAAGATTGGTCAAAGAAGGTTAATTACCTAGTGAGGCAAAGGAGCCTAAACCAAACTTGTGAACCCTGTTTTGAAGGATAGATAATTCTAAGGGCTTAATCAGCCAGATGAAATAGACATAAAGGATAATTGGAGTCGGTACACACTGACACGTGTGGTCTTATGAACATCCAAGCAAGATTACTCACGTTTTGGATAAGTTTATCTGATGCAACACAAGTCTTAAACTCTTGGTATATTTTGAGAAGGTCAAGACTGATGTGGAGTACATATTAGGTAAACTTATCAAGACACTTTGATCTGATCGAGGATATGAGTATTTCTTGGGATAGTGTAAAGACTATATGGTCAATGAGGGTGTTATGTACCAGTTTTCCGCAATTGACGCTAAATGCATTTAGGTGTCAAATAGGAATAACATAATTCTACTTAACATGGTTAGATCTATGATCAGTTATGCCACATTATCTCTTTCATTTAAGAGTTTAGTGTTAATGACATCAATGCGCATTATGAACTGCATTCCATCTTAGTCTGTCTCAAGGATACCGTTAAGTTGTGTTTTTGACTAAATCTTAGTTTGAATTACATGCACATATGGGGTAGTCTTGCACATGTGCGCTTGATATGGACAAGTAAGTTGGAAACAGATCATACGCATGATAGATTTGATAGCTACTCTAAAAGTCACTAGGACGGATTATTTTATGATCTCAATGATAAAAGTTGATTGTTTACACTCACTGTTTATCTATAGGAGAATCATATTATGAATCACATACCTAGTAGCATAGTGTTAGATAATATGGAATGAGTACCAGATGTACCACATATGAACACACTTAGTATAGAGATTTAGAATTATAGATGAATTCCCTATTGATGCGTCAGCATCATCTAGTACACAGATTCCTGCATCGGTACATTGATGTAGTGGGAGGATTATTATCCAATCCGACAGAATCATGTTTTTAGGTAAGACCATTATGGACATCCCTGTTAAACATAAGTTGGACCCAGTAAGCTACACGAAAGCGTGAACCGATATGGATACAGATCGTTTTGGCAAGTTACTATGAAATCAGAGTTGGAATCTATGTATTCTAATAAATTTTGGGATCTTGTAGAACTTTCTAGTAGGGTGATTCCTATGGAAGGCAAGTTAATCTACAATAAGATACCAGAAGATTTCTTAGTGAATTAATCATGAGTATACAAGGGAATGTCATTATTTTTCTGATTCTATATATATTGATGACATCCTACTCATTTAGTATGATGTGGAAGTTTTGTCATCAGTAAAGAGGCTGTTGTTTAATTACTTTTAAATGAAGGATTTTCAAGATGTAAGCTATATTCCTAGGATCAAGCTTGAGCAAAATCAAGTTAAAAAGGAAAATAGGCTTATCTTAATAATCCTACATTGATAAAGTTTTGACTAGGTTTGGTATGCATAACTCAAAGAATGAGTTCTTACTTTATTGATATGGATGGCTCTCTCTAGTAAGTAGTTTTTCAAGACTATCAAAGGAGATTGAGCAAATGAGACTGGAACTATATGCTTTGGCATATGGAAGTCTTATATATGCCATAGTCTATACCAAATAGGACATCCGCTACATAGTAGGGATAGTCAGAAGATATCAATCCAATCCTGGACTTGATAACTGGTCTGTTGTGAAAAATATCATTAAGTACCTAAGGAGGACCAATGATATCATACTCATTTATGGATGTGATGATATGGTCCTAGTCAGGTATGCTAGTTCTGATTTTCAATCAGAAGTAGATACAATGAGGTTCATGACTTAGTGTATGTTCACTCAATGGAAGGGAAATCAGTTAGTAGATTGTTAAGCAGATTTCAACTGCTGACTTAAACCTGCAGGTGGAGTACATTACAGCCTTAAAGGCGGCAATGGAAGCCTTTTTGGTTTGATCTCACTGATTTAGAGGTTGTGGAACATACTACCCTACCTATCGAGCTATATTGCGACAATAGTGCAGAAGTAGTCCAAACCAATGACCCAAGGTTCCATAGAGGAACAAGATACACTGAGAGGAAGTATCATGTTCTACATGATATTGTCCGGCAAGAAAATGTACTCGTGGCTGGAACATTGCATTGGAACACAACTTTGTTGATCCATTAACAAGGGTGTCATTGATCAATAATTTTGATCGTCATCTGGATAACATTGGAGTTAGATGTAATTGGAATTGGCTATGAGGGCAAGTGGGAGCTGTTGGGATTTATATGCCCTGGCATAGCAAATTCCTATCTGGATTATAGTGACATATGTTCCTGACGTTTCTGAAATATTTATGCTATATACAATTGGTGAATTCAATGTATTATGTTTCGATTCATTATAGAATTGAAAGTGTCCACTTGATTACAAGAGATATTTATATATGTATGTGATGGCGATTAATACATGATTATAAATAGTAATCATAAATTATTCATAGTCGGTAATTATGGATGGACTCATAATTAATTAAGACTTAAACTGAATCCGCGTTAGGTTGAGATATATTGTGGGAGCCGTCGTATGCAATTGCTCCCTATCACCGTCATGACATTTGACTCTTAAGTATGAGAAAAATATAAACTCTTTTATTAATTAATAATTATTTTGATTTGTTCGGCGGATTCTTCGGGATCCTTAGATCTACGCTTTGGGTAGTTATGTAATTAATAGTTAGAGGATTATATTTTCAATATTTGCATCATTGCTACTTGTATTTATTTTGTATTGACTATGGTTGATCACAAAGTAAATTCGAAGGTTTTCGTGTGTTTTTAGACAAAATGATTTATTATATATTTATTTATTTAAATTATTATTTTTGTCAAACAAATATTTTATTGTGATCGAGCCAGAAATAATCAAAGGTATCAAAATAAATATATTAATTAAGTAGTCGGATTGATGGCTTTATTTATCCGATAACTAATTATGCATAGAGGGGTCAAAGTGCAATATTGACTTAGAGGTTATTTATTATTTAATTGGAGTTCAATTAATTTCTTTTAGTGGAGTATAAATTAATTTATGAATTGATTGAATTGGGTCCATGGACCGGGTCAATTATTAATTCATTGTAGCCAATAAAATAATAAGTCCAAATGATTCTCACTCATAGCCCAACTTGATATTGGAATCATATTAGATTTGAGACATGTGAATTAGAGATTGAGAATGATTTGTTGTTTCATTTTCTTTATCTTTATGTTGCCTATAAATATACATGATCTATGTATATTTTAGGGGTGATTTTTTTGGGAAGAAGAACTCTCTAGAAAATTAGGGTTTATGTTCCCATCTAATGGAGGCTCGCACAAGCCTAATTTTCCAAGGTCATTCATGGAGGCATATGAGTGATTCCTAAAGGCAGAACAATTAACAAGAAGATGGAGATTTTAGGAGAAGACATCTTACTAAGGGATCTACAATAAGCGAGAACATTCACTTTAGAGGAAAGATTTAAAGGTTTATTCAGACCTTTGATGTAAGTATTCAATCTAGTTTTATTGAATGAGACATCATATTTTATTTTTATATAAAACTTGTTTGTATGTGATGAATCAAGATCTATGAATCAAAATTTCTAGAACAGTTTTTAAAACTTACACGTTTCCCAACAGAGACTACCAAGGGGATGGTAGGTTTCGCAAGGTCTAATACTGCCTTACCTACGCAGCTAGCATTGGCATCCAAATTGCCTAATAAATTCGCTGTTTGTATTCCTTCTTCAACTGAAAATGGATTTGGGACAATTTTCATTGGTGGAGGACCTTACTATATGCCTCCTTATCCCAATGACATGTCTCATTCACTCATCACCACTCCTCTCATCACTATTCCCGTCAGCAGACCTCCCGTTCTTACACGATCAGGAGGTCCTTCTGCTGAGTATTTCATTGGTGTGAAATCTATTCGGGTGGATGGTAAGCTTGTGCCTCTCAACGCTTCCTTACTAGCCATTGACAAAAATGGAATTGGCGGGACAACGCTTAGTACCGTAGCCCCTCATCCCCTTTTGGCTACTTCAATCTATGAGGCTGTTATCAATGCTTTTGTGAAGGCGGCTGCGTCTAGGAAGATGAAGAGAGTGAAATCTGTAGCACCATTCGGAGCGTGTTTCAGCTCCAAGACTGTCCTGGTTAGCACCAACACTGGACCGCCTGTGCTAACTATAGATCTAGTGCTGCAAAGCAAGACAAAGTATTGGAGAATTTATGGTGCCAACTCGATGGTGAAAGTTGGGAAGGATGTATTATGCTTGGGATTTGAGGATGGAGGATCAAACCCAATCACTTCAATCGTGTTGGGTGGCCATCTATTGGAAAACTATCTACTGGAGTTTGATCTAGCTTCCTCAAAGCTTCGGTTTAGCTCTTCACTGCTGCTCAAGAATACAACTTGTTCCCAGTCCAGAATCTTTTAAATTAAGAGTTTTTTTTTTTATTTTTTAAATCGAATAAGGATATGCTGGTTTAGTTCAAGATTAATGCTCATTTTATTTAAAAGCATGCTGCGTTTTTTGTTTTGTCCTTTCAAAATGTAAGGTTATGCTACCAAGTACCAATCTATATTTTAAAAACTTACAATTTGATAGTCTTCATTTATATATGGAATATGATACTTTTGGAAGAATGTAACTATATATATATGTATATATATTCTTTTAAAATGCATGTCTTTCTTGTCCAATAACGTAAAACACAAACTTCACATGCATATTCCTGTTGACATATAATTTATTCACGTGAATAAATTATTATAAGAGGTCATATGTGATGAGAGTACATGTTGAATAATTCTTTCTAACAGTTCAAACTTATAAAATAACTAGTGGTTAATTAAACTAAAGTTAACAATCGATTTCACAAGAATAAAATGGTAATGTGAATCACTGGACATTAATATCATGCTCGTTGACAATATCATATAGAAATTTGTGATGAACAATATTTGAAAGAAATTCAACCTACATAATGGTATGTTTTCTGTTTGATAGTTTTAATTTCAATAACATCTTATATTTCTATTAATGAGAAAAATGAGTTATCTTAGTCGTGTTCACATGAAATTTCATAAAACCGCGTGCACCTATATACTAACAAATAAATGACCAAAACTAACAAAAGTGATCATTTCCTCCCATTCTCGTACATTTTCTTAAAAAAATGTACATTAAAAATTATAAAAAAAATTAAATTTAGATATTAATCTCCATTGAGTATTAAAATTGTATATTATATATGTTAATATTTTTTACTATAAATAAAAAATTTATAACTATTCATTATATAAAATTACTAAAGTACTTCTCTGTTTCGATTATTATAATTGTGTTTTGTTAAATCTTGTAAGATTTATTTAATTAATATATATTTTAAAAATATACATATTTCATCAAGTTAACAATGATATATTTTTACCAAAATGGAATGGAAGTATTCAAAAAATATTTTATAAATTAAAATTATTTACAATTTGAAACAATTAATGTTTCTAATATTAGTTTTCCATAAACAATTGATAATGTAAACCATTGAAACAATTGTTAATGTAAACAATTGCTCTCAACTTGTTGGATGGAGTCATTGATCTTTCTGGCCTATTGGCATGGCTTAACTGTGATGAATATATATATAAGTCATCCTCCTATCGCCCAATTCGGTGTGGTTCTTCAAAACCCGCGCGCAGTCCCTGGTGCACCAACCACCGTCTCACGTTATAACCCCATCCTCAAGAGGTGCGCAAGGACGATAGGCTTGGTGAGGATGTCATGTCTGTGGATACAACGGATGGTAAGTTTTATTTGCTGCAGGCCAATGTGCTTCATTCATTTCCCCTTCTCGTGTGCACCTACATCTCTCTTGCAAGGCCTTGGTAGTGGTATCAATGGGGTGCTAGGCTTTGCAAGGACTCAAACTGCCCCGATTTATACTCAAGGAGATCCTTTCGATGAGTATGTCAAGCATAATTTATTTGCTTCTTTGAGAGCACATTTTATACATATGAGTACTGATCTTAGGATCGATGGAGTCCTTTATCTGATTGGAATTCAAGCATGATTATCGATTCAGTTAATTAATTCCGTTCAGAAGTAGGATTTTTCTTCTTTGATCTACAAATTGTTGAAAAGAGGATTTGATCATGCTACGAATAGAACAGAATATTCGAAAGTGTTCGTGTTCTACCAGCCATTCGTCTACAAAAATTTACTAAGACTAAAGTCGAGAGCGTTTAAACGAGGAACTGTAAAGTTAAAGATTTTCAACAACTAGTCCTTGGTAAAATGAAAAGAGTACAAGTAAACTTTACTTGTATTTTAGTTATTGCTTGTGTATTTATTTTTAATTTTATTTTGATAAATTACTATAAGTAAAAATCACAAATTGATTGTATTTCTCAAAGCCATTTCGTGCATGTAATGCAACTCATAAACTCTCCTAATTTTTTTTTCTCTTTTTTGTGCGTTTTAAAGACACTAGAAAATCACTATTAAGGGGGGTTAATGAACTCCTCCTCATTCCCCAGATCCCTGCTTTTCTTCTACTTTCTAAACCAAACGCAAGTTAAAGGTTCAATCTTCTCCTCGTCTTTCTTTTCCTTGCATTTTCATCCACCACCGAATCAAATTGTTGGAGTATTAGATAAATTAGAATACAATCAAAATCAAAAGGTCAGGTACCAGAAACTTCACGTGTTCCTATAAACATGTAATTTATTTACGTGAATAAATTATTTTAAGAGGTTAACTTTTTGGCATGCTAGACCAATCTTAGTTCTAGAGGGTTTGGCAGCACACTTGGACGCGGAGTGCTTCGAATTGCAGAGCGTGATTCCACAAAAGTTGGTCCACATCTTATATATATATATATATATATATATATATATATATATATATATATATCTTTATATTATAATATAGTAATGAATTTATTATATAAGGCATCTCTGCCACGACAATAAGCAAGTATCAATTTAATGAACCAGGTATTAATTATATATTAATCAAAAAAAAAAATCAATGGAAGTAAGAGCATGTTTGGAGGATGTTCTACCATGTTCTATTCTCTTCCTTACTGTGCAAATTGTTGAGGCCCAAAACTTGTTTGGCATGGTTTGCATTGTTTTCAACAGTGCAAGAACATTTTGCAAGAATGGGCCAATTGTTGGAACAAAAAATCAGTGTTCTTGCCTTGTTCCCAAATTGTATCGGCCCATTTTAATACGGCAAGAACAAGCACCAAACTTGTTCCATTTTGACAATTGCTATAAAGATATCGCAGAACACTTTCTAGGGTTCACGCAGCAAGGCGATTCAGAGGCGATTCACAGTGGTCTTCTTGTCACTGCAGTGAGGTTGAAATCGACGACACTGAATCAGATCTGAAGGTCGTCTTCTTGGAACGAAAGAGTTCATCGGCTTCTTCTTCTTGTTTTTGTTGTGCTCTGTCTAACATTTTTGACGTTGTTTGAAGATCGGGCTTCAAATCGACCATGTTTGTATGAAGATCTGACCTCTCTCTGTCTCACCTATACTGTAACGACCATAGCTGATGCCAAAATTTTAAAAAAAATTCGGCAGAACCTCCCCTAAAAATGGGCTTTCAACAACCTGTCCCAATACACAAAACACATAAAATCATCCAGCATCCCATTCATCCGTTCATTATACATCAACATAGTTTCTCTCATGGTGGAACATCCACACACCAATTAATCTAAATTAACATAATTACAGTCCCAAAATACATGGTTAAGATTTAAAGTTCCTGTCTTACAACGTTACATGACACAATTGCATGGAAACATATACCATAATTCCATTAGTTTCATTTACATCAAACAAAAGATAAGTTCGTTCTTAAGTTACAAGACCATGAATACTAACTTAGTTACATCTCCACAACTATGAATATACATAAAACGGTCAAAATACAAAATAGCAAATAACCTTCTAACAACTTTCCAGCTTGAGGTGGATTGTCGTCCACCGGTTCATTTCCAAGACCTGAAAAAAATAATATAAATAGTAGGGTGAGTATAAAGCTAAGTAGGTGACACTTAATACACAATTCTTGTGTCCTTGTAAATCCAAAAAAAGCATAGGCCAATGGGAAATAGGGATCATGCAATATAGGGAATTAAAATAATATACACGTCAATTCCAATTATAAACCATGCAGTGCAATGAAATGCAATGCATGCTAATGTCACTCCCCATTTTCATTCACAAAACCATCACTTTCAAATGTTAATACAGCCCGCCCTTTGGTAACCCCGCCGCGACACGAGAGGAGGATTGACTATCGTCCCTAGACCTTTGGTAACCCCGCAGCGTCATCGAGGGGCCCAAATAGCTCAACCACGCTAGGGCGACTCCCTAGTCCCCTCTAGGCTATATTAACCTCTGGCCCGTTGGTAACCCCGCAGCGACCGGGTTTATCAAAACTATTTGACAAAACTCTTCTCCCAAAATTTCCCCCATTTTCATTTCAAGACAAATTCTACCATTTCATGCATCCCAATGACATGTGCATGGATGTACATATAATCTCAATATTATGACAATGGGAAATTTGGCACAATCTAAATAAACATGTTCTCATTTGTCATTTTCAGCATGTTAACACATAGTGGGCATGATAAAGCAACATCTAAACATATTTTACATATGAAACAAGTCATAATCAAGCTCTTGAAAATTCTCTAGACATCATTCATACAATCATAGATACAATTAACTCTCAATTAAAAATGTTTGACACAACAAGGAGGTGTAATTCACAATAGAACAAGAAAGAAGTGGATTAAGATGCCCCTACCTCAAAATGAGCAAAATCCCTAGAAACAGGTTTTTAAATTTGAGCTCCCAAAGAGGACCAAAAGGTAGAATTTCTGGTACTAGCACGTAGAGCTCGTCGTGCTCGTCGTTTTGCCTCAAACGGCTCTCAAATCCACCAAGGATTGAGAGAGCAATCAAGATTTGAAATTGTAGAAGAAAAAGAAAAAAAGAAAAAAGAAAATAAAAAGGAACAGAGAGGCTGCGGGAGAAAAGAAAACAGAGAACAAGAAAAAATGAAAAAAAAAAAACGTGGCCTTATGACCACTTTACAAAAGCTGTGAGTCCCACCTTTTTTTTTTTTTTTTTTCTTTATAACTTACAGACATTACATTCTCCCCAACTTTAAAAGATTTCGTCCCCGAAATTAAGACATACCTGGAGAAGAAAACAACTCTGGATACTTGGAGCGAACCTCCTGTTCGAGCTCCCAAGTAGCCTCCTTGACTCCGTGGTGTCTCCAAAGGACTTTCACCATTGGTATCGTCTTGTTCCTCGACACCTTTTGTTGTGTGTCAAGAATCTGAATTGGTCCTTCCTCGTAGCAAACATCTTCATCAATGTCTACATCAACCCAACTCAAAATTTGAGATGGATCTGGCTCGTACTTCCGTAACATTGATACATGGAAAACATTGTGGACCCTATCCCACTGTGGTGGCAAAGTAAGTCTGTAGGCAACCTCTCCTACATGGTCCAAAATCTAAAATGGTCCAATGAATCGTGGCGACAACTTGCCACTTTTCTCGAATCTCATCAATCCCTTCCGTGGAGAAACCCGAAGAAAAACGTGGTCTCCCACCTCAAAGGATAACGACCGTCTCCGCTTATCCGCATAACTCTTCTGTCGGCTCTGAGCTGTAAGTAACATCTGTCTTATCAACTTAATCTTCTCAGTAGTCTCGAGTACAATGTCAGGTCCTAAGGCGGCTGTCTCGCCTACCTCAGTCCAACAAACAGGAGACCTACTAGGGTCTACCATACAACGCCTCAAATGGAGCCATCTGAATGCTCGCCTGATAACTATTGTTGTAGGCAAATTCAATAAGTGGAAGGTGATCCTCCCAACTACCACCCAAGTCAAGCACACATGCCTGGAGCATATCCTCTAAAATCTGGATAGTACGCTCCGACTAACCGTCAGTCTGTGGATGGAATGCCGTACTCAGATGCAACGCTAAGCCAAACGCTGCTTGAAGTCCTTCCCAGAACTTCGAAGTGAACTTAGCATCCCTATCTGACACAATGGTTACTGGAACTCCATGTAAACTTACAATCTCTTTCACATAAAGAACACCAAGCTTCTCTGCATCATCTGTTGCCTTAATAGGCCAAAAGTGAGTCGTCTTGGTCAATCTGTCAATGATGACCCATACGGACTCATTGCCCCTTCGTGACCTTAGAAGACCTGTCACAAAACCTTATCTTCAGATGTAGTCCATGGTTTGAGGAAATCATCCAATATGTTTATATTAACAAGAGAATGATTTGTCATAAAAAACCAAGAAACAAAAGTATAACCATTTTGCGTTCTTGTAGAAAGTCATAAAATTGAGTTTTAAAAAGCTGTAATTGATTTTAGTCAAAAGCTTTAAAATACCAATTTCGGAATTCTTTATATTGATCCTGTTGAAATTCAGTATTAATGGCAATTCTATCTGGGACAAAATCTATTAAAACTAATATTCATGAGGGTCATTTATGTCTGTAGGATCATCAAATTGATCCTTGACAGATTCATTTCCGATTCCCATTTCTGATGGAGTTGGGCTGAATTCAATTCCAAATTGGCGACGAGACATACCTATTGGTGCTTTCTCGTAGACTTCTCTTGGAATTTGATTCTGAGATTGCTATATTCCTTTCAGCTTGAGGTGATTGGAACCAACTACTTCAGGGAGATCTTCCTTTCTGTAATCCGACGATACCGAATGGCGAGAAGGAGGACAAGAAACATGATAAGGAAGATGACTTCCTTTAGATGATGTAGATCTGGGTAGATCTAATGATTTTCTGAAATTTAGAAAAACATCACCATCCTGGTCCCGAATAACACAGTCCAAGCTATGGTTAGCAATGGGCTTGGCTGGTACTGCATTAGAAATTGTCCAATGTTCAGGAAATGTTATTTCACTCCAAGGAATCATCTTTTTTGTGGCAACATTTGATGTGAACATATTGGTATCCCATAACGCTGTTACTCCTTTAGAGTCCTTGCGTATGGCATTTGGACACAAAGTATAAAGTACTTTGTAATGGATGCGATAAATAACACTTATCACTTCCGATCCAGGTAAATAATCATACCCATAGGTCTGAACATGAAGACTAACTGCTTCATGGATATTTTTAGCTGTTAGAGATAAATTCAGACTAGGATAGACATTAAAATAAACCGGTCCATGACATAGACTGGTTTCCAATGCACCCATCAAAGAAGGGTGAAATTTCAGACATCGAGCATCCCGAAGGGTTGCTTGAATACAAGCATCCATACCTAGCAAGGTTAAAGGTTTAAAAGCAATTTGAATTAAACCTATATGGATGTACTTATATTTGTGCATGTGCCTCTGAAGGTCACGGGAAGACAACAATCTAATCATTGTGTCTTGAGTACTTAATTGCATAGTCTGTTCCATGGTCTTGACAGTCCATAGATCAGTGAGATTAAGCATTCCGATTTTGTAAATGCTCTTAGCACTTACTGGAGGAATAGTCCATCTGTTCAATTTATTTTGAACATTGGTCCATTCCACTAATTCAATATTTTTTATCAATTCTGAATCCTGATTTTCCTGTACTCCTGAAGAGGAGAAAGATGGTTTTAACATGTCTATTAAATATTGTTAATGCTTTAAGGACTGCATAGTATAAATATTATAATATTATATAGTGAACAGTAAGTTACTATTCTGTCATCATTCTGCTTAAGAGAGATTTTATTCCTCGTGTGTCAACGATTTACTGGAAACAATACCCTGTGCAGCAATTTAATGCAAAAAGCGGGTTAAACATTCCAACGCGACTTTTGGACGACCCATAATTGAATCTGGTTTAAATATAAGTTAGACAGAAAAGTAGTCGTGTTGTTCATTACATAAGTATAATAATAATCATGCTACCAGTACCTAATAAGCATTAACAATAGAAAATTAAGCCAACATTGGCTCTGATACCAAAAGAGTTGAAGGATCGTACAACACAGAACAATACAACAATAAACAATACAACAATAATATATGACAAAATATATGACAAGAATAAGTACAACAATAAGAAACTTAAACAGACTTACAGAAAACATTCTTTATTGAACTTCCAAACGAGTACAGAGAAATATTACAAGAGGAGGAAAAGAAAATTGAAAGATACATTGAAGGGAAACTTTCTATTTATACAGAAAATGGACTTGAAATTAACATTTTGAAGTCCGCATAGTGCATGGGATCGTGTACTTGAATAATGCAGTCGGTCGGCCCCTCACTAAGTGCTGTCTCCTTATCTGATGGAAAGTAGACATCTTTGAAAATTTTCAAATGTTTATAATGTTGATCTATTGATTTTAAAATCATACTCATGGTTGGAGAGCGCCTTCAGTTGTAGAGAGAAAGGAGAAATATGAACTAAATTTACAGCAAATGAGTTCTTATATGTTTTAACTAAAAAAAAAAAAAAAAAATTGAGTTCTTATATGGAAAGGGGATAAAACGGTCATATGTAAGGGTATTTTTGTCATTTAATGCAAAACTAAAGTGACATGACCCACTAACATGCAATATTTAAATAGTTAAGGGACTAAATTGATCAAAATAATACTTCAGGTATCTTACAACTTTGAAATAGTTCGTAGTGATTTGCACTTTTGCCTTTTAAGATATACCACATAGTCCATATATAGTTATATACATGGACACATCTATACATACAAACTAGACACTACTACGTAAAACTACCCATAAAAGTGACAGTCTATCGTACAGCTCCCTAATATAATATGAAGATGGAATATAATGTATTCACAAAAATAAATGCCAAAATGGGGTAAAGAAAAATAAAACAAAGAGATTCAACACAAATTTAATAAGCTAATTCAAATGCAAATTGGAGCAACATACACCCTCTAATCATAGATAACACAGACCAAAAAAAATGTCAAATTTAGAAAGAATTTTTGAGGCTTCAGGAAGCTCCCTCAAACTAGGCCTATATAATTCATGTTATTTTTCTTCGATAATCAACCATACACAATTAAAGATTATGAATATTTTTTTTCCTTGCCTTTTTTCCTTTCTCTCACACCTAACCTAATATTGTCCTTTTCTTTTCTTTTCCCACTAACTCTACCAAATATATTGTCCTAAGAGCAAGTGCGCGGACTCGCGGAAGCCCAATTTCCGAGAGCAGATAGCCTAAAGGCCACACAGAGGCCTAGCTAAACAAAGGGGGGCTCACCAGCGATCGCGGGCCGGCTCGCCCGCGATCGCTGCTTTATTTTTTTTGTTTTTTCCTAATGCAAAACGGCGCCGTTTTGCATTAGGCCTTTTTTGTTTTTTCCTCCAACGATGTAACTGAACAGTGCCTTAAGGCACTGCTTGGCAGAAATTGTTTTTTTTTTTTTGAAAAAAAACTAAAAATAGGTTATTTAGAGCTCTTTTTTTTGAAAAAATAAAATAAAATAAAATTCATTAAATAAAAAATATATTGTTTAGGCATTGTTTGTCCAAAATTTTTTTTATTGCAAATCATGTTAACAGATCCAAATTCGGCACCAACAGAAGTAGGGAAAGCTTGGATTATTGCACGACAAAATAAGATATTAGCATCTTTGAATTCACGGTCCATCCCAAAGTTCCCATAGGATTTTGTAATCCTTGATCTATTTATTTTCTTATTCCAATTTAAGATATTGTATTGTTTAAATTATTTTTAATTGTTTTGTTTAATTTTTTTTTTTTAATCCATAATGGATAATGTATTGTTTCAAGTTATAATATTAATCGTAGTTTTTTTAATAATTTACAAAAAATATTGTTTGACTGAAAAATATTGTTGTTGAGAAAATATAGCCGTTAAAAAATATAACGGCTAGGAATTTTTTTTTTTTAAAATGATAAATTTACATATATATTTTTTTGGAGAGCGAAAATTCGGTGAGCCTGATGGAGTGTATATTTTTGGAGAGCGAAAGCTGATGACGTGGCTCTTGAAATTGTTAATGTAGCTCTTGAAAAAATTAATGTGACATTTTTAAAGAACCAAAATTCAAAAAGGCTGATGTCAATGGCCTAAGGTAAGCCTACCCATAAAAGTGTAGAGTCTGTTCACGTTATTGTATGCTACCAGACAATAAATGTTGAATGATAATGGACAGAGAAGGTGGTATATATTATTCTTTTCCATTCGATTTAGGAATCTTAAATATTATACAAACATTGCTTTAGTACGTAGGAGAATTGCAAAGTTTCGTTTTTTATCAATATAATACTTCATTCATTATTACTCTTGCGGATACGAGATAAAGTTTGCCTATCCATGCTGACCAGTGAGTTCTAGTGGTTTGATTCTAAAATTTGTAATATCATATGATATCGCTCATATTAATTTCAAATCATATAATAATTTTACCGTTGAGCACAAGAATTATAAGCGGAGTGCCTTGGATTTCAAAACGTGATTCGGCAAAACGTGGGTGCGTGTATTATCTTCAAATATTATATATATACAAGGCATCTCTGGCAAGAATGACGTATTATATTGATAGAATGAAAATTCAATAGAAGTATATGTTATACAAATAAAATGGAACACATGGGGTTTCAAGGCACATCGTCTTTGACCAACCAGAATTGCTGTGATGGATGCCATTCTGAAACTACGTTCTAGTGGCAATTAATTAATGTCTCATCTTCCCAAACCACCCTCACAAGCTACTATAAATTAATTTGATGCAACACTTAAATCTTGTGCTTAATCTGTTTCTGAATTGCAAGCTGTTCCAAATGGCTTCTTCCTTCCATATCTTCCTTTTCTTTCTTCTTGTTGCCTCCTTTTCCCTCTCACATGGGGCGTCCAAAAAGCCCCAAAGCCTAATATTTCCCATCAAGAAAGACAATGTGACCCTCCAATACTCTACTTCCATGGACATGGGTACTCCTCTCAACTTCTGGGATGGAGCCATTGATCTTGGAGGCCAATTGGTATGCCTCAACTGTGACAACTACAACACATCAACCTATCGCCCAATTCGGTGTGGCTCTTCGAAATGCACAGCAGCTAAGGGATCTGGGTGTATGGGCTGCAATGACCACGTAGGCCGGGTTGCACCAACAACACTTGCGGTGGCTCCCCTTACAACCCCTTCAAGAACTTGCTCTATGCTGCTGGACTTGGCGAGGATGTCATGAATGTGTATTCCACCGATGGCAAGTTTTATTTGCTCCAGTCTGATGTCCCTCGTCTCCTTTTCTCATGTGCAGATTCAGGTATCTTGGAAGGCCTTGCTGAGACTACCAAGGGGATGGTAGGCTTTGCAAGGACTCAAACTGCCTTGCCTATGCAGCTAGCATTGGCAAAGAAGTTACCTCATAAATTTGCTCTTTGTATTCCATCTTCAACTCAGAATGGATTTGGTGCTATTTTCATTGGTGGTGGACCTTACTTTATGCCTCCTTATCCCCATGACATGTCTAAGTCACTAATCACCACTCCTCTCCTCATTAACCCGGTGAGCACTGCCCCGATTTATACTGAGGGAGATGCTTCTGATGAGTATTTCATCGGTGTGAGGTCCATTAAAGTCGGTGGTACACTTGTATCTCTCAACTCTTCCTTGCTAGCCATCGACAAAATGGAGTAGGTGGGACAAAGCTTAGTACCACAGCCCCTTATACCATTTTGCATACTTCAATCTACAAGGCTGTTATCAATGCTTTTGTGAAGGCGGCTGCATCGAGGAAGATCAAAAGGGTGACATCTGTGGCACCATTCGGAGCGTGTTTCAGCTCAAAGACCATCATGGCTAGCACCAGGACTGGACCAGCTGTGCCAACTATCGATCTGGTGCTGCAAAGCAAGAGTAAGTATTGGAGAATTTACGGTGCCAACTCGTTGGTGAAAGCTGGGAACGATGTGTTCTGCTTAGGATTTGTGGATGGAGGATCAAATCCAAGGACTTCAATCGTGTTAGGTGGGCATCAATTGGAAAACAATCTAATCGAGTTTGATCTAGCTTCCTCAAAGCTTGGGTTTAGCTCTTCACTGCTTCTCAAGAATACAAGTTGTTCCCAGTCCAGAATTTTTTAAATTAAGGATTTTTTTTTTTTTTTTTTTTTTTTTTTTTTTTCAATAATCGAATAAAGATATGCAAGTTCAGTTCAAGATTAATGTCCATTTTTATTTAAAATCATGCTACGTTTTTAGTTTTGTCCTTTCAAAATGTAACATTATGCTGCCAAGTACCAATATATATATATTAAAAGCTTTCAATTTGATGGGATTTACTTTGGAATATACATGACCGTTTTCAGAGAAAGTTACCTGAGTTTTTGAAAACGCATTGGTCTTTCTTGTCCAATCTTTCAATTCTTAAGTTACAATTATTGGTCAAAAAGTGTTAGGGCTTGACATTTTCAATTAGTGGTCTTCAAAGAGAGATTTTAAATTTAGCGGTGAATTCAGCGGAAGCCACATGTTAATTAGAGGTTATTTATCCTATATCAGATTTGAATGAGAACGTTATGGATTTATATGACTAATAATGCATCACTACTCAATCGTTTAAGACACTACTCAACCACTTAAGATTTTAGGTCAGAACAATATTAAAGTCAAACTCAGTTCTCAAATAGGATAGATGGTCGGACATAAATTAATAGTTTTTTCTTTTTTTCTTATTCATCAATCGAATCAATTTGTTGGAGAAGTAGATAATTAGAATACTATCAAAATTAAAAGGCCAAGGACCCGAAACTTTACATGTTCCTCAATTATTTTAGAATGGCACATGTGACAAGTCTGTGGAAAGATATTATTATAATCCTTTCAAACAGTTTTAAAATATCAAATAATTCACTAGTTGTTAATAAAACAAAAGTGAACTATTAATTTAACAAGAATAAAATAGCAATTTCAATTACTTCTACATATCAACTTTATAATACTGGATATTGATGTCACGTTCGTGTACAATATTATATCAGTTTTGCGATAGAAATTTTGAAGAAAAAAATTCAACTTAATGATATGTTTTTCTATTTGATAGTTTTTCAATAACATCTTATATTTCAATTGGGTTAGGGTAACCAAGACAAAAGGCTCCTATCTGTATTGGTTCAATTTACTTTCAGGACGGCATGGTGGGTTTAACAAAATAATATCAACTTACACATTTTATCAAACACCTCCTGCGCAAAGCAACTTAATTCTCTTTCAATCCTACGCTTTTGAACCATTATTAACAATGGATTTTAAAATAGTACTCATAGTCATATACCCAAATAGAATTGATAAAAGTACTCAGAGAGAGCCAACATACAGATTGAAATAACGATCACAAACACAATATAATGTAAATAATAATAATAATAAGATTGAACAAGTGTACTTTAGGAGATCTTACTGTGTAACAATGGAATTCACCGTAGCGGATATAGTTGCCGTCATCAATGCCTCACTGAAATCAGGGCGCAGACTACGTATGATTATGAGCTCAATGGCTCTGTTTATTATTTTCTGATAAATGTACAAGGTGTAGTGCAAAAAAAAAACACACCTGTTTTATACAGTAAAAAAAAGTACTAATAAAAACCACTTTTCAAATAGAATAAATAATAATATTTTTTTAATTTAAAAACTGAAATACCCAAAATGTCATTAAAGCAAAATAAAAATTACTTATATACATAAATTTTATTAAGAGTATTTTGAGTTTTTTATTAAAAAAAAAATTAATCAAAATTGATGATTATAAATTATTAAATTATAGAGATTTATACGCACGCACATGCTACATATGAGAATCTTTCTTGCACATTTTTTATTTTTATATAGAGGGTGTTTTGTGCTTTTTACATTTTAAAGTATTTTTGTGACTATGTTTGGCTTAATTTATTATTCTATATATGACTCTAAATTTTTACTATTATCAAAATAATAGCATTGACACGATTGTCATGATGAAATCATACTATTATCAGTTGGTTGCATCTCTCTATATCACAAAAAAAATTTATTTGAAATAATGAATACTTCTTCGATTTAAAAAAAAAATTGGCCTGCTTTGGAACCCGACTCATAAGGAACTTTGACTCCCAACAGATTCTAAAGCAGAATACTTTTTTTGAGACAAAATTAGCATGACACTCTTTTTTTAGACAGAATTAATTAATTATTTTTTTTTTTTTTTTTTTTTTTTTGCTAATGCAACGGTAAAATTAGATTAGTAAAAGTATATTGAAATATAAAAACAAACATTTTGTATAAATATTATATCAAATGTTGAATAATTATTCACTCCTCGTGTACACAAGTATACAAACAAACCGCGTAAGACTGAATGCCCATGAAAGTGAGCAGTCAATTCACATGCTCACTGAATGGTTCTGGACAGAATTGTTGGAATGGTAATGGACCACCGGCAGAGAAGGCACATCGTCTTTGACTGACCACAATGGCTGCTGCTACGTATTAGAGGCAATTAATTAATTCCGAAATCTTCCCAAACACCACCCTCACTACCTACTATAAATTCTATCAAACACTTGCCATTTCTGTGTGCTCTGTCTCTCAATTGCAAGATATATTCCAAATGGCTTCTTCCAGCTTCCATCTTTTCCTCTTCTTTGTTTTTGCTTCCTTTTCTTTATCATACGAGGCGTCGTTGTCGAAGCAAAAGCCCCAAAGCCTAATATTTCCCATCAAGAAAGACAATGTGACCCTCCAATACTCTACTTCATTGGACATGGGAACTCCTCTCAACTTCTGGGATGGAGTGATTGACCTCGGAGGCCAATCGGTGTGGCTCAACTGTGACAAATACAACACATCAACCTACCGCCCAATTCGGTGTGGCTCATCGAAATGCAAGGCCGCCAAGGGCTCTGGCTGTAGCGGCTGCAATGCACCACGCAGGCCGGGTTGCACCAACAACACTTGTGGTGGCTCCCCTTACAACCCCTTCGAGAACCTGCTATATGGTGAAGGGCTTATCGAGGATGTCATGAATGTGCATTCCACCGATGGCAAGTTTTATTTGCAACAGTCTGATGTCCCTCATTTCATTTTCTCATGTGCAGATTCGCCATCTATGTTGAAAGGCCTTGCTAAGACTACCAAGGGGATGGTAGGGTTTACAAGGAATCATATTGCCTTACCTATGCAGATAGCATTGGCACACAAATTGCCTCCTAAATTTGCTCTTTGTATTCCATCTTCAACTGAAAATGGTTTTGGGGACATTTTCATTGGCGGTGGACCTTACTTTATGCCTCCTTATCCCAATGATATGTCAAAGTCACTATTCACCACTCCTCTCCTCATCAACCCGGTGAGCACTGCCCCGATTTATACGGAAGGAGAGCCTTCAGACGAGTATTTTATCGGTGTGAGATCCATTAAAGTTGATGGTAAACTTGTCCCTCTCAACGCTTCCCTGCTAGCCATCGACAAAAATGGAGTCGGTGGGACAAAGCTTAGTACCATAGCCCCTTATACCATTTTGCATACTTCAATCTATAAAGCTGTTATCAATGATTTTGTGAACAAGGCTGCAGCTAGGAAGATCAAGAGAGTGACATCTGTGAAACCATTCGGAGCGTGTTTCAGCTCAAAGACCATCATGGCTAGCACCAGGACTGGACCGGCTGTGCCAACTATCGATCTGGTGCTGCAGAGCAAGAGTATATATTGGAGAGTTTATGGTGCCAATTCGATGGTGAAAGCTGGGAAGGATGTGTTATGCTTAGGATTTGTGGACGGAGGATCAAACCCGAGGACTTCAATCGTGTTAGGTGGGCATCAATTGGAAAATAATCTGATCGAGTTTGATCTGGCTTCCTCAAAGCTTGGGTTTAGCTCTTCACTGCTGCTCAAGAACACAAGCTGTTCCCAGTCCAGAATCTTTTAAATTAAGGATTTCTTTTTCCTGTTTTTTTTTTTTTTTTTCCTTCGAATAAGGATATGCAAGGGCAATTCAAGATTAATGCTCATTTTATTTAATAGAATTCTACATTATTTTCAGTTTTAGCCTTTCAAAATGTAACTTTATGCTACCAAGTAGCAATCTAATAAAAGCTTTCAATTTGATGGGATTAATTTACTATGGAATATGACCCTTTTCAAATTAAGAATGTTAACATGAGATATTTGAAAATGCATTGGTCTTTTCTTGTCCAATACTCTTTTAATTCTTAAGCTCAAAAATCTGTCACAAAAAACCGTGAAAAAATAAACCGGTTTTAATTTGTTAGGGGTATGGATAATGTAAAAGAGCAGGAGAGAAAGAAGAGAGTGGTTGGCCTTTGGTCAACTCAGCTACCAAAATTTAAAGCTTAATAAGTTCAAATTTTATAAAGGGTAAATTGCAATAAACCACTCTAAACTATTACCAAAAAACACTTAAAACCCCTTAATGAAGTAGCGTATCCTGAACAATTTAAAAAGTGTAATTTAAGAACAAAATCAAAATTTGCCATCACCGTAGGTGTTAGATTACCAAATTACACTTTAGTAAAATGACCTCGTTTGATTGTAAAAAATCCCCCTGAACTACTACATTTTTTGCAAAAAATCCCTCTAAACTACAAACAGCCCCCTTAAACTAATGATTTATTGTAACTAAAGATATACCCATCACAAAAAACAATTTTACCCATTTTTATTAAATTGGTCATTTCTTATTAAATAATCTTTATTAACATTTCCATATTTAAATATTAAGTATACCATTTATCTTTTTTTTTTCTTTTTTTTTCAAATTTACCTTAATTTTATTATTTATATCAATTTATCATAATAATGGAAAAAAATAAAAATAAGCATTGTAACTTCCATCAAATTTAGCCATTTTCTAAACTGATTAACTTATTGTTAAAAATTTACTATTTAAAGTAAAATTTATTATACCCAGTTTAAAAAAAATAAGAAATTACTTAAATAAAAAAATTCTTTTTTTCATACAGTATATTCATGAAAAATAAAAAAAAAATACTTAAAATTTTTCTACTTAAGATTTTTATTAAAAAATTAATTTCAATAATTAATGGTAAATTTATACACATTTGATGGAAATATGGCATTAAAATAGTATAATTTTGTTTGTATTTGTTTTATAAAGAAAAATATATTAATTGTAATTCAATAAGAAATGACATTATGACCATTTAAGAAAAATGTGTTAATTCATGGGACGTAATGTACAAAATATAGTTTAGGGGCATTATTTGCACTTTACCCTTATATATTCTAATGATAATAAGAGTAACATTATCATTTTCAAAAACCAAACTGAATAGTGATGTCAGGTGTTTTTTTGTGAGAAATGGGATAGTTTAAAGGGTTTATGGTAAAAATTTCTATTCAGGGTAGTTTCTTGGGAGAGAGAGTAAGGATTGGGGATTTTTTTATTTTTGCACTTCCCCCTTTTATAAATTATGAAAAGTAATGATTATTAGAAAAAATATATAAATTGAGTTTTATAAATAAAAAAGAAAAGTACAAATTATTGCTTGCACTCTAGCACTTTTACTATAGTAAAAACCTTTGGAATTCGAAGAAGAACTCAACCAATCGACAACACCATAATTGCAATTATATTTTATTGATTAATTTAAATGGACAGTCTAGACCTCAAACTTTAGAGTTGGAGTTGAATGATTTAGCCAACCAGTAACAATCGTATTTAAAAACCATGGCCCATGGGCATTGGAATATGCTACGAATATCTCTAATCTTCCTTCTATTGCATTTAAATATAGAAAATAAGAGATGCGGAGGAAAGAAAATGCCAACCATAATCTATACATGTGTATCCCATGCTCACAAAACATGAAGATAAACATTGCCCCAATATGTCACTTGGGGACCATCCACTACTAAAATAGCTTTAAAATCTACTCGGCAAAGACTCAGATCGATATATTCAAGAACTTATCATCTTATCCACTCCTGTCTCCTCCTACATATTATTTGTCAAATTTCGCTTGCCGCGGCGTCCCACCGCAACACACACACGCACACAGTAAAAACATTTGTAACAAACGCCAAAAGCAGGTTCCCTTATCAATTCTCTCTCTCTCTCTCTCTCTCTCTCTCTCTAGATCTGTTTTATCTTTCTCTCTCTAGTCTCTTTCCATGGCTTCCTCTCTTCAACACCTCCTCTTTTCCTTCATTTTCATGCTCTCAATCTCTGTTGCTCAGAGACCATCCTTCCCAAATCATGCTATGCTCCTTCCTGTCACCAAACAACTCCCAACGCTTCAATATTTGACTCACATACATTTGGGTACTCCACTTGTTCCCATCACCCTTGTAGTTGATCTTGGCGGTCCATTCCTCTGGGTTGATTCCGCATCGACACACGTGTCATCATCTTACCAGCCCATCAAGTCTGGCTCACTACAATGCTCAATGGCCAACACCAACAACTCTTGTCAAAATTATGGTAATTGCTTGTCTAGATCCAACACATGTACTCTATGCCCAGAAAATTCCATCACAACAAAGGTCACACAAGGAGATCTAGCAGAAGACACCATAGCCGTCAGATCAGAGCTCGGTCAGATCACAGCCGTCCATCACTTCCTGTTCTCATCAGCCCCCACTTTGTTACTCAAGGGACTAGCAAGTGGTGTGAAGGGGGTACTAGGCCTCGGAAGGTCCAGAATTGCACTTCCATCACAACTTGCCAACACAGTCTCCTACCACCGGAAATTCACCGTCTGCCTGTCGTCGTCAGAGGGCGTCATAATCTCCGGTGAGAGCCAATTCGCCACCGACATTTCAAAGTCATTAATGTACACACCACTCATCACCACCGACCAAGGCGGTGGTACGTTAAGAGAGTATTACATTAATGTGAAGTCCATAAAGATAAATGGCAAGCGATTATCGATCGATACATCTTTATTAGGCATTGGAGGGACAACAATTAGTACAATTGTGCCTTACACCACTTTGGAGAGTACCGTCTATGAAACACTTAGCAAAGCTTATATTAAGGTTGCCAATGTCATGAACATGACTAGGGTGGCATCAGTGGCACCGTTTGGGCTCTGCTTCAGCTCGAAAGGGATCGAAAACACCCGGGACGTGCCGGTGATTGATCTGATGTTGCAGAGCGAGATGGTTAAGTGGAGGATACATGGGAGGAACTCAATGGTGAAGGTGAGTGATGAAGTGATGTGCTTGGGGATGTTGGATGGGGGTGTGAAGCCTAGGGCTTCTATTGTTATTGGGGGTTATCAGTTGGAGGATAATCTGCTAGAGTTTAATTTAGCTACTTCTATGCTTGGATTTAGCTCATCATTATTGATGAGGCAAACCAGTTGTTCGAGTCTCAAATTGTATTCCATGTCTAGTCATGAATCAATTTGAGTCGTATATCCTGTACAGTTTTGTTCAAGTTAATAACCAATGTATTAGTGGTGTGGTGTCGTACAATTTTTTTCTCCGACCACAAATCAATTTTGGGTTATTACTTCTGTATTTTTGGTCTTGCTTAAATTAATGTCTTCAACTCAATAGATGAAAACAGAGCATGTTTATTTATTAATCTAAATAAAGCATAATTTTTTTATGTTACCCAATTAAAGCATAACGGCATATGCCTTAGAGCAATTTCAATGGCATGTTATTTTTAAAATATAGCATATGAGTTTAAAATGAGCTCTCCAATGACATGTCCAAATATAATTTTATCAAATGTTGTGTCAAATATAACATAACATATAACTATTGCCAAATATATTATTACTCTCTCCCTTCTCTCTCGCATAGGCTGCCAATTTGGTTTTAGACATATATATATATATGTCAGTTGTGCTTGTTGTGTGTATATATATGTATATGTCTGTTTTGTGTATGTGTATATATATATATATGTCTATGTGTGTATATATATATATATATCTGTTGTGCTTGTATATATATATGTCAATGTTTTTTTTATTCATTTTTAATAAGACAAATAAGCTAAATAAAATATAAATGCACAAAAAAATAAAATAAAAATAAAATAAAAATGGTTGTTGAAAATTGTAGTTGGAAATGGTAGTTGAAAAATAATAATTGTTGTGTCAAAAAATAACATTTTGGATGAAATGCACCATTGGAGCAGAATTACTAAAATATTGCACTGTATTTTCTCTTAAAATATAAATTTAGTATGTAAAAATAACATTTTGTATTGGAGATGATCTTACGAGGAAAGGATAATGCTGACATCTATTTTATTTTAATAAAAGTGACCGTACCACTACAAACAATTTTGGAATTGCTTTAATTTTTATTTGGTGAAAAAAAAGTTAATGTATTATTTTTACATTACGAAGACGATATTCACAATTCACTTGTTTATCTTTGGAATACAATTTTAAATGAAATAATAATTCTAACCTTAACTTTACAAATAAATTATTATTACTTTTTAAATGACTCAACCATTCTTTTAGACTTTCTCATCTCTCGATCTTTAATATTTTAGGTGTCTTTTGACAAGATAATAAAAAAAATAAAAACAGTTAAATAATTTATTTTTTACACGAAAAAAGAAATTTATGTTGAATAAATTACATTTTTTGACAACCGAAAAAAAAAAAAAAAATTGAAGATATTATATCATGTCAAAGATAAAGATTAAAAAAAAAAAAAACAAAATGTATGGATAAATAGGATTAAAAAATATATATTTCTATTGAATAAATTATTTCTTTTTATAAGACTCAAAAATATATATTTATTATTATTAAATAAATTATTTCTTTTGATTGTACTCATAAAAAAAAAAATTAAAAAAAAATTTACCGCTTTTGTCAAGCTTGAAAAATGAAGTTTACCTTGTTTAATTATTTGATTCGATTGACAAAAAAGAAAAAAAGTGATTATTAGATAAATTATTTTTTTTTATTGTCAAAAATAAAATTATTAAAAATAAATTATCTTATTTGAGAGCACCTCCAAAAAGAAAAAAGAAAGAAAGTATAGCAAGGGGAAAAAAATATTAAAGGAAATAAAGAAGGTAAAAATAAATAAATAAATTTAAATAAAGGGTAGTTATGACATTATAAAATAGAATTAATTTCATTTACATCCTGACCTTTGACCATATTCCTCTTACACTTCCTCTAAATTTCAATATTTCACCTACCTCCCTTCACTTGTGTAATTTTACAATCTTGCCCATCAATTATATATTACTAATATTTATAAAAATTTAGAGTTGAGTTGAAAAGACAAAAACACCCTTCTTGCTACTCACAAACAAATATATATACATTACATACACATTCAAATATATACACATTACATACAGATATATACAGATATACAGCAACAGAGAACAATAAACCCAGTTGTTCCAAACTTGTAACAGACCCACGGCGCAACAGAGACAGATCCACGCCGACGACCGGAGAAAGCTCCACACGGACAATGATGCTAGAGGCAGCAGCGATGATAAGGACGACGGGCAACAACGTGGATTCCCACTGGGGTTTCCGGCGGCAGTACAAGCTGAATCGGCAAGCAAATATAACGACTGTTCATTGAACGGCGAGCAAGGACCAGAAATCTGACGACGGCGATATTCGACGACGTGGTGGTGATGGTGATCCAATTTTGGTCACAGTGATTAGAGAACAGTGTCGGGTCTTGGTGATTTGAATAGTTTTATTTGTTTAATTTGATGGGTATATTTGTGGGTATGATTGGTGGGGATTTGGGTTTGCAAGTGGTTGATTGGTGTAGTTGGAGATCTAATCTGGTCTTTGATGGAGGGAATGAAACGGCCGAGTTGGCGAGGCTTATGGCGGACGACGAAGTCAAAGGCAGAGACAGAGGGTAGTGGCTCGCGGTTTGGAGAGAGAAATTTGTGGCGAGAGAGAGGATGGGCCGGCAGAGACTGACGGTCAGCGAGAACAGCGGATTGATGGCGGTGTGAAGGCTCGACGATGACAGCGGATTCCCAACGGACACATACACACAGAGACACATATATACGCACAGACACACATACATTACACAGAAGTATGAAGAAAAATAAAAGATAAGGGTAATTTTGTAACTCTGCAATGGTCAATGAGGTTAAAAATGTCATTTCATCCATTGTGAAGGACAAAATTGACTTTGTACCCATTTATCTTTTTTGACATCAACACTAACAGTTTATTACTTAAAGGCAAGGAAAAAGAAAAAAAAAAAAAAAAAGTAGGTGGAGTGCAATCGGATAAAAGGGACTAATATCTCTTCCCTTTACACTATTCTCAATTTATCATTCTTCCATTCAACTTATAAAAATAAAATATCATCTCATCACTTGGACCAACATAAATATATTTGGTAATTTATTTATTGTCAATATAATAAAAAATATATATTAAAAATTTAGGTTTTAAAAAAATTGACAAATCACAAACTGATACGTAAATAAAAAGCAAAGTCAAAATATTAGGACTATAATTAACCGTTCCATGCTAAATAATTGTTATAATAAAATTTAAAACTTAATACAATAATTTTTTTAATGATTTTTAAAAGTTAATCCGCACTTTCTTAGACCAAAGGTTGGATTTTTTAGAAAATTACATTCCATTAGTTTTTCTCAAAAATATAAATCTATCAATTTTATATTCGTCAAATTATAGGTATACATATAAATTAGAGACTCTGATAGGATTAATTATTAGTGGGGAAATTTAGATCTTAAAGTCATGCAGGGACTGGAATCATAAATACGAGCAACATACAAAAAAAGAAAAAAAAAAAAAAAAAAAGTTTGAGAAAACTTAAATACAATGTCCACAAGCCCCCAACTATCTAGACGGTGTTGAGGTGGTCCCAAGTTGCCAATCTTGACTTCATTTTCTAGCTTTCAAGACAACATTGACATGCCGTATGCCGCATACACTACCAAACACAACACGTTATTAATACACCAACTTGACACAACCATGCACACCCGACATGTCCATCCAGAGCTTCAAACGCACACACATCAACTTAGACTAAAAAAAATATATGAATACAACGTGATACGAATATAATAATATAATAAATTTCAAAATAAACACAAAGGTCGTATACCCATCCACCACTTCAAACACACATCATGTAGTAGAAGTTTATATTGTAGGAGTAGCACTTTTGTTAATCACCAACAGCGTGAAAGAGTGAATGCATGTATCAATGTTATCTAGTTATGCTTTGAAAGATTACATTCAAAAAGTGACAACTTAGAAGTTTTGATCAGTGATATCCTAAAGCTGCAACTAGCACCATCGATATAATTAATTCAAACATTTGAAAACAGATCTTGTTATTTAATTAATACAATAATGCATCACAGCATATGCCTTGGGAAAGTATTATATTGGCATGTTGATTATTTTATATGTAATTTCTTTACAAGTTTATCCGGCATTTCAAATACATATATCAACTTTATTTTTAATAAAAATAAGGCACGGTATAAGTACGAAGATATGATAAATTTTAAAATAAACACCATTGGCAAATGCCCGTCAACCACTTCAAACACACACATCAAGTAGTAGAAGTCTATATTGTAGGAGTAGCACTTTTTCTAATCAGCAACAGAGCGTAAAACAGCGAATGCATATATTATCACTTTATGCTTTGAAAGATTACAAACGGCACATTTTCTGTTCTGGAAATTACGCAGATTTTTCTTACTTTTAAAAATACCTCCCTTTCGTTACTGTCAACGACGAAAATTGATGACATCAGCTATTATTTTTATTAAAATTTCTAAAATACCCTTATCTATATATATATATATATACACACACTTAATATTATAATTGATTAATACTTACGGGATTCAGAGGATTGTGTTCTTTGAAGCTTTCTTCGAGATAAGCCGACTGTTCCTTGGAGAGTCTGAGTTTCTTCCTAGTCAGACCATTTTATGTTTTTTTGGTTCAAGTAAACTATTATTTGAGGTGATTAGGGTTTTGAATCATGATATTGGTATCAATTTGTTTGATATATTATGATCAGCAAACCCTGACAAAATCTCCTTCCACTTGCATAGAATTTGAACAAAGTCTGTCCTTCTTTCAACAACAATGGCGAGTCATTGCCATCGCCGACCCTCATCAGACTAAAATTCTTGTCGAAAATGGAGTCTTTGGTGGTGAATTTCGCCGCCCAAGACAATGCAATGTTCTCATTCTCTCTCCTACCCGTAAAGTAATTGATTGCAAACATAATCAAAAACGAACCACACACAATTTCGACAGTAAACGATCGCGAAACATTGACATTCTTAGGGTTCGAAATCGTTTTCGAATCAGAATTGGAATCAACGAAAGTGGCATTATTTTCATCAGATTTTGTGGATTTTGGGATTGGTTCAACAGGGATGCCTTCGAATTCATCTTCATCTCAGTAATCAAAGGAAGCCGACGAGGGTTTCGGAGGAAGATCAGACGGCTGAGACGAATCGGTCGTTTGTGGGTTTGGTGATGGAGTGTTGGTATCAGGTGGGCCATGGTGGGACTCGGGATCGAACTGAGTGATAATTGGCGGTGGAGGTGATCGGAGAGGGAGATCGGTGAGTTGGAGAGAGTCGTCATCTAGAGTTTCATCATCGTCGGCGCCGAAGCCTTCGAAGTGGGAGTCAGCGACGGCGACGGAGGAGAGAGCGAGGTGGTGGATGAGAGGAGAGAAAATGGAGAGGAGGGCTATAATGTAGCAGAGTGTGTCACCTCTAGGAAGGAACAGAGAGAGGAGAGAAACAAAGAGAAGAGGAAGGTCGCTTCGCCATGAGATTGTGAACTCGTATTTGTTTAGAGAGAGAGAGACACTGAACTTTTAGGCTATGTTTGGTAGGGTGGGTTAATAATTATGTTTGGGGAAAGAAAGGAAAGGAAAGTATTTCGGTAAATTTATTATTATACCCTTTTATAATTTAAAATAAAAATTAATAACTTAAGTATGTAATATTTGTAAAAAAAAAAAATAAAATAAAAGAAAATAAAAGAAAAGAAAAATATTAATATAAATATAATATTTTTAGGGTCATCATTTTAGGGTCCCCGCCTCCATCTCTATTCTCGTTCTCTCTCTGCAACACTCTCTCTCTTTTGCAACTGCAAACCACAAAACTACAACAATCCAAGTTCCAAACCCATATGTTTATCTATCATTTGCAAGAATCAAAGGTTCAAAACCCATATCGGCATATTGTTTCAGATTGTTCCAAAAATCAAAACCCATATCTTTCAGTTTCCCTTGCCCGCTGTTCTAGTTTGGGTTCGCCGTTTCCATCGCCGGTTGTTCCAGTTCGGGTTCGCTGTACGCAAGTTTCAGCCGCTGTAAGCTTCCCCCCTCTCTTTCTCTGTGCAATGGCTAACTTATATGTACGGGTTTTGTTTTGCTAAATCAACCAATTAAGGTCTGTAATTCTTGTTTTGCTTAACTAAATCCTTGATTTTGTGTGGGTAAAATTGGCATCACGATTATCACATGTGCCATTGCCTTCCTTTTCCTTCCGTTTCCGCCCATTTTTGAGAGGTTAACAAATCTACTGTTCAAGCCTTGCCTTAACCCTCCAAACCCTTCCCTCTCCTTTCCTTCCCTTCCACCAATTTTACCCAAACACAATTTTTTTATAACCTTCCATCACCTTCCCTTCCCTTTCCCTTCAAACCCACTCTACCAAACTGAGCCTTAGAGAGAGAAGCGAAGGAGAGGTGATTGATTTTGGAGAAGATGACAAGCTGATGTTATGCCTACCTAATAACTGAGAGGGGTAGCTTAGTAATTTCAGATGGCAATGAGAGGGTATTTCAGTAATTTTGACAGATCCTTTGGTATATTTAACGGTCCGTCACACATAAGGGAGGTCCGTGTAAGATATTTTCAAAAGTAGGGTAGGTCTGCGTAATTTTCGGAACAAAAAAAATGCCGGCCTGTAATTATGACAAACCACAGAGGAGGTCAATGTAAATTATCCTTATTTAATTAATATAGTAATGCGTTACAGCATATGCCTTGGGAAAGTAATATATTGACATGTTGATTATTTTATATGTAATCTCTTTACATGTTAATCTCGAGATCCACTACTAAAATTTACAATAATATAGCTTCTTAACGAGCACAAAGTTTTCAAAAATGAATCCTTGTCATAATAATTTTAAAGCTCAAATTTTTAATTTTTCAAAAAATTCACTTTTGGATGTTGTGGAATCAATTACACTGTACTACATCTTTTTTCTTTCTAAAATAATACTAATCCATAAATCTTCTGTGTGTCTCTAAAGATTTAGAAACTTGGATGAGATCATTAGTTACCTAAGGGCTAGAGATCATAAAGTCATATAAGGAGACCCATAAATAAAGGAAAAATAATTCAGAAAAATTAAAGGCAAATTGTCTAAAACCTCACACCCGATATATATATATATATATATTGAGCTGGCTCAGAGTCACCATAGTTGACTGTCAACCCCCACCAAACAAAACGCGTGACTAATTAAGAACCCAATAGACACCATGTACACTTATAAAAGCGCACACACATTTCAGAAGTTCTGTGCTTAAGCAGAGTTCGGCTTCACCATCTCTCTCTCTCATGGCTTCTACCAGCATTCATTGCATTCTCTAGGAAGTAAAACTGTGTACTGGAGAATCTTTGGTGCGAACACAATGGTGCAAGTAAGTGATAATGTGTTGTGCCTTGGGTTTGTGGATGGTGGTATAAACCCAAGGACCTCAATAGTTATAGGAGGGCACCAAATTGAGGACAACCTTCTACAGTTTGACCTCGCGAAATCGAGGCTTGGATTCAGTTCTTCCCTGCTCTTCCGACAAACAACGTGTGCCAACTTCAACTTTACAACCAGTGCTTAGATCGGTGCTTAATTTCAGTACTTAATCATACCATTATATGTATAGACCGTATACACATGTATGATTATGTAATTTCACGAGATTAATCAGTGGCCATGATTGTCCCAGATGGCCACCAAAGTTTTATTGTATTGCATGTTGTAATAAAATATGGTGCATTTGATCTCTGACATTTTGCGAAAAAATAATAATAATAACATTTATGGTTGAGTGTTTCATCAAGGAAATAATGCATTGACAAAATATTAACTATATATATATATATATGGAAATAATGCATCGACAAAAGATTAGATATAATATATATTAAAAAGAAAATGATAAATGTAGTATATACATAGACACACGATGAAAGGAGAAGAAAAAATAATAGTCTATAAACAAAATAGTCTAATTTCGTTTTACAAAATTAGATTTTAATACTCTATAACAATAGGAGCAATGTATTAATTATAACTATTTTTTTAACCAATCGCATCTGCTTACTTTTGTTTTTTATGGTAGAATTTTGGGTTGAACAAAAATAATATCAACTTACACATTTTATCAAACACCTATTATGCAAACAAATTTATTTCTCGTTCAATTAATATGCTCTACAATTATGTTTAAAATAGTAATCACAATCAAATATCCAGATAGAATTGATCAAAAAACTCAGATATAAGCAACATAAATATTGAAATAAAGATCACAGACAAAAAATAATGTGCAAAAAATAATAAGATTGAAGACCTGTGTTCTGAATGTAAACATGAGTCACGACCCTAACCTTTTCCAGCTTATTAACTGTTGCCATTGCCTTAGCCGACATCGTCAATTGCCTCAATCACCACCACAATGACAGACTAATCTTGTCTGTACCCAGTCTCTTTGTTTATTACTCCGTTCCTTATAAAAAAAGTGTGGAATCGTGACTCTTTAATTTGTGAGAATCATGATTTCTTAAAAGATACTATTTTTGAGACAAAGGGGTATTTATATATATATATATATATATACACACACACACACACACGTATATATAAAGGGACAATATTTGTCTACTCACCCGTGAGTAAGAAACTCATACTCACTATTAATGTGGTGCATTACTAAATTGACAAGTGTCCTTACATTTAAAAAAATAAAAAATAAACAAATCATTGATTTGATACTTTGACATGCTCAATACCAACACACAAAGAAATGTATTCATATACCACTCAAGGCCCTTGTCCATCTTTCTATAAAGTTATTGGAGAAAGAAGACAGCTGAAACTTAAAATTAAATGGGACTCTATTTATGCATGGATGAGGAATGAGACTATTATTGACTAGACATTGAAATATCTTGAGAACTGGAACAATCAAACGTGAAAAAGAGAGAGAGGAAGAGAATTATAATTTGATTCAGATTTATTTGGGTTTAATCAGATAGCTATTTAATTTTTATTTTTTAAAGTATAAATTATTTGGGTTTAATCAGATAGCTATTAAATTTTTTATTTTTTAAAATGTAAGGATACTTGTCAATTTAGTAATGTACCACATACATGGTAAGTATGAGTTTTCTACTTACCGATAAATAGGCAAGTATTGTCCATTTTTTAATATATATATACACGTATATACAAAGTCGTTATACATTTTTAATTATTGTTGTAATTATTTATGCTAAATATAGGGTAACTGTTATAAGTGGGACTTGTCCTACATCGGATTTGGATGAGATTGAAGTGCATATAAATGGGCGAGTGTGCATCACTACTCAATAGTTTAAATTTTTGGATAAATGGGTAAGCGTCCACCCATTATAGTTTGGTATCAGAGCTAGATTGACCCAATTCTTAATCCGATGTCACGTTAAGCGCCCAAACTTGACCCCAAGGGTGGCCCGACCGTAATTGAGAATGTTTTTTTTTTCTTCTATTTGAAACATTAAGCAATTGAAATAAATGTAAATGGTAATTATAGTGTGGGCGATTCGGCCAAGTACTGCCCAAAATAAGGGCAACAAAAAAGCCAATATTAGGCCCAAAGCAAGGAACAACCCAGAAAACCAAAATCAAGCTAATAATTGCAATTACCGGCCATTGTTAGTCAGGAGTTAGCATGCATTGGCGGTAGCGTGTCTAAATGAGTAGGTATCACTATCCAATAGTTTAAATTTTTGAATAAATGAATAAGTACTCACCTGTTATAATAAGTCTCTCATTCATTTATTTATCGTAAATCTTGGAGTTATATTAATTATAATACGTTGTCAAAATCTTAAAATTTTACATGGCATGCAGAAACTGGTTTGTAAAAAATATTAATGGAAAATGATATGTATCATGGAGGATATTTGTGATATATAAATTTTTTGAAAGTTTTTTTTAAAAGATTATTTAATAATTTTTTTTAATGAATTTATTCTAAATTAATTACAATATATTTGAATTTCAATGATTGAACTGTATATTCATTTATTGTGAATAAACTTTAATGGTATTTCGTCTCCTTTTGGAATTAAAAATAAAGAGGTCTAACCAGTTAATTTTTTCATTAACTTTGAGTGGAATGCTTACCGCATAAAATTTTAATGACTGAACTGTCCATAATATTTGTTTGAAGCCTGCAAGTCTAATGAGCAATAAAAGAGTGATAATCTGTGAAGCACGGACACAGATACGGGACAGGGATCGACACGATACGGATACGACGACACGACAAATTTCAAAAAAATAAGACATGGACACGGTGGGAATATGCCTATAAAATTATATATATATATTCAAAATATAATTACTAAAATCTTGTACAGATAAATAAAACAACAACAAAGAACAGAATCAATTTTAATAATTTCATCTTTGTTATAAGAAAAATATAGACAAGACAAAATAGAAAATATATGAAAAATAAAGTTGATCCAAATTCCAAACGAAGATGTGCAGAAGAGACATAGCTATAATGAACTAAATATATATATGAATAAACATATATACTTTCAGTCTTTCACAAAGTTTTGTTCATGTAACTTATATATATATATATATATATATATATCTTGTTCATGAAGAGAGATAATTGAAGAAGAGGAGTTATGAAGCACAGATACGGATACGGGACACGGGTACGATACGACATGGATATGGCGATACGGCAAATTTCAAAAAAATAGGACACGGACACGGCAAGGATACGGCAATAAAATAATAATATAATTTATTGTTATATAAAATAAATTATTCTTTTCTCAATTTCTCATTTATATTCATAAATATAACCTATTTAAAATAGTCCCACCATACATCTCATATTTTTTTATTTATTTTTTATTTTTTAATTTTGAAAGATTAATCAATTAAATATAATAATATAGATAATTATGTGGGTTTTAGCCTAGGCTGAAAATACATGCCCATTACAATAGTCAATAGGCCCAAAAGAAATGATTCAAAAAGTATGACCATAGTAGGCCCAGAGAGACGGCCCATAAGGCAAACTAAGTTTTTAACTCTTGAAGCATCTAAGACCTTCTAGGTCATTCTACAAAAGTTGTACAATTTCTGCCGCAGTGAAGAGAGAGGAGAGAGTTGTGTAATGCCTCATCGAAGAGAGAGAAAGAGAGTTGTGTCTTCTCCTTCTTCTACCTCTTCGCCTTCTTTTTCAATCGCATGCCTTTATCTTCCTTTTCCTCTATGTCTCAAGATCTGCTCCATCTGATCCTCTCTGCCTTTTACATTCTCAAGTCCTCCATCAATGTGCAAGTGATATGAGCCAAGATTGTTATAGAGAATGGATACACACATATATATACATACATATATATCATCTTCTTCTTTCTCTTTCTATTTTTTTTTTTTTTTTTGAAGCTTATCGACGTGTCCTCCTGCGTGTCCCTGAGGTGTCCTGGCCGTGTCTGATCTAAAAAATAATATAAAATAATGGGGATACGTTTTTCACGTGTCGGACACGTGTCCAGAGCTTGGACACGCGCACGCGTGTCCGTATCGGACACATGTCCGACACTGGTACGGTGTTGTATATTGACGTGTCGGTGCTTCATAGAAGATGAGAGACTAAGAGAGGAATGAGAGAAAATAAATTTTGTCTCACAGAAGTGTCAGACCGTGTGTCCGAGCCTCGGATACGTGTGTCCAATAAAAAATAATATTTGAACACTTTACAGAAGTGTCGGATACGTGTTCGAGCCTCGGACACTAGTGTCGGTGTTCGAAAAGTGTCCGACACTGACACGGGACCCCTGAGAGGAGTGTCCGTGCTTCATAGTTGATAATGGCTTGTTGACATTATTTTATAAGTTTAAGTGCAATAAACCTCCTCAAATTACAAAAAAGTCCTCTTAAAATTTTAAAGTGGCAAAAAAATTCCCTAAATTTAAGTGTTTGATTACAACTTATCCATTCCGGCGAGTGACCAATCATTTTTAAAAGCATGACTTGCATAGTTGCATAACTTGCATGTGATATAAAATATTTATAAAAGGATCATACGCCTACAAAATTTAAAAAACCATAATGCCCTTGGCTGATGGTTGGACCCAATATTCACCAAATAAGCCCCAACATTTGGTGGACTAATGCAATAAAATTAAAGGGATTGTGACCTAATTTATATTCTCTCAAAGTGCACAGTAAAGATTTAAGTCCTATAACCCCATAACACAAGCTGATATTCTCTACTTCCCTCCCTAGTCAAATCTAAGATAAATTCCTCTTTTCACGGCCAAAAATGAATCTCACTCTTCAAATCTAAGGTGGGTCTCTCTCGTTACAAAGTTGTCTCCCCATAAATTTACAAAACCTAAGGCGATTTTGTTTTCGAAAAGTACAAAATCTAAGCCTACCTCTACCGCTAAATCATCATCTTGTGCGACAAAATGACAGAGATGATAAAATGATGCCTAAAGTCATTTTGTAAGATAAGACTGACATAGAAATTGAAGAGAGGTCCAAATCACAAATGAGGTGGCGGTAATAATTATTAATATTATTATTATTATTATTATTTTGGTAGTGTCGCCCGTGTGTCATCATTTTTCCCATTCAAAAAGAATGTCATCACTTTATCTGTGTGATTCTATCCCAAGGCTGCTAACTGGCACCAACCGAACTAATCCCCGTCGGGCTCTATATTTTTGAAACATTAATGTTTTAACTTTTAAATTGTTAATACAATTTGATCCAAGACACTTTTAAGGCGTTATGAAAAAATAATTGGCTAATTATCCACGACTACAAGGTACCTCCAAAACGTCGCATCTGTCCTAAAACCATATTATTTTACATAATTAATATTTCCACTGTTTTAAAAAAAATATGTCTTGTTTGGAAAATCGTGGCTCACAAGTACAATAGAGCATAGTAACATGTGAGGGCCAAAAAAGTAATATAATAACAAGTTAATTATTATTTTATACGTGTATGTGTATTTCAATCTTTTTTATTGACAAAGATGTAAAATACTATTCCTCTGTTCCAATTAAACCTCGTCTTTAGAAATTGTGAGTCATTGGTCAAGTTGTCTAAAACCTATGGCAATTGAGACAAATTAATAAGGACAAATAATTCAAATGGTCCCACCCCCAAGGTGTTGAGCCATAGGTCAAGTTGTCTAAAACCTCCACCCGTAAAGGTATTGAGATGGTCCCATGTCCACCAATGCCACTTGACTGTCGTATCCTGCCACACCCAATCATGTGATTAATTAAAAGACGAATAATTACACTTATCTTTCTCGTAATTTGTCGAAATTACAAGAAACTCTAGTTTAAGTCTGAATAAAACACATTTCCCATATAATAAAATTTGATTCTCTTACTTATTAATGTCATGCTCAAAATATACTTAAAATTAAAATTAAAAAAAATACTCTTAAAAAATTTGAAAATGATATTTTATTCATAAGTACGTTGAACTAATATAAAAGTACAATTATTCTAACAGGTATTTAAAATCATGGAAATATCAATATTATTTTAAAAATCATATGGGAAGTCTATTATTTTAAAAAAAAAAAATTTAAGCAATCCACATGGAGTTTGGTGTAATTCTCCTTTCAAGAATGTTAGACACACCACTGTACACTTATAACACCTATAAAAAGACATTCATATAGCAGTTATCCACAAGCAGAGTTCAGCTTCACAACCTCTCATGGCTTCTACTGTTCATTGCATTCTCTTATGCACTCTCCTCTTTGTTGAAGCCGCCTCCTCCGTCGCCAAAACAACTTTTCGGCCTAATGGGCTACTTCTTCCTGTCACCAAAGACTCTTCAACCCGTCAATACCTTACCCACATTAACCAAAGGACTCCTTTTGTACCAGTACGCTTCACCATCGACCTCGGTGGCAAGTTCCTATGGGTAGACTGCAACCAAAGCTATGTCTCTTCCAGTTACCGTCCAGCCCGTTGCAAATCTGCTCAATGCTCACTTGCTGGGGCTTTATATTGTGATGATTTTGTATCTTGCAATCGTGGCCCGGGGTGCATCAACAACACCTGTGGCCACTTTCCATTTAACACGGTGACTCGCGAAGCCATGAACGGTCAGATCGGGACAGACGTCTTGTCCATCCAATCGACGAACGGGAAGAACCCCGGTCCGGTTGTGTCCGTGTCCAAGTTTGTCTTTGCCTGTGCCTCCCAAATAATCTTGGGAGGTCTTGCTAGTGGTGTCAAGGGTATGGTTGGCTTAGGAAGGTCCAAAGTCGCTCTTCCTTCCCAATTCGCCTCATCTTTTAAATTCGACCGGAAATTCGCCATTTGCTTGAGTGCTTCAACAAGTTCTAGCGGTGTTGTATTGTTTGGTGATGGACCATTTGTGTTCCTTCCTCGTATTGATGCATCAAGCTCTCTGACCTACACCACGCTTATCATCAACCCCGTGACTGATGAAGCGGTTGCTGCTAAAGGCGAGCCCTCATTTGAATACTTCATTGGAGTAAAATCTATCAAGATCAATGAAAAAGCCGTCTCTATAAATTCTTCACTGTTGTCCATTAACAGTAAAGGCTATGGTGGAACAAAGATAAGCACTGTCAGTCCTTACACAGTCATGGAGACTTCAATTTACAACGCTGTGGTTAAAGCTCTCATCAACAACCTGTCAAATGTGGCTAGAGTTGCCTCCGTGGCACCTTTCGGGGCATGCTTTAGCTCAAAGAACATTGGTAGCACGCGTGTTGGCCCGGCTGTGCCTCAAATTGATCTCGTGTTGCAGAGTAAAAGTGTGTACTGGAGGATCTTCGGCGCAAACTCGATGGTGCAAGTAAGTAAAGATGTGTTGTGTCTTGGGTTTGTGGATGGTGGCATAAACCCTAAAACTTCAATAGTGATTGGAGGACATCAAATTGAGGACAATCTTTTACAATTCGATCTCGCAAGATCCAGGCTTGGATTCAGCTCTACCCTACTGTTCCGACAAACAACATGTGCCAACTTCAACTTTACAACCAGTGCTTAGATCGATGCTTAATTTCGATCAGAACTTAATCATATTACTATATATGTGGTATATAAACGTATGATCGATTGTGTATTTTTATGAGATTAATAAGTGACAATGATTCCTAGAGATGGCCAGCAATGATTTATTGTATTGCATTTTGCATTAAAATATGGTGCATTTTGATCTCTTGATATTTAGTGATTTAATTAACTAACATGTATGGTTGTATGTTAAATTAATATATCCTCAATTAATTTTCTAACAAAATGTTTAAGTTATTATATGATTATTTAATTTCAAGATCTGAATAAGGAACCATGATTTCTTGACATGGTATCACCACCAATGCTTTATCATAACCAAGAGAAAAGGCTCCTATCTTAGTTCAATTTACTTTCAAGATTAGAATGCCGGTGGGTTCAACAAAAATAATATCAACTTACACATTTTATCAAACACCTATTATGCAAACCAACTTAAATCGCTTTCAATCCCACGCTCTTGAACTATATGTTTAAAAATGAAGTTTAAAATAGTATTCAGAGTCAAATACCCAATTGGAATTCAATAAAAGAACTCAGATAGAAGCAACACACAGACTGAAATAACGATCACAAACACGATATAATGTACGAAAAATAACAAGAATGATGAACTGTAATTCAGGAAATTCTGATTGTGTAAAAATGCCCCTAACCTTTGCCTGCGAAGTCTTAGAAAATATAAATCTATATATTTTATGCTAATCAAACAATGTCTAAGTACATTGCTCTTCTTCCAAGAGGAATTTGAGTGTTTATTGTCATTACTCGAGAGGTTATTTTACTAGTAACCTGTATAATATATATATATATTTAGAAAGTTGAAGTCAATATTATTAATAAGTAAACTGTACAGCCCAAAGTTAGCCCAAAGCTAACCACAGACCAGTGGCCCAAATGAAGCAGCCCAAAAAGACAACAGCCCAAACACATCATCCCAATTACAACCGCTAAAATAAACATGAGGCTAACTGAACCTCAAACCAAAATCGTTACAGGAGTTGCAGACATTTCGGTAATGAAGGAGGACGACTCCATCTTCAAGACGCCTGGTCTGGTGGTTTCGCCAGAGGTCGAATCACTGAGGCTGGAATATCCCATATATTGGTGTCTCAAATTGAGGATGAGAGCCGTTTAGCCCTGATTACATACAAGGTTTGGTGGAGGAATGTATTGGTGTCTAGTTTTTATAAATATCCCATTCTGCATGAATCGAAAATATTTCAAAAAAAAAAAACCAAGTGAAGTGAGAATATTGGACCATATATAACTTTATCATTAAACTGGTAGTTAATTAATAATGTAAAATAGATGTTTGTGTATTTATTTATAAGTAATTAGGATAAGATTAATTATTAGTATCTTTAGGGTTAGTGAATATTGGACCATAAAGTCACATGCAAGGACACTCATTAATAAAGGACAAATTTTCCACAGAAGGTAAAGGCAAAGTTCAAAGCCTCCGTGGAGCAGGCCCCTTGTCGCCATTCTTGACATCTTTACTAAACTTTCAAGACAACATGGGCATAGTGTATGCCGCATACACTACAAAACAAAGCACATTATTACCCACTAATATAAGATTGATTATTGGTAAAATGAGGGAAGTGACAGACCATAAAGTCATGCAAGGACACTCACAAATAAACGAACAAAAAATAATAATAATAAAATAAAATAAAATTTAAATTTAAATTTAAAAAAATTTACCAAAAAAGGTAAAATCGTAGGTGAAAGTCGGTCAAGTAGGTATTTATTTGTTCAATGCACGACACATCAGGTACATTATAACCGTATTTATTATGTACGTGCAAGTGCATGAATAACACGTGCAGGCATGTATGATTGTGATAGCCCTATGAACGGTGCACCGGGCCTACAGAATATATTTCTCCACCGAGCAGTGGCGGAACTAGAAATTTACTTGAGTAGGGGTAAACGTTGACAATAATGTGATTAAAATTTTTGAATCAAAAACATAAATAGTAAAGGAGGGGTTTTTAATGTTTAAAAATTTTGTGACATCCATTGAAGAAGAAAAAAACGTGTTTTTTTTCGAATTTTGAAATTTTTGTTGAACAAATAAGTTAAAAATAAGAGATTTTTTAAAATTTTGATTTTTATTAAGACCTTTTGTGATTTTTTTTAAAATTTCAATGGGGGCAATTTAAGAATTATCAGAATTTATACATATAAAATATATATAACTAAAAACTACAGTTGGGGGCAGTTGTCCCCACTGGTCCTAATGTAGCTACGCCACTGCCGGCCTGGCCCCAAGTCTCCATTCTTACCCCTTTTTAGGGTAGAGATAGAAAGAAGACCCGATTCAGAAAACAGGAAAATAGGAAAATGGGTTAAACTTGCAAATAGATAGGCAATGTCTAACTTAATTTTATATTTTATTTTAGACACTTGTTGTGATTGTACTGGGCTATGTAATTAGAGAGATGAAATTCATCCTCCCAAGACTGGGCTCAACAAAAATGATGTATAATGTAACACACAACCGTATGCATGTAGTAATATATAATTTCACAAAATCAAAAGCACAACATTTTATTACGAAGCCAAAAGGCACAACGTTTTATAACAACACGCAGAATATAATAAAACATTGGTTAAACCATCACAACAAATCATAACCATCTAAACATGGGATGTAAAGTTAAAGTTGGCACATGTTGTTTGTCCGAACAGTAATGATGAACTGAACCCTACCCTAGATGCTGCAAGATCAAACTGTAGAAGATTGTCCTCAATCTGATGTCCTCCAATCACAATCGAAGTGCTTGGCTCTCTTCCACCATCTACAAACCCTAGACACAATACTTCATTGCTGACACGCACCATCGAGTTTGCTCCAAAGATCCTCCAGTACACATTCTTGCTTTGCAACACAAGATCAATGGTTGGCACAGCCGGGCCAGAACGAGTGCTGGAAATGCTCCTCGAGCTAAAACATGCCCCAAAAGGAGCCACAGACGCAACCCTAGTCGCACTCCGGAACTCCTTGATGAAAGCCTCAATAAAGGCTTTGTATATCGAAGTCTGCATGACTGTGTAAGGATGGATAGTGCTGATCTCTGTTCCACTTGATAGCAATGTTGCATTTATAGGGACAACTTTCTGGTTGATTAGGATAGATTTTACTCCAATGAAGTAATGTGAATAAAGTGCCGAGTAGTTGGGGATAAGTGGTGTGTAGAAAAGTGACTTTGAGGCATCAACATTAGGAATGAACACATAAGGTCCATCACCAAACAGTATGACACCCTTAGAAGTTGTTGATGAACTCAAGCAAATGGCGAATTTCCGAGGAAAGCTAAAAGCCGTGGCAAGTTGGGAAGGAAGAGAAACTGTAGTCCTTCCAAGGTTAGCCATACCCTTGACGCTACTAGCAAGACCATGTAAGAGAGTTGTGGAGCTACAAACCATGAGAAACTTGGATATTTTGACAACCCGGCCGGGGTTTTTGCCGTTGGTGGATTGGATGGACACGACATCTGCTCCCAGCTGACCGCTTCCTCCGGTGAGGGTGACGGTGCTGAATGCTCCGACGCCACGTGTTGTTGTTGCACCCTGGCTTGAATGTACACTTTGGACAAACACTAGTCCAAGCAAGTAAGCATTGAGCTGAATTGCAATGGGCTGGACGGTAGGTGGAAGAGATAAATCCTTTTTCACAGTCTACCCATGACAACTGGCCGCCGAGGTCGACCGTTAGCTCACGGGCACCTGAGGGGTCCCTTGGTTGATGTGGGTGAGGTATTGACGAGTTGAAGAATCTTTGGTGACCGGAAGAAGAAGCCCTTTCGGTCGTAAAGAGGTTGTGGCGACGGACAGTGTCGACGCTGCAATGAAAAGAGAGTAGAAGAGAATGAAATGAAAGGAAGAAGCCATGAGAGAGAGATGGTGAAGCTGAATATATGCTATATATGGTAGCTTCTTCGGTTTTTAAAGAGACTTTGATGTGTTATATATATATATATATATTTGTGTTCTTGGTGTCTGTCTTCGTGATGTTTGGTAGTGTTAAATTCAGGTGTTGTCTTAAAAAGTCCAAATAGCGGTCGGACCAACCACAGCTGGTAGGATGATTTTAATATATGTATGATTTTTTGATAAATCTGCCAATAGTTTAATTTCCTTGTATTAGTAGTATAAAGTGGAATTAAGATAATGAAATAACTGGCTATAATTTAATCTCTGGAGAATCTCGTGCCTGTGCTATATTTTCCAAGTATTACATTCTCTCTATCACACTTTTTTAAAACAATAAAGTGTTACATACGAGAAAAATCAATTTAATAATGTCATTTGATCTTATCAAGCTAGATGCCCAAGTGAGTTATACAAATGACCGTATGTATCAATTGCAGTGCTCTTTGATTTAATTATTCCCAAGTTAAATATATCAAATATAAAATATTAGAATAAAAGTTAAAATTCCAATATTTCTCTTTTAAAGCACGGTTAGTAATTAGATCTCTTATACCACTTCCCAAGTTGAAGCCCATGGCCCTGGGAATAGACAAGATAGAACTAGAAGAGTTAAAAAAAAATGATGAAATCAACGAATATGTACATTGATTATTGGATAATTGAAAAAGCTCTTTGAAAAGCAACGGTCTAATTCTTGAAAACGAATGGGTCTTTGGCAATTGTGTAACAGGCTAAGCCCATTGTAATAGGTTTTTCTGTTTGCCCAATGGTCCAGCTATGAACCTTGCTTTCCTTATGGCCCAGTTACACATACTTCTTTGTATTGTTTCAGATTTGCCCAAACTGGTACAAGAGTTCAGCCCAACATGCCATTAATATTTGGGCTACTTCTGTACAAACAACACCATCTTTTTCTGAAAGTCTTATTGGGCCATATGCTCGCTATTATTGGGCTCCTAAGCTTTTTTTCTCCCAAAAATAAAATATTTATATATATATGTGTGTGTGTGTATCTATTATAGTATTATCAATTATGTAATCAATTTTTTTTTTTTTTTTTTTTTTTTTTTTTTTTTAACATTGGCAAGAAAAAGACACTCTTTTCTACCATTATACGTCAGATGTAAGAATTGGTTGCTTCGGGGCCAATGGCTGTATTACCTAAAGACTGGACCAATATAGTTTAATCTGGACCAGAAGTAACCCAAGAGTGTAAATCATCCTCCAAATAACGTATCAATAAACTTGATTGGGTTGGTAGAATTTAGGGGCTAACCCAAAATCAACCCCAGCCCAATCCATAACCAACTCCCAATTTTAAGGGACTGGAGTTCCGTTCGTTAAGTTTTAATAAAAATGGGGTTGACTCTAAATTAATCTACAGGATTTTTCTGAATCAAAATTATAAAGTCCATAAGAAACCTCTCAAAATAATTATTCTACAGACAAACAAATAGAATTACAATTCTCTAATACTCCCATTCACCATGGACAAGTAGAGAAAATATAATATACCATTATGCCACATGGTCTTTGGTATGTTGGCTATTGAAAAAGTGGATAAACTGTTAATCTAATTTTTGTCATCTAATTGATAGAAACTCTTACTCTTAAGTATTTCCGTTAGAAATTTATGTCTAAATAACATGGTCCTGATAAAAAAATATTAATGATTGTATTTAGCTGATTGAATTTTTGTTCTTTCGATGGAGCGGACCAATTGTGGGTTTCAATCAATGTATTAAAAAGAATAAAAACTCTTTCAAACTATACACATTCACTTTAAAAAAATAGATCTAAATAGTATTGTTAATATAATTAGTCAACAAAGTGACCATGCTACTAAAGTCTCTTTTAAATCTTAGCTTATAGAAAGTAAGATAGTCGAACAAGTCTGAAAAATCACTCAGTCAAATCTACTCAAATGAACTCCAGCCTAAACCAATTTTTACAACCTCTTGATCCCATACTTATTGTGCGTGTATGCGGTCCTTTGAACTTTGGAATTAATAATAATAGGGTAAATTACACTTAGACCCCATGTGGTTAGGTCATATTACACCTATATGAATATTTTGATTTTAGATTTTACTTATATATGAATTAGTAATTTAACATTTCACTTGCACCCCAAATATCAATTCAAGACTATACTACCATTTGACCTCATATTAATTATATTTGTGACCAAACTACCCATCCCCCCTCTCTGTGACCTTTCCCCTCTCTCTCTCTCTACCCTCTTTTTCCCCTTTCTCTCTCCCTCTCATCGGAATCAATCGGAGTCAGCGAAACCAAACTCAATTCGGATTACAGGCTTATTGAAACCCAGTTCTTCTCCGGTAAAAAACGACAGAACTGAACTGACCCAGTTCCGGCGAGATCCTAGTGTCGGCGAAACAAAACTCAGTTCCGGCGAGCTCCAAGTAGCAAAACCCATTTTATATCGGCGTGTTCCCAAGCGACGACAAAGCAAAGACAGGCATCTAGTCAGAGCAATCAGCGATGACGGCGTCAGATGTGGCTGTGGGTTGTGGATCTGTGATGCGGCGGGCCGGCGGGTTTGGTATATGGTGTGGGTGATATATATATGTGTGTGTGATTTGGTGGAAAATGGGAAAGAAATCCTAAATTGAAGAAAGAAAACAAGGGTTCAACGCCGCCGGAGGTTTCGACATCATCGTCGTCTTCTCCACTGTCGTCGACGTTTGATTTGACAAATCGTCGTCATCGACAAATCGATCCCATCGTCTCTCCCGCCGCCATCGCGACCACCTCCACCACGACCTCTTTCACTGCCGTCGCGACTGTAGCTACCTCTCTCCACACAAACCCTCACACACAGATACGCGACTGTAGCACGAGATGAGGATTTTTGCCGCCGATTATGACGCTGTCGAGGCTGTAAGCATAATACGATGTGTCGCTGCCGAGATATATTGATTGGGCCACCGTAGAGCTTGTAATCCGACACCTGCCGCCGACATCAACTCGCCTTCGATTCTTTGTCATCGACGTCCATTTCTGCAGTGGGTGGGATAGGATTTTGTGTATTTTTGGGTTTGGTTTTAGGTGGGTGGTGGTGATGAGGTGTTGGGTGGGGGTGCAGTTAGGTTTTGGGTGGGTTGGTGGTGCAGGGAGGTGTTAAGGTGGGACGTTGGTGGAGCTGCCGGTGTTAATGGTGGGAGCTGCCGGTGTTGAATATATATATATATATATATATATATATATATACACACACACACACACACATATAGGTGTTGAATATATATATATATATATATGGGTTTTTTTGTCATTTAAGATTATATATATATATTGTATTAAAAAATTGAGGGTAAAATGGTCTATTCATATGTATCAGAAGTCAAAAAATAAATTGGGGTGTAAGTGAAAGTTAAAACCAAAATCTTCATCTGGTTGAAATATGACCTAACCTCAGGGGGTCTAGGTGTAATTTACCCATAATAATAATATCAATTTGTGTGTATATATATGTATATGTATATATATATGTATGTGTATATCAGGAAGGCTCTCATGCGATCCAAAACAACGGACTTTTCAACTGACCAAAAGTCAATTAAGAAAATTACACTTTTTTACTTTATCAGACCTAACCATAGTTAATTTACCATAATTAGCCAATACCATATATTGCTTAAAGACCTTTTATTGTTTCCAGGATTAAACAATATATACTTTCTGTTTGAGACTCTATTATTAGAGGTTGTGCTTATTCACCAACCCTAAAAAATTGGTATCCTTTGAACCCAAAAAAAAAAGATTATTCACGAAGTGTTGAATAATGGGTCGACGAAAAAAATAAAAAATAAATAAGAGAGCAATAGACTAACAGTCAAGCCATCGAGGTAAAAAATATTTTATAAATAAATAAATCAAAGTGCAAAAAAAAGAGAGGGAAAGTGATAGTGACCTGAATTCGATTTTGGAGAATGAATATAGTAGTTGTGTTGCTGCTGTAATTGTGAAGATGGTGGCTGTGATGACGGTAGTAGTTGAAATTGCAAGAGCAATGGAAGGGATTAAGGAGAGAGGAATTGAATAAATGTATTGGCTAATTATAATAAATTATTTATAAATAGGTCTGATAAAGTAATAAAGTGTAATTTTTCTAATTGATTTTTAGTCTATTAAAAAATTCGTTATTTTGAACCGCACGGGAGCCTTCTTGTATATATATATATATATATATATATTAGTAACTATAATAAGATTAACTACTAATATGGGATTGGTTATTGGTAAAATGAGGATTAGTGACCGACCATAAAGTCATACAAGGACATTCATAAATAAAGAACAAAAATTTCCCAAAAGGGTGGTAAAGTAAAAGTTCAAAGCATCTACCGCCTGGGCCCAAGTCTTGATTCTTGACGCCATTTTTAGACTTCAAGTTCAAGTCAACGATGGCATACCACTGTATGCCGCGTAAAAATTGTTGACAAACAAAAATAATGGTGAATGTAACACAACCATTTGCATGTGCGCGCGTTATCTCATATTAGTTATTAGATTTAAAATTTTTGATTCATAATTTTTGTGAGTTAAAATTATTAAAATAAACATCTAATATAAATATAAATAATATATGTATATAAAAGTAATATGATTAAAAATAATTTTAAATGATTTAAAAATAAAAAATGACAGTGAGTCAAAAATTTTGAATTAAAAAACTAATATGAGAAGGATGGAAAAATATATAATTTCGCAAAATATTAAAAAACCAAAGGCACAACGTTCTATTACGAAACCAAATGGCACAACGTTTTATTACAGCATGCAGTATATAATAAAACATTGGTTACACCATCATAACAAATCATAAGCATCTAAAGATGAGATGTAAAGTTGAAGTTGGCACATGTTGTCTGTCGGAACAGCAATGAAGAACTGAACCCTAGTCTGTTTGCCTTAAGATCAAACTGTAGAAAATTGTCCTCAATCTGATGCCCTCCGAGCACCATCAAAGAGCCAGTCTCTGTACCAGCATCCACAAACCCTAGACACAACACTTCGTTGCTGACCCGCACCATCGAGTTTGCTCCAAAGATCCTCCAGTACACATTCTTGTTCTGCAACACGAGATCAATGTGTGGCACAGCCGGGCCAGCACGGGTGCTGGAAATGCTCTTGGAGCTAAAACATGCCCCGAAAGGAGCCACGGACGCAACCCTAGTGGCGCTCGGGAACTCCTTGATGAAAACCTCAATAAAAGCATTGTATATCGAAGTGTGCATGAGTGTGTAAGGATCGACAGTGCTGATCTGAGTTTGGATCTCATTGTAACCTGATATTAATCCAGGGTCTATAGGGACAACCTTTTGGTTGATTAGGATAGATTTTACTCCAATGACGTAAGGCGCAGAGGTGGGGATAAGTGGGGTGTAGATAAGGGAGTTTGAGACATCAACATTAGGAAGGAACATATAAGGTCCATCACCAAACAATATGACACCCTTAGAAATTGTTGATGAACTCAAACAAATGGCGAATTTCCGAGGAAATCTAAAAGCCGTGGCGAGTTGGTAAGGAAGAGTAACTTTATTCATTCCAAGGCAAGCCATGCCCTTGGAACTACTAGCAAGACCTTGTAAGACAGATGTGGAGGTACAAATAAAGAGAAAGTTTGATAGTGAGACAGCCCGACCGTCGTTGGATTGGATGGACACCACATCTGCTCCCAGCTGACCGCTTCCTCCGGCCAAGCCGTTGACGGTGTTGGTTGGTGCGATGCCACATGTGTTGTTGATGCAGTCTGGCTTGACTGGACAGTTTGGACAAACAGTATCCCAAGCAACTTTGCATTGAGCTGAATTGCAACGAGCTGGACGGTAGGTGGAGGAAACAAAACCTTTTTCACAGTCTGCCCATGACAAATGGCCGCCGAGGTCGACGGTTAAGGTCAAGGGCACCTGAGGAGTCCTTTGGTTGATGCGGGTAAGGTATTGTTGGGTTGAAGCATCTTTGGTGACCGGAAGAAGAAGCCCTTTTGGTCGAAAAGAGGTTGTGGCGACTGACGACAACGTCGACGCTGCAATGAATAGAGAACAGAACAGAATAAAATGAAAGGAAGAAGAAGAAGCCATGATAGGTGGTGGTGGTGAAGTTGAATGCTATGCTACCTTCCGTTTTTAAAGAGATTTTGATGTGTTTTTTTTATCTATGTTTATGTGCATGGTCTCTCTCTTCATTATGTTTGGTAGTGTTAAAATTCACGTGTTGTCTTAAAAAGCCCAAATAGAGGTCAGACATGGCTGCCTGGACCCAGCTTCACACCAACCGCAAGTGGTAGAACCCTATGATGTTTTGGTATAAAGTGTTGTTAGGATGATTTTAATATGATGATTTTGGATAATGTGCCATATGCTTTCCTTTTATCAATATCAAGTGGAATTAAAATAATGCAATAATTGGTTTTAATTATTTAATCTCAGGAGAACCTCATGCCTGTGCTAACATTTTCTATTACTCTCAACTTTCTTATATATTATCTTCAATTAATCTATCACAATTTATCAAATCACCGCCTATATAAAGGGCTATGTACAACAGAAAATTAATTGAATAATGTCATTCGGTCTTATCAAGCTAGATGCGAACTAACGTATTTGATGGGCTCTTTCCATTCCCAATATGGCAAGTGAATTTTAGTGTACCGTATGTCTCACCGTCCTCCTTAATTTAATTATTTCTTTATTAAATATCACATATTTAATCGGATATAAAGTTAATATCCCGTATCATGTGATCAACTTGTATTTCACTTAATGAAATATTATAATAAAAGTTAAATTTCCAATATTTCTCATTTAAAGCATTATAGTAATTAAACAACTCTTATATATATATATATAGTTGATGCCCATGTTGAAATGGTTTCAAGCCCATGTCCCCTGATACCAGTTCCCATGATGGATAGGGGAATGGATAAAGATAGAAGAGTTAAAAAGATTGTCTTTGGTAAGCGTGGTCGATAGATATTGGATAATTAAAAAAGCTCTTGCAAGCAACGAATGGGTCTTTGGTAATTGTGTAACAGACTACGCCCCATTGTTTTAGGTTTTTTTGTTAACCCAATGGGACTGCTATGAACCTGCTTTTCCTATGGGCCAGTTACACATATTTACAGTTCAGCCCAACATGACATTAATGTTTGGGCCACTTCCGTACAAATACCATCATCTTTAACGGAGAGCCTTATTGGGCCATCTGCTCGTTCTTATTAGGCTGCTAAGGCCTAATATCAATGGCAATTTTACAAACACAAAATAATCTATTCACCCTATAAAAGTGTATTCTATTTGTTTTTTTATATATACACTTTTTTGTAATAATAATAATAATAATAATAATAATAATAATAATATATTTTTCAAATAATTACTAAAATAACACATCTTCTAAAAGTCACTTTTTATTATTTATATACAATTAAATTATTTAATTTATTTTAATACATAAATGTGACTTTTCAAATAACTACTAACACTTCTTCTAAAAGTTACTTTTTAACTGCATTAACACCTCTTCTAATGGTCACCTTTTAACTGCAAACACTTATTTGTTCAACCATATAATATATATATATATCTAACATTCATATCACCCTATATCTCACTCCTCTCTATTTCTTTCCATCTCTCTTTGAAAAGAATTTCTTCGCAAAAAATTTGTTAGAGGTTTCTTCTTCCACAAACAATTTCAACGGTTTTGAGAGGAGATTCGTCTTTTGGTTCATGTACATCAAATCACAACTCAAAACCCTTTCAAATTATTTTTTTAAAAGGTATGTTTTAATTTGAATTGAATAACAATTTATATATTTTATCTTTGGGTAATTTACACAGACCTCCCCTATGGTTTGCCATAATTACAGGCGGCACCCTTCCTGTTCCGAAAATTACGCGGACCTCCCCTACTTTTGAAAATATCCTACACGGACCTCCCTTATGTATAACGGACCGTTAAATACACTAACGGAGCTGTCAAAATTACTGAAATACCCTCATCTTAGCATCTGAAATTACTAAACTACCCCCATAAGCGTGCCAAACTCAGACTCCTCTCTCTCTCTCTATGAACAATCACTATCCATTCTCTCAGAAATCATAATTACAGACTGAAAACGAACAAGAAGTGAAATGGATGACGATGACGAATCCCAGCTCAAGGCCTTTCAGAGTCTCTTGGCAGCTGAAGCAGACTTCATGGCCTCTGAGAACTACCACCAGAACCCCACTGCAGTCCGTTGGAGAAAGCAAGCTTTGGACTTCATACTCAAGCTAGTGAGGAAAACACATTCTTGAGCTAGAAATATTCTTTGACTTTATTAAAATGGTGATTGTTTATTGTTCTCTAAAATTTGAGCATGTTGTGTGTTAATTGTTGCAGTATAGAGAAAACCCATTTAATCACGATGATCCCTTCATCCCACTTTCTCGCTCTGACTTACTTCGATCGGCTCTCTCTCTCTATCTTCACTTTCTCTCTCTAGGCAGCCATGGACTCAAAATCTAACAAATTGGAGATGTATTAGTTGATGATTATTAAAAAAAATAAAAAATTGGTTGCTTAGAACTTTGTCAAAATTCAAGAAAATTAAATCAAATGCTTGTGACTCTCTCACTGCTCATTTTCGTGGCCGGAGTTCCGTGACGAGTCATCGGGGAATTATGCTTTCTTTCCATTGGTGAAACAGATTAGAGAGAGAGAGTCAAAGAATGTAGATCCACACAATCACAACCCGTTGCCGTCACAGATTGTGTAAGAAATTTTCAATACCACAAGATTGAAACTAAGAAACGCATGAGATGGTTCTTGTTTAACCTCCAGTGGTAATTTTATCCACATGGTTCCGCATTCATTTTCAATATTATTTGTAATTGTTAGTAAGAAACTATTTATTCATCGTGTCTTTAGACGATCATGTTGCAACAAGAATGAGTGCTTAAAATTTAGTGCTTTCTTATTTGATAGTTGCATAACAGTTGATTCAGTGGAGAAACAGATTCAATAAGTTCTGATTGACCTATCAAAATTAAATTAGTCCTAATTTGACATCATGAATCAAGTTGATTCAGATTTTGAATTAAATGTCTCTTTCTGACTATTCTAAGTTTGTGAAATTAGATTAGATTTACCTGGAATCTGGGTGTAGAATCGCTATGGGGATGATAATTAGGCTCTTTGGAGCTGCATTCAGCATGCTTAGTCTGATCACCAATTGAAAGAAAGCATAATTCCAGCTTTCTTTCCATTGGTAAAATTTGAGTTCATAACCCGTCGCCTCACTATCTCAAACCCACCACCACAACCCGTCGCCGTCAGAGATCCTCGCCATCATCACCACTGACTAAACCAGATGAAGGCTTGATATATATATATATATATCATATCAAGTATAAATATATATTTTTTAAATATAATATTTATTTAATTATATAGACTAGGGTATTTTCGGCATTTTAAAAAAATTAGTAGCTGACGTCATTATTTTTCGTCGTTAACTGGCGTTGACCTTAACGGAAGGGAGGTCCGTGTAGGATATTTAAAAAAGTAGGGGAGGTCCGCGTAATTTTCGGAACAGGAAGGGTGCTGCCTGTAATTATGGCAAACCATATGGGAGGCCTGTGTAAATTACCCTTTATCTTTCTATCTAATCACACACACACACACACATATTGTTTCATATATAATTAGTACATGAGTTATTATATTTTATATATATGTTCTCCTAATATTTCAGTTCTGGAATTCTATTTTTACAATGTGAAAGAAATATGCATGAATATTAAATTTGGTCTGTTCAAAAAAAATTACATGGATAAAATATATTAAATATTGTATTTTATATGTAATACACAATCATTGATTGAAATGTCAATTAGTTATCATAGAATTCTTTCACGAATAAATCATTATATATACAATACATAATTAGTATATAAGGAGTTTTTATATTTTATATGTTAAAGTTTATTCAATTTTGGTTAACTTTCAATGAATGAGGTTATTTTTGTTTTTATTGCTATCGATTTACTTTACCTTTAAAGATTAAACAAATCATCCATTAGTCAAGGCCCAGTAATGTATCCCTAAAGACACAAAAATAACCAACACACTCCAGAACTGTTGTTATACTAATCATAATCCCATTATGATTGTATTGTGGTCGCTTAATCGAAAAAATTTCCGATTAGTTTACCAAACAAAGCTGTTCCTTATTTTGTTAACAATGGAGTACTGCATGTCTTGTGCCATTGTATTTGGATTGCCATTGTCTTAATTTGGACTCCTTGATTATATTAGTCATTGTTGCTGGTGATAAAATATAAGTTGAATTAAAAAATCAAACAAATAAAACCAACTTAAAAGAATACGGTGCTCAATTAGAGAAAAAAATAAGGAGAATGAAATCAGCTAAGTTTGTAAGTTATCAATTATATACAGGATCGGTTGATAGGTATTTTTTAAAATATTATTGAGTGCAATATATATATATACATATATACATATACTCGGTTTTAGTTTTCTAATTGGAACTTGGATAATGAGATGGATTTGATTATGATTATGATTATGATTTTGATTTTGATTATGATTATGACCGTTAAATGATGGACTTGATGATAGGGTTAAATGAACGACTTTGGGATTAAGTTTCTTAATTAATATATATACATTATTATTATTTTTTAAAGAGTTAAGTGCATTAAACTTCCCTCAACTTTATTTTCTTTCCTAATAAACATCATAAACTAAGTGAAAGACACTTAAACCCTTAAACTATTTCAATTGTTCCAAATCATTAGTAGACCGTTTGAAATCTAATGTCCAAAGAAGCACATGACGGATTTGATTATGATTATGAAATACACGTTTGGTGAGAATTCATTTTTGTTTTCTTTCATGATAAATTATCTTCTTAACATAAAAAAAATGTGTGTATGAATCCATCTCTATTTGTTATCATCTTTGTCAAAAAAAAAAAAAATTCTCTTTGGAAAGACTTGTATGCAAATTGAAATACATGGTTAGAATTCTTTTAAAATTTTTTTAAGGACTTTGTGATTTCATAGAGTTTATTCTCTTGGATAATATTTTAAGATATTTTTGCAATATATTAATAAATATAACATAAATTTTTTTAAAAAAAAAAATTCAATGGATTTTTTTATTTCTCATGTATCAATAATCATATAAGGACTCTCTTTATCACTTCAAATTTTTATTTTTTAAGTCATTTATTATTGATTGTTTACGTCACACACATCATAAAAAAAAAAAATAAAAAAAAATAAAAAAAAAATAAAAACTACTTTATGAGTACAATCTTAACAACAAACACACCTTTTAAAAGTCATCTCCTTAATGCAAAACACTTCTAATATTTTAATAATTAGACAAAAAGATGATTAAGACCCTCGTATAAATCATATTAATATTTTAATTTGAATTAACATCTATCCCGTAAATCTAAAATAATTTTTTGAGATAAAATAATATATAAAATACCAATTATTTATCCAATACCAATTATCTATCCAATATAGATTTTTCTTTACGTGCATTGCACGTGTTCATTTTCTAATACAGATAAATATGTGTTTCTATTATGGTATAATCAGTGTTATGAAATTGTGATTATTTTTTTATTTTTTTACATTAGCAAGAAACACACTTTTTACCCACACCGGACTCAAACGCCTCTCTCCTTCTTTGAGAATGGGGAGATTATACCATTGTACATCAAAAGTAAGAATTGGTTGCTTAGGGGCCAATGGCAGTATTACCTAGAGATTGGACCAATATAGTTTAATCTGGATCAGAAGCAACCCAAGAGTATAAACATCATCCTCCAAAGAACGGAGCCGTAAACTTGGTTGGATAGGGATTAGCCCAAAATCAACCCCAGCCCAATCCATAACCGACTTCCAACCAGCTCCCAATTTCAAACTGCGGTATCAAAATTATAAAGTACATAAGAAACCTCTCAAAATAATTGTTCTAAACAAATAGAATTACAATTATTGTCTTCTTATATAATCAAAATATAAATATAAATTCCATAAACTATTATTTATTTATAACCATAATAACAAATTTAATAACCATGGAATAATCTTACTTGTCAAATTTGATCAAGTTAGGCCTAGGTAGGCAGCTTCAGATTGGTGTAAATCCGGGTTCAGTTGCTCTGACTTGGCCCAATTCACATTAAAGTCAGGTTAAAAAATTTGAATTCAAACCTATCAAGAACCCAAATCGATTTGGTTTTCAATTTACCCACCCGAGTTGGAATTTATATGAAGTGTGGAGGTGATATTATGGATTAAAGTTCATATTAAAAAGAATAATTAGAAAGATGATTTACAAATATAAGTTTTCATTACAGAATTCTCACCAAAAACCATGTGAATGTGGCAAATACTCAAAATTAAATTGGATTTGATGGTTCTTCATTTAAACTTGAGGGAATCAAGTTTGTTTTTGTAATTGTTAATATATATTCATTCCGTTCACCTCAAACTCGAGCTTGGATAAACTAAGTCATTGATTTATTCCGTTAGAGTGGACTTGGAATGTGAATTTGGTTGGACATATCAATGACTTGGTATGCTTAACACATCTAATATTTACTCATCTAAAAGTTAAACTTTGATGTACGGTATATATTAAGTTGCTCACTGCTATCAAGAATTACGCAAATAGTGGATGAGTGACTAGTTATCTATGAAAAAAAGAGAAGAAGAGGAGTTGTATGAGTTTGTTTTTCAAGTTTTTTTTTTTGAAAAAAAGGAGAATAAAAAAGAGTAAAATGTTGTCAATTTGTTTTTCAAAGTGGGAGTATAGAATAGACTGGATAGTGAGTCATCATATTCCATCTCATTAAGTCACCATCATTTCTAATAGTTGCGTGTGTACGTGTATAATTAAGAAAATAATTGTTATATTTGGAGGTGTTTGATGAATGCATTGAATGTGAGTTGGAAGTAGGGTCATTCGGAATCAATACTAACAAACGACCCCTCAATAAACTAACCAGATAAATGCAAATCCCTCTTTAAGGATTTCTATATTATCTTAGGTTTTGCACGGGCTGCTTCTTAAATTACTAATAAAGGTTAAATTCATTTTTGATAAATATGTAGATTCGGTTCAAAAGTATATTTTTTGACTTGCTATCATTGCCCACAACTTTTCTTTGTCCTTGTTTAGTGAATAAATGATTCCAAAATAATCAAATATTTATTCAAACTCTAAAGTCCAAACGTCCAATTAAAGAGACAAATGTTTTTGGCACCACATAAAAACGGATTCTCTTGGTCTTGGGCTCTCTTCGCAAAGTTGAAAATGATACGAGTTCCATCCATTTTTATCATTCATTGATGTGTAATTTATTAAACTAAATACTTTAAAACAAAGTGAAGAGGACCCTATTTTATTGATTATCCTGTTAGGTCTAATTTGATTGAAAAGAATGAAATGAAAGGGAAAGAAAAGAAATGAAATAGAGGGATGTGATGTTTTATGTTTGATATAAAATTTTGTAAGAAAAAGGAATGGAAGGATCTCAAGGGATATACTTGAGTTTTTTTTTTTAATTTTTAGGTCAAGAATGTTATATTAGAAGTTAGAGAATTGAAGGCTTGAAGTTGGGTCCTCAAAGATAACGGAAAGCAATCCAACTGCTGGGTTACGAAAGCGTTCACAGGTACAATAAAGTTTGATGAGTTGGTTTTATTATCATTTTAAAAATTGAAGAAAATGCTATCATCTTTAATGAAACTTTTTTAATACCAAATTTACCTTTATTTTTATAAAAGACAAAATCTATAGAAAATGGTACGGTGATAAATTTATTAAAATTGTTTATTTTCTTTTCTTTCTCCAAACATGAGTAATATTTTTTTTTTTTTTCTTCGTTGGTCAGCCAAATAAAATAAGTGGTTCACACTATCCTATCATTACTTTTATCTTCTTTTATTTCTTAATTAATGTTATATTCTTCTTCTTTTTTTATGCTATACCAAACATAGTCTAAGAGTTTTAGTTAAATATTGCTTGTTAGAGTTCGTCAAAAATTAATCCAGACACTGTAGCATTACTGAAGTCACCACAAAGTTACGATATTATCAAATTTTTGAAATGTGAAATATTGGCGTAATTAATTGCAAAAAAAACAAGTCATAGCTATTTTATTTTAATATTTTTTAGGACAAAAATATTAAGAGTTAGTGATTATTTTTGTGGATAGAAAGATAGAATATATGCCCAAAACTTGCACCAATTTCCAAACAGGAGAGACAAAACAACTACCCGAATAAGACGGCACTTGCAACTATAGCTACTTTATTGGATTCTTAATTTTCATGTAATGGAGGCACTCAATCGAATTCCAAGTGGAGAGTACTATATTTCACGCCCCCAACTAAAGTTTATGAAATGATTGGTTCGTTACTTTATGGCATGCCTTGAATATTCAATAATATTGAAGATAATATAAAATGGTTGGGACAATTCTATTTTATCATTTAAGTGGGACTTTCATTTGAGTTTTGATTTAAAGGGGGACTTTTGTGCCTTTCCGCACGGATGAAAATTAATCATGCCATCACCTTTGTGGGAAAAATAATAATTACTATGTACAATATCATCAATGCCTCACCTCAACCTTCACTTAAATAAATCTCTAGTTTTGACTCTATTTCTACACAATCATTAACATAAAGTAAGAGAGTGTGATAAGTAGGTAATCAAGATAATGTTAAATTTCTAGTTCTAATGATTGCCACGGTGATCTTTTAATTGCTTGTTACAAATAAAAATGGATAATAATAAATTTTATGTCATGATTGTTTTAATAAAATAAAATTATATATATAAATTTTATAAAGAGTAACGAAAGAGTGATCGATTCAAACTCCCAACCACACCTATAAAGAGTTGTAAACGTGGCCGGAGAAGCTTTCCATGTTCTTGAAATTTGATAATAGAAATATTGACACCACATAGTAAAACTTACTTGAGATGTTTATAAATAGATTTTAAAATTTTAAGTATAGGGTAAAAAAGCGTATCATCATGCTCATTTGACACTCTAAAATCATATAGATTTGGACAAATAATCTTATTATCAAATTGCAAAAAGCAAAATTTGATAAAGTGATTTTAAGAATCAATCACTCACGCGGGGAGGTATGATGCTACTTTGACTTTTTTTATTTTATTATCTCGTACCTTTGCTTTGTCACACAGGTTGTTATATTGGCTATTGTTAGCTTCTTTTTTTTAAAAAAAAAAAAAAAAGAAAAAGAAAAAGAAAAAAAATTGTCTCACGACTCCCACTTGAATAGAATTAAGAGACTAATTTACTCTTCGTTTTATTTAATGTAATGAAAAAGGTGAAGGGTCCAATGGAAAAAGGTAGATGTTGTATCACAGTCAATTTGAAGAAAGCCAAACTAAGTAGGTGTTATTTTGCTCATGACAATTAAGATTGGATACTCCGGATCATTGAGAAGTAAACAATCCTATCTATTACAGTTAATTGTATCTATAGTCACAGTTAATTGGGTGGAAGACTATAGATTTCTATATGGTTATACTATTGCAAAGGATAATAAAGAAACTTAAGTATTCCTTTGTTGCTGTGTAAGATATTAATCAAATACTGTATACCACAGCACAAATGTGAAGGATCAGACAATGAATTTGGACGAGAGAGGAGGAGTAGATAAGCCACGTGGTGAAGGTGGAAATATTTGCTTTTTACATGGCATGTTCTTCGTCATACAAACATTTAATGCATTCGGCACCTTTACAGCGATGATTATTAACTCATTTTAAAGCATTAATTGTGATCATAAGTATCTCTGTTGAGACACGTAATTTATGTCTCTTTATTTTTTTTACTCTAAACACGTTCCGACTCCTCATCCTCCTATCCAAATCTCTCAAGTATCACAAAGAGTGATGAAGATTCAAGGTCCTACCCCCATGTGAGCTTAAGGTGTGCCATTGCCTAGTGTTTTTGGTAAAGTTTGGTTTATGGTAAGGATTACAGCCTCGAGATTATGGTAACCATGCTTATGGCTGGGGCTTTGCTCGAGAAATGCTTTTTCGAAGTCCAATGACCCATCTTGTTGCTGCTGAGGTTTGATTTGTGCTTTGAGAAATATATCAAAGAGGGATTCCATATCCAAATCTAACATACTTGTGATGTGATTAGATCTTAAGTCATGAATTAAGATTTATTTTGAATTTTTAACGATTCTTGCGTATGTACCATCGTGTACCAAAATCAGATGGCATATAAATGATGTACTAGAATCAGATGGCATATAAATGATATTTGATTTTTTAACGTAGCACGTTTTCAATAGTAAACGGCAAAACAATAAGCAACAAAGCTAGAAAACAAAAAAAAATGGAATTTGGGGTCCTCCAAAAGTAATTGTTTTCCACTATAGTTTTAGTATTTGTCTACCGAAATAAAAAAAAATAATGATCAAAATACGAGGCTCTAACAAGTTATATATTCCCATGTAGCCCTACCATAGCTTGTCCACAGTGACTCCACACACAGTCACAAATGATGAAAATGGCTGGGGTCGAAGTGCTCATAATACGTGCCCTATATTACAGCGATCGATATTGACAAACTTGAGCCCAAATTAAGAAAAAGTAATCACTCCTTTCTCTTGCCAATGCAAACAAAATTCGCTAGTAAACAAACACACACACACACACACATATATATCAAAATATTAACACATGAATTATTAATATTAGTCAACTTAACTTTTGTTATTGAAAGGAATACTCTGAGCTTCAATATTTTGATAGTTTACTCTGAGCTTCAATTATGTGCTGAAATGGGCTTATGAGGAATACTCTGAGCTTCAATATTTTGATAGTTTACCACAAACATTTGATGGAAGTTTTTATCACAGCCACCATATATAAATACCGACTCCCTCTTATGGCATATTCAGGCTTTGAGCTTCCAGAAGATGTGTGTGTATATCCATCTCTAGTCACTATCACTCTCTCATAAGCCCATTTCAGCACATAATTGCTTGATTCTATCATCGATTTGCAACTGTGTGTATGTGTGTGTCTATATATCTACTCAGGATACATTTATTTCTATAGCTTATTTGGTACACATAGTAGCTAGCTAGCTTAGCGCATACAAAACCCCATTTTCCACTCTCTTTGCTTCATATATCCACTAAACCCCATTCACTCCAACTCTTCCACAGCTTTTATATATTTCCTCCATCTCCCACCTCTGCTATAACACAGAGCCACTACAAAGCTTCTTATATATATATGAATTAAGGTAAATTAATTAGTGAATTTACAGTTTCTTCATTTAAATTTCTATGCATTTGTAATTGCAACGTGTATAACCTTGCTGCAGGTTCACCATGAGGCTTTATTTCACGGCTGCCTGCAAACAAACACAGCCCCTTGTGAGTTTTCCGGGGGGAATCAACATGGAGCCATTCATCAGCCGGCCACGGAAGGACAAGGTGGTTGTGGTCATGGGGGCGACGGGTACCGGAAAATCAAGACTGGCCATCGACCTCGCCACTCGTTTTCAGGCGGAGATTGTGAATTCGGACAAAATGCAAGTCTATAAAGGGCTGGACATAGTCACCAACAAGGTCACCGAGGAGGAGTGTCAAGGTGTCCCCCATCACTTGTTAGGAATTGTGGATCCTCATGTGAACTTCACAGCCGCTGATTTTCAACACCACGCATCACTAGCCGTTGAATCGATCGTGAGGCGTGATCGCCTCCCGATCATCGCCGGAGGGTCCAATTCCTACATCAAAGCTCTAGTGAACGATGACATCCAATTCCAATCAAAATATGAGTGTTGCTTTATTTGGGTGGATGTATCTCTGCCCGTCCTTCACTCTTTTGTGTCCGACCGAGTTGATCGGATGATAGCGGCCGGTTTGATAGATGAGGTGAGAGGAATATTCGATCCAAATGCCGATTACGCACATGGAATCCGGCGAGCCATTGGAGTTTATGAAATGGATCGATTTCTGCGAGCAGCAAGTCATGATTCAATTGTGGATGATGAAACTCGTGCTCGACTTCTCGAGACCGCCATTGAGGAAATCAAGGCCAACACTTGCAAATTAGCTAGTTACCAATTGCAAAACATTCTAAGGCTTCAGAATCAACTAGGATGGAACATGTACCGCCTAGATGCGACCGAATCATTTTCGAATCGAGTAGAAAAAAATGGTCACCAAGCTTGGGAGGAGCTCGTGGTCGGACCAAGCACATTGATTGTCGAAAAATTCCTATGGGATGACGACTTTACACTCGGTATGAATGCTCCGTCTTCCGCCTCCATCATGGCGGCATCGGTGGTGGGGGCAGCCACTGCCACTGCCGCCGTGGCCGCAACTCACTAGAAGCAGTTAGTGGGGGCTCAGTAATGTACCAACCACTACATTATCCTAAGGCTGGTGCCTCTTTTTATCCTGACGTTGGTACCATAGAAATTAAATTACGGCGGACTAGGAAACAAAGTGCTTGTCTAGGTCGTGTGCCTAATGTTTGGAGCCGTACAGATGGAATCATTTTGGAAATCCGTGCTTGCGCTGCTTTACATACATGCGCGGGAGCCTATTTTTGGTATCATATTAAGTATGTTTTTGTGGGGTTCAGTTATATTGCTGATGTGATATATGAATAATCCTGCGGTGTCCGCACGGGTCCAATGTGGACCCCGCATCATTGTGTACACGAGCGAGATTGGCGTTTTTGCTTTTTGGTGTGTGTCTATCCTTTGGCGTTGAGCTGTATTATTTCGAGGTTGACAAGTGTGTTTTTTTCTTCTTCTTTTTTTCGTTTTTGTTTATTATTTTTATAAAAAATCTGATTGAATATATAAGGTGTACGACAATGTTCTACAGTTGTCAACGGTTTAATAACCACTTGTATATCCCTCCAACCTTATCTCATTGTTATTTTGTCCTAATTTTGTATGAATTGCGTTCTCTTTTGTTTTATTAGAGGTAATTTTTCTTGTATAACATTTCATTTTTTAAAATTATTGAAAGTGATTTCAATTCATGTTAATTTCCGCCATTCAATATTGTTCTTCCACTTTTCATATAACCCAAGATATTTTTTTCCTTTAATTAGTTTTGCAATATCGTCAATTAAAGAGTTTTTTTTTTTTTTTACTAAGACATGTTACTTTTAAATTTTCAATCACATTTTGATTAATAACTTTATCTATTCTGATCAATAATATTATTTATTCTAATATCTCATATTATATCAAAAAAATATTAGTCGCGTGTGAGACAGTCACTTTCCTGATGTAATAAAATATGCTTTATTGGACGTTTGATGTAAAATAAATCTCATATTACATCAAGAAAATATTAGTCGGGTGTGCGACCGTCACTTATCTGATATGATAAAATATGCTTTATTGGACGTTTGATGTAAAATAAATCTCATACTACATTAAGAAAATATTAATCGCGTGTGAGGCTGTCACTTTTATGATGTAAGTTGATGTAAAATTAGCAATAATAATTGAAATATTATGCCGACAAGAAGATTTCAATCCTGTTTCACGTCCCAACTGTGGTTCGGTGGAACCTCACAATTCATATGACAAATAAATTGAATTCATAAAGGATTCAAGTCTAAAATCTTAGCGACCCCTAGGTTTAGCTCCTATGATTTAAATTTTTCACTTTACTAGTAATTCACTGTATTGCCATCATATATAGAAAAAGCTGACAACATAAAAAATCAAATCACTAAATAAATAAAGTAATGATAGGAAAAAATTGGGACCCAACTAGAAACCATTGTCACCTCATGATTCCATACATATATAATAATACTATGATGATAATCTTTATACGCACTCACCACCCCAGATTTGAAAGGAGTGTGGGACCCACTTTAGAAAGAAACTTATTACTCCGTATGTTTTTAATTCGAGTGATGAAGCTAGTCAGTCTTATTCGAAATATCCACAGGATTATCACTATATATATATATATATATATATATATGAGTCAATCTCATTTTACTATTCCATAATTTTTTTTTTTTGAGATGTTTAATTATCTCAATTTTTTTGTTGTTGATGAATTCATCTTATTCTATTACACCATATAAATTTTGCGGATTATAAGAAGACTCCATATTAATTTTATGGCTCCACCAAATTTTGTTCAATTTATAAAGTTGATCAGTACTTCATCAATGAACTTGGATTACAAATTTCCATATTATCATTGCAATTCAAACATATAAATCAATTAAACTAGTAGTCCAACACTTCAAATCATATAAAAATTAATCGTGAAATCTTAAATCAATAAACTTTCTTTCAATCTATATTGTACGTAAAAAAAAAAATACGTACGAAAATATTTTCGCAATGAATGGCATTTTTCTTTTGATTTTTTAATTCATTGCATGTAGAAATTCACAAATGGTCAAATCCAGCTTTTGTAAAGAGAATACTATAATTAATATCCGGTTTGCATCCCAATTAAATTGTAAAAAGGGGATAATGCATCCTTAGCTTTCATTTGTACTTAAGTCCACATCTTAAATTTCATAGTAATAACTAGCTAGTACACCAACCCCACATCCATTGTTTAAGTTTATCTTTGTATGCCCACAAAAAGGTTAATCTCTCTGTTTGATCGATGCATATATATATGGACAAGTTAGAAACGTATTGTTGTTGTCTGTAGAAGATATTTTTCATATCCCTCATAAAATTACAAGAAACACATTTGTAAATTGATGTATTCTGCTGCAATTGGCACTTTTAATAAAAACAAAGTTTCATTTCAAATATATATATCAACCTTTCATATATTATATGCATGTCACTTATTTATTGATATATCATATTAATTAATTTGTATAAATATGTTATATACATATATATTGAAATATATATAGAACATTTGGCTGAATTCTCTGCACTTTGTCGGTTTAGTCGCCACCTTTGAAAATATATAGAGAAATTTGGAGAACCACAAGAGTAAATGTAAGATAATGAGTGCACTAAATATCACTTTTGCATGTGACATTGTCTTCTTATCTAGCTTTTGTGCATGGTGGAAAAGGCTAAAGTTGATTGAGATGGGTATGATCCCCATGACCTGAAGGAAGCCGACTACCGTTTATCAGCTGATTGTCGGTTTGTTCTTTCCCTCCTAAGACAATATAAATATCAAACATACCATTGTCGATATGTATCTTTTGTTTTGCTTCATATATATATACTTCCATCCAAAGTTTTGTAAGTTTCTTAAAAAATCTTGTATTGTCGCCTCACCGATTAATAACAACATGAGGACAGTACTCTTTACAGCCCAGGGGAGGTGTGACCTAAGTCGTCTCGATCATATGCTCAACCCTACTCATGACAACATGCATTGACAAAGCTTTCATTTTCTTCCTAATTGTTATAGAATAAATTTTACAGAATTCAGTAAAATTTATATGTGCATTTGTCAATTTTGTATAAGTAATAGAACGTACACATGCAGGACAGAGGTATAATGTTAGATTCATTAAAAATTAGCTCGTAAACATAATTGTTGCCCCTGCACCGTGATATGTCTCACTCGTTCAATGTCTACTTGATTTTGTAAGCAATATTTACTTTGTGCATAAGGTGGATGGTACGTGGCCGGTTGCATGCTTTTGTCAATAATACACATATTTTGTCAATAAGATCCTAGCTTAAGTTCTGCAAATATATATAGGTATATGATGTATTTGTATGAATATATATACATGCATACATATATATTTATGATTAGATGAGTTTTACCTATATACGAAAGAATTAGTTAAGCATAATGCATATATATGAAACGGACAAAGTAATTGATCGACAATGTGGTGGGGTTCAATAATTTATCATGAAAATGACATATTTATTATACTTGGTGGAAATGTAGTCGCTGGATTCAATCTGGAACGGCCACATCCTATATATATATATATATATACACACACACACACGTATAAGATTGAATATATATATATGTATGGTATACATACAAAAGAGCTTTCGTATATACATATAACTTTTCAAAAAAGACAATCACACATGCGGCCGGCAATCACCGCCAAGATGTCTTGATCATGAAACAAACATCTTCGACCTTATTCCAAAGAATCCAAGCGCTATAACTTCCGTTTTCTTGCTCTCTTGGCAACTCCTTGTAGTGGTTTCATATGCGAAGTTTCTGAGAAACTGTTTATTTTTGTTTGGTCTTCAACTCATTTGTGCATATGCGGTGTGCTTCACACATGCATGGAATGTTCAACGAGAAAGATTGTTTGGTCCATGCCCGCGTATTATATTATATTATATATATATATATAACCTCTTTAAGAAACTTATCGAGCATAGTTGACCTCTGTATTTATTTTTGATAATTATATATATATATATATATATATATATATATATATATATATATATAGGCTTACATATTCAACTGTCACTACAGTGTACACGGTACACCTGGTATATAGAAAGTTTTTTTCCCACTGTATTCAAGCAATCATTTCCGGTGATATTGGGGTACATGCTCCAAATTTAAAAAGTTTGAAGCACGCTGTACAGTACATATTTTAAAAGTGGAGCATCTAAGGGTTTTTGTTTTGTTTTGTTTTTTTGTTTTGAGTGCAATGTAACTCTCATTTTCTAAAATACACTACATGTTTAAATATCAATAAAATTTTTATTTTATATTTCCTATACATAGGAATGTATGGACATCATGACTATTTTTCACCAAATTTGAGGCTACATAACATATATATATATATATATGGACTCTTCAAAGACATCATAGCGTACTTTCTCGCATTTCAAAAAAAAAAAAAAAAAAGTGGAGGGTTCAATACCATTAAAAATTGATAATTTAATTCCCTATGAAAGATAATATGATTAACATGGGTATTCTAATTAATCCAAGCTTTTTAGCATATTATTAATTATAGTAATCAAGATAACAAAAAGTAGAAGAGAATATGACTGACATGCATATATATTCTAAGCAAATGGAAGCTTTATAGCATATTATTTTAGTATTGGGGATAAGAAAATTCTTTTGACGCTTAATAAGAAAATTAATAATCTTATATTTGAGAAATTTTTTTATTTACATTTGAACAGTGCATTTAATTTAATCCTGATAGAGAATATTCCACGAAAAAGAGAGAGAGAGAGAGAGAGAGAGAGAAGAATAATGGACAAATTGATCATTATACTTGAGTTACTAAAAAGATATAAAAAAGCAGTGTTATCTTATGCGGAATCATCTTTCTATTTTTTGCCCCTTCCTGTCGGCCTCCATTTTTTACTTTTATTTTCGGAAAAACAAAATAAAATAATTGATGAATTGCAAAAATGAAAAAAAAAAAAAAAATGAAAAAAAAAGAAGTAAAAATGTTTTTTTTTGACAAAACAATTGAAGAGATTTTTCTTTACTTCCTCTTTAGAGGGCAGAGAGAGATGCATGGCTGATAGGAGCTAGGTTATGGCCATGTGATGCTTCATCTTGTATTAATATAGTTTTTATTAAATTAAAGAAAGAAAATTTTAGATCATATGTGCTCTAATTATATGAATTTACTAAAATTTTATGTTAGAAGAATAAGTTTCATTTAGTTATTTCTCTGAAAAAGAAAATGCTATAAATTTAATCTGACTACAACAAACTCCAAAATTTAGAAATTAATTGAATTGAGCAAGGATTAGACATGAAATTCAACCCAAATCATTCTAGGCCCACGATTCACTCCAAACTCAGCCCGTTTTAGACTTCAACTGATTGTGCTCTACTTGATATTCAAAAGTTACTGGGCCTAAACTTGAGTTGTAACAAATTTACCACACCCCATTCGGTAGGAAAAATAATTGTTACATTGAATATGGAACAAGTTGAGAATTTAGATGCAGTGGACCTTTTTTGAATTTGGGCTTGTGCATGCTGAGGTATTAGTCCTTGGCCCAACTTGCCCGAATATCACATTTACTAAGTCGACCATTAAAAGGGGTTAAGTTCAATTTTTTTTTTTAATCAAATTTTGCAATGCGTATGATTTCACATTTTTTAGTGAATATTAGTATATTTTTTCCTAATTTTGTTGAATGTAAATCTTAAACAAGCACAAATCAAAACACTAATTTCAAAACTTTTGTCAAATTAGTGTTTTGATTACATTTTATGATGATAAATAAGACGAGACATACGAACTTAAAAGCAATATGAGATTTTCTTAAGGGGGAAAACTTTTATCACTAAAATTATTTAGATCTGGAATAGGATGCATCAAAATGAAATGTTGTTCAAATATATGGATGGGATAAAAATTGTATGTGTCATCTGTGAGGCAAAAGAAAAATCTGGACCATGTTCTGTAGTAAGGTTGAAAGAAAAATTAAGCCAAACAACTGCACAAAGGATTGATAAATAAATCAATCTTTAATAAGTAATTGAGACCCATGAGGTGTTTACATTCAACCAATGTATTGAGAGATATATTAAATGATTTATTTTATTTTTTACAAATTTTTTTTTTTAAAAAAATTATCTCAATTCATTATTGACATGTCTGCATTTAACCACTAAACTGAAAGATGCATTAAATTATTTATTTGCTTTTTCACAAATCTGAAAAAACAAAAAAAAAATAAAAATCAAAGTGTCTGAATTCAACCAATGGATTAAAAAAAATTATTAAATAATTTATTTGATTTTTCACAAATTACAAAAAAAAAAAAAAAAAAAAAAAAAAAAATTGTCTAAATTTTGGTTGAATGTGAAAAACTTGTCATAAGTAGGGGTGACAATGGGGTAGAGTTGGGGCAAATTTGGCTAAACCCTACTCCACCTCATTAAAAAATCCATCAAACTAATTTCACCCCTACTTCGAAATGGGTTTGTAATTGTTATATAATCCTCGTTCCTATTACGGTAAATAAAGTACCGATTTTGCCCTGCATACTCTGTTTAATTGTGGGATGAGACAATTATGTCATTTTTATTATTGAGTAAAAAAAAAAACTAGTCCAATGTGCTCAAATTAGGTTGATAAATAAGTTAGTCCTGCTTTACATTACTAAGTAGTGAATATATATATATATATATATATATATTAAAGGTAGATATATATTATATACACAGGGGTAGAGCCACTATTTGAATTCAGGGGGCATAGTGAGAATTTATTTATTTATTTTTAAATAAGAATAAGAAAAAGAAAAGGGGAAAGAAAAATAAATTTTGAAAGAAACAAATTAGAGCATGATTAAATAAGGGGAATTTAACCTTTTAAAAAGGTAATTAAAGAAATTTAAAGAGAAAAAGATAAAAAATAGAAAAAGTTTAAAAACATTTTATAAACTAATAATTTTAGGGGACATAATATACAAATTTCTATATACATACATATATATAAAAAAAAAAAAAATTTATTAAAAACCATATATATGTACTTAAGGCGGGGTGAGGCCAACCACAAGCTGACTCCGCCCTTGCGGGTGGGGCGCATTCATTACTAAATTCTCCTTCCCTAACTTGTTTTCAATTTTTAATTATTTTATTGTATTCATTCTAAATTCATTTAAAAACAACCAAATAAAAAACAAGGTGAAAGAATTTGTCATCCCTAATCGGGAGAAAGTGAGCTATTTAAGAGCATTGAACAAATTAAAAAGTTTTAGACATAATGAATCAATTCAAATATCGTTTTTATTTTTGTTGTGTGTTTCACAAAAAAAAAAACAAACCCACCTTTAGTATGGATTTCAACGGTATATCCTCACCGTGGAAGCGTAAGGATTCAAATGTCAATGACTCGATGGGCATGTGCGTAAGAGAGTGAAAAAAAAGAGGGTAAGTGATAAAGATTGAAAAAAAAAAGAGAGAGAAAGATAAAGATTGGATTTTTTGGTTGACCATAGAATAGATATACTACCCAGCCGAAAATCGTTGAGGAAAAAGATCGGAATTTTTGGTTGACCATACTATAGATATACTACCCATTAAGCCGAAAATCGTTGAGGAAAATACAGTCGAGAGAGAAAGACATGTCGTGCTTGTGTTCTTGCTGTGCTTCCTTGACCTGCGGTCTCTGCTCATCGGTGGCGTCTGGGATCTCCAAACGCTCAGCTAGACTCGCTTATTGCGGCCTCTTTGGCATCTCTTTGATCGTTTCATGGATTCTCAGAGAAGTTGCAGCTCCTCTCTTGGAGAAATGCTCATGTATGTCTCCAATCCCCTTTCATTTTCGTCACATGTTCTCAATTGGGTTTATGGTGTTTGCATATATATTATATATATAGTTGCATGCATGATTGGCCTTGTACTGTACTCAACTGGGTTATTGGATATTAGATTGGTGTTTTGATGATTTGGGGCTTCTTTTCAACTCTCATATGGTCATTTCTTGTGCTTTGTTATTCCTATATTAAATTATCTACCAATTATGCATTTCTGTATCCTTGTTTGTACTTTGAATTAGAATTTATCAGTTTTATTGTTTTTCCCGGAAGTTAGAGCAAAACGCACACTCACAACATGCCCACTACCAGGGCTCGAATACTCAACCTTCCCCCTGGGAGGAGAGATCATACTAACCAGACACTCACGGCATGCCCCTAGCTACTGTTTTATGTCCCATTGGGATTGTTGATGTATGAATCTGCCAAATTTCCTTTACTTCATTCATTTAGATTGAGAAGCCCTCCTCTTCTGTGAAAGTTACAAGGGATAAAAGCATTCATCAGCAGTCTTCACCAATATTAGGGAATTATAGATCTTATGGACATCCCACCGAAGGCCAACCAACACAGTAGTCAATTTTTCTTATTCTCTAAACAGAATGGAGTATTTTATTTATGACATTTGTGCAATGTCAGCGACCTTTTAATGAGCTTTTTCAAACCTTCATCCTTGAATTGAAATTGTCAGAGCTTTGTTTGATTGGCATTCTATTAATAAAGGATTTGCATGGTGGGTGCTACTCCAATTCTTTTAAAAAGAGAACAAGATTGCTAAATTCTGAGAAAACTAATAATAATTCCATGTTTTAGAATCCAAATGTTTGATGGCATCATATGAGAAAAGGGCAGTCCGATTACATGAGGCACCCGCTACTGTGGGGTCTAGGGAGTGTCAGATGTACGTAGCATTACCTCACTATATGAGAGGTTGTTTCTTGTTTCAAACCCGTCACCTTAAGGTCACAATGGAGCAACCATACTGTTGCCCTAGGGCTCGCCCTTATTTGATGGCTCATATTATTTGGTCAAAAAAAACCTTTTCTCAAGGATTAGTACCTTGAATTTTCACAGTAGGTTTTCATTGATGCATACAGATAATGGAATTATTGATGTATGAATAAATTATTCCATTCACTTGCTATTAAAGAATTGGTAGATGAAATATTTTCTTTGATTAAAAACTTATCCTGGGCATGACATTTGAGTTTTCCATTGCTATGTAACAATATTTAAAATGTGGGAGGAATCCATTAATTATTTATTTCATTATTTCTGTGTAAGTAATATACGGAGTATTAATTATCTTATTTTTAAGACCAATTGTATTAATTGTGTACAACCCCTGCCTCCCTCCAAAATTTCACTAACAGAGAAAAATACTGTTTCTCATAATAATTGAAGTATGACCAGGTTGACTTGGATCCAAAATCACTCAATGAGTCTAAGCATTGACATTGAATTTTACTAAAGCTTCTTTGTATGGTAGTCCACTCCATTTCATGTCCTGGATTTATTAAGACTACTAGCTCACTGAGAGGAACTTCTTTTTATTTGCTTTACAGGGATCAACACTTCTGATTCTTACTCAAAAGAATGGTATCAAATACAAGCAGTTCTTCGTGTCAGCTTAGGGAATTTCTTGTTTTTCGCAATATTTGCCCTTATAATGATTGGAGTAAAGGATCAGAATGACAGACGTGATTCCTGGCACCATGGTGGATGGACTGCTAAGATTGTGATTTGGGCTTTGCTTGTAATCCTCATGTTTTTCCTCCCGAATATTGTCTTGACAATTTATGGTCAGCTTTTAGCCCTCATCATTAGAATTTCATTTTGAAGTATTTATTTTCTTCTGCGTTTTTTTTCCTATTATCAAGCTCAATGGATGGAGCATTTTGACACATTTCAGCTTCTGTGTTTCCTTTTCACCATGCATTATGGATTAATGAACTGGGGAAATGAGCATTGATTTTGTGAGTGTCAGTATTTGCATGGGAGAAACTCATTTCGACAACAAAATAACCTCTCTTGTTGACCTGTGTAACTTGCACCATTATCCAGTTTCCACTCTAGGAATTCCTCATATGTCAAACCTGATTTAAGGACTACCAGTGCAATTTGTCCTCGTTCTCATACATGTCACAACAAAAGTGGTTCATGGTGATCCATTGGGAAACCCATCAATATGTCTTTATATATTGCGTTGTCTGTTGTTTCAGAAAATCAACAAGAAAAATGTCATTGGCGGTATCCACCAAATGACTGGTTCCGTGCCATACGTTTGAGCAGTTAGCACACTACTTTGCCTTTGGACATTCATTTTTATCGGCCTGATATTTCCTGTAATTTGATAATTTAGTACTCAAAATCTGGTTTTATTTTTACAAACTAGTCAGGATTTGATTGTTGCAAACCTACCATAATTGCAGGGATTTTATCAAAATTTGGGGCAGGATTATTTTTATTGGTTCAAGTGATTATACTACTCGATGCCACACACTCATGGAACGATGCTTGGGTCGCGAAAGATGAACAGAAATGGTTGGTTTGAGTTGCTATACCTTATCATTTACATTGTCCTGAGTTTTTTTTTTTTTTACCTGACTTTTTCAAGGGTTTTTCCAGGTATGTTGCTTTACTTGGTGTATCAGTGATCTGCTACCTTGCAGCATTTACAATTTCGGGACTTCTATTTATTTGGTTCAATCCTTCTGGTCAAGATTGTGGTCTCAATGTCTTCTTCATTGTCATGACCATGATCCTTGCATTTGCATTTGCTGTTATTGCATTGCATCCAAAGGTGAGGAGCATCTTTTTTTATTGACATCCAATTGCTTTGACATTTTTGTAATATTGTTCTCTCTTTTGATTTTTATTTTCTTTAGTTCCTGCATGTTATGTAGATTTTCACTGTCCCACTCTAACTCTATTACTGTTCAAATGTATCAACTGTTGTTGCTTAAGAATTAAAATGATTAAAATACCTTCCAAAAAAAAAAAATTTGATTAAAAAACTCTTAAGTAGCCTTTTTCCCTCAGCAGTGATGAGGATCTATGGTGATATTGGCTGCATATAGATCACATAACAATGTTCCAATGTGGAACCTACTCTATAACTTCTAACCACGCTATTTGTTTGAGGGTGAATTTTCATTTCCAACTAAAGTAGATACAAAAAAAAAAAAAAATCCAACTAAAGTAGATTAAATTACACCAAGGGGATATGGGATGACAATTGTGGGTACATGGCCCATTCCCTTGGACATGTACCGGAATAGGAAATAAGGAAGTCTTCAGGAACTCCGCTGTAGTCAATATACCAACGAAGAGATCCATCAAAAAAATTGGAAGTCTTCAGGAACACCCTCGACTTTATAAACCCTTGTTTTTAACCACTCTGATCTTTTTAGAAGGTTGCAAGCCTCAAGAAGTTTGCAAAGGATTACTCAAGCTCCATGGGGGGCCCCAGCTGTTGATCAGGCAACTATTTTCTGTTGGGCTTCCTTTCTACGGACAAGCCTCTGTATGGCCTTTGTCTCTAAATCTGAAGGCCTTAATGGACCTCCTCTTTATAGATAAGTCTGGAGGAAGACATGAAGACCTTTGAGGACCTTCAAAGATCAACTTAAATTGGTTGTAGGACTAAGGAGATCCAAGGAAGTCTTTTGGGATACTAGAGACAATTGGCTTGGTAGCTGAAGTTTAGGGCTAGTCCAGGAAACCCCCTACAGGAATTATCAAGACCGATTCCTGGCTGGAAGAAAAGAAAGAAAGTAATAGTTCCACACACACTCGTTCCACACAAGTTCTGAGATGGGTCAACCCATCCTTCCTCTATTCACTGTCTCATCTTATTAAATGTGACAGAGTGGAAGCTATGAATGTTCACAAATGAACGATAAATAACTTTGAATCCAAGTTAAAAGAGATTTGCAGAGATCTTACATATTATTGATAATCGAATTGGTGATTCTGCAGACCAATTCTGCTCTCTGTAGTATATGTATTTATAATGAAAAGAAAACCCTACATTTTAAGAAAACTTACAGCATCAAGAAAGCTTATAAGGAAACCTAATATGAAAAGGAAACTAACACTCAAAATAAGCATAAAAATCAACTTATTCCAAAAAATTACGAAAAAAATAGAATAAGAAACTTAATCACTAAAAACTATTGAATATAAAAATTCGGAACAATCCGACTTCGTTTAGGCCACAAACAAAAATCCCGAAATATTCCAGTCTTCCTATAGGAGTAAAAACATGATTTTGGGGCCCAAAACTATTGAATTTGGCCGAAAACCAGCATGATCCACTAGCTTTTTTTTGGGTCATTCCACTCAAAAGCGTGTCCTTTTGGGTCAATAATGGACTCGTTGAAAATTCTGTCCTATATCAAAATGTCATACCTATGATGTCAATGTCATGCCCCACCTCATTTCATGTGGAGCTGCCTTCATTGACTATCCACTTAATCTAGACAATCATAACTCAAACATCCTCTTCGTGATCCCTAAGTACCATTGTAATTCTTCCCAAAGTTGCCACTTCAAACCTACGTTCCTCCTCCTTATGCCTATCCCTCTTGAGGAACCGTCGTACACTCTAACTTCCACCATCTTGTTCTCCTTTGTGCCAGTCTAGGCTTCCTCCTGGGGCTCACCTCGGATCTTTGTTGTATCAGAGTAATTAGAAATTTGATTGAAAAGGACAGCCAAAAAGTCAACCTTTTTGGGAAGTTAAATTATTAGGACGTATTATTTTTTTAACTTTAAGTAATTAAAGGTTATTGGCTTCCAGACATCACAGGAATTAAATATTTACCTTGACAAATGGAAAGCATGGCATTGTACTATTTTCTCGTGGAAAGTATAGTTGCTAGAAGATGGATTGTTTTGAACTATTGTACACTATGTAAGCTGCAAGCCTCATTACTTCATGGGCCTATTTTCATCGAAAATTAAATATGTGCAATTGTACATTGCATTTCCTATTTTTGAGGGATTTAGTGAATGACTGGAATTTGGTGTTGGAAAGCTAATGGCCACACTCTTTCAAGATTTCTATTCTAATGGTATTCTGGATGATTTGGAAGGCAAGAAAGTTAAGGAATTTAAGACTTTGGGGTTGGGCAAGGATTGTGTCAATACTCGCATTACTCGGGTTAGGTAGATTCTATTTCTTAAGGGTTGTGTTTTACATTTCAAGGTTTTGATTGTGTAGTGATCAAAGTAAATGCCATTGCTGTAAATGAACGGCATCAACAAATTTAAATACTTTCAGAAGTTTGTGATCACCTTCATGGTACTTCTGAAGAGCTATTTTTACTGGCTAATTAATTCACACAGGGTCTTTTGGTTAATTCACGCGATGTTTTATTACATTGTTTATTACTTTTTTGCTGAAGGGCTTAGCTCCTTTCTTGTATGAGTCTTTTTGGTTTCTCACAACACCAGTCTCATTTATGTCACACTATGGTTGATGGTTCTAATAACTGAAAACACCCGTAATAAAAAATACAATGTGCCTTGTAATACGGTGCAAATTGATAAATATTTTGCAAACTTACGAGGCTCGTTAAAGTGAGCCACACACGTGTCGACTTCTGAGGTGTGGAAATTGATTATAATTTACTAGTGGCTGTCATTTGTGATTATAAACAGGTGAATGGAAGTCTGTTGCCCGCTTCTGTGATTTCCGTTTATTGTGCTTACGTTTGTTTTACTGGTCTATCCTCCGAACCTCGAGATTATGTCTGCAATGGTCTCAATAATACCCGTGCAGTCTCCACAAGTACCCTTATTCTGGGGATGCTCACAACAGTTCTTTCAGTTCTTTACTCTGCCCTTCGAGCCGGATCATCAACAACATTTCTATCCCCACCATCTTCTCCCAAGTCAGGTACTAAAAACTCTGCAAACCCTTCCTGGATCTTTATGGTTTCTGTTGTTTAAATGGCTTGAAAATTCTTCAAAATTAAACTATATACTTGCAAAAGTAGCTATTTTAATATATATATATATATATAATTTTTTATTTTTTATTTTTTATTTTATAAGTCTAGCTATTTTAATATCCCTGGTGTTCAAAAAGCTTATAGTCGAAAAATGCTTAGCTTTGCCCTAGCATAAGAGGAGATATCGGGCACACCTGGTTATATAGTAAAGTTTGCACTCGAAGAGCGATTTTGGCGAGAAAATGTTTTGCTTGGGCATCAATTTTTGGATAGCATGCCTGAGTTGGTTATGCTCGCAACAACATTTTACTTGGACAATGATTTCCATGAAATCAGCGGTCATTGGATATCAAACCAGTTTTTGGGCTCAATAAGTTTGAACATATACAAAGGTTCTATCTAGAACCAACTCCCACTAGATGGATATTTTTTTGTTTCCCAGACAACTCCAAGTTCATTTTTTCGCCCCCTTCAAAATAACGAAGTAATACCGTTCTACAATAACTAGAGATTTCTTCTGCATATTCAGACCGTTTAGCTGGAAAATTATTTGAGAGATAAGGCTTGTTGTTTGAAACCATCTAGCTGGTAATTATGAGAATTATGATGTTTGTTATTTGAATTGGTTATTACTAAGTTCTAATTAATGTTTCTGAACATGTAGTCAAAAACTTGCTTTACAGGTGAAAAGAAACCCCTTCTTGATTCTGAAAAACTGGAAGAAGGGAAAGAAAAGAAGGAAACAGAAGCACGGCCAGTTAGTTACTCCTATACATTCTTCCATCTGATATTTGCTCTGGCTAGCATGTATTCGGCCATGCTTCTTTCTGGGTGGACCAGCACTTCTGAGAGCTCCGACCTGATTGATGTTGGCTGGACATCAGTTTGGGTTCGGATCTGTACCGAGTGGGTCACTGCTGTTCTGTATGTCTGGTCTCTTGTGGCTCCTTTGCTGTTCCCTGACCGCGAGTTCTTTTAGATCTTCTTTTCATGTTGGATTTAGGGCTCCTTTACCTATCAATGTTAATCTTTCACTAAAGGTGTATGATGTGATCAAATCCGGTTTATGTAATGTCTACTGGTGGTTGTGATGTGCATATAAAAACTAGTACTCTGTATAACATGATTTTTTTTTCACAAGGAAGTGCTCTGATGACTGATGCTTATGTGTTATCCTTTGAATGTTTTAATGGTTGAAAATTTTAACCATTTGAATTTGTCCATTCCCATATGAGAATTAATTGTCCTGCTTGTGTGTAAAAGCTTGACTGATGGTTAATGTGGCTTAGAATTTGGAAGTTTTGTAATCTTTGGATCAATTGCCAAGTTATATGGATAAAAAATTTAATGTAACAATCTATGGGCTGGAAGATTGAAAGTAGGGATGATATTTTTTTTTTTTTTTTTTTTGAGGAGCTAATAGATTTGAACTCTTCCAATGCGTAAGTCCAAGTATGACATAAGATTTGGCAATACAGAAGTTTCGGTTTGAATTTTATTTAATACTCCCTTTGCATTGCCATGGACTAGAGAATCTGCCAAGCGTGTGATTGAATTCAGGAACTTTGGCAATGACTTGCATGATGGTTCTTTCTTCGTGTACTTTAGGAGGGAATTTTCTCTCTCACACACACACACACACACACACACACTCTCTCACTATTATGCACGTACAAGTCTGTTTATAAGTTAGGTAGGATAAGCACAAGAACTTCGGTGGATATGTACAAATTGTTGTTGGTGGTGGACTGGTGGTGTTGGTTTTTTATTTTATTTTTTATCATGTTTCATTCAAATATATTTTTATTATAAATAAATAAAAATTGAATCCCTTGGCACAAAAAATTGCAAACTCAATATGCTAGTTATTCGGGAAAAAAATGCTAGTTATTCCACCAATTTCTTCAATGCCTAATTATCCAAAATTTCATCTAATACCAAGCCGAGAGAGGAAATAAAAAATAAAAAATAAAAAAAAAAAGGAAAGAAAAGATTTTAAGTCATTAAATCCTCATTTTAACTATTACTGTAAATAATACATACCAAATAATTAGATGATTTTGTTCACTCTTGTACGAAATTAAATTCTTACTGCAAGTTTGCAACTATCAAAACAGTACAAACCAAACTGTGAGATTTTGTAGCATGAATATATAAAGTAACAACCATAAAACATCCTTTAAATTCTGGTGATGTGGACAAAAGCTACTCTGTGTGAATTTATTGCCAACTTAAAGTAAATAAAAATAATAAAAACATAAAATAAAAAAGGCTTCGTACTTGCTACGAGTTTGGATTGTTCATCATAAAATTCTCAATTCTTCAAAAACATGGTTGAATCTTAACATGCGCATCCCGGTGCTAAAATGCCCCTATCTCTTCCTCCCCCGAAAGACACATAACACCTGAACAACACCCCAGCACCTCATTTTCCCTCAAAAAAAAAAAAACACCCACTAACATGCGCCATCACCTCCTCCCCTCCATCATCATGGCCCCTTCTTCACCCTCTCTCTACAAACCCAACAACCACAAGAAACCCTCCCCTTCAAACCCTAACCCTAGCACCACCCACTGTTCCTCCTCCTCCTCCTCCTCCTCCCTCCTATGCAAACACTCCCCTTCGGCCACCCTTGACATTCTCATCCTCATACTCGTCCTCATCTCTGGAACCTTCCTCATCACCTCCTACTTCTCCTACATCTTCCAGTCTCTCTCTCTCATCCTCCCTTCTCTCGAATTTTCTCACTCTATAACCCTCCCCGACTCCCCGACCTTCTACCTTTTAGGGTTTGTGTGCTTCTTCCTTGTCTCGGTCCTCGCCGTCCAGATCTGCTGCGGCTTCAGATCTAGAAAGTGTGAGAATCCGCGGTGTAAGGGATTGAAGAAGGCGATGGAGTTTGATTTGCAGCTGCAGACGGAGGAGTGCTTGAGATCACCCACCGCAGCCGTGAAGGAGATCGATGAGCTGCCGTGGAAGGGAGGGACTGAGGGGAACCCCGATTACGAGTGCCTCAGGGCGGAGTTGAGAAAGATGGCGCCGCCCAATGGCAGGGCGGTGCTGCTGTTTAGGTCAAAGTGTGGATGCCCTGTAGCCAAGCTCGAAGGCTGGGGGGCAAAACGAGGGCGTCGGCACAAAAAGTGAGTGCAATGATTTCTATTGAATGCATTGCAATTTCTGTCAAATTTAGTGCATATTGACAAGATTGATTCCACTGAATTGACTGCATTTGTGGCATCTTTATGGTGAAATTCTTATATATTTGATTTGATTTCTATATTATGCATTTGAATGCTTAAACTGATAATAAATGGAACTGCTTTTTACTCCGGAACATGTTTTGCTTTACTAATTAACCTGTATTTGGTTTTGGGTTTATTTGTAATTGTACTAATATAAATAATTTTACTTTTTGGTACTTCAGGGGTTTCCGATTAGTGTGGGGTATGTAGAAATTTGAATGAAATGCAACCCCACTTGGTTATCTATAATTTACTAGTTTTCAGTGATTGGTTGTTGAAATGGTGGATCTTCGAATTGAATCATTAGGTTGTAGGAGTCTCCTGTAGTGCTTAATGGTTTTTGGGTCTGACATATTTGGCCTTGACATTTTATGTTTAGTCCAACAAATTTTTAAATCAAATCTTAATAATATAGGTTCACCAAGAGACCTTTTATAGCCACTTTACCAATGTCTCGCAAGTCACAACTAGGCAATGACCTTTTGTACTTTTCTAGATATTTGAGTTGAACCTCTACCTAAAACTTAGCCAAAAGCGGGTGGATTTCAGGTCCGGTATTATGATCCAAGTCCTTAGCACGATAATGCATGTTTTTCATCCCTAGTGTTATGTTATCTCATTTTAAAAAAAAAAAAAAAAATGATCATTGATGATAAAATAACTGACTGATTATTTTTTCTTTTTTTTTTTTGTTTGGTGGGGGGTGATCGATTTCAGCAATTTGACGTATACCGCTACTATAGATTATGGTAGCATCAATTATCTTGCTTAGAGCTTTACTATCTATGAATTGGATTTCATCTCTATTGGTATATCAATCTTTAGAACAGCAATGTTAGTAAGCTTGAATAATGGCCCTTGAATCTCATTTAGGTAAACTTATAAAGAAAGATATGGAAAATTTTCAGTGATAGTTAGGCCCCAATATTAAGATATAGAGCTGTTAAGGAAGAAGTAGACTAGATTAGGACACTATTCTATGTACATGGATACAAACATGACACTTCGCATGCATAGTATGAATTCTTAAAAAATAATTAGGGGCATGAGAAGGACATGATCATAAATATTATATTGATAGATATATGCTCAATTATATATGTTTATATTTATATATATGTGTATATGTAATTACAATTGTGTGATGAACATGTGTGTTCATAAATAATTATGATGACTCATTTCCATCAAACTCCTTTGGTATTTCCATTAGTCATGACCTTTTTAAAAAATGGTCAAGAACTAACAGGTTTCAGGTAAACATATAATTTTGTCTCTCTTTATAAGAAATGTGGACCAAGTGTTTGAAATCATGAACTCTTTTTTTTCTGTAGACTTCCATGATATGCTGGACCTGTTTGAAAAAGTGTTTTAGGAGGATCAATTACGGCAAGGAATAACTCCTTAGAAGTGTGTGCTTCATAGGACTAATTTTGGATGCATGTCGGGAGCTATATATGTGGGTGTTGTTTGTAAGTGTGGAGAGATGTTATGCATCATTTAAGTTATCTAGAAGTAGCATGATAGGTGGATCTTCCAGAATTCTTGGTACAATCATCTGAAGTTCAAGAAAAAAACAAATTCAAATAAAAGAAAATCTTCAGTATTGGCTCAATTACAAGTCAGGATTTAGTTGGGACTTTAATCAAGCTTTAGTTTAAGTATGCTTTCTTTATTTGGTTTTCTAGTGGTTTAATTTTACTAATGTTTTGGCAAGGGTATTTGGTTAATTCTTAGTTTTACTGGATATGGGCTATAGTAGGGTTCATGGGTCCTATTTGTGTGGATTTATATTATTGGGTCTCAGTTGGTCAAGTATTTTTTACAAGTCAACAATCTTTAGTTTCTAGTTTCAAGTCTGCTTCCTGGTAGGTGTACAAAGAGTTCTACATCCAATATATCTACATATTTTTTCAATTTAATGAAGATCAATTGAGAGAATTTTCAAGAGCTTTTGAAACTTTTTGGGATTGTGTAATGCAAATATTGTCCTAAATCAATTCGGCCTTCAATTTTACACCTAAGCACCATGAATAGCTGCAATCCGGAATTTCCAACAACCTAAACTTTTAAATAATTGTGACCGTTTACCCTCCATGTTTCATCTAACTTCAGCCCCATTATATTCCTAAAGCCTATTAGGGGTGCTACTTGGCGGGCCATCCCAAACCTAACTCAAGCATAATCCAATCTTTGAATGGGCTTGGACAGCTCTTATTGTTGCTTGGGTTGAGGTTGGTTGAAAATTTTCAACCTGATCTCAATTTGGGTTGGACTCGGGCAGAGGTGTCGGGCAACCAAGTCCAGCATGAGCCCAACCTGTTATATGTTGTTTACAATGGATTAACGTAAAGAAACGGCAAATCAACTTGATGATGATGACAGATTTTATCTGATGTGTCTGAGACTTGGGAGTTTGAGGATATGCATTTTTGTTATGAGGTGTATCTTCGCAATACCTACACAAGAGGAGGATTGGAAGCGTTGTTCAAAATTTTAATGTCTGGTTCTTTGTTGGAATAGCTAATTATTGACAGGTGCAACAACATGAATTTGATGTTTGAACTTGAAACCTACTGTGGTCAACCGCCTATGAATACTGCCCAACAAATAATATTGCAACTATGTAAAGTATTGCAGATCAATAGTTCATCTATACTGGCAACAAAATTGCTTGTGGTCATGATAGTGATATTATATGGTATTATGTTATTCTCACGAACTCATATTGAAAGTTTACTTTGTTGTCCTTGGTTATATGATCTTGATGTGGGTCATTGTGTGAGAAGAAACGCATACAGTTTCATGTTTAATTAAAAAGTTTGAAAAATCGAAACCTAGAAATAAAAGATCTTTAAGGTCGTGCAGCAGTTTTGCTCTTGCCATGGAGCATTCCTAGTCACGCGGATTGAGTTAAAGGCAGTCAGAATGGAATTTGGAAACAAACTGACTAGCCGGAACTATTTTGAAGAGTTGCGTTGTACCTTTCTTATATTGAAGTTCTAGCGTGCGCTGCTTTAGCTTCGTTGATTGCAGCTAGCGCGCTTTACTAATAAAGCAATGGGGCACCTAGGTTGAGTGATATTAAAAATACTGTTTGTTGATCAAGAAATGCTGAGAGAAAGGTGTGCACTTTCCCGACCACAAGGAAAGGTTTATTGAACAGTATAAGTAAATTGCTAAGAGAAAAGGTGGTTCAAGGAGCTAACCAATTTCCTTGAAAAACAGTATCTGCAACCAACTTAGACCCTTATTCATGTACATTTAACATGAAACAACCAAAATGTATACAAAAATGATGCATAACCAGATTCTAAAGATGAACCAGCTCAAGATAATGAGCCAAAATCACCATAGATTGATTCGCTTAATTTCCAAGTAAAGACCAAGCATTGAATCACAAGAGAAGCCTTGTGATAAGAGATGAGATCAAGAAGTCAGGGACATACTACGTGTTTTTCAGTGTTCAGGGTGCATTGGGTGTTACCAGCCCCTATGATGGATGTGTTTGAGTCTTGGAGAGGATGTACAGTGGGGTGGAGGGCTCGAGATGCATGGAGGGTATGCCCTCTTTGCATTTGGTGGGACTTATGGAGAGAAAGATATAGGCGGTCTTTTGATGGCGTGGAAGCACTGGTGTCGGTGCTGAAGCACTACATTCTAAGTTCCTTATTTTTTTGGATTATTGGGAAGGGTTGTATATATGTAGAGGATTTTGTTGATTTTTTGGATAGCTTAGGGTATAGAGATGTATTCTTTAATGCAATTGCATTTTTTGGGAGATCTCCTCTCTTGAGCGCCTTTTAATGAAATTTTACTTATCAAAAAAAGAAAAAAGAAAAAAGAAAGATGAGGTCAAGGAGACTGAATCAAAGATTGATATTACTAAGTGAGAACATTCAGAAGGGGCTTTAAGAAAACAATACGGATTTAAAGAAGGTACATGTAGCTATGGCTTTGCTCTGAGCCTATTTTCTCTTTCATTCAAGTGTTTTTGAAGCTTCTGCTTTAGTGCAATACATAATGAGTGAAGCTAATTTTGTTTGGTTAATCCAATCAGTTCATCGGTGGTCAGCAACTGTGATGGTTCCAATGATGATCCTGCATGTAGTTTGTGTGCTTCTCATCAGTGGATTTAGAAAACCTTGCAAATTTACTCGGGTTAAAGGTGGTTCTGGCTGTATTCAAGTGAACCTTTTGGCATAGCTGGTTTTTTCTTACACTAGGACCAAATTGTTTATTGGGCATTAAAAATTATAACAGGTGTACAAGAAGCTTTTCCTATGATGGGTCCTTCCTCTCGTGTCAAGATATGTGTCCGATTTTTTATATAAATTTTAGTTGGTCTAAATGGGTTTTACAAGTCAAAGTTTTGTCTATAATTTTCAAGTCAAAGTCCCACTTCTCATTGGTAGAGTCCAGCAGCTTATATATATACTTGTGTTCTTTTAATTTAATGGAGATGAGGGAAATTTCAAATGCTGTTATAGCACACTCTGATTGTGCAATGAAACTCTTATCCTAAGTGTAATGCCTATGGGAATCTAGGTGTGATCTCTAGCCTTTTGTTGTTCTTCTCTTCAATTTGTACACTTTTTTCCAACCTATGAAAGCCATAATCAAATTTTGTCTTCTTTTATAAGCATAACCTTTCCACCTTTCAAATGTTCAATCATCTCGCTTAGAAAAAACATAATTGATCAGTTTACTCTGATGGTCTTTTGTCCCCCCCGTCAATCTGAAATGTTTTCTACACTTCTGATGAAAGATTATCTGAACTTCACTGTTGTTTGTTTTAACTTTAATATAATGTGTGGTCAATTTTAAGTCCTGAAGGGAATTAGTCAAATTTAAGTGTACCATATAACTTCCTGGACATGCCAAAGATAACTTAATACCAGACCTGCTAAAAGTCGCATATGACTGCAGTGGTTCTATTTTGCTCCAACATTTATGCATAGCCATTCAGTTGAACATCAATGAGTGGTGTTAAGCATTGATTTCAGCAGTAAGAATAAGTGCCTAGGCTAGCCAACTTATTAAGGCAGACTGGGCTTTTTTTTTTGTTAAACTGGCTGACATTACATTACAGATTTTTCCTTAGGGGGTGAATATTCTTCTAAAGAAGAAGAAGACGAAAAGGCCAGAGCTTTGTCTATCTACCCCCTTGCCTTGGGTCCCAAACATGGGATAACAGTCTTTTCTTTCTGTTCCAGGCGTGATTGCTTGTTTTTTTCTGTGATATCTAAGTACGACTATTAAAGGGAAGTGTGTTTAATATAAATGTCCTCTCCTTCGTCTGACTTTCATTATAGCCTATAGCTTGCTCCTTTTAGTTTAGGATTGACCATGCCCCTCCTTCTATTATTACCCCTCTATTCTTTTATAGACTCGAGCCAACCAGCTGTAAATGGGGTCCTATCGCCTAAGTTTGAAGAGGCCTTCCATTTTCACTGATATGCTCTTTTACAATACTGACACATTTTTTCTATTGATGAGCAATTTTGATTTATCACATTCATCTTGTTTTGTTTGGATGATTATAACTTTTCATGTGTGCTGTTACTGCAGGAGTCTGGCTCTTAATGGAGGTGGAGATCATCGCTGATTCTTGACGACGCTTCCATCGTTGGGTTCGCATATTTTTTAAGTTTATCTTTTTACCATCTTGTTTACCTTCCAGATGTTGGATGTTCTTTCTAAAGAACTTACTTTTGATTCGAACAATTCTTTTTAATCCTAAAAGCCAGCATTAGTCAGACTTTTCTACAAGAACCATCCATATTCCACATTACTGTGGATGCTTATCTGTCTCCCCATTCTGGAAGAACATACGAAACAAAATGCAAATAAATATATGAATCAGCAATTTGATATGTCATAATTTTAGCTTTGGTATTTGGATACTTTATTCACTTAAACTGAAGGGGTGGCGCTTGTTTTCGAACTGTTAGTGGTGCTGTGAGTACTGCTACTGCTACTTTACCAGTGTCTTACCCTTGGATCGGGCAAAAGATTTGAATGATGGTTGACAATTTATATTCTGGTTTAAAGGGGATTTGCTGTGCTTTCTTTAAAGGTAGAAAATCTATGCAATTTAGGCTTCTAAAAGTTGCAAAAAATGCTGACTGAACTTGGCTTGAGACAGCATATGGAATTGCTTCAGAATTTCTGAGTTTTCTGCGCGAGGAACGAACAACGGAGTTGAAAGCGTTGGAACGATTAATTGTTGTTAGGCTAAACTGTTTAGCTGCGTGAATATTATTATGATTCTTTATCACATTTGAATTATTTTATGATTGTGGTTCTTTGTACCCTCCGAACAAGGCTTGGGACAACATTTGGAGGTTTGGAAATTTTCTTAGGTTTCTGCACATGATTGCAACAATTAGTTGGTGTTACTGTGTTAGGCTGTTTGGCCACATGAATATTCTTATGTTTCACCGCCATCTTAAAATTATTTTTTGGGGACTGTAAGTCATGGTTCATCTGTGTACCTTTAATGGAATCATGCTATATTTTTTTTCTGATATGGTCATAATATTAGTACAAATCTTGGCGTCTCACCGTCTTGAACTAGCAGGATTAGAGAGAGTTCTCAAACCCCTCCGAATTGGGGCTCAAACGATCAATAATGATATATATATATATATATATATATATATATATATATATATATATATATTTTCAATTTCACAATTTGTTGAAAATTAATATAATTTTCTAATTGAAGAACACCATTGATGCCAGTGAAATCCATCAATTATTCCGTGACCTAGGTCTCATAATTTAGTAATGGTGATTTAAATATGTGATGTAGTGATTTTTTTTTTTTTTTTTTTTATTCCTCTTAAAAATTAAAATTAAAGATGAAAAGATTCAAATGAACTCAACAGTCAAAACTAACCAACTACAAGCATACCAGGAAGGTGATGGTGTCACTATTTTTTTTTTGGATAATACAGTTTGTCCAATTGGGTACGTGGCATAATAGAATGCCGATACATGTTTATAATAATATAAAATTAAATTGGGCATTGCCCATATATTTTCGGGTAAAACCCATTTATGCGAGATTCTATCATATCTCTCTCTACAAACATCTTCCTCAATCTCCTTCACCACGTCGTCCCAATTCCTCATCAACCCATTCCAGTCCTCCACCTTGACGGCTGAGATCCTCTTCACAAGTGTGCGGACTATGTAGGAGCGGTAGGCGGACGGCATCTTCACAGCGTCGGAGAGAATGGAGGATTTGTAGCCCGTGGATTGGATAGAAGCAATTTGTGAAGGGTTTGGATTTGAGCTTGTATTGCAATCATCGGAGAAGAAGAGGCGCGTGTGCGCGTGTACAAAGCGTTAGATCTACTCCCGTGAGCGCGTGACAGCGAGTGGTCGTAGAAGTTCATTCCGGCGGTGGTAGTCTGTGCTCGAAGTTCAGTCCGACGGAGATGGTGGCGATGGTGGCCTGCGAATACGTCTCTCTCTCGATTAGGGACTGCTATTTGGGTATGTAATGGCTGTTGTGTTTGGGATTGATGGTTGTGTTTGGTGGGTGAGCGGTGGTGAGATTGATGGGTAATCGCTGCAGATTTTAGGAGAGAGAGCAAAGGGAGCGATCTTCTGAAAGCAAAACAAAAAAAATAAAGTGTTCTATCGGGTCAAACCCATTTAAGTTGGGTATCGAACTTAAGTTCAACAGTGCTTATGAATACTTGTCATGTCCTGATTGGGCCACGTACTCACGTTGCATAAACTTCATCCAACCGGGGTTGGATGCAAGTATTGTTCCTATTTTTTTTTTTTTTTGATAATTTAGGAAAAAAAATTATATTCAAGTACAAGCCTTTTCTGCTGTTTTTTTTTTTTAACAATAATCTTCAAAAAAAAGAAAAATTATAACGTAAACAAAGTCTCAAGTCATCTTTTATTTATTTTATTTTATTTATTTTTTTAAAGAAAAAATTGAAACAAAGAATCTTTTATGAAAATGATAGGAATAAGAGAAATCATTTTATGTTTTCACAGACCAGTGCCACTTGTCCTCTTAATATGCATATATGTTCCAGATCCAGAGTCTATAGATATACATCACTCCGCTCTCTCTCGTTGCTTCCATTGTTCTGAAAGATCCTAGGAATGTCAGGACCTCAGTGTTGTGAGAACCCACCAACCCTGAGCTCAAGCTGTGGATCAGGACATGTAGATGAACTTGGAGGCATCAAGTCCTACGTTACTGGCTCCCCTGACTCCAAACTTGCTATCCTTCTCGTCTCTGATGTTTATGGTACTTAGCCCTACTTTCTTTTCTTCTTTTTTCCCCCAAAATTTATGACTTGGGTATTTCTTTATCTGGTGTGTCATTTGGGTCATCTTGATTAATCTGATGGGTACTTTATCTTGGATCATGAAATTGTGCTGGTGGGTTTTTTGAATAACATTAGCCTAACTTGTGCCTTTTTTGTTGCTACATATAAAGGTTGCTTCTTCTTCTTCTTCTTCTTCTGCTTCTTCTTACAGTGGTTATTCCTTTTCCTGATTATTTCGGTTTATTTGTTATCCTATTTTATGTAAAGATGATTTTTTGTTAAGGGACCATATTTGGGAAAATATATACTCCGTACTACGTATGTAAAGATGATATTGGCTCATATGTGCTCATAGAATCATTTACGCTTTATAAATCATTCCTACATTCTAAATAATGTAAATGTCGTCATCATGGTCAATGTGGTATCTAATTCTCATGTATGACTTGATTCTGCAGGATATGAAGCTCCAAAATTGAGGTATTGTTAATTCTTAACTTTGCTTATGCAACTATATGAATGCAGTTTTTCAGGCTATAATTGCTTGAAATGTTTTCGCTTGATTTCACAACTAGATGGTTTTTGTTTTTCCTGTTGGGCTAATTCTTGTGTAATTTAATATAGGTTAATTGCTCTATTCATCTAGATCAGGAAAAAATGTTCAACTTTCTATCACTGCATAGTGATCCAATGTATGCTCCTTGTGCATTCAGTCATGAAACAGAATTCAAAACCTATATATTTAATTTGGGACTTATTAGAATCCAAATGTGTATAGTAAATATGAAGGAAATATGATTTAAAAGATAAGAGGCACCTCCATGTATGATGATTGACGACATACCATTTAGTGGTTTTTTTCTTGTTATGTTCCTTAACTCATCTAAAATTGCAGATTACCTTTCAAAAAGGCTTTAAGAAATGAAATAACTATTATCCAGCCATTGCATCAACTAGTTTTAACCCCTCTGGATATGATATGTAATAAGTAACTATCAATCTACTTAATTTACTATTGCCTTTATATTGAAAAAAAAGGTTTACATTTCTCATTCAAGGAACAACTGGATTTGTTCTCTACAATCAGTAGATTTCTTCCAGTATTGTTGATTTTGTTTATTTTTCAAACTATTCTTCTTTTATTATGAGTTAGATTCATTAATTTTCATTTTTCAAGATAATTGGAGATAGGGTTTCCCACTATGTAAAAAGTTTAACTAAATAATTTGCTACGTTACACGGATTCGTTTAAATGTGTCAGGTATAGGCATGTATCCAAATCATAGAATATAGATGATCTCCAAATTCAAGCACATAGGGACATGGCTAAGTATTCACATTATGTAATTACTTCCTTTACTTTTTTGAATAAAATATTAATTTTATATAACATAAAATGTTTAACATGGACATTAATACAGTAAGAAAAGGAATATAATAAGAGTGTTTCATGTATATGGTACTTGAATCATTGGATAATCTTTTTAGCCACATGTTCAACTGGGCATAGTGGACCTAGCCTAGACCCTCAGGTCACGTGTCTGACACTGATATTTCACAGTATAAAAAGAAAGTGAAATATGGACTATTTGGAGTCCATGTTTTTGCAACTTGACGTTTAGCCTCAAAGAATAACAATAGGGGGAAGAGTTTGGCTTCATATACTTGCATTTCTGTACAATTGTGTTACTTCAGTGGCAATGTAGTAAACGCTATTTAAGTAAGCAAATGGAAGCCCCTTGGCAGTATGGAACTATGGATGACCAAATTTGCACTATTTATACACTTCTGGAAGCTAATATCGCTAGCTTTCAACTGTAAAGGAAGCTTGCTGACAAAGTTGGAGCTGCTGGATTCTATGTGGTGGTTCCTGACTTCTTATATGGAGATCCCTATGTACCTGATAATGCTGAAAGGCCTATACCGGTTTGGATAAAAGATCACGGACCGGTTAGTTGTCATCTTTATAACACCAAATCGTTTAAACTTAGTTTAAAGTTTGAACTAAATTTCCTTCAATTCCAAATCCAAGACAACGATTTGATGCTCCCAATAGCATTATTGATTTTAATTTGGAATTATATAATCACTGTGGAAAACTTCAAATGTTGTGTTTTCCCTCAGAACATATTTATCTTGTTTCATGTTTAACGTCATGCAAATATATTGGCTAGTTACTGACCCATCCATGTCTCATTTTCAGCCGGAAACAATGATATTTTCTAAAACTTTTCAACGATACTGAACTGTGTTTTTTAACTTTTTCTGACCTAGGTTGAAATCAGGAAGCCTAATTGTTTAGTTTTCCATAATCCAACTTAAGTAGTGCCAAAGCATTGGTGTCTGAAATATTCTTATTGTTCCTGTAGGATAAAGGATTTGAAGATGCAAAACAAGTAATTTCTGCTCTAAAAAGTAAAGGTGTATCCAAAATTGGAGCTGCAGGCTTTTGTTGGGGCGGTGAGTTTCGGTTTTTTTTTTTTTTTTTTTTCCCTTGAAAACTGTCTTTGATCTCCATCGTTTACGTTGCTTTCAACTTCTGCATCTTTATTCTTTGTTATTGTTATTGCTATTGGCTAACAGTCGGCTACTTGAATTCTTAACAGCCAAGGTTGTCGTGGAGCTAGCAAAGTGTGCCTATATCCAAGCTGCAGTGATGTTACATCCTTCATTTGTCACTTCAGATGATATCCAGAGTATGAATTCCATACTAAACCATTCCCAAATTTTTGGGTTTAAGTTTGTTTTATCAATAATTAAATTGGGTACTTAAAAGTAGGCTGTTAATAATCATTTTGATAGTTAGTGGAAGCCAATGTCCCTTGAATTTTCATTCAAAAGTAACATTCTTGATATTTTTCCATTTATATTTTTAGGGGTGGGGACTATGAGTTCTACCTTTTTTTTTTCTTTTTTTTTTTTTATCTGTTTTCATGGGGTGGGAAGGGTAAACTAGGGCCAGGAGTGGTTTAATTATTTGCTGGAGCATTAATAATCTGCACTATTTCAGGGGTTAAGGTTCCAATTTCCATACTGGGAGCTGAAATTGACAAACTGTCTCCACCAGAGCTCTTGAAAAAGTTTGACGGGGCCCTAAATGCTATGTCTGAGGTAGGCAATCAAGCTAATGCTTCATGTATATATTTAGGCAAAATGCAAAAAATACTAAATAAATTGAACTTTATCAGATTTGAAATAACCCCCTATGCTTTTATAAAAGTCTGTAAATTTTCACCTGCCGTACCTTTATCCATTAGCCAAAAAGGGCAAACCCAGTGCACAAGGCTCCCGCCATTGCGGGTCTGGAAAGGGTTAGATGAATGCAATCTTATCCATTAGAAAATGGATGAGAAAGAAGTTAGCCACCTGACATATTAACATTGTATTTTGATCAACACGTCCTTTTCTGTGGAGTGTGGACTAAATTAATTTTGGAAGATAATTTATGGAGCGATCCATATTTGGAACTCAAAGAGAGAAAAATGGGTTGAATTATTTCAACAATACATTCTAGAACTTTAACTTAATATTGGATAATTTTTTCTTTCAAAATCCTTCTTTTTAACTCGATTTTTTCATTTCTATTTCACAAGGACAGTTAACACAATTTTATTGCTATGGTCGTAGCTAAATTATCAAAGGGAGTTATTTGTAAATCTTTGATAGTTTGCAAACGGGATTAATTGAATGGGGTTTTTTGCATTTTGTCTTGTATTTTTTCATATGCAGATTCTGAGTTTTTAGTGATCATATCCTGCCTATAAACTCATCTTTCTTTGTTTGATTACTAATTGAGTTCCCCCACCCCCGGATAATAGAGTATTTTCTTTAGTAGGGAGGGATTTATCTTCTGTTTATATACTTTCTAAAACAGAATTGGATTTGGAAGGAAATTAATTTACCCTTTTAAATCCAAAAAAGCCTTTATATTTTGTGTCTGGATGTATTAACGGTTTATTGCTTTAAGATTCCTTTTATTTTGGTTAATTTATAATTATTTTGCTGGAAAAGAAATTTGATGATTGAAAACTTTTTGGTGGGTAACCTCTTAAAATTGACAATAGGATCTTTTTTTAATATTGAGTTGTATCAAAACAATCTTTTAAAATAATTAGTGGTATGAGCATTGTTATGGATGCATGTCAATGTGCGATGAATTGGGGGTGACAAATTAACTCCATACACTCCACCAAATCGACAATGAGTGCCATAATATCGAATTTACAGTAACCTATGAGTACATAATAATTCGTTTTATCTGCCCTAGTTTTCCCTTACTCTAAATCTCAAATTACAATACCCTGTTAGAATATTAATAAAGGAAAAAGTCTACAAATTAGTGTCACCAACCAAAAAGAATTAAACTAATGATGTGTTCTCTTTGCAGGTTGATCACTTTGTGAAGATATTTCCGGGAGTTGCACATGGCTGGACCGTGAGGTGCAAGGATGAAGATGAAGCAGCTGTGAAGTCTGCAGAAGAGGCTCACCGGGATATGTTGAATTGGTTTGATAAGTATCTAAAGTAAGAAACATTGTTAGGTCATATGAATACTTTTCTGAGGTGTAATAACTCGGCTGCCGCGGTTAAATTATGCAGCAGTTATATGTAGTAACTTGATTGTACTCCCTCCTCGATGGATTGTTTGGTTTAAAGATGTTTAATATGTAGTAACTTGCTTGTGCGCCCTCCTCGATTGATGGTTTGTTTTAAAGATGTTTAAGAATGAGCAGAATTTGTGATGTCGAAAGTTGGTTTCACATGGTGGATCATCTCTTACAAAGTGGCAAAGAAAGGACACTGGATGCCTTTACATAATTCTGAAGGATGGCATGCTTTGGCACGAGGCTTGTGCAAGGTGAGGCTCGTGAGAATGGACAAAATATTCAAGAGTCTGGTCCATTATGCTTCAACCCATCTTTCATATTTCGAGGGCGACAGTGTGGGTTGACAACACAGCCAGAAGGGGTGGCGAGTGTCGGGGCAGTGTAGCAATGTCGTGGTGACACTGGTAAGGCGTCTCCAGTATCATTTCAAAGTTTTTGGGTAATGGTGGTCAAGGTGATGGTAGCAATGTTTTCAAGGAATTCATTGGTGTAGGGGTGAAAGGAAAACATTCTAGAGGAGACAAATTGATAATCTGATCAAAGAGGATGAGCTTCCCAAAACTTCTAAAGTTTCATTTTGATCGGAGTTGAAATGGCATATGATTGTTGAGAGGAGTGGGTTGATCGGCATCAAGTATCCTGAATTTGACTTCCTAAAATTTGTATCTCCGGCCATATTTGCATATGTGAATTTCTCAATTACCAAAACAAAGACAAACTCTGAAAGTGCCCGATACCTGATAATCCACTTCAGTGCAGCCCAATATTCTTTGCTAGCGTTAGAAACAAATATATTATCGATACCAATTACATGTGCCATGTTTGGTTACACACCATGGCATACATTTTTTATTTTTTTTGTCCTTCAGTGGAATTTGAAGTGATTAGCAAGAGGAGACCCAACTGGATTGATTTGTCCATATAAAACCTTTTAAGCACCTTTTTGACATATTTTTCTTGTAATAGTCACAATTTCTTGACCTTCCTGTCACAGATAATCTTCAAGAATTTTTTTTGCTTGTCCCAAATCTTTTAATGCAAAAACTTAACTCTTTCTTCAATTTGTTAATTCTGTTAGTGTCATGACTGACGGATAAGTATATCATCAACAAAAAGTAGCATGGTGGTAAAATTATTATCTGAAATTCTCTAGACAAAAAAAATACAATCATATGAAGTAGAGACAAAAAAAAAATACAATTATATGAAGTTGTCAATTGTATATTCCTGTTCTCGTTAAGAGTTTTTAAAATTAGTTTAATTTAATCTTCAAAATATTGAATAGATAAAGGAATTTTCATTCTTTAAATTTAAACTTTTTTAACTATGTTTTTTGGAATAATATTTTTCAAAAAGAAAAAAACTAGTGTGTAAGCAAAATTCATGCATATATATATTTTTTAAATAAAAATAATAATAACCAAAGACTCGTATTTTATTCTTAAAAGGAGGGCAATCCGTTATAATGTTTTCTCTTTTCACCAACCCAGTGCCACTTGTCCTCTTAATATGCACACATGCTCCAGAACCATAGTCAAACACCTGGATAATTACACTCTCTGTGTGATTGTTACCCTCCATTCTTCTCAAAGATCTAAGGAATGTCAGGACCTCAGTGCTGTGAGAACCCACCAACCCTCAGCTCAAGTTGTGGAGCAGGACATGTAGAAGAACTTGGAGGCTTCAAGTCCTACGTTACTGGCTCCCCTGATTCCAAGCTTGCTATCCTCCTTGTCTCTGATATTTTTGGTACCCAGCTCTACTTATGATTTATTTATTTATTTCCAAATTGTATGATTTGGGTATTTCTTGATTAATCTGATGGGTATTTATCTTGGATGGTGAAATTGTGCTGGTGTTTTGTGCTTCTTTTTGTTGGTACCGTCTAAAGGTTGCTCTTTTTTATATTTTTTTTTCCTAATAATCGTCTAGATTTTTGCTTCGTACAAGTGGTTATTGCTTCCTTTGCATTTTGTTCCATTAAAAATAAATTAATTATTATTTGAGCATGTATTTCTTTTCCTGATAATTTTGGTTTATTTTTATCCTATTTTCTTTGAAGATGATTTTAGTTAGCTTTATACGTAAAGATGATATTTAAAAAGTTAAATATAGTTGGTGAATTAGCATGTAATAGAAAAGATTGGAGATAGAGAAATCACGTGGCGGACCCCATTTATATGGGATTAAGGCTAGATGATGGTGATGATAATGTATTCATATGTGTGCATGTTCTCTCATATATGCTTTATAAATCATTCCTACCTTCTAAATCATGTTATTGTCGTATGACTGTATCTAATTCTCATGTATGACTTGATCCTGCAGGATATGAAGCTCCAAATTTGAGGTATTGTTAATTCTAAACTTTACTTATGCAACTATCTGAATGCAGTTTTTCTGGCTATAATTGCTTGAAGTGTTTTCTCTTGACTTTACAACTAGGTGGTTTTTGTTTTTCCTGATGGGCTAGTTCCTTTCTAATTCAATATAGGTTAATTGCTCTATTCATCCAGATCAGGAAATATATTTAAGTTTCCACCACTGCAGAGCGATCCACTGTATGCTCCTCTTGCATTCACTCATGAAATAGAATTCGAAACCTGAGTATTTAATTCGAGACTTGTTAGAATCTGAACATGTATAGTGTTGGCACCCATTTTGGTAATTTGGATCTGGGCTCTAATTGGGCTTGATAAACATTAACATAGTATTATGGGCCAAGAGTATATGGGCCTGAAGAATGATGATGTTTAGGCACTCGGATTGCACAAAAATTGGGTTGAGGATGCAGTGATTAGTTCGGGCTTGGAAGGATGGCTTTAAAGCACTGGATTTGGGTCATGATTGGGCTGAAGGTAATTCGGATCAACAATTCAGATTGAAATAAAGCTTACCAGTGTTATACATGAATAAGGATTGCAGGTAAAGGAACAGTGACGTGGCAGGTTCTAGACAGGGCAAGGCTGCACGCAAAGGCTCATTGATCGGATAGGAATATTTTTGAAATCCTTTGAGACATTTTATGTTAGATAGGATTTATATGTTTACCAGATTTTAGTTAGGAATTAATCTTTATCTAGGAATCTCAATTTGAGTTTAAATTTAGTAGTTAGTGAGAGTTTTATTGTAATTAGAATACTAATTGGTAGGAATTTGTTTACGATATTTTTTATAAATAAACAAAGAGGCATGCTGTACTAGAGGTCCAGCACCCTCAGAATCATTATTATTATTTGTTTACTTTCTCAAGCTTTTCCAAGAATAGCATCCCTACTATTTCTTCTTTCTTTCCTTCTATATTTCTCAATCTCTCTTTCTATCTATTTCTCTCTCTCTATCCTCATTATTTTCCTTTCTTTTCTTGCTATATCTGTTTTCCTCCCTTTTCTATTCTCTTAATCTTTTACTACAATTTATTCATTGAAAAGTCCTTTTAACTAAGGCAATTCTTGAACTCTATGAGGAGTATCACTGTTCTCTTTATCCTCACATCGTCTGAAAGTCAACCCTTGAAAGAGACTATAAGTTGACAATTTTCAATCGAACCATACAATTGGTTCTGGCACGCTCGTTTTCCATCAATTTAAGATCAGATTCTAGGAGCCGATTTTAGGATCAACATTTTTGGCACGCCCGGTGGGACCCATCAGGTGAGTAATTATAGTAAATATGCCTCTAAAGCTAAGAAATTCGAAAGGTGTGACAACAGGTGACAATGCGGATGAAGAGAACCAGCAACTTGGCGTTGGTGATGATGCCGACTTATCTATTCCATCCGATCTTCCTTTGGGTCAGGTACTGGAATTGATTATGCAGAAAATTGATGCCCAGCAAGCACAGATCGGTGAAGTAAGGTCTCAGGTGGGGGAATCAAATCAAATTTTGGTTTCTCAGATACATGAGATGAGGTCGATGACTGGAGAATTAAATCAAATGATGTACGCTCAAATGGAGAAGATGAATCAAAGGCTTGAAACCAGTATATCGGCTAATCAAAATCGACATGATCAAGCCGAAGCATCTCATATTAATGAGTCCATATTTCAGCGTATGACGGCACCATTGATACATATTTCCCAAGGGCCTCGAACAAGCATCGTATCACCAAGTGCAGGAATTGGTATTACTATCGGCAATGTGCCGAATCATACACTCGGTATGCCAATGGGGAATCCACCAATCTTATCAGATTTGCCGGCAGTAAATACTATGTCGGTGTACTAGCCACCAATGAATGATCAGCATAGTCAAAATGTGCAGCGTCCACATGTGCAGCCGATTCACCAGCGAGAGATCAGCAAAAAGTAGTAGGCAACCTAAACCAAGGTAGGGCTAATCCATTGATACGTCCAGCGGCTGCTGGGGGGCAAGTAAATGCTGATCATCAAAGGGAGTGGGTTAATCCATTTATTCCTCGGCACCCAAATGATTCTCCAGGAAGAAATGCAGGGATTGATAAGGCTCAGATTTTGGCTTTAATATAGGCTGAAGTAGCACAAGGTCGCAGATGTGCTCGGCCAGTATACAAAAAGCCCTATACTGATCATGTCGATGCTCATGAGTTGCCTAGAAATTATCGGTATTCCGATTTTTCTATGTACAGTGGCAAAGAAAATTTCTCTACGGTGCAGCATATTGCAAGGTTCACCGCACAATGTGGAGAAGCAGGTCCTAGCCCTTGGTTAAGGATGGGGTTATTTTCTAGCTCTCTTACCGGAGCGGCGTTTGAATGGTACAACAACTTATCGGCCAATTCTATTCAGACTTGGGATGAGATGGAGGAGGCGTTCTATACCCAATTCTACTGAACAGAGACAAAAGCTACACTGGTAGACATATCTCGATTATCTCAGTTGCCGAGTGAATCGGTTGAGACTTTTGTTGCCAGGTTCAGAAAGGTTAAACTCAAATGCCGAGTAAGTTTGCCAGAACCAGAATACATCAAGTTGGCATTAAATGGTCTAGACATTGAACATCGTAAGAGGTTTGATGGGGTTGAGTTTCAAAATCTCTTTGATTTGGCAGACAGGGCTTCTCGGTATGAGGAAATACTTAAAGAAGAGAAAGAGAGGAAGAATTCTTCTAAGGGTACTTGGTACAAGGACCCTAATTATGAGATATTTTCAGCAGAAGTTGGAGATGAATTAGAAGTTGACGTTGCAGAAGTCAATATCAAAAAGCCATACGTTTGTGAGGCGTTGGTTAAACCTAAACCGACCACGGGGGGCAATGCATCAACATCAATATCGGCAACAAGGAAAGGTCCTGCCAATACCGGGAAAAGTTATTCTTTCGACTTGTCGAAAGCAGATCAAATCTTTGATCACTTGATGGCCGATAAAATGATATCTTTGCCTAAAAGGTATAGGATTCCATCGGCAAGTGACTTGAAAGGAAAATAGTATTGTAAGTATCATAACTCTTGGAACCATGCTACTAATGATTGTACTGTTCTACGAGGTGTGTTGCAGAAAGCTATTGACAAAGGTACTTTAAAATTCCCGAAGAAAACTTCAGAGACTATGAAGGTAGATTCTAATCCATTTCCTACAATCACATCTACAAATGTGATAAGCTTAGCCAAGCGAGAGAATCGGCAGGAGGCTGAAAAGATATCTGGTGAGTTCCTTTCATCAACTGCGACACCTGAAAAGATGGCAGAATTGCAGAAGCAATTAAGGGAGGCTCAATTAGCCTTGATTGACCATAGTTGTTGCCCAAATTGCAAAGGAAAGCAAAAACCAAAGGAAGATGTGCCAATGGAGGTTAAACCAAAGAAGAAAGGAATTCTTGAAAGGCTTATTTTCCCATTGAAGCCTGGGGAGGAGCCTCGGCAAGGTGGTCCCAGCAACGGCCATTTGAAAGCGAGAAGGCCAACTCGGCAAGTGGAATCTAGCCGATTTCATTCCCAAAATCGGCATCCCAGTTTCAAGAGGCAGTCGTCGGTTCAGTCAGAAATTTGGGTACAGAAAGGAGCCGATTCATATAGAGTACAAACTGTAAAACTAAGGACGGACTCAACTGAAAATAGATGGACTCGAGTTAATCATCCAAAGTTCCCTAAAGTTCAACAATATCAGAATAGGGGCCTAACTTGATCTCAGAAGCGTAGGGAACAAAGGAGAAGGGCTGAGGAAAAAAGGAAAGCTGAGGGAGGAAGCAAAGTAGTGCAAGCCGAGGAATTCGGCATTCCAAATAAAGATGAGGAACACCAGCTGACGTGGCCTAGACGCAACAATGAGTTCAAAATTCAGTTTGACAGTTTCTCAGATGAGATGTCATGTAACATGGCATTTGTATTACTAGCAATGTTCCAGGCTCCATCGGCATAAAATGCAAGTACTGAGAAGAATGAGAAGGAAACTCAGCTGATTCGGAATTTATCAATTCTTTCCTCAGAATCGGCAGAGAAGGTAGTCTTTGAAAAACCTTTGTTAGCAATGACTCAACAACTCAGGCCTTTGTATGTTAAGGTATGGGTAGAAGGTCAACCAATCAATCGAGTCTTGGTAGACAATGGCTCGGTTCTGAATGTTATTCCAGCAAACACATTGAAGAAACTCGGCAAGAGTATGGAAAATGTTATTCCTACTGATGTAGCAATTTGTGGTTTCAACGGAGGCTCTACTAGCACTAAGGGTATCCTTCCCTTAGAAGTAAAAGTTGGAGGTAGGACATCTTTTGCGGCATTCTTTATTATTGAATCCATGGCTTCCTATAATTTGTTATTAGGCCGTGATTGGATTCATCCAAATATGTGTATCCCATCATCATTACACCAGATGCTGATTTTTTGGGATGGAGATAAAGTGAAAATAGTAAATGCCGATGATAAGCCATTTGGGGCAAAAGTGTATTTGGCAGATGCTGTTTTGTATGACGAAGAATGTGTTCCTATTCGATTTGTGGGAACAGGAGCCGACGGAAGACCAACCTCGGCAACCATGAGAAGAAGTCTTGCTGACCATGAAATCGGCGAGTTGCAGTAGGAGAATTCCAGGCTGAAGGTAGAACTCCCTCGACTTGCTATAGTTGAACAAGTTGTTGATGGAAGCGAAACTTGAAAGGGAAGCTGCTCAGCAGCAGGCCTTTAGGGCCGCTTGCATTAGGCTACAAGCATATATAGCCGAAAAACAGCTAGAAAAAGAAGCAATAATAGAGCCAGGACCATCGGTTAATCTTACTGAGATCTATCGGTTCAGTAATGAAAAGTTGGATGCAATTCAGTTGGAAGACTTGGAGTTAGCACCAGCTAAGCTCGATGATCTAAATGCAGAAACTCAGGATCCATTAAAGGAGGTGAATTTAGGCACTGACGCAGAGCCTAGACCAACTTATATCAGTGCATTGTTAGAACCAGAATTACAAGCCGAGGTTATCGGCATGTTGAAATAATACAGTGACTGTTTTGCTTGGAATTATGAGGAAATGCCAAGTTTATCCAGAGATTTGGTGGAACATCGGCTGCCCAGTAAAGATGGCTACAAGCCATATAAACAGCCACCTCGTCGAATGTCTCAAGAGGTGGTAGAAAAAGTCAAGGTGGAAATCGAACGATTGCTGGATGCTGGCTTCATTCGAACTACAAGGTATGTTGAATGGTTATCAAATGTAGTCCCTGTTATTAAGAAGAATGGAAAATTACGTATATGTGTTGATTTCCGAAACATAAACCTTGCAACTCCAAAAGATGAGTATCCAATGCCGATTGCCGATCAACTGATTGATGCAGCGGCAAAGCACCAAATTATGTCTTTTATGGATGGACACTCAGGTTATAATCAGATTTATATAGCTGAGGAGGATATTCCAAAGACAACCTTTAGGTGTCCCGGATCAATTGGAACTTTTGAATGGGTGGTAATGCCTTTTGGGTTAAAGAATGCTGGTGCCACATATCAGCGAGCCATGAATTCTATTTTCCATAATATGCTCGGTAAGTTTATGGAGGTATATATTGATGATGTGGTGGTGAAATTAGCAACGAAGAAAGAGCACTTAGTCCACCTCAAAGCATCTTTTGAGAGGATGAGGGCTCATAAGCTAAAAATGAATCCAATAAAGTGTGCTTTTGGAGTATCGGCAGGAAACTTTTTGGGTTTCTTGGTTCATCAAAGGGGTATAGAAATCGATAGGAATAAAGCTAAGGCAATTATTGATGTCAGTGCGCCGAGAAGCAAGAAACAATTGTAGAGGTTACTTGGGCAAGTGAATTATCTTAGGAGATTTATTGCTAATACAGCTGGGAAGTTACATGTGTTTTTCCCGCTACTCAAATTGAAGCCGATGGAAGAATTCAAATGGGATGATACATATCAAAGGACATTTGACCAGATTAAGAAATACTTGTCGAGTCCTCCAGTCATGATGCCACCAAGGAAGAAATGGTCGATGAAATTATATTTATCGGCTGCTGAAGAATCCATTGGAGCTATGTTAGCACAAGAGAATGAAGCAGGAAGTGAGCAAGCAATATATTATCTCAGCTGAGTTTTAACTCCAGTCGAGTGTAGATATACACCGATTGAGAAATTATGTGTGGCTTTGTATTTTGTAGCAATGAAATTAAGAGTCTATATGTTGCCTGTTTTGGTTTATATTGTTTGTCAAACCGATCTTATAAAGTATATGTTATCAAGGCCATTAATCAAAGGCCGGATTGGCAAGTGGGCTTTGGCACTAACGGAGTTCAACTTTACATATGTTCCACAAAAGGTAACTAAGGGAAGAGCATTGGTAGATTTTCTTGTTGATCATCCCTCGCCTGAAATTGAGTCACAAGTATTTGATGAGCTTGACTTGGCATCCATATTCATGACTCCATGGACTTTAATGTTCGATGGGTCGAGTACCAGTGAAGGCTCAGGAGCTGGCATCATGATAATATCCCCAACAGGGAGTCAAATTTCGTTTTCCTTCTTTTTGGATTTCAGGTTCTCAAATAATCAAGCCGAGTATGAAGCATTGATTATCGGCTTGGAAATTCTGCTAGAAATGGCAATCAAAGATGTCCACATTGTGGGAGATTCGAGTTTAGTGATTAATCAAATCTCAAAAGACTTCAGATGCTTGAATTGGCAATTAAGATCATTCCATTCATTGGCAACCCAATTTCATAATGTGACTTTGGAATATAAACCAAGGGCCATGAATAAAATAGCTAATGATTTAGCACAGACTGCTTCAGGAGTCAGGGTGCCGAGTGGTATGAAGGAAAGAATAATGAAGATTACACGCCGATCTCTTCCATTAGCTGAAGCAAGAAATCAAATTATGGAAGAAGTCTTTGCCATTGATGTTGCCGAGTTGGATGATGATGATTGGCGAATCCCTTACATCCTGTTCTTGCAACATCCAACTCTAGAAGTCGATAGAAGAATAAAAAGAAGTGCAGTCGATTATGTTCTTATGGATGGAGATCTTTATAGAAGATCGGCTGATGATGGATTATTATTTCAGTGTATTAGCAAGTTTGAGGGTTTGAAGATTATGACCGAGGTACATGAAGGGATATGTGGAGCTCACCAAGCCGGCATAAAGATGAGATGGTTGATACGCCGATATGGATATTATTGGCCTGGAATGAGAAAAGATTGTATGACTTCTGCAAAAGGCTGTATAGACTGTCAAAAGCATGGCCCAATGCAGTGGGTTCCAGCAATAGAAATGCAATTATTAGTTAAACCATGGCCTTTCAGAGGTTGGGCCATGGATCTAATCGGTAAGATTAATCCTCCTTCATCAAAAGGTCATCATTGGATTATTTTAGCTACTGATTATTTTACTAAGTGGGTTGAAGCCGAGGAATATGTTTCAGTAACTCATAACACTGTGATACAGTTTCTAGAGCGACATATCTTTCATCGATTTGTTTTACCAGAAGCAATTGTTGCCAATAATGGGTCTGTGTTTCGAGCAAATGAAGTATTACAACTCGGCATTGATATGCAAGTGAAAATGGTTACCTCAACACCCTATTATGCTCAAGGGAATGGCCAAGCAGAAGCTTCGAATAAAGTTGTGATTGAAATTATTGAAAAGATGATAAAAGACAAGCCGAGGCGTTGGCATGAAGCCCTTTCAGAAGCCTTATGGGCCTATAGAAACTCAAAAAGGACAAGTACGGGAACAACTCCATATCGGCTAACATTTGGTCATGATGCGGTGTTGCCGATGGAGTTAAACGTAAAATCGGCGAGGGTAGCTTTGCAACATAATCTCATACCTGCCGATTATAACGAAGCTATGCTTGCCGAGTTGGAAGACTTAGATGAAGTCTAGAAACTTGCTTTGGATCACCTTATGGTCCATAAAGCAAAAGTAATGAGGGCTTACAACAAAAGGGTGAAGTTCAAGTCATTTGCAGAAGGTGATATGGTATGGCAAACAATTCTTCCATCTGGGAAGGTGGATAGAGTTTATGGCAAGTGGTCACCTACTTGGAAGGGTCCATATTTGGTTCATCAAGTATTGCATGGAGGCGCTTACAGGTTAAAAGATCTAGATAGTGAAATCCATGAGAGACCAATAAATGGAAGGTACCTGAAGAAATATAATCCAACTATTTTTAAACTTATGGAGGAAAAGAAAACCTCCATTAAGTGAAAATAAATTGGATTGTATTGTTTCGTTTTTATGTAAGTTGTTTTGAAGCTATAAATCAGAATAAAGATATAGCAAAATAAAGTTCTAGAGGTCATTATAGCAAATACTGTTCAAAACATCAAATCATGCCCCATGAAAAATAAGATTGTTCAAAACCATATTACAGACCATTGTAAATAGAAAGAGATAATTGTTCAAAGTCGGGTAAAGTATGTGTAAAAATCTTCAAATTTGGCCTTGAAATCGACCCAGGAGGTGGTGGTTTGTTGGAGCTTGGCCTCCGCTTGTTTTTTAGATCGCTCCAACTGAGGCAATTAGGTCTGCAGCACCTTGAACTTGGGAGCAACAGTTTCAGCTTGGATTTTTAATTCCATCACTTTGTCATTAAGCTGGGTTTTGTCTAGCTGTAACTGAGCAAGCTCGGCTAGAAGTTTCTTCTCCCGGGTTTCTAACTTGGCAGCTTGTTTCTTCAAATTTGAGTGGAGTTCTTTGCCCATTTTCAAAGTTCTAGCCAGCTTTTCTTTTTCTTGGGTTTGAGTGGAGTAGTGTTGGAGAACCTAGTTTGACTCGATGAATGCAGTGATGATAGTAGGAATTTGGAGCTGAAAGCTTTTGAAAAAGACCGAATCACTTAAGGAAAATCCAGGGTAGCTACTCAGGAAAGAGAGTGTTTTGGTCAACTCATTTTTGAACGAGGGGGTAAAAGATAGGTTTTGTTGCACCATGTTGAATAACACTTGCACAGCCTGTGTTACCTCTAAAGGAGTATCGGGAGCTAGTCCAGTTGGAATTGCAGGGGATTCAGGATCTAGGGAATCAAACACAGAGTCAAAGAGAGAATCCAAAGTGGTGAATGGTGAACTTGGGTTGGATCTTGCAGGCACAATAGGAGAAGAAGGGTCTTTCTACACCTGCAATATATTGAATCAGTTTCAATCGTTATAAATAAGTAAATATCATGTTCATTTTAGACACTTACTTCCTCGGAGTCTCCAATCTATTCTTTCATTGGGGTTGAAGTTAAATGTTGAGAGGAAGCTGGAGAGATCTTTCCTGAAGGTTTTTGTTCTTGATCCACTGAAAACTCAATCTTTTCCTTTTCAATGGTGTCTACAGTAAAATCTCTACTTGATTTTTGCTCTGAAGAAGGTGGAGTTTCCTGAAATTTATGCCGAGTTAGTCATAATGGTTGACCAGAAATGTAATCAGGCGTTAAGGAATTTTACCATGGGAGTTTCAGTGGTCGGTTTCTTTTTCTTGGACACAACCTGATCCTCATCTTCGTCTTCATCATCATCAATCAAGACGAAGTGTCTTTTGGCCCTTGATTTTCTAGCAGTCTTTTTTCCCACAGTTTTCTTTCTCATTTTCTTCTGGAATAAAAGAATTAGAGAGTGGTATGCATAGAAGAATGGTTAAAGTTTGATTATAAGTACTACCTGAGTAACAGCTACAGGAGGTATGCTTTGAAGAGGAGTGTAGAGATCAGGTGGAGTTGATGCTGACAAGGGTGGATTTGTTCCTTCTGGTGCAGAGGGTGGAGCACCTGCAGTTTTTTTTTATTATATAAAAGAAAAGAAAAATAACAAATCCATATTATAGTATGGTTGTTGATTAGTACAAATAAAGATCACAACTTACTCTGCCGAAAGCGTGATCTAGTTCTACCTGCTGGAGTTGTAGGTGGAACATGACTGGTGGATTTAATGGGCTTATTCTCTTGTGTAAGAGTTGTGGTAAGAACAACAGGTGTGATGTTTTCTCCTCCTTGAAAAGAGAGGGAGATGAACTTGTAGGATCCAAGGAGAGTATTGACAAGCTGCACAACCTCTTTTGACCTGGTAAAGCAGATATAGGAAGACCACCATTCTTCGAAGTTTGGGTCAGTGGCTAGTTCTTCTACGAATTCGTTGTATTGAAAATTGGTTAAGAGTGTTTGAAATTTATTTGTCACATCACGGACTTGGTCGCTATCAGTCAACTTCACTCTTTTATGAAAATTCTTGTTATAAGAAGAATGAGGGGGTAATGGAATTAGCTGAGTCAATCCAAACTACTTGGCTAATTGTGCAGGGTTATAGAACTCTACCCCAGTCCGACTCTTTGCATGGTGGGGAGCAATGGTATTGCAAGAAATATCTCTGGCAGTCAAGAAATGGCCCCAAGCAGTCTTGTGTAGTTCAATTTGTTCTACTGAGGAATCGGCAGTTAAAGGAAGCAACCAAGAGGGAACCAAAAGACAGTCTGAAAAGGGAAGGAATTGAGGGTGTACATTGATGATAAAAGAATTAAAAACAATCAAGGAATGATTATTCCTTGGGTTTAGTTCGGGCATACCCAAAAGAAATTAGGGAGTCACTTGTTGAGAGATGAATTTTGGGGGACAATTCAGGAAAGTAAGCATGTAACCAAAATTGATAAAGCCAGAAAGGTCCTCCAGACTGAGAGAAACTTGAGACAGTGAGGTCCGATAAACCTCTGTATAAAGATGCTAACAGGAATGAAGCTAATGCCATGGATTTTCCTTTAGACAGTGCTATGGCTAACTGGGTGAGATCTTTAGTACTTTGGATTGCAGGGGCACACAAGAAATGTCCACATAACCACAACAATAGAAAGCCTATGTGTTCCTGTTCAGTTACTTTAGTTTCAGGTTCTCCAATCATTTCTTTGAGGAATGGTCCGTGAGATTGGACGTGATGTTTAGAGCCGTCTTGTTCAGGAAAGTAAAAATTGGTTTCTAGGTCTTGAAGAAGGTAATTGATATCATCACCTCCCGGTTTGAGTCCAGTTAGAACACAAACGTCCCTAAGGGTTGGGGCCACCATCCCACAGCGTAGATGTAACGAATTGGTGGTGGGTGACCAGAAGTGTAAAGATGCAAAAAACAGTGGTTTGTCTAGAGTAAAAGAAAGCTTACTGAGTTGTATGATGTCAAAGATGCCTATGCGCTTCCATAGATCACCTTTAGCCACAGACACATGATCCACCCACTCATTCCATTGGGGCATGGGAGGATGCCAATTCCTGATTGACAGAGACGGTCTCTCACCTTTAGCAGTCTGATACACAGGTTTGAGAAAAGGAAGTTGGTTTTCCCCTTGAGGGTAAAAAGGAGACAAAGATGGAGGAAATCGATTGACAAATGCTGGACCAAGACCCTTAGCATTATTTGCTAAATCGATAAGTGTGGTATTGTTCAGTTCAGAAGATGGTAGGGTTTTGAGGGTACTCTTGGTCATTTGGGTATGAGATGTCGATGCTAGTATAGGAGATTCTAGATTAAGACCTGGATGTTGTTTTTTCGAAGACATATTGTAAAGGAAGAAAAGGGTTTTCTGATGGAGATGAGAAATTTTGGAAGAAGAGTTTGGCCGATACAGATTTGTTTTGGTAAATGAATCGTGGGTGGTTAGAAGAAGAAGAGTTTACGGCAGTATTAATTACGGATTAGATAGGTAATGTCAATCGGCAGTTTTTGGGAACTGATAACATGATGGGGTTTGGAGTCTATATGGTGTGTATGGGGTAAGTTGCAATGGGTGCGTAGTTTAAACTTTTGGAAGCCTAAGTTCCAAATGGCTACCAAAACTTGGGGGGCATTGTTGGCACCCATTTTGGTAATTTGGATCTGGGCTCTAATTGGGCTCGATAAACATTAACATGGTATTATGGGCCAAGAGTATATGGGCCTGAAGAATAATGATGTTTAGGCACTCGGATTGCACAAAAATTGGGTTGAGGATGCAGTGATTAGTTCGGGCTTGGAAGTATGGCTTTAAAGCACTGGATTTGGGTCATGATTGGGCTGAAGGTAATTCGGATCAACAATTCAGATTGAAATAAAGCTTACCAGTGTTATACATGAATAAGGATTGTAGGTAAAGGAATAGTGACGTGGCAGATTCTAGACAGGGCAAGGCTGCACGCAAAGGCTCATTGATCGGATAGGAATATTTTTGAAATCCTTTGAGACATTTTATGTTAGATAGGATTTATATGTTTACCATATTTTAGTTAGGAATTAATCTTTATCTAGGAATCTCAATTTGAGTTTAAATTTAGTAGTTAGTGAGAGTTTTATTGTAATTAGAATACTAATTGGTAGGAATTTGTTTACGATATTTTCTATAAATAAACAAAGAGGCATGCTGTACTAGAGGTCCAGCACCCTCAGAATCATTATTATTATTTGTTTGCTTTCTCAAGCTTTTCCAAGAATAGCATCCTTGCTATTTCTTCTTTCTTTCCTTCTATATTTCTCAATCTCTCTTTCTATCTATTTCTCTCTCTCTCTATCCTCATTCTTTCCCTTTCTTTTCTTGCTATATTTGTTTTCCTCCCTTTTCTATTCTCTTAATCTTTTACTATAATTTATTCATTGAAAAGTCCTTTTAACTAAGACAATTCTTGAACTCTAAGAGGAGTATCACTGTTCTCTTTATCCTCGCATCGTCTGAAAGTCAACCCTTGAAAGAGACTACAAGTTGACAATTTTCAATCGAACCATACAATTGGTTCTGGCACGCCCGTTTTCCATCAATTTAAGATTGGATCCTAGGAGCCGATTTTAGGGTCAACATATAGTAAATGGAAAATGTTTAAGTAACTGAAAGTTTTCATGCGAATGGGGAGTCGAACGCTCCCCAATCGTTTAATGGTTGAGATGGTACTCATGTTTGGGAGCATTCGGCTCTCCATTTGTTTGAAAACTTTCGGTGATCATATCAATGCTCATAGTAAATATGAAGGAAATATGGGGAAAAGATAAAGTCACCTCCATGTATGATGATTGATTACATACCATTTAGCGGGTTTTTATTTGTTATGTTCTTTAATTCATCTAAATACATACCATTTAGTGGGTTTTTACTTGTTATGTTCTTTAATTCATCTAAATTTGCAAATTGCCTTTCAAAAGGCTTTAAGAAATTAAATAACTATTATCCAGGCATTGCATCAAATGTTTTTCACAATCTCTGGATATGATAATATAGTTTGACTATCTAATAAGTTTACCATTAATTTAATTAATTTACCATTGCCTTTATATAGAAATACAGATTTACGTTTCTCATTCAGGGAACAACTGGATCTGTTTTCTTCAATCAGTAGATTTCTTCCAGTTTTGTTGATTTTGTTTACTTTTCAAACTTCTCTTCCATTATTATGAGTCAGATTCATTCATTTTCAAGATAATTGGAGATAGGGTTCCCCACTATGTAATTCAATAAGAAAAAGGGATATGATAAGAGTTTCATGTATATAGTACTTGAATCAGAAAGTGAAATATGGACTATTTGGAGTGTATGTTGTTGCAACTTGATGTTTAGCCTCAAAGAATAACAATAGGGCGAAAGAGTTTGGCTTACATTTCTGCGCAAGTGTGTTATTATGGTGACAATGTTGTAGATGCTATTTAAGTCAGCAAATGGAAGCCTTAGCAGTATGGATGACCAAATTTGCACTATTTATATGCTTCTGGAAGCTAACATCACTAGCTTTCAACTGTTAAGGAAGCTTGCTGACAAAGTTGGAGCTGCTGGATTCTATGTGGTGGTTCCTGACTTCTTATATGGAGATCCCTATGTACTTGATAATGCTGAAAGGCCTTTTCCAGTTTGGATAAAGGATCACGGAGCGGTCAGTTGTCATCTTTATAATACGTTAGAATTAACTGTTATTGATTTTAATTTGGAATTGAATAATCATTGTGGAAAACTGTAAATGTTGTGGTTTCCTTCAGAACATATTTATCTCTGGAGCCAGCCAGAAGTTTCACATTTAATATCATCCAAATATATTGGCTAGTTACTGACCCATTTAGGCATTTATGTCTCATTTTCAGCTGGAAACAATGGTTTTTTCCTTAAAAGTTCACCCATACTGAACTGTGTTTTTTTCTTTATTCTGACCAAGGCCGAAATCAGGAAGACTAATTGCTTAGCTTTTCATAATCCAACATAAGCAGTGTTAAAGCATTGGTGTCTGAAATATTCTTATTGTTTCTGTAGGATAAAGGATTTGAAGAAGCAAAACAAGTAATTTCTGCTCTAAAAAGTAAAGGTGTGTCCAAAATTGGAGCTGCAGGATTTTGTTGGGGCGGTGAGTATTTTTTCCTGGAAAACTGTCATGAAACTCTATAATTTATGTTGCTTTCAACTTCTGCAACTTTTATTCTTTGTTATTGTTATTGGCTAAGGGTCGGCATCTTGGATTCTTAACAGCCAAGGTTGTTGTGGAACTAGCAAAGTGTGACTATATCCAAGCTGCAGTGATGTTACATCCTTCATTTGTCACTTTAGATGATATCCATGGTATGAATTCCATATTAAACCATTCCCAAGTTTTTGGGTTTGAGTTTGTTTTACCAATAATTTAATTGGATACTTAAAGTAGGCTGTTGAGAATCATTTTGATAGCAAGGGGAAGTTAATATCCCTTGAATTTCCATTAAAAAAGAAATTTATCGATATCTTTCGATTTATTTTTTTAGGGGTGGGGAGCATGAGTTCTACTTTTCTCTGTTTTCATGGGGTGGGAAGGGTAAACTAGGGCCATGAGTGGTTTGATTATTTGCTGAAACATTAATAATCTGCACTATCTGCACTATTTCAGGGGTTAAGGTTCCAATTTCCGTACTGGGAGCTGAAATTGACCAAATATCTCCACCGGAACTCTTGAAACAGTTTGACGAGGCCCTAAATGTAAAGCCCGAGGTAGGCAATCATGCTAATACTTCATTTATATATTTAGGCAAAATGTAAAAGATGAAAATAAAACAAAGAAATAAATTGAACTTTATCAGATTTGAAATAACCACCTGAACTATCAATTTGGAAAATAACCCCTATGCTTTTATAAAAGTCTGTAAATTACCACCTGCCATACATTATCCATTAGAAAAAAGGGCCCGCTGCGGGTTTGGGGAGAGTCAGATATATGCAGTCTTATCCATTAGAAAGTGGATGAAAAAGAAGTTAGCCACATGACATATTAACATTATATTTTTTTATCAACATGTCTTTTTCTGTGGAGTGGACTAAATTACTTTTGGACGATAATTTATGTAGCGATCCATATTTGGGACTCAAATTGAGAAAATTGGGTTGAATTATTTCAACAATACATTCTAGAGCTTTAAGTTAATAGTGGATAATTTTTTCTTTCAAAATCCTTCTTTTACCTCAATTTTTTCGTTTCTATTTCATAAGGACAGCTGCGCAATTTTATGCTATGCTCATAGCTAAATGATCAAAAGAAAGTTATTTGCAAGTATTTGATAGTGCAAGGTTTCTTTTAAGTTCAGGGTGGTTATTTGCAAATGGGATGAATAAAATGAGGGTTTTTGTATTTTGCCTTGTACATTTTCATATGTAGATTCTCAGTTTTTGTTGTCATATTCTGCCTATAGAGATAGCTGCACCGATCTATCTTTCTTGGATTACTAATAGAGTATTTTCTGAAGCAGATGATAAAAAATAAAAATAAAAAAAAAAAAACAACAACAGAATTGAATTTGGAAGGAGATGAATTTATCTTCATCAAGGAGTTTATGTTTCATCTTTTGTAAAATTTTGTTTCAGATACAATGTTCTGTTTATATACTCTCTCAAACAGAATTGAATTTGGATGGAGATGAATTTACCCTTTTAAATCCAACAAGCCTTCATATTTAGTATCTGGATATGTAACGGTTTATTGTTTTAGGATTCCTTTTATTTTGGTTATTTTAGAATTATTTTGCTGGAAATGAACTTCGATGATTGAAACCTGTTGGTGGGTAACCTCTTAAACTTGACAATTGGATCCTTTTTTAATATTGAGATGTATCAAAACAATCTTTTAAAATAATTAGTGGTATGAGAATTGTATGGATGCATGTCAATGTGCAAGAAATTGGGGTGACAATTTAACTCCATACACCCCACCTAATACAGCCATAATCTCGAATTTTTAGTAAGCTACGAGTACATAATAATTCGAGGATATGATAATATGGGCCTCGTGTATCTGCCCCAGTTTTCCCTAATTCCAAATCTTGACTTATAAAACCCTGTTAGAATATTAATAAAGGTAATTGAGGGTTCAGCTTCTGCTATATGGCCTTTATTTAGAATGAGTTCAAGCTCAAATATTTGTATGGAAGTTGTTACACTTGCACACTACTAGATATGGTGGCAACTTTTATTTCAGTCCAGCAATCAATGTCACCAAGTTCTCATTGCAGGTTGATGGCTTTGTGAAGATATTTCCGGGAGTTGCACATGGCTGGAGCATGAGGTACAAGGATGAAGATGAAGCAGCTGTGAAGTGTGCAGAAGAGGCTCACCGGGATATGTTGGATTGGTTTGTTAAGTATCTAAAGTAAGAACATTATTAGATTATATGAATACTTTTTTGATGCGTAATAACTTGTCTACCGCCACGTGAATAATTGGATATGTTGGATGTTACTTCAATTATCATAAGTAACAGTATGGGTTAAATTATGGAACAATTTGATGTGTAGTACCTTATTAGCCATCACACAAGAGTTTGATAATGTGTGGTAATTCGAAAGTATATGAAATTTCTGTTTGCTTTCATTATTTTGAAAGCTTTGAAGACTAGAATTGCTTGTACTCCTTCCTCGATTTATGGTTTGATCGGAAGATGTTAAAGAATGAGCAGAAATTGTGATGTGGAATGATGGTTTCACATAGTAGATCATGTCTTACAAAGTGGCAAAGAAAGGACACTGGATGCTCTTACGTAATTGTGAAGGATGGCTTGATTTTGGACCAAGGCCTATGCAAGGTGAGGCTTGTGGTAGTGGACAACACCCTGACCCTTTGCCTTTGGGGCTCAAATATTCGAGAGGGCATCTGTTCATTTTCCTTTAGATAGGCACTCATCCTCCTCTTACCTGGAAATGGTTTATTATGTGTACCTAAAATTAGCGGTCCATGCGACTGTGTTAGAGGTGGGTTGACAACACAGCTAGAAGGGTGGGTGGCGTCGGGCAGTGTAGCAATGTCGTGGTGGTATTGGTAAGGTGTCCAGTATCATTTCAAAGTTTTTTGGGTATTGGTGGTGGAGGTGATGGTGATTGTTGGAAAAATAATCTCTGAAGTTAATGGCAACCCTTCTTGGAACTCCAGCTCAAAAGGGTATCCATTGTTGAAAAATGTTGAGTGCTACCTCTTTACAGTTTGTATATAATCTGAAAAGAATATATATTGAGTTAAGCAAGTTCCATTCAACCTTGATTACCTTTTTAAGAGGATTATGTGTATAAAAGAATTGTTTGATTCTACTGAATTAGTTCTTGTGGCTCAAGTCATTGTTTGTCTTGAACCAGCGGGATGAGAAAACTGACCAGAGTTCTCAAACACCTCCAAGTTGGGGCTTAAATCATAAACGATGATATCGTATGTTTTTTGTCAAAGTAATTGTGAAGGAATAACATTACTTATGGTAAAAAATGGAGGTGGTATCGGGAACAAAGAAAAGGAAATTCTAGGACAGATTGAGGGAAAAGAATTATTTAGTACTGGAGTGATAAAGTACAACAAATAAAAATAAATAAATAAAGATTGAGTTTCAAATATTAACAAGAAAGTAAGAAACAAGAGCACTTAAAAATACATAATATTTAATTATAAAGCTAAAACTAAACAGTATGCATTAAATGATTTTTATGAAAAATTAGTAACAAAAGATGGTAAAACAACTATTTACACGTTTTTTCGAAATTTCAATTTAATAATTGTGACAAGACATGTGACCAGTGATATCTTATTCTAAAAATAAAAAAATTAATGTTCAAATGTTCAAATCTCCGAAAATATTGTATCACAATATTTATATATGTGTGTGTGTGTGTGTGACGACGACTTTTTAAATAAAAAAATAACCATAATTTGAGAACATCAACGGTCAAAATAAGATATTAAATCCAAAAGTTTGACAAGGAAAGTGAGCATGGTTAGTCATTATATATTTGATAATTTGTGACTGTAGAATTGTACCCACCTATTCTTCTCAAAGATCTGAGGGATGTCAGGACCTCAGTGCTGTGAGAACCCACCAACCCTCAGCTCAAGCTGTGGAGAAGGACATGTCCAACAACTTGGAGCCCTCAAGTCTTACGTTACTGGCTCCCCTGATTCCCAGCTTGCTATCCTACTGGTTTCTGATGTTTATGGTATATACTTAGCACTACTTATGTTTTTGTTTTTGTTTTTTTTTTTTTCTTTCAAAATTTATGATTATCCTATATATGTGTGTGTATATATATTTGAAAGTCCAAACAAACATACCCATTGTATTTTTTACCTCACCCGTGTTCGAATACTCAATCTCCCTATAAAAGAGGAGAGTTTTATACCATGTATGTCCATTGATGATGATAAGTTATATTCTCTATTAATAAAAATTTATTTAACAGTTTGGTTTTGTTCGGGTGGGTCCTTTTTTACCCAAATCCGAACCAAATCATTATGACCTATGTCAATTTTTCGTGGATCGTGATCCAACAAACCAATCGTACAGTTTATTGGTTCTAATGTTTTTGTGCGCCTATGTGGTTTATTTGAGCCATATCGATTAATCTGTTGGGTATTTTATCTTGGGTTATGAAAATGTGCTGGGGTTGGTTTTTTAAATAACATCAGACTATCTTGAATTGTGCTTTTTTTGTTGATAGTCGGTACCTATAAAGGCCTTTTTTTTTTTTTCATTTTTTTTTTTTTTTTTAACAATCATCTAGATTATAGTTTCCTTCATTTGCATATTTTCCCATTATAAAAAATTTATTTGAGCACGTATTTCTTTTCCTGATTATTTCGGTTTATTAGTTATCCTGTTTTTTCCAAAGATCTGGGAAAATATATATGTAAAGTTAATATTGGATCTTACGTTCGCATATGTGTGCAGGTGCTCATATATAATTTAGAAATCATTCTTACCTTCTGAATCATGTATTTTTTTTATTTTTTATTTTGGTGAGTCTTAATCATGTAATTGTCATGATCATGGTCAATGTCATATCTAATTCTTGTGTATGACCTGATCCTGCAGGATATGAAGCTCCAAACTTGAGGTATTGTAAATTGTCAACTCTGCTTTTAATATATAATTGCTTGAAATGTTTTCTCTTGATTTCACAACTAGTTGGGTTATTAGTATTTTTTTTCTTCCTGTTGGGCTATTTCGTGTCTAATTTAATATAGGTTGCTTGTTCTCTGTCATCCGATTAGGAAAAAAAATTTAAGTTTCTACCACTGAAGAGTGTATGCTCCTCTTGCATTCACTCATGAAACAGAATTCCAAAACTGAATTTTAAATTGGGGGACTTATTAGAATCCAACAGTGTATTGTAAATATGAAGGAAATATGATTAAAAGATAAAAATCACCTCCATGTATGATGATTGATGACTTACCATTTAGCATGTTTTTGCATTTTTTATTTTTTTTTTCAGAAATTAGGTTTTTAGTTGTTATGTTCCCTAACTCATCGAAAATTGCAGATTACCTTCAAAGACGCGTTCAGAAATGAATTAACTATTATCTAGGCATTGCATCGTGTGGATTTCACAGTCTCTGAGTATGATCATATAGTTTGACTCTAAAATAGGCTTAATTTACCATTGCCTTTATGTAGGAAAATTGGTTTACATTTGTCATTCAAGGAACAACTGGATTTATCGTCTTCAATCAGTAGCTTTCTTCCATTATTGTTGATTTTTTTTTTTTTTTTTCAAACTTTCCTTCCAATATTATGAGTCAAATTCATTACTTTTCAAGAGAATTGGAGATGAGGTTCCCCACTATGTTACATGGATTCGCTTAAATGTGTCATGTATAGTCATCTGTATCCGAGTATTAGATTATATAATCTCCAAATTCAAGCACATAGGAACATGGCTATGTACTCATATTATGTAATTACCTCTTTTACTTTTTGGGATAAAATGGTGCTCATATAAATTGTTCAGCATGGTCATTGGAATAACAAAAGGAATATAACAAGAGATTTTCATGTATATATTATTTGAATCATTGGATAATCTTGTTTGCTACATGTTCAAATGGACATATTGTACCTATACCCCCATATTGACTATTTGGAGTCTATGTCTTGCAACTTGACATTTAGCCTCAAAGAAGTTTGGCTTCAGATGTTTACATTTCTGCACAGTTGTGTTATGTTGGTGACAATGTAGTAAACTCTAATTAAGTCGGCAAATGGAAGGCTTAGCAGTATGAATCTATGGATGACCCAATAGCACTCTTTATACGATTGGAAGCTAATATCGGTAGCTTTCAACTGTAAAAGGAAGCTTGCTGACAAAGTTGGAGCCGCTGGATTCTATGTGGTGGTTCCTGACTTCTTATATGGAGATCCCCATGGAGATAATGCTGAAAAGCCTCTACAAGTTTGGATAAAGGATCACGAACCGGTTAGTTGTCATTGATTTTAATTTGAAATTGAAGTATTGCTGTGGGAAACTTTAATTGTTGTGGTTCCGTCAGAATGTATTATATCTCTGGGGCCTGCCAGAAGTTTTAACATTTAAAGCCAAACAATTATATCGGCTATTTACTGACCCATTCATGTCTCATTTTCAGCTGAAAACGTGATTTTTTTTCTAAAATTTTCAACCATACTGAACCGTGTGCTTTTTAACTTTTTCTGACCAAGGTTGAAATCAGTAAACCTAATTGTTTAATTTTTCATACTCCAACTTAAGTAGTTCTAAAGTTTAGTGTCTGAAATATTTTTATTGTTCCTGCAGAATAAAGGATTTGAAGATGCACAACATGTAATTTCTGCTCTAGAAAGTAAAGGCGTGTCCAAAATTGGAGCTGCAGGCTTTTGTTGGGGCGGTGAGAATTTTTTTCTGGAAAACTGTCATGGATCTCTACAATTTACATTTCTTTCTACTTCAGCAACTTTTTTCTTAATTATTGTAGTTGGCTAAGAGCTGGCTTCTTTAATTCTTGTCAGCCAAGGTGGTTGTGGAACTAGCAAAATATGCCTATATCCAAGCTGCAGTGATGTTACATCCTTCATTTGTCACTCTAGATGATATTCAGGGTATGAAGTCCATCATCGAACCTTTTCCATTTATTTATTTATTTGGTTAAATTTTGTTCTATCAGTAAATTTATCTGGGTACTTAGAGTAGGCCGTTGAAAATCATGTTTGCCTTGAATTTTCTTTCAGAAGAAACTTTCTTGAATATCTTTCCTTTTTTCTTTTAGGGGTGGGATGGGAAGTATGAGTTCTAATTTTTCCGTTTTCATGGGGTGGGAACGGTAAACTTGGGCCATGAGTGGTTTGATTATTTGCTGAAACATTAGTAATCTGCACTATTTCCAGGGGTTAAGGTTCCAATTTCGGTACTAGGAGCTGAAATTGACAACTATTCTCCACCGGAACTCTTGAAACAGTTTGAGGGGGCCCTAAATGCTAAGCCTGAGGTAATTGTCAAGCTAATACTTCATTTATATATGTAGGTAAAATGCCGGGAAAAATAAAAATAAAAAAAATTTGAATGGGGGTTTTGCAATCTTTTGTCCTTTATATGTTCATTAGCAGATTCTCAGTTTTTAGTGGTCATATCCTTCCCTATATTGCTGTAAACCTGTACTCATCTTTCTTTTTTTGATTGCTAATGGAGTGTTTTCTTAAGCAGAGAAAAAAAGAACAAGTTTATGTTTTGTCTTCTTTCAAGTTTTCTTTCAGATACATTTTGTGTTTATATACTTTATAAAACAGAATTGGATTTCGAAGGAGATTCATTTACCCTCTTAAATCCAAAAGGCCCTTATATTTTGTATCCAGATATATAACGCTTTGTTGGTTTAAGATTCCTTGATTTTGGTAATTCAAGAATTATTTTGTTGGAAAAGAAAACTGATAATCGGAAACCTATTGGTGAGTGACCTCTCAAAATTGACAACCGGTTCCTTTTTCAACATTGGGATGTATCAAAACAATCTTTTAAATAATTCTTGATATGAGAATTGTGATGGATGCATGTCAATGTGTGAGAAATTGGGGTGACAAATTAACTCCATAATCTCAAATTTGAAGTAATTAAGCTATGTAGTACATAATAATTGAGGGGTGATGTGTTCTCTTTGCAGGTTGATGGCTTTGTGAAGATATTTCCTGGAGCTACACATGGCTGGACCGTGAGGTACAAGGATGAAGATGAAGTGGCTGTGAAGTCTGCAGAAGAGTCTCACCGAGATATGTTGAATTGGTTTGTTAACTACCTAAAGTAAGAATATTATTAAATTATATGAATAGTTTTTTGATGTGTAATATAAGTGACAATGTGTGAAATTATGGAACAATTTGATGTGTTGTAACTTGCGTAAAAGAGTTTTAAAATGTGTGGTAATTTGAAAGTATCTGGAATTGCTGTTTGCTTTGATAGTTATGAAAGCTTTTGAAGACTAGAATGGTTGTACTCCCTCATTTTTTCTTTTCCATTTTTTTATGGTTTGGTTTAAAGATGTTAAAGAATGAATAGAATTTGTGCTGTGGAATATTGGTTTGACATAGTAGATGACCTGTTTTACATAATTCTGAAGGGTGGCATGAGTTGGCATCTTAGGCAAAACTGAAGTCTTTGATTACGTAACAGCTTTTATATACGAAAAAAACATAAAACAAACTCGAAAATAAAAACGTACTATAATATTTCTAAAATAATTCAAATCAATTCTAAGTACATCAAAATTTTAATTTCATCTATCTTTGCCCTTTTTCTAAAATGATCTCCAGCAATGTGGGCTGACAACAACTAGAAGGGTTGGTATAAGGACTGAGCCAGAATTTCAAGTTAGGGGGGCACGGTGCTATATATATATATATAACAAATATAAAATACAAAAGAAGAAGAAGAAAGAAAATTATTCAAATATGCACGTTAAAAAGAAGAATTTTAACAAATAGAAATAGAAAAAGAAAAAAAGAAAGAAAAATGAGACAACTTTAAAAAAAAAGAAGAAGAAGAAGTTAAGAGTTTCAATTGAGAAAAGAAAATTTAATTTTTTATTTTAAGGAAATTTAAGAAATTTGAAGAGTAAAAGAGAAAAATAAAGAAATAACTTTAGAACCCACAAAATTTGGGGGGGCAGTGAATAAAATTTTTCATATATATAGAAAAAAAAAAAAAAAAAAAAAAAAAAAAAAAAAAATTTACTACATATATTATAGAGGGCGGGGCATGTGCCCCCCGGGCCTTCATTGGTTCCGTCCCTGAGTTGGTGGCGGCAACAGTAAGGTATCGTCTCTCTTTAGTGTCGTTTTAGAGTTTTAGGGTGACGGTGATTGTTAGCAAAGTTAATGGTAACCCATCTTTGAAGATAACCCAACAGTACTCTTCTGGACCTCCAGCTAAAAAGGGTATCCATTATTGGGAAAATGTTGAGTGCTACTGCTACCTCTTTACAGTTTGTACTTGTTCTGCAAAGAAACTAAACTGAAGAGGAAAGCAAGTTCCATTCAACCTAAACATGAGGTCCGAGGAATTGGCTCAAGCGGTGAGGTCACTTGTTCTCCTGCCTCATGTAGCTTCAAGCCTGAATTTAGACTCTTAATGAGTGCAAATAATTTCTCGCCACGCCTCCGTGGTCATATTCCGTGATGGAAAGACGCCTTTCACGGGATTAGTTGGATAAACCAAGTTAACCTAAAAAAAAAAAAAAGTTCCATTCAACCTATGGAACCGAAAAGAAAGGAAGTGTGAGTCTAATCACATTATTTGAATTTTGGTTTGCAAATAATTATTTTGTGTTAATGGGAAATAAGGTAGGGCATGCCATCTAAGGCTAATTCAGATGATTATGTTAAAAGAGTTATGGAGTCAAAATTATGGAAGTCCACATCTTGATGTCTCCTTTGATGGTAGAGAATAAATGCCAGCAGAGCACAAGAAAATGGAATTGAGTGCCATTTGCTGTCTGTGTGAGGTGGACCTAGTGGCTGTCTAGTCTTCACTCATCACCACTCACATTATGTTGGAGAAGGCCCACTACTGATCCACACACCTGAATAAATAAATAAATAAAAACAAACAAACAAACATGAAAAAGATTCATATCAAGTGAAACATTCAAAAAGCGTATAAATATTGTCGTAGTCCTCTGTTTGTCTACTTTGAAGAGCATCATCTTTATTGAGCTCAAAGTAGTAAATGTTAGGCCAGATTGGGATCTTGAAAATCATGCATTATTGGATTTTGCGAGTGACTTGCCAAACCTGAAAATCATGCACTATTGGTCTCAAATCCGAAAATGCTCAATCATTTAGCCAAAAAAAGACATATTCAAGTATAATTTTGTTAAAATTGCTTTCACTAACTTGTGTTCCAATTTAAATAATAGTGCATATCAAGTCATATGTAGTGAAGGACATGTACATTGTGTGCCAACCTAAAATGCTCTCTAGTTGCACAAACCAAAATTTGTTATCTATGCATGCCGTGATCCTAACTACATGTGCTCGCAAACAAAGTTTGTAAATTCTCTTAAGTTACTCCCCAAATAAATAAATAAAACTCTCTTCTACTTTATTGACTTGACAAATAATGAAAATTGAAAAATATATGTTTTTTTAAATTGAAACAATAATACATATAATAAAATGTTTACACATGAACGCTTAAAGAGTTAAATAGGTAAGTCACTTGATCCTGAAGTCTAAGGAGCACCCGTATAATGTTAGACTCCTCTTAGGTGCATACTATTCCTTGGAAGGAGTGTGTGAGAGTAGTAATTGGGTTTAACTTGAGCCTAGCTCGATTTAAGATTTGGGAAAAAAAATAATAATAAAAAATAATAAAAATAAAAATAAAAATCACTTTTCAGGTTGGGTGTGGGATAACCCGATGTTAGATCATTACGAGTTGGGCCTTGAATAACTTGGGCGGGGTTTGGTTTGGGTTGGGCCGAACCCACCCAACTTGCACCTCTAGTACCTATTAGGAAAAAAAAGTTTATCATACTTTTTATATAATGAAAAAATTTCGTTACATACAAAGTTTTGAAAGGTTTTGACTGGAAGGTCCGGGTTCAAATTCTCATTGAAAGGTTTGACTGGAAGGTCCGGGTTCAAATTCTCATTGGAACATATAGATATATGAGTGTATTTTTTGTCATTGTAAAAAATAATAATAATAACAATAAGGACAGATCTGTTTACTCACCAGTGAATAGGTCATCCCTACTGACCGCTGATATAGTCTAATCACAAATAATTCAGTCACATGTGAGATAAGAACATAACTAGCAACTATTCCAATTCTCTCATACCCATTCTCATGAAAAAATAGTAATTATGTACTTCCTAGGTCACAAGGAATTATTTTTCATGTGATAAACGAATAACGTATAAGTTAAAAGAAAAATTATAAGACCTTTCTTAAATCAATTATGCTCTATAGAGCCAAGTGTTGGGCTTTAAAAAAATAAACTAGAACAACACCCTCCCTTCCCCTAGTTGAAATAAGATTGGTTAGATGGTTTTAAGATCGGTAATAAAAGTGTGGGAGATAAAGTAGCTCTGAGATGCTTCTCTAAGAAGAAGAAGTTTAATTTAAAGTAAGAGATGAAAAAATAACGGGAATGAATAGTTAAAGATGATTTTAAAAAATTAAACATAATAATTAATATGACAAGTAATTAAAAAGAATGATACAAAGAATTAATGTAGTCTAATCCGGCATTAGGAGAAACACGATGATGATCATAAATACAAAGATATAATGTATAAACAATGGCTCTCTTTATTCAAAATTCTAGAGATAAAATGAAAAAAAATCGGTTAAAGTGAATTGGACAGATAAGACTTTCAATTACAAATTTACAACCATTAAAAAAAGAGATATGGTGCCTAATATATACTATTTTATTAATGACACGTGAAATGGACCGATTTAAGAAAAGTGTACTTATATTTTTAAATTTAATAGTAATAACAAATAACTGAAAACACGCTAAACCCCTACCCTATTGGTGCATAGTCTCCATTAACTTTAAGATAGCAATAAGTGGGAAATGGGCGAATTAACTTTTGTTGAAAATGACAAATTACTTTAGAATCAAGTATACCGTTTGATATGCAACAATCATTTAGCCAAGTGGTTGGTGGTCCGTGAAATGGAAGGTGGAGATTGATATACATACACATTATAATCACCTTTTTTTGCCACTATCATTATCACGTTACGCGGTACCTACGTTCCTCCGAGGCGTGTGGCCACCACGACTCAGTCAGCGACTAGCACGGTCGGTCTGTGACTGTAAGATGACAGTGGAGCGTGGGGACCACACGACAAGCGCTTTGTTTTAAAGCGCGTGGAATTTTGTAATTCTCGTTTCACCATTATCCATTCATTATTCCACATTCAAATGCTCCTCCTAAATGCCAATTGCTATAGATATGCCATTATATATGTACCGTAAACACTACGATCGATTTGTGCATTCGAGAAATTATTAAATGGTCTTAAATCATTAACACATAATAGATTAATAAAATATAGACTCTTAGATTAAAAAAATAACCTCACAATAATATATTAATAAATTATAAAGTTATATGATCGGAGGGTTGTCATTGAATTAATCCACTAATTTTTCCCCGTATTCACCATATCCTTGCTTCTTTTTCATCCATGACCCTTCACATGCCACCCAATGATGCTATAATCATCACATACATCTTATAACGAGGACTTACCTATGTTTTGATCCGAAAATTAGCTCTAAAGCCCTTAGTTGATTTCGAGTGCAGGTAAAAACCCGAGTAATAATCCGGATCCTCAAATTTGGATCGTTACAAAAATAAAGTGTATTTATCATCTCTATATTTTTTATAACTAAAAGACCCATCTTTTGAAATTGAATATTCTTTTAAGAATATTTTCGAAGTAACTCTTAATCAAGCAAAAATGAAATTATTTGAGAATAAAAAACTATTTTTTAAAAAGTGGAACTTCTATACTTATAAAATTTTCCTTTACCTAATAAAAATTTTAGTTTTTTGGAAAGCAGTACTAAAGTTCTTACAACAATTTAAAATTTTAGAATAATGGTGATTAATAATTACCTAGACCCCACCTGTACTTATTATTATAAACGAGTACTAGGCTAATCCTAAGATTCTCCTACAGAGCCATGTGATGCACATGCAGCCGACAAAATCCTTTTGAACCGTTAATACCCCTACTTATAGTAAGTAATAATTCAATAAGATGAAATTGATAAATGCTTCACTTTTATTTTGTCAATTCATAAATAATCCCTATATATGTGTGTGTTTGTAACTTCTACATATTCATTACAAGCGAAGGCCGAGAGACTCTTCACTTAAAACACTGCAATGACCAATGGGCTGGCCGGACATTCCCTCACTACCATCTAATATAGAAAATGGATTCATTAATTTTTTCTTCATTTTCTTGGTATCATATATAATTGGTTGATAATAATGCCGACATAGTATCACTAGAACCGAAAAGTCTTTCTCCTTTATGAGGATAGTAGATCTCCTCCTCTTTTGAAAGATTTAGTGCAAAAAACAACGAATTTTGATGTCTAAGTAGAAACTTAATATGGCTTTTTAAGCTTATTATGTAATTTTGATACACAGGACTCTTCCAAATATGGTAATCTTGGACCCATTTGAGATGAGAAAATGCTACTAAAATATAAATATTTTTTACATAATTAAAATTGTTATAATGCAATGATATACTAACATAGCATGTAAGATGGGAGACTTGGATTTTAAAAGTTCAATACTTACCAGTGTAAATAAATAAATAAGAAACTAAGCTCTTATGTTGCGTTTGGAATTTTGGAATCCGTGCTTTGAATTTAAAATTAAAAATAAAATTACTTCAAAATTTTAATTAAATTTCTTCTCATTCAAAACTCAAACTCCCAACTCGATTATTTTAAATTTAACTATTGGAAAATCATCCTAACGTTTATTTGTGACCAAAAGTTTGAGCAATAAACATTTTTGTAAAGAAATACTAGTAAGCATCAGTGAATTTATTATTATTATTATTATTTTCACAACTTCTTGAGCTCCATTTGGAAAGATTACAAGCAATACTATTTTGTCTATTATTTAGGAAATAAAACACTATTTTGTATATTTGTATGTGACCTGCCACATGGAACATGCATTGATTCCAATTCCCGAGTGGATAATTTATTGATATTTTATTAATTTTTTACTCAATATATTTGGACCAATCTACATATATTTTTTTGGACCAATCTATATATATATATACACACACACCAATCTATATGCATATCAAATATTCATGCATCTTTTTATTCTATATCTTGTGTTTTAATCAATAATGTAATAATTTTGTATTGATACTGTAACAATTTAAAATATTAATACAGCAAAGTAACATAATGGAGTATATTATATGAGCATTAGATTTCATAATTTAGTGTATTTTATATTGTGACGTGATTTGTTATATAATTGATTTAAGAATGCCAGAATTCGTAACCAGGTAAGAAGCATCATAAGGCAATGTTTGGTGTGAATGAATGAAATGAAATGCAACTTGGAATATAATGAAAATAAGAAAGGAATGAAATGAGTATTACCATTTTAATGTTTGGTATTACACGGTGAATCGTTATAGAATGGAATGATTGTTACAATTCTATTTTTTGGTTAACTATCATTGAATCTAAAATGGAATGATTTTTCTCAAATTAATCTAATTAATATTCTATCAGTACAATTTTATCTAAAAATAGATTGAATACGTCTTAACTTAAGAAGCTAGTGTAAAGGCTAATATATATATATATATATATATATATATATATATATATATATATATATATATATCTTTAATGATATATCAATCTCAATAATATATATATATATAATATGGTTGAAGGTCCGACAATTTTTTGTCAATGGCAGCTCTCGGTATATTCGGAGGAGAGTGAAGGTGAAAGACCTTTACTACATCTAATAAAAAAGCTCGATAAACGTGAAAAGTGGAATGTGAAAGATTTTTCGTCGATACGAAATATTTTTGCTTTATTGAAATGTGATGAAGGACGTACTGAGAATATTACAAAAATATTTAATTTCATTCATTCCATTTCATTTCTGCCCATCAATTAAATAAATAGTTCGAATGAATATTTCATTTCATTTTATTCCTGTGCACCAAACGTTGCAAGAGTTTTCAGATTTCAATTGCAATTATATTATATGATTCAATTATTTACACACTTTCCACTGTATTTTGAAGTTTCTTGAATGACTTCCAAAGTTTTTGTAAACAAAGTTAAAGCTTTCCTTCAATAATCCATGTCGAGTGGCAAATATGTCTTTTCAAATGGACAATTTTTTAAATTTTTATAGGCAAAAATATTCTACACCTCTCCCTTTCCTGTCCCCTTCTCTCAACTACAATCCTTTAACTCGAAGAACCACACAATCTCTTTCTCTTCTCGAAGATCTAAGCATCGTTACTTTAACTCTCTTTCTCTCTCTCTAAAACTGTACCATATATACAAATATATATAATCGTCAAATTAGAGATTATCGCCGTATATTGTAACTCCAAACAGTTCATATCGATCTGTAAACTCTGATTTCCAGCTACGACACACAATACATTTTCACCTCCAACATCGGATTTTTCAGCGAAACCTTTTTCCAATAAACCAGACACATCTCATGCTCTCTCTTCTTCACCCACACAACAATTCCCTTTTCTCTGAATCCAGAGACGTTCCGATTTTTGCCCAACAAAAAAGTTGGTTCATTTCACTTTACACTCTCTTCTCTAATACTTTGGGTTCAGAGATAGGGTGTGTACTTAAATAGATGTTTGTTGAATTTGTATTGTAAATTCTTGATCTTGTGCCACTTTGATCAGCTTGAGTCACTTCATTAGGTCTCAGGATCTTGTACTAGTCTCGTGATCTACTATGCTTTGATTTTTTTTGGTGTCAATTTGAGTGCATAATCAACTTTTTGGCTCTCTGTTGTGATCTAAGTCCTGATTTATCTATTTCTCTGGTGGATTTTGATGCTTTGTTGCTGAGATGCAGCCTGATCAGCGAAGAAAGGTAATTTATAATATCATTTTCGCATTAATTATAGATATAGATTAACTGTAAGGAATAATGGATCTAATTGATTTTAAGGGCTCAACAGATGTCTATGTAGTAATAAAATTTGCTTATTTGTTGTCATAATGATTGTAATTGCAACCCCCTCTCTCTCATTTGTGTTTGTTTCGTACTGTTAAATGTGTTTTTTTTTTGCCTTCTGGGAATAATTTTCGTTTTTGGATGGAAATGAGCTCTTTGACACGATATACATCTTAGCTTATGCACCACACGCCTCTGTGTTCCTTTTAAAATTAGGGTCCCACTCGAAATAAGCGCATATGGATGCTTTCGTATCAAGCAATTATCTTTGATGCTATGGTTTGTCAAAGTAATATAGCAACTATGAATAAAGCTGGTATGCTATTCAGTACAGAGTCCTATATATATTAGTTATGGTTTTATCGGTTCCTATTGGAGTTTTCCAGTTATTTTGATATGTCCATTCGGTCGCCACAAACCTTGCGTTTTGTAAGTTCAATTTTCTTTTCCATCCAGTTATTTTAATGCTATTACTTATTTAAAAAATTTAGTGTCAGAGCACATCATCATCATCATCATCATCATCATCATCATCATCGCCACCCTTGCCTTAATCCCATATGAATGGGGTCAGCCATTCATATGGGATTAAGGTAGGCATGAATTTTTTGGCAGAGAATGATTGTTATGTCTTTGTGCTATTCTTATTTATTTGTTAAATTGGATTGCCTGTAGATTACAGCTAAACTCTGAAAATTAAAAAAATTGATATTCTTTTCTCTACAATTTGAAGCAATTCATTTGTTTTTTATATTATTATTATTATTATTTTATTTTTGCTGTTAATTTAGTATAATAGAACATATAAATTTTCCACAACTCTTCTGTCTACATTTAGGTTTGAAAAATTAATGTACACAAAAATGGATTCATATATACATGTGTGGATATATGTCTCTATATTGGGTGGTATGACAGACAAGAATTCGGGAAGCCGATTCCAAGCAACAATGAGGCTTTGCTAGGTGGGGTAATGAAAGTTATAGAAAATGACAGTTCCAATTTGACCTGCTATCTTTTTTCTTTTCGTTTTCTTTTTCCTGGCAAATAGAATTAATCTATTAATATCAAAGCAGCTAAGTACAAGCGTTTTCAATGGCTTTAGCTAGCCAAAAAGGCAAAAACTGATTAGAATCTAACGAACAAAGATTCCTCAATCCATACTGTCTTATCTCATGGACCAATCTGTTGGTTGATGCAAAATCGATTGAAAAACTATGAAACGTTTACAGCAGGCAGCAGCTCCTTAATATCATGAAACAGAGTATTTAGTGATGCTACCCAACTTTTGCTCCCTTAATAGTATCAACCTACTCTTTCGCTTCAGTTTCAAATCTTATCTTTCCTGATTAAAACCACAACCGACACAACACTGTTGACCTGGCATTTTTTATTTCTCCAAAATTTTAATGACAGCTGATAATATGATTTATGTTTACCTTTGTTGGTGGAATATAATATGTCAAATGTGGTTAAGCTACAGAAAAAAGCTTATTAATTTATTATTCACATTCTTCCAGATCAACACCGGCGGTGACTGATACTAACTTGGCTAATGACATTTTATTCCTTTGAACCATTTCAATGACAATGTTGATGACATTGCATGTTTTAATGTGATGATGCAGGCTGTAGATGTAGACTTCTTCACTGAATATGGTGAGGGAAGCAGGTATAAAATAGAGGAAGTAATTGGTAAAGGAAGCTATGGTGTTGTCTGCTCTGCATATGATACTCATCTTGGAGAAAAGGTTGCTATTAAGAAGATAAACGATATTTTTGAACATGTATCTGATGCCACACGCATTCTTCGTGAGATTAAGCTTCTTAGACTCCTTCGTCATCCAGACATTGTGGAAATAAAGCACATCTTGTTGCCTCCTTCCAGAAGGGAATTCAAAGACATATATGTCGTTTTTGAACTCATGGAATCTGATTTACACCAGGTTATTAAAGCAAATGATGATTTGACGCCAGAACATTATCAGTTCTTCCTTTATCAGCTTCTTCGAGGCTTAAAGTACATACACACAGGTTATATGTTGCTACAATCTTGTAATTCAACTTTATTACTGCCTTGAGTGCAGTGCAATTGCATTGTAAACATACATATGTGACTTTGTATAAGACTTTAAAGTAGTTGCTAACATGTTATGAACTTTCCAATTCTGTTCTTATAGTTTTTAATGAATGGTTTTACAGCAAATGTCTTTCATCGGGATCTAAAACCAAAAAATATCCTAGCGAATGCTGACTGCAAGCTCAAGATCTGCGACTTTGGTCTTGCGAGAGTGGCATTTAATGATACTCCCACTGCTATATTTTGGACTGTACGTTTTTCTTTAGTTCACCGCGTTGTTATTCCAATGAAACTTCTAATTCTTATGGGTTTCATGGAAAACAGATGTTATCTAATAATAATACCTTTCCCTTGATTATTTCAATTTGTGTGATCATAGGACTATGTTGCAACCAGATGGTACAGGGCTCCTGAGTTGTGTGGATCCTTTTTCTCTAAGGTATACTATTCACAATGGCTTCCTATTTTCTTAGCATAACAGGATTTTTCACTTCCTGATATCATGTATCAACAACTCATCCGTAATAGTTACCATATACTTGTAGGAATGATAAATGTCGTCTTCTACTGACATCCACTTTCTATATCGTTTTCAGTACACACCTGCAATAGATATATGGAGCATCGGTTGCATTTTTGCAGAACTTTTAACCGGGAAACCTCTCTTTCCTGGAAAAAATGTTGTCCATCAATTGGATCTGATGACCGAATTGTTGGGAACACCGTCTCCTGAAGCCATAGCCAGGGTCTGTTTCTTGTGATAAATTTGTTTTCTTAATATATGAAAGTTATTGTTCAAATATTCATTGTCATCTATTGCACGTCCCATCTGCTAGTGCCTGTTTGCCAAACCACTGATTTTATTCCTACAGATACGCAATGAGAAAGCTCGGAGATACCTGAGCAGCATGCGGAAGAAAAAGCCCATTCCTTTGACCCAGAAGTTCCCAAATGCAGATCCTCTTGCACTTCGTTTGTTAGAAAGAATGCTAGCATTTGAACCCAAGGATCGACCTTCTGCTGAAGAGGTATGAATCGTATGATATATATGATTGTATAGCTTACCTTATACATTGAGTTTGCCTCTTCTAAATGATCGTATTTGTCTTGCAAGTTGTCAGGCTCTTGCAGATCCATATTTTAAGAACTTAGCCAAGGTTGAGAGGGAACCTTCTGCTCAACCTGTTACAAAAATGGAATTTGAATTTGAAAGACGAAGGATAACAAAGGAAGATGTACGAGAGCTAATATATAGAGAGATTCTTGAATACCATCCAAAGATGTTGAAAGAGCACTTAGAGGGCGCAGAACCGACAGGATTCATGTATCCAAGGTATTGTTATCTAAAGTTAAAATTCTCTCTGAACATCCTGCTATTTGTGGATGTGATATTCTCCTATTTCCAGTAAGGCAAAATGTATTCTCTTTTTTTCATTAATGCCCTTATCCTGCTACTGCATGCCAATTTTAATATCCTGGATTGTTCATGCTGTTTGAAAACATTCAGTCATTAGATGATCAATTTCAAAAATTAAAAATAGATAGCAATGATCGGTTACAGTTTTCTATTCCCACTATGTGGACTTCACACTATTAGAATCTACTTGTGATATCTTTTCGTAATTTTATAGCTATATCCATTTGATTTACTCTTTGGCCTTGTTTTAAAGATTCAATCAGAATAATATTTTGAATTGCGTGCACTTCCACTATTTATTTTCTACCAGATACTTAAAACCTGTGACCCTGAACCCTTTACTACAAATTTTGGTGCCTACTTGGTCTCAAATAGACTTTAATGGCTTAAGTGATCATTATTATAGCCAAACTCTCAATATCACATTATACGTAATGAATAAACCAGACTGACCCCGACCTGCTTTTCATGAGTTGCGTAAATAATTTTTATTTATTTTTAATTGTTCCAAAAACCTTGGAGGATGGAGAGACAAATATGGAACCACTGAGAATAAGTCGGGGATTATTTGGGTGCTCAAGACACCGAATTTTAGTAATGTTATGTATTCGTGTAAAATTTTCTTGTTTCCAGTACCCTTCGCGTAGAAATAAAGTTTTTTAAGAACCCTATTGAATTACTTTATAACTAAAATATTCCTCATACAGAAGAAAACATAATTTATTGTGGGGGAAAGTGTTTGTTATGGATGAAAGACATAAAAATTGAGGAGAGAAATTAAACATGAAGAACACAAGGATAGACACACAAAGCCCAAAGGGCTACATCGCTTTTATTATATTCTCTCTTAATATTGTTTACAATCAGGACCTTTATTTATAGGTGAAATAATACAAGTGATAAATATGGAAAATACATTGATGGAGGATTTCTAAAATCAATCCCATAAATCACTCCAATCAATATTCTATCATAGGCCAAAATCACTCCTATGATATTCTTCAACAGTTGTATAATTTATTTGGCACCTCTGCAAGGTTCTTATTATTTTTTGGTGGGTGGGGTGGATATACCAATTAAAAAATCATTGATTTTTTGTAAGGCCTTTCTAATGTCTTTATTATTTCATTTTGATCTAATTAGTGAATCTTTTTTCTTCTTCTCTATCCCTATTTTAACAGTGCTGTTGACCAATTTAAGAAGCAATTTGCTTATCTTGAGGAGCACTATGGAAATGGTGGAACCGTTGCTCCACCTGAGAGGCAGCATGCATCATCATTGCCCAGGTTTCATCTTTACCAAGTGTTTAAGATGCTTTTGTACTTCTTTTTGAAAATCTGACTTGTTTTCATCATTTTGGCAATTGGGTATCATTCAAGCCACTCATAAGAAAATTTTGGTTGCAGGGCATGTGTATTATATTCGGATAAATCAACACAGAAGTCAGCAGAAATCACAAATGATCTCTCTAAATGTAGCATCAAGGAAGCCGAGAAGCCACATATGGACAGGAGTTGTGGAATCCCTATGACAAGGCCTCCTCTCCAAGTTCCTCCTACTATCCAAGGTGTGAACATCTTATTTGGATTAGACTTCCTTTACCATCATTATTGATTGTGATTTCATGTGTACCATTTTTGTCTAAACTAAAGGGGGACACACAGTATGCATGTTTTTCTTACTTCATTATATAGATTCTTCTTAATATTATCTTATTTACCACTATCTTGTTTCAATTGTTTTGCCTATCAAAACTCTCTAATTCCAAGTAGCACTGTTTTAGAAAAAATGAACACCACACCAAACCACACCAAAGAGACCAAAAGCCAAATGGGATCTCCTCAACATGACAATTGCATTGTGCTCCAATCAAATGCATAATTAAAAAAAAAAAAAAACTGTCTACCATCAACAACGTTGACTAACTAATAATATTAATAATTTAAATGCGGATACAAGTCTACAAATGATTAATCAGTTGCTCATAGGAGGGTAGTAAAAAATTAGTCCATATGGTATAACCATTCTTCTCTAAATGAGAGGTGAAGGTTCAAGTCTCATAATGAGTATCTGTGGGTGTTAGTATTTACCTTAAAAAAATAAATAAATGTTGAAGCCACAAAAACTTTAGAAATCTACTGAATAATTAACAAAATAGCGTAGGATGAAAAATTGATAGAAAGTGAAAATTGAAGTCAAAATTTTATTTTAAAATATAATAAATAAAGTACCAATTATCTATTCACCATAAATATTTAGTTACTTACTGCATTGCAGTGTACGGGCTCCTTTCCTAGCAGTTTAGTTACGAAAATGTATACTTGTTGCCAATGAATCCAAATCATATGTGAACTTTTTTCCTATGATTTATTTTCCTAGGAATCATATGTGGCCTTTAATAATATGTTTTTGATTATACCTGTGGGGCCACATGCTCTCTTTTGCTAATCATTCATATAATTTCTTCTCAAACCTCTTAAATTTAGTTAAATGATATGGTTTTGCACTACTAAACACATAAACACATAATTCAAAGAATCGGTAAATGATGTTGCAAAAGGAATTTTTACAAACTGTGCGCTTCCGTATAATTGTTCTTGCTAGGTCCTCTATAGTCTCTTGGTGCCCTAAAAAACATTCATGAACTAATTCTAGAATAGTTACGTTATAGCAATTCATAAACCTATATACTGCAATAAAGAGAAATACCATTCAATTCATAAATTTCTAAAAAAAGTCCTATTATGTATCAGATGTATATTTATAAACAACACACACACACACACACACACACATATGCATTTTTACAGTATTTAGTGTATTTCAACTAAATTGTTTGTGAGAGGCTTACTTGGGTATGAAGAGCTGTTGATGATAATCTTTGAAGTACTTCCATTACCTAATTAGTGTTGAGAAATTTTTAGAATTCTAAATTGTTTCTATGGTCTGCAGAGGGGGGAATTGAAAACAGGAGAAGAAAAAATCAAGACAAATTAAGCAAAAATATTAATCACTATAAATTATAGAGAGGGAGGGACATTGTAACTGTTGGGTAATTTTAAGAGGTGCAATAGTGTAATCATTGCAATAATGGTAAATGTGAAACTATTTTTCTTGTATTAAAACAAATAAATATTAATTTGATTGAAAAATTATAGAAAATGTACAGAAATTTTTGGAACTTAATGCAAAGGGGAAATTTTAAACAGGTGAAGGAAAATTCAACACAAATTAAGCAAAAATATTGATCACTATAAATGATAAGAGAGCAATTTGAAGAGGTGCAATAGGGTAATTATAGCATAATGATAAATGTTAAACTAGTCAACTTCTTGTATTAAAAAGAAAAAAAGGTATATTAATTTGACTAAAAAAAAAAAGAAAAAACACATTTAATGCAAGCACATTTAATAAAAGCGACTCTTTTGTATTTTAAAAAATGTGAAAAATGTTTGGAAATAAGAAAAAGTCAGTATAGATATAGATATACATATAGATATAGATTAGTAAGCTCAAAATTAAATTGTGCAGGTTATATAGAAAAATTCTCATCTTGTTCTTGGTTTGTTAAAATAGGGGAAAGCAATATAAAATCGTTCCTTCTTTTTCTACCAGCTTCTAAAATTGTATCTATTTTTGCATGGAACTTATTTCTTTTGGGAGAGAGAGTGTTGATGAATCAAGAGACAAGTATTCCCTGGCTTTTGTTTTATGAGAATTAATGTCCAATGTGCTTCTGGCATTCCTAGTGTCTACCTGCTTTTTGCATTTTTTGAAAATTTTAAATTGTTGATGTTGGGAATTGTACGAACATTTACATCTGAGCAGCACTGGTCACCATTATTGTGATACATTCTCAAACCATCACCACCGCTCAAGTTATTATATGTGCTACATATAAATGTAACTGTAAACTCAGATAATGCATGTATGGGAAACTGGCTTTGGACTGAAATGTATAAATCCTTATCGCATTTTTGCTAGGCTGCCTTATTTATTTCTTTACCTAAGATAGTTGTAGTTCTTAAGATCTGACTTGTAATTAATGACCTTCACAGCAGGAGGTGCTGCAAGGCCTGGGAAAGTTGTTAGTTCTGTTTTGCGGTACAACAACTGTGGGGCGGCGGCAGCAGCAGCAGAGGCTCTTGAACAGCGAAGGATGGGTAGGAATCCAGCTGTTCCAACTCAATACCCTGTTTCTAGCTCTTCATACCTTAGAAGAAACCCAGGTTGTAAAAACGAGAGGGAAGAAGATGGAGTTGAAGAATCCAATGGGCTGCATCCCAAGCCTCAGTATGTGGCTAGGAAAGTGGCTGCTGCTCAAGGCGGATCTGGAAGTCAGTGGTACTGACTCTCTGATGTGTTGTCCTCTGAGTTGGGGTAGAGACTGATCACAGCCTAAATAAAAAAATCCAACTCAAATTGCCTCAACTTCTCTGATCTACTGCAAGCTAAATGGAGGCAAATGGCAGCTTTTTTCGGCGCTAGATTTCAAGCACAGGCGCTTGGGAAGACTTACAGTAAGGGAGTTTGCTGGTGAAATAGGTTTTGGCAGCAACTTCCAATTTACATCACTGATTCGACACTAATTTGAAGTGTAGAAAACTTTTGCATGGATTTCTTTCCATGCCTGTTCTGACGAAAATTTGGAGGATTTGTAAAGTTATGAAGCGAGGGGAAGTAAAAAATGATATCATTCACCTACCAATTTATTTTATTCCTTCCCATTGTTTAAAAATAAAAAGCTAAAATATTTTCTTCTGATATTTGTTACGTCTTGGACAATGGATGTTATAACATCTCAATATTTATACTTTCCTCAAATAAATATTGATATGTTATATTTGACTGGAAAACGTGTAGAAATAACTTTGTTGAATGCGAAATGTGTTGTACTGTTAAACTCAAGCTATTGAATATTTTTTTAACCATGGATTATGCGAATTGTAATGTACTTTTGATATAAGCTATTGATTTTTATTTATTTTTATTTTTTTCTTCCCTTAATGGCTGGTATATTATCAGAATACCGGTGGTAGACATCACTAGAGAATCACTGTTTGTTCCTTCCAGGCTGAAGTAGCATCATTAAAAAATGTGTTTTTTTATTTATTTATTTTAAATTATTTATTTTAGATGTAAATACTGTTGACAAAAAAAAAATTAGGCACGAGACCTGGAAAGTGGTTTCCTTAGCACAACAAAACAAGGTCTAGCTGCCATTTTAGAGGCAAGAATTCATATAATCTAAAACGAGTAATCATCATTCGAAATAAGAGAACAAGCAAACCAAATACAATAACATGATTTTACTCGTTCGTCTAGACCAGACCTATTTCCTGGTAAGAAACACCTCCTCTTTCTGCAACTCATTTTTGAGCATTATAGGGAGAATGCAATTGCTGCCAATCGATGAAAGGGCCAGGATATATATTTTCGCAATGCATATTTTTGTGATACAACTTCCTCCACCTCAAAATGATCCCCAAGAAACACCAAACAGTTCAACAAAATATAAATAAAATATTATCTGCTCAGTTGCCCCAGCTTTAAGTAATGAGCAAGTTACTAATCAAAGAAACTTGAAACTGTACAGAACACCCAAATGAGCTATACCATGAAGTCCATGTATATATAATAAAGCAAGCTGCTCAGCTTAACTCCATCAAACTATCTTCTCTAAGGAAACAAAAATACTTCTGACCTTATATTTTCCTATATAATTTGTTAGTACCAGTAAAGTTCAAAAATATTAATGGCCAGAGAAAGGATCTGTTTGTTTCTACATCAGTATATCCTTTGCTTTGCCCGCCTTCCATTCACATCACTGCCGTCCAGGGTAGCCTCACTCCTGTCTCCATAAGAAATAACAGAATGCTCACCAATCCTCGCTACATGTTCCAGCAATTCAGTCAGGACAGAAGGACAGCTTTCCTTCAAGTATTCAAACCCATCCGTTTGCATCACAGCTGATTTTTTTTTTTTAGGAAAAAAAAAAAAAAGAAAAAAAAAGAAAAAAGGATTGTCATTTCATAAATATTCAAGAGAGAATATATTTAAACAATTAAGGCAACCATATCACCACTGAACATCTGTAGAAAGTTTGGGAGAACTAAGATAACGATACATAAACCAAATACTGCTAGGTAAAACAAAATTGACATGACAAATTTTTAATCACAAAATCAACCAATAAGAAGTGATTTTCTTGCTGTGACATCCAGCTAGGACTCCTCAGTGCAACTGCTGTAGAAAATTTGTCATTATCTAATCTTGGTCACTTAGGCGGGGTGCTCAGACTTGGGAGGGAAAAACGAAAGAAAGACCAACTTTGACTTTATTTTGCACAAAGCAACTGGTCTCACAATAAAAACATGTTCTTACGCTTGTTGGCCTGAGCTTTTACCATTACACAAGGGCCACCTGCCCCCGCGCGAGGGGGGGGTGGATAAGAATCCTCCGCATTACTGCCTAATTTTCTCTTTAAACTACTAATCAACAATAAGAAGTGCACTAACCAATATGTGTTATATTATATGTTCAGTCTACACGAGGCGCTAGAAGATAAAGATCAGAGAGAGACTTGATCTTTGGCAGGTTTGGACCCAAAACCTGCGACCTCACGCTTGTCACTCAAAACTTCTACCATTGGACCAAGCAATAACCCCCTTTTTCAATCAACAATCACAATCCAAAATAATTTTTGACAGTGAAGAGGTGTACAAATATCAGTGAGGCCAAGTGTTTCCTTTCAAATACTCGGGCAATGCAGACATGGACAGGAAGTTCTACACAAGCCACATGCATTAACTTCCAAAGAAACACGATATCAGATATGCCAAAACATAAACATGCACAACATGAATAAAAATTATTCTGAAGGCCAGCATGTTCAGGAAAAATATGTGACACTGATGATGTAGAAGAATACATTTTCAGATAATATCTGAAAGTAAAATCAAGGAAATTTATTCCAAGTTGCTTCCAACCTATGTTGTCTCAGTAGTACCTTGCATAGGTGCTTCTTCCCAACAATTCAAGTAACTGTTTGCTAGTAGAACTTTCCTAACAAGATACAAAAATCAAACAAATAGAAAGTTATTGACAATTTTACCTTTCAAATTTTCTGGCAACGCCATGAATTTGAGACACACAGCTTTCAGTTGGAAGCAATGAAGCTGCTCTGCCAAAGCTAAAGTTGTCACTACAGTGTTAATGGTAACATCCTCACATAATTTAGACTCGCAGAGAGTTCTAAGTCTATCGAGTCCAAATCGGTCTGCTGCTGCAAGCAGATGTTGAGCCATTAGCGTAGAATCCTGTTTTGAAATCAAACCTGAAAGCTCTTGCATGTCAGGCAGGGCATCCCAGTATATAAAATGTAGTAGTGCCTGCAGATATCCAACCAAAAAGAGAAATTAACAATTTACATTCAAGTGGTCAAATGGATCTTATGAAAACCCTGTGGATTTGAAGCCTGAAAAAAAATTGCTTCAAAGGACAAAGCAACATCATAGTAAAATAACCTTCCGGGAAAAGGATTAAAAAAAAAATAAAAATAAAAAAAACACTACAGTAAAATAATATATATAGCATGTGTCATCAATCATCATTGGTGAATATAAGCAGATACGAGTGAAATTAAAATAAGCATAATCAGGTGTCTTTTCAGTTCAAACCGATGACAATCTTTTCTTCATTGCAACTCAAATTCACGATGTGAATGGAGCTACAGTACACTCAAGGATGAAGTGTACACACACTTACAACAACCATGCATTCCAGGGAAAATCTATAAATACAAGCGAAACAATTAGTTCTTCCAATGAGAAAGAAAAGATAAGAAAATAAATGAACAATTTCAGAATATCATAAGTTTTGTCACAGAAGAAAACAGATTGATTCCTCTATTTTAGTGAACAAGTTGATTGATGCAGACACAATTAGTAAAGCTTTATATAATTTTAAACTGAATGAACGGTGGAATTATATTTGCAAGTTTGTTATAATTTTAAACTGAATGGACCATGAAATTGTACTTGCAGAAACTCTGAACCATATCAGTTCACACACTGTCGGGAAGTTCCATTTACAATACAAAGTAAACAACACCAGATTGTCTTTGTTTTTCCTTTGCATCAGGGTATGGTTTTGCTGGGTTGCCTTTGTTAGGCTTGTTTTGGGATTGCCAATGTCTAGGCTTTGTTACTTCCAGAGGGATGCCTCTGTTGTAATTGTACTTTAATGTCTTATTTATAAATTTTTCCAATTACCCAAGGAAAAAAAATACACCAAATTGATTGTGTGGACAAGTCATGATTGTAGCACCACAATTAGGAAAAGAATAAAGACACGGGAAGACCTTTGCTGAAGTGAGCACGATTTAGTACAAGAGCAGTGGTTTAGAAGAGTCGTCAAGGTGTATATCTAATACAAACACATATAACCACCAGGTACAATCTATGTTACCCAAACTCGGGTATGAGCGTCGGATACAGCTTACAGGTGCTTGTCTAGGAGTGAGATACCCTTAATCCACAAAAACTGGAATATGTGGACACAGATAACGTGCCAAAGAATCCCTGAAAACTTGTTATAAAGTATTTAAATCGATAAACAAAGAGGAGGGTAAAATTGATTTATACTTTTAATCCACAAAAACTGGAATATGTGGACATGTATAACGTGCCAAAGAGTTCCTGAAAACTCGTTATAAAGTGTTTAAAAAGATAAACTAAGAGAAGGGTAAAATTGAAAAAAATACTGGGAAGTTCAAAGAATAAGTTTATCATCGAGGTAATTCTGAAATTACCGGAAGATTTGGGGTAAAACAACAATTATAACTTTTGAAGTTATAAGAAAAACGAAGTAGGGCATCTTCACTTTGGATTGTGCTGCTGGTTCATGTCTTCACAAAAACAAAAACGGAGCAGCCCAATCAGCGACTGGAAAACATCCAACAAATCGTTTCAACGACCTTTTCTGACTCCAACAGAGATGAGCTTCAAGTAGAAAACCTTCGAAGATGAATCGTGTGAAATGGTTAGTGTTTCCACCTTCCCTTTCCACTTTCACTTCTTCTCCACTTTAGATGACCAGCCATGTCCTGCACCCGCGTATAGTAAAGTAGCGAGTCCAGGTTTCATAGGGTAAAACAACAATATTACTCAACAAACAATGGTAACCAACCATCAAAGCTACTTGAAAACCTTCCCTTCGCTAACGCCTTCCGTTGGCTAGTGCTAGACAGTCTCTCCTTTATATGTGACTTTGGGGATCTTTTGGCTTCACTTATTTTTTCTCTTCAATGTCTGTCTAGACAGTGATTATGGATGAGGTACTTGTTTTTTTATTTTTATTTTTTTATTTCTTCATAAATGAATTGATTTCATTGAAAATGATAAGCATCAGTACATCATGATAAGCGAGGGCATAACCCCACTGGCACTATACAACTGCAATCTTTCAAATTATCTGAGACAGAAGACGAAGGTGTGATTGTTGAGGATGCGGATACTCGACATGGGAAGGAATTTTGCGAACATGGCCTGGTTAGTAAGATCTTCATGGAAAGCAAATTAATCCATTTGGTTTGAGGAAAGTATTGAGTGGAGTTTAGAACTGTGAGATGCTGCAGGTGTTCAAAATTAAGGAATGTATCTTTCATTTTGTTATTCCCACTTAAGAGGGTAGAAATAATGGCCTTTGTGAATTTTGACGGTTGTCTTGTATCTCCACAACGGTGGAGACCGAGCCTTGAAATACTAGGTCCCTCAGTTTGGCAAGTTTCATCATGAAAATATCATTATTCTATTTTAAAAAGTCAATGCCGGAATCAGAAAAATGAAAGAAATTCAATAAATCCAGGTAAAACCATTAATTATAAAATGTTCAGCATATGTTATTCCTGTAATGGTGTTCACGTTGTTGTTTAAGCCAATATATTATAATTTATAATGAATATCATGGATCTACCGGAGTTCATATAAATGTTAACTAGTGCAAACTTCTTTTTTGTTGATAAATGTTAACTAGTACAAACTAAAAAGACATAAAAGAACATACTAACAGACCCCAGAAAGATAATGGAAAAAAGGGAAGCGATTCAAGAACCTTAAAAGCTGGTCCCTTCATTTCTTTAACTTCAATGCATTGACTATCACGGTCCTTCATTGGACCAAAAAGTTGTGCCTTAAACACTGGAGAGCGTGCTGCAAGCACCAACTTGTGGGCAGCAAAAAATTCTCCATCCACTTCAAAATTTACATCAGCTCCCTCTCCACTTTTTAAGAGCTGCCCCAAATGCTGACCAATATTAGAAGGTGGCAACGGTATGCTGTGCACCTTAGGTCTCTCAGTATGTGACTTAACAACACCGACAGTGCAGTTGATCAAAAGACAATCATCTTTAAGGAAGTCTGATGTTTCTAGAGCAGTTCTCTTGATAAAGCGTTTAAAACCCCTACAATGTCCAATGGATTCACTTATCAAAAAAAAAAAAAAAATGTCCAATGGATTCACCAATTATTGTCTGCGTCACCCATAATAAGAAAACCACCAATCATTATGGAGCATATGAAAACTTCAGAGAGGAAATGAAATAATATAGTTGATAACAATGTGATCTATATTAGTATTTTTTTTTTGATAAGTTGATCTATATTAGTATATTAAAGAAGCAAACCTTCTTACAGAACATGGGATTGAATACAAAATAATCATCCATCTTTTATTTTCTTTTTTTCTCTTCTTTTTGTTAGGTTGCAGAAATTGCTACTGCTCAAATTAGGTAGCAGTTTAGGGATGACGATCATAAGTCAATATAATCATGAAGCCTCTTTCTCTAGACCACAAAGCATAATGCACTCAATAAGGATATTGCCTCCAGGTTTGCAAAGTTGTTTTTTAAAGCAAAAAGCCAATACTAAAATTTTACCCAATTGAATTAAGTATTTCATGCCACATGCCCCATACCACAGACCATTGTCTAAAAGACCACTAGGCCAGTTTCTGTAGATGAGTATTTCACACACCACTAATATTAAGCGTGCATTGCATGTGCCATCACTCTAGATAATCTGCAGCACTTGACAATGGTTTCAAAACCATCAATTTGAGGTGTATTGAGAATATAAACTTACCCAAGTAGTTATACTGGGTTATAAGATACTATGTTACTGTAAAAATTATCCAAGTAGTTATACTGGATTAAAGCCACCAAATTGACAATTATAACTTCACACTTTCATTATAGACCATTCGCTGCTTCAAGTCTGCCCCACCCACCCACCCTTAAAAAAAAAAAAAACACTCTTTTTCCAAATAGAGAACTATAAAACCGCATTATTGCAATTCATGTTGGGCCTTGAAAAGAGTATAACTACAAGTGAACGATAAAACTTTGAATTAACAAAAAAGTAAAGAAATTTATAGAATTTAAAGTTAAGAGAAATTGGTGATCTATTTAGCAAGCAGAAAAATTTGTAGTAGTATTCACAAAAAGAAAGAAAAAAAATGCAGAATTTGGCTCAAGACATTAACCTTATGCCAAATAAAAATACATACAACAGCAACAAACAAACAAAAAAGCCCTTTCCAAACTATTTGGGGTAGATTGACTTTCAATATTGGGGAAAAATAACAAAAGGTAGAAATCAACTCTTAAAAAGCTGATTTCTTTGGGGTTCAGTGGGTTATGCCACGTTCCTCTAGAGGGTTGATTGAGGCTTGGAGAGGTGTTTCTGTTGGGGCTCTTGTGCGGGATGCTTGTATTTGGTGGTGCATTTGGCTTGAGAGAAATCGGAGATATTTTGAGGGAAAGGAGAAACCTGTTTCTATGCTCAAGTTCTTTATTATTTCCACCCTTTTTTGTTGGGTCTCAGGGAGAGATTCTAGATCTTTCGAAGAGATTTTTGTTTTTTTGGCCTCTTTGAAGGTTTGAGGTGCCTTTGGCCCTTGTGTTTCTTGGGATTCCGCTCCCCTTTGAAGGAGGAGAGATTATACTTATCAAAAAAAAAAAAAAAACTCTTATAATAAATAAATAAAAAACACACCATAGAAGATATAAAATTTTGAATCTAGATGGTATCCAATTTAACTGGGATTTTAGAGCTTTTTTTAATTTAATTTATTTTTTTGTCAAGTAAATACTCACACACCCACATAATGCCCACTATGAGGTTCGAACTCCTCACCTCCCTTTTGAAGGAAGAGAGATTATACTAGCTGAACTAATGGCCCAGTGGTTAGCGCTTTGTTTATCATTGAGTTGTAACAAACTTTTTGGGATTAGAAACAATAAATTCATACATAAAGTTGAAACTGAATATACTTAAAAGAAAAATAGGAAAAAGTTTGGAACCATGTGAAATTTTAGTTAAAACTTAGAAATGTATGGAAGTTGACGCAAAAGTGGCAAACCCATTACACATAAAACCATAGTATAAGGTGAGGTGCTTTCTTGACCATCTCAATAAAGCCTTGATCCCAGTTCTTTGGAGGTAGCTTCATAATTCCTTTCTCTCCACCGGGTATGTTTAAAGTCATATTCTCATTTTTGTCCAAGTCAGATAGTAGTTAAAAACTCAATACCAATAACAACTATCCATAATACCAAAACTTTTAGTGGATAACAGTTTGTAAGAGAGGCATATAGCTGGTAGAGAAGTAACTATTGTCTTTGCTATGTATACCTATAACTATATGTATATCAATGGCGTTTATCAGAAAACAAAAAATTTACTATCGCCATTCAAGCTAACTTGTGCCGAGCTGTTTTCCAGAGGATAATACATTATACATGTCCCACTGCATGTTACACAACCCAAAGCAACCCACCAATTCCTAATTTCCTACAATCTAAACAAACCCTAAAAGCAAAATTATTTTGTAATTTATACAAATTGCTCAAAAGCAAACAGCTGAATTTAAAAACACATAAAATAACCCAAGATTAAACTCAATATAAACACAATTATAGTGAACTCACCACATGCAACCACGGTGTTTCAGAGCGTACGGAACGCTCTCGATCGTCCGAGCAAAATGGCTATGTACTCTGTGGCGTCCCTTCCCACTCTGATCCAGAAGGGACAATTCGAACAAAGCCCTGACGTTGGTGGCCTCGCTCGCGAGAGCTATGAACAGTGAAACATACGTCGTGTTGTCTTCAACGCTCTTACCGTCTGGATAGAAATAGATAGCCCACAAGTGCCCACCAACCATGAAAGTGTCCGAAGACATGCACTTGCCAATGCCTATACCCTTCGATAGAGAATAGCCGGTTATCTTGAATTCGTGAGACCCATTTACGGTCTGGGTGCGAGAAATGGACGAGGAGGAGGGAGATGATGGTGGTGAAGATGAGGGATGGGGAATTTCTTTGGACCTAAACGTGCCCATCAAATGTCTGAAACTACAATTCTTTAATTTTTCAAGATTTGAAATTGGAGGGGTTGAAGAATCGAGTTGGGTATGTTGAAAATTAGGGTTTGTGGGAGAAATGGAGAACGGAACCGACGTCAGGGTTTTGGTAATAGGGTTTTAAATCAGCAATTAGAGGGGATTTAAAGGTTTGGGTTATCGATGCGGGGTTCTGAGAGAATTTATATTGAATGAAGTTCTTAGGTTTTGTTTTATTTTTATGAGCGAGAGAGAGAGAGAGGGAGAGAGACGACTATATAAAAGAGATTTTTTTATTATTATTAAAATAAAAGAGATTTTTTGGTTTTCTAGCTATACCAATTTAAAGTTGCTTATTGAACATATTACTCCGTAATTAATAGTAAAACTCCGTATTTACAATACATTATACTTCTAAGATTTTTTTGTCAACCTCACAAAATTCTTACATTGTGGCATGTTCTAAATTTTGTAAAATAAGCAACTGGTGGCGGTATTGAGTGAGAGAGCGGTAAAATTTGTCCTACAAGGTGGGAGTAAGGGTAAAAACTCAACGAAAGAATTATTAAATAATTTTGAATTATTTACTATTTAATGAATTAGTAAAATTCAGATAATTAGTTTAGATTTTTTTTTTTTTAATATTTTAATATACTCTTGGAGTTTAAATTAATTGGTTCATGTCAAATGGTTCAAAATTATTTAATAATTTTTCAAATACTTATTTTTTTAATCAGACTCAAAATTAATTCGTTGCTACTCTTGGATCGGGGTAACAGTAGCACTGCTCCAACATAAAAATTATTGCGATTAAAAAGTTGTTCCTATCACTCATTAAAAGATCAATTAATTGGTCTATGTCAAATGATTCAAAACTATTTAATAATATCTCAAAGATTATTTTTTTTAATCAGACTCAAAATTAATTTGTTGGATTGGGGTAGCATTAGCATTGCTCCAACATAAACGTTATTGCAATTAAAAGATAAATTAGTAAAAAAGTTACTCAGAAAAAAAAAAAAAGAAAAAAAAAAGGAAAAAAGAATTTCTACTAACTATTCCTGGACCCGGCTTTGACAGAGATTTAGGAAGTAAATTCTTGAGATTTTACTTTGAAACCACGCGCTAATTTGAATGATGGGTATATTGTGAGGGTTGATACACTTACTTTAATAAATTAAAAAAATAAAAATAAAAAAATAAATAGATGTTCTCCTCTCTCCTAAAGATGCCCTTGCCTAAACTAAAATACCCCAAATGCATTGGGTCTAAAGCCTCTAACAGGATTTGGTCTAATTCTCTAATAGCACCCAAACTCATATTCAACAGCACCAGTCAGCAGACGATAAAAACTATAGTCTAAACTTCCGACAGATTGGCGGCAAAAATATCGACTTTTTTAGCACCAACAATAAGATCTGAATCTATATAGTGGCGTGATACCTAATCTCTACAATATTCAGTTTTTTTATTTTTTTTTGATTTTTATCTTCGGTTTTTCCGATTATTCTTCAAATTAGGGTTATTTGGAGGTTCTCCTACCTTATCTAATTTCGATGTTCTTGCGAAGGCTCTGTACCGCTTTTACCCAATTCGACCTCAACCCTTCTCTTCTCCATAGAAAATTTCCCAACCCATTTCCAGTTTTCAACTCCAAAGCTCAATTTCTGAACCTAAGCTACTTCAAATCGAGGTCACAAAGATCGAACTTTGTGACCCATCGATTCCTTTCGTCCAATAGCAAAATGGGGGATGCTCGTAGACCACGCGCCGTTCCCATTCCGGTCGTCGACACAGCCAATGGGGCCGAACTGTATCGCGCACTCGAAGCTTCACTGGGTTCGCAGTTCAGTTCGGACCCATTGGTGCCGAATCCAAACCCTTTGATCATTGTCATCAGTGGCCCAAGTGGGGTGGGCAAAGACGCTGTGATCAAACGATTGAGGGAAGTTCGGGAGGGCATTCATTTCGTGGTCACCGCGACAAGCCGGGCAAAACGGGTCGGTGAAGTGGATGGAAAAGATTACTTCTTTGTCAGTAAAGAGGAGTTCCTATCAATGGTTGAGAGGGATGAGCTTTTGGAGTATGCATTGGTGTATGGGGATTACAAAGGGATTCCGAAGCAGCAAATTCGCGAATACATGGGGAAAGGGCATGACATTGTGTTGAGGGTGGACATACAAGGAGCTGCCACATTGAGAAAGATTCTTGGCAATTCTGCTGTGTTCATCTTTCTTGTGGCAGAGAGTGAATCGGCCCTTGTGAAGCGGTTGATTGATAGGAGGACGGAGACTAAGGAGACACTTTTAGTGAGGATTGCCACGGCTCGTGAGGAGGTGAGGCATCTCAATGATTTTGATTATGCAGTGGTGAATGCTGAGGGGAAGCTAGAGAATTCAGTTAAATTGGTGGAGTCCATTATTGATGTGGAGAAAGCTAAAGTGTGCCAAAGGAATCCCTTGATATAGGTAATATGATGTTGTTTCTATTGATGAGGTTGGTCTAATGTTTATGGAATTCAATAACAACACATTTATGCAATATACAAATTCAATGACATTTCCATATAGTTTGTGTGATTAGATTGGTTACAGAACAATGCCATATCTTGTTTTATCTATGAATGTGAAGAGCTGTACATTAGAGCACGTTTATTCGATTAATTTAAATTCAATGGTGCTGGAGGTTTAACGGGATTAGGAGTTGCCAGTAGCAAGAACTCAAATATAGAGAAAAGCTAGGATTGTCCATATAGTGTGATATGTTGTGTCATGGCTAATACACACTGCCCTTTGGATCATCCCAAGTAGTTACTCCTCTGATGTCAATAGGCACTCAGTACAGCTTAACTCAAGAAAGCAGCATCCTAGTCTCTTGTCATCCACGGACACATTTTTTTTTTTTTCCCCTTCAGGTCTAGTTAAGGCCATATTTAATTTCCCCTACAAAATGTAGACACTAAGTTGACATGAGCTTGATTTTATTTGTTGCAAGTTTGCAACATATTGCATTCATCATTTTGATATTAAGCTTGATATCTGCTGATGCTTTCTTAGTTCTCTACTTTCAAGTTTTGACTTATGTTTTGATTATTGAAAGTTATTCGATATGAATTATTCGAAAAATCTAAGAACTACCTAATTTAATTCTTATTGATAAAAATTGCCTTACGCATCATTGCGAGGTTAGTTAAAAAAATTCCTTCGTCATTCTACACTTTCTAGGTTGTCAAAATGTCCTGTTTCTTCTTGTTAATAGTCATATTCCATTGTATTAGTCTCGTATTTACCTTTTCCTAATTGACAGAGGAGGATATATATTGTGGCCTATTAGGCTATTACTTATCAAAAATATATATTGTGCCCTATTCAACTTTATACATTATCAGGTTGTTTAGAATGATCTATGAGAATTTATTCTAGTGGCCAAGGGAAATTCTGTTACTTTTGTGGAATTGTGAACTTGTTTCTATTGAAGTTGGTTACAGTGACATTGTGACAATCCATATTAGAATGAGTAAGTTCTCCTATAAACTTAACAATGTCTTCAATGAAGTAATAGTTCAAACATCATATAATGGGATGCCGACATCTTTTTCTCCATGGCACTGCTTTTACTGCTTTCTCATTTCTAATTAGATAGACAAAGTGCTTCTTGATGTGTTGAAGTTTTTCTAACTTGCCGGCCGTCCTTCCTTTAAACTTCATCCCAAAGCAGCTGGAAGCATGAAGTTGTAGATCTCAGAAGATGGAATGGCACGGGCAGTTAAAGCAGAAGCTGCCTGTGCTAACAACATAGGTCAAGTGGTCAAAGAGGGAACTACATTTTTATCTTTTTTTTGGCTGGAATTTTGTTTTTGCAGAACCTAATCCTTGCTAAATTTCCTATGCCCTTTCCAAACTCTGATTTTCATTTTTCTTGATAGCCTATCTCAAACTGATTGAAGATTTTATTAGTTTTTCTGTGACAATATGCCTGGATCACTTTGTTCTTTGGCTGAGGGGCTTTTTGTTCTTTCTCATCTTAAATAACCCGATATTTTGATAGGGGAGCATTAATATCCCGCATCAACTGGAAGTTACATCCTGCAAATCGGTCATGAACCTGGTGCAATTTTATTGGATTAGACAAACCCTTGGAAATTATGGTTGCTTCCTATTTGAATCATATGGGCTGCTTTCAGTTATATATTTGTCCTACTCATTGCTCAAACTTGAAGATCAATTTGAGTCTTCAACATATCTGGACAATCAGTCTCTTGATGATATGCAAGACTAACCTAGTAATAAGGAGGTGGTGCTTCTTTCATATTCACTGTCTTGTGGTCTGTCTAAGACTTTATTGATAAACTCTTATTCACTAGAGTCATTATTGAACAATCAGATATTCTGTTTTTCAATTGATTATTATTTTGTGGTTGGATATATGTATATCATTACATTGTTGGGCAGCTCATACAGAAGCTAATACGATCTTTTGTTATTTAGTAATGTTTGGCTGTTAGAGCCACTGTGTAAAGGCCCATCTGAGGTTTTTAGGCCATAGTTGCAGTTGGATGACCTGAAAGTGTGAGAGGAAAATTGGGTGTAGCACCCATTAGTGAGAAAATTCGATAGAGTAAACTTAGATGGTTTGGATATATACATCGGAGATCTAGTGACGCTCCGGTCAAACGAGGAAAACTAGTGGTAATAAAAGGTAAGAGATGGAGAGGGCGGCCAAAAATAATATGGGATGAGGTTCTTCAAAATGATTTTAAAAGGTTAAATATGGTAGGTGAATTGGCATTTAATAGAAAAGCTTGGAGAGAGAGAATTCGTGTGACCAACCCCATTGATATGGGATTAAGCCAAGGATGATAATGATGATGCTGTTGGTTGACCTGTTTAGTATTTATTATGCACTCTTACAACCCATGAGATGATGATGATGATGATGATGCAGGTGGTTGACCTGTTGAGTTTTTATTGTGCACTCTTACAACCCATGAGGTTTCCAGGCCTATCTTAGATTTCAGACTTTTTCTTCTCTGCAATTCTCACATTCTACATGGTCAACAAAATTGCCGAGGATAAGAGCACCCATGTTCCTATTTGGACTTGAACTAAATTTGATTTACTACAGTGAATACCTGATTTTTCTCTTATCCTAATTTGTTCAATAGTCAATAGTAATTTTGACTTGCACGGAAATCTTCTGACCAAACTTCTTTGAACTCATGTTCAGCCTTCATTGTCCCTGACTGAACTTCTTTAGATGCACATTTGACCATATATAACTTTCTTGATATTTTGCAACCTGGCACAAATCCACTTAAGAAATCATGGAAGCAAATCTTCAAATGGCCTTGTGGAGAAAGCAATTTTACTATACTTTCTCTTTGACAAAGTGTTCTAAATTAGCTAAATTACCTGATGTTTAGTCTAGTTGTATTCCTGCCACACCCAGAGAGGGAGGGTGCATGTTCTAAATCCTGCTTGGATGGACATGTACCATAATTACCAAAAGAATATTGGAGATTCTAAATAATATCAGGAGCTTGTTTACCTTCGATGTAGGTATGGGGAAACACATTTCTAACTTGCTTATATATTCAGAAACCTCGAACATGCTGAGAATACTCCATGTGTATTATATTTATTATTTTCTATTGAACATGCTTCTAGTTATTACTTCATACATATTTAATTAATTTTATGGACTTAAACCTAAATAATTTTCATCATTTTATTTCTGGGCTGAGGGTTTTGCTGGTCATGTCCGCCTAATCCAAGGCATTTTCAAGTGAATAGCTCTCTTAGATTTACATATGATCTCAATGCAGAAGAGCCATCTACTTTGGTGGCTGATATCAGCTTTTGGTGACATACATATAAGTTGTTGCTGTATTCAGCTAGAATCTTGTTTGGTTGACAACTGGATCCAGTGGACCTTATATTGACTGTTCTATACAAGCAGGTTTGCAGTGTCTGCCTGCTGGCCTTACATTTGGTCCAACACTATTTTGCTTATTATTTGTTTCAGTAAATTTTCATTTGTAAAGATGGTATATCACATACATCCTTGTCATACTCACTCAAGAAACTTACCCATCGGCCTTCAGTTTCCTAGGTTGTGTTTTTGATGCCTTAATTTCTGCTTTTATGGCCATAAGAACGGGCTTGCTTAAAGAAGTAAATGACAATTTTATTGAATCTGCATTTTGAACTGAATTACCTGATTACATATATGATTAATTCTTCGTATCCTTTCTTCTTGTAGGAGATGATCATCATAGGATGAGCGCTGTGTTCAAGTTGCTGCACAAATCGTAACCTTCGCCATTTAGTGTTAACTACTAATGGGTAGTACTAGGTACATGTATATTTACTTTATGCTTATGATGGAAGTTCTGTCACTGCCAGAATCATCAGAAGCAGAACATGTGAAGACATACATTATGCTATTGTTTTATCCAGTTCTTTTACTAGAGAGTTTTTTCAATTTTGGATGTAGTAGATAGACATTTGTTAAAATTTGTACACTGAGTGAACCATTCATCAATATCTTTTGGAAATTGCAGTATATGTTTGGATGATGGAAACAAAATTTAATTTTATAGATAGAATGGAAATTTTACTTGTCAATGTTAGTTATCGGGATAAAGAATTGTTGCATGGTTTGAAAAACTCAGGTTGGGAAAGGAAAGACAACTTAGATCGGGATCTTATCAAGAGAGGAAAATCCATTTTTCACCTCCACAAGTTTTTACCGAGGGCCGTGTAGCTTAGTGATACCGCCTCACCTCTAAAATAGAAGTTGGACGGTTTAACTATCCACGGGAAAAAAAGTGTGTGAAACCCGCACAAGTTTTAAAGGTATTTTAGGTTCAGTCTAATGTGTCACTATGACTTGTGCCGTGGGATTCCACAGCTATAGCTTCATTTTGTTTCAGTTTGCTTCATTTTGTTTTATCCATATGTATATTTTATAGCAATGCATTCTTTGTGGTCGTGTCCTCTTTACCCAAAGATGAGTGGCTTTTGTGATTGTTGAGAAAGTGAGGTGATAATTCTTTATTGTATTGAGAATATTTTTACACATTGAAGTTAAATTAGGTGGCTGGCATGTCTTATATATGAACTTTGGAATCTCTAACGTGGTTCTCATGAAATTAGTGGGCAGATTCCTTTTCTTTTCAGTTGAGGGATATATATATTCTGTCTTGTATTTTTTACCTTCTTTTTGGACCAAGGAGGAGGAAATTTTTTATAGGAAAATTTGTTGGAAACATGCGAGTGAAAATAAAGGTTGAAGGTTATATTAATTAGATCCAACTCCTTTTCAGATTCAAATACTAGCTTAAACTAAATATTTTACATTATCCACTTTAATTCCACTGCATTTTAATCATCAATTGTTTGTCTCGCTTGCTTTTTAAAATTTTTTTTTTTTGTTGAGTGCTTCACCGTCTAAGTGGTTTGAGTGCTTCATCACACCCGCAAATAGAAATGATTTGTTTTGTTAGATTTGGTATGATTCGATACGCGACGTTTTTTTAAGTCTGATACGCGACCCGTAACAGTTAATTTACACTAACTGGTTCCGATACGCGACCCGTAACAATTAGTTTACACTAACTGTCTAAGTCTGTTACACTGCAACCACAACCGTGACCGATACTACGAACACTCTCTCGTGCACAGAAGAAGAAAAAGGTGAATGTTCATATTTGTGGGGGGGTTTCATCACACTTCACATGAAATGATCTCTATCATTTACATGTGCATAGCATGCTCTGCACGGGATAAAATTCACTTCTTGTTACCCACCCATAAATAAAAATAAATAAAGAAAAAACGAAAGTTTTTTAATTAGACATTTCTGCTAAGATAAGATTGGAATTGGGTCTCTTTCAAGCTCCAGCTCCAAGGACCAGTGCTTCGTTGAACTTTCGCATGAATTATGGATGACATTCATTATATTTTGTGGTATAGAATTATTATGGTCCACCGAGCATCTTTATAATAAACCATTGCGATCACATTAATAGTCCGTACGACGAATCAATCCATGCATACGCCACTATTTTACAACTGTGAACTATATTAATACAAGTTGCTTTTTAAAAATACAATAAAATTACTATATAATCAAAGAAGATCTAATACCAAATCAACCGTTAATTCAACGTGCAATGACCAAAATTACATGTATATATGTATATATATGTTTGGTCCTTATTATGTCACAGTCAGAAGAATATACGTACACCCAAAGGAATGATGATGAAGACTTGGGGACCATATCAATATACAGCAGCCTTTAGCTTAACACAAGAAGACTCTACCTGTGAGTAAACCGTGCAAGCCACAATAATCATAAATCGCCCAATTTGCTCATTAAACGACATTTATTATCATACTGACAAACAATTGCCCCCACAACATGACGAATAAGTCAAGAGAAATTATTTTTCAGAAAAAAAGAAAAAAAAAAAAAAAAAAAAAGGTTAACAACTTCAATGTTAACCAAGTCCAAGATCATGCTAACTTGCTTTCCTGAGAAGAATGATATTTAGGTAACGGTCAATGATACCAACTAACAAAGCATAATTATATAAAATATCAAGGAAGTTTCCAAGTAAAATATCTAAATTAACCTTCACATCATCCATACATTTTAAATTAGATAAAGACTTCTAGAAGGGTAACGCAGTCATTTCTCATTTCTATATGGGTTTGTTCAAACTCTGAAAAGAGAATTAAAAGGCATAACTAAAGAGGAATGCTTTATTTGCCTTTTGTTATCGGGAAAAGAGGCTTTTGAATCATTGTTTCATCCATCGAGAAACTTACTGGTGGCAAACACGATGAGAGAGAGAGGAAATCCCTTTCCCAAGTAAAAGTTTGAGCAAATAACAAGAATAGAGAACTAACTTGAAAAAATGGCGGAAAGAGAAGCAACTTAACAATTTCCTTTCCTCCCCATTTCCAGTACGAAAACGTGCTCCCTAAGCTCATTTTCGTGTGTGTGTGTGTCTCTCTCTCTCTATATATATATACACCACATATGTAACATACTCCCCCATTCCAACATTCACGGCTCAAATAGCAAGAATCTTGAAACAAAAACTCAACGCTGTCATACACATCTCAAAGACAACTGATTCAATTGAAAGAACCGATTGGTTAGCAAGCAAATTCAATCCAGCACCATGGATCTTGGGCAACACCAAGAAGGCGAAGGAAGTGTCCACTTGCAGATTGTTGAGCTGAAATCAAGGCTCAGCGAAACAGGCAGTGCAGGTCCAACCATTTTTGAACCCCAGAACAGTATTGAGAAGAGAGACAGCAGCAACGCAAATTCTGTTTCTCCAACATCACCAGTAGTCAGAGCACCTGAAAAGAAGCTGACCCTCTTTGCTCTCCGGCTCGCGGTATTGGAGAAAGTAGCAACCAGCCTAGGAACTCTTGGGTTCATCTGGGCAACAGTCGTTCTTCTTGGTGGGTTTGCTATTACTCTCGACAAAACAGACTTCTGGTTCATCACCGTTATTCTTTTAATTGAGGGAACTCGAATATTCAGTAGAAGCCACGAGCTTGAATGGCAACATCAAGCCACGTGGTCAATCGCGGATGCTGGAATCAACAGCTTCCGGGCAATAAGGTCCAGCTCACATTTCATCATTCAAGCTGTAAAGAAAATTTTCCGACCTATCGATGCAGTTCGGAAGCAAAGCCGCCACAGCAGAGATATTACAGAGAGTGCGCACCTTGCAAGCCGCAGAAACTGGGATCAAAGAAAGGTGCCAACTAGAGCATGGATAAGTTCAGATGTTCCTCTTCTGCCATATGCTCAATGGGTTTTCCTCTCAAGAAATGTCAGTAAACTTCTCTACTGGCTCCAGCTTGCATCGGCGACAGCCTGTGTGGTTCTCTCATTAATGAAGCTCATCAAGCATAATTATGGTGAAGTAGCAAAAGGAGATACTGACAAGAGAAACCGCAGGTCTGCTCTTACTATTTTCTATGCCTTGGCCTTGGCGGAAGCTTTGTTGTTTCTCTTGGAGAAAGCCTACTGGGAGTGGAATGTCATCTACTGTAAATTGTTGGATGAGGTGAACAAGGAGTGTGAGCTGGGGCCTTCAGGTATGGTTTCTATTAGAAGGTTCTTCTACGATGCTTATTCGAGATGTGTCAACGGGAGCATTTTTGATGGCCTAAAAATGGATATGGTTTCATTTGCCATGGATCTCTTGGACTCAAATTCCCCTGATGAACAGCTCATTGGAGCTCGGATTCTTCGAAAATTTGCACTAAGTGACCGGTTTTTTGATGACACCCTCCAAAAGATTGGCGTAAATTTATCGGTGATGGAAAGGTTAATAGAGATATTGAATTGGAAAGATCAAAAAGAACAAGAGATCAGGGAGTCAGCTGCAGATATCTTGTCAAAATTAGCTGGTAAGAAGCAAAATTCCCTCCGGGTTGCCGGAATACCTGGCGCTATGGAATCAATATCATCTCTGCTCCATAATAATAGGAGCTCTGGCAGCGCAGCTGATGAAATCCGTGAAAAGAATATAGTCTGTGACCACGAGAATTATGCTTTCTGGACATTCAATCATTTGGGACTTCTTATTCTGAAGAAACTTGCCCGTGATCATGATAACTGTGGGAAGATTGGAAATACAAGGGGCCTCCTACCAAAAATTATAGATTTTACGTATGCAGGAGAGAGGTTGTTGAAGGATGAAACAGCCTCAGAATCTCAGATTATGACGGTAAAATGCTCTCTGCAGGTGGTGAAGATGCTGGCAAGTACAACAGGCACAACCGGTAAACAGCTCCGAGGAGAGATATTGGAAGTAGTTTTCACAATTAGTAACATCAGAGACATTTTAAGGTATGGAGAGAAACGCCCAATGCTACAGAAGCTGGGCATAGAAATCTTAACCAGTTTGGCATTGGAAGACGATGCAAAGGAGATGATTGGCGGCACAGGTGGAATTCTTAAGGAATTGTTCAACATTTTCTTTGAACAGGTGATACCTGAAACTCAAAATCATGTAAGAATTGCAGCTGGAGAAGCACTAGCAATGCTGACATTAGAAAGCAAGAGCAATTCTCATCGCATCTTGAAATTGAAGGTAACTGAAAAGCTTGTTGAAGCATTGGAGGTTCCACTGCTTCGCATAAATGCAGCAAGAATTTTAAGAAACTTGTGCACCTGCAGTGGAGCAGAATGCTTTGTGCAACTAAGAGGGGTCATTGCTGCGGCGCCTACTGTAAGTTCTCTATTGCAGTCACAATTTTTCATTTTATATAGCATAACAGGATTCTATATGTCATAACAATCACCAGAAGTTAGAATTGCTTTCTCTTCATAACTAAACTAAATCATACTTGAATAGTAATATCAAAATTTCTCCCTTACAGGTGCTTAAAGCAATCATGTCAGAAGGAAACAAGTTGCAGGAAGTGATGATTGGACTTGCAGCACATCTTTTCAAATTTATGACATCTCAAGAGTCGAGCATAGTTTTCGAGAGGGCTGGAATAAAAGAGGCCGAATTAGCTAGTGCACTAGTTCAGATTCTACAAAAATATCAGTGCCCACCAATCAGGATTCCAAGAATAAGGAGGTTTGTCATAGAGTTGGCAATTTGGATGATGAGAGATAAGGAGACAAACATTCAAATTTTCAAGGATCTTGGAATGGAGAAGGAGCTGGAGTGTGTCACAGAGACCACATCAGAGCTTGAAAGCTTTGATATTTTCTCTGGCATTGTTGGACTGAACCGGCACAGAACAACAATTCACTCACTAGTTGATATTGCGATGAAGTTACTGGGAGAGGAGTAAAATACAGAATGCAGTACTAGTATTGCAAAATCAAAATTCCAAAATGAAGCAATCTTGCAAACAAATAACATAATCTTGTAAATACAGATGCCTAAATTATTAGAGGAGATTCTTTTATTTGATGTAATAAATAAGTACAAGTATGTTATGTAATACCACTGATTTTATTTAGAAAAAAAAAAAAAAAATCGATCTATTGAGGATCTGTAAATAATCTCACACTTTGTTGCAATATTGTCATTATCTTTAGTTGTTGATCATTGAAGCAAATTTGGCATTTCACCAGGCAACTAGGCTGATTTCAATGAACATGATAAGGATGGGGAGGTGCTAACCTGAGGTTCACCACAGAAGGCAAAGCTTGACCTGACAGCTAATGGCTCCAGGTTATTCTTGGATTAGGCTCAGCATGTCATAAGCCATTAGTGATCACAAGTCATCTAAAACAATGTCAAGCCAGTCATAATTTCATTTTTGAATCCACTGTATTTCATCAACCTAAACTCATGAAATTGCAATTTTTCCTATTAAAAGACAAACTCAATTTGAAGCGAAAAGCTAGTAAGTAATTTCATCATTTGCATCCTGTCAATGGTCATAATTGCTAGATCAAGTAATAGGTTTATTCCCACCTGATAGAAGAATGACACATTCAATTTGAAGCAACGATTTCATTATGCGCAACCATACGAAAGCAATGTGACTAAATTAATTAATGCTAGCATCAGAAAACCTCTAACATCCTAATATGAACAACTGACATTGCTTAAGTTCCCAACACCATCTCTAGCAGTTCTGCACTAGCAACAGAATGCATATTTCAGAAATGAACTTCTTTCTCCACCCTTCCGAATAAATCAACTTTTTAGTTAGTAACTTATCTAGCAATGGTTGAAATACACTTAGAATCATAGTGGGCCTAAGATGGTAGAGCAGATATAACTCAGAAAAGGGGAACACACTACCCGAACACCAACCATTAAATGTCCCCGCTAACTAAATTGCACTCGTATGTATGAACTATCAAGGGGCAATCTTGGCCTCTCTACGTCTTTCCACATTTAACCAGACACGAATATAATTTAAAAGAACCGTTGCCAGCTTCTCAGCCCATTACCTTAAAAAATACCCCTTCACCAATTCCTGACTTCTTATCTTAAGAAATCTTCACTCTGTTAAACTAGTAATCAACAGCAAACTCTGAGATTCTCCCCTCCCCAATCTAACTCTGAGTTTAAAACTAATATAATTGCATAACATTGAAAACATCAATAGAAAGAATGAAATATGGTAGCCTCTGAAACTGGAAGTTTATGTGGAAGCCTTGAGACTTCATTTTTAGAGTTGGGCTTGGATGGGACCAAAAGTTTGAATATATAAAGCCTTGAAAAAGCAAACTTAGCATGAATTAGGAGTTTCAAATTGAAAAAGATATTCATTATACACAACAAAGAATAAGAGAATGAAGACATCCTAAATAGAAAACTAACATCAAAGTCATTAACCCCATACTAATTTAAGCATCTGCTCTTCAGGTCATTCAGCTTTGTCTGTACATCAAACCCGATGTTGCAGATACCATTCAATATTAAATTATTAATCAATATGATTTCTTATTAAAAATTTCAGGTTTAGGTATGCTAAATGGTTAATACACCTCATTTTCTATCAATTCATATGTCATGGATTTGTTTCCATAGTTCACCACTATCTTGTGTGTTCAAATTTCGTGCAGAACGTATCAAAAGAAGAAATTATGCCGGGGGTATCTGACAACCACCTAAAAGAATGTGCAAACCCCAGAAAGAATTCTCTCCCCCACCCCCCAACCAAAATCATAACATGAATATTAAGTGAAAATAAATGCATTTGCAAGTGCGAATAGCATCGTAAAAGTTAGATATATCCAGATTAAATTTTATTAATCTCTCAATCCACCATAAAATAATTACCTATATAATCAGGAAAAAAAAAAACTATTGAATTATAGAAGTAGCACATTTCCATTAATTTAGTTACTAAGAAAGTTTTAAAAAAATGCACATACTTTATTAATGCAAAGACTTCCCAATTAATCAAAAACTTCAGTCATGGATTAGAGTCATGAGCAAAAACAATCAACTAACATCTCAAAGCTTGAGTGAGCAATTAACAAGAGTGAACTCTCAGGTGATGAAATGAAGAATGATTTTTTAGGCGAGAAAAATAAAATCAATAACATCATCAATTAACAACAAAATCATGGGACTATATACAATTGATGACCGAATTACATAGAAAAAATGTCAAAGTTGCTGATTTGCTTGAAACTCACATTCACGAGGGATCGAAGTCCAAGGCTCTTGCATTTCCAAACAGTGAATCTGAAAGGAGGAATGGGTTCCAATTTTGTGCTAAACTGCAGGAGTAGATCGGAGAGACGAGCGATGGAATGTGGTTTGGACTGCGAATTCTGATTGCAGACGGTAAGCCATGGAATTGATCCATGAGAGACCAAATTAAGATAGAACCAGAGGGTTTTACGAGCCCCGCGAAGGGTTTAGAGAATTGCTTTTCTACAGTACTTTATTATTATTATTTTTAAATAGGGATAGTTGCATCGATTTGCAGCCCTTAATTACCTAATCAAAAGTTTATGATGGGTTATTTATACAGTGGAGAACTCACTTTTTAATTTGCCGCCTAAATATACTAATTAAAAATTTTTAGGTCTGATAATTTATTGTAACAAATCGTTGTAATAATTATTATTTTTTAATTCAAATTTTTAAAAATAATATTAAATAATTAAATCAAAATAACCAATTTTTATTAATAAAAAATATACTCACACAAAATTTTTTAATATTTTTTAATGACAATAATTTGGTGAAAATTTTAAAAAAATATAATGAAAACTTTAAAACTTGTGAATTGCAATAAAGTTTTATTAATTTTTTTTTCTCTTTTTTGATAGTCATTTTTCTTTTCAACAATAATTGTATCAGATTTATAAAAATCTCATCATTCGAAAAATTATTAAATAATTCGTAGTCATATGATCCCAATCATACAATTAGCTATGCAATAAAAAAAAAATATTTAATATAAAATTGATACATTTAATTATACCACACTTTGTGAGTAGTAGGTACATGGTTCTCAACTTTCTTTTCAAAAAAAAAAAATTCTGAACATTAAATTGTAATAAATTTTTTTTTAAAATGTCAACCGACAGATTTTAGATCAATGGCTAAAAGAAAGAATTGTACATGTGCACCTCTGTTTACCACCTCTTATCTACCTCAGGGGTCCCAAAAGTTGCCAAGTAGTCATTGTCTTCAACAACTAATCGTTGAACTTTTGGTAAAGGAGCCCAGTTGTCAATGTCATACATATATCGCGGCACAATCACCCTGTCAATGCATTCATTAAGTTAGATTAAACATCAGCATCATTTAAAATTTAAAATGATCTCATTTTAATTTTAATTGTTTTTGTTTTCAAGATTTTGACACTAGTGCTTACATATTTTAGATTAACCCCTTTGACTCAGTAAGAACACTTGTGTTATTACTTTTCATGTAATTATCATTTTTTATTTTATGAAGTTACAAACAAATCTATCCAGAATAACATCAATTTTCTCCATGCTTCTTTCTTTTCATTTGTTATCTACTGCGAGATAAAACTGATTATACGAATAAAAAAATTAAGTCAAGTAAAAATATTATAAATAGCAATGCATCTAAAATCTAGTTCAATTAGGTTTTTTTTAAATAGGAAGTTGACATGAATAACTCGGATGTCAAACAAATTCATATATGTGTGTTAAATAAATTTTTTCTCAAATAAATATTTCATGAGAAAATGTATTCTTCTTTTTCATAATTTTGGTTCTTTTTAAGTTGTTTTATCATTATAAAAATTAATTAATAAATTAATGTGTATATGGGTAAAAGTAAAATAAAAAGTCAATGTTGAATTTTGAAGTTGAGGGTTGGAGTTTATCTAAGACAAATAATTGTGTGAGTTTTTTTTTTTTTTTTTAAATAATAATAATAAAATTAAAATTAAAATTAAACTGTTGGAGGGAGTAGATTGTTGTATCCATAATTAGAGGGACAACAAAGCAAAAATCCACCTAACACGTGCTCTTTTCTTCACCTTTAAAATATTATTATAAATCAGCTTTGAAATCATCATTGTAAAGCCTGCACAATAATCATATAGAAATCCTTGTCTCTGTGTTGAAGACATTGGTAGAGAGAGAAAGGAAAACCTTATCTTATTGTTATTATGGCCTTTCTCTTGGTGACCTTATACAGAGATCAAAAACTATTTTCCTCCACTCAAAAGCACACCCCTATCTACTGAGGAAAAGCCAACGAAACTTTCCATGTCCAACCTCATCAACCCTTTATTATAAGCCTTGCACCAGTGTTGCTATTTGTTCTCTCTCTTCCCATCTCTCTCTCTCTATCTAGGCCGAGTCTGACCCACTTTCCGGTTGCTCTTATTTTCCGGCATTAATTTCAGGTAAGTAGTCATCTTCTCAATGTTATCTCTACCACTTGCATGAGAAGATACAAAATGGAATGGCTACAATGCATATATATGATTTGGTGGTGTAAATGTTTGATATAGTTTAATATAAACAATGGGGTGTCAGATGCTGATAAACTGGTCACCTGAATCTGGTTTTCTTCTTATTTTGCCATGTTTAAACTATTTCGAGGACCTTAATAAATGTAAAAAACTTTATTTATTTATTTTGGGTCCTAATAGATGTAGAAACTTTAGGTTGTTATGTAACAATGATTCTGTAAAAAATATATATATAGAAAATGATTAACTTCAAATTCAATTCACTACCCCACCATCCACTATCACTGGGTAATTATTCTTTTTTTTTTTTTTTTTTTTTTTTTTTTTCTTTTTAAATATTGAAATTATTTCTAAGGTGTGTACACAGGCCTTTGAGGGTCTTTTGGTCATTTAAGTTAACTTTAACACTTTTATGCACTCTTTTGGGAAACCTGATTTATTGTTGGTATGGTCTGATAACACAACAATGAGTTGGATACAAACTCACCTATGTAGAGCTTTATATTGTTAATTATTCACTCTGTTCATCTGTACTGAACACTTGTGGAAAGTTTTCTAAATTCTCATTAAATGATACCCTTTTAGAAAAAGAAAAAATAAATTACTGAAATAATTGTTAAACACATAATAATTAACTATTATGTTTGGTTTTCATTTCAAATTGTAGGTCGTGTCAAGATAGCAAATGGTAAGTTGATAAAATATCCAGAAAAAAAAAAATATATATAGGAGAGCAAGTAAGTTAATAATTACCCAAAGTACTGAAAATTAATGTGGAAAAGAGGACACTGAATTAGCACAGGTGGTAGGAGGACCCTTGGCCTAGGTAGGGAGGTCGGGGTCCAAGTCTCAAGTGGGGGCAAAATAGGTGAGTGCAATGATTATTTACCCCCAAAAGGAAAAAAAAAAAAAAAAAAGAGTAAAAAAAGGTCATAGGACCAGTCAAATGGAACCCAGTAAAGAACAATTTGGCCGGAGCTAATGGCCTGGATGAATTAAGTGAAAGCAACTAAAGCCTATGACTTAACAAAAGAATTGAGCCTAGATATGTAGGAATAAAATATGAAGATTTCTTTTGGCTTGGTATTGATAGGTTACCTCGGTTAATGGATTTTTATTCAACCCTTTTGTTTATTTGTTGACGTCTCTCGCTGAGACAATATTTTCTCTCTAGTAAACCACAAATTTGATCACTTAGGTGGTCCTTTCCTCCTATCTCTGTTTTGAAATTTGAGTTTCATTTGATATACCAATTTCACAGGGTAGGCAAGAGAGACCTTGCATTGGCATGTCACATTTCATAGACAATATTTTTTCTTTTTTCTTCTTTGAACTTGAATATTAGACTAGATTTAAATATACTATTATGGAGATTATGGGAAGAACAATCTTACATGATCATTTGGCTTCAATGATGATTGGAGAACCCAAAGAAAAACAAACTTCTCACTTCAATCTTATACCCTTATTCATGCCGTTTTATTTTTCAGTGGGGGTATAGGTGAAAATGGCACAAATTTTGGCACCCTCCCCACAGTGGCAGATCAGAATTACAAAGAACTCAACAAATGCAAGTCCAATGACATCAAAGATGTGGAGTTCCCTATTGTTGAGACAGAACAAGAAAGGAATAGCTAAAAGTTCTGCCAAATTTCGAGTGTTTGCTCAGTCTGAAAATGGCACCATTAACAGAATGGAGGATCTGCTGAATATGGACGTTACTCCATACACTGATAAGATCATTGCCGAGTATATTTGGTACATCTTCTACAAATGATCCTTGTAGTTAATGAGTCATTTTTCATGGATGATTCTGAGATGACTGTTTTCAAAGTTATTTCCTACTATGTCTATGTCACCACAACTCTACATTTTAAATCTATTATCTCTCCTTCTGAAACAGGATTGGAGGATCCGGTATTGATTTGCGTAGTAAATCAAAGGTAATATGACTTTTACGATGTTATGTCTTAATTGAGTTGGTTAAAATATGAGTTGTGTGTGTGTTACTTTATTATTTCAAATATTCATATACTTATTGCATTCTTCCAGACGATCTCAAAGCCAGTTAAACACCCATCCGAGCTTCCAAAGTGGAACTACGATGGGTCTAGTACTGGACAAGCACCAGGAGAAGATAGTGAAGTTATCCTATAGTAAGATCTTATATAAGTGACTGTTTGTTTTTATTTGTTTTAATTTACTTTGTTCTTTCAAATGTTAATCTTGATTGATTTTCTTTCTTCTTAAGCCCTCAAGCAATTTTTAAGGACCCTTTTCGTGGTGGTAACAATATCTTGGTAAGTGTAATATAATGCGAGCAACTGGTGATATATAAAGATATTGTAAAATAATTTTATTTAATTATTCTTTTACATGTTTGTATTCTGATAAAAATATGAACTATATCTAACTTACAATTCTTTATTTTTATCTGTGATCTGAAAAGGTGATATGTGATACCTATACGCCAGCCGGTGAGCCCATCCCCACAAACAAACGCCATAGGGCTGCCGAGATTTTCAGTAACCCAAAGGTTGCAACTGAAGTACCATGGTAAGTTCCTTTTTGTTGTTATCTCTTTCCAGAGGATTTTATTCCCCTTAAAAATTCTTTGATTACTAGTTTTCTACATGAGAAATGGTACTTGATAATACTGAAGATTGTCAGTGAACTAGTAGGTCAAACAAATTGCTTTCACGATTCTTTCATTGATCTTTTAGATGGATGTTGCTAATATATTTGTAATCAATCTGAACTAGGTTTGGATTAGAGCAAGAGTACACCTTACTCCAAACAAACGTGAAATGGCCTCTGGGCTGGCCTGTTGGAGGCTATCCTGGTCCTCAGGTAACCCAATCTATTCCAAGAATAGATAATCCTGCTACTCTGTAATCACATATTTAGTTAGAACTCATAGTTATAAGTTAATTTAGTATAGAGCATTAATGATCTGACAAGATTATATGATATAAAGTTTATGTATTGACTTTCCTATTCATTTTTTTTCTTGAAAATTTTAGGGTCCTTACTACTGTGGTGCTGGGGCGGATAAGTCATTCGGTCGTGACATTTCCGATGCTCATTACAAGGCTTGCTTATATGCCGGTATTAATATTAGTGGGACCAATGGGGAGGTTATGCCAGGCCAGGTTTTCTTCTCTTCCTTCCCTTTTCTTGTCTAATGCATGAGCACAGTGTTGTGTAGTTTGTCACTGTTAATCCAAGGATTTTTTCTTTTGCAGTGGGAATTTCAAGTGGGTCCTAGCGTGGGAATTGAAGCTGCAGATCATATCTGGTGTGCTAGATACCTCCTTGAGGTAATTTATCTTTGTCTATTTAAGAGTTTATAAATACATTCATTTCAAAGGAGAACCTTTTAGTAACCTGCAATATGAAATTTACTATGCCATAGTCCCATAACTAACGTAGTTAGTTTATTTTTTTATGTTTACAGAGAATTACTGAACAAGCTGGTGTTGTTCTTTCACTTGACCCGAAACCAATAGAGGAGGTAAACTATATCAATCCCATTTATACTCAGGTTTTCTTCCTTCAAATGAATAATTATAGAGATAACTGATATTCTTGTTGGAGTCAACAGGGTGACTGGAATGGTGCAGGATGCCACACCAATTACAGGTATTTCTACAATTTTCTTTATATCCACCGATGATTCATTACTGGGAAAACAGGCTAGAAACTGCATCCCATGTATATTCTGTGCTGAGAAAGCATGCCAAAACACAAAAATATATCATTAAAGATCAACATTCAATATTTAATTGAATAATGTTTGGATTAACAGTACAAAGACTATGAGAGAGGAAGGAGGTTTTGAAGTAATAAAGAAGGCAATTCTGAATCTGTCACTTCGCCACAAAGACCACATCAGTGCTTATGGAGAAGGAAATGAGAGAAGGTTGACAGGAAAGCATGAAACAGCCGATATCAATACATTTTCTTGGGTATACTCCAAATAACATTTGGCTCTTATTATTTTAAATAATTATGGGAAAATTATTGTTTTTCCTGAATTTTGATAATTAAATCACTTGATCTCAACTTTCAGGGAGTTGCTAATCGTGGTTGCTCAATCAGAGTGGGGCGTGAAACCGAGCAGCAAGGGAAAGGTATGCTGTTAATAATACTAAAAATGCTACATTTTAACTATTTCTGTATGAAATAAATAAAAAGTAGATAGTTTCTTAATAAATTTCTACCATTTTATATATTTAAATTATAAGATTTTGACTCAAATGCATCTTTCTCTAAAATAAACAGAAAGTGCATTCTATTTTTCTAAATGTCCTGCTCTCAACAGTACTGACATAATCCTAGATTGTATTTCTTTAGAAACAATAGACCAAGAGTTCATCTACCTTGATTCAATCATCTATTACTCATTGCAATAAACATCATCGTTTCGGTTTCTTTTAGGTTACTTGGAAGATCGCCGCCCAGCTTCAAACATGGACCCATATATTGTGACCTCATTATTAGCCGAAACTACTCTACTGTGGGAGCCCACGCTTGAGGCTGAAGCTCTTGCTGCTCAGAAACTGGCATTGAATGTCTGAAATCAGTCGGGGGTAAATTGAAGGGACCAACAGAAGATGAGTTGGGATCACTGAGTCTACGAGTGAGGAACTGCACTAACTTTTCTCTAGATCCTCTACAGAATATTACTTGTAATAAAGGTCCCAGAGTGAGTCATTCTTCATGCTTAAGCTCTAGATAGTTGTTTTTTAATGTGCTAGGAATCTTTAGGATCAGGGTGTATTCATGAATTTGACAGTTTTAAGGCTGTGTAACTTGGATGTTTGCAATTGCATCATTAATGGACTTCACTCTTTAGCCAATTTCCCCTGTTTTTTAAACATCTAAACCAGCAGTACAAATCCACAGCATTAAAGAAAAAATGCATTACAAATACCAAAATATTGGTTCTATTTGAAGATTCTACAGCATAAAACACAGCTTTTCCTCGCTGTCAAGTTTCTTACAGGAGGTGAAGAGAATTCATTTTGAATTCGAATTCTTTCTTTTCGTATGGAAAGAGCACCATCAGCTAATCTTCTAGGGGAGCAAGCATGGCTAGTTTACTACGTAAATTTTTCATCCATCCAGCTGACTTTAACTGTCCGGGAAAATTCAATAGATTAAATCTCTTAACATGTTAGATTGGTGCGTGTGTTTTGTGGGTAAACATGTTAGATTACAATTATAACTGCAAACAGCACCAACTGGAGGAAATTTTTTATTTTTCCTAAAGTCATGATGTTCAGAACTTTATTTTTTCCCCGGAAAGTAAAGCAGATATGATGGGCAGAAACTAATATGCGAAATAAAAACAGCCCTTTTTGGTTGGATGAATTAAGAACTTTGCAACTTGGAAGAATGGTAGGCAAAGTGATGCTTTGCCCATCTTTGGGGCAAACCCAACAAGAAGAGAAAGGAATTGCAGCCATTTCTTTGAATTGAAGGAACTCCTTTATAAATGAAAAGGAAGAGCAAAACCACTAAATAAAGAATTTGACAGTACAAGTTTTCTTTGATTAAAGGTTAGAACCATTCATAGCTTATATATATTTCTCTCTTGAGCACAATAAGGGTGACCAAAGCTTGTCTCTCTCTCTCTTCCTGATTCTAAACCTTCAAAGGCAGGCCATGGCTTCTGGAGCAGGAAAATCAGCAGCATTCCTCCTCTTAATTCTCAATCTCATACTGTATGGCATTGTCATCATAATGGCTGCGTGGGCTGTAAATCATGGGATTGAAAGATCTCAAGAATCAGGTAATTAATCAACCGTTATAATTGAAAGCTCGATGCAGCATCAAAGATCACAATTTTTTCTTTTTTTTTTTTCTCAATAACAACTTGTTTTGTGCAGCTTCTGTGTTGTCAATCCCAGCTCGCATTTTTCCAATATATTTTCCATTTGGTAATATGGCCACTGGTTTTTTCGTCATTTTCTCGTTCATCGCTGGCATTGTGGGCTTCACAACCTCACTTACCGGAATCCATAATGTCATTCAATGGAATGCTCCAAACTTATATGCAGCTGCTGCCTCTTCTCTCTTGACTTGGTCACTTACATTACTTGCCATGGGGTGATTAATTTTACTTTTATTTGTTTTCTTTCAGTTATTAATTAAAAAAAAAACAAAAACAAAAAAACAAAAAAAGAGAGGTGTCATAGTGATTAAACTCATCTAATGTTTTCGGTGCAGATTGGCTTGCAAAGAGATTCATATAGGCTGGACAGATTCAAACTTGGCGAGTGCAAATTTGCTTTCTTCATATGAAACAAAAAATGAATTTGAATTTGATTTGCAAAGAGATTAATATTGTATATGATATATATATGTATGTATATATATGTGTGTGTGTGTATATAACAATGTTGCTGATTGTAATGATATGCAGAGAACCCTTGAGACCATCGTCATTCTTCTAAGCGGGACACAACTATTTTGCATGGGTGCTATTCATGCTGGGGTTGAAGATGTCATCGCGCGACAGAGGTACCATTGAGGAAGAGCTAAGCATCGTTACAGCAAAATGTATCGCCCAGAATTATTATCATACATTTCTCAAATTTCTTTTCTTTAAGAGAATTGCATATGTTTGATGTACATTTGCCCTCATTAAAAGGGAGTGTGGAAGCTCTGATATCCTTATTTTTATGAGTGATTTTAAATATTTCAAGCAATGTCTGAGCAATTTATTAATGAGATGACAGCCTATTCAAAAACTTCTATATGAATTATTGTTTTTTATTTGTTGTATTTAAAACCTGTGAATTGAATTTTATAAGGTTTAATAGGTCCCAACTTTTACAAATTAGACCAAACAACATATCTTTGAGAGGATTTTCTAGGTCAGATGTCTTGCCTAACCTCTCGAGTGGTGAGTTAATTTTCTAACCTTGAGAGGTTTCATTATTTATATTATTATTTTTTAACATTGTAACCTTGAGAATTAATTGTGCACATTCCTCAACAATTTGTATAATATATATATATATATATATATCTCACGGTAATGTAAGAGTATAACAAAATCTTTTTGTTTAAAAAAAAAAAAAAAAAAAAAATGAAGTGCTCATTGTGTGTTGCACCCTCAGGAAATGAAAACGCTATTCAGCATTTTATTGTTTATTTTTTAATCCCAACAAATTATGAAGCTTGAATAAATGAGGAATTGTACTATTTTTTCCCATGTCCACTACATAATAAGGCATATGACACTACCTTGGTCGGAAAAATAATAAAATAAAGGTCCCCAAGTGAGTGATTCTCCATGTTTAATGTTACATTCCGTAATCAAAAGTTACGCCAGACGTCAAGTCTAAGTCGTGACATTAAACTCTAGATATTTGTTTTTTCATGTGATAGGAATCTTCAAGATTGGGGCGTGCTCATAAATTTGACACTTAAAAGGCCGTGTAAGTTGGAGATTTGGATGTTTGGAATTGCATTATTTCTGGACTTCACCCATAGCCAGTTTCCCCTGTTTTTGAACAACTAAACAAGTACTAGTACAGATCCACAGCATTAAAAATAAATAAATAAAAATATTTATTAGAATAATAATTTAAAAACAAAATTCAGTAATGACATCATTATAATGGGACCCACTATCATTCCACGTAAATTAAATTCGATAATTGTCAAATTCGGTCATAAATCACTACTCTTATAAGTTAATATTGACCTGTATTTAATAGTTCTAAAGTATAAACACAGCAATTTCATATTGTTAAATTTCTCACATGAGGTGAAGAGAATTTTATTTTGAATTTCAAATCTCAATTTGCAATTTCTCCAGAAAATGCTTTTGTTTGAATCACATAGAGAAATTAAGAGAAATGAATTATAACCGTTTCCTTGAATTGCAAAAAGAGAACTTCTAAGAAAAAAACAAAAAAATTTTTTTGAAAGATTATGATGGTTATTTTGTTTTGAATTTTCTCCACATAAAAAGAGGGCTAGAAATGAATAATGAATTTGTTCTCACTCCAACATATAGAAAAATTTTATTACGACTAAAGTTACGATGTTCGGGATATATATATATTTTTTTAGTATTTTTTTTTTTTACGAAGAGGACTCACAATTTATTTTAATAATAAAAAATAATAATTCTATCATTGGCTAACCCGGAGTAATATATTCATGGTACTCGGGCTACCTAATATAAAGCTGATTTGATGTGCAGAAATTAATATGCAAAAAAAAAAAAAAAAATTTAATAAGTTTGAAACTTAGAAGAGTGGAAGGCTAAAGGGGTAATTTACACAGTGAGGCAAACCCAACCGTAAGAGAAAGGAATTATAACCGTTTCCTTGAATTGAAGACACTCCAGTAGGAAAAGCACGATTAGTGAAAAAGAATCTGACAAAGTAAGGTTTCTTTGATAAAAAGGAAAGAACCCTTCTTAGCTTTTATATATATATATATATAGATACACACACACATATAGATATCTTTTGAGCACAAGAAGGCCAGGTGACCAAATTTTGTCGCTCTCTCCCCTGATTCTAAAGCTTCAAAGGCCATGGCTGATGCGAAAAGAGTACCGATATTCCTCTTAATTCTCAATCTCATACTGTATTTTATTGTCATCATACTTGCGACGTGGGCAGTAAATTATGGGATTCAAACACATGATGAAATAGGTTATTCTGATGTTTTTAAATTTTAATTTTTTCAAATGTTCAAGCAAACACGTTCACTGTACATATATATGTATATATATATTTCTTGGTAGAACTGAAATACCAACCTCTTTATTGAGAACTTATATTGATCCTTGACTCCAATGTGAATCAACCGTTACAATTGAAAGCTCGAAAAAAACATGAAAGATGACAAATTTATATCACAATAATAACCTGTTTTATGTGATCATATTTGTTTGTGCAGCATACTTGTCAACCCCAGCTCGCATATTTCCAATGTATTTTCCATTTGGTAATATGGCGACTGGTTTTCTCGTCATTTTCTCACTTGTCGCTGGCATTGTGGGCTTCACAACCTCAATTACCGGAATCAGTAACCTTAGAGAGTGGGATTATCCCAACCTACTTACAACTGCTGCCTCTTCTCTCACCACTTGGTTTCTTACATTACTTGCCATGGGGTGATTAATTAATTAAGCTATCCTCTTTTTCATTTTTTTTTGTTTTTTGTTTTCGTTCAATTATTAATTCAAAAATAAAAAAAAATTGGGGTGTACGTCACAGTGATTAACTCATCATATACCTTTTCTACTAATGATTTTCCTGCAGATTGGCTTGCAAAGAGATTAATATGGGCTGGACAGATTCAGACTATTCTTTTCCCAATTTGACACATTCAAACTTGGTGAGCGCAAATTTGTATAATTTTGAAAGAAAAATGAAATGATTTAGAGTTCTAAAAGTCAAATGCTACGTAGTATAATTTAGGAACAAAAATTAGTTTCAAGTATAGGCCTGATATCATTACTATTTTGGTGTAAGAAAGTGGTCATGGCCCCACACTTCCATCCCCACCTCACATAAATTGGCTTATATATGTGTATGTATATATATATATATATATAGAAATACTAATGGTATATGTGACGGTGGTGTTGATTCTATTGATATGCAGCATGCCCTGGAGGCTTGTATCATAATTCTAAGCTGGACACAACTATTTTACGTGGTTGCTATCCAGGCCGTGGCTGGAGATATGCACGAGACGCTCACGGCGCTTGGGTCATCAATAGGCGTAGTTTAGTGATTTTAATGGGTCTATGTAACTTGTAAGTGGTGTAAGATGATTGGACTTTGCTTTTTGTTTTTTTTTTTTTGTTTTTGGCAAGGACTCAATTTAACCTTCTTAGAATAAAATAATACATTTGACCTCTACTTTTACTCAATTATACAACCAACTTAATATAACAACTAATAGTAACAATACAAATTGATAATAGCTATACACATTTAAAAAAATATTTTTATTATTTTGAAAAACTTACGAGAGACTTAGTCACGATTTTTATAGCAGTTGTCAAAAATGAATTATTAAAAACCTTTATATAACATGATAGCTCCCGACAACCAAAAGTTGAGAGCTATTAAACCATATCTATAAATGTAACCGACGAGTTTTTAATACAACTTGAATGCAATTTACGGGTTTTATATTATCGCTTAACTAATAATACTTTGTTTATTTTGAGGTAAAATATTGTTCATTTTCAAGAAAATTTTCAAAGTGCTAAATACAGGGAAAAAAAAATACACTATACATTAAAAAAAGAAATTATTTCAAAACATTTTACACTCAAACAAATGAAGCCTTTAAGTTCCGCACTTATGAAAAGATGGATAAAAAAATAAATAAATAAATAAATCATATTCTGTGACAACTCAAATTTATTTTTATTTTTTCCCAGATAGAAAAAAAATAAGAAAATAATAATAATAAGAAATGTCAATGTCATCATACTTTAACCAAAAAAAAATCAACCCCACGAATATATTGATCTCACAAGATTGGCTACTTTCTCTCTCTACAGGGAGAGAGCTAACAGCTTGAATCATTGATCAAAAATGAAAAACCAAAAGCAATAAAACATAAATGAAGTATAGAAACATTAGAAATTGGAACCAGAATCTTATATATAAATTGGAACAACTGAAATTAGAACCGGATCGAACATCCAACCTAAGTGGCATATGGTGGAAAACCAGAGAGATTGGATGATGTATGTGTGACATAAAAACACATACAACTATATATAGATGGGTGGGTGATGTCTGTGTTAGATACTTAGAGATATAAGGAAACACATGCACATAATCTAACCTGTTTGGTTTGGGTTTTTCCTCCAACTCCGTCCCGTCCAGCTCTCATTAATGATTCTTTCAGCTTTGTTTAAATATGACAGGACGTGCGTCCCTAAAAGTAATAAAGTTTTTTATTATTATTTTTATTTTCTTTCTATGAAAAATTAAAATTTTTAGATTTGATTTTGAAATTAAATATCAACAAATTGCTTGTTATCTCCAATTTGTTTATTATTCCGTTGCTCTTACTGTAATTGTGTGTGTGTGTATATATATATATATTTTGTAATGATGGACTCTGTTGTTGTATTAATAATTTGTAATTGTATTTTTCACTTTGCAAAGAGGTTATATCAGTTATAGCGGTTTGGTTTTTGATGATTTGTTGAATCCCCTCCCCACACATAAGTCAAATAAATTACTGAAATGTTTACTTTTATAAACAAATCAATAAACATAAATTTTTAAAGAATTTTGGTGGTTTTCTATTGAATTTTTTATACCATTTAACACAAACAATGACTTACTTATAAATTCAACATCGTTGTTCCTATTAAAAATGCAACGTAATAATATATTCAAGTATTAAATAAATTAAAATTCATATCATAAATAATATGTGAGATGATAAAATAATAATAATAATAATACAAGTCAAAATTAGCATTTAGAACATAATAAATGTTTTTTTATGTTTTTTTCGCATTTTTGAACAAAAAGAAATAATATATATATATATAACCTTCCAATTTATCCTGTGTGTCTAGCTAGAAATCAAACTGTTCCCACAATTTGGCACCCATGTATTGCATTCTTCTACAAACCCACCCAACGGTCACTTTCCCTGCTCTCTCTTCTCACCACAGTTTCAAAACCCTTACACCCTCATTGTTCAAACAATTCACCCCAAACCACTCAAACCCTAGTCCAACCCTCTCTCTGAGCCAAACCCTAAGACCCCAGATCAGATGTGTAGCGGACAGTGATGGTGGTACTGGAAACTGGGACAAATGGTTACCCAGAAATATTATTGCAGCTGATAAAGTTCTGAGATTGATATCCGGTGCGACCTCCAGTCCCATTTGCCAGTATATCTCTTCCCCAACCACGTTCTTGCATTCTGTGGACCCCAGAATCAAATTGGTAATTTCAATTTGTTTGCATTTTGATTGTTTTATAGTTGAGACTTGATGAATTAGTTAAATTTGTAATTGCGGGATTTTGAATATTTTCACTCTCTCTTTTTTGGGTGGCTTTTAGTTTGTGGTTTAGTTAATGAGTTCTCAACTTGGCTCTGTTTGTTTGATGAGAAAAAACAAGCAAAGTCCTAGAAAATAAAATTTTATGGGATGTTTAATGTTGTTCTGTTCTTTACGCCTGTAATGCTCTACACAATTCATGCATCCTTGTAAGCCTATATCTGTTTTTTTTATTTGATGAACTGATCAAGTTCAAGCTCCCAATTAAGAAATCAAGATGATAAAGGCGTATATCTGTTGTATTTATTTCTTGCAGTGTCCTAATTGTAAAGGCCGAATCTTTGAGCTATAACTTGTATGTTAGGATGGATTTCAGGTCCCAATATTATTATTAAAAAAAAGGTGTTGTCATCTAGAGTTTAGTGATACAATTCTTTTATTACTCCGTATTAAATAGTGCAATAAGTTGTTAAAAAGGTAAGGCTTTCTATAATGAGGCATTTTCTCATAATGTCCCCAACACCATACAGGAGAGATTAGCTGTTTAAGCAGAAGAGACATTTGAATTATTGAGATTGGCTATCTTGTTCTTGTTGATTTTGCACAAAATTTCTTGAGGGCCTAATTGTGGAAGAGGTTTCTCATTTTCCTAAGAAAAAACTACTAGGTTGTGTGTGTGTTTGTGATTTATTTTCCTCCTTGAACTATTGTTTTGTTCATTATCTTAGAAATTATTTTCCTAAAAACTAGTGGTGTTGATTATGCAGGCATGGCTCCTGGCTCTTGTTATTTTACCAGCAAGGTCACATATTATAATGCGCTTTGGATTAGTCATATATATGTCTCTATTATCCGTATGGGTTCTCCCAAAACATGTGTGGATGGTAAGTATAACTTTTCAACTTTTTGAGCTTGTAGAGTCAATTACAGAAGGATTTCTTTTTTCCTTGGGATCGAGAACATCTTTTAGTAGATTTATTTGATTTTGTTTTTGAGGACATTATTTTGTGACATGGAGTTGTCCGTTAATTAGCTTTATTTTCTTTGAGTTGTTTATGTTGCTAGAAGATGTTGTAATAGAGCGGTATTATGTTTTGTTTTATTTTCTGCTATTCTGAATAATGCATGATGTTTCTCATTTAAAGATCACCAATTTTCTAATGCATGGGAATCCCTTTTTAAATTTCTCCAATATTCTTGTAGGATCAATTGGGAAGAGTATCACTGCTCTCGGGGATTTTATTTATAATGTTGGGGCTGGGTACAGATGGTGTACCTCCCCTTGTCCAGCAAAGAACTCCACCACCTTCAGTTATAGGTTTGACAAATCTTCCGGCATCTTTGGGAGGTTATTCATATGTAATTATGAAGTTTGGACCTCTACAGCTTACAAGGAAGGGCTTGTCTGTAGCAAGCACATCTGCATGTTTAACTTTCACAGTAAGTTAGATTTCTGTGATTTACACATATAGAAGTCAAATTATCCATCATATCCATGAATCATTGGAAAGAACATGCCCTTTTATAGAACGGAGTCTTTGTTACAAAGTTGAAAAAAATAAAAATAAAAAGAAGAAGAAGAAGAAGAAGAGGCAGCAAAAGAAATATTGGGATTGTGAAAAAAAATTCCTTCTCTTATATCCCTTCTTATTGATGATTTGGCATTATTGTCCACATGCAAAGACACCTTTGATTCAAATTTGTATTATAAATCAATAGTTCTACACATGGGTAACTGTCAATTTATAACGAAACTATGAAGTTAGGAAAAGCAGCACTGTAAATAGTTTGGCTTTTTATTGTATCAAGTATCAATGCTATACATGTAGTAGGCACCGGTTGTCTTGGCATAAATTTCAATCTCTCATAACATAACTATGCACCGAATAAATGAATGCAATCTTGTGATTTTTATTTTTAACAGATATTTGAAATTCTAAATATATTAGTTCCATTCGATTAAAAAAATTCTTTGAACTTCCAAAAACTTGTATTGAATTATTATTTCAATGTTATTTCTCCCTGATCAATCTGGTCTCAGGGGGAAATTGTTATAGCTGTCAAGTTTTAAAATTTTTGGACAAATATCCAAATAAAATCACTTAAAATGGCTGAATGCTGAACAAATTTTAAGTATATGATAATTCTTTTTTATACTTAACCACCTTTGTGCAAAAAATGTTGTTAACAAAAATTATAGACAGAGAGAGAGGATGAGATTTAAGTTTATCGGGGTTCTGGAAAAGGTTTTAAATTCCATGGACGGGCACATGAATTTGAAATAGGTAAGGTGATAACTGATAACCACAAAGAACTTAAATTTCATGTAAAACACTAAGATAAAGTAGAGACAAAATCGAACATTATTGCATCTTGAAATCTAAAGATAATTTGAAAGAGGTAAGGTGATAACTGATAACCACAAAGAACTTAAATGTTCATGTAAAACACTAAGATAAAGTAGAGACAAAATTGAACATTATTGTTTCTTGAAATCTGAAGATAATTTAACTCATGATAATCATATACAAATTAAGTTTATTTATCAATTTTTTTCTTGTTACCAAATAACATATATAAAAAATGAACGTCATTGTTTCCTGAAATCTCTGAATAATCTGAATCGTGACAATCATAGACAATATAATTTTTATTTATTTATTTTTTTCTCTGGTTAGCAAAAATATTAAGTTTTTTTTTTTTTTTTTTTTCCAGTAAGTAGAGAATATAAAGTTGATATGTTAGGTGGAAAAGAAAATATAAGGAATTTATTCTTTTCAGGTGTTCTAACTCTTCTTAAGAACATCATGATTGTTGCAACTTTTTTTCTTATTTATCATCATTTAAGATGGAAGCAGTTGTTATTAAGCTTTCATGAATTTTGTCTGGTTGCTTGGATTGTATTATATTTATGAGAAGTAGGTCTCTATTTTTCTGAAAGATCTTCCAAAGCGCAAGCCTTTGCATGACCACCACAACCCCAGAGCAACTTGCACATGCTTTGCAATGGTTTGTGCTCCCCTTGAAAAAATTTGGTGTTCCAGTGGGTGAAGTTATCCTTACTCTCCTACTTTCACTGAGGTTCATCAATCTGGTGTTTGATGAGGTAAGATATGATATAGTTTTTTGAATTTTTTTCATGTATGTCAATGGATTGTCAATATATTTTTCAATGAAGTTTTATACAGAAGATTATCTATCAATGATATTTAATTTTAAAAACACTTATCAATACTTAAATCTTGGAATTTCTGCATTACATGGCAGGTCCGTAATGTTGCACTGGGGATTATATCTCGTAGGATAAATTGGCGACAGTTGACCATTATGGAGACAATCGATGGTACTATATAATTTAGCATATAAAATATATCTTTCTATATATTTATGTATCTTTATCAGCTATACAGCATAGGTGATAAAGAGAGTACTGTTTCTGTTAGGTTGCAATATTCTATTATCCAGAACCTCCGCCAGTTACATGGCTCACATGTTGGTCCCTAAATGATTGTTTTGCATAGAGAATTTGAATGGGTTAATTGTCATTCTGATTTAGTGGTGCAAGTCATCTCTCAAGATTAGAATCGCAGCAAGTATTTGTTTTGGCTGTGATGAAACTAGTTAGGTAGACTTACTTGTCTTGATCGTGGAGATATGCACTGAAATTTAACCAAAACATGTGCCGAAGCTCTTGGTTCTGTGTCCTGTACTTCTGAACAGAACTCCCTTTTTATCACCTGAGAATTGAGTTTGTCCTAGTTTTGGTACTTTCTCTTCAGATTGCCTTTATTGTATTCAGTATATTGCTTTCAATACAATGCGTATGTCTTGCTTGAATATAATATTGACTCTAAAATATTTATTTCATTGTTCAGTACGTTGCTTTCATTCCAATGTGTATGTCTTGCTTGAATATTATATTGACTATAAAATATTTATATCAGTTTCTATTTTTTTGTGACTTTGCAGTTTTCTTTACATACATTCGTCGGGTATTCAAGAATATATTTAGCCACGCAGAGCAGGTTTCTCAGGTTTGATATATTTTCTAGAACTTGTTAATTCCTATTTCATTTAGGCAATGTGTCCTTAACTTCTTAAGTTTGTATTTCCAAGTGGATGGGTAATTCAAAATTTGAACATTCTTTTTCTTTAATAAGAAAAGACCATCACCTGGGGGGAGGGTTTGACAAAAAGAGATGTGAAAGCCTTAACTCTCACCCCCTTACCTGGTTAATAAGAAAAACCCTTTCCTTTCTACCTAGGGGGAGGGGGTTTGACCAGAGAGATGTGAGAGCCTTACTTTAATAGGGCTACAATATTTTCGGTTTTCCTTAGATTTGAATTGTGGGAGGAGGGTCAATGTGAGTGCAATCAAAGAAATGCCCGCTAATAAAAGAGCACTATATGTTTATTTTTCCTCATTCTTGTAGGAGAAATCATCCTCCTTATTTCTATTTCCTTCTTGTTAATAATATTCTTTTCATTTCTTATCCGTAAAAAAGATATATGGTATTGTGGCTTTCGGTAATGAAGTTTTTGATCATCAGAGACAATGAGCAAGAATATGAGGTGGTGGTACTAGAGTTTTGGTCGAGTAAGGGAAGGTGAGAGCTGTGGGCAAAGATTTTGATTTGTGGCAAAAAGGATAAGAAAGACTCATTCACTCTGTAGGAATTTATTTCTTATCATAACATGCTTTTACAGCCGTCTCTTGATATGATTACATTTTATTTGAATAAGCTGATACTGGCCCAAGTCAAGGAGTCAATGATGACCGTGTCCACCCTGTTCTGTGACTTTTTATTATCACTGAGGCTACCAAGACCTGAAACGACCGTGTTGTCTTGGTCTCGGGACGATAGACCATCAGACCATCTAACTATAGCTTATGTGATATCCTTGATGATTTGAATTAGCTTGTCTGCCCTGTATTGTAACTCTTTATTGTTGCTAAGGCCACAAATAGCTATATGACTCAGTTGAGTCGTTTTGGTCTGGTGATGATAGACTCTCGAACTATGTATTGACCTAGCTCATGTGATTTCAATGCTGATTTTTATATTTGGAAGTACCAATCTCCATGCATAAAGTCCTTGGTCTTAGTCTGGGATTCTGAAGGACTCAATTACAAGAGAGACAAACTTTAGCTTATAGTAAACTAATTAAAGATGCCAAGGAATTAAAAAAAAAAAAAAAAACTAACTAACTAAAAGATTGATATTAGTTTGAATAGTTATTCCCATATTAAGTTTTAACTTTTAAATCTGATCAGTTCTGTGGCTTTACAGGCAATGATTGTTAGAGGTTTTCGAGGTGACTGCAACACTCACAAGATTTACTTCCCATCAGACTCATGTATTGGGATTGCAGATATTTTTTCCTTGTTGTGCCTTGGTGGTCTAATAGGTGCTGCTGCTTTGTCCGAGAACTTTTTTGTCTGATGCTCATACTGATTCTTGGTTCAGGAATTCTTTCATCTTGTATCATAATCCAGTAAGAGTATTAGTTTCCTCTTTACTGAGCTTTACTTCTCCCTTGATTTGATGTGGCTTGTTGAATCTATAACATTCAACCTTAATATTTTTATTGAGTACCCATTCCCCCCCTCATTGCGCCATCTTTTTAAAAGAATATCAATGTATCTCCTGTGCAAATAAAGTATTTGTGAATATCCATACATGTTTATCTGAACGCTTCATCTTATTTGGGGGAAAGTACATTCAATTCTCACATCTGCTTGCTCTATTTCTCACACACCTATGTGCACACATGCATGCATACACATGAATGCAAGCACACCCAAAAGATGATACTATCTTAAATTCATGCATTAATTCTTGATAGTTGATGTAGATATTATGGTGTAACTTTGTGGAAATATGATATCTCACTAAATTTTGATCAACTATTTTTGTGCTGAACAAAGACGACATATGAGGTCCATATTTCTTATGATTTGAAGGATCCTAGAAAACTAGCTTTACACCCCAGGTTTCTTTGGCATTCATGCATTTAATATAACCTGGTTACTCGCTACCATTTCATTAGTATCTATCTATGGATTCGGCTCCTCTATCGTATGGAATCCATCCGCTTCTTTTCACTGGCGAACTCAGCAGCCAAGATTTTGCTACGTCATCTGATAAGGAAAAAACCCAAAACCATCCCAAATGCTGTTGTTTCGTATGGTTAATAACCTAATATATTTCTAACATTAACGGGATGCTGTTAACCCGCAAAGTTTTTGGGTCCCATCAGGCCATTCATCTCTCTCCCTCTCGTTGTCTCTGACGTGTCCGAAATGTTGCACGCTAAAGTACCCAAGTGCAGGTAGTCAAGTTATAACATAGTCTTGGTAACTCCAAGTGTCGAACCACAGAGGGAGTTGGAAAGAAATATGGAATCCAGATTTAAGGTTGTTTCTTTAGAAGTTTGATTTGATTGGTAGTCGAAATTTCAGTATTTTATAGTTGTCTTTCTTAATTAAAATGAGGCTAAGGCGTCGGGAATTTGTTTGTAATGTTGAAGTCTATCCAAATATCCAAATAAGTGTTCACAAGTTGTCAAGTACATTCATTATAGGTAAGTGGTTGTTACAAGTCACTTGGAAAGCATAGGGGTTGGTGTTAGGATATCCGTCTGATTAGCGGCTCCGCCGTCCATCATAGTACGGATATGTTACTACTCTCCTATATTGCACATCTAGTAAAAATAACAACCAATATGTATAATGAATACTAAAGCATTAAAGAATGAAGTTGAATATAGTCAATATTATCTTTTAACACATTTGTTTTAGGACTAATAAGATAGTAACTTAGGTAATGTGGATGTTTTAAAGCTATTAACACCTTATATTTTTATTTTTTTTATTTATTATTTGTTTTTTCTTGTCAAAGACAACCAAAACACAACACATAACAACCCTAAAACAAAGCGCATCCAGAATCTACCTTTGCAAGAGGCACAACAGAAGGAGGAAGAGACGACAACACCTGATCCGTCCCAAGCCTAGGCCGCAAAAGAGAAGCCAAAGCATGAGCCACCCTATTACCCTGATGACGCACATGAGTTAAAGAGGCAGACGAAAATCGCCGAAGATCAAATAGGAGCAATTTCCGATGGACAAGTCTCCCCATGCAGCACTCCATCCACAACAACTTTGGCATCCGATTCAAACCATAAGTAAGAAAAACCAAGCTCCAAAGCAGAAAAAACAGCATGCTGACACACCAGAAATTCCGCCTGCAAAGAAGAGGAAGCAGAAAAGGGATGAAAAATAACCGCCTTAAGCACAGCACCACAGGAATTCCGGAAAACCGTTCCCCCGCCTCCCCTCAAGGACTGCTGAGAAAACTAAGCATCAAAATTACACTTAACAATACCAGAAGGAGGAGGACGCCACAAATCCACCCAAGTGCTAACCTGCACTGGAGCTAAGGACGAACAGAGGGACCGAGCATCTAAAAACTCCCAAAAATAGGCAATCGCCTTCTGAACAACAAGCTCAGGCCGCCATAAAATCCCATCAAAGATCAACCGATTTCTCACCTGCCAGATATCCCAAATACAAAAGGAAATCAAACTAAGGACACCGTCAAACTCCGAAGAGATCATAACCCGACGCACCAGAAATCTCCATCCATCCCGAAAAGAAGAAAATGAACAAGTCGAAAAATCAAAACGCAATGGAGATAACTTCCACCCAATATTTCTTATATATAAACATATACATATTTCTTTGATGTATATAAGAAAAATAAAAATGGCCTTATATTTCTTATATATAAACATATACATATTCAAAATATGATGCTAATCACTCTGAATATGGTGGCCGTGGGGATGGAGGTGATTGGATGGTTCAGATTTCTGGCTATGTAAAATTTCTCCACCGTCTATCCCTTCTCTGGCATCGACAATGTCCCTGATATCTCGCCCACATCATCTCATTTTGATCAAATAGATGGGTCTTCAGGAGAAAGAAACAGAAGGAGATTGGCATCTCTAATTAGAGAAGATTGATAGGCTGGAGCCGAGGGGTCAATTAAATGGGTTTATCTAAATTTACGATCTTATTCAACATTGCCCTAGAGGACAGAGAACAAATCAAATCCCAAATCGTTGCAAACAAAAGAACTGCCTGGTGTGAAGTCTTTGTAATGTATTTCTATTTGTGGGTACTATTAAATATTGATTTGTTGCTCATATAATGGACCTTTTTGTTCATCAGCAAAGTGGTCGATTCTTAAATTTCGATTGTGTTGACGGCATGGATTGCATCACATTTTCCCTGTTGGTGTTATAAATATAATATGGCATTGTTGGGAGTGGTTTTGGGTGTTTGTTTCATTAGATGATGTGACAAAATATTGTCTCTGCAATTCACCGGTGGATGGATTCAGTACGAGAGAGGATTTAAATCCATCCAGCTATATGCCTTTCTGTGGTGGAAGTTTTCCACTGAATTTGGCTGACTATGACCATTCTGAGAAACTTGTCATAAGGAATCTCCGAACATAAAAATTTTTGACCTAACTTATCCTGTACCATTGGATGATGATGGTATTCTGTGGAAGCAGTTCTGGGAAAGAACCCTAACAATCATTACATTATGTATGTACTACGGTCAGTGCATAAAATTTCCTGTCATTTTTCACTTTCTAAATCGTTTTTAGAGACCCAGTTGCCTGAGCATCGTTTGAAAGATCCATGGCTTTGGTTATATTTACGCTGCAGTTTTTAAAATTTTGATATTGAGCTGTGATGAAGTCTAATTTGCCAATTATACGATAGACTTGTCATTCTTTTCTCCCTGGGATTAAGTTGATTCTTTATGGCCAGGCTTGACGGATGAACCGCAGCTGATAGAAGAAATAGAAGGGCATTTCTTCCATTTGCAACAGGATTTTTTTTTTTTTGCTCCAGTCAAAACGGTGAATATCTTGAGATTGAGTAGTATTTTATATAGCTTACACATATGTTGTCTACTGTATCTAATTTGTGTTGGAAACGGGAGCATTAAAAATATAAACTTTGGATGAAAATTGGAATAGATTTCGCTGAAATTTTTTTGCGGATCTATAGACCAACGCGTTCCTCTTCGCAAGGAGATGAATATGGTATATTTACTTTCTTAAATCCGTTTCCGGGTGAATGAGAAATTAGATTTAAAGTAAGGTGTTTGAAAAGCCTAAATGGAAAAAATGTTTAAACCAATTGAAATTCAAATAAGTCAAGTTTGGGCTTGAATTTGGGCTTGGGCTTGGGCTTGAGCTTGGGCTTAATTATAATGTCCGGATTATTCCTTTTATTAAATAGAATTTTGGATTGGGCCTATTTTTGGGATGGACTTATTTAAATGGGTTTCACAAATGGATGGGTTTTTTGGGGGGTTGGTTTTTTGAATTAAAAAATTATTTTTTAGTTTTTCTAAAATGTTACACCTTTTAAATTAAAAAACCATATTTTAGTTTTTCTAAAGGGTTACACTTTTTAAATTAAAAAATCACAGTTTTTTCAAAGGGTTACACCTTTTTTCGAACCATCATAACCCATGGTTGCACCCACCCGAAAAAGCACCTGGCTACCTATAAATACCCCCCTTTGGATCATTTGCAAAACACACCAAAATTCAGAGAATTCTTCTTTTGAATTTTCTTCTTCCTCTTTCTCTCTTTAGTCTGTGGGTTCGAACCTTAGTATTTGGGTTCAAGCCTTAGTCAGTCACTCCGAGTCCGAGTCCGAGTCCGAGTTCGAGTCAGAGAGTACTACACCGAGCCGGTTCGCCTATTCCTTTGGTTTGCAGTACTACTACAGAAGGAAGACAAGTCATTGTACCCTCGGAGATAAACGCCACTGAGTCCGTTAGTACCATAGCGGGGTGAATCTGTCTTAAGGATATAGAATCAAATTCTAGCCTCGACTTTTAATCAGGTTCTTTTATTTTATAGGTTTTATTTTATTATATTAACTATATATTATAACAAATTATATATATATATATATATATATATATATATACACACATTATATTTTTAGATAATATTTAAATAAATAATACTATAATATATAATACACTTAGACCATATTTTGGACAACAATCTTAAGACAGAGTCTATTTATACTATAGTTTAATTATTTAAATATTGTAGTTGTTTTATTTCTTTAATTTTGACTGTGGTCTGTATATTAGACGAATGGCAAGTACGAGTACTACTATGCCTAATGTTCCTGTCTGTCATAGGGAGAAACCCGAAAAATTCAATGGGGCGGAGTTTAAAAGGTGGCAACAGAAAATTATGTTCTACCTTACAACTCTGAATCTAAACAAGTATCTAATTGAAACTGCCCCAATGCTAGATGAGGGTGAGACTGACATTACCAAGCTAGGAGCTGTTGATACATGGAAGCATGGAGATTTCCTATGTAATAACTACATCCTCAATGGATTGGACAACACTTTATATAATGTGTACAGTCCAATAAATACTGCTAAAGAGCTCTGGGAGTCATTAGACAAAAAGTATAAAACAGAGGATGCTGGATTGAAGAAGTTCGTGGTAGGACGATTTTTGGACTTCAAAATGATAGACTCCAAGACAGTCATAAGCCAAGTGCAGGAGCTCCAGCTGATCCTACATGAGATACATGCTGAGAAGATGACATTGAGTGAATCCTTTCAAGTAGCTTCAATCATTGAAAAGCTGCCACCTACTTGGAAAGATTTCAAAAATTACTTGAAGTATAAGCGCAAGGAAATAGGGCTCGAAGACCTGATTGTCAGGCTAAGAATTGAAGAAGATAAACGCACATTTGAAAAGAAAGACGTGAATTCTTCAATGGTGTCAAAAGCAAATGTAGTGGAAGCTGGACAGAAGAATAAGAAGAGGAAGTACTCTGGCGAAGGTCCCAGCCAAGGAAACTACAAGAGGTTCACTGGGAAGTGCTTCATATGCGGCAAGCTAGGACACCGAGCTAAAGACTGTCGTAGCCGCAAAGCACAACACAACCCCAAGAATAAGACCACTGAGGTGCATATTGTTGAGAAGATAAATTAATAGAAAATGTGTCAGAGCTAAATCTTTCAGCTGTGGTTTCTGAAATCAACCTGGTGAGCAACAATAGAGAATAGTGGGTGGACACAGGAGCTACTCGTCATGTTTGCTTTGAAAAGAGGATGTTCACTACCTATGAAGCTATAGATACTGAAGAACATCTCTACATGGGGAACTTTTCTACTGCAAAGTTTGAAGGACAAGGAAAGATCAAGCTACTCATGACCTAAAGGAAAGAGCTCACTCTTAAAAATGTGTTGCATGTACCAGACATCATGAAGAACTTGGTCTCTGGGTCACTTCTAAGCAAGAATGGGTTCAAGCTGATCTTTGTATCTGACAAGTTTGTGCCGACTAAGAATGGGGTGTATGTGGGCAAATGGTATCTAAGTAATGGACTATTTAAGTTCAATGTAATGACTGTTGTACTCAAAGCTATTTATAATAATAATAAAGTTAATGCTTCTTCTGCTTACATGATTGAATCATCTGATGTGTGGCATGGTAGGTTATGACATGTTAATTATGATACAATTCGTAGATTAATTAACATGGAGTTTATACCTAAATTTAGTATTGATTTAAATCAAAATGTCAAACATGTGTAGAAGCAAAATTGACTAAAACCTCATTTCACTCTATAGAGCGGAGTACTGAACCTCTAGCATTAATTTACAGTGATATCTGTGACTTTAAATCTGTGCCAACTAGAGGTGGGAAAAAGTATTTCATTACTTTTATTGATGATTGCACAAGATACTGCTATGTATACTTGTTAAGAAGTAAAGATGAAGCCTTGGAAATGTTTAAACATTACACGAATGAGGTTGAGAATCAACTTGGCAAAAAGATAAAGGTGTTTAGAAGTGATAGAGGTGGTGAATACGAAGTACCATTCGCTGACATTTGCTCAGAACATGGTATTATTTACCAAACTACCGCTCCTTATTCACCGCAACAGAACGGTGTTGCAAAACACAAAAACTGTACCTTAAAAGAAATGATGAATGTTATGTTGATAAGTTCTGGTTTAACCCAGAATTTATGGGGGGAAGCTTTGCTCTCTACTAATTATGTTCTCAACAAAATACCTCAAAAGAAAACAAATGTGACACCTTATGAATTATAGAAAGGTCAAAAACCTTCTTATAAATTCTTAAAAGTGTGGGGGTGTTTAGGTAAGGTTGCGGTTCCTACTCCTAAGAAAGTTAAGATAGGATCAAAAACCTTTGATGGTATTTTCATAGGCTATGCACAGAATAGCAGTGCATATCATTTCCTTGTGCATAAATCAGACATTCCTAACATCCATGTCAATACAATTATTGAGTCAAGAAATGCTTGTTTCTTTGAGGATATATTTCATTGTAAAAATCCTCTTAAAAGAAATCATGATATTGCTAATAGCAATATACAAGATAATATAGACCAAGAGTCTATAGATGATGAAAATAAGAAAGAACCTAGACGTAGCAAAAGAGCCAGAACGTCTAAGTCATTTGGTCCTGATTTTCTGACATATATATTGGAGAATGAGCCACAAAGCTATAAAGAAGCTATGTCTTCTCCTGAAGCTCCTTTATGGAAAGAAGTCATAAATAGTGAAATTGAATCCATCATGCAAAATCATACTTGGGAGCTGGTGGATCTTCCTCCTGGTACTAAACTTTTAGGGTACAAGTGGATTTTCAAGAGGAAGATGAAGCCTGATGGTTCAATTGATAAATATAAAGCCCGACTTGTTGCTAAGGGATACATGCAAAAGGAATGCTTGGATTATTTTGATACATATTCACCAGTCACAAGAATAACATTCATTAGATTGTTACTAGCTATTACAGCATTGCAAAATTTAAAAATACATCAAATAGATGTTAAGACTGCCTTCTTGAATGGTGAATTAGAGGAGGAAATCTATATAAAACAACCTAAAGGTTTTATAGTTCCAGGAAAAGAAAAGAAGGTGTGCAAGCTTGTAAAAACCTTATATGGATTGAAACAAGCACCTAAACAATGGCATGAAAAATTTGACAAAGTGATGTTGTCAAATGGTTTTAAAATTAATGAGTATGATAAATGTGTTTATGTGAAAAACACTCAAATTGGATATGTCATTGTGTGTTTATATGTGGATGATATGCTAATAATGGGTAGTAATGATGTTATAATCAAAACTACTAAAAAGATGTTGACCAAAAATTTCGATATGAAAGATTTAGGCAAAGCTGATGTCATTCTGGGAATCAAGATTTCTAGAACATCAGAAGGTCTAGTATTATCTCAATCTCATTATATTGAGAAAATATTAGAAAAGTTTAATAAAGAAGACAGTAGTCTAGTAAAGACTTCTGTTGATGTAAATCTTCATTTATAGAAAAATACTGGTCCTAGCATATCACAACTTGAGTATTCTCGCATTATAAGAAGCTTAATGTATTTGATGAATTGCACACGACCAGACATAGCATACTCAGTTAATAAATTGAGTAGATATACAAGTAATCTAGGAAAGAACCATTGGACTGCAATAATCAGGGTTCTAAGATATTTAAGATATACCATAAGTTATGGATTGCATTATTCTAGATATCCAGCAGTACTTGAAGGATACAGTGATGCTAATTGGATATTAGATAGGAAGGATTCTAAATCCACAAGTGGCTATGTCTTTACTATTGGAGGAGGTGCCATATCTTGGAAATCTTCAAAACAAACTTGTATTGCCAGATCCACTATAGAATTTGAATTTATTGCTTTGGATAAAGCTGGTGAAGAAGTTGAGTGGCTTCATAATTTCTTAGAAGATATTCCAAATTGGCCTAAACATGTGCCCGCTATATGTATACATTGCGATAGTCAATCAGCAATTGGAAGGGCACAAAGTAATATGTATAACGATAAGTCTCGACATATACGTCGACGATATAATACCGTTAGACAATTGCTCTCAAGTGGGATAATCTTAATAGATTATATCAGGTCAAAAGATAATTTAGCGGATCCGTTTACAAAAAGGTTTGACAAGAGAGCAAGTGTATAGTTCATCGAGGGGAATGTGATTAAAGCCGAAAACTAACGAGTCATCTTAATGGAAACCCAACCTAGTTGACTGGAGATCCCAAGATTTAGTGTAATACCCCGTATTTTATTAAAAAATTGAGTTTATTTAAAAAAATTCAATTATGTGAGGATTTCTTTACTTATTATTGTGCATGCTACATTATTATATTAAGTTCATTTAAATGTGCATGTAAATTAATTGTGTATGTTAAAATAATAAATTTATTCATTTAATTATGCATGTATTATTATTAATAATTTTATTTGTTGGTTATGCTTATATTAATCATTATTAGTTAATTAAAGTATTATAATTATGTTATAAAGTATTATAATGATATAATGTATTCTTATGTAATAATAATAATAGTTTAATAATATAATAATAATAATAATATAATAATAATAATTATAAAAGTTTATTAATAATAATATTAGTAATAATAATAATAATAGTTATAATAATAATAATAGTATTAAAACCAATGTCATGATGAAATTAGAGATTAGGATAGGATTTCATCAATGTTTATGGGTGGAATTGAAGCCATATGGTTGGGAAGGTGGTTAGTAAATGTAAAAATGAGATATTTGTAATATTTATATTATATAATTTGTATATAAATTAGCTAGCCTACCTTAGAAAAAAAGAAAGGGAGTTAGAAACAAATTATAAATTCTAGTGAGCCACTGTAAGAGTGTGGAAAGGAAGAGAAAGAAAGAAAGGAGCTTGGACCGGTGTAGGGAATTTACCCGACTACGCGCAACCGGCGGATTTATTTTAAATCCAAAAAGGCAAGTTATTATCTATTTTTCCCCTTTGAATTAATAAATTAATTGTTTAGTTTATTGATATTATTTTAGAGCATAGAGACCATGTAAGGAGTTTAATAAATTAGGAATTTTAGTTTATTAAATTTGTGAAATTTTAATTATTTAGGATAGTATATAATTAGTTATTATCCTAGGATGTTTAAAATAGCTAAAAATATTTCCTTAAGGCATTAGGAATTTTTTTAGAATTTTTAGGAATTTTCCGGGGCTTTTCTGCATTTTCCGGCGAACTTCCGGCGAGTTTTCCGGTCACCGGCAATGGGGGAGATGACCGGAGTGATCCGGTGTGTTGCGGCGTACTGCAGGTTGGTGTGCGCGCACATCCTGGCCCTTGGGAGTGTTAGATTGATCCGGTGCATCGCGGTCCATGTTAGCGCGATACACCCGGATCAATGACCGTTGGATTAGGTGTAAGGTGATAGATGGATCCGGTGTTGCGCACCCATAACAAAGTCCATGCAACCACCGAATCAGGAGCCGCCGCGTCAGCAAGGTACCATTAGTGCGCGCGTGCGCGCGCGTGGAACGCTCCAGACGCGCGTGGGAGCGCGTGCGGGCGCGTGGCTGATGCCAGACGCGCGTGGAGGCGCGTGGGAGAGTGGGAAAGCTTGGCGGCGCGTGTGGGGAGCTCTGGGAGGCGCGTGGGGGCGCGTGAAAGGCCTCTGCAGCTGCTGGAAAAGTCCAGAATACCCCTAGGGACTGTTTTGTCATTACCAGGACCTTCACTATACATTTTGGGGCCTCGGGTTCGCATTTTTAGAATTAACGGGACATTATATTATTATTTTATTTCTCGTTAACTATTATAATTGTCCGATTAATATTTCTAAATATTAATTGTATCAATTAAAGTGCGAATCGCTAGTAAACATATGTAATTAATTTAACGACTATTAATGGTATTATTTTATTAAACTGTAATAACCATTAATGTTAAATTAATTAGTGCTTGGTTTTATTCATATAAATAACCCATTATATATTATGGAATATTTATACTGTTAATCGTGTATAAACCATGATTATTATGCTGTGTGCATTTCAGGGAATAAATGGACTGTTTATTATGTCGCATTTATATTATATGGATGTGTTGCCATATAGAACCATGTGAGCTGACTAATAAGTTTAGACTCATTTATACCTTATGCATTCGTTGCTATAGACAGATGTGTGGCTGTCGGGGTATGTGGTTTAATATTATTGGCATGTGTTGCCTAATTGACATACTCGGTATATTTATTAATATTGTTGGCATGTGTTGCCTAATTTATATGCTCAATATATTCATCAGTACTTTGCGAGGTGTTATCACTGTGTAGTTCGTTATAGTCTGTGTTGTCAGTACCGTGTACCATGTATAATAGCTGATTTCCCGGATAGGGAAAGGCGACACTTAACCACCTAGTATGAGTCTAAGTGATCACCGTCTATTCTGGTTGAGGTCATGTTATACATTGAATGGTTCCCTTAGGATGTATACAGATATAGTACTCATCCGGATATAAATGATTAATTTGTTTGATTCTCTGATTTGGGTCATAGTAGAGAGGACTTGCTCGTGGGGTTGACCCACCATTGTTGTTATTTCAGGATACGGTCAGTACCCGTTCCAAGGTTGAGTTTAGCAGTGTGGGACCACCATCCGAACTCATCTACTCTTACGATCCAGTTCAGGGTAGAAGTTTTATGTATTACTTCAGTTTCAGTTTTTATTTACTTTTGACGTTGAACTCTCAGGGTAATATTTAGGGATCCTTGACATAGGATTTCCAAGTTGTAATGAAGTACGGTATTAAATAGAGGATGGATGGATGTTGTATTATTTAGTGTTCCTTTCCTGTCTAAATTCTTTTATTATCATCATTTTGTATTACATGCTTGTATATTGCCAATTGTTTTTGATATCCCTCGTTTTTCGTGTATAAGCCTGATCAACTTATGCGTGAAAAATGTGGGGGTGTTACATTTAGGTTCAAAGGGATAACAAAAATTCTGAATGGCTCACCAAAAGCACTGGGAAGATTTAATCTTCTACCCATTTCTATAATGAGACAGTGCTACCTACAGCGTTGAGTAGGGTAAGCCATGCTTTTAAAGACTCTTATACCTTGAAAATTCAAGTGGGGTATAGTAGGATATTCTTAATAAGAAGTCACCTATATGAGTGTGAAGTGGGGCCGCTTCTGTGAGAACTTCTAAGGCTAAGTTTTCTAAAAGCGCTCATGAAATACCAGGGGTTGTTCAGGGCCATATGAACACAACCATTAGAACCGACTTTGTGCGGGAAGGAACTGTGTGTTTGCTATTGTTTTGGTTTACATCAATGGCTGAACAGTTCAAGACATCATGTTCACTGGTTAGCCAGTAAATCCGATAGTAATACACTAGGGAAGGTTCAAGGCCAAAAACTACCTATCCCGATGCAGGCATTAAAAATATAAACTTTGGATGAGAATTGGAATAGATTCCGCTAAGAATTTTTTGCGGATCTATAGACCAGCGCGTTCCTCTTCGCAAGGAGATAAACGTGGTATATTTGCTTTCTCAAATCCGTTTCCGGGTGAATGAGAAATTTGATCCAAAGTGAGGTGTTTGAAAAACCTAAATGGAAAAATTGTTGAAACCAATTGAAGTTTAAATAAGTCAAGCTTGGGCTTGAATTTGGGCTTGGGCTTAGGCCTAATTATAAAGTCCGGATTGTTCCTTTTATTAAATAGAATTTTGGATTAGGCCTATTTTTGGGTTGGGCTTATTTAAATGGGTTTCACAAATGGGTGGGTTTTTTGGGTGGTTGGTTTTTTGAATTAAAAAACTACTTTTTAGTTTTTCTAAAATGTTACACCTTTTAAATTTAAAAACCATATTTTAGTTTTTCTAAAGGATTACACCTTTTAAATTAAAAAACTACTTTTTAGTTTTTTCAAAGGGTTACACCTTTTTCCGAACCATCATAACCCATGGTTGCACCCACCAGAAAAGGCACCTGGCTACCTATAAATACCCCACTTTGGATCATTTGCAAAACACACCAAAATTCAGAGAATTCTTCTCTTTTTCTGAATTTTCTTCTTCCTCTTTCTCTCTTTAGTCTGTGGGTTCGAACCTTAGTATTTGGGTTCAAGCCTTAGTCAATCACTTCGAGTCCGAGTTCGAGTAAGAGAGTACTGCACCGAGCCGGTTCGCCTATTCCTTTGGTTTGCAGTGCTACTACAGAAGGAAGACAAGTCGTTGTATCCTAAGAGATAGACGCCACTGAATCTGTTAGCACAATAGCGGGGCGAATCTGTCTTAAGGACATAGAATCAAATTCTAGTCTCGACCTTTAATCAGGTTCTTTTATTTTATAGGTTTTATTTTATTATATTAAACTATATATTATAACAAATTATATATATATATATATATGATTATTATAATAATTATATATATATACATTATATTTTCAGATAATATTTAAATAAATAATACTATAGTATATAGTATACTTAGACCATATTTTGGACAACAATTTGTACTTAAAAAATGTTATAGCATTCATAGTTCTCACTGGATGTGTAATAATGTTTTTTTTTTTAACCTTCCCGCCACCCCAAAATGGATATGTTCTACAGCAATTGTCTACAATGCTTTCAGGTGATTGTGATTGAACAGGTTGTGCTACAATGGCTTAGTTTTGAAATTTTTCATGGAACCCTATTTTAATTTAGGATTGGAAATATGAATTTGAATAAATACTCAAATTAAAGCATGTGCCTTGGATATATGAGTTTTAGTTGGTTGATCTTTCACAACCTAAATGGTCTGCATGGCAAAATATAGTTTTACTTTTGCAACTGATTATCGTGTGCTTTTAGGAGAAGTTAGAACGAACCATATGGAGAGTAATACGTAGTAGATGGCAAGGCATTGTAGGCTTGTGAGTTCGATTTCATGCCAACACATTCTAAGATGAGAAGATCAATTAGTTGGTTGAGTGTTAACATAATCTTGATTTCTCATTAGTCACATTGACAGAGATTAGGGGTGCAAAAAACCAATAACACCTTCAACTATCAGAAGTGAATTCATGTCGGAGTTGTTAACTAGCTTGTGAAATGATAAAATTAATCTAGTGGTTTGAATTTTGGCTCCGTTTGTTTGGGTATAAAATATTTTTTTTATTTTCTGGTGTTTGGTTACCGTAAAATAATTACGAAAAAAAATATTAAAATCTAACAAATATAACTTATCCATTAATTTTCAATAAGTTATTTTATACTTATCGTCCGATGGACTCGACCTATACCTCTGTCGAACACCAAATGAGTAAAAATAAGGGATTTTTACATATAAGTGTACTTATGGGCTCATATTTACACTATTATGTAGTCAAAGTCTGATAGTTTCACAAAAATGAAATTGACCCAAATGTTGACGTGGACATGAACTTTTACTGTTCATTTTAATTTGTTACCTAAAATACCCTTTTTACTTTTTGAACCGAATTATGTTTTTGCCCCCTTTCTCTCTCCTCTCCTCGTTCTCTTTCTAGTCTCATCATTCACAGAGCTCTCCTATGAAGGCAAAAGCTTGATAGTAAACTGTTGCTAATCATTCCTCTTCTCCATTACCTCATTCCCCATCAGCTCTTGAATTTTTACCTCAAATGAGAAAAACATGAGAAAATATATATATTTTTTTTCTCCATATTGGAAATCAAGTAACCACTCAAAATTTCAGAGTGAAAATTTTAGTGGTAGCCCATATATATATAAAAAAAAAAATCAATCAATCAAGCAGGTTGGGAATTCAGCATTGAATCAACAAAGCCCAAGTACAAGCAAAACAGAAACATATTTGCACAAACACTCATCATGTACATCACACACATAATAACAACAGGATATGGGTATTAAAAAAAATAAAAAAAATAATGAGCAATTTCTGGTTGCCGTTCAGCAGAGGGCATCGACGTTAGAGAGTTGGTGATGCTGCGAGGAATTAACGGCACTGGAAAAATGTTGTTGAAGAAGGAGCGCGTGGCCGCTTTCGGCGCGAGTCAGATAATTACGGTGATGAACTGTGAGGATGTCGCGGTTCCGGCGGTGAAGGGTTATGATTGCAGACACAGTGAAAAGCTTGTGGTTACCGACGATTAAGAAGATGGCTAAGGCAAAAAACCGGTGAGTACGCTGCCGCCAATAATGGAAAAGTCAGCAACGATGATGGACCGGGTTTGGAGGTCGCCTCTGCCCCTTTTTCACTCTTGGTCGAGCTTTCTCATCCCTTTGTCTCTGGAATGATGATGAGGGCGACATAGGAGAAATGAATTAGGGTATATTTTGTGAGAGGGCATCATGGTAATTTTGTTCGAAAAATGAAATGGTATTTTAGGTAATAAATTAAAATGAATAATGAAAGTTCACGTCCATGTCAATATTTAGGTCAACTTCATTTTTTTGAAACTATTAGACTTTGACTACATAATTGTGATATCCCTTAGATCCGAGACACGGGTTGATCAGGCCCAGGCCTATACATAGCCGAAGTGAACCATCCTTCTTCTTCATAAATAGAACTAGGGCTCTCCAGGGTGAAGTACTCCTGCGAATAAAACCCTGGCTGAGTAGCTGCTGAATCTAATCCCTCAGTTCTTGCATCTCCACTGGTGCCATCCTATACGGTGCCCTAGCAATAGGCGTAGTGCCTGGAGCTAAGTCTATCACAAAGTCGATCTCGCGACTAGGCGGTAACCCTGGAATCTCCTGAAATACATCCGAGAAATCCTGTACAATTGGTATGTTATCCAATGATACAGTAGTCCCCTCCTCCGTGTCCTCCTCCATATGGAACAAATAGGTACTAGTGACCCCGCTAGAACGCGGCATAGCGACGACGTACATGTTCTGACCAGGTATGGTGAAAACAACTGACCTATCATAACAATCAACCTGGGCATGATAATGCGATAACCAATCCATCCCAAGTATCACATCATCAGTGTGCATGTCCAGGACCAATAGATTGGCTAGAAATCTGAGTTTGCCAATATCTAGTGTCACAGGCCCATCACTTTCATGAAGAATGGCTGTATCGCCTAATGGAGTAGAAATACCATTAAGTCTACTGCATACCCAAGTCGTCATCCCAGACAAAACAACAAAAGATCTAGCTACAAATGAGTGTGTAGCACCCGTATCAAACAAAACAAGTCCAAGTAAACCATTAATATAAAACTTACCCTCAACAGCCTGAGGTGCCTGCATATCCTATGGCATGGGATTGTACACCCTGCCATAATGTAACTGCTGCAGTGCTTATCCCTGAGGCTGTGGTGGCGCTGGTAAAGCCGGATAAGTCTGTCCCTGTATTCGTGGAACCTGTGAAGTTGGTAAAGGCACTGGCGCCCCTCTGCCCCTGTTGCACATGCTGTCCCTGTCCCTATCTCTGTCCTTGTCTGGCTGTAGGACATTGCCTGAAAGTGTGACCATACTCTCTACAACTATAACTACTACCCTGAAAAGTACCAATTGGCCTCCTCTGTCGGTTAGCCTGTGGCTGACCCTGTCTTGCCTGTGGTCCCACATTCTGCTGTCGCTAAATAGGTGCCACATCTTTGGGAGCATCTGATCCACCTTTGTGCTTCTTCCAAGGCTGCTGTCCCTGGTATTTGCCTTTGTCATTCTGCCGGTGTCCGTTCACATTCCCTTTCTCAGCTGACTGATTTGCAGAGTCTCTATCACCCCGCTTCTCACCCTTGGCCTGTCTGAAGTCCATGGTCAACTGATACTGCTGTAGAACGACGTTTACCACCTGAGCATAGGTAGTATAGGCTAGACTACTTGTAATAGCTCTCTTGATAGACCACATCAGTCCCTTAACGAAACTGTTGCGTTTCTTCTCCTCTGTATCCACCACCTCCGGTGCAAAGAGAAACAAGCGCGTGAACTGCTGCTCATACTCTGCTACGTTTATGTTCCCATGTTGTAGATTAAGAAACTCAGCCTTTATGGCTGCCCTGACTGCATAAAATACTTTTCTTCAAAGCGTGCATTGAACTCATCATATGTCAATGCCATCCTCTCTTCTATGGTGGTAACTGACTCCCACCACTGCAGTGCATCCCCAACTAGCTTGAAGGTAACAAGCATCTGCTTCTGAATCTCTGTGCACTGAACCAAGTGAAAATGTCGCTCGATGTCCTGTTTCCACTGGTGAGCTGCTCTCGCATCGGTGGAGCCTGTGAACTCAGGTGAGCTTCCCTTTGTGAAAGAACTCCTGGCTTTCTCCCAAGTATCAGTCTGAACAACTGGTGCTGGTAACGGTGCCGGCTGTGCCTGAGACTGATTTCGAAGTGCAGCTGTTACCCCTGCTTCTATAGCCCGAGCAATAAGGTCGTTGATGTGAGGAGGATACTCTGGATCTCCAACCTGATCCCAAGTCTGCTGAACATCCTCCTGCTCATCATGGAACTGACCCTCGTCCTGAAACTCTGGCAAATGCTGCTCTTCCTAATGCCGCAAGCGTTCCTGTTGCCTACGTGCCATCCTCCTCTGTCGACTATTCATCTGTCCTCTTCTAGCGTTAACCATGCTGTTAATAAAGAAAAACAGATATCAGTACGAGTTTAAACGAACTGTAAAGGAATATAATGAATCCTAAACTTAAGCTCTAGTCAAGAGAAAACGCTACGTGGAAGTTTTAATACGAAACATCCTAGAGACACTTGAACCTGGAGTGCTCTGATACCAATTATGATACCCCTCAGATCCGAGACACGGGTTGATCAGGCCGAGGCCCAAACCAGAGGGAATATCAAACAATTAAAGTATTTTAAAACGAACACAGATGACAAAATGAAATAATTATAAATAATAAAAGCTGAAAAGAATACTAATGTAAATCCTCAACTGATAAAACTTAATAAAATCCAACCTCCAAAACCTCCATGATTACAACTCGGGAATCCATCTAGTGGACCCCTAAATAAAAACCCAACTGAACTGAAAACTGAAAGTAAATAAAACTAAAACATCGAAAGAAGTCCTACGTAAACTGACGAATGGAAAACTATCCTCGAATAGCAAGATCAAGCTCTAAGGCTGGAACCGTCCTATACCTGAAAAGAATAAAGGAATGGGTCAGGCCCACGAACAAGTTCTAAACTAACTGCAATCCATACAGTGACCCGATACGCAGATACACCCTAGATACCTCACAATATCTATTTAGTTCATACGTATATATATATCCACACTAAGGGACATTCACTAGACTATAATAGGGGTCTCAACCTGAATAGAAGGCAACATGCGAATACGCACCCAAATGTGGGCATGAATACCTAGACCTAACAGGATACACTTCGACCTACTATATCCAGCTACAGATTCACTGCATATACGCACCCTAACCAACGAGCCTGAGACTTAAGCTCATCTCATGGTACTATAATCATATATCTAAAGTCCGTCCAAATCTAGAGTATGTCATTCAATTGTTCATTGAGGTGACATACGAAACACAGTTTAGGATTTAATATTTTACAATCCATTCCTTTAATCCGATAGGTTAGGTCTTAGCGTTTTGAGTTACACCATCCCTAGTATGCCACCGTCCCATACCGGTGCATATAAGTTACAAAACCAAGATAACAGTTCAGCAACATAAATCCAAATTTATAATCCAGTTACCAACTATAACTCAAGTAATTGCAGAATATGGTATAACATTTCAACAAGTTCAGTTAAAAACATACTCCAGTTAATTGCAAAATAAAATTTAATAATTCAACAATGAAATTTCACAACCGTTATCTAGTCCAAATCCGAAGTCGCATTAATTGCAAAGTAATGTGTGACATTACAGCAATTAAATCCAAAGTAAAAATCCAGTTTAAAGGAAACCAAGTAAACTACAAAATTATGAACCGTAGCTTAGCAACCAAAGTCCAAAACATGCATAGGTCAAAACTAATCAATACCTGACCCTATCATGCATTTAAAACAATTTTTAAAACATATTAGATCCCACTGGAATGCCCAAAAATAAGCTTAAGCAATTATGTCTTCATCCATCCATTAACCATATACAATGTGCATAAATTTTATACGGTTTATTCCATTAATTTAGAGGTAATCTTTAATCAATTAAAAGTCTTATTAACACCCAAAATTAACTTCTTAAACACTCTGGAGAGTCCCATAATTTTCCAAAACAGTTCAGACACTCAACTGTTTCAAAAAGTGCGTTAAAAACCATAACAGGAAGCAATTTTGGGGTGGAGCCTGCTCCAAAACTTTGGGAGCAGGCTCCAATCAGCCTGGAGCCAACTCCACTAACCTTGGAGCCGGCTTTACATGTGTGGGAGCCGGCTCCCACTTCTATGGAGCCGACTCTCACCTCCTTGAGAGCCGTCTTCAATCGCTACAACTTCTGCGACCTTCTGCATCGTCTCCGGTCGCTCCCAAGCTGTCTATTTGGTTTTAAACCATTCCTAAGGGTCTTAACTATGTTCAGTATAATCCCCATTGTGTGTTTAAAGCAGTTGAAATTAAATACAAAAATTGCAAGTTCTACAGACTAATCATGCTTTATGTAGACAACTGAAATCAGAAATGCACAACTTATAATTTAACGGATTACAACACAGATATATCATCAATATAACATCTAATATACATGTAAAACTCAGTTAATAATTAATTAAACCCTAGAGACTATCTAGGTGCACAGAACACAAGCCACAGGGAAGGAGGAAGAAAAGAACTTGCCTGTGATTTCAGTTATGAAATCTCGGCGTTGTGTCCGCTGTTCCGGCAACACTGAATGACTGTCTAGCCTCCTCTTACTTCTACTCTTCCCTTCTCCTAGGTCCGACCTTTAAACCCCAGTCGAATCCCACACCAAACATGCTCTGTTCTCTCAAAACCTCACTCTGTATCTCTCTATCTTTACAGAACTCAGTTTATGTCTATAGGCTAAGTGTTATGATTGTAAACCCTAGACTTATTGTCATGGTGTATTTATAAGCTTTAATCCCTAAAACCCTAATCCTTGTAGGATTAGAGACAGAGCCCAACTCGGCCCACGAACAACCCTCGTTATAAACTTTGTCGGCTTCCACCTAAGGGACTTATAATAGAAACCCTAATCGTAATATTACAAAAATTACCCTAATTTAACAACCAAAAAATAAAACAGTGAAATACAAATAAAATAATATAATTAACAAGTAACGGAAAATATCACACAACAATTAACAATTTAAATAAATGAACAATGCACAAAAAACCATTAAATCAATTTAATTCAAAAAATCAATTAATAAATGCAAGCAAACAATTAAACCACCAAAAAGAGCAATTAAACAAACAAATAAAAACCAATAAAATAAAATTTTAAAATGCTGAGACTATCCTTTTAAAATTAGGGGTATTACAATAATAGTGTAAATATGAACCCATAAGTACATTTATGTATAAAAATCCCTAAAAAAAAAAATTAAAAAAAAAAAAACCTTTTCTGAAGAAAATATTTTACGTCGAAACAAGTGCAGCCTTAAATTAAAATTTTAAAAGTGTTGTTTTAAAATGACGATTTTAACCTTCTTGTGGTTCATTCCAAATGAATGAAAACAACTATTGTTTAAAAAGTGAAATGAACCAATCGAAATAATTTAATAGGAACAAATTGAAGACAAAACAAGAACATTTATACACATAAATATACATGTGTGCATATATAAGAGCTCACCAACATTCTCAACTCTAGAGCGTTTAGATTTGACGTTGTGGAATAGACGAGTGGCGATCTGTTGGGCGCATTGGATCTTGAGTTGCAAGTCAATGAGTTGTTCAGCTTTAATTGAGTCAGGTGTTAGGTTTGTGGCTCAAAATTCGTGTACAGAAAATTAGTTTCTTTTTTCGTTTTGAAATGCTGAAATTTTTAGAGGAAAGTGCATCCCATTATGTTTCTATTTTAGAGTTTTGATCATTATAGTAACTCTTTGTAGGCAAGTTGAGGAATCTTTGTCCAATTAATAAAGAATTGGGTTTTTGAAGACTGAGGAAAGTATATGTAATTTCCAAGTGTATACATGTAACCTCAAAAGAGATGATGAGTGAGTGAGTAGGGTTTTGACATATGGTTGTATAATCTATTCCTTGATTCATACTAGTGAAATCTTTCTCTCCCATGGACGTAATCCTAGAGTTTGGTGAACCATGTAAAATATTGTGTTGTGCGTGGATGTGTGTGATTGTTATCTCCATATATAGTTGTGTTGATGTGATGTGATGATGCTTCCGTTGTGTGTGATGAATGAGTGATTTAACTCTCGACAATAACCAATCATTGAGTAGGTTGGAGAGAGTTAATTATTCCCACCAACTGGTATCAGAGCCGATGGTTGGTCAGAGCCTGTAATTGGTCCTAAAGATCAGTAACAGAAGATTGGTGCAAAGTTTGTCAGAGCAGAGGCTGATCGTGATGTACTATGGAGATTTAATTAGAGTTGATGATGACACGAAGAAGATATATTGTGTGAAGACACAGACCCATAAGGAACAAGTCAATTGGGACAACCCAGAGGATGCTCGTTTTCAAGATTAGGTGAAGGTGTTAGAGGTGAAGCCCACGAGGAACAAGTTTTGGGGATAAGCCAGAGAAGGTGTTAGTTCTCAAGATGGGGCAAGGGTGTGAAGAATAAAAGGGTTTGCTCTGAGTCTGATAAAGAATAAAGGGGAATATGAAGAGTGAAGATGTGAGGTTTGTTATTTTGATCTAGAAAAACAATTGATGAAGATGATTTGAAGATTGGTGGGTTGCTATGTGTGAGCAATTGAACACCAATGAGAATAATGGATAGAGTTTGGTTTGAGGTGGAGCAATCTTTATTCGAGATGGAGAGACCTTCAGTTGAGGTGGAGCTATGAAGGAACACGTGAAAATGAATTTTGAGCCAAGGTAGAGATTGTTGGGTTTGTGGCTCAAAATTCGTGTGCAGAAAATTTGTTTCCTTTTTCGTTTTAGAAGGTTGAAATTTGTAGAGGAAAGTGCATCCCATTATGTTTTTATTTTAGAGTTTTAATCATTACGGTAACTCTTTGTAGCCAAGTTGAGGAGTCCAATAAGGAATTGGGTTTTTGAAGACTCTATAAATAGAGATGGGTGTGAGGAGTTTAGAGAGAGAGGGAAGAAAGAAAAGATGTAAGGGGGTTAAGGGTGAATGTTGTGAGGAGAGTGGAGAGTATATGTAATTTCCAAGTGTATACATGTAGCTTCAAAAGAGATGATGAGTGAGTGAGTGGTGTTTTGACTTGTGGTTGTATATTCTTTTCCTTGAGTCATAATAGTGAAATCTCTATCTTAACCCTAGAGTTGAGCGAATCATGTAAAATATTTGTGTTGTGCGTGAATGTGTGTGATTGTTATCTCCATATATAGTTGTGTTGATATGATAGGATGTGATGATGCTTCCGCTGTGTGTGATGGAGAAGGGATTTAACTCTCAACAACAGTCGACCATTGAGTGAGTTGGAGGGAATTAATTATCCCCAACATCAAGTTAAGTAAAAGGTATTTGACCAATGGCCTTATGGCCTAATAGTAAATATCTCCTCTGCCCCAAAATGGATGGTGAAGGTTTATGTAATACCCCTAATTTTCAAAAGGATAAAATGGGAATTTAATTTTGATTGTTATTGTATTTTTATTTAATTATGTGACTTATGTGTTTTTTTTTTTTTTTTAAATTGATAAATTGTGTTTATTTAAGTTAATTGTCTAATTGTTTATTTGTTTTAAATTAAGTATTTAATTTTAAATTGTTTTTTTTTTTAGTTTTAAAGTATAATTTTAATTGTTTAGTTGTTTTAAATAAATTGTTTAATTGTTATTTTATTTAATTATTTGATTAATTGATGTTTCACATGACGTATGTTATTTATATGGTTGTAAGTATAGTTTAGGTTTAGGGTTTCTGTTGTGAAGTTAGGTTAGCCGACTTTTAAGTTGTATTGGAATTAGACGAAGGTTTAATGAAGGCTTATATATAGAACCATACAAGTCTGCTAGGGTTAGAAAACCCTATGCACGTCATAGTTCTTGAAGAGGGAAAACAGAGGAGCTTGAGAGGAAACTGTGAGAAACACCAAGTAGGATTTTAGTTGTGGACTGAAGGTCGGACTGAGGAGGAAAGAATGGATGGCTTGTGGGATTGAAACCAAGCGGTAGGAGGGTTGCCAACAGTCGTCGGAATTTAGAGACGACGTTAAAAAGTTTTAAACCAAAACCTAAAAGCAAGTTTCATTCTATCTCCTTCCTGTAAACTTGTGTTCTGTGCATTCTAAATGGTCTCCAGGAAGTTAATTAAACATTAAAAACGGATGTGTTATGCATAATTAAATCAAATTGAAATCTGTTGTTTGCCTTTGTTTAAACTATAATTGTTTTAGTCTTAAACTGTTCCGATTGTGGTTAAGCTTTTGTCAATCAATTCATAAGGGAATGTAAAGAGTTTATAGGACTGTTTGGATTTAGTTTGGACTTTAGGAAGTTTAAAATCAATGGGGACAGAGACTAGAAACTTCGCTGGAAGCGAAGAGGGTGAACGGATGAAGTAGAGATGAAGCAGAGACGGCTCTCAAAGAGAGAGCCGGCTCCCTAATGGAGGGAACCGGCTCCCATGAAGAGAGAGCCGGCTCTGGAAGTTACAGAGCCGGCTCCCATGGTGGGGGAGCCAGCTCCCTTGAAAAAAAAACCCTACGATAATTTCTGAGTTCCAGAGGCTTGAATGGAATTTCTGGAAAGTTATGGGAGGTTGTAAATGTTTATAACTAACCTGTTAAAACCTTAAAACAGGTAGTAAAAGCCAGTGTGCTAGTCCTAAGGGGCATCATGAAACATAAACGTATAATAAGCATGCTATCAAGGAAGGAGGAAGGTTTAATTTGCTAGGTTTGTGTTAGCAACTTAAACGGACTGGTATTATATTATTTATGGGATGTTATATTAATTATATATATAATTTAGCGAAGGCCAGGGATGTTGGTTTATGTTGTGTTAATGGACTCCATGAACTTTAACAATAATTTACATGCCGTTAGGGAATATGAAAGTTTTATTGCTAAGTGGTCTTTGTAATAAATTAAACGGACTGTTAGGAATATATTTAGGATTGGAGTGTATGTGCTCAGTTTATACTTCTGAGTATCATTATAGCCTGTTTTGGATTCGTAATGGACATCATTAAATTTATATAATAATTTGCATGATGTTAAGGATTGTGGAAGGTTTAAATTGCTAGTCTGGTTTAGTAAATTTAATGGACTAGTATGAAAGGATTCATTTGGGATTTTGGGTATAATATACTCAGTTAATACTTCTAATGATCATTATAACATGCTATGGATGTAAATTGATGAACTGTTATATTTTCTGTTTTATCAATTGGATGGATATGTATGGTTTAAATTGTTTATCAATACTTTAACAATTTAAACGGAAGTTTTATGATTATAATCATATACTGGATGCATGATATGATCTTATCTATATCTGATTTCTATTATGTTGGTTTTTAGATATACTTGATGTTCATTTGAGTGTGCATCATTTATGGATCATATGCATTATATGCACCGGTATAGAACGGTGGCATATCAGGGATGGATTAGATCAAAACGCTAAGTCCTACCCCTTCATACATACGAAATGGATTAATTAAAACAGTTAAATCCTACATGGATGCATGTCCTGTCAACTAAAACAGTTGAACGACATAACAGATGGTTGCTTTATTTTTTCTGTATTAGGAAGGATATTATATATATACTTATGGTACTGTGATATGATCATGGGTCTAAGGATCATAGTTAGGGTGCATATATCGCAAAGGTTGAGTAACTAGATATAGCTGATGTTCCCTGACCGGAGATGTACATGGCCACTGGAAAGTGTGGTTTACATGTTTCCTTCTATGCAGGCTGAACTACATTATAGGCTAGTGAACATCCTATAGTGTGTATCTATATATTTATGGACTATTTTAGATATTGCCGAGCTATCTAGGATGTATCTACGTATCGGGTTTATGTATGGATTGTAGTAGGATGGAACTTGTATGTGGGCCTGACCTACTCTTATTTTTCAGGTGTTCGTTAGTACCAGGCTTAGAGCTTGATCGTAATGAAGCAGATACAGTCACTCACTCTTCCGACTAGGATTTCATTTCTTATTTTAGTTTTGGATTGGTTTTGGTAATTTTTGTTTATTTGGGATAATTAAGGGTCCGCTAGATGGATTCCCGAGTTATAAGGATTGAAAAATTAAATGAAATAAATTTATAATATTTTATTTGGAGGATTTTGGTATTTAGAATTCTTATCAACTTATTATTTTATTTTTAATTCTTTTGTGTTCTTGCTTGTTTACATATTGATTGTCTGATATTCCTCGGATCTGTGCTCGGACTTGATCACTCGTGGCTCTAGAATCGAGAGGTATCACAGTTTAAGCCCTCAATGTGATTTTTTATTTTATTTTATTATTATCCTGGTAATGGGCAAATGAGTGAGTGAATTTCTTGCCCCATGAGAGAAGTAAAATGTATTTGAGTCACACACACACATATATATATATAAGGGTATTTAGATAATATAAAAAATAAAATTTCTCACGTGACACTTTCATGCTACTTTTTTTAGTGTCTAACAACAAATTAATATTTTGGGGGTGACCCGATGAATTTTTAAAAGGTCTTGTGATTTAACAAGGTCAAAAAAAAAAAAAAAAAAGAAAAAGAAAAAGAAAAAGAAAAGGCCCCTTGGACTTAACCGCCTCTTTCAGTATTATTTTTAGTTTTTAAAATTTCGGAAAGCTGTATAAATAGCCATCTCAGGCATACACACACACACAGACGCTCAGCAATTCTCACCCTTTCTCACTCTAGAAAACTCTCTCGCTTCTAACCGGAATCTGCAAGGCCCTCTTTATTTCGTGTGAATGGCGACGTCGTGAACCCTAACTCGCCATACTCAAGTAAGCTATACGTAACCCCACGCATATATATACACATACATCCTATAACGTACACATATATAAATATATTTGTATGTATGGTATATAATCATCATCATCAAGAAAGCAATTCTTGATGTATTATATATCTATAAATATATTTGTATGTATTTTCTTATAATAATCAAGAAATATATGTATTTATGTATTTATATATTTATATAAATATATTTATGTATTTATGTATTTATATATTTATATAAATATATTTATGTATTTATGTATTTATATATTTATATAAATATATAAATATATTTATGTATTTATATTTATAAATATATTTATGTATTTATATATTTATATAAATATATGTTTTCTTATAATAATCAAGAAATATATGTATTTATGTATTTATATATTTGTATGTATGTATTTATAGATGTAAATATATATCTATAAATATATTTGTATGTATTTTCTTATAATAATAAGGCAATTATTTGATGTATGATACTTCTTGGAATGGCAGATTCTGAATGGATTCAACAACAAGTGGAAAGGCGTTGGCTGGAACCACCAGAAATTTCCAAAATAATTCAAAATTTCAATTACTTTCCCTTAAGGATCGAGCAGCCACAAAGGCCACCAGGTCATCCAATAGTGAACCTATTCAATATAGTTTATGTCATGTTCTTTTTGTTTTGTTTTTTGTTTTTTTTTTTTGTTTTTTTTTTTATAGTGTAAACACTAAGGCAAAATGACAGAAATTTGTCTAAGATGACATATCTAATGACTTTATTCCGGGCTGTCTTGATTTACTGCGTGATGATTTTGTTGAAGTTAATTGTTCTACTGGAGAGGAGGAGAAATTTTTGGTTGAGAAAAGTCATTCCGTTATTGAAAACAGGACATCTATTTTTTAAAACAACTATATGTTGGGTGACAAAAATGCAGAAAAGGAGGGAATCATGGTTCTCGTAGTACATTGTACTTTGGTTGGACATCTTTTATCTGGATTCTTTTGTGAAGTTTTTGGATTATTATTTTTATATTAACAGTGTATATAAGTTAGACTCTTGTATATTTGTTGTGGCTCGGTTTTTTTGGTACCTATTAATGTACTGTTACTATAATTCCTCGCAAGATATAATAGGGTTCAGTATCTATTAATTCATGACAGAGTAGGTATCATGAATAAGGCCACGGGCTTTCACTTAAATTGCTACTTTGACCATATAAAGAATGTGTTTTGTAGGGGTGGGTAAATTATTTATACAACTTCCTCTAGTTTCTAAGTAATGAATGGATAACTTTTAAGTGAAGAGAACAGCTCCTCATCAGTGTTTCCTATTAAAAATATCATGTCACTCCTGTTCCATATGGTGCTAATATACATTCCAGGGTAGAGGGTAGTGATAGGGGTTTGCTAACTTTCAGTATGGGGTTCATCCTCAAATTTTCGAGCACTTCTTACACCTCTATTCCTGATGGAACACATATATTCCATGTTGATGAATGTGTTTTTTGTTTTTCAGCTAATTCCTGGTTCCTATATGACCAAACTGTAATGCCAAATTCACATGAGGACGGATACAACTGGTGGAAAAGCGACGTGGGAAATACAACTAAAGCTGATATAATATTGAAGGTTTGCTTATTCTGTCACGTGAATGTTCATTTTTAATTTTGTAGCCTAAGGATGTAATGAAAAGTTATGCGTAGTTAGCAGTAGAGTTCTGCCTAGTGATATTGGGTAGTTTGTACATCATGTATTCTTAAGCACTATAGTTGAATATCTGAGAATGAGAAATTTGCTACTCACCAGTGCGATGTGCAGATCAAATCTTAAGCTGAGTCCAGAATAATAGGCTCGATTATTTTTTGATGAATACTCTTAACTACTAATTTACTAAAGGTCAATGCGAGTCTTATCATGTGAATTCCTTAGCTGTTAGCCACTGACGGGATTGACCTTTGTTTTCATTTATCAAACAATTACCTCACTTGGTCTCATATCAAACTAGACAAGTATTAAATACATTCATATCCATAGAGACTAGTTCTTAAAACTAACCTTCCATACTTAAGAGATTCACCTTGTGCAGGAACTTTTCGTGATTGCCCCTCTAAATAAATTTGGGGCTTATAAGTTTTATTGGTTGACTTTTGACGGGGACAATTGTAATGGAACATCCTAAAATGGAAATGTGGATCATTAATTTGAGACATGTTGAGTACAAAATAATATGTTCACATTATGCATGATTGACATTGAGGACCATATTATCTGTATTTTTAGTTTGTTTTGTGTGTTTATTTGACACAAGACATTTTCTTCATTTTTTTGTGACTAATGGGATTTTGAGGATGCCATGGATGCACTTCACAATTTTCTTGGCACCTTGCATTTTATATATGTTAGAGGATTTAAATATTAACGTTACACCTTCCATAACAGTTTCAAAGGATACTGCATTACAACCTTGATCACCAAATAGATGTCCTTTTTGGGGATTCCAACTCTATACTATAGCATATGAACTTTGCTCTATGTTGCTGTATTTACTAGTTCTAATCTGTTTTTTTTTGGTAGGTTGATAGGACTGATGTTATCAAATGTTGCATGGTTCATGGAGAGGATAACCTGAACTTCCAAAGACGCAGTTATTGGATTCTTGATGAGTGAGTGACGCTGATTTCAAGCTCTATTATTTTTTAATTGCTCTTAATGTATTCACATGTTTGTAGTCCAAGTTGGATGAGTAGGCACAATGTTTTTTTTCCTTTGTGGTTGTGCTCTTTGGGGATTGCCTAAGGGAGCATATGCCAGTTTAATCAGGCCTAAACTCTGATTTTTAAATCTCTACCCCTCCCCAAAAAGGGCAAAAGAAAAATGCAAAATATACATGTGTATTCTAAATTGTGAATGAAACAATAAAGGAAGAAAGAAGCACTTTGGGAATACTTTATCGATTAACTATTTATTTATATTCCAGGCTTTTACATTTATATGCATGGTTCACTAATTTGGCAGCATTAGTTCTCATTTTATATATCATTTCTCCTTATTGCAGGCAGTTCAAGAACATTGTTATTGTGCATTACAGAGAAATCAATGAGGTATTCTGAGCACAAATTTCTGGTCACGAATTTCATGTTTCCCTTAATTTCCGGCTCTGTATTGAGATACTATAACCAAATCAACACTGCATAAAATGCAAGCATTTAATACACACACACACACACACACACAAGTAAATTCCTACTCAACCTGTGTTGTAATGTGTCAAATTGTCTTGAGTCATACGAGGACATCTGAAGCAGACATGGCAGACACATTTAGATCACAATTAAAATGTCCTTAGAATGGCTTCATTTGAACTATTTTGATCTTGATTTGGCTCATAAGTATGTTTTATAATTGTTTTTGAAAAATAGCTTTGTAAATCTTAAGTTTTATACATTTTTTCAAACTGGTGATCCCTAGGAAATTATGGATATTCAAAAAGTAGAGTTGGTTGATTTTTTTATTTTTATTTTTATTTTTTTTATGACTATACTTTCTTTCACAATTTATGCATGAAAATCACTCTATTTTATCTGATACATCTTCTTATTGCACGAACCTAAATTCTTAAAGCATGGTAATACTACTTGGGTTGCTTTATATGATGAATTGCATAACATGTCATCAAATAATACTTTCAACTTAGAATGTGATGAAATTGATATATTTAGACTGGCTTTTACAGAACTACATAATGATTTTCTTAGTTTACAAGTTGAAAATTTTGAATTGTTAGAATAAAATAAAGGCAGTGGAACATATAAGAGAGAATCAAAAACTCGAATTTGCTAGTTCAGTGTTTATGTTAACTGAAGTCAAAAAAGATAAAGGTGTACTTCACAGCCTAGGAAGATGATTGAAGAATTAAAATTTAGACTTGAAAAATTAGAATTGCTTCAGAAAACTAAACACAATACAATTGAAAAACTAGATTCGAAGGATATGGTTGTTAATTCTACATGTTGTCAACATAGTTATGGAAAATCTAGTAAGACTGAAAAGGTAGATCCCCCTAGACAAGTTCCAAAGTGTCATTATTGTTTAGAGAAAGGTGACATAAAATATAACTACACCAAACATATAAATGAATTTAATAAGAAAAAAGAAGCGTAAAGCTCTTCCTAAAGAAAAGACTCTACGAACTTCAAAAGTAATTATTCTTTCCCCCATTAAGAGTTTAGAGACAAATAAAAATCAAATCACTTCTAGTGAAAGGGAAATTTGGGTGAGAAAAGAGAGAGGGAAATTTGGGTGAGAAATGAAGAGGTCGAATGCTTAGTACATATATGGCACTTATCGATGATGAAGATAAATGTTTGTATTTTGATAGAGTCTTCTAGGCACATGACCGGAAACAAATCTTTTTTTGTCATCTTTGACAGATTGTGATGGTGGTATGGTTAGGTTTGGAGATTGTAAAAGGCACATAGGCTATGGAATTGTAACAATTTCTTGAATTTAGAGTTAAGAGATGTTTGTTATGTAGATGGACTGAAAACAAATTGAAGTCAACTATGTGATAAACAACAAAAAGTCTATTTTACACAATATGAATGTGTAGTAATAGGTAAGGAAGGGAATAATACTTTGAAAGGTACAAGGTCCATAGGTGACAACTGACAAGTGACTGTTATGTCATACAGTTAGAGTGTGTAATAGTGTACAAACTGATGCCATGATGCTATGACATTGGAGAGTTGGTCATGTTAACTATTAAGACTTGGTCAAATTTTATAAACATGATCTTGCTATAGGTTTGCCTAAGTTTAGAAAAACACCAGTCAAAATGTGTGATCCATGTCAAAAAGGAAAACAAACAAAATTATCACACAAGAGACTCTGAACAATAAATACATCTAAACCATGTCATCTTATACATAAAGATCTCATTGGGCGAATTCTAGTTGAAAATATAAGTGATAGGAGATATATGTTAGTTATAGAAAATGATTTTTCTTGGTACACATGGTTAGTTTTCCTTTGACAAAAATCAGACACTTATCATAAATTCAAGATTATATGTCAAGGAATCCAAATTGAAAAACTGACATAATTAAAAGTGATAGAGGTAGAGAATTCTACGGAGAATGTATTAAATTTAGTTATGAATTATAAATTAAACGTGAATTGTCTGTTGCAGGTACACCACAACTATATGTTGTAGCTGAAAGAAAGAGTAACTTAAGAGATGGTCAGAGCAATGTTACATACTTGTCTAGCTCAACATTTTTAGGCTGAGGCTGTGAACAATGCTTGTCACACCCGAAATAGAGTTTATTTGAGGCCTAACACTGATTAGACATCATGTAAATTATGGTTTAATAAAAAACTTAATATAAAGCATCTTAGAACTTTTGGGAGTAAATGCTGTATTTTGAGGGATAGATAGGATCTAGGTAAGTTTGATTCTCGTAGTGATGAAAGATACATCTTAGGTTATGCTTCAAATAGTAGGGCTTATCACGTCTATAATTTGAGAACTAAAAAGGTTATGGAGTAAATAAATGTTAGAATTGATGATGAAGGTAAAGCTATTGATAATGATGATTTTTTATTTTTTTTATTTTTATAAGTAAAAATTGGGTTATAGATCCACCAAAGTGGGAAGCCTTAACCGGATGCGTTAACAGGTAAGCCCAAAGACTGTTCCCGTCCCTGTCAGGGGAGATGCCAACCATCTCTCCTTTCTATGAACACAACTATTGATAATGATGATGACATTGAATACTCACTCCACCTAAGAACCTAGAGAAGAGACCTAGCCCCTTAGACAAGGACACAAAGTACATAGGGATCATCCTACTGATGAAGTGATTGGCAAATTAGATACTGGAATTAGAACCAAAAGACCATTACATAGTCAAATTAACAATTTATATTGTCTTTCTCAGGATTTTTTTTTTTGATAAGTATATTGTCTTTCTCAGGATTAACCTAAGAAAGTAGATAAAGCCCTAACAAATAGTGACTGAAATAATGATATGCAAGAATAATTACAACAAATTGTTAAGAATGATGTTTTGACACTAGTTCCTAGGTTTAAAGATGCATATATAATTGGAACTAAGTGGATATTTAAAAACAAGCTTGATGCCCATGGCATAGTAGCTAGGAATAAAGCACAATTAGTTGCACAGGGGTAAACCAACTCGAGGACATAAATTTGGATGGAACTTTTGCACCTGTTGTACGATTGAAGTCTTCTAGTCTATGAGACTAGAGAAGGAGTTAATGCCAAATTGGAGTTTGGAGAGAAGCTTTAGAACAAAAAGGTTTAAGATAAGTAGAAGTAAAACTGAATATATGGAATATAACTTCAGTAAATTTAGAAATACAAATGAGGATATAGTGAAGATTGAAAATCAAGATGTACAAAAAAAAAAAAAAAAGAACATTTTTCGTTATTTAGGCTCAATTATTCATAATGAAGGAAAAATTGGAGATGACGCTAAACTTGTAAGCAAGGCAGGATGGTTCAAATGAAGAAGTGCATCTAGTCTATTATCTGATAGGCGTACCCTTATGACCGAAAGTGAAGTTCTATCAAACTGTTATTAGACCAGCCACACTTTATAGCACAGAATATTGGGTAGTTAGGAAATAACATATGCATTGAGTGTGGCAGAAATGCGGATGTTGAGATGGATGTTCCGTAAGAGTAGAAATGATATACTTAGAAATGATCACATTCGGAAGATGGATAGAGTAGCACAGATTGGAGATAAAATGAGAAAATTGGTTAAGATGGTTTGGACATGTGCAAAGAAATCTTAAACCGCGCCAATTAGGAAAAAGCTAAATAGACTATATTAGGGGTAATACTAGAGGAAGAGGAAGACTAAAGTTAACCTGATAGAGTTGGTAAGAATATGATAACATGTGGATTGACTGAGACTATGGCTTTAGATATAGTGGAATGGAAACATAGGATTCATGTAGCCTACCCCAAGTAGTTCGGAAAAGGCTTGGTTGTTGTTGTACAATTGAAGTCTATAAGAATACTACTTGCCATCGCTTTCGTTGGAAGTTTAGATTATACCAAATGGATGTTAAAAACACATTTTTTATTGGTATGTACTTGGAGGTTTATGTGGAAGTGGAACAACCTAAAAACTTACATTCCAAATATTTTTAACAGGCTCTATATTTGTTTTTAAACAAGCTCCTAGAGTTTGGTATGAAAAACTCACTACATATTCATTAGGAAAAAAATTCAAAAGAGGTGCTAATAAAACTCTTTTTATTAAGAAACTTAATTGATAATGCCCAAATTTATGTAGATGATATTATTTTTGGTTTCATTTATGATGAAAAAGCTCATGAATTTGTAGCAGAACAAATGAGAGAATCTTTTAAGATGAGCATGGTTTTGGTGAGTTTACCTTCTTCCTATGCTTACAAATTAAATAATCAGATGATGAAAATTTTCTCTCACAATCTAAATACGTTAGAAAAATAAGTGAAAAAGTTAGGGTTACAATTAGCCAGAAGAGTGAGTACTATTATGAGTGTGACTACTAAGTTAAGCATAGACCCTAGTGGTAAAAGTATTGATCCTTATTTATATGGGAGTATGATAAGGAGTTTACTTGACTGCTAGTAGATCATACGTAGCTTTTAGTGCTGATATATCATATATGTGTTTGGTATCAATTTGATTCTAAAGAGTCGTACATTACAACTGTTAAAAGAATCATTATAAAACTCAATAGGACTCTAGATTATGGATTAAGGTAAACTAATTCAAATTGTGAATTAGCTGGCTATATTGACCTGAAGTATAGATGTTAGAAAAAACACATCTAATGGGTGTTTCTGTCTAGATGCACACTTATTAGTTGCATGGTCTAGTAAGAAACAAAAGTCAATTTCATTCAACGAAGGCCGAAAAATATCTTTAAAAATCCTGTATTCTGTGTCTATATTCTGTGATTACACGTGAACTTATTAAGCAAAAAATAATAATCTTAGAAGAAGTTCATGGAAACAATCGATTAGCAGATATTTTGACAAACCCATTAGACCCAACCATGTTTTAAAACATTAAAACACTAGGAAAACTATTGTGTGGTTACTTTGATAATTGATTTTCTTTATTTTGTAAAATTGTAGTATTTTTTGTTTAATCATGCATATGTGAATTGAAATTATCTTTAAAGTTATCTTTGAAGAAAAGTTAATACATGATTTACTTGTCCTCCATTAGATTTTAACTCAGTCCAACTCAATCACACTAAAGAGTTGATGTTTTGATTTGTTTTAATACATGTGGTTATTATCGTGTTATTTGTGGTAATTAAGATTACTGATTACATGACAGAAGACCAAGAATATATATATATATATATATAAATATATAGCATTAATAAAAAAGAGAGGAAATATATAGAGGTAAAATTTTCTGATGCAACTCCAGCCTTGAAAAGGACTACATTTACGATTTGTCTGACGCTATCATGACAAATAAAAAGTAAGAGAAAATATCAAAAGATATAATAGTCTGGAGAAAGAGTCGTTGCCTAGCATGTTAGAATATTTTAATTGAAAATATATATTAATAGTTTATTTCGTGTTTTATTTATTTTGTTTCTCTTATTGTTGATTTAGGATGAGGTCATCCTGCTTCGATACAGGTCACTATTTTGGTTGGATGAGCCTCAACTCATGGCAAGGGAGATAGAAATGGAAATTGCCATGTCTAAAACCACGTATTTTCATGTGATGGAGTTTTACTAGTTTCAGAAGGTGATGATTTTTACTTGGTGAACCCATCTACCCAAAGATGGAAGATAGTGCCTCCGTGCAAATACGTGGTTCGAGATATGCCTCGCATCTTATACAAGAAAATTTGGGGAATTGGTTTTGATGGAACTACTTTTAAAGTTGTGCATATTTCCTTTGGAAACACTAATCAGATGAGTCAAGTTAGCGTCTTCACCCCAACCAAAAACAGATGGCATTTGGTTCGTCCCTCCCCGCATGATTATTCTTTCAGTTCAGGGCATGGGGTCTATTTCAAGCAATCAATTTATTGGATTGCAAAAGATGGTGAAGAGGAAATTCTCTCTGTTTTCCATCTTCCTACTGAGACTTTCACCAGAGTTCAGACACCCTGTCATGAGACACGAGGAGCAGGACGAGTTGATATCTGTCTCCTGAAAGGTAGACCAGCTATTTTTATGTACGTGGATTCGATGCTCAAAATTCACTTGTTACTAGATGAAAACGATGATCGTGCATCATGGAGTAATTTTGAAATAAAAATCCCCAAAGATTCCTTTCCGATCAAATTTCTGAAGAATGACATTCTCCTGCTGAAAAATGAGAAGCTAATATTGTATAACTTGGAATCGAAAGGATTTGAACCTTATGATGTTGCTAATATGCCAAACATTCGCCAAGCAACCAGCTTATGGTATGGTATCTATATGATTTTTTTTTTTTTAATCAATTGGAGTTCAACTATGGTCACTTATTACTGTTGGTTTTGACAGGAAAAGGGAATCGAACCCTCAAGCAACACTGCTATTTGAGGGAGTTTCTGCTGGAAGTGAAGGTTGAATACTGTGATGTTCTAATCTGAAGTCCATAGCCATCAACCAACATTGCTATTTGAGGGAGTTGCTACTGTAATGAAGGTTGAATACTTTGATGCATGATCTAATCTGAAGTCCATAGCCATGATGCGTTTTGCTTTTTGCAGTTTCTTATGAGTTAGATATTACCATGAACAAGTAGATATAAGAGGAAATTACCAACTCTTGCTTTGTTTTGATTTTGTCTTGCAACATTACTAGTGAACCTAATCTGTAGCTTTAATAATAACATTTTGTTATATTCTATATGAGTTAGGTAGCCTAGTGTCAGGGAAGGTCAAACATGGAGCTGTGATTTGCCATGGTCCATGGCCATGATTTAAGTCATGTGATTGCAATTGCACTTGTTGATATGTATGCGAATTGTGGGTGTATTGGATCTTCTCATAAGGTCTTTTGAAGAATCCACTCCTTGTGTAATTCCATACACTTCAATGATTACAGACTTTGGGAAATTATCGCTCAACTCTTTCCAGAAATGCTTGAGAGAAGAATAAGTCCCAACAATGTCAAAATTGTGTGTGTCCAACATGCTTGTAGTCATTCAGGTCTCATCGATGAAGATGAAGGTCTTGAGCACTTGAAGTCCATGTTCGATGGACATGGGATAGTACCTGACTCAAAGCAGTTGTTAATATGCTAGGCCGAACTGGCAAACTTGATGGGGCTTATAGCATAGCGAAGTCTATTCAAGTCAACCTGGATAAGGGGCTCTCATGTGGGGAACTCTTCTATCTACCAGTAGGCTTTATGGAAAGGTAGATATTGCTTTTGAAGCCAGTAAGTGGCTTATAGAATCAAACCAACAATCACTTTTGCATTGGCCAGGAGGTGGGATAGTGTTCATAGTATTTGGTCTGAAATGAAGGGTATGGAACTTCTAGAGAACCTGGTTGCGGTTGGGTTGAGATCAAGGATTGTACTTATATGTATCTAGGCTGGGAATATGTCCTCGTGCGCACAAGGAAGTGAAGTGAGTTTGTTGAGGGAATTGGAGAGGAGAATGAAGAAAAGGGGGTACATGAGAGAGAGTTCAGGTTTGGTGTTTGTCAATGTGGACGTGGACGAGGAAACCAAGGAGGGGATTGTGGGTCTTCATAGTGAGAGATTGGCATTGAGTTCTGGTTTGATAAGCATACCTAAAGGAGTGACCATTTAGAGTGCTGAAAACTTGAAAATGCGTAGGACTGTCATGAGGCTTTCAAGCTGATTAGTGAGATTGTGGAGGGGGATTTTGTTGTTAAAGATGTAAACAGATTCATCATTTTAAAGATGGCACCTGCACTAGCAGGGACTTCTTGTGATACACTTCTTCCAACAAATGGGCAATAGAAGATGAATGGAGTTATCAGCTTATTAATTAGTTGGCTCGACTGTAACAATGGTGTCATACAGGACACGCATGTTCTCTGCTGGATAGTTTGTTTTGCTTTTGTGGTTGTTTTTATGTGTCGTTTTGATGGACAGGAGAAAAAACTTAGAATTGTTCTCTGGGTTCCACTGATGTATATATGTGCTTATCAGCTTATGCATATATTTAGATATATATACACACCAGGAGAAGAGCACGTGCGACGCTTGAACTTCTACAATAATTATTATAACAAATAAATAATTCATTTTAAAGAAGTGAAAATTTTGAACTTCTATATTTCACAACCCAAAGCTTTGATTTTTTCTTTTCCTCATTTCTTTTTTTCTCTCTCTCTATATATTTTTTATCACTTCCTTTTTCCATCATTTTCAATTTTTTTCATCTTCTCATCATTTGTTTTTTCATCGTCATTTTTATTAATTTCTTGTTTTTTTTTTGGGAGATAATAAACACTTTTTGCATGCTTCGTAAATTACATCCGAATGAAATTACTTGGATATAGTTTTTATTGTAATTGGCATGAGAAATGGACAAGTGCAAAATGAAAAAACATCACAAGCACGCATGCACACACAAACACATGTTACACATTCTACGTAAGCGCATCTCCAAAGCAAAGGTACACTTTTTTTTTTTTTTTTTTTTTTCCCCTAATATATAAATAATAATTCTATTCGGTGATCAAAAGAAGGTGACAAGACCAAGTTCATGTTTTCCTCTTTTCAACCTTGGCTTTGGTTAGATGAATAAAATATTCTTCGAACCAACTCAGCAACTCAATCTTTGAGTGTAGCTTTACTCCAGATCAAAAATGCCTTGTAAATTGTTCAAAGATTGATTGTTTGCCCCACCATTTCTCTTGCCATGCAGTGTTGGGTTTGTGTGTTGCTTAATCAGAACCACTGATGAGACCTCTTCTGCAACGTTGGGTATTTTTTTTCCCTTTTATATCATGTTATTATTCTTCAATAGCTGAATTATCCTCAAGGTGCTTCAACATTGTTCCTCATCAAAATAGAAACTAACTACGCCAGTTTCCTAATTTTAGGAAACCTTACTCTATACTAATCTAAATTTTTTTAACCATATATATTCAAAATAAGGTGAGTTGTCTAATGAAAATAATGAAAGTGAGAACTAAGGAAATATAATAAAGTATGCACCATAACAACTGCTTGTAATAATCTTGAATGATGCAATCAGTTTCTCTTTACAACGTCCTCATTAAATTTCCATTTAATAGCACTTGCAAGATAGAAGACAACTTCGACAACCGATCCTTTTCCACTTAATTGCATTAATGGGTAAATAATATTCTAAAAAAAAAAAAGTAACATATGAAAAATAGCTGGCATAACACCGAACATAGCAAAGTTAAAATTGTTGAATTTTGTGAAGTTTGATCATTACTTGGGATTACATTGTGAAGTTGTGAAGAACTCGGAACGGTTAAATTAGCAGATTTTGGTGTCATCTTGACTAATGGACTGGTCCAAACATTATGACCGATCCCATGTGACTCTCACAAGACTTCTTTCGCGATTGGAAGATTTCGACCGGTCTCTCACGAGACTTCTTTGGCTACTGGAAGATTTCGACCAATTCCGCTTTCAGTGCACCGTTCCAATTTGACAGGGAGCTTCAGAACGGTGATGTTGTCAAGATAGACCGGTCCATCTCTTTTGGACAGGTCCAACACACTTGGGAAGTTGCAAAAATTAGTTTTCAAATGGGTTTTTGATTCAATGTGGCAACCGGATATGCGTGGGCGGGTGCAAGGCACTGGTAGGTTACGAGTACACAATCTTTTATGTCGCTTGAGTATGGAAAATGTGAGATATTTATATGTACTAATGTTATCTCTAAATGATATGAGTCATTTTAGGGTAACACTCAATAACAAAACCATGTGGGCCTAAAACGAACAATATCATACTATGTGGTAGAATGGACCATCACAAAATGATATCAAAGCTGGAACCCAGCCGGAGTGTGGCCAATGGGGACATTGGATCCCTAAAGGGGATGTGATTGTAGCGACCTTGTGGATAGGTATGCTTGACTGGTAGGCTATCATGTTTCGAGGTGTGAAAATAACTAGTGAGGTGCTTATATGTATTGGTAGGGGAGCCCAAGTCATGAGGAACTCATCACATGTCAACCCACTCCATATAGGATGGGTTTCACGAATTTTTCGGATTCCTCGGGTCATCCCAAATTATAATATCCTACTAATACATCAACATTATAAAAATGTTAAGAGTATACTATTAACATAAATTAAAAAGGACATAAATCAACCAAACTATGTTATTAGAATTTGAAAACTTGTGGGACTTAATAAAAAATTTTCTTACTCCCTCCATTCCAAAATAGTTATCTATCTTGGGAACTGTGACTCACAATTTTATATTATTTATTATTTTGTTTCCTTAACTAAAATTCAATTACTATAACAAAAAAAAAAAAAAAAATTTAAAGTGTGTCCAAGTTAGGTGAAAACCCTATTAATATTAAATCCTCGATACAATGTATTGTAGACACCCCATTTTTTCCTCTCCTTTCACATTACAAAGCCACATTAGCCACAAGGAAGAAACTCTTGAGTCTAGTTATTGGTAAGGCTCACATAGCAAAAAATTGAAAAATCAAAATCTGACCATCTGATCAAAAGTCAGGCTTCATATTTGCATATATAACACCCCGAAACCTTAGGAAAATACAAGGATCAAGCACATCACGCGCTTCGTAGAACCCGATGACAAATCCCCCAGAAAGGACAAAATTGAGATTTTACATTACAACCCCTCAATCCGATTGTTAGAATGGTAAACAAATTCCAGAAATATGTCCATACTACTCAAAAAGCATAGGATACATCCCTCTTTGAGATCAGCAGCCTTCCTTAGCACCTTGATTGATGAAACCCTAAAATAGGGGTAAAATGGTCAATTTCAAGTTTGACTTTTAAACCAACAGCAACATACATCACCATTGTGCTCAAAAGGTCCAAAAACCTTACAAAAACAACGTGATAATGCCTACTTTCCTTTCGAGCCTGCATTTGACCAAAACCATTTGGTAAGGGTCAACGATCAACTTGAAGTTTGACTTTTCAAATCAACAATAAAACGGACAAATATACATTGCATTCATAAGGTTTAAAAATCTTATAAATTATTATAATATTAGCTATGTTCCAATTGGAACACTCATTTGACCAAAATTCTAATCCCAGTGACAAAACAGTCAATTTACATATATGCTGAGTTGTCCAAACCTTGCTAGGGGGAAAACATATGCCATCACATGCATGAAAAAAATCCCAAAAAAATGCTTAGAAATTCAAAAATACCATAAAATGCAGTTTCTAAAAAATTGGGGGCAAATATGTAATTTTAGCAGCAAATAGTACATGGAGCATTTTTAAATACATTATGCACTTTTTCAATAGTGGTGCATCTTAAGACGCGCAACCCGCCATACTTTTAAAATTTTAAAATCTAGCCTGCAAAACTCAATACCACCCCTTCATTGTGCTTGCCCTCTAAAATATTTAAGATTGTTCCATTCTCTTGTATAAATAGGTTCATTTTTTTCACATTTCATACAGCGCACACAACCCCCCTAATCTTATTTAGCCACACCCCTTACTCTTTCTCTCTCTACACACTTGTCTTCTCTCTTTTTCGACACATGTACATACATATACACTCATATATACACCATTTTCTACACTTAATTTCTACACCTTCTCCTTCTACTTTTTCTCTCTCTTTTTCTACGTTTGTAGGGAGGAGCCTCAACTAATTATTAGTGTTGCAATCTCAACAAAGAAGTTGATGTTTTGAAAAAAAAAGTAAACAATTCATTTCAAGAGAAAATATCTAAGCAAAAGGGGTAAAAATAAGGTCTTCTTAAACTTTTATCTCTTTTATTTATCATTTTATTCTCTTTTTCATTGCATAGCCCGTGTATGTGTAATTAAGCCCTCGTTTCTATGGAGGAGGAAAAGGGGTGTGAGATGGAACGATGATCAAAAACTTGCACACCTAAAACCAAGACCATATAAACGAGCATCCTTGGCCTACCCTAGTAAAAAACCTCGTAGAAATTTGGTAGGTTTACATTCTATACAAAACCCCTTTTATTTTGCTTGTTATGTGCTCATTCATTCATATTTGTATTAAAATCGGACCCACACGTGCACAAACATGTTTATTACGATAAAATGACAGTTTTGTCAAACCGTTGTAATGATTAACACTATCATCTCCAAAGTACCGAACGATCGTTTTTCTCTAAAAGTGTTCATTCTTGTCATTTTTAACTTTAAAATTTTGTTTCTATTAGAACGGTCATTTTCATTTATTTTTTGACTTCAAAAACTCGTGTCAATAAAAAGGTCATTTTCATCACTTTTCTGACATCAAAACCCGTTACAATCAAAACGGTCATTTTTCATCAAATTTTCAAATATAAAACCTATTTTTACCAAAACGGTAATTTTCGTCACTTTCAACACCAAAAACTTGTATATGTCAAAATGGTGGCTTTCATCACATTTTTGATATAAAAACCCATTTATTTTGAAATGATCATTTTCATTACATTTTCAACAACAAAAACCACTTCACCCGAAGTGTGTATTTTCTGACTCCTAAAAAATCACTTTTAAAGAGTGACCATTTAACAATCTCATATATTCCTCTTCATTTTAAATTTCAAAAGCATTAATAAATGTAATACATATTTCGAAACATCTTGCATTTAAATCCCGAGAGCACATAAGTTCTCATTTCATCCATCATTCGAAGGTCCTCAGTGAAAAAGAATAATTATTGTCATCAATGAATCCATAAACTCAACAATGCCTAGGAAGGATCTGTCAAACGACATACGTGCCTAAGGAGTTTGGATTTTAAGTGACACCACTGTGACTCCTTCACTCCCTTGGGAGCTTTCCTGGTTATAAATCATCGGAGTCATGATAAATAATTCAGAAACAATCTGAAGTTAGAAAGACATTAACAAGAATGAGTAGAACCAGCAAAGATAAGCAATTATAGCACAGAAGAGGAAAACAGGAAATTCACCCCCAAACTTGGTCTACAACACCTGGCAAAATAATCAAACTCCACATCATATATTAGAGTGTCAAGTATATGGAGTAAAATAGAAATATATCATCATGCACAAACAAACATTTTTTTTTTTAATTTATGAAATTAACCTAATATAAAAATAACAGAAAATTTTTTTTTAAAAAAAAACTAAAAATAAAGAAGAAAAAGAAAAACAAAACAAAACAAAGCAAACTAATATACAAACTTACAAGTGCTAATTTTAACGTCGCTAGCTCGACGGTGCACCATTCCCTAGCCTGTATCCAACAACTTAACTACCTTCTTCATCCCAAAACCAGTCCTGTGGGCTCTTGTGGAATATGAAGCAATGGAAACTGGTGCGGTTTTATTCAGGCCCAAGAAAAAGTACTCAAGCCTATCCGGTGGTGGCTTAAGCTCAAGTTTGTGAGACAACTCATGGGAATGACAACGAAGGGAAATCAAAATCAAAGGAGGAGGGTCTCTCGCTGGAACGATTGTGATTGAATCCTCATCAATAACATCAATAAGGAAACACTCATTTTTTTTCGAGGAATATGGAGTGGCATTGAAGATGTTTAATTTGACCTTCATGTTTTCAAAAAAAATATCCATAGCCCCAGTCCAACAGGTAATGTTCGCATTCGCTGTAGCTAAGAATGGAGGACCAAGGATCACAGGAATACATCTATTGGGATCGTGGACAGGCTCTGTATCCAGTACAAGAAAGTCTACCGAAAAATAAAACTTGTCCACTTTAATGAGAACATCTTCAATGATCCCACATGGCTGCTGTGATACCCCTCGGATCCGAGACACGGGTTGATCAGGCTCAGGCCTAAACCCGAAGGATATCAAACAATTAATATGTAATACGAACACAGATGACCAAATGAATTTAATAAATAAAGTTTAAGCTGGAAGAAACTAAAAGTAAAATCCTTTATAATTAAATACTTAGAATCTGATAATCCAAAACTCCATCAGTTTAACAACTCGGGAATCCATCTCTAGTGGACCCCTAATAAAAATCCCCAAACTGAAAAAAAGTAAAAACTGAAGATAAAATCCAAATCTAATATATGGAAAGAAGTCCTACGTCGTCGGTAGAATGGAAGATCGTCTCTGCTCAGCACGAACAAGTTTTAGACTGGAAATGTCCGATACCTGAAAAATGATGAGTGGGTCAGGCCCACATGCAAGTTCTATACTACTACTACCCAAGCAGAGACCCGATACGCATGTACATCCTAACCAATCCAACAATAGCTAATAGTCCGTAGATAAATATATATATAATCACACTACAGGACTCTCACTGGACTACAGGCCCGTCTCAACCTGACTAGTAGGCACCATGCGAAAACGCACCCAAAGGTGGGCATGACTACCTAGTCCTAGCAGGGTACACATCCAACCATCATAGCCAGCTATGCATCCCAATGCATATACGCTCCCTAACCAACGACTTTGAGACTCAGGCTCATATCGTGGCGCCATAAAAATATATTTAAATTCCATTCCAAACCAACATGTCACTCAATTATTTATTGATCTGACACAAAAGACAGGTAGGACTTAACTTTTGTAGTTAATCCATCCCTTATTCCAGAGTAGGTAGGACTTAGCATTTTTAAGCTAATCCCCCTAGTATGTCACCGTCCTATACCGGTGCATACCAAACATCCATCCAGAATTGATAATATATATATGACAGCATAACATATCAATATCAACATATCCAATCATAAGTATAACAAGAATGTTTAACTAGCAGGCTTGTTCAACACATCCAGTACCTGATTCTCCAACAAATTTTAAATGCAGAGAATAAATATAACCATCCTGTAACTCACAATAAGCATAATAATAACATTTACAGACTTTACATGCTTACTTGTAATTACTCCACAACATCCCACAAGTTGACATAAACAATTTTTTTGTAATCATCAACTAGTTCCTTATTAAGTATTAACTGAATTTATATTAGTTAATAGGCTTAATCCCATACCCCTGTTATATGATTTACATATCAAACGCCTAATTCAATTACTAAATTAAAATTAAACAACTTGAATCATCCGCACAAAGCAACCATGTAAACTTTCTTAAAAGTTTCATACTGTCCCTTCTACTAACCTTCTATGGTATAATATGTATTATCATGCCTTCTGAAGTTTAGTAAGAATTTAAACATCACTGAGAACCTCTAATTGAACTCTCAGTTGCCCCTGGAAACCCATTAATCCAAGCATAGTAGCTAGCAGTCTCGCAGAAAACCAAAAAAAATGAAAACCCTCGAAGGAGCCGGCTCCACCTAGAGTGGAGCCGCCTCCATCACCAAGTAGAGCCGGCTCTACTACAAAGTAGAGCCTGCTCCATCTTTTAATTGAGCCTGCTCTACTTGAAATAGAGCAGGCTCCTTCCCCTGTGCGTCGTTTTTCCAATTCCGGCGGTGTCCGGCTGTATTGATCCTCCAAACCAAATTTCTTGCTGATTAAAATTAAGTCCTTGGGTGTTCAAAAGTTAATTAACTTCCTTGATTAATAATCGCATTCAGTGGGAACAAGAATTAAACAAAATAGTTTAAAAACGATTAACATATATAATACCCCTAATTTTAAAAAGGATATTCCTGGTATTTAATGGTATTTAATTTATTATTTAAGTGCATTTTATTTGATTATGTGTCATTATTTTTTTTATTAGGTGCTTAATTGTTTTCTTTTGTGGTGATTTAATTTATTTAAATGATATTTATTTTTAGTTATTTGATTGAAATTACTTGTTAGTGTTTTAATTATTTAATTGGCATTAATGGTTTAAGTGTAATTGGTTTAGTTATTTGATTGGAATTACTTGTTAGTGTTTTAATTATTTAATTGGCATTAATGGTTTAAGTGTAATTGGTTTAATTATTGTATGCGTGTCTTATTTTATGTGTGTCTTATTTGGTTTAATTGGGTTTACTAATTATTATTTTGTTCAATTAGATTATTTGTTAAGTATTTAATGGTGAATAGGATAATTAGGTAAATACATCTAACTAGGGTTTTAATTACAGTATAAATTAGGGTTTTATATTATAGCCGTCGTAGGTTTCTACGTTAATTGGATGGGCCGGTTAGGATTGTGAGTTGGACTTAAATGAACTTAGGGTTTAGGAAAACTCTATAAGTAGAAGGTAGACGTCTGTGTAGGGTTTTTTAAATAAAGCACACGTTTTGTGGAAGTAGAGAAGGAAAAACGCAGTTTTTCACATTCTGCCAAGGTTTGATCAAAGCTCCGATCCCGTTTCGTCCGTGATCCGATCGAGCTGAATTTTGGAGGAGAGGTTCACGACTCAGTGACGCACAATCTGAACGGTGGAGATCAGATTTTGACCTCAGGAACAGTGATTCGTACTCGTGAACAGTAACTGGGTCGCACAGGTTTTTTTTCCATACTGCCCAGATTTCATCAAACATCCGATCCCGCTTCGTCCGTGGTCCAATCGAGCTGAAATTTGGAGAATAGGTTCATGACTCAGTGTCGCACAATCTAACGGTGCAGATCAGATTTTGAGTTCGGGAATAGTGTTTCGTACCCATGAACAGTAACCGGGTTTTGGAACTCGCCGGGATTTTTTAAGAAAACGACGTTGAAACTTTGAACAAAAGTTTCTGAGACAAGATTCTATCCTTACTCTTTCCCTTAGGCTTCATACTCTTTGCACTCTTAAATGATTTCAGGATTAATGAAGATTAAACCAAACTAAAATGATATCTGTTTTGCTATGAAACTGGTAGTTACAGTAGTGTTGTATACTTGTTCAACCTAGACTAAGCATGTTTGTGGATGCATTGTGGTTCTGTGCTAGTGTAAATTATTGGAAGGATGGGTCTAGATGATAGCTATCTTAACTTCTGTAATAGCAACTGTTGGAACTTAAATACTAGGAGGATTTGAGTTTAACACTAGATCGGTTTTGTGGAACACTATAATTTGAGCATGTCTACATACATACTGTGAATATTGTTTTGATGCTTACATTATCACAGTTAGTATCAACTGTGGAGGTTAGGATTTTGTGATACATACCCTACATATCTGTATGTCATTTGTAAGGTGTTAAATGGAAGTTTTAATTAATTCTGTCTTTATATCAGACTAAAGGGAACAACTTAAATTGGGCATGTATATGTTGTTGTTGTGACCTTGTTTATCAATGCTTATTTTATCACTGCTAACATTGAATGTTGGATGTTGGAATTTAGTTGATATATACTTGATTTATTGGTATTATTGACTACTGGAGGATTGGAAAGTTGGCACCGGTATGGGACGGTGGCATACTAAGGATGGGTTTGGTTTTTAAAACAATACCATTACCCACTTACTTGGAATAAGGATGGGATTAACTAAAAGTTAAGTCCCATGGATTTGTATTGTCATCGCAACTACTTGTTGAGCGGCAATACCAGGGATTTTGGATGGATTTTATATATGTACTGTTATGGTGCCTCGGTATGAGCTTGAGCCTCAGGACCGATGGCTAGGGAGCGTATATGCATCGGGATGTGTAGCTGGCTACAATGGTTGGAGGTGTACCCTGTTTAGGTATAGGTACATATGCCCACTTCGTGTGCGTTTTAGCATGTTACCTCTATTCAGGTTGAGACCGACCTATAGTCCAGTGAGAGTCCTTTAGTGTGACTATATATATATTTACGAACTATTAGCTATTGTTGAATTGTTTAGGATGTACATGCGTATCGGGCCTTTGTTTGGATTGTAGTAGTATAGAACTTGCGCGTGGGCCTGACCCACTTCTATTTTTCAGGTACACGACAGTTCCAGGCTTAGACGTGTTCGTGCTGAGCAGAGGTCTCTATTCACTCTTCCGACGATGTAGGGCTCTCTCTATAGTTTTATTTCTGGACGTTTATTATAGTTGTTCTATCTTCCGTTTGGATGTTTAATAGGGGTCTACTAGAGATGGATTCCCAAGTTGTAAACTGATGGAGTTTTGGAGTTTGGGTTTGATGGATTTTAAAAATTATAATATTTTGCGGATTCTATTTTTAGTTCCTTCCAGCTTTAATTTCATTTCTTAATTTATTTTGTATTCCGTGTTCATTATAAAATATTAATTGTTTGATATTCCCTCGGGTTTGGGCCTGGGTCTGATCAACCCGTGTCTCGGATCCGAGGAGTATCGCAACATGCACCTAAAAGAAAACATACTGTTCAACTTCTTCTCCAACTCCGGCAACTTTGTTCCTCCAACCCAAGTTTCTTGTTGATTTAAAACTAAGTCCTAGGGTATTCCAGAGTAATTTAAATTCATCATTCATTAATTGAATTCAATTGGAACAAGAGTTACACAAAACAGAATAAAACATGTAAAATACTTAATCGGAAACACAACCTGTTTTGAACAAATTCCATGCAACCAAGCAGTTTAATTTAGTTTTTACCCATCCTGAGATTGTGTTAGAGATGCAAAGAACACAGGCCAAAGAGATAGAGCTCGTATATAACTTGCCTTACACCGACGTCGTTCAACAAACTCCGGCCAACTCTCTGTTTCTTCCCTTTGTTGCTTCCCAAATTTCTCCCAGACTCCTCTAAACTTCTCTCTATTTTCTTTATGTCGTGACTAGGGTTTTTGATCTGTAAACCCTAAGTAGTCGTCTAATACTATATTTATAGGCTTAAGTAAAAACTTAAACCCTAATTCTAATTGAAAGAGAATTTTACAACCGACAATATAACAATCATATACTACGTCGGCTACAACAATGACGCTAAAACAAAACCCTAATTAATCCTACTAACGTAAAAACTCATTTACTTAATTAAATCATTTAATAATTAATTCTATTTGAAGAAAACAATTTCATCAAATAATTAAAACCCAATAAATAAACAATTAAAGAATGAAATAGAATAAATAATTTACAACACTTAAACAAGTCACAAAATTCAAATAATTAATTAAATCCAATGAAACAATGAAACCAACAAATTCACAACTAAACACATAAAACACAATTTAAATAATTAAATAAATTCCAGAATTATCCTTGTTAAATTAGGGGTATTACATTCTTTCCCTCTAACAACAGGAATTCCGTCCTCGGAATTCGCTCTTACCTTCTTCCAATATTTCAGGAAATTGCGAGCGAATGCCATCCTCCCATTCCCAAGTGGACTCAGCCTCATTGTGATGACTCCACTGAACACGCACCAAAGGAATAACCTTATTACAAAGGATTTGATCCCGACGATCTATAATACGATACGGTGGTTCCAAATAAGTTGCATTCGGCTGCAACTCAATCTCCCTAACATCGATATGCTGATATCGATCCTCATCTCGCAGAAATTTCTGCAACATGGAAACATGAAACACATTGTGGATGCGATCCAAAGTATCCAGAAGTGCCAACCGATAAGCAACAGCTTCAATGCGGTCCGTAATCATGAATGGACCGACAAATCGTGGTAACAACTTCCCTTTCTTCCCAAAGCGCATAACACCCTTCATAGGAGACACTTTGAGTAGAACCTGATCCCCAACCTGAAACTCCAATGCTCGAGTGCGACGATCAGCATAGCTCTTCTGCCTACTTTCGGCAGTACGCATGCGATCTCGAATAAGAGCTATCTTCTCAGAAGTATCCTTGATGAACTTAGGATCCAAGAATCTGCTCTCATTAACCTCCATCCAACAAACAGGTGATCGACACGGTCGGTCGTATAACGCCTCAATTGGTGCCATCCCAATAGTCTTCTGGAAACTATTGTTATAAGCAAACTCCACAAGTGACAAATAATCCTCCCAGTGTCCCTTGAAATCAAGAACACACGATCGAAGCATATCCTCTATAACCTGATTTACCCTCTCAGTCTGTCCGTCAGTCTGAGGATGATAAGCAGTACTAAGATGTAACTCTGTACCCAAAGCCTGCTGAAAACTCTTCTAGAATCACGACACAAAGCTCGATTCCCTGTCTGATATAATAGACAATAGAATGCCATACAACTTCACAATCTCAGTAGTGTAAAATCTCGCCAACTGCTCCGAGGTGAAATCAGTGCGAATAGGTAAGAAGTGAGCTGACTTGGTCAATCTGTCAATAATGACCCAGATGAAATTGTGATCCTTGAAGGAATTTGGTAATCCCTTCACGAAATCCATAAAAATACTCTCCCATTTCCACTTCGATATTGGTAATGGCTGTAGAGCTCCCGGTGGCCTCTGATGATCAATCTTGATCATCTGACAAGTACTACATTAAGAAATAAAAAGAGCAATGTCTCTTTCTTCATACCTGCCCACCAAAACTGTCGCTTCATATCTTGATACATCTTGTCACCTCCCGGATGTACAGAAAACTCTGAGTGGTGAGTCTCAGTCATCACATCATTCCTTAACCCATCTGCCGAAGGTACTACCAACCATCCCTTGTACCTCAAACCTCTATCAGCCCCAACATAGTAAAATGGGACCCCACCAGAAGTTATCTATGTAACTTTGTCAATGCACTACTAATTCGTAAGTTGTGCCGTCAAAACCTTGTAAATGATAGAAGGTGTAACTACCATACAGGCTATGAAAGCATCTAACAACTTATCCACATTCTTCAAAGTATTACGCTCAGTGGTGAATAAAGCAGAAAGACTACCCACAGATCAGTAACTGAGTGCCTCTGCCACCTCCATTCGCTTGCCCTTGATGATACTGGATAGAGAAGTGATAGTCTTTCACAAACTCCAACCACCTGCGCTGTCTCATATTCAGCTCCCGCTGAGTGAACAAATACTGCAGACTCTTGTGGTCACTAAACAATCTGATGGACTCACCCAACAGATAATGCCTCCAAATACATAATGCAAAGACCACAGCTGCCAACTCCAAATCATGCGTTGGATAATTAAGCTCGTGAGGCTTAAGCTTCCGAGATCCATAAGAGATTAGTCGCTCCTCCTTCATCAAAATGCATCCAAGACCCTGCAACAAAGCATCCGTGCAAACAAGATACTCTATCCCGCACTGTGGTGTAGACAGAATCGGTGCAGAAGTCAACTTCCTTTTGAGCTCATCAAAAGCTCGCTGACCGTGTTCATTCCACATAAACTGCACATCCTTTTTAGTCAGATGAGTGAGTGGTCCGGCTATTTTTGAGAACCCCTGGATGAACCTCCTGTAATATCCCGCTAAACCGAGGAAACTCCGAATCTTGGTAGGTAAAATAGGCTGTCCCCACTCAACAGCTGAAACCTTGGCTGGATCCACCGCTATTCCTTTTTCTGACACCACGTGACCCAAAAACTTCACTTCCCACTGCCAAAATTCACAATTCTCGAACTTGGCATACAACTGGTGCTCACGAAGTGTCTGCAACACAATCCATGGATGCCTAGCATGGTCGTCCTCTGACCTAAAATAGATTAAGATATCATTAATGAAAACAATGACAAACTGATCCGAATAAGCCCTGAAGACTCTGTTCATTAAGTCTATGGACACTGCTGGTGCGTTAGTTGTCCCAAACGGCCTGACACAGAACTCATAAGGTCCATATCTAGCGAGGAACGCTGTCCTCGGAAGATCTTGCTCCCGAACCCGAAGTTGATGACATCCATACCGCAGATCAATCTTAGAGAAATAGGTAGCTCCCTTCAACTGATCAAACAAGTCATCAATCCTGGGCAAATGATACTTGTTACAAATTGTAACCTTGTTCAACTCCCTGAAATCTATACACAAGTGGAGCGAACCATCCTTCTTCTTCACAAATAAAACCGGTGCTCCCCAGGGTGAAGTACTCCTGCGAATGAAACCCTGGCTGAGTAGCTACTGAATCTGATCCCTCAGCTCGCGCATCTCCACCGGTGCCATCCTATACGGTGCCCTAGCAATAAGCGTAGTGCCTAGAGCTAAATCTAACACAAAGTCGATCTCGCGATTAGGCGGCAATCCCTAGAATCTCCTGAAATACATCTAGAAAATCCTGTAGAACTTGTATGCTATCCAATGATACAGTAATCCCCTCCTCCGTTTCCTACTCTATATGAACAAATAGGTACTAATAATTCCGCTAGAACGCGGCATAACGACAATGTAAATATCCTGGCCAAGTGTGGCGAACACAATAGACCTTCCCCAAAATGAATAACTTGAGCATGACAGTGGTAACCAATCCATCCCAAGTATCACGTCACAAGTATACTTATCCAAGACCAAAAGATTTGTTAGAAATCTGAGTTTACCAATATCTAGTGTCACAGGTCCATCCTTTATGATAGTATGCCTCAAACAATTATCCTAAGGTCTATTGTATAAGTGTATCACCAACTCACCTATCAAAATTTCCTATTTTTGAATACTCCGTATAACATAACACACTAAGAAGACAAAAATACTCCGCAATTTTCCCTTTTAGATTTTTTTCTATCCTAGGAATTCCTCCTTCTAAACCAACCCTACTATATAGATTTACAAGTTCTTTTATAAACTCCTTGGTAATCGTTCCGTTTTAACACCACGAACCTATAAGCAAAGCTTTGTGTGTTTGCTCAGATACAAATCACTTCTACTGTGACTTTCCTTCCTGATCGCAATGTACACATTCTATTATAGTTTAATAAAACCATTTATGTACACATCATACACATGCCATCATAAAAACAAATAACCAAAAACCGTGAGTTCACTTTATTAAGAACTTTTCCAAACCAAAACTGTCAAACCAAAAACCGTAAGGTATTTTTAACATAATCCTAATGTACGTGATTATATCCGTACTACACTTTTACTAATACCTCCTCTTTTACTAGTAATTAAAAATATTCTTAAAAGAGTAGTCATCCTTGAACTCCGGTGCCCTCCATTTTGGATGCAACGGTATCTCCTCCAACCTGATCTTCTTCGAGGTCTTCCTCTCTGCTTGGCTCAGCTTCGAGTACCACCGAAATTGTGTTAGGTCCACAGTATGGTGGCCAGTCCCACACACAAGAAACTATCCTTGACTTGTACTCCGATGTAATGCCTATTGACATCAACTCCCTGGTCTCCAATTCCGGCGGTGTCCGGCTGTGTTGATCCTCCAAACCAAATTTCTTGCTGATTAAAATTAAGTCCTTGGGTGTTCAAAAGTTAATTAACTTCCTTGATTAATAATCACATTCAGTGGGAACAAGAATTAAACAAAATAGTATAAAAACGATTAACATGCACCTAAAAGAAAACATGCTGTTCAACTTCTTCTCCAACTCCGGCAACTTTGTTCCTCCAACGCAAGTTTCTTGTTGATTTAAAACTAAGTCCTAGGGTATTCCAGAGTAATTTAAATTCATCATTCATTAATTGAATTCAATTGGAACAAGAGTTACACAAAACAGAATAAAACATGTAAAATACTTAATCGGAAACACAACCTGTTTTGAACACATTCCATGCAACCAAGCAGTTTAATTTAGTTTTTACCCATCCTGAGATTGTGTTAGAGATGCAAAGAACACGGGCCAAAAAGATAGAGCTAGTATAAAACTTGCCTTACACCGACGTCGTTCAACAAACTCCGGCCAACTCTCTGTTTCTTCCCTTTGTTGCTTCCCAAATTTCTCCCAGACTCCTCTAAACTTCTCTCTATTTTCTTTATGTCGTGACTAGGGTTTTTGATCTGTAAACCCTAAGTAGTCGTCTAATACTATATTTATAGGCTTAAGTAAAAACCTAAACCCTAATTCTAATTGAAAAAGAATTATACAACCGATAATATAACAATCCTATACTACGTCGGCTACAACAATGACGCTAAAACAAAACCCTAATTAATCCTACTAACGTAAAAACTCATTTACTTAATTAAATCATTTAATAATTAATTCTATTTGAAGAAAACAATTTCATCAAATAATTAAAACCCAATAAATAAACAATTAAAGAATGAAATAGAATAAATAATTTACAACACTTAAACAAGTCACAAAATTCAAATAATTAATTAAATCCAATGAAACAATGAAACCAACAAATTCATAACTAAACACATAAAACACAATTTAAATAATTAAATAAATTCCAAAATTATCCTTGTTAAATTAGGGGTATTATAGCTGCTTCATAGATCGATTAGTAAGTTACAACATAACTGACATGGGTTTAAGCTCTCCCAAGTCTAATTTCCCATACACCGAGTAAAAAAGAAAATCATGCAATCAAAATACATAAACAGTTAAAATCCCAAATTATAGAACAATCAAACTATAGTAATCGGATTCGGGTTACATCAATGCCTCGAGAGAGGATTTAGCTACTCATGACGATGGAATATATCATCTATGTTGTTGTAGATTTCATCATCATGGATTGCACTCTCTTCTGAGGATCTTCACCTTCAATTCTTCAGATAAAACTCAGAAACCCTAAAAGCTGCCAAATATTTGCAAGAGAAAAGAACTAAAGGAATAAGAGCTTTTTTGTGGCCGTGTGCATCTTTTTATAGAAGCAACTGACTTCTAACAAGAATTGGATGAGCTTTAGGTCTTCTAGGGTCTTTTGGGCGGCCCATTTAGGACTTATTATGACTTAATTAGAATTAATCCCACAATTAAAAAGTCTGACTTAAGAGGAAAGGCTAAAGCAGAGAAGTTTCTACTTGAGCTTTTTGGCTGGTGCTCGAGCCTTTGCATTTTGCTCGAGCAGGAATTCTATACTTAGCCATTTTTCTCTAATATATTTCTGATGCATCTTTTTCATTAACACTTAGAATATTTTGGGACTTCTTCTTCAGGGTGCTCGAGCTTTTTGTATTATGTTCGAGTTTTTTGGATAGTGCTCGAGCTTTTTGACATCTGCTCGAACTCTGGCAACATGGAACTTTCGAGCCCTCTTTTCATATTTCGAGGAAGTTTATGCTCGAGCCTTTTTGCAAAGGATCGAGCACGTTAGACTTCTGTTCGAGCAAGAATATTTATGCTCGAGCCTTTTTACCTTAGTTGTATTTCTTGCTTCAGTGAACTTTGTGCTCGAGCTAGGGAACTTGTGCTTGAGTTTTTGCACTTGAACTTTTCCAAAATCACCATTTTGACTCCAAGCTTGCTTCAGATGATCGGGAACAACTCCGTAAGCTTCGATATCAGTCTTTAAGTCTCCAGAATCCCGATTTTATCCTTTTCTTTGGGAAAGTACCTACAAAAGCAAATAAACTAAAATCAATCTAAAATTGGATAGAAGTATCACTTAAGGTCTTAACATACGCACGTTTAGAGGCTTGAATATGTAATTTTCATCGCTTATCAGCTGTCTCCACTAAGAACATAACTCGTGCGTGGGTGTGAAAATGGGAAGGTGTTTATATGTATTGATGCTATATCTAAATGGTATGAGGCCTTTTGGGCTAAAATGTAAGAACAAAATCGTCAGATTCGGGGCCCAAAGCAGACAATATCTTTGAGACTATTCATACCAACCCTAAACAAGTTTTAAGGAATGGGAGCTTCAATTTATTCATAGTGAAGGTGTTTAATATGCTCCATGGACGTAACTCTAAGTTTTGGGTGAATCACGCATATATATCTTGTGTTCTAGTGATTATTTTCCTTTTGAATGCAACGTGTGTTTTACTCCTCAAACATCTTTTATTTTTGAGTTTCTGCCACAGTAAGTGGTATTAGAGCATCTGTTCCACAAGAATCGGTATTAGAACATCCAGTTATATTTGGGGTGGATTTGTTACAAAGGTGTTTACCATTGGGAAACAAGTGTGATTATACAAAACTAAAAGGGATTTATTTATTTATTTATTTTATTTTTACTTATTTATTTTTTTGTAATTTATCCAAATCTACAGAGATAACTATAATTTACATTATATATTGATACATATCAATATTTATACTATTATTAAAAGAACAAGATGTTTCAAATAATTGATTTATAAATAAAATATATATACTATTAAAAGTACAAGTTCAAATAATTCATTTATAAATAAAATAATAAAATAAATTATCAATTAAAATATTAATTATATTCTAGCCAAAATTCCTTTTACTGATCTATAAATAGAATAATAAAATAAGTTACGAATGTATATGCATATCTATATCTATATCTATATCTATATATATTTATACTATTATTAAAAGTAGTGTTTGTATTTCAAATCATTGTTTTATAAATAAAATATTTATATTATTATTATTATTAAAAGTATAAGTTGAAATTATTAATTTATAAATAAAATAATAAAATAAGTTATAAATTAAAATAATAATCCTAAGGATTCCCATCATTGATTTATATACTATTAGTACAAGGAGGTGTTAAGGTATTTTAAATAATTAATTTATAAATAAAATATTTAAATAATACAAGTTAAAATAATAAAATAAATTATAAATTAAAATAATAAAATAAATTATAAATTAAAATAATAATCCTATTCCATTCAGGATTCCATCATTTGAATGATAAAGAAAATAAGTTATCAATTAAAATAATAATCCTATTCTATTATGTACATATTGAAATTGTAAATTTTCTTAGTTTATATTACTCCTTTATGGTTTTGTAACCACTGCGAACAAGAGGGGGAGAGGGACGGAGCAAGGGCAAAGCAATAATGATCGAGAAGGCAAAGAAAAGAAATCGATCATGCAAAAAGACCACGGCGGACGTGATTGTATCCACTGCGAAGAGGAGAAAAGCCTTGCAAATTAGAAGAAGAGGCAGAGGAGGGGCCAAAGCAACAGCGACGACGGCGGAGAAAAGGTCTCAGTCATGCCTCATAAATCGTCTTCCTCGAGATGCTCTCATGGCTATACTTTCTACGCTGCGAGTCAAATCTCTCTTGCAATTGAGGTGCGTATGCAAGTCCTGGTACACTTTAATCTCCAACATCCACTTCGTTAAAACGCATCTCAATCGATCCATCACAAGTCCCAATATCCTAAGACAAAGACAACACATTTTGATTAGTAATAACCTAATACCCGATTGTCCCTACGCCTTCAGCCTCGAATCAGCCGCTGATAACGACGAGGGCGACATTGAGGCTTATGTTGTAGAGATCGATTATATCGTTGAGAAAGAGCAGAGTCCCTGCAGTATAATTGGTTCTTGCCATGGGTTGTTGTGCCTGAAGTTCGGGGCAAGAGCTTTTTATGTATGTAATCTCTCAACCAGAGAGTCCAAGCGAATACCTGACTTCAAATTCTCTTATTGGAAAAATTTTTATATATTGGGATTTGGCTATGATCACTCCGTCGATGATTACAAACTGGTGAAAGGAGATAAAAATAGCTTCCATGTATATTCACTAAGAACTGATTCGTGGAAAAAAGTTCAAGGCTTTCCTAACAATCACTGGCCTATCACTCATGGGATACTGCTGAATGGAGCCATCCACTGGCTCTATGTTGATAAAGATTCACTTCTGCCAACAAAGATTGTTGCTTTCTGTTTGGCGGACGAGAAATTTTTGGAGTTTCCCGTGCCTACTCTCGCTGTTGGTATCGTATTCAACTTTGGGTTGCTTGGGGGATGTCTTTGTATACTACCATTTTGTGGTAATGAATTTTGGCTTATGAAGGAATACGGAGTGACACAGTCCTGGACCAAAGTTGTGATTGAAATCCCATCTGTCAGAATCCATACATTAGCTTTGTTGAAGAATCATGAAGCCATATTAAAGATAGACTCCAAGAAGTTAGTTCTATACAACACAAGAGAGAGAACATACAGGGATCTGGTACTTCGGGATTTCCCAGATGTGAATAAGATCCTCAATGCGGAAGCTTATGTGGAGAGCCTTGTATCACCCTGTCAATAAATTAATTCCAGGATGGAGGATGACTGGAAAGGTATGCCAAATAGCTAAATTATGTCTTTTTCACTGTATGTTTGAATTCAATGAACCAAGAATCGTTCCCTCTGTGCTTGCATTAATATACTTGAGGTTTTCAACATGTTAGGAGGGTTTTGGTGTTTGATTGTTTTGTTTATATTTCTATATATAAATATAATATTTGTTAATGAAACCTTAGTGACTTGTTTGTCTACCTGTTGAATATTTGAGTTTTAATTGAGTATATAGAAATTTGCCATCGTTCTTCAATTGCATTTGGAGAAGTAACCTCAACAAAAAAGTATTGAATGATGCGAATGTCGTGCAAGCTTTTGGTTTTTGGAAAAGTTCAAAATTACTGAATGCTTGGATATTGTGGCGCAAATCAAAGCCAGATAATTTGCTAAAACTTCTCGAAACAGTTTTCCCATTGTCATCTTCTTCACAACTCACAATGAAAGTATAGGCTCAAAGTGGGGAGAAAGCAACATAGAGACATTTTGGTGATATATATATATATATATATATATATGTATATATATTTCGTAAATATTTTGGTAATATCAATTAAATATTGATTATTTATTTATATTATTATTATTTTTTACGCCCCCCATATGCAAAAGAGAACCAAGAGAAAGGAAACCAGAATTCACAAAGAAACTTCACCAGGGAATCATATTCCATGCTCATTGTAAATCTTTGTTTTTAGTGGATACTTCCACTCCACATGAATAAGATATTGTAAACTTGACATCCTCAGTTATACACTTGATGACTGTTGTTTCATCCTTGTAACAGTTAGCCTTATCCATTTTGTTTCTTTCTTCCAAGTGTGATAGACCATAGCAGCTAAGGCAACTTTGTGAATGACATTAGCCCACCGTTTCCCTCCCAGGTTGGAACCACTCCTGTGACGGCCCTGGTTTTAGGTCAGCGCATTCTGTGATCAACCGAACGTAGATCCGATAATGAATCTAGAATGCGGAAGTAAGAAATAAGACAACGATCTCCCAAGGCACAACACACCTCTAAGACACTTTAATGACCTTCCATGAGGTCGTGGAACTCAATGAGAACTGACGCGGAAGTAAAAGATCGGAAACATGACAAATAAGCCCCAGGGTCAAAATAGTCATTTCAAATATCAAGGTTAAAACTTAATTAAGCCAATGGAACCCTTAAATCGATTTTAATTAATTCATTTAATTAAAATTTTTAGATTTTCATACTCATCCAAATGCTCCAAAATTAAAGTATGTTAAAGAGCATGCCAAGACTTAATTTAATAGCCTATCACAAGTTAATTTCATGCAAGGTACGGTTATGGGAATTAATCTTTCACAAAAGAAAAATATTAAATAAAAGTTGCAATTCTTATTCAAATGACCCAAATTTAATATATGTCAACAACCATACCAAGGCCAAATTTACTAGCATGCTATACTTTAATTCTAAGTTATACACATCCTTGAGAATTAAATTCTATACAAGGAAAATAATTAAATTAAATTCTAAGATTAATACAAAAAATGCATACAAGTGGTATAAGCTTATAAAATCATCAATACAACATAAATAAAAGCATAAGACATCCCCTACCTCAATTTGTGATGAAAATCTCAAAAGCCACCAAAATGAAACGGCTCCGAATTCGACAATATTTCGGGGTTTTGTTGGGGACAACGCCGTGAACATTAAACTCCAAAGAGGACCTACCAAAATCTTAACTTGACCTCAAACCCGAACTCAAAAATTGGCCAAAAAGGGGTTCTAATAAAGGGGAAAGATGCGCGTAGTCAGGACAAACACAAAATGCAAAGGCACTATGATTTTTTAACAAAGGGAAGAAGGTTTAATTGAGAGAAGAAGGGTGGCAGCCCCCCTCGGGCTGCCATGGCAGCTGCTGGTCGTGCATGAAGGGAGGAGAAGATGACTTTTAACTTTATAACCCCTTATTTATAGTAAAACCCTAAAAGTGCCCCGCCGGGTCCGGAAAAGTGGAATTTGAGCAGACACGCTCAAACGGCAAAATTTCGTGAACGAAAAAGAACCGAAATGAGAAAATATGAATAACGGAAGAAACGACGTAAAAAATCGAGTCCCGATATGCCCCAAACAAGTTCGGCGGCAACCGGGCCCAGAAACCCTGAAACTGGAGAAAAACGACCAGAAGGAAATTCTAAGAGCACACAACTCGACAAAATGTGAAAATGAATCCCGTACGAGGATGCAGGCTCAAAACGAGGCATTTTTTGCAACAACTTTCATTAATTGCACAATGGCCCCTCCAAAAAGTGAAAACTGCAATAATGACCCAGAATAAAAATATCTTCCAAAAATATTTTCTTAAAAACCCCTGAAATAAAATATCTTCAAAATATATTTGTGAAAAACACTCCAAGAAAAGAAAAAGATTTTGAAAAATTATGAAACCATACCCCTATGGACATCGGGAGCAACCAGAGTACTTTACTGCAAAAGTAAAGATACATATTTCGTGGAAACCACTTAGAATGAAGATACGTGAAGTCAAAAACCAACTCCGAGCATGGAAAGTGAGGTTTTGCCAAAAAGTGACAAACGAGGAAAAGACAATAGGGAAAAGGACGAAAAGTGAATAGTGTCCAAAAAGTGAAAATGTGGAAATGACTCGGTCCTTAAAGGAAGTTTTCAATCCAAGGGAAAGAGTTTCGGAAACCATTTCTGTGCACTCGAGACGACACTAAGTGTCGAGAAACAGAATTCAGAAAAGAAAATTAAACGAAAAAAATTTATCCGTAAAATTTGTGAAAAAGGAAAGGGAGGAAAATGACCGGGTCATTACAACATACCCTCCTTAAAGGAATTTCGTCCCCGAAATTAGGAACATCTGAGGAGAACAGAACTAAGACTGAATGCAAGGTCAAACCAAAGAACAGACCTTAAGGTGCTAAAGGGCAACTCCAAAAGCCTGAAGATCATCCGAAGGAAAACGAAAACCAAGAACTGAGAGACAATTCCCTGAACGAATCGGTATATTAACTCAATGTTAATAACCGAAAGAATCCCAAGACAACGACAAATCGGATCAAAACAGATGGTTAAGAATGACATGGCAGTACGAAAAATAACCAGAACCTGTCCACACTTACTTGTCAGTAAGGTAGCATGACAGTATAAGGTACTAGTTCATAACATGCCCCCAACAGATCAACTCAGAAAGAAACTTTTCGATACAAATGACATCAATGTCGAAAATGATCATTACCAAAAGCACTACGGAAACCAAGCATCTGCGAGAGTTAGGGTAGTTAATCCCAAAACTCAAACAACAATGTCATTGGTGCCGTTACACTTAAGGCCTTAAATCCCTAACGCTGGAGTAACAGCGACCCCCACATCTGAAAATGCTATAACAACAACACCAGTCACGAATCCACAGCCTGACAAGTCTATGCCCTCAAGCCAATGGATTGGACCCACAAAACCAAAAACCTATGCACCGATCTGAAGTAGACCTACATACAGAAGACAAAACGTAGGGTTAAAATCCCTATAGTGGACAATTAAAACCTCAAAATGCAAGTCTACAACGTAGCTCACACATCTCTATCCCAACAACCAAGGTTACAAAACCCAACATAAGTGCAGGAAAGATGAAATAGTATAAACCAAATACTCACATAGTGCATACTCGCAAAAATTAAATGACATAAATCAAATAATATTATAGTACTGAACACACAGTACACATAAGGTAAACCAAATAAACCACCTATCACATAGGGGTCAAACAAATAGCGACGCGCTATACCCTACCAACGGCATAAACATGGTAAGCAAATATTGTATAAGCAACGTATCATATACATTCTCATATAACTACCACATAGTCATAAATCCTAAACATATTTCTAAGGCATGCCCGAAAACAATGGGGCTCATAAATATGTTAAAGTGATCATACAAATGGCAAGTTCGTAAAATCAAAAGAAATGAATGGAATGCCTCTCAAAAGGAACAACGTCTCAGAAAAGGTAACACTTCCAATCTCTCACTACGAGGAAAGGAATCATTCCCCCTAATAACCACTAAGGTCTCCTAAATATAAAGTCAACACGTTTTTCCTAAGACCAGCTCATTCCCTGATGGAATCCCAACACTACACGAAACAAGGCAACAACGAAATGGACAGCCTCAAGGCTAACCGTTACAAGACATCAACGAGAAAACCCCCAAACCAAGATGCCAACGAGCTCGATAGGAACTCTATAGCATTCTACCAGAACCCTAATACAACGCCCCCCAAGTCTCTAATGACAAGGAAGAGTAATTAATTGCACCAACACAATTAATTACACGAAACCACTCACATCCCAATCGTAGCCCGTAAGAGCTAACCAAGGCAATACAAGAAGGATCCTAGGTCAACACACCCATCCAAATCCCGAAACCATAGCCCTAAGAAGACAAGACACAAGAATCTCGCCCTGAGGCTCACAAGGCAACTTCCCAACTCCCTAAGGAAGGATTCGAGTCAGTCCTGACTCATCGTCCTATGACGCTAGAAACAAAGACCTCAATGACATCATGATGTCAAGACCACTATGAAGTCCTAAGAGATGACACCGACACCTCCAACGCCACTATGACCACATCAGAAAAAGACGAAAGAAAATGAGACGAAACAGTGTCTTCGTGGCCTACGTCTCATCTCGCTAGACAAATACTACAACCTTACGCTCACCTGAGCCCTAACAAGAATACTCTCCGCGAGTCAAGACTGTGACGCTATATGCGTGGAAAGGAAACGAGATCAATAATAACACGAGTTATTATGATCGAATGTAACTCACACTATGAATGTACCAAACACAAAGCAAGACAGGGTATGCAACATACGGTCATGCTAAAGCAATCAAAGAAAGCTGGTTAAACAATTAAGTACTTAAGTAAATAAGCGTACATGTCAAACAAGGATGCTCTTAAACACATAAGCATATAAGTATAGAGACATGTCATAATACCAAACGTGTTATCAAAAAACACATAAACATGTTATAATACCGAAACATGTTAACAAACAGCATATACATACGTATAACATAGCAACAAAAACGTGATATGCACCCAAAATCCGTTGTCCAAAGTATTCAAACCTAGGAGCTCTGTTACCACTTGTGACGGCCCTGGTTTTTAGGCAGCGCGTCCTATGATGAACCGAACGTAGATCCGATAACGAATCCAGAATGCGGAAGCAAGAAACAAGACAATGGTCTCCCAAGGCACAACACACCTCTAAGACACTTTGATGACCTTCCATGAGGTCGTGGAACTCAATGAGAACTGATGCGGAAGTAAAAAATTGGAAACATGACAAATAAGCCTTGGGGCAAAATAGTCATTTCAAATATCAAGGTTAAAACTCAATTGAGTCAATGGAACCCTTAAATCGATTTTAATTAATTCATTTAATTAAAATCTTTAGATTTTCATACTCATCCAAGTGCTCCAAAATTAAAGTATGTTAAAGAGGATGCCAAGACTTAATTTAATAGCCTATCACAAGTTAATTTATGCAAGGTACGGCCATGAGAATTAATTTTTCACAAAAGAAAAATGTTAATTAAAAGTTGCAATTCTTATTCAACTGACCCAAATTTAATATATGTCAACAACCATACTAAGGCCAAATTTAATAGCATGCTATTCTTTAATTTTAAGTTATACGCATCCTTGAGAATTAAATCCTATACAAGGAAAATAATTAAATTAAATTGTAGGATTAATACAAAACATGCATACAAGTGGTATAAGTTTATAAAATCATCAATACAACATAAATAAAAGCCTAAGACATCCCTTACCTCAATTTGAGATGAAAATCTCAAAAGTCACCAAAATGAAACGACTTCGTATCCGACAATACTTCGGGGTTTTGTCGGGGATAACGCCGTGAACGTTAAACTCCAAAGAGGACCTACAAAAATCTTAACTTGACCTCAAACCCGAACTCAAAAGTTGGCCAAAAAGGGATTCTAATAAGGGGGAAAGATACGCGTAGTCAAGACAAACACAAAACGCAAAGGCACTATGACTTTTTAACAAAGGGAAGAAGCTTTAATTGAGAGAAGAAGGGTGGCAGCTGCTGGTCGTGCATGAAGAGAGGAGAAGATGACTTTTTAATTTTATAACCCCCTATTTATAGTAAAACCCTAAAAGTGCCCCGAAAAGGCCTTGCCGGGTCCGGAAAAGTGGAATTTGAGCAGACGCGCTCAAACGGCAAAACTCCGTGAATGAAAAAGAACCGAAATGAGAAAATATGAACAAAGGAAGAAATGGCGTAAAAAATCGAGTCCCGAGCAGAGAGATATGCCCCGAACAAGTTCGGCGGCAACCGGGGCCAGAAACCCTGAAACTGGAGAAAAACGACCAGAAGGAAATTCTAAGAGCACACAACTCGAAAAAATGTGAAAATGAATCCCGTACGAGGATCCAGCCTCAAAACGAGACATTTTTTGCAATAACTTTCATTAATTGCACAATGGCCCCTCCAAAAAGTGAAAACTGCACTAATGACCCAGAATGAAAATATCTTTAAAAAATATTTTCTGAAAAACTCCTGAAATAAAATTTTTTCGAAAGATATTTATGAAAAACACTCCAAGAAAAGAAAAAGATTCTGAAAAACTATGCATCCATTCCCCTATGGACACCGAGAGCAATTAGAGTACTTTACTGCAAAAGTAAGATACGTATTTCATGGAAACCACTTAGAATGAAGATACGTGAAGTCAAAAACCAACTCCGAGCATGGAGAGTGAGGTTGTGCCAAAAAGTGACAAACGGGGAAAAGACAAAATAGGGAAAAGGACAAAAAGCGAATAGTGTCCAAAAAGTGAAAATGTAGAAATGACTCGATACTTAAAGGAAGTTGTCAATCCAAGGGAAAGAGTCTCGGAAACCATTTATGTGCATTCAAGACGACACTAAGCGTCGAGAAACAGAACTCGGAAAAGAAAATTAAACGAAAAAAATTTATCCGTAAAATTTGAGAAAAAGGAAAGGGAGGAAAATGACCGGGTCATTACAACTCCACTCCAAATGTGGGACACAGAATCTTTAATGCTTTTCATATTCACAGAATCAACTCCTGACCAATCCCATTTCCCATTTCCCATATCCCAATTTTCAGAATGTCAGCCACTTTTGCTTCTTTGTCCAAAGTTCCAAACCTGATTCATGTATAATTCTATACCCTTTAGCCAATGCAATAGGTCAACAAGGCAGCCTGTAATCCAGCTAGATAGAAGTATCTCTCCCATTTCCAATCACATGCTTAAATTTCACCCTTAAAGTGTCTCTCAGTAACAACAATTGTATCGAACACTAAGATGCTGTGGTAGGAACCTTAACCTGCCAGAAACTTTTACCTTTTAAAAGGTTAGCTTTGATCCAATCTGTCCAAAGGTTCTCGGATTGATTAGGACTAAGGATGTGCCGTGCATGTTTAGAGAATTCAGCTCTGTTCCAAGTAATAATATCCTTAATGCCCAAACCTTCCTCGTTCTTTGGGACACAAACATCAGACCAAGGAACTTTGCTTCCTCCTTTAGTCAAGGATTGCCCCTTCCATAGAGATCTCTTCAAGGTTTGCTGTATGACATCAAGAACTTTTTTTGTCGGGCAAAATCAGAATGCTTGACCAATACACCTGAACAGAGAATATGACTGCCTTTATGAGCTATAATCTTCCTGCATAAGACATGAAGTTTGTGTTCCAACTCTGAACTTTTATATGCTCAATAGAGGTCTGTAGTCCCCTAAAGCTTTGTATTATGCTCAAATAGAATTGATAGCTTCCTTGTCTTGATCTGTAACTCTAGAGAAATAGCTCCTGCGCTTAGACATGTTGGATTTAGACCTGATAAGGAGGAAAATTTATAGAGGATCTCTTTGGTAGCTTTCATAGATTCTATGGAACCATAAAAAAATATAAATAGATCGTAGTGAAGCGTATATGTGTCAAATTAGTTCAACACCTTTCCAATGATATCTGAAGCTTCCTTTCTCAATAACTTTCCTCATGAATTCCATTTCGCACCTCATTGCCCAAACTAACATGTATAGGGATAGTGCATCCCCTTGTCTAATGCCTCTTCCACTGTTAAAAAACCCACAAAGCTCACCACTAAAAGCTACTAAAAAGGTAAGGGATGGAATACACATTTGAACATAATCAATAAAAATGGAGGAAAACTTCATAGACTTCATAACTGAAATGATGAAGCCCCAGTTAACGGTATCATAGACTTTCAAGCACATTTAGCTGGTTTAAGAGCTTTATGATCTCTTAATAGTTCTTATAACAGCATGATATTGTCTGTGATCCTTGTCCTTGATAAATATTGTTTTATTAGGAGCAAGGAGTTGGTTAAAAAGGGGTTTCAGTCTTATGACTGAGATCTTACTCATGCAATTAACATAATATGAGAATGATAAATATGATCAATTATAGAGAAATAGATGATTCACTTAAAAATATGGGTGATAATAAAATGGCGGGACTTGGCAACGTACGAATAGAAGCTAGGAGAACTCTCTGAAATGTAGGAATTTTTTTTTTTTTTGATAAGTAAAAGTAACATTAAAAAAAGTGTTCAAAAGGAAACGCGCCCCAATTACAAAAGTGGAACCGGTACTAAGCCCCAAAGAATCTAAGAAAGTAATTAAATCATCAGAAGAACAAAAGCTCCTCTTCACATAATTGAAAAGAGAACGAAGAATGTAAAGTTTGACCATTGCCCTAGGCGACTCTTTCCCTTCGAACATTCTCTTATTTCTCTCCTTCCAAATGCACCACCATACACAATGTGGTACAATTCTCCATAAATCGCGAACATCTCTTCTCACTCGACATCCTCTCCAAACATGAATTAATTCTTTAGTAGATCGTGGCATAGCCCAACACATGCCAAACAACCCAACAATAAGATTCCAACAGTCGTTCGCCACAGGGCAATGCAAAAGGAGGTGATCAACGGACTCCTCATCATCCTTGCATAGACAACACCGATTAACAATACAATTGCCCCTTTTTCTCAAGTTATCAATTGTCAGAATCTTTCCCCACACAGCGGTCCAGACAAAGAAAGCCACCCTAGTTGGAGCCATAAACCGCCAAATAGTTTTCCACGGGAAGTCTCAATTAACAAAATTAGACAAACATAAGAACAAGGATCTAACTTTGAAACGACCGTGGGAAGAAGGAACCCAAATCAAAACGTTATTATCTCTGCCAACGCCCTCCTGCCGATACAGAAGATCAAGAAAAACACATACCTCGTCCATCTCCCAATCTTGAAAAGAGCGCAAAAAATGCACATCCCACGTAAACCCGCTGCTATCAAGCCGATAACAGTCAACTACGTAGGCGTGTTTATTAACAACAATACTGAATAATTTAGGAAATGTACGAGAGAGTGGCTGATCCCCACACCAAAGATCTTCCCAAAACTGAATGCGACAACCATCACGGAGTTTGAATCTGATATGAGCAGAACAAGCATCCCACCCCTTCTGAATAGCCTTCCATGTCCCTACTCCTCCCACAAGGGTAACCGGACGTGTAGACCAACCTCCAGCCTCTTCCCCAAACCGACAAGAAACTAACCTGCGCCATGGACGATGTCTTTCCCTCCCATATCTCCATAACCATTTACCCAGGAGAGCTTGATTGAAAGGAACTAAACGTCTTATTCCAAGTCCACCCAATTTCACAGGCTTACAAACTTCCTCCCATCTGACAAGGTGGTACTTGAACTCATCGTCCTTTCCTGCCTATAGGAAATCCCTTTGAATTTTTTCAATCGTATCTGCAACGGAACAAGGGATTTGGAACATAGAAAGAAAATAAGTGGGAAGGCTCGATAACGTATTCTTGATAAGAGTAACTTTACCCCCCTTTGACAAGTATTGCTTCTTCCATCCTGCCAATCTCTTCGCATACCTGTAAATCACGGAATCCCAACTCCCCACTAACCTTGAAGAAACCCCTAGGGGCAAGCCCAAATAAGGAATAGGGAATGAGCTCACCTTGCATCCAAGGACTGCAGCTAAAGAGGAAATATCCTGAACATTCCCTACTGGGACAAGCACACTTGTAGCCACATTGACCTTTAGCTCGGAAACTACCTGAAAACAAGTCAATATACACCTCAAGTATCGAAGTTGAGACACATCAGCATAACAGAAAGCCAGGGTATCATCTGCAAAGAGTAAATGAGAAATCTCTATCTGATGGACTAAATCTCTACCCACCCTCAATCCCTTTATAAAACCAAGGTCCTCTGCCCTGCGCATAAGTCTGTTTAACCCCTCCATAACAACACGAAAAAAGAAAGATGACAAAGGATCTCCCTGTCTTATACCCCGAGGGCAACCAAAGAAATCAGCGGAAGAACCATTCACAAGAACTGAAAACTTGACAGACGAAAGACAGGTCTCAATCCACTTCCTCCATTTACTTCCAAACCCCATTCTTTGTAACAAATAGAGTAGGAAATTCCAATTCACATGATCATATGTAGGAATTGAATGACTTACAAATTTATTCAATAAATTTCTAAAAAAGGAACGATGCCTAATGAATGGAGAAAAAGTGCAATTGTCGTTTACCAACAAAAAGAGAAGCACAATTGTCCTTATAGACAAAAATAAAGGTGATATTCAAAATTATGGTAATTATCAAGAAACTAAATTAATGAGTCTTAAAGGGAAATGTGGGAAAGAGTTATAGAACAAAGATTAAGGAATGTTACCTCAGTGTCCGAAAATCAATTTAGTTTTATGCCAGGTAGATCTACTGTGAAGGCCATTTATTTACTTATATAATTGTAGAAGAATGTAGAAGTAATCAAACAGATCTAAGTGTGGTTTTTATAGACTTATAGAAGGCATATGATCGAGTTTAAAAGGATGTAATTTGGTGAACTTTACGTAGAAAACGAGTCCCTTTTCATCTTATTAATGTTATTAAGAATATGTATATGGATAGCAAAACTAGGGTTCACACTACATGTGGAGAAACTAAAGATTTCTCTGTTGAAGTGGGACTACACCAAGGGTCAGTACTTAGCCTATACCGTTTTTCACCAGGCTTAGATGAAATAACGAAAGATATCAAAAGGATATCCCATGATGTATGTTGTTTGCAGATGACATAGTGTTGTTGGATACTTTTGAGTGCTTGGGAACAAAATTAGAAACTTGGTGAAATGCATTAGAAGCAAAAGGTTTAAAAAATAGTAAACTAAAACAGAATATATGGAACTTAAATTTAATAAAGGCTTTGGAAAGTATATAACAATAGCAAGTCTAAGACCACAAGTTTACTCAAAATCATTATTTTCAATTCTCGGATTAGAAATTCAAAAAAAAAAAAATGGTTTTGTTGGACAAATATGCTTGATGTTTCTCATGTAAAGATGGCTGCGTATTTGTCTGATTAACCATAATATAGTCAATTTTTAATTGAGGGCTTGCTGCATTGTACCTAGAGTTTAAACTTCGCTTATCATATTTTTGGAGTTTCTGCTCCAGATTCACCATGTTCAAAATCAACACAACTCTGTGAAATTTACCATTGGGCATATTCTACATGATTCCCGAGAACTGCTTATTTTAGTTCCTGGCCAAAGCAAACATTTTTGCGCCTCCTTGACATTTTTGGGCATATTCTACATGATTTTTAAGAACTACTTATTCTAGTTCCTGGCCAAAGCTAACATTTTTGCACCTCCTTAACATTTCTACTCTCCTAGTCACAACCCCACACCCCCCACCCCCACCCCCGGGCCCAAAAAATAATAATAAGATAGGACAATTCATAGCTCCTTCAATCTCGTTAAACTTGGTTGTTCCTTTTGAAAATAAATGACTAAAGCATGACAAGTATGTTTTGCTGGAATCATATGTGTAATGGGATTTATGATGCATCTATGACCTCCTTAACATTATTAATTTTTATGGTTTCCTACACAGTATATATGAGTTGGACACTTGGACCTCCTTAACTTTCTACTGTACTTGTGAAAATAAAAATCAGAGGACATTGATAAATTTTTTTGTTCCCCCTTATCAACCTGAATTATTGGTAGCATTCTGTTTAATTGCTTCTTTTTTCCCTGGAAATTTAGATTTTATTAAAAGAAACAGACTTAAAGCTACAAGGAGCATACCCTAGGAGAGAAGAAACAACTCAAAAAGGACAGCAACAAAAACAAAGAAAGGAATATAGCTGACAGCTAAAATAAAAATATGCAAATCTAAGTACGTGCCTCAATTAGAGCACCAAGAGCAAAGCTAAATTCTCTGGTTCATTGAGAAAGGGAGTTATACATAAATGAGATATTCTAACAAGTATATTCTAATTTTTCCAGAATTCTTGCACAACTCTTCGCAAAACCTTTATTGCTCCTGAAATGTATCTCCAGCCCAATACTCAGCTACCAATGCACTCCTCCATATACAGCTCCTCTATTACATCTTCGACTTAAGTAGAAATATTTTTATAATGATGGACTCTGATTGAAGGTGGTATTGGCATACTTTGTGAGAGAGTTGGTCCAGCTAAATCAGTTGAAAATAAAATATTTTTTTTGGAAAAGTATTTGTTGTTGTATTAATAATTTGTAATTGTATTTTTCGCTTTGCAAAGAGGACATATCAATTATAGCGGTTTTGTTTTTGATGATTTGTTGAATCCCCCTCCCCACACATAAGTCAAATAAATTATGAAATGTTTACTTTTATAAACAAATCAATAAACATAAATTTTTAATGAATTTTGGAGGTTTTTTATTGAATTTTTTTAGACCATTTAACACAAACATTGACTTACTTATAAATTCAAAGTCTTGTTCCTATTAAAAATGCATCGTAATAATATTTTTTACTAAATTAATGAGTAATAATATGTTTAAACATTAAATAATTTAAAATTCATATCATAAATAATACTCTCTCCGTCCCACAAAAAATGTCATGTTTGGGGAACTGTGACTCACAACTGAGTCACAGTTCCCCAAACATGACATTTTTTTTGGGACGGAGGGAGTATGTGATATAATAAAATAATACTCGTAATAATAATACAATTCAAAATTAGCATTTAGAATATAATTAATAAATTTATGTTTTTTTTCGCATTTTTGAACAAATACCATCACTAAAGAGTAAAGATACTATAAAGAAATATAATATATATATAACCTTCTTCAACTGATGGACCCGTTTCATCTGATGGACCTAGTTTTATGAATTCTGATTTTCCAAAGGACGGACGGCGTGAGGTGCGGCCTTTACAAGGTCGTCGGCTGAGAAATAAGAAAAAGCTTCTTCTCCCTGCAATCCGAAGGAGATGGTCTCGCAGGGAGAAACAGAAATGGGTGGTGAATAGCATGTCTGCTTCATCTTCGGGTAAGTCCACCTCTCAGCCGAGATGCTCTCTTCTTCATCCTTCCTCTTCCTCTTCCTCTTCTTCTCCTCCTTGTGGGGTGACAAAGCGGTGTACCGGATTGGGGAAGGAAGGGTTGTCCTCTTTTTCCAAAAGGTTGTCTCCGGTTTTTGAGGTAGCATCGGAGAAGCGTTTGGCTGAGCAGATTTGCAATGGGCAGGGTTGTTTGGTGGGATCCGTGGGGTCTCTTGATAAGAAACGGGAGGGCGTCACTGTTTGTGTGGGACGGGATGTGCAAATATGTTTGGATGATGTTTCTGCTACTGCTTTGTTAAAGGACCTACGGGTTCACTTGGCATTGAAAGACTTTCAGGTTGAGCCAGGGGGCCTTCTTTCAGATGAGGAATTTGGGACTCCGATGGATGGTTGCGCTCCTTTCACCTCTGTTCCTGAGGATTGGGAGGGAGTTTCGTGTTCTTCTCTTGATGGGGAGCTGGGGTTGATTCAGTGGGAAGGAGCTGAGCAGGCTGTGGAGACGTGTGTTCCTTTGGCTGTCATTCGACCAGAAGAGGAGTGTTCGGAAGGTGTTGCTGATGTTGTTGGAAGGGGGGTTGTGGAGGAGGAGTGGTTTCGAGGAAAAGGGGTAGAGGTGGGCTCTCTTTTGGGAGTGTCTTTTGAAGGGCGAATGGAGGAGCCATTGAGTATGTTCCATGGTATCCTTAATTCACAGCTTTTTGAAAGAATGGGAGGCAGGGGTGGTGTTCAGGAAGGGGTAGCTGAGAGGGAGGTGCGGAGATCTGCAGATCTTGTTACTTATGAAAGGCGGAATAGGGGGTCCAGGGAGAGGGACAATGGGAGGAGGAGTGGGACGGATTTTGCTACTGTTTCCCTATGAAGCTACAAATCTTGTCATGGAATGTGCGGGGTCTAAATAACCCGATGAGGAGGAAAGTGGTGAAGTCGGTTATTCGTAAAGGGGGAGGTCATGTGGTGTGTTTGCAAGAAACCAAGATTGCTTTGATGACGGATTTGATTGTGCGAAACATTTGGGGCGGGAGATTTGTGAAGTGGTGTGCCTTGGATGCCAATGGCTCTGCGGGTGGTGTTCTTGTTTTGTGGGATAGCAGATGGGTGTCTTTGGTGGATTCTCGAATTGGGAACTTCTCTGTTTCATGTGTGTTCTCTATGGTGGAGGATGGTTTCCATTGGGTCTTTTCGGGTGTGTATGGGCTTACGGATGATCTGGCAAGGCCGATGTTGTGGGAGGAGCTGGGGGATTGTGGTGGGCATTGGTTGCTGCTGTGGTGCATAGGAGGAGATTTCAATGTTGTTCGCTCCCCTTTTGAGAGATCGACGGGGGGAAGGTGGACGTCTGACATGAAGTCCTTTTCGGCTTTCATTGATGATTCTGGGCTGGTTGACTTGCCTTTGGAGGGAGGGCCTTTTACTTGGTCTAGTGGACGCTCTCCTCCTACCTTCTCTCGGCTCGATAGATTCTTTGTGTCGGGAGAGTGGGAGGAGAAGTTTTCTAATGTTGTTCAGGCTACTTTGGCTCGCCCTATTTCTGATCATGTTCCGTTGATGTTGGATTGTGGTGGGTTGCGTAGAAGACCATCTCCATTCAGATTCGAGAATATGTGGCTTCGTGCTGAGGGTTTTCTGGATAGAGTTCGAGCTTGGTGGGATGGGTTTGGGGGGGTCGGTACCCCAAGCCATTTGCTCGCGGTTCATTTGTGTCTTCTTAAGGAAGACATCAAGATTTGGAACAAGGAGGTCTTCGGGAATCTTATCTGGAGAAAGAATCGGGTCTTTTCTGAGATTGCTGATATTGACCGAATGGAAGTCAGGGGGTCCTGACGGACTCCCTGAAGGTTAGGAGGGTGGAATGTCAGGCGGAATTTGCTGAGATTGCTGTTATGGAGGAGATTTCGTGGAGACAAAAGTCTCGTGGTTTGTGGCTTAAGGAAGGTGATAGGAACACGAAGTTTTTCCATCGCTTGGCCAACGCTCATTGTAGGGGCAACCATATTGGTAGGATTCGGGTGGAAGGTGAGTTATTGTGCAAGGAAGATGAGATTTGCAAGGGTATTGTTGACTTCTATGCGAAGCTTTTCACAGAGACTGTTGGGTGGAGACCTTTGCTTGAGGGGCTCCAGTTTGATTCTATCTCTAGTGAGGAGGGCTCTGGTTTGGAGGCGCTTTTTTTTGAAGAGGAAGTGCTGGTTGCTTTGAAGAGCTGTAACGGGGATAAAGCCTCGGGTCCGGATGGGTTTACTATGAGATTTCTTTTAGACTGCTGGGAGGTGGTCAAAGGGGAAGTAATGGGCACTTTTCATGCTTTCCACACTCTGGGCTCTTTTGAAAAGAGCTTGAATGCCACTTTCATCGCCCTCATTCCCAAAAAAGGGGGACTCTGGATGTTAAGGATTTTCACCTTATTAGTTTGGTGGGGTGCATTTATAAGTTGATTGCCAAAGTTCTTGCTAATAGATTGAGGAAGGTTTTGGTTGGAGTCATTTCTGACTCTCAGATGCCTTTGTGGGAGGTTGTTAGATTCTAGACTCAGTTCTTATTGCTAGTGAATGCGTTGATTCCAGATTGCACAGTGGGTTCCAGGCATTCTGTGTAAGTTGGACATCGAGAAGGCATACAACCATGTGAGTTGGAGCTTCCTTCTTTATTTGATGGAGAGGATGGGGTTTGGAATGCGATGGAGGAAATGGATTCATTTTTGTATTTCCAGTGCTCGTTTCTCTGTGCTTGTGAATGGAGTTCCGTCGGGTTTTTTCTCTAGCTCGAGGGGGTTGAGGCAGGGAGATCCGCTTTCCCCTTTTTTGTTCCTCTTTGTAATGGAAGCCCTCAGTAGGTTGATGAGGAGAGTTGTGGAGCTGGGTTTTCTGAGGGGTTTCCGGGTGAGCAGCGATGTTACTAGTCAGTTGGAGATCTCGCACCTGATGTTTGCAGATGATACTTTGGTTCTGTATGATGCAGATGTGTCCCAGCTCAGATATCTGAAATGTGTTTTGATTTGGTTCCAAGTTGTGTCCGGCCTTAAGGTGAATGTTGGAAAGAGTGTTTTGGTTCCAGTCAGTGACGTCCCTAACATCGGGATGCTTGCGAGCATTCTTGGTTGCCGTATAGGCTCTTTTCCCATTTCTTATCTAGGGTTGCCCTTGGGTGCTCCTTCGAGATGTGTGGGGGTTTGGGATCCAGTCGTGGATAGGTTTGAGAGGCGGTTGGTAGGGTGGAAGCAGCAGTATCTTTCCAAAGGGGGGCGAGTGACTTTGATCAAGAGTACCCTTTCTTGTCTTCCCACCTATTTTATCTCTCTTTTCCAGATTCCATCCTCGGTGGCGGAGAGGATTGAGCGTTTGCAGCACAATTTTTTGTGGGGAGGGAAAGGGGAGGAATTCAAGTTTCACCTGGTCCGTTGGAAGCAAGTTTGTAGGCCGATTCGGAATGGAGGGTTGGGGCTTAGAAGATTGGTGCTTTTCAATAAAGCTCTCCTTGGGAAATGGTTATGGAGGTTTGGGATGGAGAGGCATTGGCTTTGGAGGAAGGTCGTGGTGAGCAGATTTGGGGAGAGTAGAGGAGGGTGGTGCTCTCTTGAGGTGCGTGGTCCTAGGGGTGTGGGGGTTTAGAAGTTTATTCGACAGGTTTGGGTTGATTTTTCTAATCATGTTCGGTTTCGTCTTAGGGATGGTAGGCGGATTAGTTTTTGGGAGGATGTCTGGTGTGGGGACATCCCTCTTGCTCTTGCTTTCCCTCAACTATTCAGGATTGCTTCGGAAAGGCAAGCCAGGGTGATCAACTGTTATCATCTTGATAATGGGAGATTGGTTTGGGATATTCGATTCAAACGTCTGTTTCAGGACTGGGAAGTTGATGATGCCATTCGTCTTCTAGAGGTATTATATCGGTAGAGTGTTATGGTCGGAGATTCTGATATTTGGATTTGGGCTCCCAATGCTCAAGGTCGCTTTAATGTGCGGTCTTTCTTTAGGTGTCTCACTCAAGAGCCTGAAGGTCCTTTCCCATGGAGGGCAGTTTGGCGTTCTAAGCCTCCTCTTAAGGTGGCCTTCTTTGCTTGGACCTCTGTTTTGGGAAAGATTTTGACTCAGGATAATTTGAGAAGAAGGAATCAGGTGGTGGTTAATCGGTGTTATATGTGTCGTCGGGATGAAGAGTCAGTGGACCATCTTCTTTTGCATTGTCCTTTGGCCAAGGATTGTTGGGATTTGATGCTTGGCCTGTTTGGTTTTATGTGGGTCATGCCTGGCTCTTCGAGAGGTTTGATTGAGGCTTGGAAAGGCTAATCTGTGGGGGCTCACATTCGAGAGGCTTGGAGGGCTATGCCTCTTTGTATTTGGTGGTGCATTTGGCTTGAGAGAAACATGAGATATTTTGAGGGAAAAGAGTCTCCTATTTCTGTTCTGAAATTCTCCATTGTTTTCACTCTTTTTCGTTGGGTTTCGGGTAGAGATTATAGATCTATTGAGGACATTGTTTATTTTTTGGCCTCTTTGAAGGCTTAGTGGTTTTTGCTTTTTGATGTTCCTTTGTTCCTTTGGGATGCACTCCCCTTTTGAGTGTTTTTTTTATTCAATTCTTACTTATCAAAAAAATATATATATAACCTTCCAATATATTCTGTGTGTCTAGCTAGTAATCAAACTGTACCCCCAATTTGGCACCCATGTATTGCATTCTTCTACAAACCCACCCAACGGCTACTTTCCCTGCTCTCTCTTCTCACCACAGCTTCAAAACCCTAACACCCCCACTATTCAAACAATTCACCCCAAACCACTCAAACCCTAGTCCAACCCTCTCTCTGAGCCAAACCCTAAGACCCCAAATCAGATGTGTGGTGGACAGTGATGGTGGTACTGGAAACTGGGACAAATGGATACCCAGAAATATTATTGCAGCTGATAAAGTTCTGAGATTGATATCCGGTGCTACCTCCAGTCCCATTTGCCAGTTCATATCTTCCCCAACCACGTTCTTGCATTCAGTGCCCCAGAATCAAATTGGTAATTTCAATTCATTTGTATTTTGATTGTTTTATAGTTGAGACTTGATGAATTAGTTAACTTTGTAATTGCGGGGTTTTGAATATTTTCACTTTCTCTTATTTGGGTGGCTTTAGGGTTTAGGATTTGGTTAATGAGTTCTGAACTTCAGCTCTGTTTGGTTGATGTGAAAAAACAAGCATAAGTCCCGGAAAATAAGATTTAATGGGATGTTTAATGTTGTTAATGCTCTACCCAAGTAATGTAACATTATGCATCCTTGTAAGCCTATATCTGTTTTTGTTTATTTGATGAACTAATCAAGTTCAAGCTCCCAATTAAGAAATCAAGATGATAAAGGCGTATATCTGTTGTATTTATTTATTGCGGTTGAGGTCCTAAATGTAAAGGCCGAATCTTTGAGCTATAACTTGTATGTTAGGATGGAGTTCAGGTCCCAATATTATTATTAAAAAAAAGGTGGTGTTGTCATCTAGAGTTTAGTGATACAGTTCTATTATTACTCTGTATTAAATAGTGCAATAACTTGTTAAAAAGGTAAGGCTTTCTATAATGAGGCATTTTCTCATAATGTCCCCAACACCATACAGAAGAGATTAGCTGTTTAAGTAGAAGAGACATTTGAATTATTGAGATTGGCTATCTTGTTCTTGTTGATTTTGCACAAAATTTCTTGAGGGCCTAATTTTGGAAGAAGTCTCTCATTTTGCTAAGAAAAAACTATTTAGTTGTGTGTTTATGTTTTATTTTTCTCCTTTAACTATTGTTTTGTTCATTATCTTAGAAATTATTTTCCTAAAAACTAGTGGTCTTGATTATGCAGGCATGGCTCCTGGCTCTTGTTATTTTACCAGCAAGGTCACATATTATAATGTGCTTTGGATTAGTCATATATATATGGGTTCTCCCCAAACATGTGTGGATGGTAAGTATAGCTTTTCAACTTTTTGAGCTCGTAGAGTCAATTACAGAAGGATTTTTTTTTTTCCCTCGTGATTGAGAACATTTTTAGTAGATTTATTTGGTTTTGTTTTTGAGGACATTTTTTGTGACATGGAGTTGTGAGTTAATTAGCTTTATTTTCTGTGAGTTGTTTATGTTGCTAGAAGATGTTGTTATGGAGCGTTATTATGTTTTATCTTATTTTCTGTATTCTGAATAATGCATAATGTTTCTCAATTAAAGATCATCATGGGAACTCCATTGTTAATTCTCTCCAATATTCTTGTAGGATCAATTGGGAAGAGTAACACTGCTCTCAGGTATTTTATTTATAATGCTGGGGCTGGGTACAGATGGTGTACCTCCCCTTATCCAGCAAAGAACTTTGCCACCTTCAGTAATAGGATTGACAAATCTTCCGGCATCTTTGGGAGGTTATTCATATGTAATTATGAAGTTTGGACCACTACAGCTTACAAGGAAGGGCTTGTCTGTAGCAAGCACGTCTGCATGTTTAACTTTCATAGTAAGTTAGATTTCTTTGATTTACACATATAGAAGTCGAATCATTTATATATCCGTGAATCATTGGAAAGAACAAGCCCTTTTATAGAACGAAGCTTTGTTACGAAGTTGGAAAGAGAAGAAGAAGAAGAAGAAGAAGAAGTAGCAGCAAAAGAAATATTGGGCTTGTGAAAAAAAATTCCTTCTCTTATATCCCTTCTTATTGATGATTTGGCATTATTGTCCACACGCAAAGGCACCTTTGATTCAAATTTGTATTATCGATCAATAGTGGTAACTGTCAATTTTTAACGAAACTTTGAATAGGAAAAGCAGCACTGTAAATAGTTTGGCTTTTTATTGTATCAAGTTTCAATGCTTTACATATAGTAGGCGCCGGTTGTCTTGGCATGAGTTTCAATCTCTCATAATATAACTATGCACTGAATACATGAATGCAATCTCATGATTTTTATATTTTAATAGATTATTGAAATTATAAATCTATCAGTTCCATTCGATTCAAAAATTCTTTGAACTTCCAAAACCTTGTATTGATTTATTATTTCATGAATCCTATCTTGGAGGGAAATTGTTATAGCTGCCAAGTTTTGAAACTTTTGGACAAATATCCAAATAAAATCACTTCTAATGGCTGAACAAATTTTAAGGCTATGATAATTCTTTTTTATACTTTACCACCTTTGTGCAAAAACTGTTGTTAACAAATATTGTAGGCAGAGGGAGGATGATTTTAAGTTTCTTGGGGTTTCTGGAAAAGGTTTTAAATTCCATGGACAGGCTCTTCTATTTGAAAGAGGTAAGGTGATAACTGATAACCACAAAGAACTTAAATGCTCATGTAAAACTCTAAGAGAAAGTAGAGACAAAATCGAACTTTATTGTTTCTTGAAAACACAAGATAATTTCAATCATGACAATCATATACAAAATAAGTTTATTTATTAATTTTTTTCTTATTACCAAATAAAATATAAAAATGTGAACGTCATTGTTTCCTGAAATCTCTGAATGGTATAAATCATGAAAATCATCGACAATATATATATATATATATATATATATATTTTCTGGTTACAAAAAAATTGAGTTCTATTTATTTATTTATTTCCCACTAAGTAGAAAATATAAATTTGAAATGTTAGGTCGAAAAGAAAATAAAAGGGATTTATTCTTTTGAGTTGTTCTAACTCTTCTTCAGTGTTGCAAGTTTTCTTTCTTATTTATCATAATTTAGGAAGGAAGCAGTTGTTATTAAGCTTTCATGAATTTTGTCTGGTTGCTTGGATTGTATTATATTTCTGAGAAGTAGGTCTCTATTTTTCTGAAAGATCTTCCAAAGCGCAAGCCTCTGCATGACCACCACAACCCCAGAGCAACTTGCATAAGCTTTGCAATGGTTTGTGCTCCCCTTGAAAAAATTTGGTGTTCCAGTGGGTGAAGTTATCCTTACTCTCCTACTTTCTCCGAGGTTCATCAATCTGGTGGTTAATGAGGTAAGCTAAGATTTGGTTTTATGAATTTTTTTCATATATGTCAATGGATTGTCACTATAATTTTCAATGAAGTTTTATACGGTAAATTATCAATCAATGGTATTTAATTGTAAAAGCACTTACCAATACTTAGAATCTTGGAATTTCTGCAATACATGGCAGGTCCGTAATGTTGCACTGGGGATTATGTCTCGTAGGATAGATTGGCAACGGTTGACAATTAGGAGACAATCGATGGTACTATATAATTTGGCATACAAAATATATCTTTCTATATATTTATGTATCTTTATCAGCAATAAAATGGAGTTGACGGGTTTTGAAAGATAGTACTGTTTCTGTTAGATTGTGATATGCTATTATCCAGTACCTCCGCGAGTTACATGGCTCACATGTTGGTCCCTAAATGGTTATTTTGCATAGAGAATTGAATGGGTTGATTGTCATTCTGATTTAATGATGTTCGTCTCTTGTCTCTCAATATTAAAATCGCACCAAGTATTTGTTTGGTTGTGATGAAACCAATTAGTTAGACATAGTTGTCTTGATCATGGAGATATGCACTGAAATGAACCAAAAAATGTCCCAAAGCTCTTGGTTCCGTGTCCCGTACTACTGAACAGAACTCCCTTTTTATCACCTGAGAATTGAGTTTGTCCTAGTTTTGGTACTTTCTCTTCAGATTGCCTTTATTATGTTCAGTATATGCTTTCATTACAATGCGTATGGCTTGCTTGAATATTGTATTGACTCTAAAATATTTATTTCAGATTTTATTTTTTTGTGACTCTGCAGCTTTCTTTACATACATTCGCCGGGTGTTCAAAAATATATTTAGCCACGCAGAGCAGGTTTCTCAGGTTTGATATATTTTCTAGAAGTTGTTAATTCTTTTTTCATTTAGGCAATGTGTCCTTAACTTACTAAGTTTGTATTTTCATGTGGATGGGTAACTCGAAATTTGAACTTAAAGAAAAGACACCTTGTGTGTGTGTGTGTGGGGGGGGGGGGGGGGGGGGGGGGGGGGGGGGGTGGGGGTATTGGTGGTTTGATGAAAAGAGATGTGAAAGCCTTACCCCTCCCCCCTACCTGGTTGGTTAATAAGAAAAAAACTTTCTATCTAGGGGGAGGGAAATTGACCAGGAGAGATGTGAGAGCCCTACTTTTATAGGGCTACAAAATTTTCTGTTTCCCATAGATTTCAATTGTGGGAGGAAGGTCAATGTGAGTGCAAGGAAAGACATGCATGCTAATAAAAGTTCACTATATGTTCATTTTTCCTCATTCTTTTAGGAGATATCATCCTCCTTATTTCTGTTTCCTTCTTGTTAATAATATTCTTCTCATTCCTTATCCGTTAAAAAGATATATGATATTGTGGCTTTCGGTAATGAAATTTTTAAGTATCAGAAACAATGGGCAAGAGCTTTAGGCGGTGGAACTAGAATTTTGGTCAAATAAAGGAAGGTGAGAACTGTGGGAAAAGATTTTGAGTCGTGAAGGATAAGAAAGACCCAGTCACTCTGTAGGAATTTTCTTCTTAATCACAAGACAGCTCTGCGAGCTGTCTCTTGATATAATAACATTTATTTGAATAAGCTGATACTGGCCCCAAGTCAAGGAGTCAATGATGACTGTGTCCACCCTGTTTTATGACTTTTTATTGTCACTGAGGCTACCAAGACCTGAAATGGCCGAGTTGTCTTGGTCTCAGGATGGTTGACCATCTAAGTATACCTTATGCGATGTCCTTGATGAATTGAATTAGTTTGTCTGCCCTGTTTTGTAACTCTTTCTTGTCGCTGAGGCCAAAAATAGTTATATGACTCAGTTGAGTCGTTTTGGTCTGGTGCTGATAGACTCTAGAACTTTGCGTTGACCTAGCTTATGTGATTTCAATGATGATGCTTATATTTGGTAGTGCCAATCTCCATGCATAAAGTCCTCAATTGATATTAGTTTGAATAGTTATTCCCACCTTAAGTTCTAACTTTTAAATCTGATCAGTTCTGTGGCTTTACAGGCAATTATTTTTATAGGTTTTCGAGGTGACAGCAACACTCAGCAAGATTTACTTCCCACCAGACTCATGTATTGGGGTTGCAGATATTGTTTCCTTGTTGTGCCTTGGTGGTCTAATAGGTGCTGCTGCTTTGTCGGAGAACTTTATTGTCTGATGCTATCTTGATTCTTGGTACAGGAATTCTTTCATCTTGTATCATATCCTCTCCAGTAAGAGTTTTATGTTTCCCCTTTACTGAGCTTTGCTTCTCCCTTGATTTGATGTGGCTTGTTGAATCTATACCATTCAAATCTTTAAAAAATTATTGAGTACCAATTCCCCTTCATTGCGCCATCTTTTTAAAAGCATCTCAACGTATCTCCTGTGCAAATAAAGTATTTGTGAATATCCATACATGTTTATCTGAGCACTTCATGTTATATTGGGGAAAGTACATACAATTCTCACATCTGCTTGCTCTTCTTCTCACACACCTATGTGCATGAATATGAATGCAAGCATACCCAAAAGAAGGTACGGTCTTAAATTCATGCATTAATTCTTGGTATTATGGTGTGACTTGGTGGAAATATGAGATCTCACAAAATTTTGATCAACAATTTTTGTGCTGAACAAAGATGTATAAGATCCATATTTCTTATTATTTGAAGTATCCTAGAAAACTAGCTTCACACCCTAGGTTTCTTTGGCATTCATGCATTTAATATAGCCTGGTTGCTTGCTACCATGTTATTAGTTTCTAGTTATGGATTCAGCTCCTCTTTTAAATTGAATCCATTCGCTTCTTTCCACTGGTGAACTCAGCAGCCAAGATTTTGCTATGTCATCTAATAAGGAAAATACCCAAACCTTCCCAAATGCTGTTGTTTCATATGGTTAATAACTTAAGTATTTCTAACGGTAACAGGATGCTGTTAACCCGCAAAGTTTTAGGATCCCGTCAGGTCATTCATCTCTCTCCCCCTCTCGTTATCTGAATATAATGACCACGGGGATGGAGGTCATTGGATGGTTAAGATTTCTGGCTATGTAGAATTCCTCCACCATCTATTCCTTCTCTGATATCAAATAAGTCGCTGCTATTTTGCCCACATCATATCATTTTGATCGAATCACATGTCCATTACTGAGATGGGTCTTTAGAAGAAAGAAAACGAGAAGGAGATTGGCATCTCCAAGTAGAGAAGACTGATAGGCTGGAGGGGTCAATGAAATGGGTTTATCTAAATTTACGATCTCATTCAACATTGCCCTTGAGAGAGAACAAATGAAATCCCAAATTGTTGCAAGCAAAAGAACTGTCTGTTGTGAAGTCTTTCTAATGTATTTCTATTTGTGGGTATAATTAAATATTGATTTGTTGCTCGTAAAATGGATCTTTTTGTTCATCAGCAACGTGGTCGAGTCTTAAATTTTGATTCTGTTGACGGTATAGATTGCATCGCATTTTCCCTGTTGGTGTTGTAAATATAAAATGGAAGCATTTGGAGTGATCTTTGGTGTTGTTTCATTTGGAGTGGTCTTAGGTGTTGTTTCATTAGATGATGTGACAAAATCTTGTCTGTGCAATTCACCGATGGAAAACAGCTGATGGATTCAGTACCATAGAGGAAACGAATCCATCCAGCTACATGGCTTTCTGTGCTGGATATTTTTCACTGAATTTGGCTGACTGTGACCATGCAGAGAAACTTCTGTCATAATGAAGTCGGAACATAAAAAAAAAAATTAGATCTAACTTCTCCTGTTCAATTGGATGATGGAGTTCTGTGGAAGCAGTTCTTGGAAAGAACCCTAACATTCATTATATTTATGCATGTACCAAGGTCAGTGCAT